>NC_087551.1:4433683-5759308 GCF_036250125.1 Pseudopipra pipra | reverse complement strand
AACTGCCATTAGAAAGTTCTTCAAGGAATATGTTAAAAATCTCTATTATTTTTAAACTGTGCCCTAAGTTAGAGATGGGCCAAGTCTTGTCTTTCTGTGCTTGGTATCTGCCTCATATAAAAGGTAATTCACATGTGCTTTAATATTATATGTACAAATATTTTCCATCTGCATTCTGCCCTCCTCACCTCATCCTATACTGAAAATGGTCCTGCTTCCTGGAAATGCCTAGAAGTCTTTTAATTTAATTAAATACATCTCATTCCCCTCTGAATTGCCCCAAAACTTCCAGATACAGCTGTCTCACAAGACTAAGTGGGCTTGACCTTTAATCCTTGGCATGGGTTGGACTTCAATATCCCTGTTCACTTGCTGACACAAATAGGAGTTCGTCACCATGAGCTGGGGTGACAATTGACCTCAGCTCCTGGCATCTTATTTTACAAATAACCTCCCAGAAATCCCTTCTCACAGCATGGCACAGGTCACATGACGTGCCCTGAAATGCTTCAAAAAAAGTCACTTGAATTTGACACCTTTTGGATTTATTTTCCTGAGGAGAGAGAAATCTGGTGCCATTACAGGATTTTTTTGCAAACTGTTTTTCCTTAAATAATGTAGAAACAATTGCATACAGCCTCTGTATGAGCAGCATGCTCAAAACACAGCATCTCTCTGCTTCTATCATCTGTGGCTCTTCCACCTTGGCCTCCACCATCCATGGTTTGCAATCAGTACCCCAGCCAGAATGTCAACCTCTCTCTTTTAGGAAAAGAAATTCTTAAACACCTTTTATTGGAAATATACACCACTTGCCAGGTATTCTTGTGATCTAACCCCATTTGGTATGTCACTAACAGCCTTTGGAATAACACAACCTCCTCAAACAAGGTCTGGCTCTGTGGGTCAAGGTGTATTTTTTTATTGTTGAGTTTTTTAGATGTTGGCAGGTTCCTCCAGAGAGTCTTTGTAGTTTCAATGAAATGACAAGGATTGTGCTCTGTTGCTGGGGTAGATCCCATGCAGAAAACTTCCAAAGTTAAAGACACTTAATGTTCATGTGGTGAAATGTCCCATGACATTATTTGTTACTATCTGCTCCTCCTGTATGGAGATAGGTTACATAGGACCTTCTCATAGAATCATGAAATGGTTTGGGATGGAAGAGACCTTAAAGACCATCTAGTTCCAATACCCTCTGCCATGGGCAGGGACACCTTCCACTACATCAGGTTTCTAGCTCAGAGCCCCATCCAGCCTGGCCTTGGACACTTCCAGGGATGGGGCATCCACAGCTTCTCTGGGCAACCTGTGCCAGGGCCTTACCACCCTCACAATGAAGAATTTCTTCCTAATATCTAATCTAAACCTGCCCTCTGTCAGTTTGAAGCCATTCCCCCTCGTCCTACCACTACATGTCCTTGTAAAAAATCCCTCTCCAGCTCCCCTTTGATACTGGAAGGGGCTCTAAGGTTTTCCTAGAGCCTTCTCTTCTCCAAGATGAACAACTCCAGCTCTCTCAGCCTGTTTTCACAGCCAGCCTTTTTCTAAACAGCCTTTATGAGGAGCTCTGAAGGGAATTTCAGCTCTAGCCATGCAGCAGCTGCTCCCAGAGGCAGAAGCTTATTGGATACCTCAGCAGCCCCTGTAAGCTGTGGGATACAAAGGGCTGTGTGGGGTTTCTGGGGAGTCCAAGACCCTCTTGGAGGGACCATTGGCCAAGTTATTCTAACTTACAGAGACTGTCACCTCTCTGCAGTGTTATTCACAGCCTGTTCAGGGGATGCTGTGTCAGGGTCATGCTAAAAACAGAGCAGAGGCACACGATGGTGCTGCCCTCGTATCGCAGAGCCGCACATAAATAACTGAATTTTCACTGCTTTCTGAAACTCTCTTAAGCATTTCGTCATGTCGAGGACACACAGAATTGCTGGAAACTTGCAGAGAAATGCAGGAAAATGAGATTTGTCATATTCAGGGTTTACCGAACCTGACAGCGTCTCCTAAAAATTTGTAGAGCGAACATTTTCAGAGCGATGAATTTTATTTGGTGCTCTTTATTAATACGGCGGTGACTTTTCTTTCTGTATTTTTTTTAATACTCGGGAAATGTCATTTTTGATCTACACTTTAATAATAAGTGGAATATAATTTCAAATGAAAAGTGCCAGGGAGGGTATTTATGTGATGCTGCTCTGCCTCAGGCATCAGTGAAGTATGAGACGGTGCAGGCAGGCACAGTTGTGTTGTGTGTAATGATACAAATTGGATGTAAGTAATATAATTATTTGTGGTGTAGCACAACTGCTGCACAAATAGTGTTCCTGGCAGTAAATACCACTGTTATGATAGGGAAGGCACTGCTAATGCCACTAAGCATTACCATCAATTCTTGATAACATCATGTGAACCAAGCTAATAAATTGGGAATTATATGCCTCCTGCACATTTCTGCCTTTGTGAGCCAGGACTTGTTTGCTAATGGAGTAACAAATAATCCTGCTGGAAAAAATAGTAAAGAAAGCTGGAATTTAACAAGGCAAAAGCGGCCCAACATTGCACTGAAATTGTGGATGCCCCATCCCTGGGATTGTTCAAGGCCAGGCTTTGAGTAACCTGGTCTAGAGGAAAGTGTCCCTGCCTGTGGTTGGGGGAGTGAAACCAGGTGGTCTTTAAGGTCCTTCCCACCCCAAAGCATTCCATGATTTTATGATGCTGTTTGCCCATCTTACCTCTGCAAAACACAGCACTTCTATCAGCATGAGCAAGGAGTGCCCCAGGTGCCTCTGCCCGGATCAAAACATCCCATGGGAGTGAGGAGGAATGGCAGGCTGCTGCTGCTGTTTTGTTGGAAAACTGCCTTCCAACCCTCCCAACACGAGATGGTTCAGCAGGTCTGGAAAAGGCTGTGAACCACAAGTCACTAGACTGGAAAAACAGAAGAGAAATTATTCCGGGAAGTTGCACAAGCTCCCAAATAAACCACTGGTGCTCCCTGTGGAGGGAGCGTTCACAGCTCTCCTGTGATAGACTGAGAGGAGAGATGAGGGCTAACATAAGCCTCACCATTTGCTGAAGGAGAAATTGGAGAAATCACTCAAACGAGGCGGGGATTAAACTGGGACTGAGCTCCAGTGAGAGAGCTCAAGGAAATTTAGATTACAATGATGGAGAGGAGGAGAAGATTAAAACTCGGGGCTGAGTGAGTAATGCACAACAAATGTATTCAAATGAATCTTTTCCATCGAGACCCTTCCAGGGCTCCCATCACCTCGCAATCTTTAATGCACTTACTCAGCTGGAAGGAAGGCAGTGCTGCTATTTCTGTCTTTCATTTGGGGAATGGACACACTGGGAGATTAAATACCTTCCTCAAGGTGACCTGAGATATCTGTTCCAGAACAGGAGAATTTCAGGTCTCGGTGTAGCCAGGGGAACATCACTCCTACCCCCCACCTGGGAACAGCGGGTACCTTTGGGGAAGGCATTTGCAACTCAGGTTTTTCCTTCAGCTCGTAATTGTGGACTGCAGATCGCTGGCCTGGGACTCAACACCAAACAGCCTGTAGTCACTGCCAGCACCTTCCCTTCTCTGCTCATCCACAGACTTCTGCTGAAGGCACCAGGAATTCTTTTGAGGGTGCTGAGGTGCAAGGTGAGGGTGACACATTCGGGCTGGCATGTTTGGCACTCCTTTAAATGACTTCAGCAGGAGATGGGCAGGCTAGAGCTGCCTGAAGCAATGATAGTGTGGAGACTGTGCTGTGGGAGGGAAAGAGATACTGGGGGACTTGCCTGACAACTTGATTTGCAGTGAAGTTGACTCCATTTGAATCCCACACTGGTGCATGGATCTTGTCACTGGAGCACTGGATCCTCTCCTGTTAGGATCTGTGGTTGAAGTAAGCTTCTGAGGAGTCTCTTCCTTGTGTCTTCTGAGCTTCAGTTGGCAAAAATTTGTAAATGAGCTCCTGTGGTTATTTAATTTTAATATAAATGATTTTGCCCAGAGCTACGAGAAATTACACTGCTACTTCTTCCACTGCTACCAGACGGTCTATTAGTGCTCAAGAGTTTGTCACAGAAAAATCCTTCAACGATGGCAGACAAGGGAAAAAAGCCATTTTAGTCTCATAGCACAGTTTGTCCCCAGTGCTCACACTGATGTCCTTGCAGGGACCATTAGCTCTCATCCCCTTCCAGTGAGGTACAAAACAACAAATGGAGTGTCCAGGCAGCACACACTTGAAGCCAGCCAGGGAATGGTCCAACCATTGGATTACAAGCTTCCTCCTCCTTTGTCTTGGGGCCACTCCTGTCTGTGGTTGCCCACTGGTCCAGCTCCAAGAAGGGGGATGAGTTGCTGCTGGAGCCAAAGAAGGTACTTTCCAGGTGGAAAAGGACATGGCACTGGCTGCAGAAGACAACCTGGACCCAAGTCCTGGTGAACAGGGGATGATTCCTGGGCTTGATGCAGCTAAGGTCAGCTTAGCACATCTGGAAAAGGGAATCCTGCTCTCAGAAGATACCTGCAGACTCTTGCTTTCAAAAAAGTGGGAGTGATAAAATAATTAATAATTTAATCCCATTGCCCCAGATCTTGCAAGATGTCTGGACAATTTTTACTTTTTAAGAAATTAAATAACAAAATAAATAAGTATACCAGGAATAGCTCAGCGTTTGGCATTTTTTAGCCAGCTGTCTGTGGCTTCCCACCCAACCTTTGCTCTGCAGAAGCACCTTCCTCTGTCCCTGGAGCCCAGAGCCTGCTCAGCCATCTGCCCCCATCCCTGTGGCCTCCCTGGGTGCCATCCAGGTGCCCGTTCTGCTCTCCTTGATGAAAAGCGAGTTGGATGCCCTTGGGTGCTTTTCAAGATCTTTCTGTGTCTGTCCAGGTTTCATGAGAATGTGGGGGAGATGGAGAGCCACCACAGCTCCCAGGAACCTCCTCTGTGCCCTCCTGCACATGTCAGGGACTCCTCACCACCCTGTGAAGGCTGATGGGTGGCTTTGAAGGAAAAAGATTATGCTCCTGGACAAAAAAAATCTTAGTTCTGCACACAAATCTGGGAATAGCACTGTCCCCAAGCCTGGCAGCAATTCTTACCCCATTTATATTTTGCCTGGGTTTTCACAGACCTGTCCAGCTGCCAAAACACATTTTCTGTTGTTACCTCATTAGGAAAAGGTTTTCCATTCCTCTTCCTCTCTCCCTCACACCAGGTCATTCGTCCCAAGTTCTGCTCCCTGGTGGGCCACCTCCCAGTTGTTTTCTCCAGTGTGCAGCCAGCTTGCTTCTACGCCTGCTGGGAAACATTTCCACAAAGTCTCATCCCAAAGAAGCGTTTCCATCTGCTTCAGTAAGTGATGGATGGGGTCACATCACTTCATAAACGGAGCCACTCGGTGGCTGGTTAATCTTTGTCCCCACCCCTGGCTTGAGTTCCTCCAGCATCTGCCACCATCCATCCCACCCTCAGCTCCCTACCGTCATCCCACCACCATCCCACCACCCTAGGTGTGTCCATAGCCATATGTCTCCTTTCCCACGTGGTCCCTCACAGCGGGCACACGGATGGTGTGAATCCCCCTTCCCACCGCACTCAGCGCCAGTGGCCAAGTGAACGTGTTAGTAACTAATTTATATGGGCATGATTTACATGCTTAATTAGCTCTGCTTTTATTTGCTGTATTCACCAGGCAGAATATTTTCCCACAAAGTGCTGTGCCTACAGCCTGTTTGATTAGCTACAGAAAGGAAAGCATTCAGCAGCATAAAACTGAACCACCAGAAAGTCAATACATATTAAAGGATTTGAAAGGCTTTTTTTTTTTTCCCCACTAAACACATTTTCTGAACAGCAGGGAAGGGAAAATTCTGAATTCAGTGCTAGTTATGACTTTTTTTTCCTTGCTACTCTGCTGCAAACCAGTCTCAAGGTCTTTTTTCTTTTTTTCCCCACTGGAGGACAAATAAGTGATGCAGAGCCTGGAATTTTTCTCAGTCCAGCTCTTTTTCCCTTACCAAACTTTGATAAAGTGCCAAACTGGAGGCATTCAACTCCTTTGGCAAGGACTCTGTCCACACACCAGCAGTCCCAGAGGCTCGTTCTGCACAGGGAAATTAGGGTAAAAACTGCTGTTTGCAGCAGCTCCCTAAAAAAACCCAAACAACCAACCTGCATCCTAAAATGCAGAAAGCTGGTTTGGCATTTTGGGAAGAAACCTGGAGTAACTGTATGTACGAGCACCATCTGTTGGCTGTGTTACTGCTTACAGGGTGCAAACAGCATCCCACTTCCAACAAAACTCCTGCTCCACTGCATGACATGAGGGACAGACCCAGCTTTTGGGAGCATTTTCTGGACGAATAGCCAGGCAGAGGACAGCAGGAATCGTCAAACAATCCAGAAATTTGCCCTGAGCCACCCAGGATCTAGAAGGGGAACTTGGTGGCTCTCTACCTGGAGTCACTATTCTGATGCACTCTAGACTAGCCTGACAGTTGCTACAATTAAGGATGCTCCACCACCCCCTTTTCCTACACAAATAACATATTTTGGCCTCAACAGTAAAGAAAATTAATTCAGCCAAGGTTTTGGGACCATTTGGGATATTTGGCCACTACTCCTGTTCAATCGTTTTAGGAACAAAGAGCTACAAATCCGCAGCAATTTACAATCTGACTTTCCAATTAAGGATTTGATGTGGTTTTGAGCCTTTTAAGTGACAATATTTGTCAGGCCATTTGTTCAGTGCATTGTCTGCATGTGCAGTTACACAGGAATTGGTTTAATTAAGGTTAATTGGTGCATAATTAGAGCTGCTGCCAACACAAAAGAGTGGCTGCAGACCAGGGAGAGAGTCGATTTCTACACAGCTCCAGAGGACAAATAGTGTAAAGGGGAGATGACTGTTGAGTAGTAAAAACCTAAACTGCCTCATATTTTAGCTGTAATTTTTGTAAAACCACATGTCTAACTGCTTGGCAGTGCTCTCCCCAGAGCACAGAGCCCTGTCCCAGTCAATGAAGCATTTTTAATTGTAGAAGGTGCTATTAAATCTTTGCAGCTGGATACCCTCCTTTGCCAGTGCAAGGGAACTGTGCAGGATGCAGTGCAGGGAAGCAAAACTGAGGAAAAGGGGGGAGGATGGGGGATACTTTGAAAAAAAAGCTGTGATTTATTGCACAATAAACTCACCTGGGATTGCTGGTCTGGCACAAATCCAGTGGGAGCAGCATCTCAACCCTGGCCATGATGCTCCCAGGTGATGCCACCAGTGGTTAAAGGACAACTACGGGGAGGTTCTGGCCTTGGTGACTTGTTTCTGCAAAGGTCCAGTGGGATGATCACCACAGAGCATTTGTCATGCTGTGTTTAACCTTCCCTCCCACATGTTTTAGTACTGAAAGCAAAGTCACGACAGCAGTGCCCAGCTGTGAATTCACCTGCCACCTCCATCCTGGCCCCACTTGCAGCTCTCCAAGCCCAGGGATCCCTGTTATCCCAGTCCAGGGGTGCTGGAAGTGACCTCTCCCTCTCCTCCAAGGTGATGGTGACCAGGCCATCACACAGCCTCCTACCCCAGGTGCTGCCATGGCCACACAGCCCTGGCAGCCTTTCCAAATGGCAAACCTTTATCCAGCAGTGTTTGGGGCTAGGCTGGAGGGCAGATTTCAAAATAATAAAGGAAAATGAGAAGGAGGGAGAGAAAGATTATAAAATGAGGAAATTGAATAGACTGGAAATTTGGTGGAAACCCCACTAGACTGTAAATAGAGTCTGACCACTGTGGTCCTATATGTGTGTGTGCTCCTTCAAAAGACCTGGAAACAGCAAATTAAGAGGAGGAAGGAGGTGTCCCTCATCTCACAGGGGCAACTTCTTACTCTGAATTATTATTTTAGCACTGACAGAATCCTGCACCTGCTGAGGATAACACCATTCTGCCTCTGCCAAGCAAAGAATTGCAGGGTTCTACTGAAAAGGGAATTTCCTCCTCTGCTCCCCTTGACTAAGGAGTTTTCACAAGAAAAAGCCTCCACTTCCCCTGGCAAAATACTACAAACTTGCCCATCCCCACTGCATACAAATTCCTCCTCGTTACCATGGTGAAAGGAGAAGCAGTGACTCTCCCAGCCAGATCAGCATCATCATCTTCCCCTCTGCCCTCATGCACACACTCCTTAGAAGAAAGCAAAAAGACACATTTAGAGAGAAAAAAAGCCCTGTTGTTGGCACAATTCATCCATCTGTCACCCCGTCCACAGCAGCTCTCAGGAGCCAGGGCAGTCCTGGGGGGGAGCAGCATATGCAGCTGCATCAGGCTCTACTGGAGGCAAGTTGTGCCCTTATTGGCATTTTGAGAAAAGCCAGGGAAATGGCTTTATATCTTACAGAGAGCTCCAGAGAGCCCTGCCAGGCTGAGTGCTGATGTGTGCTGGAAATGAGGTCAGTCCCTCACTGCCCAACGTTCCCATACTCCTCCCAGAGAAGCCCATTTTCTAAGCAGCTGCTATCAAAACAGACTGGTTGTTTGGGGGGGAGTGTGTGAAAGTTTAGAAACAGCAGAGTAATCTTCCAAGCACAAGCAGCTGAAGTTTCTTGATATGCAGAATTCCTTTCCTGCCCTCACTAGAAAGTTCTCCTCTTTTCCACCTCAGTCACACTAAGGCGCAGTGGCTGATCATGCCAGACCTGCCCCTCTGCCTGTGCAGCCCCTGAGAAGGTCCAGGAGCTCCTTTGAAGAAGAAATACATAATTCTGTAATTTTAGACCTGCAGGTTGGAGCCTGTTGCCCTAAACCTCTCCCCACTTTGCTTCTGGTGCTGCCACCCAGGGCATGAAACCAGGTGTTTCAGCACTGAAGGCAAGAGTGCTGATAACATACCCACAATTAAATATCTTGCTTAAACAACAGAGCACCTGAAGCTCCATGGTGCTTGCAATGGGATCCATTCTCTCTAATTTAGCTGTCTGGGAATCAGGTGAACCTTAGTCCAGTCCTCTGTGGTCCCTGGGAGACACTGGGGCCACCTGAGGGCAATTCTTCCTTCCTGACCTGAACATCCCAGCCCAGAGGGCTGCCTGCTAAAACAGCCACCATGTAACCTGCTGTAGGTGATGCAGGTCCCAGCCCAGCTGCCTCATCTGTCTGACTTCAGTGAGTCATGACCCTATGGAAAGCTACACATGGAACAGACTTCTATATTAACCCCCTCATGAACATTGTGTCCAGCAAAATCCAAAGGCAAAGCCAGACCAGTCCAAAGGAGCAGTCAGCACTTAAACATAAAAAACCAATAAATTATGAATTAAAAATGAGCATGGGGACTGGGGAAAGAATTATGTGCCTGAGACAGGCTCATGCTATACAGGTGGTTTCAGGTTGCTAAGCTGCACAGAACAATTAGGGAAAAGTTTCCAAGGGGCAAAGCAAGGAAATCACAGTGTCATAGAAATCAAAGGGCTCAGTACATGCATGAACAGGAAAAGCAGCTTCATCTGAGCTATAGATAACAAAAAATAAGCAAATACGTCTTCAGTGTGCTACAAGCACAGTAACAACCATTGTTATGTGTTTTTAACAACCATTTTTGTGTATTTGATCTATGCACTGTGATTTGCTGGATTAGGCCTCTCCTTAACTCCAAGCAGTTCTCTTGGCCAGCATCAGACAGTCACCAAACAGTCTGACAATCCAGAGGATTTGTGATTTCCACAGTGCTGCTGTAAGAAACTATTAGCACCTTGATAAGTGAGGGATGAGCTTATTTCTCTGGTCAGGATCAGAGGAAGTTATGAATTGCAGCTTCCCAGAGATGTGAAAAAGCCTTAAGTAAAGATAAAAAAAAGTGAAAACAGCTGCTTCTGAAGAGTTCCTTACACAGGAGCCAGATGACATTTGTGTTTTCACTTTCTGGGTGAGTGCTGGTTTTTCATGTGCTCTGTGGACTGAACACCATCCCAAGCATGTTTCTTACCAAAAGGTTTTTGTTCTCAGGCTCAGGTTTACACCTGAACAAGCAAACCCTGGTGGACTGTTAAGCCTCTTTGTTGATGCAGAGCATCCTCTTTAAATGTTGCTGAAGTACTGGTCATCCTGTTAGCTGGTTGTACTCAATAACATACTCCCAGCAAATTTCTAAGTATAACAGCACAAAAGACTCCTCAGCTCCAATTCTCTTCTTACACAGCCTTGATCCAGCTCATACTAATAGTACTCTGAATATCTTCTCTAGAATGAGTCAAATGAGCCTGATTAGAGAATCAGAAACAGCTCATTATACATTTATTATTTGCTTGTTATAGTAGCCTTGCTGAGCTATCAATCCAGTCAGTTATGCAAGGGATTAGTTGCCCATTAGATGCTTTTACTCTGTTAACATGTTGAGCTTTGTTTTCTCATTAAAAAGTGTGTTGGAACAAAATGTACAGTATATGGAGAGGTTATTATGACTTGTAAAATGAAACACATGTTAGGCCATAACTCAGGGACCAACTAAAAGTCATTTGCCTATTAAAAGAAAATTGTGCTTCAGTCCATTCCATCAAGGCAATATGTGTGGGAGAGGAAAAGGAGATAGGAACAGGACAAAGAAACAAGTGCAAGGGGATGTTTAAGACACAGCTGTGTAGATTGGCATTGTCTCTTGGCTTCTGCCAAGGAGTATGAAAAAGATTTTTTAAGTTCAGAGGTCAAAACCCAAAACCAACTAAAAAAACTCTCCAACAACCAACCAGCAAGACTCATGACTGAAAGCATACTAATAACTTTTACTAGTAAAGGATGAATAGAATAGAATAGAATAGAATAGAATAGAATAGAATAGAATAGAATAGAATAGAATAGAATAGAATAGAATAGAATAGAATAGAACAGAACAGAACAGAACAGAATATTTTGGTATTTGGGAGCAGTAGTCCCTGAGTATCTCCAGGCACAGCTTTGGCACTATCCCAGCTCTGGGAGCAGTTCTCTCACAGCCTGGCTCTACTCTCCCAAGCTTTGCCAAGATGAGGTAAACCACTGGGCATAAGGCATTTCCACTCATGTCCTAATTTTCTTCTCTGCTACCTGCAAAGGATGGGAATTAAGGCCAAGCTCTCAGCCCTGCATACCCAGATGTCTCCTCAGAGAGTCCATGAGGACCAAACCAGGGCCAAAACTCCGCTGAAAGCTAAAGCAAAAGGAGGTGGCAATCACTCCTACCCTTCAGAGAATGGGTTGTTTTCAAGATGTGGCAGCCTGATTCCATTTTAACGTGAAGCAAAAGTATCCATGATGCAGCAATTTTCACTGGATTGCACGATAATGTGTGCAGCAGGTTTTTCTTCCTCCCATGCACCTTGATTTCATGTTTGGGGATGCTGTTTGTTGCTTAGCTACTGGATGCTGCCACAGCTGAAAAACACTGCTTGAAGAGTTGACAAGAAGGAATTGCTTCTTCAGGGGGAGGAGAGGGGAAAGGAATTATCTCCTGGAGACACTGCTACTGCAAAGCAGTGGTGGGATGGATGGGGTATCATCAAGGCAGGATATTACTTCACTGTTATGAATTTGGTTAAAAAATAATAGTAAAAAATCTTGGGCACTGTGGAAAAAAAATGACAAAAATTAACAATAAACAAGAGCACAAAACCTGGACATACTTCTCATGAAAAGAACCCTGTTGGAGCAAGAAGAGCCCCTGTCCCTGGTGGTCCCCATCCATTACCATTAATGGTGCTGCACCAGCTCTGTACCTGTAGGCAAATTTGCTTCTGTGGAATTTGCACTTCTCTTCATATTAATGAAGTAATTGGGAGTTGGAATTATTTTTATTGCTAATTACATTGGTTTTGTGCCCTTCTGGCTCACTTCAATAAGCATTTAAGATGAAGAGAATTTTAACAGGACTTTAAGTAATACGGAGAATTAAACAAACAGCTCAGAGTGATGGAAGAGGTTTTAGCTACAGATTTGAATGGAATTACACTGGGTTGCTGGATGAGATCTCACTTTTGTGCAGAGGAAAGGAGGTCTGTTACCAAATGTAAAGTACCACCCTTTGCCAGGAACGCTGACCCCTGGAATCACACACAGTCCAGTCACAGACAGAGCTAGTTATCCAAGATATGACACAAAGAGAGGCTGTGGGAAGCAATGCCAGAGGCAGAGCTCAGTGATGTTCTTGCTCCCATGGCTAGGAAGTGAGGATGTGTTTGAAAATCAGCTAAAACACAAGTTTCAGCCCCTGTCTGCTTCTGCTCTCACCTGCAGACCAGGCTGTTCACTCCCGCCTTTCACAGAATAAACATAGAGTGGGAAAAACTAGAGACTGAATGTCTTCAGGCTCTCAGTGTTTCTCAAAACCAAAGCCAGAAAAGCAGTTCCAGTCACTGTTTTGCAAATGCTCTGTATGTGGCAAACACACATGCTGATACCTCCTGAATAGTAGCTTTGTTTCTCAAGCTCACATAATGTTTTAATCCAACTGGTATAAGGATGTGCAGAATTTCATTTGCAGGAAATTTATGGTGTACAAAATTCACTGTTTTTAAACAGCACCAAAATCTTGTTTTTTTCTGTTTTTATTTGCTTGTATTTATTTACTTGTGTGCTTCTGTATTTATTTAGTATATTGGCTGAGTTGCCTAATGAGAAACATCCGGTGTATTTTTAATGGGTAATACACATCTGCCCAGACAGAAAAGCACTATCAGAGCCCCTCAGCTCCTTCTGCACATGCAGTTTTGGCTCCCTGAGCTGGTTCAGAAGAGGTTGAGGTCTGCACACAGAGAAAACTACCATGGGAATGGCCACACACGGATCTGGAGCTGCCATCTAAGACTCTAGTTTGTGATTCTCCAGGTCTGTGGATGTTTCGCTTCTGTTTTTCCCACCATCTGCCCCCTCCACCCTGAGCTTCCAGTCTGCATTTTCTGTCCAGTGCAAGAATTGACATGACAGCAGTTTTCCTCTGGCTCTTGTGGGCATATGTTCACCCTTCATTTAACCCCTACACACCCTTATTTCCCCAAGGGAGAAGACTGATCTTCCTGAGCACGGGCAGGGTGAGCCAAGTTCAAGGTCTGTGCATGTAGACAGAGGTGTGGTCATTTGGTTTCTGGGCACAGATGCCCTTTGGTACATGGATGACTTGATGCAGGAAAACCTTTCCATTGATCTCGGGGGGATTTACTCGTAGGTGATGCTTCTGCCTCTGTAATCATAAGGGACTTTGCATCCACAGCAGCACCAAACAGAGTCCAACTGATGTCGTGGGACTGGTTCCCACTGCCTTTAGCAAGGCTGGGACAGTCCTTCAGTGACCCTGAGGGGAAGATGATTGACTGAAATACTATATCCCATTGACTGACTGATAATCACAGGGGAGAGTCAATGACAGGTTTTATTAATGCTTAATTAAGACAGATAGAAGACGACTTCCCTTGGCTAATTTGCTGTCCTGAACGTGGTGACATGCTCTGTTTCAAAATGAGAGAGTCTTAAAAAGGCAAAGTTAGTGTGTCAAGCATTGCAACCAGCTCCCTTTGCCTGGGGAAGTGAGCACAGTCCTAGCTGGGCCCGGAGGCTGGCTCTCCAAGGGATTCTGTCCTTCCAAGAAGATAAGGCAGTTGGTGCACTGCCAGAGCACATTTATTACACAGAATAAAGCTGAAGCAGCAGCTCTGCCTGGCCGACTGCCCAAACCACTCCAGAGCTGGCGGATTGGGCTGGCAGGATCTGTCTGAATAGCACCAAAACTTGAGCTGCTGTTCATGGCTGCTTTGCCCTCTTGCTCCCAGAGAGGATTGGGGAAGGCAGCTGCTTTGGAATCCTGCACTGCCAGGCAAAGTGAGACAGAGCATCTTTAAATGGTCAGGGGAAGCAAAAAGGTCTGCAGCCCCCTCCAAAACTGCACATCCTTCTCATCACTGCCCACACCATTCCCTGTGCAGCTGATATTTTTGTGATGGGACACTTACTGCTGTAATAACCTGCCTCAACTACTATGTCCATTGTTATCTCTGAGAATTGAAGATGTGAAAAAAAAAATAAAAAAAGTAGAGGAATAGTCTTGTATCTCTTGTGCTGCCTGACATGCCAGTGACTTTGGGGACTGACCTTCAAAACTGAGATTTCCTCCTTGTGCTCAGGCTGGAAGCTGCCTGTCACCAGCTTTGGCTTAGAGCAGAGCATTGCATCATAAAATCATTTGGGTTGGAAAAGACCTTTTAAGATCATTGTGTCCAACCATTAACTCAGCACTGCCACATCCACCACTAAACCATGTCCCCAGATGCCACATCTGTATATCTATTTAACACCTCCGGGGAAGGTGATTCCATCACTTCCAGTGCTTGATAACCCTTTCAGTGGAGAATTTTTTCCTACTATCCGATCTAAACCTCCCCTGGCGCAACTTGAGGGCATTTCCTCTTGTCCTATCACTTATTTGGCATAAGAGACCAATCCCCAGCTCACTACAACCTCCTTTTGGGTACTTGTAGGAGTGATAAGGTCCCCCTTGAGCCTCCTTTTCTCCAGGCTAAACACCTCCAGCTCCCTCAGCTGCTCCTTATAGGACTTATACGTTGGCATAGATTGATGGAGTCCGAAACCTGGCAGAAGCCTCCAGGCAGTTCCTATAATGAATTTTATAGAACCAAGAGTGCTGATGTCTGTATATTGTGTATGCACTCCACTTTAAAGAGGAAAGACAAACAAGAGACATTTCAAGGGAAGCTCAGCCAGTGGCACAGAGCCTGTGTATACCCTCACCACAGCAGCACGGGGGACGCCAACCAGCCCACCCCAGAACAAAGGCAGTCACACGCAGGGAGGCGAGTCCTTCTTCCAGCAACGTCAGGCAGGGCAGGATATCAAGTCCTAAAGAAAACACTGCGCTCCCCCAAAATCAGTTCCACGTGTAGGGAAAGAGTCAGAGGGAAGATTGTTTGCCACGGCTTCGTTCCAAGGATTATGAAAGAGAAAAACAGTAATAAAGA
Organism: Pseudopipra pipra; assembly: GCF_036250125.1. Classification (NCBI taxonomy): domain Eukaryota; kingdom Metazoa; phylum Chordata; class Aves; order Passeriformes; family Pipridae; genus Pseudopipra; species Pseudopipra pipra. The sequence continues at coordinate 5,744,312 of NC_087551.1, read as the reverse complement.
TGTCTAAGAGGGAACATTTGTTGCCACACCGCAAACAACAACAACAACATCCAAACTCGGAATGCCAGGTGTGGCCACACCACCTGATGGATCAGGCACAAAAGTATAGAGGGAGCCACTCGCTGCCTTAAGGAATGCCCTTCATCTTCCTGGAGAGCGATTGGAATGAGCTGGTTTTTTTTTTCCCCCTTAAAAACAAGCAAATGGAAACCAAACTGAAAAAAATCACAAAAATTACTGCTGTTCACCTTCCCAATCCCTCACTTAGTGCTTGATTTGCAAGTGCAGATGGGGTCAGGGAATAGTGAGCTGCTATGTGGGTGATTACAGAGGGTTGGTATATCTGCCTCAACTGAAGCTCTGTTCTAATTATTGCCTCCTCACCACTGTTTGTGCCATGAAGTTCAACCAAGGTGGAGACCCTAGATTAGCCCTGGTGTCTGATGAAGCTGCCTGTGTGCTACTGCTGACCTGGTTCTTTCAAGGGTGACTGGCAAGAGCTAGACTGCTGGGGAAGGGTGAGTTGCAAAGGGCCAAGGGGCATTTCAGGACACACGGGTCTGGCCAGACAGGAACTCCTGATTCTGTCACAAGAGAAATAATTGCCGGGGGAAAACCACCTTCTTATCTCTCTGTGGCCCTGTTTTGAACCTTGGTCTAACAATCTATGCAAAGCAAAGGAAGTACCTACAGTAAGTACCAACCAGTTGCACTCGTGGAAGGTCAAAGCCACCCTACCCCTGCTCTGGTGCAAGCAGCAGGGATCAGCTGAAACAGGGTCCAACCAAACCCACCATAACCGCTGTGTGAACCAGACAGGAGAAGAAAGGAGAGTGGATATCAGTTGTTCTAGGGCAGGATACACTCCTACTTGTACCGGCTCCTGATATCCCAAGAAAGACTTTGTCTCAAGGATAATGACCACCACCGAGATCCTTCTGATGGCACGTTGCCAAGGGACAACCTTGGCAATATTCTTTCACTGAGAATATCTCATCCTCTCATCTTAAAGCTGCAGAGCATTTTATAAGCAGAAGTTACATTGCAAAACACCCCCAAATGCGAAAAAGTACTATTAACTGAGTTTCCAAAGGCCTTATTCCTGTCAGTTGAGCAGTTTTTCGTATATTTATCTGATCACATCAGTTCTGCTTCATTAGTGAGACTCCAAACATGCACTGCAAAGCCAGTAGAGAAAATGCATTCGATTCTGCTGCTGCCTTTGAAGAGTCTGTGTCATCCATTACTGTGTTATGGGTAAAAAGCTTTCTCTGACACGACTCTCCTGCAATTTGAAGCCAGTGGTTTTATTTTCATTCTGAATCATCCACATATGAGACATTTTGCTGTTAGTTTGCAGCTAAAGATTACACTAAACTATGGGTAAAATGAAAATTCTCTCCTATTTGAATCAAGGCACATTTTACTCACACGTACGAGGGGTTGAAACAACCACATAATCATGGAGAGTTGGGAGCTCCAACCACCAAATGCAGGGCAGAAAGCACCAGCCCATGTGCCCCTTCTAGGCTCAGGAGGGTCTTCATGGCGTGGCTGTGACAACAGATTATGATGTGTGAATTCACAATTCAACAGACATTCAGCTGGAGGCCAAACTACATCTTCTGCATAAAGCAAAACTGCATCATTTGTCTAGAAGTGTCTTGAATGAAGCAAACAACCTGAAATAAAAGGTTTAAAATCAGCTCCAAATGAAGAGTAGGGGTAGGGGGCAAAGGAAGATGGGGTGTTAGCAAAACAAAAGTAAAAAAAGATTGTTTGAACAAAATGGCTTGTTTGAACCAAAATTAAGTGGCTTCACTGTAACTTTTTTTAAAAGAACTTCAATCCAGGTCCATCTCTAAAGAAAATACTTCTTCAACATGAAAGGTTGTAAAAGTTCTGCCTTAAAAATATCTAAATGAGCTTTTTCCGATTTTCCAGGAGTTTTTTTTCTCTCCCTTTAAAACAGCTCAAGGAGTTTGATGTGAATTTCTGACTCGTATCAGTCCACTCCAAAAGACCCTTTTTGTAAAAAAAAAAGCAAAAACAATAATTCCAGTTTGATCTTCTTCCCCTGCCCTGCTCCAACATGTCCTAATCATGCTGCTACCATCCTGCAGGAGAAGTTTTCCCACTGCATCCTAACAGCAGGAACTGTATCATATCCATTTCCCACACTCCCTGTCTGCCTTACACATCCGGGCAGAGTCTGTGCAGCACCTAACAGCAGGACACCTTATTCTTCTTTTCCCTTAGGCATTATAATACTTAGCAAGATTAACATTTTCTGTGTGATTAGCATGCTAAAAAAGGAGGGCAGTTGTTATTGTAGCATTCATAAGGGTACAAAGATATCCATCTATTGAGTAGATCCAAACACTGCCGCTGGGAAACAAACCCTTTTCTGATACTAGCCTTTCTTTTTCTCTACCTGTTTACTGAGAAGGGCTCAAACACAACAAAACATGAGTAATGGTCCTTTTGCTTTCCTCCTACACTTTCAGTTATTGTTCCCCTGCAGTTGCCTAATTAATAGCTTCTAGTTATGCACACAAAAGCACAACATTGCTGTTAATTATGGACATTGTATTGCCAGGATAAAATAAGAATTGTGAAACAATAAAAAAGTTAAAGACCAGCCCTACTTGTTTCAGTCACTTCAATGCTGTGCAATTATCATTGTTTATATCCAAGAGTACCAGATTTTGTCAAAACTCTTGAAAGGAAGTAGACAAAAAATATTCTGCAAGCTGCAAATTCACAGAATGGCATTCACCCTTAGAGAGAAGTGGTGTTCAGGAATAAAAGGAGGATACAGTTGGAGTAGACCACAAACCAAGCCCTTCAGCCAGGGAGCTGCAGCCCAGGACTTTATCATGTCCATAATTTTACAGACACAGTCACTATATCATAGAATGACTCGAGTTGGAAGAGACCTTAAAGATCATTTAGTTCCAATTCCCTTTCCATGGGCAGGGACACCTTTTATTAGAGCAGGTTGCTCAGAGCTCCATCCAGCCTTGAACTTTTCCAGGGATAGGGCAGCCACAGCTTCTCTGGGCAACCTGTGCCAGTGCCTCACCATCCTCAGTGAAAAATTTCTTCCTAATACCTAATCTAAACCCACTCTCTCTCTGTTTGAAGCCATTCCCCCTGGTCTTGTCACTACAGAGCCTTGTAAATAGTCCCTCTCCATCTTTCTTGTTGGCTCCCTTCAGGTACTAGAAGGCTACAATTAGGTTACCCTGAAGTCTTCTCCTTTCCAGGCTGAACAAAACATTCTCTCAGCCTTTCCCCATAGCAGAGGTGCTCCATCCCTCTAATGGACTTGGTGGCCTCCTCTGGACTCGCTCCAACTGGCCCATGTGCTGGTCCCCCTGTGCTGGGGACCCCAGAGCTGGAGGCAGCACTGCAGGTAGGTGGGGTCTCACCTGAGTGGGGCAGAGGGACAGAATCCCCCCCTCCCCTGTTGCCCACACTGCTTAGGATGCAGCCCAGGACACGGGTGGTTTCTGGGCTGTGAGTGCACATGTCTGGGTCATGTCCAGCCTCTCACCCACCAGCACCCCCATCCCAAGTTCTTCTCCCCAGGGCTGCTCTCCATCTGTTCATCCCCCAGCCTGGATTGATACCAGGGGGGTTGTTCCAACCCAGGTGCAGCACCTTGCACTTGGTCTCGTTAAACCCCGGGAGATTTCCATAGGCTACTCCTCAAGCTTGTCCAGGCCCTCTGGATGGCATCCGGTCAACAGCACCGCTCAGCTTGGTGTCACCTGCAAACTCCCTGAGTGCTGAGGGATGCCCCAAGCCCAGGTGCCAGACTGGGAGGCAACAGACCTGGAAACAGCTCCTAAGGCTGACCTTGAAGCCAGAGCCCACAGGTGTGGGCAGACATGGCCAGCCCAGCACCCGTTCCTGTGTGCGCCCACAACTCAGACATTGCTCCGCCACGTATCTCACACAGTTATCCCTCCCTGACACTCCATGGTGAATTCCACACAGACATGCCAGGATTTTCTGCAAAACACTGTCAGTCATGCTTGAAGTCGCCAAGTATTTCTCAACGCTGTGGTTTAACCCCAGCTTGGCAACCAAATCCCACACAGCTGCTTGCTCACCCCTCTCTCCTCACCCCCAGCAGGGTGAGGTGGAGAATCAGAAAAAGGTAAAAGCTGTGGGTTGAGATAAGAACTGTAATAATCAAAATAAAATATTATTATAGTAGTAGTAATAATAATAATAGTAGTAGTAGTAGTAATAAAAAGGGAAAACAGCAAAAAGAGAAAGGTGAATAAAACCCAAGAGAAACAAGTGGTGTTTCATCAGCATGTTATCAATGCTATTCTCATACTAAATTCTAAATACTAAATTCTCATACTAAATACTAAATTCTCATACACAGCGCTGTACCAGGAAGAAAACTAACTCCATCCCAGACAAAACCAGGACACTTGATAACACTTCTGTGCACATGACAGCCACAACTAGGTAATTTATTATTATTATTTTTGTGGTGGTGTGAAGTTTACTGCTTAGTAGGGTGGGACAAAACAGCAGTTGCTTGGTTCATTTGCAATCTAAAGCATATTTAAATCCCAATTTTATATGTTCTGCACCATTTTGTCCTCCTAGTGCTGGCAACATCTGGAACCCAATGAAATGCTGAACCAGCATTGCATTGCCCAGGACTGCCAGCTGGCTGCTGGCATCAGCACTCCTCAGAGGGTCTTTAAAATGAGATATTTTGCAGTAGGACATAGTCCCCAAGTAGCAACTCCCCTCCAAACCCACAGTCTGGGATGCCCAGTTCTTCTAAGCAATGTGTTAAAGCAATTCAGCAATCATTACTATTATTTTTAAAGTGGAATTCAAGCTGAACATTTTGGGTTGGATGGAGGGGAGCTAAATGACAGCAGAGGTAAATTTTAAAATAAAAGTTTCATTTCAGTGGCAGTGGAAAGCTTCATTTTGAAAACCTCACAATGAAATAATGCTTTGGTTTTGTTATTTCCTCAAGCAAAGAAATATGCAGAAATCCACACAAGGGTTTCCATTGACCTAAAACTACAGTTCTGAGCTGAGACAAGAAAAGACAAATTCCAGGTATTCTTCAGCAGTAATATAGCAAGGAACACCAGGTAGCGCAGTGTGAGCCCAAGAATCACTTGGGACACCATTTCAGAGTGAGTGGAACACGGGGTTTCACTTTTCTGGTCTTCTCTCAGGTCGCCCACGTGGGGCCTGGCAGTCAGAGGGAGCAGCAGACGTCCAAGGCCACGCTCCGGGTCTGTGTCTGCAGCAATCAGGGATGTTTGACCCTGTGATTCCCATGTGCAGTTGGGTGCTCACCCTGGGAGGGGATTTGCTGCTGGCTGGTGTTCACACACATGGTTATGAGATGAGTGTATCTGAACACGGGCCTTCGTGGTTCCAGACGTTACTAATTTGGGATTATTGTCTACAAATAGTTGTGGCTTGGGGGCCTTTGTGGCTGTCGCCATTTGGGTTATGACTTTTGTTAGTCATCACTCAGCTCTGATAAATCTATACAAGAAAAAGATCATCTTACTAAAGCTGATAAGAAATTAGACCCTCTCATGTTCAAAGACAGCTGACATCTTGTTCCAGGCACGGATGAATAGGGCTGACAGTGGAATAAAAAGTTATTTGCCTTAACCAAACTCTCTTTATAGGGGAAAATATAATTCACAAAGAATATGTAGCAGATTGCTCCGAGTAACCATAAAACTAGATGGCTGGCAAACACTTATCTGAACAGCTTATACTCACACTGTTTCCATTACTCTCCCTGGTTAGGCAAGAAATCCCAGGAGACAACATGTTCTCTGGGAAAAACTCAAGGCCCTAACCCAAATGTCAGTAGCAATCATATAGATGTAGAGCTGGCTGCCTTTTGGTAAATGCTGATGCCTTTTCAGAGTTGCTGGTTTGGCTTCTTTTTGAAATAAATAAAAATATAAATAAATATAAAGGAGGGTAACTCACTCGCAAAAAGCTGAGATAATGTTCTTTAAGATGATACATTTTGGTAAAATTTGCTTTAATTTTAATTGTTGAAGAAAACCAGAAAGTGTATTTTTTTTTCCTGAAATCTGCTGCCACTTCTTGGTGCTGTTTCTGCCTGGCAGAAGGAGAAACAGCACAGGAAGGCAGAGTTGCGCCTAATATTATTAATTTTTGTGTTCTTGCAGGTATAAGGCAGAACATAACCCAATGTCCACCTCAGTGAGGTTCATATTGCATCCTCTGGGTCTTTTTGCATGTTGCATTTTGAAAAACCGAATGACGGATTGTACGTTCACACCAAGGTTACTGAGCTATTTCACAGTGCCTAAGGAAAGTCTGTGAATTCCTCTTACACCTCCTCCAGCAGCACATTTCTTTTATCACCAATAACACGAGCGATGGACCGAAGTTCACCTTCACAGAGGTTGGAGCAAGGTGTGATGTGTCTCCCCCATCCTGCCTGGGTGACAGCGGGGCCCAGTGCCTCTAGGTGCAGTTTATCCTTGTGCCACTTCTGAGCCTGAATTTCACATCAAGAATTCACACCTCTTTTTTTTTTTTAAATCAAATAAACTGGGTTGGAAGGTTTAAAAAAGAAAATATTCCTTTTAAAGGCTTTTTGAGTTTGTAAAAAATTTGTCAAAAACCAGTATTTAACCGCTTGGGAGGTTCTCCCCCATTTGGTATTTCTCTGAACTTAAGCTTTTCTGGTTGAGACACCTGGGGAAAAAGAAAAAAATAATTAAAGAGTAAAGAGATTGAAAGCCTACTCCTTCAGTGGTTTACAAGTTGGTATTTTCCATTATATTGAAAACCAATAAATATAAAGTTATTTTTACTCCCTCCTGGAATAAATCCATTTTCAAAAGCTTGGCTGGCAAAACCCAACAAGTCAATTTGCACCTAAAATCTTTCACTTGCTCATTTTCATTCCACTTTGAGAACTGCAGGAGAAACTCAAGGTTGCCTGATCTGTGAGTGGTTTTTTGGTGTTGCTTGTTGTTGCAGAATATGAAGCATAGAAGGCCCATGACTGAGGCTCCCTTTTTCCTTTCCTAACTGTATTATGTTGTCATTTGGCTGCACAGCAGGGATTGAAAACTCTCCTCCTTTGAATTACTGGCATGTCAGTAACTCACTTACCACATGCTGCTTTCTGAAGGAAAAACACCCTCTCAAACCCATCAAAGTGTACGTTTTCCTTGATATGGACAACATTTCCTACCCCTTATTTCAGTGACAGATTAAGTCATTTGTGCAATGACCTCTGACACGAGCATTAATACCTTGGTCCTGGATTTCCATACTGTTTGCTCACTTTGCCACCGGTGTTGGTGACAGTGTGCAAATATCTTGATGCATTAGAGAGCATCTGACCCACGCAGGACTGCTTCTTCTGACCTCCTTCCTTCCAGTTTGTTCCTTTAAAAACATCTTTCCCTGTGCTACCAGACAAGCCTGGCCAGGTTTTGTTCCAGCTGTGAAGCAGCTTGGATGGGGGACAGCTGGAAGATTGGAAGTCACAGGGCAAAGTGTGCCCAGCGTGAATTTGCCCATCACAGGATTGAAACGACGTCTGTAAATCACAGTCACTTTTAATAAGCTCCTGAAAAATAAAATCCTGGGCATTAAGTCTCCTGGAGGGAGCTGTACCTCCCACAGCAAAACAGCAACATGCCCCTTTTCCCTCTGCCAAAGTAAAAAGGAAAAGGATGATACTCCTGAAAGCCCCACACAGTGCAAAGGAAGCTGCACATCTCCTCACATCCAGCAACCACACAGAGATCCACACTGACTGGAAGAACGGCTCCACTGTTTCTTCCCTCATTCATTCTCCAGAGAGATGTTGTTAAAAATATTTTGCTTTTGATGTATCTGCATAGATTACAGGCAGAGAAGCTGCTGACCACAGGGGGATACACACAGAGCTTGCCTCTTAACTGCTGGCCCTGAGTCTGTTCCAGAGCCACAAAGCTGTGCAGTCCAGAGCTGAACTCGGGGTGAGCAGTTCAAACAAATCCCAAATCTCCAAGCTGCACTCGGTCAAACTGCTCGGCTCACCTTCCATATCAAAAGCATACATAATTACAGAGATGAAGGGATACATGAGCCCTGATGTACTCAGAAGGATGGTGAACTTCAGCCTTCACCTGGAGATGATTCTCCTTTGCTTAGATCTGCTTGGGAATGACACGATTGATTTTTTTTTTTTAAGGAGCATTAAAAAAGCAGTGACTGCATGGAGCTGTTATTGCAAACAGGTTCACGTATCAGCATTTCCTGAAGAACCACTCGTATTGCTTTTCTGCTGCTCAGTACTACAATTTGTACAATTTGCAAAATGAAAGCTGTTATCATTCAGAAAACTAAAATTCTTTTGGCCCTGTGCCATGCAACACCATTCACCTACTAAAATTAGCAGTAGCTTCTTCCTAAGGAAGTTTTCAGAAGGGAAACAAAAATACTTAGAAATGTTTTCCCATGAAACCTGCTGTGCAGCCACAGACCTGGGCTTCTAATGTATAGCAGACCTCAAACCACACTGGGATCCAAACTATAGTCTCAAATGTTGCTGGAAACACTTCTTGCAGCCTGATGTGGAACACAAATACTGTCTTGAAAGACAAGGTACAGCCCTGTATCCTTTAGCTACAAGACAGAATTCCCTCCTACAAAAGGTACCTGAACGAAGAGGAAGCAGTGTCAGATCCTGCTGAACCCACAGGGATGCAGATAACCTTGGTGTGGACACTGAGAGGGTTTTTGGGCAAGTTACTTGACCTCTCCACCTTTCCTTGTGTTAAAATAAGGTGAGCAAGCCTGAGGTCCTTCTGTAAAGCACTGCATTGAAACAGTGACTTCAAAATTAAGGTCAAAAGAAAGTAACTTCACTGGGCTTTGCGTATATTTCAACTTATGAAATAAATATTTTGCTAACCTGAGGTTGAAGTAATTTTCCTTATGTCAAATATATATTTCTTTTGAAGGAAGTGGTTTATAAAACATTCTGGCTGCAGGGGAGGAGAAATATGTGCATGTGCAGAGCTGCCTTACTGCTGCCCTGGTACCTCTGCAGCACTTGGCAGCCTTTGCTGGGGCAAATACTCTTTTACTGGGTTTGGTCAGGCCTCTTGTTAGCAGTAGGAATACTTGAGGTGAAATGACACAACAGGTTCGGTGTAATTCAGGGTTCCTCTGGTGAGCGTTTGTTTACTGTGTAAGGACAGTCAATAAATATTTGCATCAGAGTTGTCACTGACTGTGGGATGTCAGAATAAAAGCACCCAAAATCCATCTGTCTTGGAGAGAGGTGCCCAAGCCTCTCATGAGGACAGACAGGCAAGTCTCCAAACACATCCCAGTCAAGGCCAGGCAGCCTAAGGAACACATACCTTCAGGCACAGGGCTGTGACATATGGCAAACGCTGAGCTGTGACAGCAGTGAGGTGTTTGGGAGAAGGCACATGACACAGCTCACAGCTAGAAACAAGGATGAAGCCGTGCAGGCGTCGGTCAACACGGATTCCACACGCTCCAGCTGGTACAGAACCACAGCCAGGCTATCCCACAGTGCTGAGCACAGCCAGCACCTGGCCTGCACAGCAGTACCAGAAAAACCCACGGATAAAAGCTGAGGAGCAGCCTTTCCCAACTGCCCCCCGTGCATGAACAAAGTATAACATTAGATTTCGATTTTTTTTTTAAGAAATGTGATATTAGATTTTCTCATATAAAGGCTAGAAATAACACAGAACACCCAAAGCAGCAACCCCCCCCAGATTTTACCTTTCATTTCCTGGCTGAAGCACAGCCTGGGTAAGAGCAGAGCCTCCAAAACAGACCTCTCAGCACAATCTTGGCAGCCTCTCCTTGCAAGCAGGTCCTGCCCTCAGCCAGGTCCCAGCTCACCCAGCCAGGGGCCCGGCCAACTGTGACTGGAGCTCCTGCAGAGCTTTTCCCACTAGGCTTTCTAATTAAAACTGAAAGAAAGAGAAGACTAATTCAGCAACAGCAGAACAGCCCAGACGAAACACCGCTCACAGAGCAGAGATGCTGAGCACATGTTTGTGCTCTTGGCCCCACACACCCCTGAACTTGCCTTGCTGCTGCAGGGCTGCTTCAGCCTGTGGGGCTGGGTGGGTGGTGTAAGATCCTCAGGCCATTTGGCAGAGAAATCTCCATGCCCCAGTTTCCCCACCTGTGATAAAAACCCAATATTTTTTTCTGTAACAGCTGTGAAAATCCAAGCAGGAAAGGAGAAAAGGTGCTTGGCTTCAATAACACAATAAACGCAGCAATGCCCAAGTAAAACTCCTTCCATGCCTGTCCTGCAATGTTGTCCATGGCTGGACTCATCCCCAGATGATGGGAGCCTAAAAAAACAGGCAGCTACTGCTGGTCCTAAGGCTCAGATGAGTGGTCCCATTCCCACCACACTCCTCACCCAAAGCCTGAGCTGATTGTGACTCCACCACTGAACCACCCCACGGGGCACTGAGGTTGTTGAAAGGCCAAGGGTTTGGTGTTAAACACTGCCTGGTGGGTCTGACATGGCTGTGCCACCTTCTGCCACGCTGGCAGAGGGCTGAGTGTGGCACTCCCTGTAATTATAAAATTCCTGTGTTCTCCACAGCCTTGTTTGGCTGTATGGAGTGTGCATCTCTTCTGAAGAGCATCCAGGTAAGATGCCTCAGGGCAAATACAAAAGCACAGAGGAACACTGGTAGAAAAAAAGCCAAGTGTCAGTTCAGAGGAATTATAAGGGATGTGAGGATTTCAACAGAGAGCAATTCAGCCTGGATATACCCACCCTCTGAGGGACAGAGAATATTGGCAATGGTGCAGCAGCTGTGACTCTAAACCAGGCTCATCCTGACATCTCCGTGATGGCAACAGACCTGCCCTCATCATGCTGCCCAGCATCCCTCCATCCATCCCTCTCTCCATGCCCATCCCCAGCCTCTGAAGCCCAGACTCCAGCCCCATCTGGATTTAACATGGCACTGCTGTGATCTGCTGAAGTGCTGAATTACAGTTGCCTAAAGCCTGGGGTCTGCTGAGCCAGGCCCTGCACACTCCCACTTTTCCTCTTTTAATACCTGAAAGAAAATGGCTCAGGCAATGCCTTCTCTAAATGGAGCAGACACATTACTGTCTTTGGTATAGGGTGAACAAAAGTGGCTAAAATGGAAGGTCCGACAGTTTTTCTATCACAAACTGTATCACCAGAGTTTCACTTCTCAGCTGCAAACAGCTGTAGGCTGGGACTTAGCAACAGGATGTCCGACAAAAAGCGCATTTTTATTTTCTTAACCTTTATTTTGTTGGTGCCCATTCCTGCATTCTGCACACACTAACGTTGGGCTGCTGTTAGAGATGCTTTTGCCATCCTTATGGGATGGAGGAGACAAGACAGCCTGTGTTTAAAGGTGAACTTAGTAGTGCAGGCTCGTGGCTGACCCCTTGATGATTTTAACATAGCTTTAGGAGTGTGAAAATAGAGCTATGGGCTAAACCTATAGTGCCAATGGAAAAGAGCAATGAGATCCCCCTCAATGTGCTACAGACACACGGTGGTTGGATGTGACATGTTTTTCTCTTTGTCTTTGTTAAACTGACAAGCTGTTGTGTGGAAATAAACACACCCAGCACAGTCGTCTGTCTGTCCAGGGCGCTGAACTTCCCAGCAGGATTCTCAGCTGCTCTGGTACCTGCAAAAATCTGATGTGTGAAATTGTGGGTGGGAGGCAAGTGTGGGGAAAGAAAAAAAAAAAGGCTTATGGCAGAAAGCACCAAGGCAAATCGTGTTATGGACTTTGTTGTTATTCTCACTCTGGACTATCTCTGTCCTCTAGTGGAAAATCTCTCCCTCAAAACTGGATGTGAGTCTGACCCTGAATAGCTCCTTGCTTTTCTGTATCATATGTTTTTTCCTCTCCCTTTTACTGTCAGAGGGGATTCTTTGATGCTCTTTCTCCTACAGAGTCTGTTTTCCAGTTGCTATGGCTGTGAACAGCCAGAGAAGCAGCATTCCCAGGAACCAGAGAAAAATGTGGTTGGTGATAGCTTAGCACAGTGTTTCAAACATCAATTGTCCTGACTAACAGATCACACAGGCTCTGACATAAAGTTCAGGTCTTGGCATTCAAGCCTGGCTGCAAAGAGTAGGAATTTGGTAGAAGGACAGATTTTCCTCCAGGATTACCCCAGCGTGTCCAGGCTGGTGAGAAATCTGCAGTCAATTGGAGGAGTTTGTCACGGTCAAAACTAAAAAGCAAAACATCTCGAAAGATGGAGATTCTAGCAGATCTTTGCTTGTCCCTGGCAATTTATTTGATGTTGCTCCAGGAGGTGTGGTGGGCTGTTCTGCCCAAATGTACATTTGTCAGGAGCTTAAACCACCTTCGAGAGCCCTGTACGAGACCTGGAGGCTGTTCCCTGGCAGGAGATTCAGCACTGGGATGGATTTTCTCATGGAAGTTCAGTTTGATGTTAAACACCTGACTTGAAGGTGTTTAACCTTGAATCTGGAGACTTTTGAGAGCTGTGACCAAAAGCTGCCAAAAGAAGAGACAAAACAGAGACACCCAGGAGGTGCCCACAAGGAGTGTTACACTGCAGCCTTGGGAACATGAGAAGTGGCAGTTGGGAATGGATATTTTACATCCAATTCGTTGTTCCTGAAGGTAAAGGATGATGAAAGGCATTTCCCTAAGGCAGAAAGAACTTACTTGTGTACCAGTTTAACCTAACTCCCAACTGTGGAAGCTTGGGGCAATCCAACAGCCCTTGCTATTTTATGTTTTCCCCTTCAGTATGATCAAGCTGTACTGAAGACAAATGGAACTTTTTAGTCTAATAGTGCATTCACTGGAAAACATTTATTTACTTCAGTTGAAACACTCCACAAGCCCCTGTCAAATTCCTTGGTTAGAAAACAGCACAAAACAATCGAAGGAAGAGTCCCTACTTTCTCAAAACAAAACACTCTGACCTGCTGATCTGAAACCAATTCATCTTGAGGTTCACCTAGCTTTTATTTCAGAAGATAGAAAGGCCATCTCATTCCCAAATTCCATAAACTTTGAGTTTAAACCAAACCAAAAAGCATCTATTTGTGCACTTGTGCTTCTCCATTTCAATCTACACCTTATTACATTTTCAGTCTTGACACTGCCCTGCAGTGACAAGTTCCACAGATGAATTGCCACATGTTAAGAAAGGATTTTCCTCCCTCCCTCCCAACTAAGAGCCTGCCTTGAACTTCAAACTGGTTTCCTTATGTGTATTTAAATAAATTGCAAGCTTGCAAGGGAATATACACACTCATCACTTAGCTCAAGGTTCATAATAAGCACGTAGGAGCTCAGACTTACTTGGTTCCGTGGGTCTGTGCTTTAGATAGCTGGAAAAACTTCTGATTACTTTCTGTTCCCAGAAATTGAAGTGTAAATCTCGGGTCCATCTCAGAGCCTCAGTATGAAGCAGGGAACACATCCAACTGACCCACAAAAATCCTTTCTCGGGCCACTGCATTTGTGCTGAAAAGGGGAAATATTTGTGAACAGAGAACAGCAGCTCAGAAATAATTATTTTCTAATGGCACCTGCTCTACTTGGGTCATTTTCTGCTCATTTCCTTCTGCTGTGTCAATGCCTCTGATCCTCCATGGTCTGGTTTCAACGTGGGGAGCAGCAGGCATCTTACACATCCATTTGTGCAGGGCTGAATTTGGATGTCAGCAATTTGTTACGGATACCTCCTGCTGCATGATAGGGATGTTTTCTGCAGAGTGACAGCTGAGTAATCTCTCCCTGCATGTACAGCAGATTAAAAAACCTGAAAATCCTCTGTCCCTACAGACTGCCAGGCAAACAAGCACAAGGAGACAACGATCAGCTGGGGCTCTAGAGATAAACTAAATAATTACCTGGTGCTTATTAGCAGCTTATTAGCACAAATCTAATTTTATCACTGCGGGTAGAATTCTGCATGAAAATGTTTGATGAGCAATGACAAAGGTTTCACTCCTTGCCACACAGCCTGCAACACCCTTGAGAGAGCAGAGTAGTAAAATGACAAAACTCCTGGAGTGTGAAAGGGTAAAAGAAGTGTTGGAAGCACCTTTTTAGGTGTTGGAAGCACCTAAAAAGAAGGGAATTGGTCCTATAAATGTACAGACATTTGCTTCCAGAAGGCCAAAGTTAAGCATTCACTCTATGAAGCCAGAGCAAACATAATATTGCTGAGATTTTCTTTTGCATTAAATTATATATAGATATAGATACATATATATATATAGAGAGAGAGAGAGAGGTGTATATATATTTTTCTTTTGAATTTACAAGAATTATTTCCCATCTTCAGTTATTTAGGAAGAAATGATCCCTGTGACTCAGGACAGAAGGGCTGCCTGCTTTTTAATAATCCCATCTTTTGGGTTGAACCTGAAAGCAGCAGCAGCCAGAGATGAGGCTCAGCAGAAGCTGACCCAGGCCACCCCTTCCTCCCTTCCCCACATCACCATGACTTCCAGGCAGAAGGAAGCAAAGCAGTTTCTTTTCTTTTTTTTCTTTAGTGCAAACAGGTAAAATATTTAAGCTTTGAAATAACTAATTACCCTCCCTTTGAACTCTCCCAAGGACAGTTTTAAAGAAAAGACGGAAGACTGCTGATAAATGCATATGCTTTTGGGTAAGAAGGAAAGCAGTGAGGATTTGAGGAGCAGTGAGGACGGCAGCGTGCCAGGCAGTGTCACGTCCCTGCCACCTTGTGACAAGGCGCTACAACTGCAAAGCCCCAAAGCCGGCAAGCCCTGGAGCTTTCAGATGGACCTTGTTCTCTCCCCGGCTCCCCAGGGGGAAACTCAAGGGCGGATGTCCAGAGTCCCAGGCAGGGATAAAGTTCCTGCCATGCTGTCTGGGGACAAGACCCTCTCTGCAGGTCCCCCCTGTGGGATGGGGACCTCCAATGTCTATCACAAGCTTCATTTTGTCAACATCCATGTGCTGTGTTAGAGCTGGCAGAGGTCAAGGCTTTTTAGAATCATAGGTTTGTTCAGGTTGGAAAAGCCCTCTAAGACCATTGAGTCTAACCATTAACCCAGCACTGCCAAGCTCACCACTAAACCATGTCCCCAAGTGCCACATCTACACATCTTTTAAATATCTCCAGGGATATTTAAAGGTGACTCAACACTTCCCCGGGCAGCCTGTTCCAATGCCTGACCACCCTTTCAGTGAAGAAATTTTTCCTAATATTCAATCTAAACCTCCCTTGGCACAACTTGAGGCCATTTCCTATTGCTTCTTAACTGGGAGATGTCTTGTTACCTAAAGTTATCTGCTTGTTACTTAGAAGGTCTCTGGGTTGCCTGTATGAGAGGAGAAATACTCCCACCACAGGGAACGGAACCTCAGGAGTTCCCACAAGGAAGCAGGGAGAGCTGTGGTCCTCACCAGTGCTCAGATATCATTTTTCAGTGGTTGGCTCTGCTTTTCCTCCCAGGCAGAGCTCTGCAGAGTGCTTCGAACTTGGCTGTTCAGGAGGGGGGAAAAATAGGTTAGCCAAGTTTTTTATCCAGACTTATCTGATGTTTTTGCCTGCTTTGCCTCTTCCTGACTTCCTCAGCCTAAGAAAACAGCTGCCTTTGGCCTTCTAAGGGGAACTTTTATGTAATGCTTGAAAAAAACAACAAGAAAGCGAGTGTCTTATTTTTAAAGACTCAGCCGAGGAGACACGTTATCGCAGCTTCTCCATCCCCACTGCCTGCAGAGCTGTGGCACCGAGCCAGGACTGCTCCTCCTTCAGTTCATTCCCAGATCTGCTGGGAGAGCTGAAATCTACTTTGGTTTTCCATTGTTCTGGTTTTCCTGCAGAAGATCTTTTACTTAATGGAAAGGGTCTTCCCGCCTCACACGCTGTGTGACAGGTTGCACAGGCTGCGGTGGCCTCTGCTCCAGCTGGGGAGGGGTTTCTTCTTCCACTGGTTCCTGCCTGGCACAGGTTGCCCAGAGAAGTTGTGGCTGCCCCATCCCTGGAAGTGTTCAAGGCCAGGCTGGAAGGGAGCTCCAAGCAACCTGGTCTAGTGGAAGGTGTCCCTGCCCACGGCAGGAGAGCTGGAACAAGATGTTCTCTAAGGTCCCTTCCAACCCAAACCATTCCATGATTCTGTGAACTCGGTAGAGCTGGGCACACAAACAGATTTGTGCCTCTGATGCTGTAAAGGATGAGATGTCGACTGTGAGAGAGCTACACTATCTTCCTTAATATTTACTTTGCAGAGATGCAAACACTTGAAGGAAGAATTTTTCACCGCAAGAGTTTTCCAATGCTACAAAGTTTCAGTGCAGGGAAACGGAGCCATCAAAAGCATGTTGGATAAGTGTGCAGACAAAAATTGTGGACTTGGTCAACTGTTTGTTTTCACAGTTTAGGTAAAGCATGTGCTCACTACCTTGGTGAGGTCTCTGGTGGCTCCACAGGACGTGGGTGAGCTCACGGGGAAGCTGAAGAAGGGGACCGGCAAATTCCAGGGACAAGTGATAAAATGCAGTTGAAAGAATTATTTGGTCTGATCAACACCATGATGCTCATCTTTCCATGGATGTTGCAAGGGGTTGGTTTTACCATCAATGAGAAGACAAAATACGTGGTTTTAAAGTCCTAAAAGCAACCAGCTGAATAAAGGAAGAAGGAGGAAAGCCAAGAGGTTCATCATCACTGCTCATGTAAGAACACAGGGTAGCAAGTCAGGAGATCAGAGTTCAAAGCAAAAAAAAAAGGACAGAGTTATTCCTGAAATGGCTTGGTGACCTATGGAAGGCATTGCTGGAGGATGGGGTGGACACAAAGAGTTTACATAGGCTAAAGGGGAGGCTCAAAAGCACATGGAGAAGAAAACCCCTAAGGGACCCTAAATATGTAAAAGCTCATCCCCATCAGGACATTCTTGAATGAAAAATAATTATACAAAGAAGGAGCAGTATCATATGTGTTTTCCCTTGTCTTTCTAGCATTCAGACATGATTTTAGCTACTTTTTAAAGCTTTAAAAATAGTATTTTAAAATAATATGAACAATATTTTTACGCTATTTCAGAAAGAAGAATTGCCAACAATGGGGCCATGTCAGTCTTTGTGGAGCAGAGCCACAGTAATCTGTGACAGAAATTTGATAGGATAAGTCACCCCACAGTGAGTACAAACTTCCATATGAGTTGGCAATTCAGTTCCTCTACATCAGAACTCTAACTAGGATAAGCCAACCTCAGGCATCAGGAATGGCAAGATAATAAGAGACACATTGGGGACATGCCTTGGTAATAACAACAGTACAACTTTCACATCAAGTAAGAGTATGATTGGCACAGAGAGGTTACAGAGCCTTTGCTCCCTCATACTAGAAGTCCTACAAGCCACAGTGGATGTGTAAGTGCGTTTGAAAATTAATTCAGTGTAATTGAAGATGCTTAATTCTGCTAGCAAAGGTTCATTCTTTAAATAATAAATAGGCTTGTAAAGGTGCAAGTTGTCTCTGTCCCCACGCTGAGCCAACCAGAAGTCAGTGAACATAGCCAGCACTGTCTTGGATCTGGGCTAACTTGCCTTTCCACCTTCTGCCCCTGGTAAAATGGCAGTGACAATCCCCTGTCCTATCTGAAACAGTCCCCAGCACCTCTGGCCAGGGTTTATGTCTTAAACATCCCTTGTTCTGGAATTCAAAGGCACATTACTGGACAGTTTATAGGCAGTGTAAGTACATCTTAGAGGCAGTGCAGTCATGGGTTCTGTTGTTCTCAGCTTTGGGGGGGGGGGGGGAATATTCACACCCCATTGACTTCCAGTGTGAGTAGGAGACTTTAAAGCCCTGTCGGCAGCAGAGGCATTTTCTAAACCCTTCCTGCCTTTGTTAGCACCAGCTCAGAGTCATGTAATCCTGCAAGCTGGAGGTGATCAGCCACCAGCAACGGATTTAATGCCATGGCAATTACACCTCATAGATTAGATTGAGGCCTGATGACATGGTGTTAAGAATGCCTGTGGCAACCAGCAACCTGTCTGTCTTTAGGCTGCTTGCAAGCAAGGAGAGATTTCGCCTGTCCCACGATATTATGTGCTCTTACATTGTACAGGATGATTAGCCACAGAACCTTTAAGAAAAGGAAAGGATTTTTGAGGACTCCTGCTGCGAGGAAATGATATCTGAGGGAAAAGGAAATTATATCCAATGCTTCTGAAAATCTCATAGGAGCAGGCTGAAGAAATATTTTTCTCT
Source organism: Pseudopipra pipra (assembly GCF_036250125.1). NCBI lineage: Eukaryota > Metazoa > Chordata > Aves > Passeriformes > Pipridae > Pseudopipra > Pseudopipra pipra. Next base: position 5,726,006 of record NC_087551.1, on the reverse strand, counting down.
AGGCATGATAATTTGAGAAAGAAATAACTGGAAGCAATGTAGAAATAGAAATAAATTCTAGATTTAATGTGTCAGGATGGACAGGATCTTTAGGACTTTTCCTTGTGTAAAATTTTGTGTGGTCTCCATGTGAACATGCACAGACAATAGGGATTGCTCCACTCAAGTAACAGGCCTGGGGGCATTGCACAGCAGCCTGGGTGAGGGGAAGGTGTCCCTGGCCAGGGCAGGGAGGTTGTAGCTAGGTGGTTTTTAAGGTCCCTTCTAACCCAAACCATTCTATGATGCCATGAAACAGAAGAGTTGCAACAGAGAGGAAGGATAACTTCCTTTGGAAGGTTAATATTTCTCTATAGTTGGAGACATTTGATGGAAGAATGGCTTTGCTCTTACACTGGCCTTGGTTGAAGGTGTTTCACTGTGCAGAGCATGGTGTATGTAAGAAATCAGGTTCTGCCCATGAACCGTGTGTTCAGTGCACGCTGTACATAAGTTTGGTGCATACAGAGTTCTTTGGCAGATCGCATAGGACCTACAGGGGAACAAAGCCTGTCTTAGAAAGCACAAACAGCCTCAAGTACTTCTGTAATAAGAACAGATACACTCCTGCTCACCGTGTTTGGAAATATCCATAATGGATGTTTCCAGCAGATGGCAACAGCAGACCAGTTTGTGGCGCGAGGGCAGCATTTGAAGGCTGCAAAAAAACCTCTCTGAGCTTTACCCAAAGCGTCTTCCAGATCTGCTTCTTCCACTCCCAGTACTGTGCCTACTTGGTACCCCAGGGCACTGTTAATATGAAGTGCAGAAGAAATCAGTGCCTGCAGAAAACTTCAGTACAAACTCTGGAGCTTTTGGTGTGTTTACAGGGCTTAAAACATACCTGCTGCATTGTAAACAACCAAAAAATCTATCTCTTCTCCCTGAGCAGGCATAATTTATCTCCTACATATCTTTTTACAAAATAATAGTGCAAGGGGTGATTAGAGTGGGAGCACAGACAGACATAAAGAATTAAAAATACAAAGTGTCCAGTGGTGTTTTATCAAAAGGTGTCTCTTCCCTGCCATGTGCAGAAGCCAGATTCATGGACTAAACTTTTCTTCACGTTCTTGTCATTGCTTCTGAGCCATCTTAAACAGCTGCTCTTGGGAAGTGCTTGTTACTGCCTTGGAAAAGTGATTACCCTGCTTGAAATTATAGACTCAGCTCTTGGCCTCTGGAGGAAAGAGTTTTGCTGTGGATCCCAGGTGCTGCAGATGCTGATATCCATGGAAGGATCAGGGAGACTCCACAGCCAAGCTCCACCTCGCTCTGCCCAGGCCCTGGGGAAGATGTGGGAGTTGTATTTAATAATCATCACCCCTGTACCATTGTTTTTCCATCAAAATTATGAGAGCACTATTGTTTTTAATAAATAGCAATGTTGTTTTGTCATTTGCAAAGTATAACATGAATGAACCTTGAAGACGTAACACAAGATAAATTTACAGCTGAAGAATCCAGTCTTTTCCTCCAAAACTTAATCAATGTGTAGCTTTTCCCTTAAGCTGAAGTACAGGCCAGATCCACAGAATCATTTAGGTTGCAAAAGACCTTCAGGCAGTGAAAATGAGCATTCAGGTGTAATATGAAGCTTGGGGAGCACTGAAGAGGCTGTGAACGTCAACTGATACTCTTTGGAAATGAAAAAAAGTGGAAAGAATTAATTCCAAATGAGTCCCCTGCAGAAACAATACAAGGTACAGATGAGGGGGGAGAAATGCCTGAGAACCAAAGCTGGGCTTCAGTGGGATCTAAAGTAGGAATTTTTTAGTGTGCCTGTACCCAATTTAGTTTTCACTGAGATCAGTGAGCAGTGACCACCCCGGTGCAGGAGGTGTCCTGCCAGCTGTGGCTCAGGAGGAGACCTGGCTGCAAGAAATTTCAAGCCCCTCCAGGTTATTATCCTCAACCCTACCTCAGTGTTCTCAAAAAGGAGGCTATTGGTTGTCATTATTACCATTTTTGATAAATGGAGGAGCTGGTGCAATGTTCAGCCCTCTTCCCTCAACTGATGCTCCCAGTTGTGGTGCAGGTGAATGCCATCATTCTGCCGTTGTTTCACTTCCCTGGGTATTTTCTGTGCAGGGAACTGCAATGCTATTGTAACTCTTTTCTGCTCTACCATAATTCTTCAAGAAAAATGAGTATGTTGAAGAGAAAACTGCCTTCTAACTGCCTTAAGATCTTTTATCACTCATGGTAACTCCTGGCACGCTCACTTGCTGAGTGTGTTATCTTTAAGCTGTTTACAAAATATGTGAATAAATCCAAGTCCAATATGGAAGGTTCCCCTTTGCTCACATTTCGACACAGGGGTGGATTATCACTTTGGAAAGAACTTTACCATTAGCAGATGCAAAAGAAAAAAATCCAACCTACAAAAGCCTGCCACACCATAGCACACAAAGCTACTGCTTTTAATGAGTTAGACTGAGGGCTTTTCTGTTCCTTTGCTCCTCTAATGAGGAGGACTGTGAGGTGTCTTTGAACTAGCTACAGACTTGAAAGATTCAGTAAACAAGGATTCTTTATACCACTTCTGGTAAAAGCTTGTCCTGACAGATGCCTTCTTCCTCCTGAGGTTTAGACCACAGTTTGATCTTTTTTTGTTGTTGTTGCTGTTTTTCTTTAACCCCTGAAGCATTTCACAACAGGATGGGCAAAGGCCCAGCAGTAATTAGACTGATTGAGCACTGGAAGTGAGACAGAAGAGATGGCTGGAAATCACGGTTGTTCTCCAGCAATGCTGGGTCCTCAGGTCTCAGTCATTACAATCCAAGCTTTTGAGAGTACCTGGATCCTGGATCCTTGGGTCCTGCTGGAGCTTGGGGGCTGCCTGCTGAGATATCCTCATACAGCTTGTGTATTCACTGGGACAAATCCTCCTCTCCCTGCTGCTGCTGCTGCTGTGTTGTGCCTACAGAGCAGAGAGGGAAGGAGGGGTGTACAGAGGTGTACAGAGATGGCAGTGTACAAACTTCCAGGTGTCACTCACCTGCACTGCAGGGGAAACCTTATTTTTCAAAAGTTTCCATCATGCCATACAAAACACTGAATCCTTCCAAATCTGGAAGTGATAGCCTGGCATGATGCCCCAGGTCATGTCTTACATAAAGAGTTATTTGTCTCTTTATCCCACTTTTACAATTACTCACCAAAGCTACCTTAAATCATAACATCCCAGCCTCCCTATGACCATGCTTTCTATTGCTTAGCTCAGGTACCCCTTCCTATTCCTCAGGATTCAGAAACTATTGAAATCTTCATGTTTTCCTGATGGTTCCCTCCTTGCAGCCCCTCCTCACACCGACTGGATTACCTGGCAGGTTTTCTAATGTGCAAGACATGGCAGGGGGGGCTGAGGTTGTAGCTTTGAAGGTGCAAGAATAATTAGCCCTGAAGACCACCTCATTATGTTGAGCACACACTCTGGAGAGTTTACCTGACTTTCAAGCTGCACAGGTCCATTTCCATGTGCCAGGGTTGGCCCAGTCTCCATCCATGCTGTGGGAAGGTTTTCATCTGGTCCAGGGTTGATTCCACTTTCCTGGCTTGCACATACTCATCAGCACGGGCAACCTTTGATGCCACAGCAGCCTGCAAGAGGTGTGAGTGAGCCCTTTTGGCAGTGTCAGCATCACCACTGAAGCCTGTGCTTGCATCACAAATTTTGCCACAGCAGTCCTACCCAAATTTTCTGCTAGCAGCTGTACAGTCCAGCTTCTCTGCTGTTTCTCAAGAAGGAAGGCTCTAGGTGTGTGCCCATCCCACAGTCCTGACGGAGGGACCCTGGGAGAAGCCCTCAGGGCTGGCCTGAGGAGAACAAAGGGTCTGATCTTGAATTTAAGGGTTGTTCTACCCAGGAGACCAGTAAGGGCCAGGATTCATGCTGATTGTGCACCTCTGAATCCCTTTACTTACCTTGTTCTCTGAGGTTTATCATAAAAAAAACAGGTTACAGTTGTCTTTACTCTGCTTAAAGCCTGATGGAATAGGTTCAGAGCTCAGTTATCATGAGCTTTTCCCTGCTGAAAACTAGCAATTTGCCAGAAAACTTCACAGGACAAAACTTTTATCCCCAAAGTAATTTATAATCATTCTGAACTTCAGAGATGTTCAATTACAAAAGTCAAAGGAAAACTAGAACGTGCAGACTGAGGCACAACTGCAAGGGACAGAAAAGCTGGACACTGATACTGAAACATCTATAAATTTCAACTGCTTCTCAGCAATGTTATATTTCTGATGGGAGAAGGGAATAAAGAAGCATACAGCCACTTAGGCCTAATGAAAGCTATAGAGAGTAATTAAACTTGCATTTATCAACAAAGATAGCAGCACAGAAATATCAATATCTTTTTCTCCTCAACATCTATCTGACAGTAAAGGCCTTTTGGCTGTAATATTGACATTTTTATGACTATTAACTCATTGAAGACTTGCCTACACACAAATAAAGGCTGCTTTAAGGGACCAAATCTTCTTTACCAAAGCCAGTGTACTGGGGCATACTGGTCAGCTTATTTTCATCCAGAAAAATCAAATAAGCTTTCCCAGTACAAGGATCCTCTCTAGCAGCAGGACTGCTGCACTGTAATGCTGGCACTGGTGTAATCAGAGAGGTCAGGAATCAGGTAACACCACCAACACTGCTTTATCTTTACCAATTGAAAAAAAAAATTAAGTAAATGCCTTTAAAAAGTTAAAGCTGCTGAGGTTAATGCATTGGGGGTTTTGAGTGTGCTTTATTGGTGTGGTGTTCTTGCACCCTGTGCCAGGGCGTGAGCACAACAAGCCAAGATGTTTGCCTGCAATTAATGAATATTCAGTTACGGGCAGCTTTAAGCACCAGACTGAGTTGGGACACAGTACACGGTAGTATAATTTGTTGGAATAAACTGGTCTAGTGGAGAACAATGTTTTGAAAGATTTTGAATGTTTGGGGAAAGAGCTGGCAGAGCCTGCGACGCAATTCCCATCATGAGGTAACCTATCATCAAACACTGGCTTCGAAAACAAAATCTGGCAGATTTGAAGTTTACCACATTATGTCTCCCAATCTGCTTTCGTAGCCTTTCTCTTCCTCAAATGCTGAGGCTGTGTGGAGTTTTCCATGTTACTCTGGGAAAACAGAACGTTTTGCCAATGCGCTCCTTACTTTTGGTTATTTTTAAATCTCTGCAAAAAGCTCCCACTTTCTTCTGTAGCCAGTGCCTATTGTTTATGGAAGCAGTTTCAATTTACTTTCTATAAGAAAAAAAAAAATAAATTAATCTACTGCCTCGAAAGCGCTGCAAGTATCCGCATTGTTCCGCTGCATTGTTTTCCTTACAAAAAAGGAATTCCTTGGAACCACAGAGGCATTGAGTCTACTCAGCTCACTCTTTTTCAACTCCCCCCTGCTCTCAAATAGTGGCTTTCAAGCAGTGACCTTTCTTTTTCGTGGAGGCCAGGTTGTTATTGTGGGTTGGATTTCCCTGCTGATTGTTCTGCGTTTCCTCCCGCGCTTCTCTGCGGCTGCCGCTGCTCCCGGCAGGGTGACCAGAGTGACCACCCTGTGCTTGGCACACACACAGCCCTGGGTGGCTGTGGGTGACCATGGCCACTGGCAGCCTCTCCCACCTTCACATGGACGGCCAAAAAACCCACCAGCTGCTCATAAGAGCCGCAAATTATTAAAATCTGGCAGAGGAGGTCATTAACCACCTTGTACACATGGTGTATAATCATTGTCTGGATGCTAAAGAATCCAAGAGCAGCTTTCTAGAACTGCTCTCAAAAAGCTTTGTCCACGGGCATCTTAGCAAGACACACATAAAAATATGAACTTTTCTAGTGAAACAGCTGATACACTTCTCTGTGGGAATAATTACTTGTCATCCCCCGCATATTCTCTTTCTTGTAACAAGCTTTTTCCTTCATATTAAAAACCTTTTGCAAGGACATGAAGAATCCATCTCTTTTCACATAGTACTTCTGCAGGACCTGAAATAGTTTGTGTCACTAAAAAAACACTGAACCCACAAGCAGAAAGCATGAGATATGTAGGAATCAGAGCGAGCTTTGAAATCAGTCAAAATCTCTAATATAATCTTTAAACAAATATCTTGGATACTCTAAGCAGAGAGGAGCAAAGTCCCCACACTCCATTCTTTTTTTGAGAAAGCAAAGTTAAGCTGTAAAATACATGTTCACTGTGCTGAAAGATCTCATCTTGATTTCTAGACGCTGCCACTGAGCCTGGCAATGAGTTCTGCCAAAAAATAAACTGGGACATCTCAAATACACTCAGCAGCAAAGCCTGTGCATCTCGATTCCTTGAGGACTGCTGCAGGCCCAGGGATCTGGAGCTCTGAGGAAACAGGCTTTATTTTAGAAGCAACATGTTCTGGTGTATTCATAAGAAAATATTCTCAGAAATTCCAGTTCACCAGGAGTTTCAAAGCTGCTTGTTTCAGTCTCACTCAGGAGGTAACCCAGGTGTGAAGAGACGAGGTTTCTTGTTTTCGTGCGAACTCGAAGTGCTGCTTTTCACACAAAGCCCATCAAGACCCTACTCTCAACTATTGTGTACAAGGCACAATTAGTGGAATCATCTAAAGATTCATTTTATTTTGAAGTCATTTATATTTCAGGGTTCAAACTGGGACAAAGTGTATTCTTTCACCCAAAATATTTGTAAAATTTTTCGCTTCTGTTTCTTTCCCAATATTAGTTTCTGTCTGCCACTGATTGCATGAAAAACCTCAATGTCCAAATTTTGAGAAATGCTTACCTATTTTTATGTCTATTTGGTTAATTTTACAAACTTCAGGTAAAGAAGGAAAAAAAAGGTGATTCTAATATAATCTTTTGTCTTGTACTTAGTTCATGGAGAGGTGTGATAGGATGCTGAGAACCTGTGCTAGTCAAACTTTGAATGCACTGCACTAACAGTATAGGTAAAGCTTTAAGTAATCAGAAAAATAATAAAATAAGTGGGAACAAAAAAGAGAAAATGACCCCCTCACACACAGTGAATCCTTCAACCTTGGCAAATATCTACTGTGTTCAGAAAACAGGCTGTGAGACAGAAGGAAGGTGACAAAAAGGAGAAAAAACAACATCTGAAATTTCAAAATGTTTTCTAAAAATCAAAACAAGATGAAAATTTAAATTTAAGGGCAATATTTTGCTGCACTAAATACTTCTTATACAAAAGTCTCTATTTTGCAAGATAAATGTCTACGACACAAATGTTGGCCATCTGTAAGTGCAGCAGTGAGCTAAGGCAGCAAGATGGAAAAGGTGTTGTGGCAAATTGCCTTGCCTCCCTCTCTGGAGCACTGCATTGCAATGAGCTGGCCCGTGGCCCAAAAGCAGCAAATGCCATATTTGTGTTGTGAGAAATGCAAGGTGCTTGGCCTGGGAAAAGTGGCTTCCCAGAAGCACAGCCAGACCCCTTCTTGTGTCCACACTTGCTGTTCCAGAACCACTTCAGTAATATACTTCTCACTGCATCCCAAGTGGAAAATTTCCTCATCTCTATTTCCGCTTAGAGACAAATCACTTTTTCCTCCTTTCAAGTAATTTGGGCTACAAATACAGCAATGAATATTCTACTTAGTAGCAAAAAGGGAAATAAATATGTATGAGTGGCTTTCATGCTATTTGTGTGGGCCTGTGTGTGTGAGCTCAGGCAAACATAAACACACAAATATATCTTGTGTCTACAGAACGTCCGTGCGAGTTCAGTGGCTCAGTTCCAGCACACCTGTAGACACCCATCCTCGCCATAGGAAAAATGTTTAAAAAACATTTTTAAAACCCTCTGAAATCTCCAAAACCATAAAAGCACCTGCCTCACTTAGGAGCCTGCACTTGTTTTATCCAGCAGTGTTTATACTCGGAATGTACATCACACTGCTCATGGGAGACACCATTATTCTAAAGTCCTCCAAAGTTTATTCTCAACTCTCTGAAAAAGTATTAACTTCCTTCTTCAATCCCTCTTTTAACACATCTCCTCACCCCTTCATTGATTCCCCTCCCTGGAGTGCTTCTATTCATCCCACTAATGAGAGGCAGATTGATTTCTATCATTTCACCTTCGGTTGCCTTATTGATGCACTGACTGTCCAGAGGGAAGAGAGTCACCTTTTGGTGGCAGTGACAGAGAAGCTCAGTCAGAGGACACTGATTGCACTGAGACAGCTGCAATCTGAGTTGCAAGAAACTTGGGGCTATTCTGATTTACACAAATTCAACATCCTTTCACCATAACGATGAGGATTTTTTGATAGCTAAAGCTAAATTATGAACTGATCAGAGCTTCCTGGCAACAGCGAGCTTGGTGTTTGTTTTAAAACGAATGGCTGTCTTTTCAGAATCTGAGATTATCTGCTCAGTGATTACATACCTATACACATGGCAAAAGATTAGCACCTTCCACACACACCTTCCATCAGTGTTATTCTTTCATGCCCAGTCACCTCTGCTGGTCCATTCCGAGATGTGAGCTGTGAGAAATGCAGCTGTTGAATTACAGGGAAAGTTAAGAAAGTGATTTGGAGGGCACATCTTTCCAGCAGTTCAAAGACTGTTCAAACAATTCTGTTTCTTCTGTCTCTCTCCTTTTTTTTCTTTTTTTTTTTTTTTTTTTTTTAATTTAGTCTTCAGTGTCTCTCTCTTTTCCCAGGAGTACATGTTAAAGGAAGTTCAACTAATCAGCAGGTTATATCCCATTTCCATGTTATTCCAGCCTTACTCGAAGAGATGATATATTTGATAGCTTTTAGCTTGGCTCTATCTCTCTGCATTTCCCCCTTTTATCCACATTGCACTTATAATTTGTGATGGGCAAATCTCAAAAGATTAGAAGCTGGGCTTGGATAAGCAACTGTATGTTTGAAGTTTACTTTTCAATTTTAAGAGATCAGGGTCACTGCAAAAAGTGTCTGAATTATCTGCTTCAAATTCATGGGATTTGAATGACCAAAGACTTTGGGAAGAGGAACAAAGTGATAACTGTATTTCCAACTAACATAGTTACAGTGCCCAAAAATTAAACAGGCCAAGGGGATTTATTATTTTCAGTAGTATCAGGAGAAATGAGAGCTGAAGGCATCAGAGGATTTTTCTACCTTGGAGTAGGACTTGAATGCTGTGTTCCATGTAAAGCTTAAAGGCTTTACCCTTTGGATGCTCTGGCCAGAGAAGGGGCAGGGGGCAGAGCTAAATACTGTGAATGCTGTACAGAAATTAAAATGTGTGTGCTCCCCAAACAGACCAGTAACTGGAAGGCACCTCTATTATTCTCTGGGCTGCAGAGTGCACTCTTAACTCACCCTTCCTACAAGACTCTGTTATTGTTACTGTGGAAACCTTAACAGTGATTTTTCACTGACATTTGGCACTACTTTAAAATCAACTTTCCATAGAGATAGATCAACTCCAGCATTGGCCTTGACTGTATTTTCTCACTGAGAAAGCAGACAGGAGATGAAAATCAAAGTTTAATCCTGTTGCCTGCTGTAGCAAAGCACAATGCAATGCCTATCTGGGAAGTAGCATCTCCCTTTTTATTTATCTATTGTATGTCTGTGTCTGAGACAAGTACGTTCTTGCTCTGTTTCCAAGCAGAATAGCACCACAGAAAATAGTTCTGAAGAACAAAACAAATACATCTACATTTCTTGTAATGCTGTTCATCAGCTAAAAAAATTATGGCTACAGAAAACAGAAAAGTCTGAGTGAAACTGGGGGGGTGGTGATGAAATTTTGCTTTGTCAAAAAAATTCTCATCAGGGGCTCATGAGGGTTCCTGTGGGTTATAAACAGAAGACAAGCAGTTTACAAGGTTTTGAGCTTTATTTTTGCAGACCTGCAGAAGTCCAAGACACAAACATTTTGGGGCAGGAGTTGGGGAAACATTACTGACATTTGCCACAGGCATCTAAAGTGGAATCCAGACACTGCAGCTCTTTTGCACAAAGAAAATAATTTCTCTAGTGCAGGCACAATGGACGCTGAGCTCTTTGGAAGATCTGGCCTAAAAAAAGTGGGACAATTAAAAAAAAAAAATTGGTTTCCTCGAATGGGTGGTATGAGGCTTGGGGAATGAATGTTTGTGGAGCACTCAGACCCTGGTATGAAAAGGTGCTGTAAAAGTTCAAAGTATTATTGTTATGGAATACTTACTCAGCAAGGCAGGGGAATATCAAAGGCTTTCTTCTCCCAGCTGGCTCGGGCTTATCTCAAGGAACTGTTGGTGGGTGGTGATTGCTCTCAGGGACTGGTGATGACAGAGGAGTGAAGGCACTAACTTTGCTTGCAGAGCTGCTCTGGGCACCCTCCTGGACCCGCCAAGGCTCCAGTTCCTCCTTGGTGCTTTTTGGTGCGCACACACCCCCTGTTCCCAGAGAAAAGCCTGGAATGAAAACAGAGAGCTCTGACACCTGGCTAATGGAGGCACTCAGGCAAGGGCTTTCACTTGAAACTGGTACATTGGGAAATAATTGATACAAATTGCTTCAGACATTCAAGGCTGCTGGTTCTCCTTCCCACAGGCTATTTTTAGGCCCAATTAGGCAGATAAAATGACACCGGAATTAATTTGGGTACACTCGAATGTTTGGGCTTGCTTTTTCTTTTTTTTTTAATGCTTCTCTCTAGATATGTGGCAAATGTCTGAATTATAAAAGGCAGATAAAGGGGTTTTTACTTCCCTCCCTTCTCTGCTAAACAATGTTCAAGCACTGAAAGACTTGCTCGCTGCAAAACTACTTAGGGCTGATTGCTGGGGAATTTCCTCTCACCACCTTAAACCCAAAGCAAATAACAGAATATGAAATAACACATATTCTTGGCATCAGGCTGCACGAGAGCTCCCCTTGGTCTGCTGCAAAGCAAAGGCTACCAACCCACCCTTCAGAAGAAGATAAAATACAATTAACAAATTCATTATATAAATATTTTGGGTGGGGAGATATGAATTGGCTTGTCTCTATTATTGTTATCATTATTATTAGCTGCTGTTTGCTAAGACTGAGTTTTTCAAAGCCCTCTTTCACATTAAGAAGACCAAATCCCCATGCTAAATCCCACCCCTTAATTTGATGTTGATAGCTTTTGCAAGCTACTGGGGAACACAAACAGGGAGAGAGGTACAACTGGTGAGATAGTATTATTCAGTGTTATTACAGGAATTTATGGACAAGCCATTCCCAAGCCATTTGAACGTAATTCATACATTTGGGCTAAAGGGAGATCCGTAAGTGTTCTCCAGCCAAGCCCCAGCCTGTGTAATGTTTTCTAAGATAAGCAGCTACTGCCATGGAAAAGGCAAAACCTGCCTGCTGGCCTCTGTGGTCATTGTGCTGAGATCAAACTCCTCCAAAACCTTAAAGCTTCCCGATCCTCTGGAACACACAAGTCATGAACTGCCCCTTCTGCAGCCAGGCTTGAGGGCTCAGAGGCTGGCTGGCATTTCGCTCGGGTGGGTGAAACGCTGGCTGTGCCCAAGCCAAGAGGAGTTTTGCCCCTGAATTCAGTGGGGCAGCACTCTGCCTTTGTAGTAGGAGCCGATGAAAAGCTCTGCCTCATAATCACATTCCTGTGGCTCAACATGTGAGCGCACGTTGGCCGTGCGGTGGTGACGGCTCACGTGCACAGCTCTCAGCCTGCAGGACATGCCAGCCCTGCCACTGGCTTTGCCCCACAGGGGAGGAGAGGTGAAGAAGTCGGGTTTTTGCACTTGCCACGCGCGGGGCTCGTAGGATCAGCTGCCACAGCGGGTCTGATGAGCAGGGGCTTGAGCCCTCAGTAACCCCAGCGTGATACCTGATGGGTTTGAAACAGCATGTGATCCTGAGAAACAGCCATCCTACCCCCAGGGAAATGGGTGCTTCATCTTCTGATGTAAATACAGCACTAGTTTATAGCATTCCAAGTGGAAGTGAGAGCCAGGCCTCCCTCATTCTGATATCTTATGTCACAGTCCCAACATTTCACTGTGACACCTCATACTAAGTACAAGAATTTGAGTCTGACTGCAGTTTACCTTCACATAAACCAGACTTTAGGAAGTATCTGACACTTAGGAAAAAAACCTCCAATAATCAGCAGGAATGAAGGTTTTTCTCCTGCATTATTAGTACCTTTTGTGGTATCACACATACTACTTCTCCCTTAATTTTTTTCTGAAGGCTGCATATACATGACATTTGAGTTTTTTCTCCATTGCCTCTCCTAAACATGCCTCAGCACCAGTGTGGATGGTGACAGAGGAGTAATTAGTACTTCCTAATAATGAATTACAAATCTGGGGCAGAAAATATCACCAGCTGCTAAAGACTGAATTGCTCCAAGATGCATTTATTTTAGACAATCCATGCTGTAACCTTATCTCAAAATACTGGGTTGTGAGAGCTACTTACAAGAACAGAAGTCCTGATCCTTTGAAAAAGTCCTTTTAAGGGCAGTTTTTAAACCTAAAGACTTCATAAGGTACTTGCCTTATTTGCTTCTCTAAAAGGGTTCATAGTTGCTGTGAATTCCTGCCTCTGTGCCTACTTCCTTGCCTGACATCTAAGCACCGTATTTTCCTTTATATCTCCACTATTGAACCCTACTTTGCAGTGAATCTCACCGTGCCATCTCTTTTTTCAATCCCAGTTGGTGGTGCAGAGATCCAGTAACACAAAGATCATTTGTCTGGAAAAAGAACAAAACACAATTTTTGATAACAGTACGTTTTCAATTCTTGCAGGAAACATTAGCAACATGTCTTCAGCAAGGACTCTCCCATGACGAGCCGTGAGTGAAATACTGAGCTTCCAAAGCAGCAAAATAACAATTTCACAGTCTTCTCTGTGACAGAGATAATGGATTAGTCAAAAACCCTGTCTTCTAGCAGCTTCATAGCAGGACATCCCTGCAAGGTCATCTCGTGAACACTAAAAGCTGAATTTCACAGAGGAAAGTCACTTCTTCATAGTCTTTTGAGAAGCCTTTGTAAAAAGGGACAATGGAGGGGAGAAGAAAAAGGAAAAACTGCTGAGAATATCTGAAATGTTCAAAAAGAAAGTTGAGGTTTATCTGCAACAGTGTTGTGTTGACATTAGGTAATTTTCTTGACTTTTCTAGCAGAAATGACTCCAAAGGAGTAAACACTTTGCTTCAGTCTCATCTTGTAATGCCCATGAACATACCAGAGATGAAAGGTACCTGGCTGAGTTTGGGTAAAAATAGATGGGATTTTGAAAAGCGGGAAGAAATGCCTGGGAAAAGTCACCTACATATGGTCTTAATCATGCCAATGGATAACCCCCACATTACCCTTTAAAAGGTCATCTGATAAACATCAACATTGGGCTTTTCTCACAAACCCAACACCTAAAATTGCTTCAGGCTACTGTAATACAGCATGAGAAGTTAAATTAGAAGCATATATTTGGTAATAGCACCTCTGAGAGGGAGTCTTCAAAAGCCTGTGCCCCCATTAAAGGATTAGAAGTCCAGCACACATATCAGCAACTATTCTCCATCCAAAGAGAAACAGAACAGGAGACAGAAATCAGCATTTTGTTCTGATTAGCTGCTCTGATTGATGTAAATGTCTTAATTACCTTTTTTTTTGTGTGTGTTAAACACTGCTGCAAGCCTGCCATTGGGGGAAGTATTATAAAGAATGCCACTGTGAAGTAGCACTTTCAGGCTTTCCCCCATCTCTCGTGGGTCTGGTGGTGATCTTTCCAGAATAAAGCAATCTCCAAGGAGCCAGGGTTCAATTGTTTTCAGGAGAACCCAAAATAAGACAGACAGACTTGGAGATAAAACAATTCAAGAATAAGAATGGGGTCATTAAATATTTCTGGAAATGGGGCTAATTTTGTATGAAACAATGCAAGAGATACTAAAAAAGAAGCAGGGATAATTCAAAAGCACTTCCTTTTTATTTGGGCATCTTCCCTTCTGGAAGCAAATCCATCCAACTTTCCCAAGTGCCAATATTTTGAAGTAATTTGCCCCAGAGGCAAACAAGAAATAGGTCTGATTGTCCAAGAAATAAGGATGAAGGCAAAGGGCACATCCTAAGGATTGAAGACTGGATGAGAAACTGGAGGGCTTAAGGTGAAAGAAGTTCTCTGTATCAAGGTCGCTGAGGTTAGGGGGTTTTTAATGAGGGAGGAAAGTCCTAACCATATGTTTTTATAATTTTGGTGGGTTTTCTTCTTGCTCCTGACTCAAAAGTGGCACAAGTTCAATGCATCACTCCACTTATCTAAACAGAGGTCTGAGTTATGCCCTAGCACTTGTAGAAAAGCTAGATGGAAGTGGAAATTTGTTCCCATTTTGACAGCCTCTTGCAGCTAGTCAGAGAATTCTCTGCACCAGGGTTTTCACAGAATTTCCTATTTATTTCACTCCTGCTTCAGCTCTTCAGTTCACACGTCAGGAAACACAATTTCCTCAGTGTTCTACTCTTGCCCAAGAACAGATGATAAAGCTCTGCTTTTACTCCTTCAGATTTCAGGATTTGTGAGGGGTAAAGGCTTAAATTCTGAACCTGTTAAAGGTGAGCAGGGCAAGAGAGAAGAAGCCTTGCTCTCTCACAGACACAGGGGCTCTGAACTCCTAAATTATCTGTCTCTAAATTATCCTCGTGGGTTTTCTCACCTGGACTCATGAGAGCAGTAGAGTAGTTCAACTAAATTTTCTTTCCCAGCTCCCACTGAAGAGGAAACACTTGTGAGCCCCTTTCTGCCAGTGTCCCCGTGTTTAACAGGTCCTGCCCCCACAGACTCCTATCTCGAGAGTGTACAAGCAGAGCAGGCTGCTGCAGCAGCAATCCAGAAGCTGGAGCTGTCAAACCCAGTCCCTATTAGATACCAAAGGGGCTAATAAAAGAATGGGTGTTTGTTGTATTTCTGGAAGGGATGGTTGCTGAAAAGCCCAGAGAGAAGGATCCCGAGACACCTCAGCTCCCGAGTTCCGATGGATGTATTTCTAGTTGATCAATCTCTGTGTCTTTGTGGCTGAAGTAACTTCCCACCTCAGGCTTCTGACAGCTGGACAAAGCAGGGTTTGAGCCATGCCTTGCTTTAAGTAAGTGTGGAGAGATGTTTTCAGTCTGACCTTGCCAAATCAGGCCCTGGCTTGGGGTGTTTGCTGAGATCCAGGAAAGATTTTCCCACTGAGCTGCAAGTGGGAAAAAACTAATTCTATCCACAGAGATGTGATGGAGCATTGAAGTGACAAGTGTTTTGGGAGATAGGAATCTACCTTATGATCTGCAGAGCCTCTAGCTTCATAAAGCAAAAGAAAATACTTGTATATGTTGATTTGGTGGTGGTGGAGATAGTTAAAAGCCAATTATAAATTATAATTTTCAGAGACAGAAGGAATATATTTAATCACACAGTGGACATGTTCATTATTACCCTTCTATATTAAAGAGAGAAGATTTAGCAGGAGCAAATATGGACATTGTTTGGGTTTTTGTTCCTAAGTTCACATATTTTGTTAAAGCCCATCAGATAATGAGATGTAAAAGCACACAGACAGATATAACAGGGAGCAGCAGAACAGCACAGAAGCAATGAACAGAATATAAATCCACAATCCCAGACAGCAAAAGCAAATGTTCCACATTCAAACACTTCCATGTTTTTTCCCCTTCTACTTGTCTTCTCCTGTTCTTAAAACAATTAAAAAAGCAATTCAAATCAATAGCAAAACTCCATTCAGGATTTTACCCAGGATTTCCATGCCATACATAGTTCTTCTCCTTCACTTGCTGCCCTGCTTCTTCCCTCTAGTCAGAGTCATTGCTGTGCTATGCAATTATAATGTCATTGGGCTTTGCAAGATCACTTTTGAGACCTAGGGCTGTTTTATTTCACATATTGCTTTGAGTATTTTTACTATCATCATCAGTGGTGTCCTGGGAAAATATTTTGCATGAGTATGTCCCATTAATGGTAAATACAGTAGCTGATACTTCATAGAGACAACAATGAAGTTGTTCACATATTGCAGAGAATTTCTGTTCTGCCTCAAAATATCAACTCTTCCATAATTTTAACAACAACAACAATAATAATCATAATCATAATCATAATAATCAAGTCCTTTCTCCATAGGAGTGAGAAAGGTGTAGATGATGGCAAAACATGCTTCAAGGCTTGCTCTTGAACCCTCTTTTCACCTGGCCATAGTTAATGTACGGAACCAGAAGTGGGCAAGCATGAGCCAGAACTATGCAGTGGGCAAGCAGGCACCTCACCTTATCCTGGAACTGCTTGGTACCAGTCTGGCTCCACATTTCTGTGTTTTTCAGTAGTGCTCAATCAGGCACAATTGCAAAGACAAGCCTGGAATGAGCAAGGGAAAAATGAATTGTCAAATATTGCATTTAGAGGATTTAGCAAAGTGTATAAATAAGTTATGGCATCGATATCCAGACAGATTGCTCAGCCAGGGGACTGGAAATGGAAAAAGAAAAGTCTATTGATCAAATAAATTAATTTTTGAATCTAAAAGTGGTTTTAATAGATTAAAAGCCCCTTTCACTGAATCCAAGTTTACTCCCCTAGGCAAAACTTCAGCTTACACATATGCTGAAACTTCTCCACCTCAGCCAGTCAAGCCTTGCTGTTTTACACAGGGGGAAGCTGTGACCTTGATTTCAACAGCCACGTCGCGTGTCCAAGGCCAGGAATCCCGGATTATCTCACAGAAGTCAGTTCCCAAACTCCTTACTGGCATATTAAACAGCGACATGTTCAAACAAAACAGTGCAAGGGAAAAGCAAAACTAACTCTTGTTGGTTGAGCACACCCTTAGATGTGTCCCTACCAGCTCCTGTGAGCAGCCTTTTCCGACGAAATCCTCCTTTGGCTCCCGGAGAATTGGATATTTCGTACTGATATAAGAAACCTGCTCCCACAGACAGCATTTATTTGCCAGATTTCCATTAAGAGAGCAAGGATCAGCAGCTGTTATTGGGACTTCTCAGTGCAGCAGATAACTGAGAATAATGTTCAGTAGCTGCAAATGTGGGATCAGAAGATGCGGGTTCCACGTCGGGGTCTGTTGTTGACGTCCTGCACATCAGGCAGGTCATTTCATGCCTCAGTATAACTCAGAAAATGATACTGAACTCCTTTGTAAAGTGCTTTGAGATTCACTGTGAGAAAAAGGTCTCTAACCCCCTCAAAATATTTCATGAATGACTAACTGTAGGGATGACAACACATGAAATGTGTCACAAAAAGCCATTTAAAAGAATTGCAAGTTAACAAAACATCGGTGAACTGGAAGCTCCACTCTCATTGTTTTCCCTCTCATCTAATAAAACATCTAAGATGGCTTTTTGAAGTCTGGACAAGTGAAAATGGGATTACTAATTGCATCTCACTCATTTCTAGCTGGAAAGATTAATCACAGGGAGCCAGATGGGGTTTTCTTTTGGCCCTTGACTGACTTATCCTAAGTGGCCAGAGACATTAGTAGGATGTATCAAGGGGAATCGCTCAGCAAAAACAGTTCTGTCTGAAGCAGAAAAGTAAAAATTAGTCCTTTGCTCCTTCTGAGCTTGATTCTTTTGCTCATTCACTACTTTCCAACCTGCAGCAGGTTGACCCTGAATCCACTGTGCTGCTTTTAATTCCTTCTGGAGCCACTTTTCCTACCTGATGACTTAAGTCTCGGGAGTGGGTCTGTCCGGTTGCTCAGACCTTAGGTGGGAGAGAAGGTGACTTGAAGGGGATTCTCCACAGCCTTGAGTTATTCCAATAAACACACAAAGCCTGACTGCTCTCCATCATGGATTTCTGTGTAATTTGGCTGTGTGGAGGGTGGCTTTCAGCGTGCTTTTACATGTGGTTTGGCCATGTTGGGTCTGCTTCACAGCTTGCTTTTACATGTGGTTTGGCTGCAGCGAGGCTGATTTACTGTGAGTTTTTACATGGGGCTGGGCTATGCTAATACTAAGGGCTGCATGTTTGGGATTTTACTACCCCTTGTACTAAGACAGTGCAGGTCATAATACTGGAGAACAATTCAGATAAAGTGAGAAGTCAAAACCAGCCTGGCACTGTTCCCTGCAGCACCATAATAAAAGTGCTCAAGCAGTATTATGGCCCAGCTTCCTCCACCACGACCAGAGTGCTGCTGCCCTGACTCCTGATCTGAAGTCGTGTGTTTTCTGTGTCAGATGCAGGGGATTAGATATAAATCCTCCCCTCCATTTCAGAGGTGGGATCCAAATGGCTTCCAGCCACGTCAGCTGCTCTACCTTTGTGTGGGTTTAATGCATAGTCAATAACATGTTACATAAAGAATGTGAATTATTAAACCTTCTCTTAAGCAGCCCAAGTCACCAAATGCAGCTATCTACAACCAATATTTCTCCAGGCAGTTTCAGCTGCACATATATTTTAAAGTGACAAAACTCACATGAGAAGCACTATTTTTCCCAGTTAGACCATAACAGTCTCACAGAAATCATTATTGCCAACCCACACAGAGCACGCTGGCAAACTTTAATGAGTAACTCTGAGCTGTAAACATGGAAGTGTTATTTTGATGCAAAGATTCAGGCATGTCCTTTGTCTAACATGAACTCCTTTTGAAATTTTGTCTACCCCTGCTAACAGTAAGAACTTTTGTCTATATAATAATAATAATAATAATTCATTTCAGAGAAACAGAATTATTCACTAATTTTTCAGTCTGACTCTTCTCTCCCCTGTACATCCCTGGTTTTCATTGCCTGGATCAAGATTCCCATTACCTGCAATTTTCTTGTTTTATGCTTCAAATGCAAGATGGAACAAAAGCCTTCCAGATTTCCCATCACATAACTCCCAGTACTGTTCTAATTTTGATTTTCCTTCCTTTTATGTGCAGTAACTTAGATTTACATGTACACAGGTTTTATATCAATTGTCTCATAGCTTGTCTTTACTTTTCCCTGACAGGTCTCAGAGGAGATAAGGCTGGGAAGGAAAGTAAAGGGGGAATTACAGTTATAGTGAATTCTCTTCCAAGAATCCACCTAGAGAGACAGATATAATTTCCAGATGCTGTTGTAGGACTTAGCAACTTAACAGGGCATAAGGTGTCACTTAAAACTTTTAATTGCATACCAGGGGCTGAGCTGCAAAGAGAGACCAAGAAGCAGAATATAGTAAAAAAGTACAGTAAATGCTACTCAATGTGCAAGTTGTCTAGAAAAAAACATGCTCAGGAGGAGCATGTTAGGAAAGGCATGTCAGGAGTTAGGAAAGGCAGAACAAATCCTTTCACCTTTGCTCAGTTCTTGAAGCAAAAAGACAAATCTTTTCTCTGTGCAAATTCAAAGGAATTACTCCACACATTGATGCTTTGATACAAAGAGAGCATTTGATATTAACAATTTTTAAATGCTCTCCTGAGTTTGCTCTTTGTAAATGCTGCTTGTTGGTAAAAGTGTTCTGCCTCCAGTCCCACTGCTCTGCCCTGGGTGAGAGCTGCATCTTTCAAAACAGTTGTGTGACTGAGCACAGAGTCTTCTGGATGTCACTATGTTTTACCTCTTGTATTTTCCCTCAGCACAGCAAGTTCTCAAGTACCTCCCTTTCCTGAGTTCAGAGTCGGTTTGCAGAATTTCCTCTCCCAGAACTGGAAGACAGATTAAAAAAAAATAAGTTTAGAGGAGGGTCTTGTTTTGTTGTTGTTTGTTGTTTTCTGACTTTGGGGTCTTTTAAAAACTTTATTTCTTAATTCCATGGAATAAAAGTTTTGGTGATCTAAATAAGTCTCTTTTGGTTTCAGAACTCAGACATTTTTTTTCAGTTAGGATTTATAGAATGATTTACAATTTCAGTTCATTTTTTCGTAAGCAGATGCAAAAAGAACTTGTAATAGAAAGCATTTATTGGAATTATGACATGCCCTTAGTAGACGAGATGCACTTTAGATCACTTTTCTTTCCATTTTTTTTTTTTTCAGTAGAGTTCATGACTTACTGTGCAATGAGGGGACACTGGAATTTAACAACTTTAACCATGTTTCATTTATCTTTCTAATCATGCTGTAAACAGCCTGTATGAAGTCACCCAGGTCATCACATGCACTCATAAAACACAGCAAGCAACACTGGCAAGGGAACCTGCACAGTCCTCTCAGACCAAATTCCTGTTTAAGCCTCTGAAGATAAGAGTCAAATTAAGCTGTTTCTTCTGTTAAAAAATGGCACCAGTGGAAGTAGGAAGGCTCAGTATCATTTGAGGGCTCAAACTCTGAGCTAATGCTTTTCAAACCCTTCCACATGTTGGGTGAAATAAACTCAGAGGTTTTTTTTAACCACTGTTATCATATCAGTTTATGTCAGAGAGTCCAACATCTGAAGTGCAAAGATTCATTTTTAAATTAACCACATTTTGCATGTATTTGATCTGAAATTTTTACTGTCACTCAGCATTCCATTTATTGGATCCCTCAGGAGACGGACTTGGAAGTTTTAAGGTTTCAAAATCAATCATTCTGGAGTTTTCTCCCAAAACTTAAAACTTCTCACTTTCAGGTTTCCCTTCCAAAAAAAGGAAAGCTAGGAGCCTTTTTAATTTGTTTTGGAGCAAAATTTATGGTTTTTCACTCAAAGCATCATTCCCACCTACACTTGCAGGAAAAAGGGCTGGTTACAAGCCTGGGATACAGTTGGAAGAGCTGCCAAAAACAGAAGCGAGGTTTCTTCAGCTTTGCACCTTTTGTGGATTCTGGTGTTTTCCCTGGAGTTTCTCAGAGATAATGAGTCTCTGCAGGCTCCCACAGGGCAGAAGACATTTTCAAACTCAGTAGGTTATGATCATACCCACATATCTGTTAGCAGCAGCACCAGCAATATTTCTGTTACCAGCAGCACCAGATAGCAAGAGGATGGGCTATGCACAGAATAATAACTATAAATTATATTTATATATCATTTATAAATATATTTATATATGATAAAAATTATAAATGCCCTGTAGGCACAGAGCACCAGCAGCTTTTCCCTCGGGAAGTCAGTGCTGAGCTTTGCTCTCCCAAGGTTTGTTCCCATCATTCCTGATGGCCTGTGCTGGAATGACATCTTTTGTGACAAAGCCAGCTGGGGCTGCCTGAATTATTTCTTCAAGTTATTCCTTCTGCCAGCCCTCTTTCCCATCACAATACCACCTGCATAGTTGCATTGGCAGCTGCTGGGAAAGTGCTGCACTCGTTGACCGCCAACATTCCTGCTGAGGGCAGATATTGGCAAAGAAAGATTGGCAGGTTGTGCTGATTCCAATATCTACTGTGAGCAGAAACCTCTGCTGAATTGCTCAGGCAGTGCTGAAACACAGAGATGCTTCCAGACATCTCCAGGGAAGGTAAGATGAAGAAAGTTTTGAGGATATTGTAATGAAGAATAATGTTCTCCTTTTACTAGAAGTTCTTATTGTCTTCCTTTTTTCTTTTTTGAACAGGGTAGCTGAATGACCACTGAAAAAATACCTCTTCCACTTCAGTGCACTGTTAAAGACCCCAGGCTGGTGTCAGGGTTCTGCCATTCCATATCTTTGCTAGTAAAGGATGCAGGAAATGAGGGTACCACAGGCAATAATGAATGTCTCAACACAAGGAAAGGAAAAAGAAGAGGAGAATGAAGAGCAAATTGCACGTAGGTAGAGTTTCAGAGGCATGCAGCAACCCTAGAAGAATGGATACCACCAGCCCCTGAGAGTAATATATGAAGATAATGCCTTTTCCACCCACTGCTGTGATTAATGAAGGCTCTGTGGGACACTCAGGCTAAACTGGCTGCCATGGCATTTCTCCAGGCAGCTGCTGCTCCACAAATAACAAATCCTGTCCCGTCAGAGTAAGCCAATTATGGAAGTTTGACAGAGGTATAAAAAGAGTATGCTTTTCTCTCCTTGTACCCAAACAACCCTTCTGCTGAACACAACATCTCTACATGTTCATGTACAAATATATATTGCTGTTAATAGAACATATCACTGAATTTCAGTTACCAAACATCCACGGCATCAGAAGGACAGCTAAGCATGATCTGCACTGACCACTCAACATGCTCTGAAGATACTGAGTTCCAGGAGCTCAGAAAATAAAAAAGGCACCACATCAGTAAATGAAGTCAACCTTTTTCCTGTTATTTTTCTACTCATGGATGACTCCTGACTCAGTGTTCTTTCTTAAGTGCTAAACTCTTCCCTGGACCCTGCTGGTTGATGACTTTGAAGAACTCTGCCTTCCCTTGCTGTTCCTTTGCCTATAGAACTTGAATTTTGTCCCAAGACTACTTCTCAGGTTGAAATTAAGGTGTTCACACTTCTCAGAATTGTTTCAGAGTGAAGAAGGCATTGAGAGAGGATGCCTCTGCCTTTAGGGTGATTAGAGCAGAGAGATTCCTAAATTATAATCAGGAGAAGAAAGAGTTTGCCATTAAATAATGTAATGCATAAGTAATGAAATAGAGGAAGGAATCAAGGTAGGAGACACAATTTCTGGAGATTCCAGAACAACAATTCATTCATTACTGGGGATAAGCCACACCGAAGGTGCCCAGAGATGTAAATTTTGACTAATGTTTTTAAAGCTCTCCAGAAAGGACATAGGCAACCATCTTCATTTGTATTGAAGAAATAGGGACTCAGGAGCCACAGGGTTGTGAGGACTGAGCAGGATCCAAGCTGTTACATTATAAATGCCAAAAAAAAAAAAAAGGTTACTGATCTAGAGACAGTCACAGGCTGCCCTTTCCCCTGCTACTTTTGGGCTCATGAGCACTACAAACTAGCAGTTAATGGAATTGCCACTCAAGACTGCAACACCTAGAGAGCCTGCAATGTGCCACTGGTCAGAATTTCCAAATGAAATTATGTACCTTGGCTTTATAATCAAGAAATTTCACAGGCTCCAGGCTCTCTTGCAGTGCACAAGAAAATCCCACTTACCAAATCTGCCTGCCAACCACCCTGTTTCTGGAACTGGGGTATTATTTAGCTGAACAATTACAGAGTGATTTCAGTGTTCCTGAGATAAAAATCAACTGGAAATAAATTCTTTGTTTCTCCTGTTTTCCTCCCTCTCTAAGTTTTCTCTTTTCCTCTGATTTTTAACAGCAGTCATTACTCTATTACAAATCTTTTTCATCAGCACTTAAACCTCAGCACTGCAATCTGAACAGGCCACAATCTACAGTGAGAAAACCTCACACATGCAGAAGCACTGGGACCTTCCTAATCCAGCTGGAAAACTCCTGAGGCAAAGGAAAAAGGGAAAAACTAGGTAAAAAGACTGTCTACAGCAGTACATCCCATTGGAAAGTTCAGGTTTCACATCTGCCTTGGTTGATGTGCAGTAACAACAATTCAACAGTTTGCCATCCTCTGTCTTATCCAGTTGCTTGTGTTAGAAATTTAACAGCATTAATAGAGAGTTTATTTGACTGCTGGAGAAAACATCTTTCCCAGGAGTTACGCTGGTGAACATTCAAATGAGAACTCTGGAGGCAGCCCACGTTTGAGGCAAAGAGAAAAATGTAAGTGCTTTAAATCAAAGCACAGAATGGCTTTGCTTTGATTTAAAATTCACATGTAAATAGATTTTTAATTCGTGAAAGCCCCAGACAAGACGCAACATGACCCTCCACAAAATTGTTCCTGAGCTTCAGTGGTGAAGTCCTGATTATGATGGTTCCCATGTTGCATCCAATTTCAGTACAATTTTTAGTGTGGTCTTCCAACAAAAATCATCATCTCAGCATGTTGTCCTGGAAATATAGCTGAATAAATCACAGTCTGAATTGAGATTAAAGAGGGGGAAAGGGAAAACTTCTCACCAAGATGTAACCAGTAGCCCTTGAAAATGAAATATTCTCACTAAAATCCCACCAAGTTTACTCCTGTGGGCAGACTGAATTGAGTCTTGTAGGTTAAAAAATCATTGCTTCAATTAAGACAAATAGTTGCACCAAATTTGATTTAAATTCTGAAGAGCTAAAGAAAGTGGTGGTGGTGGGGTTGATTAACCATATAACAAAAGAGTAGATTTCTCAGTTGGATTTCCTACCTTCCTCACTCCTCACCAATATAGTCCTAATATATCATCCCCACCTACTGCTTAGGTTTCATTTCAATCATTAATCAGTTTAATCATTAATTGGTTGTTAATCATGCACATAATCTCTATATGGGGACAAAAAACCATCTTCTGAAACATTTTAGGCTTTACTGTGGCCTTGGAGAAGTGCTTTTTTCCCCCCTCACAGGAAGAAGGAGAGTCTAAGTAGTTTTTTTCTGTCATCGTGGAAGTGAATAATTGCACAAAGGTCTAAAATTTACTCTTTTGGCCATATTTAACTCAAAAAGAGTGTGGAACTTTCTGGGCACTCTCATCCATCCATTCCTCATTTCAGCCCATAGGCACCTACAAAATCAAGGGTTGAGCATGAGATATATTCATCTACATTAGTGGTAGTTTATTATTATTTTTAGAATAACTGCTAAGAGCCGGTTCCAAATTCTTAAAGTCCAAAACTCTTTCTCTTAGTTACGCTATGCTGGAACTACAGCCTTCAATAACAAGAGGCTTGGTGTGTCTGACCAAAAATAGGGAAGGATGGCAAATGGTTTGGATGAAAATGGTCTGGGTGAGGGGGGAAAAGCAAAGACAAGCAAGGACAGGTAAACTGCGAGCTCTTACCACAGGAAAAAAAAAAAGTCCCTTGAAAGATCCTTGGAAATTTTAGCCCCTGAACCACTGTTGAGTCCAGCCTGTCAAAAAGATTCACAGTACACCCCAGATTGTGTACAACAGTCCCAAACTGGGCCTATTAACTTGGATCCAGAGCCAACAGCAGAGGTTGGGATATGCAGGTGGCCTGTTTTCATGGAAACATTTTCCCCACTGCTGCAACCTTAGCAGCCTGTTCTTGAGTCAGATAGAAAGAAATATCCTACCCTCCCTGACCCATCCAGTCTCCTGGATGGAATTGTCCTTGCTGGCATATTCCCTGCTGCCCACCTGCCTTGACTTCTAAAATAACTGTCCACTTCCTCCAAGCTCCAGTGTGGAATTCTCCAGAACCATGTGAATCTAAGTCAAACACTCAATGGGAGACAATTTTGCTGACTATAGTGAACTTTTATAGCGTCAGAAACAACTCAGGGTAATGTTTTTTTTTTTCCCCTCCCTCCTTGGACATGAGCCATTTCAGAACTTGTATCTGAATATTTGGTTCTCATGTATATTTATTTACTTAGGAGTGGCATTCCTATTTTTATAGCTTTGAGTTTTTAACTTTTTTGTTAGCAGCATTAACAAGGTTTACAGCATATAAAGTGAGCTGTGGCATTTAAAAAATGTTGGCCTAATGTAACACCAGCTTTTTTTTATATACATGTTCAATGGCAAACTCCTACTGACAGGCAGAATGCATTTCTATGTCTGGGCAAGTTTATAGATGGTGTTCCCACCTCTGGGCCACAAGGTCACAAATTTGTTTCTGATTCTATTAAAGAAACACTCAACAATGGTAAGTTTGTGTGCTTCTTTTCTTTTCTTTTTTTTTTTCCCTTTTTTTTTTTTTAATGAGAGGGGACTGTTTTATGTGATCCACGATCTTAAAGATACTCCAAGGAATCTCTGTTGAATGCTGGGCTTTTTCACCCCCATGCCCTGACCAAATAAGACTGGCTGCAGATTTGGGAAGCTCTGTCTGTTAGCAGTTAGGGAAAGCAGATTTCAGGGAAGTCTGACATGACTGAAAAAAGAACAGGCAAAGCCTCTGTCATCTATCTGTGTGTCTACCCTGCTTTCAGTGGGATTTCATCTCAGTGGGATTTGCCTCTGCAGCACAAGGATGTGCAGGAGTTGCAGAATCACAATACCTGTTGTCTGTTCCTCAGCAGATCCTCTGTGCGACTCCGAGGACCTCACCCAAAAGCTTTGCTGCCTGGCCCTCCACCTGTGGGATGGAAGGAACAATATTCCTCCCTTCCCTGCCTTCACCTCTTCTGCAAGATTATACAGGCAAGGCATTGACAGATCAAGGTACCAGCCTCTGAGAAGGCCTTTGCACCACATACATTACTAAGGATATTTGCTGAGCTCACGGCAAGGACAGACAGAAACGTGGATCAGAGATGGCTGCTATTGGCCTATGAAACACCAGTCTTATTTTTTCTTGGAATTAAATTAGGTGTGTTCTCCTTTAGGCCGTGTGATGGCTCCAGCTGCAGCTTCCTCACCCTGAGTGTTTACTGCCTGACACCCGGCCTCATTTAGCAGGAGAGGAGGCAGCATCCAGCCCGGCCTCAGCCATCACCCACCCCAGATCCCTTCATGCTGGAACGTGCTGTGCTCTGGGACTTTGTGGCAACAAACCTACAAACTTTTGGCTTGACAACTGAGCCGGGGCCAGCAGAAAGATTGAGCTGCTGGGGTGAAATTAAGAGCATGGGAGAGAGAAAAAAAAATGCTGGTGCATTTGAAAGAGGGAGGATAAGCTCCCATGTCAGCTGAACAAATTCCAGCATCATCTATTACTGTCCAGAAGGCAATCAGGAAAAAGCAGAAGGGCAAGAAGCACAGCCTTTTTTGTGGGATGCTTTGGCTTGTTGTGGTTAGGAGGATCAAGGCTAGGTATCACATGCCTCCACTGAAGGGAGATCGCCTGGAATAAAGCAAGGAGCCAGAATTCCTAGGCTAGGAAAAAGGCTGATCATGTAGAAACAGAACACAGGAAAGAGAATTTGGCTGCAGTGTCTGACTGGAGGACTTTTAGCTACATGAGAGGACTTCAGGTCTATTCTTTCTCTAATTTCTTTCTCTAATTTCCTTATGCCCCTAAGGAAGCTTTTGGTGGAAATTTGCTTCCATTTATGGGAGGACTGGAAGAATGAGGGCCAGGCTGTGGCTGAGCATCTGGCAATCAGAAAGAGGGTTCAAAGGAGAGGAAACTGCTCAAGCAGGATCTGAAAGTGCTATTCTGCACTGAAAATTGACCCCTGCAAGTGTCAGACTGCCACTGCTGGTCATTACAAATGGGTATTTTTGCAAAGTGACAGTTCAGGAAACTCTCTGAGGTTTGGATCCGGTAACACGACTTTGCTCTCTGAAAATCATCATCACCACACAGATTCTTGTGGCCCAAAACTGATCTTTTGTGCAATATCACCTGCTTCACATTCTCTCCTCCAGGATAATTCTGAGTCTGGCTATTTAAAGGCAATGTGACAACAACACATAACACATAATGTTCACTATTGCTGAACATCTTTTCCCAAAAGAGACATTGCTTCCTAACAATTATTTCTGTTTTTCTATGCTAGATTTGGTCACCTCAAAGATAATGGTTTATGATCACCATGCAAAACCTTTACTAAAACAGTTTGCAAGTTGTCTTGCCCCTCCTGAGCGTGGAAAGTTTTCTTCTGGCTTTGGAGAAATTGGCAGTTTTCTTCGGTTTTTAAAAATTCCCACAGAAATTCCCTTAAAATAAAAATCTACAGGTAGGGAGCAGGTATGTATCTCCCAAAATGCACAGGCAGTTCTCCACCAGAGCAAATAATCTACCTCAGTTACTGTGCTCTCTATTCATTGGGTTATTGATACAAACCACTCAGGCAGTTTATAGTTTTGTGAGAAAAGCAAAAAGTGTGTTTAATGTGTTTGTATATTTGTCAGAAAAGAGTCCAAAACAGCCAGAGTGGCTTGTCCATGAGAGACATGATTAATAAACAAGCAAAGGTCAGTTGTGTTGCCCCATGTGCTGGCTTTCTGCTCTGGATATTTTGATTGTTCTGGGAACACTGGTGAAATATATCCAAGGCAACGGGGGGAGTTTTGACTTTTTATATCATTTGTTAGCATCATGATGCCAATATCTATATTTTCTATACAGAAAAATAGCAGATATTCACCTCTGATGCTTATCCCCACCTACAAGACCTTCTTGGGAGATAGTTTTCTGTAGACCCCCTGTCCCATTAGGCATATAGAACAAAACACTTCCAAGCACTGTGACCCTCATGCTTCTGCTGAGGAGTTTCCCCTCCTGCAATGTTCTGCATACATGAACTCAGTGCTACAACAAAATACTGCAACTCATTTTGCTCAGCAGCATTCCCTACAAAGCACTATTTATGTGGCAGTGCCAGAAGAGTTTGTTCCTGGGAGAGAAGGATGAGTACCAGGGCTGCTGTGCACATCTGGTTTGGTTTGGATCCATCAGCATCCACAACACACACTGCAAACACCACAGAAGTGGCTGTTCTAAAGTACAGTATCAGATCTTGAGTGTGCACTAAACTAGATCCTTGATGGGAATAAATCAAAGCAACTACACCGAAATCAATCCAGCTGCTGCTCTTTGCACACGTGTTAAATCTGGTGTGAGGCTGCCAAGCACCACAACCACCACTCCAAGGTCTTATAACCAGCCATGAACATGCCACAATACTCTTCCAGTAGCCATCCCCTGCCCTCTGCTTTGAGGGGCTCTCTCCCTTCCCTCTGCCCTTCTTTCCCTCCCTTCTTCCCCCCAGAACTGGCATCACTCAGCATTTTGGCCAGGAGACCAATTCTCCAAACCGAAAACATCAAAGCATATCTCTGGTTAGATCTCATCCCAACCCTCCGAGCCTGTTGACTTGGAAAGTGAATAACTAATAAGGCAGCATGCCATTGTTTTCTGTTTATTATAATGGAAATAATTTGTTGGCTCCAAGTCAGGCACTGATTGTTCCTTTGATATCAATGCCAGGAAGCAAAATAAAATGGATTTTTTAAAATCACCTTTCACAGAGAGTGCCACAGGCATTTGAAAGATGAGACTTTTTCCATGTCAAAGGCTCCACCAGAAGTGCCAAATACACAAGAAGAAAAATTCAAATCCTCAACTATTAAAAAACAACAACAAAAAAAAGAGCACAAGAGAGAATGTGAGAGAAGGATTGCCTGGGCAGCAGGATTGCCTGGGTGAGCTGGCATGTCACAGGTGTCCTGTGAGTGTTCATGAGGGTGCAGCAGAGCTGGCTCCATGGTGAGGAGCACTTCCTGAAGAATATGGAACACATCCTTTGCATTTTTTTCCCCCTCAAAAAAAAAGCACAGGTGGGCTGGATGAATTGCTCTGTCTGCCTGGCAGCTCTTAAACTAATAATGAGAGACTTTAGGAGCCAAAAAGATGGGGGGGGGGTGCTTTGCCTCAAAACTTGACCCACTCATAAATCCTGCTTGTGTGTTTCTTTCATGGTTTTGGGAGTTTTTATTAAAGCTACACGGAGTGGCAATTTCATTGCACTTCCAGTGCCTTCTTTTCCCACGGGATTTTAGGCACAGGCTTTCTTTCCATTGTTCGAATTTCTGTCAGAGTGCTACCACCCCTAGCTAACAAGGGGATATGTTGGGCATTGCCACTGCTGTAACAGGCACAGAGAGGAGCTTCCTCATCGGGGTTTACAGCTGGATGCAGATCTTAGGCGATCCAGAGCACAGTGGTGTTTGGTTTTCATGACGTGCTGCAGTTTGATTTGGCTCGGAGCGGAGGATAGAGCAGAGTGCCAGATTCAGATCTCAGGCCAAACTTGGATTTCGTATTTCAGCTACCAAACTTCATCATGGTTTGGCAAAGCCGTGCTCTCACCTGCTCACGCCATGTGGGGAACACCTGTGATTTGCTGGAAAGGAGGTTGCTCGTGCCGTGAGAAATTCCCTGTTGGAAAGCCGGATGATGAGAGCCTGTTTCGGCTGACCCTGTGCACGGGGAGTGCAGGACCACTGGAACATGCTTGAGT
This sequence comes from Pseudopipra pipra, assembly GCF_036250125.1. Taxonomy (NCBI): domain Eukaryota; kingdom Metazoa; phylum Chordata; class Aves; order Passeriformes; family Pipridae; genus Pseudopipra; species Pseudopipra pipra. The sequence continues at coordinate 5,696,151 of NC_087551.1, read as the reverse complement.
CTTCAACTGCAAAGGCAAAAAAACAACAGTGTAAAGAAAACTGTCAGGAGCAGAGAGACTTTCCATGCCTTTTGTTGGTGTCACGACTCTTGGAACCAGCGTGACCTCTTTATTTCTAACACTGGGATTCAGAAGCACAGGAGCAGCACGACCTGAGAGTAACCTGGGAGAACTACAGAACTAAATCACTTTCTACAAGAGCCTGCTCTTGAAAGAATCTGCCATACTGCCTCTAGCTATGGTTCTTGGATATCATTTTCTGAAGAACAAGCTGGAAGACCTCTTTTTCCAAAAATCAAACTTTGCCTAAATGGCAAAAGGTCTGTGCATGACCCGCTAAATATTAAAGCCCTGTCTGAAACAGATTTTAGGCCTATACTTGGCTCTAAGTGCATCCTTATTCTGCAAAGTCTTTAGGTAGGTGATTAACTCCAAGGCTGTAGCTATGTCCCACAAAATGGGGCAATGTAATTGGGACCTCATGAAGTGCTTATGACATAGGTGCTTTTCTGAATTGAAAGGTTTGAAGGGCTCCCACCAAAGTGCCCCGGGATTAAGTAAAGACTTTCCATTGGCTTCAGCCAGCTCTTAATTTTTATACTTATTACTGGTTTATAATGGGATATTTAGAGGGGAAAAGGAAGGACCTTTTTCTCCAGATAATACCATCTACTCTAAATTACTTCTGAAAATTCAGGGTGTGATTACTGACCTGTAAGTACTTTATGATCACACTTTGGTTTGAACTTTTATGAGTGTATGTAGGTTTACTAACTCTACCACTGCCCAGTAATTTATTTCCCAGGTGGGCTACGAAAGTCATCTGGAAGAAGGAAAACAGTGTCTAAGGGCTTGCTGTGCAAATGGATGATTGTGCTAGCTGGATTTGTGTGTTTGGAAACAGTTTCCAGAGGAGAGGTAGAATTTGGTTTTCTAATGAAATCTAGAAAACTAAAATTTTATTTTATTTTTTTTTAAACTCAAAAGCAGCGTTTCAAATTCTTGCTTATTTTATTAAAAGACTCACAGTGACTATCTGCTGCTCCTAGGAGTGGACAGAAACTGGGTTCAAAGACAGCAACAAGCTACTCAGACCCCAAAAGCTGCTGTGACAAAGGTGTGACGCAGCTCTGAATGACTCAACAGGGTCTTTGCAACCCTGTCACCCCTTCCTGGGGCATCCTTCTTTCCCCAGAAGACAACCAACCTCGGGGGCTTTGCACAAACTTTCACACACGACCCCAAGGGCAGCACAAAAGCCCCAGGGGCCCAAAGGCAGCTTCTTTGTGCTCAGTTTCTGCCCCTTTGCTGGTGGGAAAGACTGAACCACAGCGCTCACCTGAGGCCAAGGCAGATGCTGTGAGACTCAGCAGGTTGACTCTTTTGTGCTGTTTGGATCCCAAGGCACCGTGGTTTGGCTGACAGTAACCTGGGAATCGCTTGCTGGATGTCGATCAGTCCTGTCTGAGGAGACAGAAGTAAACATCAGACCTGAAAATCCAGTCAGCATCGATGTTGTGGCACAGGAACCATTACATGATATTTACAGCTCCTTGGAGACTGTGGAAATGTTATACTGTGCCATGCAAACCTGATATTAAACAAAATTTCTGCTTCAGCAGCTTATGTGGCCTCTACTCATTCCACTTCAATGCAAAGAAAGGTCTTTATTGCTAAATCTACTTCTGTTCTTTTTTAAAAAATCTTTTTGGCAATGTCTCTGAAGCTTTAGGGTACTGATTCCCAAGCAATCACCTCCTGGACCCAGCACAGTCCAGAGCAGTGCGACACTCATGCTAAAGTTATCTTGGTTTAACTCTAAAGCAGCACCTCCCTGAGGACCCCTCAATTCTGGAATGAGCGACGTGTTTCTGCATTCTGTGAGAGCCTGGATTACTTTTAATCCCCTGGACATGTTACAAAGATCAATTTATAGTCTCACAGAGACGGTAAGGACAAGGGTTTGCGGACAGACCAAAAGGAGATTGGCTGTTGTTGATTAGTGAATATTGTTATTTCTGAAAAGAGGAGATTTTTCAGGACAACTTCAACTTTCTTGCACTGGTTGATTAATTTTGGAGAAAAAGTAGTGTGAGCTGGCCCAGATCCATGGACTGCAGTGGACCCATGTTCCCTTAGGCCAGCAGAGATTTTTGATCAATAGAGGTTGTGCAAGCCCTCACAGCTCTGTACAGGTGCTGTGCACTAATAAAATACAGAACATGATGAGAAGAAAGATTTCTTTTACTCTCTCTGCTATTTTTTTATTTACACTACAATGAACTAAGCCAATGACTTTGTTCCCAAATTACTTAAACCTGGAGCAGCATCTTGCTTGTAATTCTGAGAGATACAACTCATTAGCACTTCCAATATGATGCAAGGCTTCCAGTGAAAATAGCAGGAAGGCTAAAATTTGAACAAAGCTATGGTATGTGCTTTCCATAATATTCAGCAATATATGCTTTAAAATTCTCTATTCTTTCAGGTTGCAGACCCAGCAGGTCGACCATTTACCAGAAGTCAGCACAAGAACATAGCACAGCCATGCAGACTGAATCCATAAACATTTCAGAAGTCATGAAAAACAGTGAGCAGATTTTTTTCAGCTTTACTTGAATCTCACTTGAACCTTACTTAGTAAAACGCAATTCCTAACACTTACAAGGACCCCAGTACAACTGTTTCCTTAACTCTGGCAGATGAAAAGTAAGAACCACAGAATTTTGTATTATATCCAACCAAAAGAGGCAAATGGCCTAAGTGTGCCCAAGGTTTCACAAACACTTTTGCAAGAAAGCATGGCAGGGCACTTTTACAAAATGCTGATCCTGGCCAGAGCTTAATATTCCCGAATTTAAAGCTTTTCCAAGCTTGTTGTTTATTTCACACAACCTCCACTCTGATTGTTTTCTTATCCCCATAAGAACCGCCAGGACTTTTTAGACTTTCCAGGAATTGAAACGAAGGATTTTTGACTCTTGGAGTAAAGAAAGGGGTTTTTTCTTTGGGAAATGTCATTCCTGGAAGTTCCTTTCACCAGTGTTCCTTCCTGGCGAGTCCCAAGGCGCCAGTCACAGGGTGGCCTGAGATGAGGTGATGCTCTGCAGGCGGCCCCCGGGGCGGGTCCCTCAGCTGCCATTTCAAACCACGTGGGCCCCTTCCAGTTCTTGGAAAGGCTTCAGTGACACAAAAGACATTTAAAAGTGTGGCACGTCACCAAGCTGTACTCCACTATTCTGTGGGCATTTACTTAAGTTCTCCAGCTCCACCTTGGCTGTTTGTGTCCCTGTGGAGGTGCCCAAACCCTGGGATGGTGGGACAAGGCTCCGCCCTGCTCTGCGTGTGAATCCGGGAGTGATGGGAAGTTCACTTCGAAGGCCTGCTCCCAGTCTGAACTAACCCCTTCTGGGAGCCTATGAAAATGCCCACGGAGATGCTCCCTTAGTAGGAAGATCTGCTACAAATGCAAAGCAGATGCTAAAGGCTTGAGAAACACATATACAAAGAATAAAAATGACATTTTCAAAACTGTGGTCACAAGCAGGAGCCAAAGCAGGATTTGCTCACTTCCTCACCATTGTTTTATCTATACTGCTGCTTCTTGAATTTAATCTTAAATCTTACAATTCATAGCCTTTCCTGCACACCTTTTATCTGGTGGTTAGCACTCTGTAATGTTAAAGGTTTGAATATTAAAATAAACATCCTGGTTACAGGCAGTTATCTGACATCAGTGAAATGGTGAAGTTCCTATTCCCTGAACACCTGTAAAGCTTTCATTTTCCCTCTTCAATAAAACCAAGATGACCTTCTCTTCCCCTTCCCCTGGTACTTGTCTTCCTAGGGCCCATGGGGCTTTCTTGGCCTGCCTTAGTCTCAAATCAGAAGACAGATGGATTTTCAATATGAGCTTTAAAGTTAGTAGTACCCCCTTCCCACTAAAATACTGCAGATTTCTGTGGTAACTCTACTTCCAGCATTGTCAGAAGTATGCAAAAGCCAGGCTTTTCACATGTGGACACAATTTAAATGGATAACAATCCAGTAGGGAGTTATTTTTTATAGAGGGAGAGTTTTTGTGAAATACGGTATGGTCCAGAATTGGAACCTCCTATAAACTTCTGGGGTTTCTCTTGTGGAGGTCGGTATGTTCTTAGGACACTGAAATGGATAGTCCTTACTCTCTCACCCCATCTCTAATAGCTCAAATATTGCTAATAGCATTTTCATTCCCTCACTGACAGCTCTGACAGGAGCACTCAGTGGCTTTGACTTCAGCCCAGTGCAGAGAACTTTCTTTAAAGGATCTGTTGCACATTTCACAGACTGGACATTTCAAGCAGCTGTGGCTGCAGCAAAGAGGTGCAGGCTTGGTTCTCTCCAACCAGACTGAAAAACCCATCTCCACAAGCTGACATGTCACCTGAGAAGGCTGTTGGTTCCTTTCACATGAATCTTCCCTCAGAGCATGACAAAAGTGGTCACCCCTTAATAGCTCAGGTCTGCATAGACCCAAGTTTCTCTACCTGCCCTCCAAGTTATCCAGTACATAAACTGCATCCAGGTATTAGCTCAGTCCTACACCTGATGCCAGGACATGCACCTGAAGTGGGCCTACAAGAAAGATGGAGAGACACTATTTAAAAAGGATATGGAATGACGACAGGACAAGGGGGAATGGCCTCAAACTGAAAAAGAGTAGGTTTAGATCAGGTATTAGGAAGAAATTCTTCACTGTGAGGGTGGTGAGTCACTGGCACAGGTTGCCCAGAGAAACTGTGGCTGCCCCATCCCTGGAAGTGTCCAAGGCCAGGTTGGATGGAACTCTGAGCAACCTGGTCTAGTGGAAGGTGTCCCTGCCCATGGCAGTGAGGCTGGAACTGGATGGTCTTTAAGGCCCCTTCCAACCCAGGCCATTCTATGATTCTCTGATATTTTGGCACTGTAGGCTACAGCACACCTACATGGCTCCCACCATAAAACCAGCATGGCACTGTTGGGAGCTGTTTGGAATCCCTGCAAGGAAAATTTCCCAGCTGAGAACTTTTGCATCAAAGGAGCGTGTCCAAGAATCCAGAAATGATGGCTGGAGCCTGTCTGACACTAGACCTTGTACCCAGCCCCACCTCCAGCTGCTCCTGGCTGGAGCCCCAGGGGGGACCCTGGACATGCTTTATTCACTAGCCATGTTTGCTACATCTGTGCTCCTGCACTGCTCACACGGGGGTCCCCCTTGGGTCTGGACTTGGCCCCATCTGGAGGTAGCCCTTCTCCTGCTGCTCCCTGGCAGCAAGGCTCAAGCTTGTCCTTGGGAAAGGATGTTTCAGATTCTGGTTAAAAAAAACCAGTCCTTTTCCCTTCAGTCCTGGCAATGATGTTGCTCTTCATTGTTCCATGTGGATGAGCTGCGAGGATGACAGCTCTGTAATTTTCTTATAAAGCAAACACGCTTCATTTTACCCCTGACAGCAGGAGATCCAGGGCCAGCAAATTACTGGCAAATGCCTGCTATATTCATCTCTTCAAGTGTTTTGGCTTTTCCTTACTTTTAATTTGCCTGGAGGCAGACATTTGAGATAACAGCTGTTACGGTGATATTATCAGTCATCTGCATGTCAGAGAATGCCAGGAAAATGCCTGTGGAGTAGATCTCTTGGGTTTTTGGTTTAAACTGCTCTGGGGCAAATTCACTCCTTTGTCAAAGCTCTGCTAAAACATGAGAAGAGAATATAATGGAACTGGTTTCTACCCTCTGATTATGAAGAAATGTCTTTTCCTGCTGTTAGAGCACAAGTTCCCTTCTTGCTCTTTGACGTTCTAGAGCAGCCCTTTGGCAGGACCTGTCACATGTTTTCTTGCTGGTAAGAAATGTCAGAGCACATCTACCACCAGGAAATGTCTTTGTGATTCTCTGGTGATTTATTTGCTATAGAATAACTGGGGAAACCCTAAGAAACTCTGTTAAAAGGCATCTTTAGCCTCCCATGGAAGACACTGCCTAGCTTTCTTGGGTTCAGTCACAGTGTTTGCTACAGCGGAAAAGTTTCTTTGCTTCCTGAAGTGAAGGGCCCAATGTCAAGAACCATCAATGAGTAGGTCCAGAACTCTCTCTCCCAAAGCTAAACCACCTGCAAGAGGGCCAAATAGATTTATTGGTTCTTTAGTGAAGGTGACACAATGCCACCAGGAAGGTATTGGCTTGAGAATTATTACTCTACATTCATATGTCTTTCCAGAGAAATACAAGATGGAAAAACCAGCTTTGGAAACAAACTGTGATGTGCCCCTATTTGGTATATTGATGCTGATAAACCAGCTTGTCCAGTTAGAGTAATGATACCAAACATCCTCTATGCTAGAGAAACTTATTCATTATGCTCTGATTGAAAATAACTTGTATCTGAAGATCTTGAACTACTTTACTGACATTAGGCCCGTGGTAAGATAAATAATTATGCCTATGAAATGACCATTATTCCAAAGACTCAATGTAGATACAGGCCTTTTCTGTGTCTGCAGTCCTGATGGATCTGCAAACAGAAAATAAAGGCTTCTTCATGCCTATTTATCTGCTTTCCCATTTCCTAATATCTATTAATTACATGGTAGCAGCACATAATCTCTTCCCTTACCTTGACATTACAGAAGGCTGTTTTGCTGGAAATGAGGATCTCAGTTCTGGTTTGCACCACACATCTCCTGACCAAGAGACTATTGTGGTCTGTTTCCCCAGCTGGAAAATGAGCATATATCCTAAAAGTATAGTTAAGTATCCAGACACCACAGAGACACAGCTCATGCAGACAACTGTGCAGTAAAAGAAATACATGTGAGAGAGAAAGGTGGCCTTGAAGGCAAGCCTTGAACAGATATCACGAAGGTTGACCACCCAAGTAAACCTTTACCAAGTAAATCTTGTGCTTTGTTTCCCAAAGGTGGCTGTTTCAGCTTTGAAACACCTGCTTCTAAGTATCATCAATTTATTTAAAAAACCAAGCATTTTCGTAGGCTTTGAAGATGCACAAATTAATTCTTCTACAAGTGCAAGCAGCATTTCCTCTTCCCTGTTTCTAGTAGGTGTGTGAAACTCGTTTTCACCCGGGTGCAGCAGTTTGGAAGAACTTTAAATGACTACACAGGTGAACATCCTTCACACTCCAAAAGTTTTCACTGACCTCAAAGAACTTACTAACAGTGGAATAAGGAGCCTTTCTTTCTGGGTCATCCAGAGACAAGAAGAATATGCTGCCTGCTTAAACATGGTGGAACCAAAGAAGCTAAGATGTATAACACAGTAATTTACTGAGCACAGCTTTGCCCACGTGGTTTCATCACCGCTGATGTGGTAACATCAAGGATTTGTTCAGTGTAGGTGAACTCCCTTTTCCAAATATCTCCAGGCTTTTGAGCAATTCCAGTTTCTGGAACTGAAGTTTCACAGCAAGGAAGCTTTGAGGGCTGGGAACGCAATTGTGAATTTTCTACATGATTGTGGCAGTACTGCTGGGGCTGAATAAACTGGCTGGGAAATATTTTTCTCGGATTTCTAGAAAAAAAAAAAGAAATATGCTCCCACATTTTAACTGTGCGAGTTTGTACTTCCTGTGAAAATCTGGGTAGAGGTTTGGTCCATGAGATGTGCACTATCACCTAGACACACAGTGCCAAGAGGCCAGGGATGTATTTTCTGCTACACTTCAGAGTCTGAACACGGCTGAAAGCAGAGGCTGGTCTTAAAGAATCTGATAAAGACATCGCACTCTTGGAGCTGAGTTTCCAGAAGCAAAGCTAAGAAGAAATTCAAGGTTTCATTACTTTAAAGCTACTGGTTATTACTTATGGTTTCATTTGGATACTTTCTCTCTGATATTATAGTATCAAATACCCTCAAAGCAATCTTCCACTAAGATGTGGTTCCTTAGATAACAAACACTGCTTTTCTCTGGACTCATCACCTGGAATTTAGAAAAAGGGCTATGCAAAGCTGCAACAAGGAAAAACATAAGAGACAAACAAGGAAATGTCAATTAAGATTAATAAGATAATACCTGGAGTGACTGGCTTGGCAGTCATGCATTTCCTTTGGCACTTTCTGGGTAATTCACTTCTGTGAGATGAATACAGTGATGGAAGGTAAGGGGGGGACGACTGGTGAAACAGAAATTTTCATAGAAAAGGTCTCTTTCATACTTTTGGATTTTTTCTTTTTAAATTAATTGTCACTTATCTTTTGTTAGGCACGATGACAGACAAGTATCCCACACCCAGGGGTTGGAGTGGGAATTCAAACACTCAAGATGGTTGTTGGACACATACAGGTAGTCTTTGTTGGTGGCACCTGTGATCTTCTTTCTGAGGTTTTTGGGCTCTAAAGGAAGGAAGACAAGACTTACAAAGAGTGGAAGGGAATCTGGGAATGACTCAAACTGCCTGGAAAGGTCCCTTCTCCAGAAAATAATTATGAGTTTCAAAAGTAATCATCTTTGGACAAAATATGGAAACAGTCTGAGAGCAGAAACCAAAACAAGGTGTCTCCTGCGCCTCCTTTCCCAGACAGCATCCCTCATCACCCATGATTACTTTCCCCTTTCGGCTCTATTCATCCCTTTCAGCACAAGGGCACAGCTTATGATGGAGCTGGGAAAAAACCCATCCCATCCTAGCCCATGGCCTGCTATGAGATGTGGGTTTGAACCCTTGAGGCAAGGAAGCCATGGATTCAGGTCTCCCAGATCTCCAAGTTGGCTCCCTGTGGGACTATTATGTTCAAAATAATCTGCCTGCCAGGAGGGCTTGCTGGAAGCCTTGCAGGATGCACCAGGCAGAGGGAGGAGAAGGCCTATGTTGCAAGACAAATGTGATGGGAATTGAGGTGTCTCAATTCCCGTACAAAAAGAGGAACTTCCCGTTTCTGTCCTATCTGATCTATGATGTGTGCACATTGTTTCTAGGGAGGGAGTAGGAAAACAATATTTTAAAGGGTAAGCAGGTAGATGCCACTCTTCTCATACTTAGAATTAAAATTAAATGCCTTATCTGCTCCAAACTGTGCTAGGCAATGTGGCAGATCAGGTGAAAATAAGCTATTTAGCTCCTTTTTTACTTTCATTAATTTATATTTAGACTGTGACGCTTTTTGTCTCTTGTGTGTAGCTGTATTCTTGTTCACAGATACAACTGCACACAGGACTACAGCTACAAATGTTAAAGAAAAAAACCTGTGAGGGTAGAGGAGACTGGAAGGGAGATTGTGCAGAAAGTCGATAGAATTAACTAAGAAATCTCCCCATTAGGATAGAAGCCAGAGGAGGTGTTGGCCAAGTGAAATAAAGAGCTTACCACTCAATTAAGTCATGGAGCCAGACATTCTATAGCTTTGTTCTGGAAACCTGAGTCAGGGACTGGAAGACAAGAGCAGACTACTGCTACCCAAGAGAGACCACCAACCCTCCTTGAGGAACACTAGAGCACTTTAACATGGGCCTGCTTGCCAAAGTTTGAGAGCATTGCTGCAAGGCAGGCTGACACCCCTGGGCCTTTGTCTCAGACACTGCTTCAAATTTCCCTTTGCGGAGGTGCTGGGTCTCCTTCAGGTCCCTTTTTAAGCACAGCTGGTGAGGTGGACCCGCACTGCACTACTCAGAAAGAGCTTCAAGAGCTTGTAAAGGTTACCACCACTGATGTGGGGGTCTTGTCAGTCTTGGGAGCAGGAGTTGTAGTAGCCTCTGGGTACTTTTGATTTCAGCCTGATTTTGTTTTATCAACCGGAAAAATAGAAGGGACAGCTCAGAGGGAAAAGAAGATGAGTGGTTTTGGAGTGGTTACCAGCATGTGATGGGGCCCTGCTACCTGTACTGTGCCCCAAGAAGGTTGGCTGGCTGGCACAGCAATTGGCATATTTCTCTCCCGTTCCTTTGGATGCAAGAAATCCATGTAACCTGCAACCACACGCCTTCATTGTCAGAGACCGTGTCGTTCTCTCTTGCTTCATCTGAAACAGCCCGTTATTCCTCAGTTCCTCCCTCTGAAGGCATTGTCTGCTGTGAGTGACCCGCTGACTGTTTTTGTGGAACACTGCAGGGAAGAGGGCCAAGGATACCTCAGTGTTTACATACCGGGATGTAACGGCCTCGTGTTGCCTGCAGATGTGTTCCTATCAGCGCAAGCCCAAGGTCAGATCCTGTTGATGAGTGGTATTTCTGAGCCCTTGTTACTCACACACACACTTGCAAACCGTGCTAGACTTGTCACAAGCTGTTTACGAGAGGCAGAGCCCGTGGCAAATCAGCAGCCCTGGCACGCAAGTCCTGCTCTGCTCCCCCTGTTCTGGCTGATGTTTCTCAGTTGTTTATTCTGTGTGAGGCAAAACACTACTGGACATTGGCAGCACTTTGGAGCAAAAAACCCATCATCCAGCAAAAACACTGGATGCACGAGACTCATGGACAGTGGCTTGCAAAGATCCGCTCACACCAGTGGGATGACCCAAATATTGGAAGAAAAACATGCTCTGGTTATTTCTTGGGATGGATCTGCAAGACTGATTCTCTACCAGTGACTTCATATCGACCTTAATGCTAAGAATACTCAAATGCTTGAACACCTGGGGGTACAATGTGGCATTTTAAACAACTGCTTTTCTCTTAAAGTATTTGATCTGTCAGTGGTAAAATCAGAGTGTCAGCACTTAATTGAAACATATGTCTGAGGCATTCACTGAGGGGCATGACAGAGAAACTGTGCAACGCATATATTTTAATTTTAAATAAATCAATGTGATAATCTGGGATCAGGTGGGATTTTGCAGCTGGAAGAAAAGGACAAAGGGAGGCCATTAGTTATAGTTTTAATAAATCAATTTGTTAATTAGGGATCAGGTGGGATTTTCCAGTGTGAGACAGAGGACAAAGAAAGCTCATTAGTTGTGTTTTAAATAAATCAATATTTTAGTGGGATTCTCCTGGAAACACAGGACATGGCAAAATGGAGAAGATAGTAAAAACTATCACAAGAGAATATGCCTGATGCAAGAAATAAGAAATGTTTCATACTTACTTAGGGCATCCATATTTTCTAGGCATCCCATAGCACAAAACCAGTGTGGTCAGGCTGGAACTCCTGGGAAGTTCAAGGAAACAAAGATACAAGACCTGTATTATATTCAAGGAAATAAAGAGGAAAGGTTATTTCAGATTTGTGTGGTTCAGCACATCTGACAAATTGATTTCAAAGCATTACAGCATTCAGAACCACCGGACATGTCTGAAGACCTGGGTCCTGGTCCTTTACCTGAGCCTGCCACAGGAAGATGCTGGCTGCAAGGTATGATGACTTCTGCCAAATTCTCCATGGCAATAAAGTTCACGGGGTGCCAAGCTTGTCTCCCCTGTGGCATATTCAGACAGCATTGTGTTGATGCAGCATCTGAAAGCAAAACATTATCCAAGAAAGAAAGTGGGACAGGAAGAAAGAGAAAAAGGAAGGTTAAAAAGGATAATGTTCAAATGACCAAACCAGGCAACATTCAGCCTATTTACTCTTTGATGCTGCAAGGGAGGAGAACAATTCAAAGCCATCAGGACATCTTAAGGAGTGCCAAGCACTACAGGAGCAAAAGGCTTCATCATAATCAGCACCCATTTATTCCCTGTGTGCTGCACATTAAAAGGAGCTTTTGAGGCAGTTTCATTTTTGCTGCTTCTTGTCCTTTCAGTTCTGTCCTGCCTGCACTCCCCAGAGGCAGCCCTGCTTACTGCTGAAGGACAATAACACGTCTTGCAAGGCTCATATATCCTGAGGATGCATCTCCTCGTGTTGCCTGCTGCCTGCACAAGGAGATGCAGGTGATCATTACCTCCTAGGAAGGCCAACAGCTCATCTGTGTCAGTCACATCTGCCCGTGGCTAATAGGTCTGTAGTATTTGGTGTGCATTTAAAAACCACCCCCTTTCAAAGGTCAGAAGATCAAAAGTTCAGATTTCCTTGGGAATTGCCAAACTGCTGCTCTCTGCCCCAGCAGGCTCCTCGTCTGCGATGACCAGGAGTCGGCAGCAGCTTCGCTTGCTGGTGCTGTTGTTTGAGCAGACACATAAAACCAGAGACCCAGTCAGCTGTGGCAAGAAATAATAAAGATATTGAGCTTACATACAGTCTTCAAAAATTTCCTCAAAGGGTCCTCAGTTTATTTTCTCACCTCGGTGTGAGGCTGAGCTTTAGCAATATGGCTGCCAAAGGGGTGATTTACCCCGCGGCTCAGACGGGCTGTTGTGATGGATAGTGGATACTATTTCAACAAAGGAACGGGGCCTCGAGTTTTAATCAGCTATGTAAACTCACAGAACCTTGCTCAAAGTATTTTTGGCCCTTCCTTTGTGAGCAGATTCTCAACAGCGAGTAGGAAAACATCACATGGATGACTTACAATGCTGCTCTTCTTCGGAGAACAGTCACACCGAGTCCAAGCACAGCAGCATCTTCAGAGGTTCAAAAATCAGCAGTGAGATTGAGTCTCTGCTGAAACCTGACCCACAAGACAAAGAGCAGTTTTATTCTCCAGATTTTTCAATAAAAACTTTAAAGTCATTTTAAATCTCAAGAATGCAAATAAAGAGCATAAGATTAGTATTCCAAGACGTTTTTTTTTTCTCGAAGCAGTTACTTTAAGAACACTTCATTTCTTCAACTGAAGGGCAAAATTCTATTGCCCGAACATTTAAAAAAAAAAAACGAACCTCAGCGACTTATTTAAAAATTATTTTCCCTACATAACATCAAAAAAAAAAAAAAAAAAGAAGGAAAAGAGGGATCCTTGTATCTCAAGACAAGGCCATTTTCTTCAGAAGTTCCCACCAAGATCTAACAAATATGAGTAATCCTGTAGTTCCTAGTCAGCCACATTGCTTTCCTCCTTCAGGGGAAGTACAACATCCCTGGAAATGTGAGACATGGAATTGCAATTCAGAAGAATATCAGTCAGTGAAACACTCAAGTACATACTTGAGTGTTATTAGCATAATTGGGACACAAGTGTATTATTGAAGTTAAGTATGATTAAAGTTAAGTTTCTTTAAGATAAGTGGATTAATGCAGATGTTTAGGTAATTTTGAGCATTAAGGACACCAAGTTTAAGCAATTTGTCCAAATTTACCTGTGATTTTTATAGGAAATCACCATTTCTGATCTCACAAATCTCAGTCTCAGCCCTTCAAATGCCTAAAGGCTTCTCATTCCACTGATGTCACTATTAACACTGCCTATTTACTGCACATTCCCATGATGCCTTTTGGAAACCTCCTCAAGGAAACAACAGTGCTCTGTAGGCTCATCTTGAGGAGGGAACTGGGCTGAATTGGCCAGAAACAGTGATTTCTGGACACCGACAAGCTCAGACACCAAAGACGTGTGCCTGGCTGTTCTGTAAAGTCAGAGGAGAGCCAGGGACTGCACCTTAGCACCTCTTATTCTGCACAGGCTGTGCCTAATCCAGTGCTGACTGCAAACGGTTGAAAGCTCCCACAAAAACTATCCAAACCCCCACAGAGAAGTCCAACCCACCATGGTCCTGTTCCTTAGTTCACAATAATTTCTTCCTCTTCTTTGCAGACTGTGATGAGAATTTGAAAATCAAAGCCATTAAACCTTCAAAATGCTAAAGTGACTGACAGTCTGTGAGCGAGCATAGGGTCTCACTCCCTTCAAAATCCACCAGAGAGAGACAAACACACCCAGGGCTCCAGCCTGACTTTATCGGAGTCTTCCACTTGATATCCACTTCAGTGATGTGAAGCTCTGCTGGGTGGCTTCAGATTTGCCTCCAGACTGTTATTAATTGGGAGGACTTGTTTTCCTTTATTCTTTCTGCAGTGTTAGCAGAGACACTCTGGCAGTGGAAGCTGCCACTTTGGGAAGAGTTTTGATTAAAATATACATTGCTTTGATCAGTGGCTTCCCTGTAGTGTAAGATAAACACGATCAGCAGTTTTGGTTGATGTTCATTCCTAAGGCACATGCTGTGAAGTTACTGCACTACATTAAGTGAAAGTTTAAAAGGAAATTAGTGCAGCCAACCAGGATCTGGAATTATCCTGAGACTAGAAATCTTAAAATCTAAACCAAAGAGAAACCAGCACTGCCTTTCCCCCTCTGCCAGTAGGGTCTTCCACAATGGTAAGTCCAAGAGGTTAGGGATGAGATCTTTTCTAGCCAGGCATGTATGTCAGAGGAGGAAAGGGATGAGACCATACTCCATAACTAATGTAATGCTTTTTGTATTTTCATTCAACACCAGAAATATCACAGATATACACTTCCCTTTAGTTGGTGAAGCTTGTTTGAATCTCCCAGCTGGAGCCTGGAAGAGCTGTCTGAAGTGTAGCCATGATCTCTATGTCAAGACACTAAAATGCTGCTTTTTCCTCCTTTTTTCTTATTTTTTCCTTTTTTTTTTTTTTTTTTTTTTTTGGGTGAAGTCAAATTGGTGTCTCTTACAGGAAACCAGTATAGCTGTTAGTACAAATAGCATTCATGGAAATTGTTTGTTTTCTATACTACAGCTCCATATACAGAATTAAACTTTAGGAATTTGTTTAAAAATTTCTAACGCTTGAGGCTTTACATTTCTAGGGAAGAGAATGCAAAAAAAATTGCATGATTAAATAAAGATCTGCTCAGAGAATGGCAAGTAGCTTAATGATGTTGCTTACAAGCTCATAAAAGAAACACAGATGCAAGAGGAAAACTTAGGGTTTTTTAAGCTGGACTTTTAATGACATCTTATTATTTCCCTGGAAAAGGGCAGTTTCTCTGCTCGGCGTAGGAACCAGCCCATCCTTCCTTTTCCCATCCCCAAGACTGTGCCAGATCCTGAGTAAATGAAGGTTGAGTATCACCAAAACCGATGGAGCTGCCCCAAATGAGGTCTGGGTGTTGGATTCTCCCACTCCCTGCAAGGGCTGGGGGCAGTGGGTGGGTGCTGCTGTTGAGTGTGGCCCGTTGGACCGACAGCTCTGTGCAGCTCTCTGAGCACCTCTGTTCTGCCTCTTCGAAGGCCTTTGCTGATAAAGCAATAGACATGCCATAAAACCGTTTTACAGGCCAGGTCTCACTCTGCTCTCCAGCTTTTTCTCATTAAGGGCATTGCTGCTTCAATGAAGTTCAGGCTGCAGCACATTTAACATCTGCATTCCTTGACGTGTTTGGAAATTATTTGAAAACAATTGGGAGAGAAGGACCAGGTTTAGGGGGGGGTGCTGAGTGCTTCAAAGAGAAAGTAGATCAACGTGAAAGGCCCAAATTACATAACTAGCCCCACCAAGGAAATAAATTAATTTGTTTCCCAATGGCTTATTTATATAACCCTTTAATTACAGCTAACCATATCACCAGTGTTATACCATGGGAAAATGTAAAACTGTTAAGCAACTCCCCACTCCGCCCTCTCCAGACCGACAACACAATCATTAAGCAACAGCTACATGTCAGGACATCGCCTGCTCTTTTGTCTTTCAAAGGTATGGTTCAATAATGTGGGTATGAAAATGTGACCTCAACTCCAACTCTTTTGCTAGGGCTTTTGTGTGCTCCTAAACCCTATCTCCCTGCTGGATTGTAAAAGTGGGACAGCATTTGACCTGCTTGCAACACAGAAAGGGATATTGTTCAAAAATTCGCCATTTTCCCAGTCTGCCCGTGAGTCATAATCAGCAGTCGAATCCCGTAAACTGCGGGTGCTGCTCAGCCTATGCTGGCTCCTCAAATGTGGTAAGTTTAGGTAGCTCTGTTGACTCCAATTAAAGCATTTCTAATTGTTTCTAATTCAGCAGGCACCAGCTGAGACCCTGCCTTTCGCCCTACAAAGGGCGCAGTGTGTTAAAGCAGCTCCTCGAGGCCTAATGAACGCCAGCTATTAGGAGTCATTAGACCAGCCCGAGGTGATGAACAGGATCTCAACAGGAACAGGGAAGATTTTGCAGGTGAGAAACGGCAGAATTTGCTGAAACCGAAATAATCAATCCACTTCAGAAGAGAAAGTCGTAAATATTTCTAAGAAAAATAATCTCCTGATGATAGGGGATAAAGCTGGTTGTGGCATGTGGAGAATGCTGTCACTTCAACCATGGGGCTGCAGGAAAGATTTTGTTATAAATGATGACAATTCTTCCTGATGTTTTTATGTTTGGATTGGCTTTCAATACTTGGATTGGTGGAATCTTTCAGGTAAAACGATCTTCTCTGTGAAGGGGTAAGTCTTGGTAGCTTTGCAGCACTGTGATACGAACAGCTTTGTTTAGGGACAAAGATAACTCATCTCAATGCAAAAACAGCCAATAGAGTTGGATACTAACACTCTCTATATGACCAAATTAGAACAGATTGTCAGGGATACTTCCCTCAGTCAGTCTCTGTCCATCATGCTGAGTATCCCAAAGATAGGCATCATTCCCACCACGCGTCAATAGGTTCAGGGCAAGGGCTGTGTCAGGTGTTTTGGGAAGGCCTTGAAACCATCTTCTTTGGTTAGAAGAGTCATTCCAGGCTCTGTAATCAAGGACCTAGAACACTCTGTCTAAAGTTCAAAAAGAGCTAAAGAGAAAGCACAGTATGCACAGGAATTACCCACAAGAAAACTCCTCAATTATCTCGCTAAATAATCCTTTCTTTGTATTTCTTTTTAATTTAAAGATGGCATAAAGTGAGTTTTTAGCAAACCATTCCTGCCCAGAGAGATGAAGCAATGCTGTAATTCCACCTTCTCCACCCTTTGAAGCAGCATTTCTCTGGTCATGTCTGTGATGCCTGAGGTTGGCCTTTAGACCAAGCTCTGTATTAAAAACAGATCAAAAGAAAATTGGTCATCTCCTTCAAAAGGCAGCCGCTCTCCTCCCGTTTTTCACAGAGCTGCAACATGAAACAAGGCTTAGTGTGAGGAGCATCTTCTCTAATTCAACATAAACGTTTTGGCTCCCAGTCTCCATTTTCCAGATGGGAATAGCAGGTTAGCTATTTCAAGGAAGCTAAACTATTTTGATCTCAGTTCTGAACTAAGAGGGGTAAAATTGAGGACTTCAAGAAAAAGTGGGGGGTTTGCATCAAGCGAAAATTAAAACGTTGAGCCTCAGGGTAGCTGCTAAAATACCAATGGAATTTTATCTCAGGATTTTACAATGACTGAACAGAGACCCCAGATTATTTTAAGATCTTAGCTATGATTGTAATAAATATATTTCCAGCCCTCATGATGGTAGAATAATGCCATCAAATGTGAGCAGTGTCTACCTACCCCAAAAGCCTGAAAACAAGAAAAAATAACAAGACAGCAACATTCTTGAACAGCATGCTATAATTTTATGATTTCTCATCCACACCTGATTTTTAGTCAAAAATTAAGGCTTGCAGTGATGAGATTTATACATACTCAAATGCCTCTTGCTGGCATTTCTGATGACATCCTGAGTTGGACAAACAGAATAACTGTGCTGAGATGTAGAGGATAAGACTGGTCTGGAGAAAACACAAACTGATCAAAATCCAAATTCCTGAATCTTTACAAAAGTTTAGTTAATATACGTTTATATATTTTTCTCACAAAGTATCATTTCCTGATTTTGGCTGGAGATAGTAAAGTACCTTGAAAAAAGACTATTTCCTTGTTGCATTTAGCTCGGCAGAAGCCAAGACCTACAAGAAATCTCTAGGGAAAACAGCCTTTCCTACTTTTCCTGATTGTTTGACTGTCAGTCTTCTCCAGGATTCCCTGATGATTCAGCATGGAGTTAGAAAGCAACATAAAATCTTTCACTGTACTTCAAAGTCTTTTTTTTTTTTTTTTTTTAAACAAGTGTTCTCACTCAGAAAGGCAAGACCCGAAAGCTGAGGCTCTCCAAGCCTCCTGTGCTGGTCTAAACTCAGCTGGTTCGAGCTCAGCAGGCCTGGGAGCTGGGCTTTAATGGGAAGAGTTTACTGGTGAGCCCTGGTCTGTATTAGCGTTTATTCCTGCCCTGTGACTTGGTTGCTTCATTGCATCTTGCAGTAACCAGAACTGAGTGGGAGCTGGGATTGGGTAATTGGCAGGCACATGGGGCTTCTAATAATCTGCTCTTCTTCTGGGAAAAGCAAGGAAAACATCAGGTTAAAAAAAAAAAAAAAAAACAAACACCCCAAAAGTCTTCTGGCTACCCAAAAATCTATCAGAAGACCTGGAGAGACACTTTCACCTGGAAAACGAGGATATGATCTGGAACTGATTTCCATTCTCCCTAATATTCCTCAGTAGAACAAAACATCTGTGAGCTGGATTGTTGTAGACAGATGGTCCTGGAGAAAGGCTGGAATTTACCCCACCAAGACATAACCTTCTCTGATGGGAATAATACCACCACAAAAACACATCAGACCTGAATGGTTCTTGCAACTGATTGCACTTCAGGAAGTCAGTTTGCTCCACTGCTATTTGTAACCAATATAATTTTATCTCCGCTCTGTGCCCACTTTCTGGTTGTGCAGTGTAGTCACATTGCTGACAATATGTGTGGAAATGGGGATTTACGGTCCACCATGCTATGGCTAATGAAGTTAACAGGGAAAAAGAAAACCAAAACCAAATCCTGTATTATAGTATTTTTTATGCAGCTGCGCAAACGGTACATAAAAAAAAAAAAAAAAAAAAAGGACCCCTGAAAGTTTTAACATTTGTTAAGAAGTAAAAAATAACGTTTTCATTGACTGAAAAATATACAGTTGGATTCTGCCAGAAGAATATTTTCAGTGGAGAAAAGCCAAAATCAGATCCCTGTGGGCAAAATTTACCAATAAATGGAATATTTTATTTTTTTTTTTAAGTTTTCAGGGAAAACTTTTTGAGATTTTCAGTTACCTCATGAAAAATTAAGAAAAAAAAACAAGTATTCAAGGAGCACAGGCTCTATCCGGTGTTCAGTGAAAGCTCTACTTTCTGATTACAGCAATTGCTGACAAAGATTTATGATCAGCTTAGGAAACATTGGCACCCCGTGCGTAAATGATGCATCACTGACATTCCTTATTCCCTCTGTGGCTTCTTTCTGTAGCCCAGTCTCCAAAGGGAGAGTCCAGCAGGAGCCACCTGGAAGCCCACGGGACCTGTACTTACATCTGACAGGACCATCCTTGGTGCAGCAATTGCTAAAATACTGAAGTTTGCTTTTCCTCCTGAATCCTCATGGATGCTGCAGTGGAAGTGTTTACACTGACAGCACGTTTCTAGCAGAGGATCTGGCCTTATTTGAGCCTTCTTGACTTATTTTTTTGGCGTGTTGCTGCAAGTGGGTTGGGATCCTGCCAGGGCGGGGGTGAACAGAACAGCATTCCTGGGCTCTTAGTAGTGTTGACCATTGTATTGATGTGAATACATAAAAGCCTTCAAAGGCAGAAAGGTGACTCCCTGTCATGTGCAATGCTCCTTCTAGTCCTTTCAAGCCAGGGATCAGCAGCACAGTCTGTACTTGAACCCAGGACACGCTGCTTTCTCCAGTGAACGGGCGATGGAGATTATTGCAGTGAATAGTAACAGTAGATGAGGTGCTATCTTCCCCTTTAAATCGAGCCATTCAATTGGTCATGAATGGCTGAGTATTTCTTGCTGGCATTTGGGACTTGGATTTCAGCGCTGGGAATAGAGTGAATAGGATCAATGATGAAGCTGAAGTACAAAAAGAAGGAGCAAAAAAGGGCAAAGGACTAAAACCGATAGAGACAAGCAATTACAAGGTGTATTAATGTACACTGGGCTAGGCTGGAAAGAGGGAAGAACTTATTGTTATTCTGGGGGATTTTTTTCCATGAAAGATAAAGGGGAGGGAAGTGAATATTTGTTATTCGGACAAAGCTGTGGCTGCAAAGAATAAAGAGACCTTTTAGAACGTGGCAGCTGCCTCTGAGCCTCGAGCATGGTACTTGATACTCCAATCTACCCTCTAGTGCTTTTTGGGCAGCTTTTGAGAACGGCAAGGAAGGCATTCAGAAGGAAGACAATGACAAATGTCAAGAAAGAGAGAGGAAACCTGGAGTTTAAAAGACTATTGAGTGACAGGCGGGTTAGATCAAAGGCAGACATTTACCAGGTATTTATAATTGCAATGCTAATCGAGGCTAATCATAGAAAGCAGAGCCCAAGGGTGGATGTCTAGTCGATCTTAAAGCACACATATGTATATATTTAATGCACAGATATGCATAAACACCACACATATGTATGTATATGTTGTACTTCAAAAGTCATTCAACCAGTCACTGTCACCCCATTCTGGTTTTCTCTGGGATTGAAAGGAAAGGAAACATTGTGCAGGCAAAGCATTTCAAACCCTTTGCTCCCAGAGCCAGTGAGATGATTTGAAGGGAACACACAAGATGGGGCTCATGTATAAATCACTGGGAAAAAAAGAGAGTCAGGATTTGTTTCTTTATAAATAGGAAACAAATCCCCAAAATCTGTGTCCAGCAAGACTGTGTTTGTTTTCGTGGCTTTTAACACAGCGGAAGGAGTATCCTTATTAAAGGATTTTAAAAACTGAGTTTCTTATCTTGCTAATTTCGAGGGCTGGATTTTCCAGGAGCTCAGTACCAGTTACACAACTAAATGAGCATCAGCTTTTCTAAGGGCTGAACAATTTTGCAAACATGGGCTCAACTCTGAGCAGTTTTGCTTACCAGCCCTTTTCAATCTTATCTCTCTCACAGACATGCTCTCTCTTGTTATCATTCTTCCACCCATTCCTTTCCTATGCCACACACAGATTTCAAAAAAACAAAACAAAAACATTTCCTATGGGAGTCTCTCCACAGTCATTTTAAGAAAAGGCCGTTCTTGTTCGCCCTCTGTGGTGTGTAGCAGTCCCAGCTGTGTCTTGCAGCAAGTTCAGCTGCAACAAGACTTAACTGTGTCTAGAACAATTCCTAATACCACAGCTATGTCTGATTTTACCAGCAAAACCAGTCTAATGTCCTGCACTCTCTGATCTAGAAAAAGAAATGTTACGTGTAAAAAATACCACACACACAAACTATTAACGAGAGAACCCAGCAACACTAAATAAATAATGTGTATGTATCCAAATCTCATCTCCCAAAGACTGCCAGTGATGGAGCTTTTTGCCCATAAATCAACTGAAACATTAAGTCTTATTACTTGACTGGACTAATTCCTGAAATTATAGGGTCTCTGTCAGGAGTTTTAGGAACAGGCAATACAAAGGCAACGTTTGAAAATGCATTAGTTATACAGGGGGTATCATGTCTATAAGGAAAGATGCTTCTGGCCGTGGGCTATAAATTCCCAACCACTATCAGAAAGCAGTTTTCTCCATGTATAATAATTATATTCATACTTTAATAACATGGATTTTGCTTCCTTTTTGCTAGGTCCAGCAGGCAGAAAAGAAAAGGATGGTAGGCATCAGAAAGGAGTATGAATGTACAGCTGAGGGAGAGATGTAAATATTCACCTTGTGGGCAAAGGATGCTGATGCTGACAGTGAACCTGCTGTGCTGATGCTGCGGCAGGAGCTGTGACCCCACAGCCAAGAGCTGGGAGCAGATGCCAGGCTGGGGCTTCCCATCCTTCTCCCTGCCTGTGGGATTTGAGACCCAGACAGCAGGGTGGGCAGCCTAGCAAGGAGCAAGGGAAGGATGGGGTGAGGGCTGATGCCCCAGTGGCTGCGTGGGGAGCAGCGCATGCGCCGGCACAAACATTTTGGGCAAGTCTGAACAACCGCTGCAGAAATGCTCATGGTGATACTTCCTTTTGCAGGACTGGAAGGAAGAGGAGTAATGGGGGAAGGACAGAGAAAGCCTCACACCCACACACAATCCAAAATTAATTTCTGAATTTCTGAAATCACAGCAATGGTTCTGTGGGCCCCCTTGTTACCTGCAGCCAAGGACAACAAAGGTATCATCTTCTACCTCTCTGCCATCTTCATACATTTTTTTTCACAGGTGTCTCTTCAAGCACACAGATTAGAAAACACAAATACTAAAAATCTGAATAAAGAGTCTGTTTGAAAGTGGTTTTGAATTAATGGAGCTCAGATCTGTTTCTGAACATCTTTCCTAAATGAAGGCATGTGGCGTCATTATATTGAAAATTAAACAGGATTTTAAAAGGTTAAAAATATACTAATATATCAGTTTCTGTCTGGAGTAGGATTAGGTTAGCACTCAGAGGTTCAGGTCTGAGGCTGGAGCCAGGTGAAGATTTGGGCCTGTCAGCACAAGCATCCCATGAACAACTGAGCCAATATTCAGCCCCAACAGTGGAAAGCTTCTAAGTTCATTTGGAGGCAATCTGGTCTTGCAGGAGCTCTGCCATTTTGGACAGCATCCAAAAGAAAGCAAAAAAGAGGCCCCTGGATGACTTTTTTTTTTTTTTTTAAATCATTATTATTATTATTATTTGAATCCCACAGTGGGTTCTAAACAAGTTCAAATCTGGGCAGACATGCTAAAACAAAACCACCCTTCATTCTGGGAGTAGGATACATCTGAAACTCCAGTTTGGTCCCCTCTCTACTTCAGTGATATCTATCTTAAAGCATGCTCCTTTTCAAAATGAATTCAGGATACAGCAGCCTCTTACCAGGGCTCCTCCCAGCAATAAACAGAAATACTGCTTAGATTATTTTGCAGGAGCTGAAGAGTTAAAAGATTCTGTTAACAATTAACAAGTTCAATTACAAAACTCAACATTTTTGCCATCCCACCTAAGATACCTGATCTGCTGGAACACAGATCCTTTCATGTGCATCCTCATTTTTCTCCTCTGCACCACCCTTCATAAAGGAGCTACTCCTGGGATGAAGCTTCTGTTTCTGTCAGGTGACAATCAGTGTGTCCCTGGAAAATCAGTGTTCCCTGGACTTTTGAATTTCATTTCACATACTTCTCAAGTCTGCTTTTATCTTCAAGTTATTTTGACTTTTAGTCACTCTTCTGGTCATTTTCAAGAATTTGTATAAATAAATGACTGAGAATGTGGCTTATAATCTCCTCTCTTTTATCCTGCATAACTTTCAGAAGGAAAGAATTCTGGAGCTAGGCAGAAGTTGCAATTTTATTTCTCATCTCACCCACAAGGTAGGATGCATATATGCTCCTGAACCACCTTTCTGAATGTTTTCTCAGTACTATTCTGCTAAAAGCTTTCCTAATTTCCAAATTTCTATGTATTAGCCACTGGTCAGTTGTAGGGAACTGAAGTGCCACAGAAACATCAAGTAATAATTGGTATCAACTCCCTTTTGTATCTGTTTTTATATAGCACTGTTATATCCCCTAGGCAGAGAAAGCTTCCTGATAAAGAGTGGAGCAGTGAAAACTTGGAGCCTTAGGGAGGGCAAGTCTGGGTGCTCCTCTTCTCCCCCCAGTTCCCTGTGCCTTGGAGATTAACTTTACTCTTGGCCTGGCTGCACCTCCTGATGTCACAGCAAAGCCAGTCGTGATCACAGCCATCCCCTGCTCACGATCTCTCCCTTCTGCTCATCCAGACAAGCAAAACTGTGTGATTTACAGCACTTCAAATAAAAGAACTGAGTTTCTGACTTCTACAGGCTTTCAGTGTATTAACTGCCTCCTCCTGGCTGAAAAGTTAGTTGCTGAAGAAATGCAGAACTTCTATTCCCCGCTCTGTTGCTATTATTCTCATGTCTACGTATTTGCTACCGCTTCAGTGCTTCTTCCCTCGTTGCACAGATGGAAATGAGGTGACCCAATGGGTAGGATGATAATCAGCCTTTCTATTCAGCTGTTGACTCTGTGAACTCTGCAGATCACTGCAGCTCAAAGGCCTGACTGCATATCAGACAGACATCCCTGATCCAGCTTGCTCAGAGGTGACCATGTCACTGTGGCTCTCTATGGTATTTAGCCAAAAAACTCTCCAGCTCCCACTGAGCCTCTCCACAGATCTCAGTTCCCATGTCACCACACCCAAGAAAGGCAATTTAAAGCCAATACAGGTGTGGCAATGCCTGCCAAGCCCTTGACTGCAGCACAGAGCGTTGCCAGTGTCCATCTGCTCTGATAGACACAGAACTTGAAAATTCATGAGATCTTAACATAACTGAATATTCTCTTAAGGGTTTTTGACTTAATAGAAGATCCAGATAGCGAGGACAGAGGAAATTCCTTAATTCTGAGGTATTTCAAATCTACAAGAAACTTCTGGTTTGCTTTAAGGTCAAGACTGTCCCATTTTAACAGCCAAGCAAATTCCCAATCCTGTGTGTTACAAAGAGGGGATATTTCACTCAGCCTTGGCTTATCTTGCTCTGCCTTCCTCATAACCATCATCACCACCACTACAGCTGCATGTTGTTTCAACAGGAACTATGGGAGACAAATGTAAGAGCCTGAGTGACCAGAAACAGATGGAGGGGGGCAAGGAAGAAAAAGAAAGAAAAGGAGGATAAATGCACCAGTAACGGGAATCTGGAGAGCACGAGGAAATGGAGGAGAGAGCTGTACCTGTGAGTGAGATTGGAAACCCAGCTAGATAGATCCAGGGCCACCAAACCTTGGAGACTTCCTTTCTCTGAATCAACTGTCTGATTTAACTAACTTTTCTACCATTTTCATGTATTTCCACTGTGGAATAGATTCCTGTTGTGTCCTTTGCTAGGTGGTCTGCACAAACATAAGGCTGTTGGCTCCCTGAGAGGTAGGACAGAAATGTCCCATCATACCCACATAGTTTTGAAAAGTGGGAGAGGCAAATCCTATTTTTTATTTGCTTTTTACTTTTTATTTATTTGCTTTTGCTTCTTTCCCAGGCACTTTCTTCCTTCTAGGTCAGCCAGTTTAAATTGGAGCCTGTAGCAAGAGATCCATTTCTCACCAAACAAACTCCTCTACAGGAAAGCTCATGTCTTTAAATATATTTTTGAGCAAATTTCCCCTCTCCTCCCCCTTTCTGAATTTGGTTGTTTTATTTGTCAGCTGATAATATGGACAAAATAGTGCCTCTCCCCTGCACGGGAAAGTCAGTAAAAGAGCTTCTCAGGAGTGACTGGAACAGCTTGGGAATATGTCTACCTTGGCAGGAAAATTCCAATTCCTTCACTTTTTGAGGCTTAATAAATTCCTGCTCTCTTCAGTAATAATAAAACAAAATCAGTCTCCTGGGGAAGAATTCACTCCAACACACTGTGCTATTTCAGTCATTCTGAGCTTTCATCGGTGGGAGATATAAAAAAAAAAAAAGGGATGATAAACTCTTCCAAAAAAAAAAAAAAAAGATAAAAATAAACCCATCCTAAAAATGGGCTTCATCCTTCTCCCCAGTCCTTGTATGGAGTTTCTGTAATGGATGTGGATGGGAAGCAGCGCTCAATTAAGAGCACTGTCTTCTGTCCTCAAGGCACTCCCAGTACAAAAGGTAGAGATTATCTTTGAGTATTGAATACCAGGTTTATAGAAGCTGTACAACTGATTTATACCTCCCATGCACCATTCATGGCACTTTTCAAACAGCTCATGATTCCACTGTCACATCTATTTCACATTCCTGTGTGAAAAACAGGTCTGTGTCTCTGCTCCTCCCATATCCCACCGCTTGGGTGAGTTTGGGAAGGAAAGGGAAGGAAGGTGTTACACTGGGCACAGACCAAGGATGATTTTATGTCTAAAAGCCCAAATTGTTCCAATCTGCACTAGTGAAAACTCTCTATTAGCTGGAAACAAATCCATGGGTCTTTCATCACTGAAGCCCTGACACTTCGTAAAGGCCTCCACACTCATAAAGATACTGAAACACTTTACAGAATATGCAATTATTGTTGCTGGGCAAGAAACCGATTCTTTTCATTAACTGGCAACTTACAAATTATTCTGAGTTAACCTGAAATAGAAACATGGAGTTGAGCTTTTTTTTGAGACACACACACACACCAAAAAAAAAGGCAGGAAAAAAGTTCAGTTCAGATAAATTAAATGATTAATTAAAAGTTACAGTCAACCTGAAGTGAAATATGACATTTCAGGGAGAGGTGTTTCACAAAGACATTTCAAAATCCAGTTGAAAGAACTGTGATGCAACTTTTCTGGAAAATAAATTTTAGTTAAATATATTAGGTTTAAGCAAATATAATAGTAATTCCTTATATTCAAACAGGAAAAACATGCAGAAAGAGTCCCTCTTTCATGAGTTAAGGGCACAGGCAATGCACCTCCTGTTCAGCTTCAGGATCTTGTACAATCCCACTCCCACAAGGGAGCTGAGCCACCAGCAGGATAAACGTACTTCTGGAGCTTCACTAAATTTAAACCTAAGCTGCAAAACTGAAAGTATTGCCTCAGAAACTGCCACCTACCTGGAGGACTAAGAATTTTACAAACCAGACAATTTCCCCACTCCTAAATTCCAGTGTATGAATTTATTTGAATCAAAACCTGAATTCAACAGCCAAAGTTTAAAAGAACTGGAGGATACTCAACAGCACAACTTAATCTCAGTTTGGCCATTAAACTTTTTAAATATTGCATATTTGTGTATGAACAACTGGTATGTTTAAAAATAATTGAATATATGTTAGTATGAAGGAGTACAGCTGCCTTAGTAGGTGAAGTCAGTATTATGAGTATGTCAGCAATGAAAGACTGAGGCTAGTGCTCTTAACAATTGTTTCAAATCCAGACAAAATCCTGAAATAATAAAGGAAGCACAGATCTCCATCATAAACACATTTATTATTTCCACATGGTGTTTGTGTGTGTTTGTACAGTATATGCAACTGAGCTTGCCTTCACAAATTAGAAATGTTTCGCATTCCATACACACAATGATTGCTCACATAAGAGGCCTCAAGGTTTGTTTTCTGACGCACTGGAGAGTCCAAGAAACCTTGAGAAAACCAGTGTGATCTGTTTAACACTCTCTCCTTGGAGCTAGGTGCTGGTGCAGTATTTTTGCTGCAAATGTTCATGAGCTCAGGGGTTTTTTTGGTTCATGGCTCATGAACCAAAGCCCACTGCAGGCAGGGAGGGCAAGGCCCTACAAAAGTATATGAACTTCTCTGCTCTCATCCACAGCCCTCAGCATTTCCAGAATGGCTCTCAGGAACACTGACACAAGCTGAGAGTTTAAGCTGAACAGAAAATAGGGCACCCAAAGTCTAAAAGCTGAGGTTACTGATCCATGTGATCCAAGAGTGATGCTTAAGCCCACAGGTTGACTTCTAATGGCCAATGAAAGAACTCAGGTCAAGATTTTAACTGATTTTAGACACTAATATCCCACTAGTTTTACTTCAACTTTTGTTGCCTAAATCCTGTTAACAATCTAGATACACAACAGAGATAAAATAAGGATTTTTCCCATATACCCCAACCCGGTAACATGGAATAATCACTGGTGACAGGCTTGGTTTTGGTAATGAAAAACCTAATTTTTGTTTATAATGAGATGCCTTCATGATACTTAAATGATGTAAAAGTAATATATCCACATGTATTGTAGCCCCCTCCATTCTTGGATCTGCCTTAGCCACATGGCCCTACACTCCTCAGCTCACCCAGCAGGCACAAGCAGAATTACAATAATAATCTGCTCTGCTAAATGCTCTGAGACCAGCTTCCACATGAGAAGGGCTATGTAAGAGCAATAAAGGTTTTTAAAGTAGATATTTTAACCTCAGTCACAAAGAACCAGCAAAGAGCAGTGTGTTGGCCTCCCTTCAGACCCTTCAGAGAGAATGCACCAGCGTGATGCTCTTTTAATCTCTTCTGGGGCCAAATAAAATATTTTTTTTTGGCTATTAAATTTAGCCCAAAATAATTTCTAAACTCTACACAGTCCTAAATATTGTCTGATAAAATATTTTCTCTCTGTGTTTGTGTGTGTGATGGGTTGTGAATGCAAAGCAACCAACCACTTTTTTGAATGTGGAAACGAGCAAAGTGGCTTTGGAGGATTCTCTCCTAACTCTTTCCTTCACTTGCCTCTGGATCCTTTCTCCTTTATTACCTGAGCATCCCTCTAGGGCAGAACTTTGCAAATGCCAGTTACTCTTGAGGAAGGAAGGTTTTAATGGATCAGGAAGTGAACCATTTAATTCCAAGACCTAACACATAATTTCTTTTATACAGTTAGCCTTGCGTTTTAATGATTTGGTTGTTTTTTCAATACCTAATCTTATTGTCTCTTTTTATTTTTTGTTATTTTTTCTTCTACTAGTCACAGTGCTCACTTTTAAACACTTACTTAAATTTAAAACTAAGCAGTAGGGTATTTTAGATTTCTTTTCTGGCTTTAAAGGTTGTTTCAACCATTTTGTCCCTGCTCTTGCTCTGCACCTGCTGCTCCACCCACACATTACAACACGAGAACCACTGGAAACTTAAAAAACGTGACTGATATGTTTAGTGCCACAGGCCATGGTGCCTTTTTTAGTGGCATTTATCCAAATATTGCCTTGTGATCAGTAAAATACAACATTTCCAGTAACACAGCCATAAGATACATGCTTTGAAATTAAAAGCAAAGGCATCACTCGGGACCTGCTGACCATGTTCACATGAATCTCTCAGAGCAGTCAGGGAGAAATAATGTACAACTTCAGTTATAGTCTCTGTCACCACCTTCCTACATGAACTTGGAAAACTCCATTGTTTCCTAAAGGATTCAAGTAGAAAATTCATAGAAAATAAGACCTCTGGTGGTTGTTAAGGTGCAACTTCTGTCTCAGCAATCCCCTGACCTGCCAACTAGAAGATGATACAAGGATCTATCACAGAAGATAAGAATCTTTTCCTAAAGAGTCTTTCCAATGTAACTTAAGGAAGGTTTTGCTTCCTGCTGGAAAGTTCTGTGTTGTTTAGATACACTGGACTCTGGAGGTAAAGAAACCTGATTCTCATTTGACATTAATCAGCTCAACTGTGGCACCAGAAGGGCCCTGCTCTGCACAGTCAGCACCGATACCGGTGGTGGTCTGACCCAGAGGGTGCAGATGAACTACAGTAGTTGAACAGTAGATGAACAGTAGCTGATCTGTACTTATGTCATTCAAATCACATTCCCTTAAGGTCTTCCTACATCGACCCTGTTGCTTAAAAGTGAGTATCTACAGCTTAAGGCAGCCAAGTCAGCCCAGTACAAGGTTCTCAGTCCTGACAGTTTTATCTCAAGAAGTATCTTAATTCAAAATGAGTCACTGAAATTGGGAGATGTGCCTACACTGGAAGTGGCAAGCTATTCCCAATGTTTATTCCAGGTTTAACCTAAACTTACTGAAACCTCAAGGAAGCTTCCCATGGATTTCACAGACTCACAGAATTGTTAGGGTTGGAAGGGATCTCTGGAGACCGTCCAGCCCAAAGCCCTGTCAAGGCAGGGTCACCTGGAGCAGGTGACACAGGAACACGTCCAGGTGGGTTTGGAATGTCTCCATTTCAAAAGGGTTCAGCCAAATATCTGGGTGGTGGCACAAGATGGGATGTGATTTAGAAACCAGATGTCCAGGGATGTGCCTGGAAACCACTTGGGTGCTCCATTCTAGAATTTTTCCCCACTTTCCATTAGGAGGTGGTAGGAAGCTTTCCTGTCACTGCAGCTGCCCATGCAACAGATCTCTGACCACCAAAAATGGGTGAGGTTCGTGAATATCAGGGCCTTGTTTCAAAATGTTTCTAAAAATACAATTGTAAATCAAGTGCTGTTTCCCTAAGACATATTAGTGAGAAAAGCTGGTGGGTATTAACACTGTACTGCAAGGGCAGTGGCAGCTTGTAAAAAATAAAACTAGACAGATTTCCTTGGGAAAAAAGTCCCCTTCCTTGGATCAAAGTCCCCTTGGTACACTGATACACGGTGATCAATCACATTACAAAGACAGAGGGAGATTTCATTTTGCATTGGCCAGGATTTTGAGGGGAAAAAATGAACACTGATACTCAAGGAAGAGCTTTTGTACAGCTGGATAAGTGCAGGTACAGTTGCACGTAATAGAGTTGTCCTCAGAAGCAAAAATTAGATCATAATCTTCCACCTTTGTTAATTAACTAGAGTGGATTCCTGTTCAAGATTTATTTAGCAGAAGTTGCCACTCGAGATAATTTGGGCACTGGATAAGTGCACGCAAGAATTACAAACACTGAGCAAAGCAGTTGTGAAGAGGCCTAAGTGTGGCCCTGGCTGGTTTGGCAGGTACATCTGTGGGAATACACACATGCCCTGCTGGATAAAGGAACAGGAGCTGGGAGAATTGCTGCAGGATGTTGTGAGATACAAATGAGTGAAGTTTAACAAGACTGACTCGAGCATCCTGGGTGTGGTGTGTGCATGTAGGGACTATGGGAGTAGGTGCAACTGAAGGGACAAGGACTAGTGAGGCTCTAAAATACATGTACTGAGGTGCTGAGGTGAATGTTGGATGATCAGGTTTCATTACCAACAGCTGCAGGCTTGGAAATTGCTGTCTGTAAAGGGGTGACTGTACAAGAGAGCACACTATGCTTCCCATTTTATGTGTTTTCGGCACAGTGGGTGAATTATTATCCCCTGTACTAATGGTATGAAGTTCAGAAGGAAGTTAAGATGCACACCTATCCCAGTTGTATAGCAGATGTACACATCACTGCTATTTTTATTCTTTGACTCTTATGATTTGATTCTGTCAGTGTGAAACACAGTGCAGTGCTGGGGTGGTAGGGGGGGAAGAAAAACCTGCATTTCAAAAGGAGAGAGATGTTTTGGCTACCACCTGACAAAAGTACTTGCAACTAATACCAGCTGGCTGCTCAGACATGTAGATCAGGGCTGGTCAGCAGCTTTGCCTCACTTGTTGAGTGATAATAAGACTGCATTTGCTCAAATGATGACCCAATTAGTGCCCGAGTGACAATGTGGCACCAGTCACAAATCCCACAGCCCGTGGCCAGAAGCATCAGGCAGAGGACAATGAATGTGCCTGCTCAGTTCCAGCACAAAAGAAATATGAACTATTTCTGACCTTTTCTCTCCCGTACTTCTGACCCATGAACAGCCAGACAACTTCTGCTGATAATAGTTTATTTTTCACTAGGCAGAGACTCTGCCTCCTGGGCAGCTCTGTGCTGCCTATAGTGCTAGGTACAAATAAAAACACAAAACTTAGTCCCTGCCCCAGGATGCTGCTCCTGTGGCAATCTGGAAATGATTACCTGACACTTTAAAAACTCATAACCATCATGCAGGGTATTTTTTCCTCTGAAAGGTGACTCCCTCTGGATAACACGTGGAGAACTGAAGAGTCAAAGCACTAGGGCAAAGATTTAACACTCTCTGTGGGTTTATTATCAGAGTAACAGCCATATCATGCATTTAAAAGAGACAGGGTTGACACATGCCACCAGGGACTTGAGGAGCTCATGAGGAACCTGATTAACTTCCAAGGGCAGAGAAGCAAATAAGGCAGATGCTACTTTCTCTTTTTCCTTACTTGCATTTAAATATTAGATGAGAAAGGATGACCAGAGCATTTTTTTAAAACAAGAAATAGCAACAGTGCTGAAGGAATGGTCTGGGCCACAACAGAACCATACAGAGACCTAGAGAAACTCTTTGCCATCTTTATTGCACCCATGAAGCATAACTCTAGCTTGCCAAAACCCCTGTTAAAATTCCTATCTTTGCAGTATTCCCAAAATATCAGCAAATTCATACTTATTTTAAGCAAACACGGAAACCTGATTCCAGCAGTAAAATTGCAGAGTTTGTGAGTGTGGGTCAGAGTTAAGCTTGTTCTCACACAGAAGCAGTCTCACATGAAATTCTGGAGCACGAATGCGGAGAAAGAAGGCACAAAGACACGGAAAAACTGAAATCCCAAAGTAGGCTCTTCTCAGTGGCCTGGACTTTGGAACTTCTCATCAGTGAGGGCTACACAGCCTGAACTAAGCCACGGATACTTTTATGATTATAATGGTAAAGTAGCTGAGACCTCAGCCAGTTTAGAACTTCCCTCCTTCAAGCCTTACTTTCATAAAATTTTAAGGACTGAAAGGCTAAACTGGAATACATCGTGGCTGCTTTACAACCACAGCATCTAAAGGGCTTGGCAGAGCCAGGGTCCACTAATTTCCACTGCCCTGTGGAGCTGCTAAGCTCTGGAGGGTTTCTGGGCTCCTTGGCTGGACCACACAGCTCTTGCTGCCCACTGTGGCTGCCTGGATCCACGGGGCTCCCCCCATCTCACTGGTGTAGTCAGGGTGCTGTTCCCTTCTGAAAATCTAGGGTAATGACTTCCAATAAGGAAATTTGCACCCAAAGAGCCATTTTGATGCCTGCATTCCCTAGTCATTATTTTGATAAAATTAAAGCAGAGCTCGTTTCATGTAAACAGGATCTCACTCTTTCCACGGCAGCATCAGCACTTGAAATTTGATCCAAAGTGGTTAAAAGTGATAATATCTTTGTGGTTTGGGGTGGAAAAAAAGTCAGTGTTACTGTGTGTTTATGCATGGCTATTTCTATGTGAATGCTGAAGTTCCCATTGAATTTCCTGAATGAAAAGGGTGCCAAAGGCTCAGGAAACGCTACTTTCTTGTGTAAGAAAACTCCTGCAATTTCAAAAGTGTAGATGAGATTTTGGAGAATAAAAAAAATCCAGACTTCTTTTTTCTCCTATAGTGCAGTCAGCTTCAGAGGAAAATCTTACTGCTTTGCAAAAACTAGAAGGGTGAAAGATGAGTTTGGGTTGAAGGATTTGTGGACTTAACTCCGGACACAAACTTCCATCCTCGATTTTCTGAGGCGGCTGTGGGAGAGGAATGTGCAATGCTGATTGCCAGCCTCCTGTCTTAACTTTATTAAGCAGAGTGCTCACAAAGTGCTAACTGGAGCCTATTATTCACTCCATTCAGCTCACACCTGGTTCTTAGTGAGATGTTGCACTGGTTTAACACAATGAACTATGGCTTTATTGCTCTCTGCTGTTTCCTCCTCCCTCCAGCTTGAAAAACTACACTTCGATCAATGGCTGATGTCAGTGTGGGAGTAATAACCTTCATTTATAGCAGCAAGCAGGGACATCTGGACAGGCCAGGGAAAGAGGCAGGGAGTAAAGCCATCAGGATGTGCAGATCACATCGTTATCATAAGAGTGCTTGGTTTCAGGAAAGCTCTTTAGTGTGGAAATATCCAAAATGCTCCTTCCCTCAGCTCAGAGTTTTTCCCCTGAAGGACATAGAAAGGTCAAGAGAACTGGGGCTGGCAGCACACCGGGGGTAGGTCCTGCGTGTATAAGCACAGAGAAAAAACAAATCCAAAGTGTATTGTAGCTGCTCAGGCCAATCCTTAAGGAAGCTGAATGGCTGGTAGGAAATCCAGAGTCAGGTACAAGAAACACAACCTTAGAGTTGGGTGGCACCTTGGAGATCCAGGTCCTGCAGCCACTTCTCCCTTCAGGACAAACCAAGGGATGTTTTCAGTGCTCAGTTCCCTCCTGCCTACACATTCTTTCCCCGATTATTCATCTGCCTTGTGGACTGCCAGGTTTTTAGGGGACAAGGATCATTGGTATGTTACCTATTAGTACCTGGAGCTAATAATTGGTAGAGGAAGGGTACTGAAGGGTACATCTTCCTTGTATTGATGTCCCAGGTAGAACCCCAGCGTACTCTCATCTCTACCTTTGTTAGCAATGAGGACAGAGACTATACCTGTTCAAAATCTGCCTTTCTTTTACACTTTAAAAAAAAAATATAACCCCCTGAAGAATTCATGACATTGATACGAACAGGCACTTAAACCTTCCTTGAACTGGGAAGTTGGTTTTATGTCAGGAACAAGTGTGAGTTTTACTTGGGGCTCTGTTCAGATTTCTGTGGTGAAGGCTTAATGCCAAAAACCTTTTCACGTGGAAGGTGCTATAATTCCAGCCACTGGACAGAAAACATTGCTTTTACTTGCTAAATTACTTCTGAAGGGAAATTCCATTTTCGTGGAGAAATTTAAGCATTTCCACAGCAAAGATGACATTTCCTGGCAAAAATAAAATATTTTTTTCCCTTACCATGCCAGCTATTCATTTAAAAGCAGAAAAATAATTTGATTCCTTTACAAGAATTAGAAAAGAAATACAGAGGACAGCAGTTTGCTTTTGTTTTTAGTTAATTGAAATGAAAATTAGAATTATTTTGCACAGTTCTAGATTACTAAGCAACTTCTTATGATCCAGAGATATGAATGGAGTTTTTTCATCCATCAAAATAAAAAAAAGGGCATTCCCTTGCTTAAATACCTATCCCTTTAGGCACTTGAAGCCCTTCTCTAATATGTCAGAAATCAATTATCTGGTTATCCTCTAATTTATTAAACCCCATGTCTCGGATGCTGAGAATATTTGGAAGCTGCTGTAATGGGTTTTGTACCGGCAGAGAGATTTGTGCCAATGCATTTTGCACGACTCAGCCGAGGCATCTTGGCATCCTGAATCAATCTGTGCCCCAGTGAATCCAGTTTAATTAATGTCCAATGTACCGTGCCGTGGTGGAGCGGACAGCTGGCGGCTTATCTTGCGTGACCTTGGGTGACAGACACAATCTGGGATCATGCTAATGTGTGCCTTTTGTCAGTTGATACCGGGGCAGCCAAAAAGTCAGGGCTTCAACAACCAAATGATTAGCACATATCCACAGGGATAAAGATGGGAGAGGAGATATGTCCACCGCGAACATGTCTCGGTGCCTTGTGATTCGCAGACGGGCTAATGCCAGATGCAAGGCAATAACTTTTCATTTTGCAGGGTATCTTGCGCTGCTTTCAGCAAAATAGCTGGTTATTGCAAAGAGGGAACGTCGGCCGGGGCAAAAAGGTCAGAAATAGCAAACGACTTTGAGGAACTGAGGTGCTATCACAGCTGGATCTGGGTAGACTGTTTCTTAAAGAGGTGCCAGCAAGGCAGGAGGGTCCCTGGGAGGAGCTCAGATGTTACACAGAGCTAGTGAGGGGTTGTAGGAGCCCCAACTAACCACCCCTGCCAATATTTCTGGTGAAAACTCCCTGAGACATGGAGTCAAACTCATGGAGAAAAGGCTCAGAAGACAGGAAAGGCTCCTAAAGCCAAGAAGTAACAAGAGAAGCAAGAGAGGACCTTTGGGATCAGCTCCTGATTGCTCACGTTTGTATGCAGGGAATTGGGAAATGTTCATAAAAACAGATTAACTTGTTGTTCAGAAATTCTAATGAAGACAACCTAGAAGCATTAAAAAAATCATTCCAGTTGGACCGACATGGGGAAATTATGGAGGAATCGTTTTCTCAAAGGAGAGGGAAAATTTGCTAAAAGTCATTTTTCCTTGTCCAAATAAAAACCCCAAATTGGACGTGAAAACTAGATGACCAGAAATGGAAAACTAAGGTCAATGGATCACCAATCATATTTGCAAGGATGAATATATAAAGCTTCATTACGCTTTCCCCATGTGAGTACAACCTACTGAAGATGGAGAAGCCTTTTTGCAGCTTAAGAAATACTAAAAGCCATTTCTAGTAATGACTACTAGAAATGGAGAAATAGTCAAAAATGTTCTCTTAAATATGTTCACAGCTTATTCTTTTCAGTTCTAAGCATCTTGTAAAGCTATTGCTGATGTTCCTCTGACAATTGGAAGAGAGGCTAACAGGGAAAAATAATGCAATATCTCACTTATCATAATTGCCAGTGATTGCTGACGCCCTAATTTCTCTGGATTGCAGCATTTTTCTGACTGGGATCCACGTGGCTAGTGTGGAGCAGCAACCACAGGAGGGCTTTGCCAAAGGCCCTGATCCAGGTTTCTATCTGCTGCTAATATCCAAACAAATAATAGTAAAACAAACAACCCATTACTCAAAAAATAAATCTGGGTTTGGTTTGCCAAATGTTTTCTCCATGCAAATTATTTTCAAGTTTCTGTTTTCCTTCCATTCCCTTCATGTAGCTATATTCTGGATTAATACCTTATTGCTGCCAGTTGCTTGCAAGCTTTATAACATGGAAAAGTGTGGCATGATCATTTTTAATGGATATAAGTTAATAAAAGCGGATTAGAAAACCTTTGATACATTTCCAGCAGGAGATGAAATTCAGTCCATTTCGAAACATTTCATGTTAATGAAATTTTGTTCCATTTTATGAATTGTGGGGGATTCTGATAATGTCAAAATATTTTATTTTTCATGCTGTATGGAATATTTGAAGTTAATTTGGAAAAAAAAAATTAAACCTTATTTAACATACACAGGAATACACACGTATGTATGAAAAGACATAACAACTTTGAAGAACACAGTGCAGGCAGCTGTTCCCTGAGTGTGCCCTTTAACTTTCAAAAACAGGAAAAAACTCCTCATTCTCTTCTTTTTTTTTTTTTTTTTTTAATCATAGTGTTATGCCATTGATTATTGACCCTTTATCACGAAAGAGAGCTTGGTATCTACAGCTGAAGCCAAACTCAAATCGCTGTGTACACTCAAATAAGTAGACAAACCCTCCAAAATCTTTGGAATAACCCTGCCCAGAAACTGCCAAACTTGTAAACACTGAGCACAGTATTATGAAAACAACACCAAGCCCAGCTTGGAGGAAGCAACAATCTTCCTTTACTCTTGAACTTTCATGTAACATGAAAACTTGCTTGAAATGAACCGTTGTCATGTCCTCACCTCTCTGTTTCAGATCAGGGCAAAAAAAGTTTTGAAAAATTACAGAGGTAGGTCGTTTTGTTGGGTTGGTTTGTTTTTTTTTTGCTTTCCTTCAATCTGGTACAATTTATTGAAGCTTGATTTTCCACTTTCTCACCAGAGCTCCTCTGTCTGGCCCAGCTCTGCAGTCTGAAATCACACTCTGGACAAGACTGGCTCAAGCTCTCTAATAACATTACAGCTCAGTTGTGCCTGAAAATTACAGCACACAGTTGTTTTGCATTTTCCCTTCTTATCAGCTGAGCCACAGAACACTCTCATTAAGTGGGATATTAACTCTGTTCCCATCTGGCTACAGGTGTCTGCATCACCTTTCCAGACTTGTACGTCTCCTATCTTATCACTTCATCCTTTTGATCAAGAAGCATCTTGGAGCAAATCTATTCTCCTTTTCACAGCCAGTGTAACCTGACTAATCTCTCCCCCTTCTGCTCTCATACAGGAGTTGGAAAATACACTCAGGCAGGTGATTTGGGAAAATTGGATGACAGGCTCAGAAATCCTTCGTGTTGAGTGTTTTGGGTTTTTTTTAAACCATATTTCTCCCAAACAACTGGTGTAAAGTATCAACTGGGGAGGTAAACACAGACACCTCCTAATCTTCTCCTCACGGGATATGTCAGAAAAAGTGAGGTTTCATATCCAGCAACAGCTGTGGTGTAAAAAAGCCCACAGCTTCAGGAAGAAAATCTGTCAGCCCCATTATGTGCCGCCCTTCAGTGAGGTACTTCAGTCACTCCTGATCTTCAACAACAGAAATAGCTCCTCTGACTTCAAGGGGACAACTCAAGTGCTCGGAGCAAGGCACACATACCTTCCCTGCTCTTATCTGTGTGCTCATGTGAAGCCCCTCTGCCAGGCAGCTGGAGCCATTATCCACAGCCAGAGTCTCGGGCTGAGCAAAAACGCTTCATTTTCAGCCCTAAAAAGAAGCGATCGGCCTTCGAGCTGCTCGTGGTGAAATGATAAACGAGCAAAGGTCAGATTTCGGACTGCCAAACGATTATCAGGCCCCCATCCACAGTAACTCTTCAGGAAAATGCATAATTGCAGGACTTAATGAGTCATCTGTATACTGCACAATTAGCACAACTGCCCATGTAATCATGGTAATTGCACAGAACAAAGCGTGGATGGGAGTACCGGCGGCCCAGGAACCGGGGCCAATCAGTTACAGATGAACACACACACAAATACACACAGGGATGGCTCCAATAAATGCGTGTGCAAACCTATTAACCACACTCCTACCTCCCCTGGGTGTAGCCAACATGGACTGTAGCAGTTTGAAACAGCCGGAGGAGAAAGCAGGGAGGGCAACAAAAAAGAGGCAGAAGCGAAGGGTGGACGATGGAGATGCGATGGAGAGGAGTGAGGGAAGGAATGAGAAAGATGCAGGGAAAGAAAAATAATTATATGTGTATGAAAAGACGTGGGACAGAAAAGAAATTCATGTAGATAATGGTCTGGGCTCCCCCAGACTGCCTAATTTTCCTCCCAAAAGAAGATTAAAACAAAAAGAAACATGAGAGAGAAAATAAAGAACAGACAACTACAAACAATTGAGAATGAATTTAGAGTGAGTCAGGAGAGGGAGAAAAACAGATAAAGCAGTAGGACTAGAGGAGAGGGCACTCCAAGCTTTGATGGCATGTTATTTCATTTAATGTATTTAAGCTCCTTTATTGCTGTATGACTTTGGCAGACGTCCTAAATCTCTGCAAGTGTGAGAAAAAGACACATGGCAGCTATTTGGAACTCCTGGGGGTTTCACTGTTGCTGGCTACTTAGTGAGTTTTGTAATTAAAGGCAATTTAGGAAAGGTAGAAAGAGAACCTACTGTTCACCCAAAGCCACAGCCCCTCCCAGAGTAAACCTCCAACTCCACAGGAAAACTGATCCTTAATTTTTACTGGAGCCAAAGACCAGGAGGGAACTCTCAAGATTTTTAAGCTGGCCTTCACAATAGAAGCCACAGAGTTCACCTGGATCCCCACGTGGACTCCAATACACCGCAGGCAAACCAAAGGAGGTGTTTAAAGGAGATGTTGAAATCCTGATTGAGAGAATTCACGTGATGGTAACTTGGCAGCAAGATGGAACAGCAGCAGGGCACGCACAAAACCATCAGCCTCCACACTGGGACACGAGGCCGAGCCCTTGGCAGGGAATCCCTTCGACCCCGAGGCACTCAGCAGAGAACAACATTTGCACACTGAAACTCTGGGGTTTTAAGTCAGGGAGATGTTTTCAGGCATAGCTGAAAAACCTTCTCCAGCTGCAATCCTGCCTAGTTAAACCGACCTTCCTTTAACCTCAGCCACAGTGTTGGTTCATTTACTGTATGGGAAAGAAATCAACCCAAACTCCCTGGATTCTGTAGATTTGTTTAAATATTTTTTATATTATTTAACAGTATGTGCTGTTGGGCTACTAATATGGCCCACAGTGGGAGCAAACGCGAATAAAGGATTTAATTACAGTTGAGATGTCACTGGTATAGCTTACTGTTGTCCTGTAAATCCCTCTTCTTCACTTATCTCCAGCACAAAGAGGCATCTTTTCCACGGTGGGAAGGGGGAGGCAGGGGAATGTGGTGTGTGCGGTGCAAGGATCCCTTTGTTGGCCGGGCTTTGTGTGGGAATGCACCCGTGATGAATGACAGCCAGGCCTGAAAATTAGCCCTAGCTTTTGTGAGCTCAGCTTTCCTTCTAAATTACTGCACTGCTGTAACTTCAGAAGCCAGGTATTTCCCTTGACAGTGGACAGTTGCAATCGTTTGGGCCAGGACACAGGGATCTGAATGCCAGGCATGACTCACAGGTAACTCTCTCTGAAAGGAGACCACTGGCATCAGGCAATTTTAGCTTTGCTCTCTGCCACAGACACCATCAACAGTTTTCCCTTTATTAGTCCTGCAGTGTCAGGATTTATTATTTTTTTTCAAAATTTATTTCCCCACCAGATCCAGCTACTGTAAAGCTCTGGAGGTCTGTGTAAGACAGATGATAATGCTTTCATCAAATCTCAGCCAAAGAAAAGGCCTCTAGGGTAGAATCAAGAATGCAATAAAGACTTTTTCCTGACTTTCAGTATTTACATAATGTTATACTCACTGTTACACCCCAAGTTCCCACTCAGGAGGGAAGCCATCTGCACAAGGACATACTGAGACCCCAAAGAGATCACAGGCTAAACTGACATGGCAAGAGGTTGGAGACAGGCAGATTAATTGTCACAGTGCTATAGAGGGGGAAACCAAGGTACCCAAGTCATGCAAGGGAGCTGTGGTGCAGTTGATAGATAGAACAGACATCATAATTCCTCTTTTTGCCTTTTAAATTCAGGCTCTGGGGGCCACACACACTCCAGAAATATGGAATAGATCTAGTCAGTTATTCTCACACATGTTTCTGGTCTTCCATGGTTTGAAATCAATTTTAAAAGGAAAAACTAACATTAATGCTATAAAATATTTGACTGTAAAAGACATCACCTCTGTTCCTTGTTTCATTAGTGCTTCCAAAGACCTGCTTCTCTTTGGGATGACTCCGAAGCAAAATGTCCCAATTTTAGTTGCTGTGATTGAAAAAACTAAGGCACAGGACTAACTTGGTAGGGAAGAGCTTTTCCAACCTCTTGTGAGCAAGCCTGGCTGTGCTAAACAACAGTAGATCAGATACAGGGAAAAAATTCCTTACTGTGAGGTTGTTAAGGCCCTGGCACAGATTGCTCAGAGAAGCTGTGGATGCCCCATCCCTGGAAGTGTTCAAGGCCAGGCTGGATGGGGCTCTGAGCTACCTGGTGCCATGGAAGGTGTCCCTGCCCATGGCAGGGAGATGGAACTACATGAACTTTAAGGTTCCTTCCCACCCAAACCATTCTATGATAAGGTATACAAATTGCAGCATTCATTTCCATCACTCAAATACAAAGATTCCTCCACTACCAAACTATTACAAGGCCCTGCAGGTTTACAGGCTTTCTGCTTTGCTATTAATGATTTCATGCCTTTTAACTCCTGGGCAATGGCTAGCTCTTGGTGGAGAAAAGGCTCTGCCCATTTTCAAAATGAAAAGTGTATCTGACAACAAAATCAGTTTTATTTATTGATACATTTTAAAATGCTGCAAGCAAAACTAAAAGAAAAGGAAAGACTTCAACAGGAGAAAACATTGTGTTCACCTTACGGCAGTTTTTCTCAGTTTAACTATAATGGGAAAACCTTCCTGTGTTTTGTAAAAACCTCAGACTGTTTTCCACTATTTTCTAGCTCAGGTGATTTTCTGAGCCTGTTGTTATTTTTCAATGTGGGAATCCCCAAAGGATCTGTCTTGCAAATCTGCTCTTGAATTCAAGTAAACTTTTTGCATTTACAGCATGCTTTGGCAAGGAGTTTCCCAGACTGCTACTCCCTCCAAAACTCCTGATTTCCAAGCTGAGAAGCACTAGTTTACTCAGTCCTTCCTTACATGGAAACTGTTCCAGAACATTCATCATACTTGCTGCCTTTCTCTAACCTTGTTTGTTCTGCTGTACTCTTGTTGAGCTGAGTGTTCTGGACATGCATGCTGCACTTCAGATGGAGCCAAACTGATGGCAAACTGATGTTTTCTGGTTTGTACTCCACTCCTGTCATTTGGTTTGCTTTCCTGAGTGCAGCCAAGCACTGAGTTGATGTTCTGATGGAAGTACCTATTATAGATACCACAGCCCTTATAAAGTAGTCAGTTCAGAACGCACCATTTCACGTGCAAAACTAGGACTGATTCTCCCCATGTGTACCATTTTACATTTATCTACACTGAATTTCATCTGCTGGTTTACTGCCCAGTCACATGTTGCTGTTAGAAGTTCCTCCAGTTCTACACAGTCCTCCCTCTTCCTTTGATAACTTTATAGCATCACCAAACTTCGTTACCTCATCGATCCAGCACAGACCCCTGCAGAACCTCACTACAGATCTTCTTTATGAATTCACACCTCTTTACACCAACATCCTGCTTCTTATTTTTCAGCCAATTACAGATCCATGCCAGCAGCATCCCTGCTTTGTTTCTCTTAAAAACTATTTGTGAGGCACATTAGCAAAACCAATCTGGGAATCCACGCAGAGTGTATTATTTGCACCACTCGCACCCACGTGCTTTTTAACCTCTCCAAAAGGTGCCTAAAAGAGCTCTAACTTCAGATGGAAACATTTTGTCAAATTAAAATACATTCAGACTCCTTTGAAAAGCCAGAGCTGAGTGTTTCTCTGAACAATTTAGTCCAACAGTGCAGTCCTGTTTTGTTATTAATTACCCAGGAGCAGATATTAACTAATTACTTTCTGTTTATAGGGGCATTACTCAACACTTTGCTGCACATTTTATGAGAACACCATTCCCCACAGCATCTTCTGCTAAGAAACTGCATAAAAGTGAGAACCACTGGAGCAGCTTGCTGGATTTCAGTCATATTATCCTTCCTTCCTGTGGCATTTGGTAATCTGGTTTATTAGATAACTATCACAAAAGGTTACGAGGTCTATAACACTATTTCCCCTTGGTGCTGTATGGCTGATATATTTACAGGTTCAGGTTGCATCTAGTAAGGAGGTTGAACTGCCAGACTTTTATTAGGAATGGAATATAAAATACCTTCATGTGCGAGAGCTGCTGGAAGCTCCAGCAGGAAAGAAGAAACTTTACTGGGCCTTTCCCATCTTCCTGTGAAAAGTATTTTACGAAGTTCTCAACTAGCTGTGGCTTATTTCTGCTAACAAGCAGATGTTTATAATTTAATGATACACTCTATGACTACACCAAATTACTTAAGTGAGACAGTGTCTGGGTTTGGCTCTTTGCCCTACAAGGTGCAGTCACCCCACAGTTCAGGGCAGGCAGTGCTATTCGCACACTATTCCTAATTTGCTGGAGTTCTCGAGGCAACACGGTGAACCTGCACAACTACCTGATGCCCTGGCCATGACCCTGCCTCTGACGTTACTGCTGGTTTGAAAAGCCTTTGCTGGTTCTGTGGCAGCAGCTCCTGGTGCCAGGCAGCCCTGGAGACTGGCATAAATCACAGCAGAACTGGCCAGAAGCTG
This sequence comes from Pseudopipra pipra, assembly GCF_036250125.1. Taxonomy (NCBI): domain Eukaryota; kingdom Metazoa; phylum Chordata; class Aves; order Passeriformes; family Pipridae; genus Pseudopipra; species Pseudopipra pipra. The sequence continues at coordinate 5,653,365 of NC_087551.1, read as the reverse complement.
GTGCTCTGTGTGCATATTTAAATACAGGCAGAGAGTGTTCCCATCTCACATGTTCTTCACAATGGTCTGGAGGAGAATTTCGAGTTGTTTGCATGCCACTGAAGACAGGAAAATTTGGTCCATAAGCCCATGACAGACAGGGCAATGTCAATAACTTGCACACCTTAAGGACAGGTGAAGATAGAGAATGCTGAAGGCAAAATTATTAAAACATGAAACAACTTTAAAGAAATACTAAGAATGGATGTACAGATCTCCACTTGTGAGCTGCCACCTGCACTTGATTTGCCATTTGCCATATGGCAAACCTAATACTCAGGGAACAGGAAAGACTTAATATCTTTCTTCCCCGTGAGCTGAAGTTCAACCAGATGAGTGGAAAAACAACACGGTGGTTGCTGACAGCCACAGCATCACACTGCTCAGGACAGGTACGTTACTCACTGAAGCTACACCAGGTCCAAGGATATAAATTTATCACAGTGGAATTTGGCTTGTATGCAACACCCAAAAGTGCCAGTGTAAACACTCTGGAAAGGAAGCATCAGGAATTATTAACTGAGCACCTCATCCTCTGTGTTGGCTAATTGTACCACAGCCAAAAATTCTTTTGTGACTTGAAATCTGTTTCCTCTTCATTATTCTTTAACTCCCTTCTGCTTCTCTCTATTATAATTTGAGCGATGCCCAAGTCATTTTCCTACCTGCCTTTTAAATTTTTGTGAAGGTCCTAAAAGCCTCTTTCTCCTGCCTTTCTGCCATCACAGAGGCATCAGCAAATGCAAGTTCAGTGGCCACCCCCATGCCAATAGCCCTTGATGGAGCCTGATTTCACACCCACCTCCTCTCAATCAACACCTCCCCGGAGGTGCTGAGCCACAATGTCAAGCTCTACAGGAGCTAAAACAGAGCTTTAACCCTCCCTCCCAGCCAACACTTCTACACAGCACAGGGAATATATCGACCCTGAGCCATCTTCCACAGCAATAACTTGCTGTGAATTGTTCTGGACACTTTTTAAAGCTACATTGGCTTATGATGCTGTAGTTCAGTAATGACGTGCGACACCATTACTGCAGTGGGTGTTGCCCTCAAATCCAGACCCACTGTGCTTTACAGTTTTATTCTTGCCATAAAATATTTCAACTTAATACACCTTGCTATTATAACATGGGGAATTTATCAATAAAATTCTAAAATGTTAAATGTTGTTAGGGTACTTTAATGCTTGCATTACTGGGGGGCAGGGTGTTAACAGGATTTCTAAATTTTCTTCAGCAGGTCAGCAGCAGACAGATGTCACATTTGTGGATCTGAGCAATTAGCTGACAATATTATAGGTTCTAGTAAGCAAGGACACTACCAAGGTAGTTAGAGTTCACATACTTCAAAAATTACCTACACACAAGAACCTGAGTTCTTGTGGTATTATTATTGACCACTATTACTCCTATATTTTACAGCTGAGAAAACTTTTCTGTTTCAGAATTTACACTTAATCTTACAATCAGACCTATAGTATTAAAAGAGGTTGTTCGTTTAAGGAGAGAATAAATTGGTTTTAAATTAATTGTCCGAAGCTGTCCAGCACTCCTTGCTCTAGCTAGGATCAGAACTCAAGAACTTTTCAGCAACTTGACATTGATCCATTCATTTCCATATCTGTACTAATATTAATGCCATAGAAGTAGTGCAAATCCTTTCATGTAGGGAAATTGAATATAACAACAGACAACTCAAGACAATGCCAGCAAAACATATGTAAGGAAGAAATTCGGGTTTGGTCACTTATATACTCACATTAGTCAAATTCCAATCAGTCTATCACAATGCAAAGCTTCAGAAGAGTTTAGTCAAAGAACTAAGTTTAAAGATTAACACACTGTTAAAGCTTGAAATATGATGCTTATCAAACTTGTTGGCATGTAGAGGTTGAGAAGAGGTGACAGTTTGTAACATCAAATATGTGTCGCTCTGTATCACTAAAATGATGTAAAGTGCAAAGGTTTATCACCTGGAATCCGGACCACAAAAATCCTCAGCCTTAACCCAGTCATGTTAGAGGTTGTTTCTTTTTAATTAACAAAAGCTTTTTATTTTGTGATATGACACCTTTGCAAATCCCATGATATCGTGCTGAAACGTGCAAAAGAGATTTCAGCGAAGCCAGAGAACAGCTTTTGTAAGATCATTATATACATCTGGTGATAAAAATTTCACCAGTGCCAATTTTTGCCTGATTGTTCTCTTTTTTCATTCATCTCAGTTAATGGCCTGACAGGGCACAGATGGAAAAATACAATTTATAAAGTAGAATTTGAAAGTAACTGGTTCAAACTTTTGAAAGGAGAAGCAAAAGTTAAATTATATACTTCTATCTTTCTATAGCTCACTAAATTCTGCTGTCTAAAAAAAAAATAGTTAAAACAGTAAGCTATCTTCATCTTAGCAAAGTTTTGCTTCCATTGGTGCTCTCTTTTCCTCAGTAATTTCCCTCTTTTATCAGTTTCCTGAAGAAGCTGAACAGCACAAATCTCTAAACAAGTGCAGCCTCACTGACAGGAAAGCAAAGAAATCCTGAAAGATTTTTACTTATACACTTCCTCACTAACATCCTCCAGAGCTCAGGTTTCTTTATGTTATGTCCTTTCCCAGATGTAATAAATATAATAATCCACAACTCAGGCCAGTGAGAAATGTAGAGACAACAATAACAATGAAATAGGACCTTAAGTGGAATGATGGGAACTGATTTTTTTCCAGAAAGTTTTTTCCTTCTAAAACTGAGCTAAAATGTTAGTCTTTGAGTCAAATCTAACCCAGATTTAAACTGGACCATGACGTGACCCACAGTGCATCACTACACACACACACACCTGTGCACAGAGCAAATAAGGCTGAAATAGTGCAAAAATTGTGATTAACTGAAAGAAATCACTAACGTAACAAATCAGGTTTTAAGGGAAGCGCATCCTAAAGTTAATTCCCAGATCTTCAAGGCAAAATGAAGGCCTTAATTAAAATCCTTGGCCAAGGTTTAGTAGTTATATAAAGAAGGCACATATACATTCTTCTCCCTGAAGATAAATCAGTGTGTAATTACTGCAAGACCAGCAGACTGGGAAATTAAGAGGAAACCCCCCTGTGTTACAGGCCCCAACTTGCCTGTTACCTGTTTTCCTGCTGATTATCTGGAGCGTTGGCCTCCGCCAAAAATCAAGATGAAATTTTAATGTAATGCAATTTCCTCCTTTTCAAGAAGGAACATGTGAACGCAGAACAATAACCCAGCCCCACTGCACCTTTCATTTGTTCTGCCCCTGACTCCTAAACAGTATTAGCATCTTGACTGGAAAGGAAATCCAGTGGTCCTGTCAGCCCCTGCTGCTACAAATGAGATGCAAAGATGACAAGAGTTCTTCATTGTATAGTACAACTCTAAATATAAAATATCTGGTTTTGAAGATTACAGAATACAGTATATATATTTTATAGCAATGCTATAAAATCAAGCACTGAATATTATAACCATCTCACCTGTGCTCCAGCTAAACTGAACTGTTATGTGTTTCACTGGGAAATGAAGTGTTTTCAAGGCAGGGAATGAAAATTGATTAAAACTAATTTGGCAAAAGCCTGTTTTAAATGTCTTTATATCTGTGGGATTTGGGTTATGCCCTTTCAATCGAGTGCACATACTCTAACATATAATCAGTAAACATAAGCAGAAAACAGTAGAAGTTTTATTCCCCAAGATGAACAACATGAACAGTATTTATCCTGGGAAATGCTTCCAGGTTCCTCTGAGTTATTGGCTTACAAAGTCCTGCTGGGGATCCTACTGAAAGAGAACAGTAACCTGAGCTGTAAGTCTTACATGCCATGATGTTATTTTGGGGTGCAGGAGAAATGTATTTCATGTACCCTGAAATGCTCCCCTTCTCAGGGAGGAATTCTGAAATACTTTCTGCTCTCCTATTTAAGGAGCCCACCTTCTGCTCCAAATCATTTAGCAAAAGCTCATTTGTGAATGTAAACCTCGTCAGAGAGATTTTAATTCCCGGCTTGGGATGTATCCATAATTACTATTGTTGTTGTCTCTCACCAACATGAGTCACCATCTGGCAACGAACTGCAGTCCAGGAAACTTCTATAACTTCCCCCTAATTTAATTCTTCAGCTTTCTCACCCTTGTTTAGGATGATATTACCAGAAACCAATCCAGATGTTACAGGGAGAGGCAGGAGATAAGTAGCTACGAACTGGCTCAGACAATTCTCTGGAAGGCTTGGATTCACAACAGTTACTTTCAGACACAACTGCAAGCAACCACGAAAAACTTAAGAGTTCTTTTAACTAGAGAATAATTAAATGAATAATTTATACAGGTCGTGATTCAGCCAAGCATTTAACTACACAGTTAACTTTAAGCCTATATTGAAATCAACTGCAAGTGGTTATTAGCACATATGTTAAATTAAGTCCTGTTTCAGAATTCTGTGAGATCAGTGCCTATTGTGTGAAGGAGAAAACACATCTGTGATGTATAGATGCTGGACTGTAGGTCTGAGCCCATTTGGTCTTAAGTAGATTTGAGCTGGGATTTGAATTAGTTTTGAATAAACTGCACCAACGCTAAGCTAAAGTATCCTAGAGCTCACTTATAAGAAAGCATTACTATTAAATATGGTTATAAGAAGTCATTTTCCCCCAGAAAAAAATAAAAATAAATAAGCAGTAGAGGTGGAAAAAAAAGAAAGAAGAGGAGAAAAATTCACATGTTTAAAATTAAACATCAACCTCAGTGATTTTCCAAGCACCTCCACTCTCTAGTGTGGGCAAATCTCCAACCTGAGAAACAAGCATGTTTGCAAAGGTCTGGAATTCTTTGAATTCTGGCAACTGAAGTTCAGAGGTGATCTCTTCATTCAAACAGAAGAATCTCTCATGCCCTTCTATCTCAAAAGACACTTTGCATCTCTATAGGTTGTTAAGAATTTTGGTGATTGATTCTGGCCTTCTCTAGTGGTTGGAGTCACCTCTTTCCTTTTCTCAGTGTCTCCTGCCAGGGTCACAGTGGAGTAAGAAAATGATGGGGGCATTTACAAGCTTCTTCAGGTTCCCTGGGCTTCGGGCATTTCCCCTGTAATCCACGGGGCTTTCCTGAGGAACACCAGATGTCCCCAATCCACTTTTGTGGGGATCCTTATATAGGAACTCCTAAGCTGACCACTGCAGCTCAGGGAGGTGAGTCTAAGACACTTTTGAGAAATAAATTAGGGTGTTGTGTTCTACACATACAATGTGGTTACCCAGGGCTGAAAGGAACACAGTGCCCTGTGTTTGTCACATCACTCAAAGTCACCACTTCTGCCAGAAAAGCAAAAATTACTTATTTAGGAAGCACAGAACTGCAATAACAGCACCAAGTTAGAAAAGAACCACATTCATTATTTAATCCTTAACAGTCAGGATCCTCTTCAGCTGTTCTTGCATCTCAGCTTGTGAGTTGGTCTAATTGCCCCCTCCTAGTGACTTGGGGCTGGATTTCGCAGTGTGATTGTGTCCCTCAGACTTATCTGCAGGGACATACTGGGAGCTCATCAGGCTGTGATCATTAAAGATGGATTTTAAACCTGCTCAGAGCCCCACAGTACAACCACTTCTTTTTTTCCTGCTTCCCTGACTGTCTTTTTTTTTTTCTGTGAATGGGCACAGGGATATCACATGATAACATGGGAGCGCTCCCCTCCCTTCTCTCTCCTTAGAGTGTTTTAATTAACATTTCTATTATACACACTCATTACCACATTCCTGGCTTCAGCTTTAAACTGGTCATTCTTGTTACAAGCCCTCTAGGACACAGTGGTAAAACTTTACACATCTTATATTGTAGCAATTATTAATCACAGGTACATTTTAGTGATTGAACTACAGCAACTGCTACCAGTCTGAGCCTAACACTTAAACAGAAACAAATGACAACACTGGGAATGGTGGTACCTTGTGTAGGGCGACACTCTCTTGACCCCATTAGTTTTATAGGACCCTCTGGGGGCTTTATCACCACTGCAGCAATTCCACAGCCCCACTGTGCCTGGCCAAGTGCTTCTGTGGCAGAGCAGGTGTGTTGGATGCACTTATTAAGGAGAGCTACTAGGTCAGGATGACCAAAATGCACAACATGGATGCTGGTTGTTAGGAAATACTTCTTGGCAGAGGTGGAGGTGGGCACCACGATTTCCCTGCAAAGCCTTCAAGGCTAACACCTGCAGGAGATTTTGGACAGGCAGAGGAAGAGCTGCACTTGGGTAAATCCTTGCAGTGGGGTGCTTTTAGCCAAGGAAAGAACAGGCAGCCACTAAAAGTAGGGATTATATCTTCCACCTGGACTTTGGCTCTCCAACCCATGTCCTTACACCAACCTGGTGCCCTGTACCAACCTGGTACAGCCAGAAAAGCAATGTGGCTAAAAGATATCTTAGTTGGTATTACCGGGTAACTTTCAACTGAATCCATTCCCTCTCCAGACCTCCTGTGTGGGTGGAAAAAAAGCCATTTTCTGTACTTAAACCAGTCTAAAGGGACTGCAGGAACGCATCTCTGGCCTAACTGGTGTTTCAGTATTTATTTCTGATAGCACTTGTTATGTTTGCCTGGGCTTAGAGGGTGATTAGTAGGCGTTTTATAAGAACGTGGAACAGCTGAAATAGGAAGCTGAAAGGGAGGCTTTATATGCAGGCTTAGCCTAGTGGGAATAAGATCTTTCTTAGATCCCTCTAATTGCTTTAATAATTAAGAAACTATTTTGCTAAGCTACATTTTACTTGCTTTTAATAAAATCAATCATGTAGAGCCAAGAGCTTAAGCAGCGCTTCAAGTGCATCGAGAGAAAAACACATCCCTCTCAATTTGTGCCTTCAGGACAAATTAATAAAATGTGTGTGAATCACTAAACTGAGTTTTAAAAATCTGCTCTATGTTCATGAATTCCTTCTATGCTGACAAAACCAATGAGTTTGTCAATAAGTGTCCTAACCATGCCATATGGGGGACTTCTGGCTCTCATGCAGGAAAACACTTGACCATGTCCTTCACTTTAAACACTTAAAGGATCACATTAAACTCAGTGGAACTACATTTAGATGCAGAATAAAGCATGTTCTCAAGCAATTTTCTTCTGGGGGCCTCTACTTTCCATTGTTTACACAAGCCAATAAATTTTCACTCCAAGTTAAAATTAGCCAGGATTTTCACATTTGAGACAATGGGAGATCTGTGATTTGGAGGGGTGGAGGCTTGGCAGCTTCATATCTCAGGCTTGGCATTGGAGAAATTAGGCTTGAAAACCACCCATATGTATCTTGAAATGAAAGGGGAAAACTCTGGTCTCAGTCAGGCTGCCATGAAAACCCAGGGTGGCTCCACTGAAAAAAAGAAACACCCTTTCAACTGATCCCACTGAATTTCCTAAGCTTTGGGGTTTTTCTTTATGTTTCCTTTCCTCCAGATGTTCCCAGGGTCAGTGGCATCCACCAGGTCACTCCAGACCTGGCTCAGTTAGGAAGCCTTGATGGAATATGAAATGTTTGCATGGTGAAACTAAGGAAAAGCTTCTACCAAGGCCAAAACGAAGTGCCATTTATTTAACCTGATGCAGAAAGGTACTCATCTCAAAATAGAGGTATACCACCCCTATTAAGGAAGAATATGTATATGAAAAGTCTTTTAATTTTTTTTTTTTTCCCCCAAAACTTTCATGCTTAAAAAGTATTATTTTTTTAAAAAGGACTATTAAAAGCGTTTCCTCATCAACCCACTGTTGGAAATACCTCCTTTTAGCTGCACGATAGCTCAAAAACCAAACTTTTCTCTGTGTCTACTCTACCCACCTGCCAGGGATAAAGTGACATCAGAAATAATTTTTTGGGGAGAAAAATAAAAAGCCCAACAAATGCTGCCACAAACGGTACCTGGAATAAAAAACGCCTTTTGCATCACACCAAGGTGAGACTGTAAAGTTTGTGTCTGTATTGCAGCCAGATGATAGGGAGTTAAATATCAACCTGGCAAGGCAGGAATTTCTGTGCCTTTGGAAATAACCACACGAGTCTCGGGGAACTGCCAAAATCAAGACAACCCGTGCTTTAGCTCTGCCTGCAGCTGTTCAGATGCCTGTGCTGGGCAGTGTCCCGCAGCTTCCCACTGACATTCCCTCTGTCACTAGATGTCACTGTACACACAAGCGTGTGCCTGGGACGCCGGGACAGCCTGGCACTGATGGCCTGAGGACATGGGAAGAAGAAACATCTGAGCGCTGCCCTGTGGCTTTTGCTTTTGTCATCTGGACTTGCACCCATTTCAGTTTTCATTTCGGAGCAGAAGCACATTTATTCACTCTCACAGCAAATGTTTCACAGTTGATTTGAGGAATAATTACTTTTTTTTTTTTTTAAACTTTGAAAATTCCGTTAGTGTGACACTCCAGGGTATTCCAGCTCAAGCTGGACCAAGCAGAGGAGCTGACCTTTGGGCTGCTGCAGAAAGGGAGTTCCTGCTCACGCCCCTAGGCTGATTTTAAAGGACACCATGAGCTCAGTGTGCAGCCAAGGAGCAAAACCCAAATTAAAGCCTGAGTTACTAACAATCAAAACAGAACTAAGGTGCAGTGAAGGTATCCACATTAGCCTCACATCGCTCACATGGAAGCCCATTCCTCCCAGGTGCAGAAAGCCAGAGACTGGGATTTACCCTGCTAAAACACAAGTCTTCTGTCAACACTGAGACTCAGCCTAAAGAGAAAGCCAGCTTAAGGCCTACCTATCATAGTGCATCAACAAAATCCTTTACCCTTATTATTATCTATCCAAAAATTACTCCTATATCCTTATGAATAATCCAGCAATACATACATTCATATCTATTATCCATCCATACATTGGAAAGCAGTTGACAACATTTTGGCCATAAGTGTCTTTCAAACTGCAACTTTTCTGTGAGTGTCTTGTGAGATTTTTGACTAAGTGACATAATTTGTGCACCCTCTGATTGGAGACTGAAGCAATAAGAAGGAAGTGAAAATCAAAGTGATTTCAAGACAGCTGCACCAATTTCTCATTAAAAGATACTTGAAAATAGCTGTGTGATTTTTACTCTTTGGCAACCTTCCTTTTGGACAAAATTCATTTACTTAAACATTCACAGATATTAAATTACACGAGTCACACAAGGAATTAAAGTGAACGCACAGGGATAGACATGAGCTGTTGTAAAGCAACACTACTCCAGAGACTTCTGATTTACATCAGTCAGGAATTTGGCAAGCAGGTTTTATTTGGTTCCACGTTCATAGATGATTTCCCATTCATCCAGATTTACTAGACCTTGTTAAAATTCTCTTTAACAATTTTAGATAGGAAGCTCTATAAACCACTGACTGTATTTTTTTTTATTATTTTGTATAAGAGATGATACATTCGCAAAGAGGATTTTTTATGATTTCAAGAGAGGCTGAAGTGTGGGAAAGACACTGAATGGCAAAGGCAGATTAAAGTATCTTGATCCTCAGCATCCACTCAGTGTAAAAGGAATAAAGGACGTCTTTATGGATCCACGTCCTTTGCTCTAAGAGGTACTTAAGGTATCATATTAGATTTGGTAAATAACTACAATCAAGGCACACAAGGGGTAGAAAGACTGCAGCAAAACCAGCATCTTCACGCAGAAAAATCCCAGTGATAAAATCTGAATTTGCATTTTGCTTGAACTAAGGAAAAAAAAATCCCTGTGCTGTGACTGGAGGAGTGTCTGAGCGTTTCCAGCTTCCTGCAAATGCATCTGAATTTACAGCATGGTCTACAAAACACATTTCTGCATGTGATTTTGACATTTGCTTTCAAGAAATATTTAGACATGTAAATTGACATGAAATATTGACTGCTCAGAGAGAATATGAACGAGAAGCAGTCATTGCAAAAGGCACTGATGTAGAAATTCCAACATAATACCAAAATTTACTTGCCTGGTTCCAGAGCACCAGATTGCTGAAGGATGAACGAACGTCGTCATCCTGTTATTTACATCAGAAGACAAGTGGTAGTGCTCATCTTTCTTTTCTCTCTGTGTCTAGATATTCCAGAGTTTCTTGCTTTTTAAAGACAAATAAATCTCTATAACCTTTTGCTGGAGAGAGAGGAGTCCACAGTACCTATCAAGGCTGACCCACGCTCCCACATACAAACCATTTCACACACTTTGCAGGTGGCTTTTTTCAATGCTCATCTTGTTTTACATCTCAAAATTAAATAACCTCTGCTCTTCTTAGCTGCCATTTGAATAATTCATTTTATTCTGTGGCAGACAAAACTCAACATCTGACACGTTCTACTCCTTTCCTCCACTGTGCCGTGGCTTAGCTCAGAAAGCAATTCAGTTCAGCAATAAATTAATTTCATTTTCAGCAGTATGTAAAACTGAATGAGAAGAGTGGAGCAGAATAAATTCTTTAGTAAATTAAATACTGTCTGAGCATTAGTAAAAATGCTTCAGAGGCTTTATCTAGTATCCAGTGCATCACTGCAGGCTATCGCTTCGCTTTAGCTCCAGAACAATATGGGCAACTCTGTCGTGTCTATTTTCCAGCTACAGAATTACCAACAGAAATAACAGTGCTGGAAAGAAATGAGGCTAACAAGCCACTTGCAAAAACACCACAGTTCTCTTAGAAATAGGGAAATCTTTCCAAATTCTTCTTCATATGAAAAGAGCATTGTATAACTGCAAATCCAGTGACTTCTAAAAAAAGGCTTTGAAAATAATTTGTGAAGGAGTGAAAAAAACATGAAATGGGAGAAAGCGCTCTGTGGGCAACCTCCACATCTTAGAGGTGTCTGGTGGCAGGTACCCACCCACAAGTGACATCCAGTTCCACAGCCCCAGCACAGCACATCCCCAGCTTTTGGGGAGCTGGCTCTCGTCTGGCCAGATGGTTAAAGGATAATTGGGCTTTGGAAGCTGACTGCAGCCCCTCCCCAGTGTCTTGTAACAGAGGCACACTCAGCTCCACAGGAAAATGGTCCCACTGGAGATCCCCATAAGGCTTTCAACAGTTACAAAATGTCCACAAATAGTATATCCTGTCACATCCATCTGCAAAGTGCTGGACAGGTACAAGGAAGGACAAATCCTAACCTATCCTTTTCCTCTAGAGCACTGTGAAGCCCTCCACAAAGGTGTTACCTTTGGAATTCCGCCACAGGCAGGCAGGCAGGCAAGGACGAGACACATTTAAAGGACTTCCATCAGGCACTGTGGAACACCAGGGACTAGAGGTGTAACCAACACTGGCAAGGAGAAGGGAATCAGTCACACAGTGAAGACAGGGAGGATTCAGGTGATGGAACCAAAGAGAAACCCATATGAAACTTATACTGAAATGGGTACTAAATGCATGTAGTAGTAGAGCCTCATAACTAAGGTGTTGATTCCAACAGTAATCAGATAATCCTCTGTGATAGTGTCACCCACACAAGACCTGTTTATTCCAGCCTAATTCAAAAGTTTATTTCTGGAGCTCACAGGTTGCTGATTTTCTGTGCAGGAAAAGCATCAAATCCCACTGCTATTCACAACCTCAACAGGGAGACAGAACTTAGGAGTACATGCAGACAGACCAGCTGTCTCCTTCTACAGCATCTGAGTTTTATTCATCCACCACTCATCTCAGGACCTAATGCTAGTCCAAATGATGAACAGACACCTTTCCCTTGATACTGGGGAAAAAAAGGTGAGCAAACTGAACCAGGACTTTGCATAGCAACTTCAAAGGCTGGGAAAACTCTCCCATTAACTAACTTTTAAAAGAAGTTTGTTCTCTCCTGCTTCAAGGAGAGAACCATCCCCTTTAGCACATTTGCTGATGAGTAATCAAGGCAGTGGCTCATGTTTAGGCCCAGGGGAAGGAAATAAAGGGTTGGAATCCAGAAACAGGAGAAAGGAATAAGACTTCTGATTTGCCCTGGGAGGTGGCAGCCTCAAAGAGGTGAAGATTTGGCCCTACAAATCTATCTTTAGTAGAAAATATCATGACAGGGGGATCCCAGATATTTGTGCACATTCACAGAACCAGGCAGTGACTGTTTACTTGTCCAGTAAATTTGTGGGGAAATTTCTCAGCTGATTTGGGACAAGCCTTCATCAGCCCCAAGGTCAGCTCCTGTAGGACTGAATTTGGTTTCCTGGGACGCCCTTGGATTTTGTCACTGATGTCACTGGGATCTTGCTGGAGCTGTTTGCCATATTCCACTGACTAATACTCTTAGAGCTGCTTTTTTAAGTTCTTTAAAGCAGGTGCCAGTAGAGCCCATTTTTGATGGCTGTTTTTCCATCTAGGCTGTAGGATAGGTGAGGGTTCACCTGCCATCAGCACATCAGGAGCTCATTCAGCTGTTACACCACTTTTATTGTACTGTAACTGCCCTGTGCTGCATAAACCATCCCAGAGCAGTTGACCTGAGGCAATTAGTGGAATCCCTGCTCCTCAGGTAGGGAATAAATAAAGTCTCTGTCATCAGCAAATAAGATGTGAAACAAAGCTCAAAGGCCATTTGCTGAAGCAGGTGACCAAGAAAGCAAAGTTGCTGAGCCACTAATGTACTGTGACTGAAATAAGTGTATGATACAACTTGGCTGCCAGCACCCTTAATTACAGGACATGGCATCATTTGATTCACAATGGAATAAATGGTTATATTTATATATTTGGAGGTTTGAATGAGGATTTCCTGATTTCCTGATGAAGTCATTCCTTTATTGCAGCAGCACCTTTCGTGGCTCTCTCCAGCTAAGGTCAAGTCAGCATTTCCATTAAAAATATCAAACCTATTTTCAGGGTTTTATTATTACTCATTTGTAGAAAATCTCTGTACCGGATGAGACTTGGCACACGGGGCCTCAGTCCAGGGTAGAGAAAGAGAGAGGTGGAGATTTTTCTCCCTTCTTTGCTTTAAACACACAAATAAATATACAAATGCTAAGTAGCAGCAAATGATGTCTTTTAAAGACCAATAAATCCTGCATAAGCTTTTTGCTATAAATCCTAAACACAAACTTCTGCTCTGGAGTACATGGGGGGAGAATATTAACAACTATTAAGCACTGTCTGCTAAAGTAACCGCTTCCCATGCGCAGCAATTTCTTTTCCAAGAATAATTTTACAATGCCTTTTACTAACTGGAGACTCCACACAATTTATGCAACAGACTGCAGACAAGGGCTCAGCACAGTAAACAAACTGAGTGTTTTATTCCAGCCCTGTTCTTGCATTGATGCAAATGCAGATGGTTCTCCCAGAAGCAGGAAACCTCTGCCAGGGAGATTCAGGCCCAGCGTGCTCTGCCCGGGAGCCCTCAAACAGGAGGTTGTAATGACTTCAAAGGAGCTGTTGTGCTCTTTCATGGGAATAATCAATGTACAATGTAACCTTGTTTATCCAAAGGGCTCAGGTGACATTTAGGACTTCCTGATAAAAGGTGGTGGGGATGGAGGAGAGAAAGGTCCAGATGGGCGTTACAAGATTACCCTCCAGAGACCGGGAATCACCTCTCCCTGCTGAAAACAGGGACGATGTGTCCCCCAAACCTTTTGGACAGCCCTGTCTCTACAGGAGACACTTTCTGGAACTCGACCTAGTCTTAACAGAAAGCTCCTGCCCCAGCTCACAGCAGCCAGCCACGTGGAGACAGCACTGCAATGTGGAGGTTTATTCCAGACACAAACAGTGTCAGTGCAGACAGAATATTTGTCCAGGACTTCTGCAACAGGACACTGATCCTGCCATCCCACGGTGTGCCCAATCACACCCACTTACACAGCTGGTTTCTTCCACACAGTGGAAGGAGGCTGCAGAAGGAGCCTCTCTGCCCCGCCCTTGTCGAAAATGCCACGCTTGGAGAGCCACAGTCCTGTGCCTGCAGTGGCCAGGAAGGGCGGAGGAACTGGAGCTGTCAGGAGCTGGTTGACTATTTAATTTCTTTCTGCTTTGTGCTTTCTTTTATCTGCTGCTCTTGGGACCAGAGCCCTGGGGCAGAGTCAGGCTTGATTCTGACGGTGCTCTGCAAACACCTCCTAAAGGCTTTTCCCCAAAATGCAGACCACCTGAAAAGAGACCTACTTGGCTAAAATTTCGCACCCACACACTGGAATTTTAGATTCCCTAATGACTTGCCCATTGACTGATCATCCTGTGCACTCTGATGGGAATGGTCTGGCCCCTTGCTTGGCTATACCATATTCCTTTTGGCAGATCATTGTGGCTCTTCTGGTGTTTCCATTGATTCAAATTGAATGGGAAATCCTGAGCAATGTGCTGTTCCTAGAAGATGGTAGATGGGGTGGAGTTAGGAGTGCAGTGTAGCTTTATTAAAGGGAAATGAAGGAGCAGGGATTACAAAGGATTTATTTATGGGCAGGCTGAGAGTAAGATTGCCACCTATATTTCAAATTTTGACACTGTTCTGTTTTTATATTTCGCAGAGCTCATGGAAATGGAAGATGCTGCAGCAACTGGCACTTCAGTCTTATGGTGCTTTGTAGAGCAAGATTCCTGAGCTAGAGAAGAGTCCCAAACAAAACACACACACCCACCCATCCATCCCAGCAAAATATGAGATTTTTTCTCTTCTTAATTAGTGACATGAAGGTGTTAGGACTCAGGGGAAAAGGAATCAGATAATGGAAGGATTAAATAAACACTGAGTTGTTCATCTGCTGTGTCTCTGTCACTCACAAAGCCAAGCTCACAGGCGTTTTGCTCACAAAAGGAGAAGCCTTCTAACATGACTCTCCTCTTGGCACCAGGGCTGCATCCACCAGATCTAACACACTCCCAGGGCGTGATGAGCTCAGACTTACTGAAAACTGGTCTAATGGAAATGGTGTTTTCAAACCCTGTACATCAGTGGGGACCATTTCAGAATGTCTCCAGGACATGCTGTACAGATGTGCCAGAAGAAACTACATGATGATTAACCTCGAAAGCATTTGTAATGCAGGCAGAATCCTGGGTAATTCCTTTCCTTGAAGCATAGTCAGTACTACCTGGCTAAGGATATTGCCTTTTCCTCCAGAACAGTCCCATATGGCACAACCAAACCTGAGTAACGGGAATGGGTAAAACAGATGTTACATCCCCCCAAATTCTACTGAAGTCTTAAGTATCGTATCTGCTGCTTATTCAAAGCCTCATATTCAATAGAAGGAACCAAAGCCAACAGCTACTACAAAATGGGTTTTCCTAAGGCTATCAGGCTCATGGTGAAGTGGGAATGCCTCCCTGATCTGTTCAGGTTTGAAAGGATGTTCTGTGCTGTCAGAGTCACTTCCATGGGATCACAAGCCAGGGATCACCTTCTCTTAGATCATTATCTATTACTCAGGCAGATTTTATGCTCTAACACACAGAAATCCTTGATGTTTTCTTTGTGCAAATCTGCTTGTCTAAGTGGAATGGAAGGACTGTGAAACATTGAGGGCCTGTAACAAATGTTTCATGCTCACTAACATGGACCAGAAGCCAACAATTGCTGCGCTTCAGTAACATCCTTGTATTGCACTAATAATCTATGAATGCAAACCCATTGCTGCAGTCCCTTCTACCCTAAAAACACACACTACAGGATCCCACCCAGCTCCAGAACTGATCCTGTCTCCAACAGCAACCAGTAGCACAGACCTAGGAACAGAACATGAAAAACAGGGTGATAACTTGAGCATGCTCAGCAACATGCCTGATGTACTTTAGGCAGACAGAGAAGACCAAAGATGCTGTTTGCTATTTGCACTTAGGAAACTTTAAGTGCTCTTGATGCAGTGACCTACAGAGTAAGGAATCCCTAAGAACTCATTAATAGGTGGTGTCTCATATAGCTCTTCTGAGACTGAAAATGAGAAACAAGACACAGACTCTTTGGGAGAGTTGCTTGTACATTTCGCTGAAACGTTTTAGATTTCCAAGTGTTTCCTATTATTTATCATTTTATATATTTGCTCTTTTGAATTCCAAGGTAATGGGCCAAGTCTAGGAAGGCTAGAACAGGATCCAACCAAACCAGAAAAGAAAATTAAATCGTCACTTTGCTAAACACAACTCAAGCCCACAAAAGCAAGAAAAATCAGCATTAAGGCTCAAATGCCATCATTGCCTCTGTGTGCTGCCTTTCAGGGAGTCTCCAAAGTAGGGGTGATTTCACAGGTCACACTCACTGCCCAGGCACCACAAGATGGGTTAAGGAGGGAGTCCCAGCCTTAACTCCCCATGTTGCTCCTTCCGTGGTTTCAAGTCAGAGTCTCAGTGTTAGTACAACCTATTTTTTGTGGTTTAATAAATCACATACTTTAGCTTATGTAATGACTCAGAGTGAGTGATTGTATTCTCTTCTGGCCCAGAGGTGATGTGATCATATCCCAGCTCTGTAAGGCAATGGAAATCAATGGTTGCTGCTGGATTCATTTCAGGCAGGCTGGGGTGTGTGGAGGTGGTGAGGGGCTGGCTCAGACTTTGAACGTTTACTAGTTCCAGATGGAGTTGTTTACAAAAAATAAAACATTTTTGAATCAGCTTGTGGTTCAGATCTCCTTCCTGACCTTCCCTTACCAAAACAGACTAAAAAAGCCATGGCTGAGTCCTTGTGCTGACTGACAGCCCCGTTACACATGATCTACGTTTCTCCTTGTTTTAAAACATTTTGCGAGTCCAACTACCTGCTGAAGTTTAAACATCCTTAAGAGCTGCACGGGGATGTGAAGTCACACGCTGCTCAGCGCCAAGGTTTGCTCTCCTGCACATCCAGCAGTGAAACCTGAAGCTGCCCAGCACTGCACATATCCTCCTCATTAAAAGGCTTTCCCATTACACAGAACTCTCTTGCATGAAGTACTTTGGCACCCTGACTGATTAAATCCCTTTGAAATCGTCTCCCTTCCAACACATCTCTGTTGCTGAGAGGAAGGGGGAGGAGTGGAGGGAGATTTGCCTGCATTATAAACTTTCAGGCTGCAGAAGGAGCAGAAGCAGTAGAGCACAAGCAAAGGGCAGCTGTGGACAGGTCCTGGCTCTGCTGGTACAAACGGCAACAGCAGAGTCGGATCCAGGCCTGACACTGAGCCAAAGGGTTGCTCAACCCCATGTTGCCCCTGGCACCCACGGGGCAGCCCCTGCCCATCAGGAGCGTGAGGCCAGCTGGAGATCACATGGAAAGCAGCAGAGTGAGACCCTGATGGCAGAAAACCCAGCCAGAGTGGTGGCATTTTTGTTATTCCAGCCACCACTGTGCTATCGACCCTGCCGCCTTCAGGCACTGGGGGCAGCGGCTGAGAAAGGAACCTGCTTTGACAGATGTGTGGCAGATTTCCTCCCTGATTAATTGGCACAAGGGACAACCCATTGCCACTGCAACTTTGTTGAAAGCTCGCTCTCCCAGCAAACCTCAAGAAGTTGGGACTCAGCCATCTACATTTACAGAAGTCGCTGGTTTCTCATAAATAAGACTGAAGAGAATTTGTCGCAGGAACCATGTCTGAAAAATGTAACCTAGATTACAATTTGAAAGGGGTTTATTACCTTTTTTTTTAAGGAATCAAATCCATACATCATGTGTCTGGCATTGTTTGTACTCTGTGGGCAGCTTAGAAGAAGCCAGCAAGAATGGTTGGGTTTCCACACAGGGTTGCCCTGCTGTGATCCACAGAACCCCCTCCTGCCCTCTTCAGAAGGCATCCTCCCCCCTTTGAAAATGTGGTGTGCACAGTTTCCTCTCACGTAACACAACCCAACAGGCCCTCATCACATCCATTTTCAGGGGGTTAGATTCACAACATGTGCAAAGATGCTGGAGAGAAATCTGGTTTGGTGGTGTCAAAAGCAAAGGAGCAGGATAGCTGCCTTACAAGCATTTTGGGGAGACTGAGCCTTGCATGGCAAGTGCAATGTGCCATGTGGCATTCAGCCATGCTTTCTGAGAAATAAAACAACCAACCATCAATATTTGGAAAAGTCTTCTGAAGAGGAAAGAGAATTAATGTATTTGCCCCATGTAGTTTTGTGTCGATTTTCCCACTTGTAAACCTATGACTTTTCTGCCTGAAGACATACAGAAATACAGGGTGAAAGCTGTTTCCTTACCCAAATCACATGTCTCACGAGTCCAAGAAACAAAGACTCCAAGAAATAAAGTTTTAAAGTGAAAATAGCTCTCTTCAACTTCACAGCATACAAAAACACTGCTCTAAGTGCTCAGAGACTCTGCATGAAACAAAAATGACAATTTATCCTTCTGGAGAATAATGGAAAGAGGGGAAAAAAAACTTCTAAGCTGCCTTTGCTCCAGCATCCTCTAACCAGCACTTCACATATATCTTTTAGCTCTAGTGTTTCACACATCTGATTTTGAAGAGCATTTTCATATTTCCCTTTGAATTATTATGTTTTCCTTGGTTCTCATTACAGCAACAAGGGGACCCAACAGCCATCATAATGAAAGGCAGAGCGGGGATGAACAATAAGAATTGGAACTTCCCACCAAAGCCTGTGAAAAAAACAATTATGGTTCTATCTGAGGAATGGGGGAGCGGGGCGGGGGGGCAGCAGCCACACCAGCTCACTGGGGTCTGTGCCCACCCCACGTGCTGGTTCCCAGAGCTGAACTCATCCCGCAGCCTCCCGGCTGGGATGTGCCAGCAGTTTGTGGGAGCAGGCTGTAAACCATGGCAGTGAGTGGATCCAGGCTTAAGAATAAACCTGGAAAGTAACAAACCCGGATCAATTCACTGATTTAATTTAAAGAAGGCCTGTCAGGACAACCCTGAGGGGCTCAGCAGGGTGAAAATGAGCCCCTGAAAGAGAAGCTCCTCAAACCACTCTTGCTGCCCCAGTTACAGCCTGGATTCCATGGTGACGTTTGGGGTGAGGAACGAAGGATCTGCACTGTAAAAACCCCAAAATTCTTCCAGTGGGAGCAGTAAGAGAATGGCTGAGCTTCACCCAGCTCTAACCACTGCTTTGCCTCTCCAGGCACAGTAATTTGATTGAAGCCCTCTGCAACATCCACTGCCCTATCCACTACACTGAGGCTCTGCTTCCCTACTTGCATCAATTATTCTCCAGCTTCCTTCCCTGCCACCCCCTGGACTCCTCTGTATTTCAACATTCTCTCTCTTAATTTTCCTTTGGAGTTAAAATAAACCTTTTGAAGAGATATTTCCTTTCCAATGTCATACTACAATATAGACCAAATCTGCATTTGATTAGTAAATTCATCCCATGCTGCTGTTTTTGTATTCTTAGTGTCATGTACATTTAATAAAATGCTATTCCCCTCTCTGTCCCCAACTCTTTTTTTTTTTTTAAAGGGAAGATGTGTGTTAAAGTGACAGGAATATTCTTGATGCAGAAAGGAAAAGGAATGCTGAAGTGGTTAATAACCAGAAGTTTCCAGAAGAGCCAGCAGAAGAGACAGGCAGCAAGCACACAGGTCGCTGAGCACTTCTGTGTCTTCCAGCCATGTTTGAAGGCAACAAGGACCTTTGAAAATGTCTGGGATGCTTCCAGCTGCCTCTTAAAACTGGAAGGAGATGTCACTGTAAGTGCTTCCACTCCAGGAGCCTTTCTTTCAGCCCAGAGCCAGCAATAACCCAGAGGCTGCTGGCCAAGAGCAGGAAGGGAGCCAGGAGGCAGCACCAGTAACAGAGAAGAGCCAGGAGAAAAGCAGAGGAGGGAAATGGAAAGCGAAGGGGCACAGAGAGAGGTGCAAGAAATAGTAAGGACTGTACACCTGGATAACTTGGGCAGATGACAACAAAAAGAAGGTAGGGAAATAATTGTCCCATAGTAAGGCTGTGCTGGGGAAAAGTTGGGACATGGGGGTGCAAAGGGTGGTGAGAAAAGATGTAGGGACAACAAGGGAAGGAGCTGACGAAGAAGCAGAAATGGGAAGAGCAGAGAGGAGTGTTGGCAGGCTGGGACTCACGGGTTTCTAGGTTAAAGCTGGTGAATCTACCTGTAAGAACTGTGGAGGGAAGAGAGAGGATGGAGAGACGCCTCTGGCACAGCAGACACTGTTGGGGTATGTCCAGAATAAAGGTGGGATTGCAAAAAAAGGGAGAAAATGCTTTTGCTTTTAGCCAGCAACCGGCTGCTACTTTTTACCCTTGGAAAACAGCAGTGAGGACTCCAGCACAGAGATATTCATGTCAAATGCAGCTTAGTAGTCTGTTCCTTCACACTGGGTTGTTTCCATCCCTCTGCACTTGTGTTTTTCTGGCAGAAGAATCTTTGTGGGACCATCAGTATTACCAGCACAAATTCTGTCACATCCAGATCCTATTTAGAGTAAAATGCTTCACAGTTGTGTTTGCAGGTGGGTTATACTGGGGGAGACAGGAACACGAGCTGCATGGCCCAAAGAATAAAAACACTGAGGGGGTTCCACAGTTTAGTCAAGTTAGATATTCTATCAGGATCTGTCAGCATCCTTTCCCCACATTTCCCTCAACTCCCAGAATCAGCCCAGAGCTCAGACCCGAACAATGAAATGTTAATCTGATTCACTGCAGCCAGCAATTTAAAAAAACCATCCCAGAAGTCACCTCTTCTACAAACATACCCATATAAAAGGGATATTAGTTGATGCTTTTGCAAAGAAATGCCAAGACAAGGCTGCTTTTGTTATAAGAAAGATGTCCCGGTGACAGGCAGCTGCTGCTCTGTGCCACGCACAAGGCTGAGATAGGAATTACCTCGCAGGGAAACGGCTCAGGCACCGGTATTTGGGATGTTTATCATCTGCTGGCGAAATGAAAGGGGTCTCCAGCATTTCAGGGAGGCTAGCAAGGAATAATTGCTGATCCAATGTCTTAGCTGGAAGACAGCCTCCTTAAAAAAGTAAAAGTAAGGAGAGAAAAGCCCACTGGAGTGCTCGCAGAGACGGCTTACGTGAAGGAACTGAAAATGAGCAGAAGGGTTGATAAAAGGCACAGAGGTTTTACACAATAGCATATTCTCCTATAAACCACCTAATTCTTCTACTTGGTATTCATCACTGTCAGAAGCCTTTATAGCAGTGAATGAAGGCTTTATGCTTACCCTCATTATCAGCTCAATGATAGAGGGCAAGCCATGCACATGAAGTTCAGTACCAGAGATATGTTGCTAAAATGCTGCAATTTGTCAGCATTTAGATAAACAAATGAGGGGCAGAGCGAGTGTGTGAAGTGACCTCTGCAGCATTCACGGGATATTTTGCCACTTGTTCTGAAAAACGTATTCAAGTCTGCTCTAGATTTGCTTGGGTGGAATGAGAAAACATTGATTTGAAAAAAAAAAAAAAATCCCTTTGAGCAAGACAGAGGTTTACTCTCATTTTCTTTTAAGTTGTTTCTCTCTCTGTAACCCTGTTCTTTGTCTACTATTGTGCTTCCCATAGACCCCGACATTCCAGTAGGGCTTCTTGGGCTTGATCCTGAGCAACTGGGCTCGCCAGCACATTCCTGGTGGCTTATTTGCCGGGACAGGTTGCGTGGCCTGTCACTCTGAGGTGTGAAGAGTTCAAAAAGAACTAATAACCCATGTGAAATGATAACATATCAGTGATGCAGACTGAAGGAATGTGCTCTTCCCTACTTCAGCTCATAAATAGGAAACCACAGCAAAAGGGGGCAAAAGAAAAATCTCTCTAAAGATTTTGCCTCTTCATCCTTCCCCGCTGAGAAAGCCGATCTTTTAGGTTTTGTTTTCTGCAATATTTACTCCAAGGCTTACGTTTGCCTGTTTTCTGTCAACTCTCTCCCAGTGCTCAAGTGAAACACACTTGAAGAGCAGACAATGCTGCTTTGCAGAGGACTCTGTTTCCTGGTTCCTTACAGAGTTTTTAATGATGCTGTGAAAGCCAGACACCCGAGAAATCAAATCAAATGAATTGTAACACTTTCTGAAAAGCGAGATTATGCTACAATGGGGTTTCAATCACCTCCGGGAGAATGTTTGTCTGAAATCAGGCCTTCCTCAGATTATACACAGCTGTTGAGCTGCCTAATGCTTTCACAGTTCTCCTGTGTTGAAGGAAAACCTTGGTGGCATGGGATCACCATCAATCTCAATACCTCATACAAAGTGGAGTCACTAAAGTCTCATTTGCAGCCCCTTTTCTTTTTGGCCTATACACAAACTTTCCTGCTCATTTGAAGAGAATTATGTGGGCTTAATTAAGTGCAGTAACTTATTGGTAGCGCGGTGCCCAATCAATGAAATGTGCAGATGTGATGTGAAATGATGGGGTGATGCTGTTGTGAAGAATACAAATCAGGGTGACGGCTATTATTTGTACCCAAAAGAAGTTATTTGGGACTCAATTATCCCATTCATAGTAATTGTGGTGCACCAGATGGTTACAATGCAGAAGAGTTTTCCATGACCATAACATTTCTTCTGAGCATCTTTTCTTCTTCTCTAATTCACCATACGACGATTAGTTTCTTATTGGGTGTTTATTGAAATGAGGGGGGCTAAGGAACAGATTTAGTGCATCAAGGAACAAAAGGGAGGGGAGACCCATGAATCAAAATAAGAGACTGCAGCTTGCTCTGTTGTTTTTCAGAGGCCTTGAAATAGTCGCCTTGCAGCTTATCTACAATGACCTTCCCTCCCCTCCTTTCTCTTGCCTCCTTCTCTCCCCACGTCCAGGAGATGTAAAGTTTTTCAGACCTGACCGGCTGCTGTGCCGTCTGTCAAAGCCTTTCCAGCCAAGTGAGCAGTTTTTCATTTAATTCACTGAGTTGTCCTCAATAAAATTAATTCCTTCTCATCGGCACCATTGAAGCAGCGAATAGGAACAAAACCAAACGAGGTTGTGAATATAGTGCTGGTCATTAACTAAGGGCACTGACTCTATCATCTGTTCATCCCCTCGTCTCACTGAGGCGTTTGCAATAGAAAAGGAAAAGCGAAGCGGGTGGGGAGAAAGTGAGAACAGAAAGGCCTAAGGAGCCTTGTTTTCAGCTGGACAAAATCAGCTTATTTCCACTGCAACCAATGAAGCAACATCCACTTATACCAGAGGGATCTGGCACTTGGCTTGGCACTGTCCTAAAGCCCACCACCTCCGTGAATCAGTTGGCAGCCAAAGGTATCTGAACACAGATGCTCTGCCTGTGCAGAGAAAGGGGAGCAACTCGGCACCTCGCAGCCACATGCTTTTATGTTTCAACCTTCCTTTTTGGGAAAGGAGACTTTCTGCCTGGGCTCAGGGGAAAGTCCTCTAGATAGCAGATGTCTTGGGCTTCTCCTGGCAGCACTGTGGAGAGCCCTGTGCTTACAGAAGAATGGGAAGGGAGCTGGAAATCCCAGAATCAGAGAATTGTTAATGTTAGAAAAGACCTCCAACATAGAGTCCAACCTTTGACCCAGCACTGCCACGTTCACCACTAAATCCTGTCCCTAAGTGTCACATCTACACATATTTTAACACTTCCAAGAATGGTGATTCCACCACTTCCCTGAACAGCCTGCTCCAATGCCTGATCACCCTTTTCAGTGAAGAAATTTTTCCTAATATCCAGCCTAAATCTCCCCTGGTGCAACTTGAGGCCATTTCCTCTCACCCTGTCTCTTGATAGCTGGGAGAAGAGGCAAACCCTCAACCTCACTACAACATCCTTTCAGGCAGTTGTAGAGAGCAATGAGATCTTCCCTTACGACTTAGCCTTTACCAATCTTCATTTACCAACATCTTTTTCCTCCTGTGCCCAGTAGTGTTCTGGCACTCCTGGACTGTCCCAGGGCAGGACAAGGAGCATGCAGGCTTTGGTTTTAGCATACCTGTTGTTATGGTTACATTTATTTGTTAAACATGATGACGGTGCTGGAGTCACACATTCAGGACTTTCCTGACTAAGACAATGGCACAGTTCTGGTAGTGTCTGCTTGAAACTTGATCATGTGGCTCCAGAGGCTGGCAACCACATCCTACTCTGGGGTTAGCCAAACAAAACTACAGTTTGGTTTAGTGCTGTTAGCTTTGAGGAAATGATGGTTATGAAATTTGGGCCAGAGTTTATGTTTACTTAAACTACAGCTGCCACGAGACAGAGTCCATCTTTCCTAACAAAGGAAAGGCGCGGATGAAATGTGCCTTTTTTAATAACGTTTTTCAAAGGTGCTTTCCAACTTAAAGACACAGATCCTACACTGCCATTAGTGTTCTGAGGCCTACATTAAAATGACAGTAAGCTGCAACCCACAAGCTCAAGCCACGCTTTGCACCCTGTTTATTATTTGCAAATGCCTTAAGCTTGGTGACATGTATCGCACAGATCTCATTTCAACCCTGTCTTTTCTTTAATAAACAAAACATGCTGGACCAGCAGAGCTATAACCAAGCGATGATAACATCTGCTTTTCAGATCAGAGAGATAACTTTTTTTTTCTTCCAAGAACAATAAGAAAATGGGGGGAAAAAAGAATAATCCCAAATCTGGCTTCTTGACCACTACCTGGTCAAGGTATCTTGGATACCTTGGATCTGCAGGAGCAAATTTTAAAAAACAAGGAAGGGTTTCACCATTCCTATCTACTATTGTTTTAACCAACATGCTTAACACTGATCTAAGAATTGATTGCTTCCCTAAACAGGCTGGATTCAGATACAATATACGTGTGCTAAGACATTTCATGCCTATATTACAAGAAATACAAGGAAACAGAAGGCTGAGATGAATTGTTTCAGATTCCTTTTTTTCCTTTTCCTGGTACAAGGCTGCTATGATGACTTCAGGTCCCCAGAACCCTGTTTTCCATTTCTGTTACGTTCTTTACCAAGTGATACAGAGCCTTTCTTTCCTCTTTTCATCTAGCTCAGGTATAATACTTTGCACTGTCAGACCATGTCTGAACAGACTGTTGGGAAAAGATCAGCGCCAGACCTTCTCCAGTACACCCCTGATCTGGACGGGCAGAGAACCAGGGTTACAGGAAATCTACCTCACAACTTTGGTGCAGACCTGGTTTGCCATCATCAGAAGTGAGCATAAAAACCAGAAGCCCTGATTCAAGTCATCTTCTCTGCCTTACTGGCCTTCCAATAACTAGAACAAATAGTGATATACTTTCTACCATGCTTTTGGAGCAGATCCTTCCAAGGTGAGCAGAGAAGCAGCTAGAGAGCAGAGACTCATTAGTGATCACAAGAAGCAGAATGGAACTTTTCTCCAGGGATGAGTGGATTAAAAACAACATAATCTGTTAGTTTAGGTGGAGAATAAAACACTGCCCTCACTTCAGTTGAATGCAAACCTTCCACTGTCCTCAGTGGACACACAGTTTCACACAGTGCTTTCTATTCTGCAGCTTAATATCATCACAATCCAGAGGTGTAATAATGGGAGTTTAGACTCTTCCTCAAACCAGACTGCAACTAAGGGAATTTTAGCACAGTTTTCCTGACCATTATTCTTCCAAATGGGAATCATGTTAGTCAAAGGGAATTAGTCCATACTCTCCCCAGTAAACTCCAGGATAATTCCATATTTTGGTCTACTTGCAAAACCCCAGTCAGATCTCTTCTCTCTGCAACTGGGAGACAGGAGAGTTCTCCAACATGGCTAAAAGAATAGACCTTTGTTCCCACAGTGTTTTCACATTAGGCTTTATTCAGGACCCAGACCTTGTTTTGAAAAACTGAGAAATGAAGCTTAGGTCTGTTCTGATTTCCTGCTCTGACTAATTCTGTACTAATTCATCTGAGCAAATTCAGACCCAGCTGCCAGCAGGTGTGCTGGAAGCTTCAAGGCTATGGGGAAGTCAGATGGAGAGGGACAGTTCCTACCCATGGCACTCCACAGGCTAAATCCTTGAAGATTTGCCTTCCCCTACAGTTATTTTTATTGACTCTTACTGATCTTCCTGTACCAGAGGGCTCAGCCAAGTCTGGGCACTGCTGGAGTACATCAGATTGGGCTTATTACAGCAAAATACAACCCCCCAATATTTATGATGTTGTTTTGTCTCCCAAGCACACAGAGAAATTTCTTCCCATACATCTAATTTTGATGTTATCTAGGGCTATAGCCTCTTCTTTTAAAGCAGGTCTCTCATTTTTGTTCTTTAGTAGAATAAACCCATGAAAAAATATGTGATGAAGCCCTAAAACCCTTGAGACCTACTCAATGTCGAATTCTGCTATGAACTTGAAAGCACAAAGGAATGTCTCATTAATGGACGTTTATATATCATCTGCATAATGATTCTTTTTCTATTCCCTCTCCCCTTTTATGCCTTTTATCATTTGACATTGGCCATACATTGACTGTCAGAGGTCAGTAGCAAGACCAAGATTTGGATGAGAATATTACAGTGCACTCCATGGAGAATCTGAATATATAGTTGCCACTGACTCTGTCAAAAGCCTTTTTCCATATTTAAGGGAAGAGTTGAAATGAGGATTAGATTTAATGTTGATCAGGGTAAAGGTCAAACCCAGCTATATCTCATTATATCTATAGAATTAACTATAAGTATCATCTGGTTAGGTGGAGTTATTTCAGTTACAGTGGATTCTGTGCCTTTGAAAAGCTATTTTCAAACTAACTGGAAATAATTATTTGCATTGATTTATAGATGATATTGTGTGTATCCATCAGGGTTTTTTTCAGGTAAAATTTAAAGAGCATAAATACTCAGAGAGTGGACCTAAAGGAAATACATTTTTGTTCCAAATCACATACTCTTCGAACTAACAACCAAGCAGGTACTTCTTTTACAATATCACCTTTCCTCAAACAAATGGCTTTTCTACAGCCAGGAAAAGTGTGTCATCCCCAAAAATACAAACATTTAGACAGGAAACTAAAAAGAGTGGCACTTAAGGACCAAAGTTCGCATATTTTCACTACAGTCATAAATATTTGTGAGGCCAGATATTTGTTTAGGATAAGCTTTTTCACTCCAAGGCATGAAACTGATTTTCACTTCTGGTCCTAAAGATTAAGTCCACATTACTAAAACTTTCACTTAAAACATGCAGGACCCAAAAGACCTTCAAGGAGACTTGAGCAGAGGTTCCCACAGCAGAAAGAGAGCAATGAGATTTGAAGAACAACTAGCAAGGAAAACGTCACTGAACATCAACTGTCCCCCCAGTGGAGTTCTACAAAAATATTTTTAAAGAAGCCTTGAAAAAAAACCCTATTATGACTTTGTTTGGAGCAGAAAACTTGATATTTCCTTTTTAAAATTAATTTTCTTTTCAAAATATACTTAAGGCTACATACATAACAAATAGATCAACAGATGTAACCACAGCGTGCCTGGAGGCTCACAGATTCGCAGTGCCCACATCCCTGGGGTCAAGCTCTGTCCATCACTCTTGGAGTTGTGTGGAGTTGGAGTCACACATCCCCAAAAACAACCTTAATACACCATGCAGAGTTTATCTCCTGGTGCTGTGGGTAGTTTGTATGGGAATAACAACGCAGGAATGGGATGGTGGGTGGGGACAGATCTCCTGAGCTCAGTCCCACCACACAGTGCTTGAAAAAGAACTTTGTACATCATCTTCCTCTCCTCCAGGGATGGGAAAGGAAGGATACAGTCTGATTTTTTATTCTCCTCAGTCTTTTAACTAAATACATTTGGTTTGCTGCAATTAAGGCCCTTTGAATCGGGCAGTGTTTCCTTGAAGACTGCTTGGACTCCAAAAATTTCCCAAAGTTTCAAAATTTCATATGACATGAGACGAACTTCTGTGGCTGATAAAATTGTTTGTTGGGATTGGCAGCGCCTGACATCTCCACTCCTCAGAGCTTCCCTCTTTTCCCTTTCCTCTCCCTCCTCCACCCCCCAACTTTCCCTGCCCTTTTTCAGCATCCTCTGGCTCCCAGACTCCGGCTACTGCCCCCGTGCCACCCGATGTTTTTCAGCAGAGCTGGAAGGGGGGGGACACTTCTTGATGCACTGCAGATGTGGGCTGTTTTAGTGGTGCTTTCACATGGAACTCAAATTGCTCGGGAAGGTTTAACCCTGTGACTAAATTCTCAAACCTGCAAACTGTAAGTGAAGCCCGTGCTCCCATCCAGGCTGAAAAGGGCAAGTTAATGAAAGAAACCCCCACCCCAGCAATTCACAGGATGCATGAAAAGAAACCTAAACCCCCCACATTCTCAATGCTAATTAAGCAATAATGATCAAGGCACAGAGTATTTCCTGGGGATTAATAACTAACTGGGAGGAGATGATGACCCCAGACAGTCATTAATCCTCAGGAAATGCCCTGCATCGAAGTTGTTATTGCTAGTTCAGGCTAAATATGTGAGAAAAGAGATTTTTTTCAAAGTCCTTCTTGCTGGAGGTTTTTCCAGTATGTTTTCTCTTTGGTTGGGATTATGAGCCCCCTGGAGTAGGACCTCTCAGACCCATCAGTCAACCAGATAGCACAAAATATTCCTCCAGACCCCAGCACGATAAGAAATAAAAATTAAGTCATAGTTCCTTAACTAGACCCTTCTGCAGATGTCTCTTGCTGTTTGCTAGACATTCAAAGCCTGATCCTGGACAGGGTAAAGCTGTGTCAGCTCCTACTGAACTCAACAGTTCAGACTCTGAGATACCAAATTTCTGTAACCTCTGAGACTCTTCTTATCTGAAGATCCCATGGAGCACCGATCCCATGGAGCTTAGTGCTTCTGGATACAGGTCCTGACTCCAGGAGGTGCTTGATTTTAAGCAAATGCTTAACTTCAGGCAAATATACACTCGACTGACTTGAATGATTTAACAGATGATGTGTAACAACCAGGAACATTTTGCAAACTATTGCTTGTAATGAAGACCCCAGGACACACACACACTTATATGAATACATATGTAAAAGAAAAGGAAGAGAAAGATCCAACATCACAGGTCTGTCCCCCTTCCCCTGACATTTTCAGGTCTGCCAAAGAAAGGACTTGGCTTCTGCAATCACAAAAAAAAAAAAAAAAAGGAAGTTTAATAAAAACTTCCTCATTATGATTGGTAATCTTTAAATTTTTCTGAAAGCAGAGCTTTTTGTATGTCATTAAATAGTCCTTTGGCTTCAAAAGAGAAACTAAACAAAGAGAAGAAAAAAATGAGTTTAATCTACATTAACCTTCCCAGCTTGGTTTAAAAAAACATGTGAAAGAAATAGTATAAGTAATAAAAGGTAAAGTTGCTTTTCTACATTCTTTACTGTCTAAATGTTATAAAGATTAATAGTAGTATAAGGAAACAAATATGTGGTACACATTTACATATGTATACCTGTGACATGTATTTATTAAGAACAGTTTCAGTTCTAAGCATCATTCTCTCAGCCCTTCTGTGTCACTCCTTGTCAAAAAAAAAAAAACCCTGCAGGATGGAAAAGAAAGGTCTGATAACATTAAGCCCTGCCTGAATTCAGCTCCTACACTAATTTGAAACCATGGAAAGCATTCAGCACCTAACAGGATTAAGCTAGGGAAAAAACTTAAAAAAAAAATATAGTTAAGATTCAGCTCCCACTACAAAGAAAATCTTCATTATTTTTTTTTATATAGCATCTCTAATCATGAGAAGAAAAAATGAAAAGTCAGTGCAATATACAAACTACAGAAAGCTCTTAAACTAATGAACAGCCAGATGAATTAGCAAACCTCACTTTCACAGGATCTCTGCTTTATCCTCCACATAAATCTCTTCACTCTGCAGCAACACCAGCCCCTGGTGTTAATAACACAATGTCAGCAATTTTGGTAAGATTTATATAGGAAAACTAGACTGAAAATTGCCTGGTCATTATACATTCCTTTGGAATCAATGGAACACTATAAATCTTTAAATACATTTGTGCTCATATGATTCAGACACACTCCCTAGGTGTATCCTGACAATAATTAGAGGATACTTAAGCTTGGTGTGGCAGAGGAAAAAAAAAATATAATAAAATCTCCATGTTAATTTTTTTTTTAATGGGGTACATACAGAGAATATTGCAAGAGCAGGTTTGGGAGATCTGTTTGTCAGATGGAAATTAATAACTATTCCAAACCAGAACCAAAGCCTACTGCTCCTCCATACCATGAGAGCAGCCACTTGGTCTAAAGTTTCACGTTGGCCTATTTCTTCTTAGCTGGGCTAAGCTGGCATCAAGGGGCTATCATCTGTCAAAATATCAGCAGGAGAAACAATTGACAAAGCCACCACTTGAGAATGTTGAGTAAACTGGGTAAAAAGCAGTGAAAGAAGTTAATGTGCAACCTGGCACACAGTACCAGCCCAAGCCGTGAGAACCACTTATGTGATAATTGGTCCCTCACAATATCTTCTGCTCTGTAAAACATTGTCTTGGGCTTGTCTTTCAGCACAGGAACGGATCCCTTTGAGGTGCAATGAAACAAACACCCACCTGAAAGCCCCCTCCAGCTGACAGGGGAGGAATTCAGGTGGGAAAGCTTGCGATTTCTGAACAGCTCCGAACAGTTTCAGGTAACTCCAGACTCACCCAGGGTCAGTAGGAAAAAAAAAAAAAGCAAAGCCTTTTCTGAAAGAGGAAGAAACACATTTATATGCAGCCATTTATTCGGTTCAGACAGAAATTAGTAACCTCTGGGATTCAAAGTATCTCTCTCTCCATTTTTCTCCTCCTTGTTGTCCAGCCTTAAAAAAAAAAAAAAAAATCCTTATTGTGCTGGCTGAGTATTACCAGGGGAAGAAATGTAAAACCAGGAACCAGAACAGAAACAGGGAAAATTAACAAAGGTGGTCTGTCTACCAAGTAGAAACCCAGGCACCAGAAAAAGTAGAATATTACAATAGATTATGAAACATCTTGTAATACAGGTGTTTCACAGGGCATCCAAGCTTCTCTCAGCCCTGCTGTACATACATGTGTATGTGTCTATTACACATATCTGTATCTACAAGTTTTTCAGAGTTGGAGGGGTGGGAGACAGAGTTACTAAAACCAAAGCTAGTGATGTATCACCACGTTAACACTCATATTTGTTCATATACAGAGGCATTTTGAGAGAGAGCACAGCTGTGCAGAGGAAAGAGTGCAAGTCATCATCTGAACCCTACCCTGAAAGGAAAGGTGATGCAAAAGCTTTGAGCAGAGGGGTAAAATTCACCCTATAAGGGAAATTATTTTACTTTCTAAAGTTGGTTCACTTTGAGTTTGCAAAGTGGCCTAGGAGACTGTTCTAAACTGGGATCTTCTTGAGAGAAAGGGTCTGATTTGTAGCTACTGGAAAATATGAAATCTGTGTATGTTTTGGCACATCATTGGATTCTCAAGAGTCAAGAAATGGGCCTCTGTGTTCTTTAATGATTCAGAGAGTGGCAGTCAGTCCTTACAAAGTGAGAACACTCAGTGTTTGTAGAGCAAATACAATTTTCTTTATGACAGAAAATTTCCCATAGCGCAATCTGTTCTTTCTTGTGCTGCTTTAAAAAATAGTGACCCACGTTCAGGCTTGTTGCTAGAGCAACAAACATGTGGGCCAGTGCTGTTCTCAAGAGAGATGTTCCCTAGCAGGCCAGGTGTTCTTTTGTATGGATCTGGGCTTTGTCATATTAACAACTGTGGATGAATCATGGCAAATTTCCTTCAGATTTCACTAAAGCTCACCATAGCCATGGTTTCCTACTCAGCTTGTCCTAAATCAATCCCTATTCCCTCAAAAGCACCATCCTTCTCATATGTAGTCACACAGTGACTGGTCTCTCAATACATCAACAGAAAAGTTAAAGGACAAAGTGAGTGCTTGACATCCAAGATTAATAATAACCATTATGGGATTTCCTTTAATGAGATCACCCAGTGTCTCACAACAGCAGCAATATCACAGCCAGAACAACTACACAGAAGGAAGAGAGATAAAAAGATAGCACAGAGATGACACTAAAAGTAGCTCCCATGTGAATAAGGCTTGTATATCCTGCTCCCCTGCTTCATAACCAATTGGGCAAAGAAAAAAGTAAAGTCTGCTACACCTGGACTCTGTTTAGATGCTGGGAAGGAACAAGAAGGTTCTTATTTGAGGACCCATGTGCATGTGTGGATGAAAAGAGCTCCCTGCTGCAGATTCCAGGCAACTTTCTGTTTAAAGGACATCAACTCTTGCAAGCAGAACATTGCTACAGCAGAGTCATGTTCATCCTCGATCAAAGCCTGACCAAATTTACCCCACTGCTTCTGGATGGTGTAATTCCATGGACTGATTTACCATGGCCAAGAGAAAACCTGACCCTCTTTTCCTCGCAAAAGGAATTTTGTTAGTGAACTGAATCCAGAGGAATTCAAGACTGTTTTAGGTTTTGCCTGTAGGTCAAAGGAGGCTGAGGTGGTCAAATGCTGTAATAGTCAGTAAGAAAACCATAACTTTCTGTACCCTTTCCTCAAGCATATGGAGAGCTCAGCAGATGGAGTGGCACAGAGATACACATCTGGAATGCAGGTGCTCCACCAGATACTTGGTGCCATTCCAGCAGCTGGGCTTCTCCATAGGCACCCTCCACTGCTTACTGCCAAGAAAGAGTTTTGTCCTAATTGGCATTAACAATAACATCAATATCTCCTCCCCTCCAACAAACCTAAGGCTGGAACCAGTCATACTTGTCACTCTGCTTCCCTTTACTCTGGCTTGCTTGTGATTAGACCACCCTCCTCTTCATCTGCTCAGCAGACAGCTACCCTGAGGTGGATACCAGGGCCCACCACCAGCTGCAAGTCCTTTTTTGTTTGTCAGTGCTTCAGCTGGGTGTATCTTTTATTCCCCAGCAGCTGGGAAAAAAAAAAACAGGGGAGAGGAGAGCAACAGTGACTTGAAACTTGAATTTATCCAGTTTTGCTGGTAGCTTTGGAAGTCTGACCATCGTCTGCTGTGCTGATGAAGGGTCATGTTTCTCTGAAGGAAGGGGGGAGTTTACTAGAAGCCCTTTTGGGCAGGATAACTCTAAATATAGCCATGCTAAATAAACACATCTCTAGGAGATAGGCCCCACTAAGTCATCTGGCCCTATACCCTGTTTGAGCTGTGCTAAGCCGCTCTAGTGCTCTCCAGTGAAGATATGTGTGGACCTTCCAAGCAAGGCAAAAGTTTATGCACATGCTCTGTACTCCACACCAGCCAGTGCTTAAATACACATTCCCCTTAAAATATGCCACAGTACTGCAAAGAAAGTACAAGGAAAAAGGGAATTGAGTTGTTTACCTGAAACATCACTTCTTAGCCGATCCATAATTAAGAATATAATTTCCCTCCCCCAGTTAAATTTTAATTCTCAAAGCTGAGACTAAAAACACAGGGTTTTTTTTTATTTTAAAACTTTAAACAAGCTACATAAACCCTGCCATGAATATCTGGAATGCTCCATTGGAAGGTCTCTGCCCAAAAAGCAGAGACTTGCCTCAAGCAAGAGTGGGGTATTTGATTTGAAAGAACTTGTGGTATCCTGCTACTGCTTTACTTCTGTAACACCTTTCACAATCTAGCTGGATACAAAGGCTAACTCATTAGAAAGCCACTAAAGTTTTAATATTAGGATCGATTAATCTTTTCAAATTGATGTGTTATTACAAAATATGTAATAAGTAAAAAGATTTTTTAATAACAAAACTATAGAAAGCAAAATATTAAAAAGCCTGTGGCTGTTCAGGAGCAGTTATTAGAAAGAATCACTTCACACTCACTTTCAGCACATGGAAGTTTGTGAAGTCCCTCTATCAGGCAAATTTTGAAGCTTTCTTGTTGGTTGAACTTGTGGACATCTCTGATATAACCACATAAGTAAAAATTCCTGAACAAATCCTTTTGTCTGAATTATTATACTGCCTGTTTTAGCTCCTTCTCACATGCCTCACTCGAGCTGCCCCACTCCTGAATACAGGGCAAAAACCAGCAGGCAGGGATTTGCTCTTTTCAGCTAAAGGGTTTTGGATGGGAAAAGATTGCTTTCTTCTCTCCTCCACTCCCAAGTTCCTGAGCAACATGGAAGAATGATCCAGCTTTTAGGGCACTCACCCAACCATTACGAAACCACGTCAGAGAGATCCTGCATTACGCCAATTTAAAACACCACCTATAAGTGCCCAAGTTACTGTGCTGTGTAAAGTCAAGAGACCATTAGATGAATCAGATGTCCCTGAAGGAAAGGTAGTTAAGGTGCCCAAGTCCAGCATCATGACAGGGAGATCTTATTTTTCCTTAATCCCAAAAGGTAATTGTTGCCGTAGTGGTAAATTACTCAAATGAAAACGGTTTTATCTTAATGAAATTGTTAAAGCTTCAAGTATTATTGATCCCAAATCATCTTACAGAGCAAACAGATGGAGATCTTAACATCAAAATAAATTATGTTTAGAATAAATAAAGAGCCACAGGGATATTCCCATTGAACACTTGTTAAAAACAGAAAACAGAGCCCAAGATGTTTGTTGTTTTTTAGAAAAAGGAAAAACTAGAAAGCAAATTTAAGTTCTTACATCAAGATGTAGTTTCTCAAATGCCCTGTAAATCTCACCTTTTACCACACAGCTTATACTAAAACTGCTAAACTGCAGGCACCCATGAGAGGTCTGCAAGTCCTTGGCTCTTAGGAGGGTGGAGGTTGCAGTGGAGAGAAAGGAAGCTGTGTAATTTTTGCCACTTCAGAATGATGCTTTGAGGGAAATTCAGTCAGAGTGGCGTGCCTGGATCACAGCTGAGCACTTCTGTCAATGCCAGGTGACCTTGGTGAGTACACTGGCAGGGTACCCAATGAGGGGGGATATAAAAAGGAGAATCAAGCAATTTTCTCAGGGGTATGAACAAAAGGAATGTTCATGTTCTGTAACAGCTGAGACACTGAGGGTTGAAAGCAGTTTTTTTTTCACCTCATGGCATTAATGACGGGATGCTTTGACAATGCTGTCCCTTGACCTTTCTATTAGTGGAAAGCTCCTGAAGACTTTCATATTCTCCAAGGTCTCCCTTTCTCTCAACATGGACTGAAACCACACACCACCCCACAAACATGTGCTATTTCAGGCATTTAGAGTTTTACAGTTCCAGCCTGTGATCAATTACTGACTATTTGAGATTTATAACAAGTGCTTTTTCCACAGAACTGAAATCTCATGATGACTTCAACTAGCAACTCCACTAAAGCTGAAGAACTGCTATTTAAAGAAGAGGCCCCAAATGGATCCATATTTCAAGATTTAGTAAACTCAGAACTGGCAACTTTTGTGCCAGATTTAATCAAACCAACGCTGTTAAAGACTGAATCAATTACAATGGATTTATGTATGAAAAAATTTACATAAAGGTAGGATGTGAAACTGTTACACTGCAGATTAACTTCTATAGTTGCACATATGTAAACATTTATTCTATCCCTCTTTTTCAGATTATTTTTGTCAACGGGAAAATAACAAACTAAGCCAATGATATTCTGGAAGAAGAGACCTGGATCAATGACTAACTAGTTTAAATCAGACGAGTGGTGTCTCCACTCATCGTTCTTGTGTTCAAGAGAACACAAAAATTGGATCCATGGGATACATCTACTCCCATAAGACCACTTCACCAGCCTACCCATGTAATTAGGTTCCTAAACTTGGCACAACAGCTAGGTACCTGAAGTTGGATGGATAGACTATCCAGAGAGGGCATTATAGTGATGTAGGACCACAGACCTACAATCTCTTTACACAACACTAACAGGGACTTAATGTAAAATCAAAATCTAATTTACTTCAGGTCCATGCAAAGGACCAGGTAAAGCCTGTACTATGCAACTCCACAGCACATGGAAATGCTCAAGCTAGTTTAAAAACAGTGGCTCAGCACCATCTTTCTTTCACAACTATTTCAGGTCAGGGTGTGGGTAAAACACTCTGTGTTTCCGTCATAGGTGAACACAGGTCCAAACAAGAGGCCCACGGTCATGTGGAATTCTGTCCTGAAGCTGGAGTTGAACTCAAATCCCTCAACTTCCTGCCCTGTATTCTTCCTACCCAGCCTAATTTCTCACCAGCTCTAAGATATCTGAATGGTTAAAAAGAAGTTACACCAAATGAACGAACTATTTGCACGGCCTTGAGGATTCCAGTGATTCTTGGGAATATATATAGAGGAAGGAAATATATATATATGTATGTGTGTGTGTATTTCCTTCTTGCTCCCCTCCCCATCTTTTCAAAGCTTTGTAAAGAATTTTTAAGAGAATGCTCTGCAAAAGACCAAGTGAATCGCCTTGTTTCTCCGAGGTACATCTGTAACCCATCTCGCTAATTCTGTACACAAACAATTTTGTGCACAAAGACACTGAAATTTCCTTTTTCCGTGACTGCACCGGCTTTATGTACCTCCACTGTTATGGCTCAGTAGTTCTAGGACCAAACCAGTCACATTGCAAGTACAGAAATACAGATGTATTGACGGGCCATACAGATGTATTCCAAGTGTTTGGGATACGGCTCAAAGTCATGCACAGCTGGTTTTCTTGGCTTTCACCCTCTTGGAGTTTTCTGTGTTTGTATTGCTCTTCAGCACATGTAAGTAACGGACCATGTAAATATAAAGCATTTCTGGGAGAACAGATCTGGATGTCCTCAATTACAATGCTTTCATCCATGCATTCCTAGTGGTTTCCTTGAAACCAATATACTGTTTTTCACAGGTATTTCCAAATCAGGGCCATAACTGGGAACGAGGAGTGGAGCCAGTAAAATTTTTCAGCTGGAAAAATTTCCCATAAAAAGGCAAGGCTTCCTTGAAAATGAAATTTTTCATAGCACTCCAGAGTTACATTTATCAGAGTCGAAGGGCCGGAATTTTCTATTAACTTCGCAAACACTCACTTCATGTGATTCCATCCAGGCTTTTTTGAAATATCACAAATGCAGCGTGGACTTTCACAGTGAGAATTAAATCTGTCAGGAAATGCTATACTTTCAATCTTATTAAAAATGTGAGAATTATCCTTCCCCCCCCCCCCCCCCGCCCTTATTAGTTTCAATTTTTCTAACCCAGCATGTTTAAAGGCAGGATTCAGAATGTTTAAAGGAGGTTTGTTATTGTCAAAGTCTTTTTAGTAATGAGGCACGTAGGAATTCTGAATGGATCTGAGACCTTTGCAACTGAAAGAACAACTTTCTGATCCCATCACAGTGCTGTGGAAAGGCTGGAGTTGTAGTACAGGATGGACTGTAGAGCATCTGTCTCATCTCTGACCTACAGAGGCTCCCAAACAAGCCAGAGCTGGAGTATTTGATTGTAATTGTCTTACTGAGCTTTCCTGTTCAGTGCGGTGTGCCTGTAATTACACTTATAGTTTTTCTGCCCAGAGAAAGTGGATTTTCAATTTTCTTTTCCCACATCAATGGAAGACAGGGATGTTCGGGCATTCCAACACACGTCTCGAAGATTTCTGCAGTTCTTTCCCAATTTCCTGGGGTTTAGCTGTTGTTGGTTTGCAGGTGGATGGCTTGCCCAGCTGTCATTCTGTACAGTGGGTTTGTATAACAGGTTTTTCTTGCCTTTATCCCCCCCCTCTTTGAATTTTCTGGTTGGTATTTGCCAAGGTTGATTCATTGAACACAGTCCTGGTGTGTCCACCCATCAGCGCCCGTGCCGAAGCAGCCAGGCCTTCCCTGGGTGCATTCCTGTCCTTCATCAGGCTCCATACAAGTGTGCACCATTTTACTGCTTGGCTTATTAGTTCTAAAATCTCCAGATTCTTTACCTCATTCTGGCAGTGGAAAGCTGGGAGGAGGGCTTTTAACTGAACATATATTACAGAAACACTACATTTAAGTCTCCTTTATACTGGGATGGAGAACTGACCCCAAATTCTTCAGAGCTGTAATGAGTAAAAGGTTTGCTGCATGACTCAATGCTCTCTCTATGTTTAGGGGAGGGTGCTTCACCTTTATTACATATGTTATAAAGTATAGAGCATACACTCCACAACACCAGGATCTAATCTGCCTTGCTTTCTTTACTTGCCTTTTTTATTCTGAAATTAATACTATCTGTGCTTTTTTAAAATTATTTTTTAATTAACATTTTCCTTGCTACTCAAACAGCTGGGCAAACTGATCATTCTCATTCTTTTAAAAACTGTTCTTTTAATAATATTTCTGTTTAATAGTATGATCTCAGACTAGATTTTATTGCTGCTCTTTTTTCTTTTCTTTACAACATTTCTTTAAAACCTGTTATTTTAAGTACATATAAATAGTTTTTCTTCATTTCAATTTGATATTGGCTAATCCTGAACAAGTAAGAACCATGTACTTCATACAGACTTGTCAATGCACAGAAGTACTAATAAATATAATTTCTCACACTGCATCCTATCCTGGTTTCCAGTTTACCCTTAAAGGTTTAACACCAGGTAATTCAAAGCTTCTAAGGCCAAAAAGGCCAACCATAATTATTAACAGGTACTCAGGAGACTATGAGGAATTATGAGTTAATGTCTTTCATGTGTCTGGAATTCTGGAGAGGATTCCCCGCGTTAAGATGAAGCTGAGCACTTATTAAAGAAGTCTCACAAATTGATGAGGTGTCTTAGGTTTCACAGTTGCATTCAAACCACGTGCTCCCTAAGCTTCATACCACTGACCTCTTGCCTCCTCCATCCTATCTGCCATCCTTCAATTTGTAGGCAGGTTCCCACACAGTGTGCATTATTTGATATCCCAGCTGCCTGCTCTGCTGGAATCCACGCAGGCTCCTGGCTAGAATTCCTTTTCAGATACCAGTTTTTAAGACATGAAATGAACAAAGTCCAAGGCTTGATGCCACGCCTGTTCCAAACTTGCCACATCCTTCCCATCAGAACCACTGCACAGACTCCATAAATTTAATTTTGACTCATCTCTCTATAGGTTTTGAAGGAGCAGCTGATGGATCTGACTGACTTCCAAGCTGTGTTCACTGGAAGAACCTAGCAGTGTGCAGTTGTAAGATACATCAGCCATAGGGTAAGCTTCTTCCAAAATCTACTTACCATTTCCTTTTTAAGACTGGGAACCAGACTATTTTTGGTGTTCCAGAGGCCCTCATCAGACTGAAGATCTCATTGTACAAGATATCATACGTAACCATACAAAAATACAGTCCTTATTCAGCCTAAGTTACTTTTGGGGGTGAGGATAATTTGAATTTAAGAAATAACACCATCACACTAAATATCTGGAAACATACTCATGGATCTGCATTTGATTCCACATGCTTTTTTGGCAAAATTGAGTTTGGAAGTAGAATTCAGCTGATCAGTCTATGCTGAGCAAACTGCTATCCTTCCTAGTCAGTAGGAAAAGTTATGCAGCTGTTTCAAGGGCAGCTGTATAAATTCAGCTAAATCACAGAAAAAGCTTTTTATTCATTATAATATGGCCTGGGGCAAAATAAAGCTGAAGTTATTAAACTGTAACTAAAAGCTGGCCACAGTAAAATATATTGAAGTCAAGATTAAAAGCACATACAGAGTATGAACTCCTAGTGTGGAGGGTGGAGGTTAAGAGAGGAAAAAGCCTAATTCCTTGGTGAAAAACTGAATTTCCTGAAATCTCTTCCTGTATCCAAAGTGGATTCTGGGAGTTGAAAAGTGATATTGAATGCCTGCATCACTCAAAATAAGAGAGACCCAATCCAGCGATTTTCACTCATAAAAACAATAAGAGCATGTTCTTTCAACCGTGACCTCAATAACTTATTTAAGAGCTTCAGACAGCACCCTGTGTCAAACAGCAGTTTTTTCATGGCAGGGTTGAACTGTTTTGAAAATGCAACAGTTGGCCAGGATAAACCTTTATCTTCATTTGCCCATTGTTACTCGTATTTTTGTAGCCTTCTGGTAGCAAGAGGTCACATTTCCATGAAGATAAATTCCTTATTAGACCCAACTGTGGTCTGAGGTCATTGCATATCTGTGCCAGGACAGACTTAGAAGTGATGGTGAATAGGAAGTTTTTGTGTTGTATTGTCCTGGCTTACGGCAGCTGGAGCCAGACAGTGTTAGGACCAATATCAGCATGGGCTAAAGCAGGCATATCTTTCCAGTTGCTCATCACACAACAATGAGTAAATAAACACTGTCCTCCATCCAGACTGAGCTGTCAGCCCAATTAGGCACGAGAATGTCCCAACACACCACGCTTCCTATATCTTCACCTCCAGTTTCCACCGCTCGCATGCCTGCGGTGATTTCAGATAGACACGGCTGTATTTAAACACAGCTCCGCTGCTGGCAGGGGTCAGCTCTGCTGTGTCAACACTAATCCTTCCTGTCTGCTATCAGCCAGTTTGACATTTGATTTGTGTCAAGTTTCTGTGTCCACTGGAAGCCAAATATCGCAGCCCTGAGATAACACTTTGCCCCACTTTCCTCCAATCGCCGAGTAACTTCGCCGTTTTGGTCCTCAAACTCTGAATCAAGGGGGTCACAAGTTACAAAGACCAAGTTGCATTTGCCTGAGAGGTTATGCTAGAACAGACGTAATTTCATTTCTTATCATCCAGTTACAGTTAGAGAAGAATTAAACAGAATGTCCTCAAGTACAAGAACTTTACGCCTGACATTCCGAACGTCTCGTTGAACTGTGCTCTTTCCCTTACCCAGCAGCATAAATGGAGTAGGTCTAATGTAACACTGATTTTTTGCACATATCTGAAAACCTGACACAAAAAAAAGGCCAGCCACTCAAAGGACAGAATATCTCAATGCTCACATCAGACTTGCTCTAAAGGAAGCCAAAGGCTTCTCTCACCCCCTCCAACTCCACCAAACAGTTTGTTATGACTCAGTGATAAAGATCAGTATCTACTGAAAGATAAGCCAGGACCACCACCAACTTGGGCCTTCAAAGCATGCTGAACTGCATTATACCACAGTGTGAAAGGATATGCCTGTCATGAAGGTGCCAGCTCTTGTCAGAAGGCTGTTCCTCCTATTTTTTCACCAGAGGAGGACTTTCCCATGATCCCCAGGAGCTGTGGGCTGTTAATTGTTTGCTGTACAACACATGAAGCGTGTGGTCCACAGTTCTGGCAGGCACAGCCATCAGCTGTATCACGTGTGTGGGTTCAAACACAGATCAACACCCCTGGATAATTCTGAATTGCAGAATCTCCACATAAAAAGTTTTCAAATCACGGTCATTTTTCATGCTCGGGAGCGTTTTACTCTTCAGGTGCACAGACTCAAGTAAATATGAGTAAAACTTGCCTAACAAACAGCACCCAAACTCCTTTCCTGACTCAGCAGTATTTACTGTACAGGCAGGAATTTGTGTGAGGAAAAGGAGCATAACATCCCTGGAAATTAAATTCTTCACAAAAAAATAAGAGTATGTGTCCAGACCCCTACTGTACCAGCCTAACCAGCCAACTAAACCAGAAGAACTGCACACAGTACAATAACCCTCTTCTGTTTTGGTATTTACAATGTTTGACTGTTCCAAAATCAAAATCAAAATTTTCCCCTCAAGGAAACGATTTAACAAAATTTGATATCAGCGTTAAAATATAAAAATTCTCTCACCTGTGTTATCAAAGTCATTGAATTTGAAAGTGTTTTCATCTTAGTTCCAGATATGAGTAAAAATAACACCACAAAATACATGTGCACATGTATGTGATATAGTCACTAGGCATGCAATTCTATACTATATACAATGCAAAGTTTAAATATATTTCAGCAGGGATTTAGGGTTTTCTTTAGTAAACAGTGTATTAGTCCCAATAGTAAACAGTAATGCTCTTTTTTGAATGGGTCTGTCTTCACAACACACATTAATTATTAATTATCTTTTATTGTAAATGTTTTAGCTCTTTTAAATTTAAAGAGTAGATTATAAGAGTTCCTCCTTTATACCAAAGTTACTAAATTCCTCCAGCTTTTCACAGTGAAACTACATAAGATGTCTGTGACTGAGGCACACTAGGAAAGAAATGTGCCCTCTCCATCTTTAATGACAAAATCTGACCTTGATCTCATTTGAGTCTCTGGGAAGGATTAAGCTTGGGACAAAGAAATCCAAAAGGCAAACATTTCTTTTAAGTTCTCAATTGGTAGCAAAATACAAATAGGCACTCAGGAGAAAAAAAAGGGCTAGAGTTTCAAAAACTAAACAAATAATAATTAAAAAAAAATAAAATTCTGATTTTGAATATAAACATTGGATAAAAAGATGTTTAAAGCTACAACAGAAGTTTAAAACCATGCAGCAACAACCCTTATCAATCTTATCAGTGAGATGTAAATTAATTGCTGTCTCACCAGTAACAGTAGGTAAGATTACACTTATTTCCAGATATATTTCCATTTACATGGTTCTGTTCTCAGACATACCACAGTCAGTCTTTCAAAGTGCTCAGCCTTCTAAAGCCACAGGGAGAGTGCTCAGATGATAACTTTACTCATCATGTCTTAACCATAGGGGAGCCACATGAAAATCAATGTACTGGATTTTAGGCCTTCCAAACCAATACTTTGTACCTTTTACTTAATAACCTGGACAATAAAAATTTCTTCATTTCTATCTAGGATACTGCATCAGAGGTCTTATCTGAGGGCAGGGGAGAGGTTTGATTTTAGAGTGGCTGGAGAAGAGGGAGGACCAGAGAGAACTTCAGGTCTGCCATCCATCCTTAATGTAGAAGAGGAAATTATCTGTGTTGCATAAGGGACAGGAACATGCTTCTCTCACCTTGATATCAAGAAGGGAAAGGAGGAGCTGAAGCAGGAGCTCTGGTTTTGGGTTGACCCAGGGATGGTTATATGGTCACTAACATTTGCAGTGTGGGCACAAGGTGACTGATGTGGTTAAGAATTTATATGATCCTCTCAGATGGGCATTTCCTTTGAGGGCCATCCCAAAAGAATTGTGCTATTCCAAGGAAAGGGAAGGCATAAGACAAGGAGCAAAAACTGTCAGTAAAAATGCAGTGAAACCCAGCTCGGCTGCTACAGTGGAAAGCACAAGCTTCAATATTATCTGTATGAAGCACAACCACTCTTGCTAAAGTAAACAGATTTTGGGATATTTCACACAAGTCACTGCTTTTCTAACATTGAATATAAAGTTTGGGGCAGACTATGCATCCAGGAATTTTAAGGCATAAGCTTTCATTGAAAATATTTTGCCTACTTGATCCTCAGCTGCTGTTGAGGATCATTACAGCACAGGGAGCACAAGGATGTGACCAAAATGGCTTTGTCCCTGTGCTGAGGTTTACAAGCAACATCCCTTGGCTCTTTTATGAGCAATTCAGAATTGCTTGGGGTTTTCCAGCTGCTTCTAGATCACTGGTTGGACTAAGTCATAACACGGCCTAGCCAGCCTCTTTTCCCAGACAGGAACTGGAACACATGGCTTGTGGTTGCGGTAAATTAATAAGGGGGTGAAAAAAAAAAGAAAATAAACAGAAAGGAGTTTTCCCACGTGTTTTACAACAGTGCAAATCTGTCCACCATCCAGTTCATCTGCAGCATACCATTCTCCTGCCAGTCATTCCTGTGCTCGCTTGCTATATGATATAACTCCATCCTCCCCCCACCACAAGTTTTATTTTTAATGAGCTTTCTGAATTTCCAAGGGCCAGATAATGGTGATGTAAACTGGTGTCACTCCACTGTAGATTTTGAAATCAGATCCAGATTTTCCTCTAAAATACGTATTTAAATGTATGAGGAATTCCCTGTTTGTAATGTATATAGCCTTAAGCCATAATTATTGTCTCTACTCGCATAAGAACATTTACATAGCTATGTAATAAAAATGCTCAGAAAGAAATATCTTTACAGGCTGAATTTCACTTTACATAAACATATCACAAATTAGGCCCAAAGATAATAGGGAATTATAAATTCTTAATATGCAGCATTCTTCAAAGGTGAAAGCTAAACTGCAGGATTTCCTGAAACATGTTGTACAACAAAAAAAGGCTGTGTTGTATTTTTAAACTACATCCTCCTCACTACCATCCATTTGTCAGTACAGAAGTTTTTTATGTGGTGTGGCTGTGAATTTCTTCACAATTCTCAATGGAAGATCCCTGGAAAGCCCTTTCCCTTCATTTCCCCAGGCCTGAGCAGTGTGAGCAGAACTGACAAATCTCAGAAAACACTCTGTGAAAAGGCACAGAGACTCTTCTTCGTTCTTTGGCAAAGCTCAGGTCAGCCTGTGGTTTGTGTAGTCCGAGAAACCATTTAAGCACCATTCAAAATTACAGTGATCAAGAGTTGCATTTCAGCCTAAAAGGCTGTATAACTACTTTTCCCACAGTCCATGAACCCAAAACTTCAGTTTTGGGTAGTCTCACCTTCTGCTTTTATACAGCTGATCAACATTTGTAACCAGATGATCTGTTGTCTATCAAAGGATGCAGATCTAACTCCCTCAGTGGGGATTTTAAGTAGGTGAAACAAACCACCAGTTGCCTAAAGCTCACCATTACACATTTAATACAAGCCATTTAACTTGTAAATAAAGGGCCTTGCTGTGGCCCTTTATAATTTCTCTGGCATTGCAACCCCTTTGGATGCCCAAATCTGCATGTTCTCAGAAATCTCCTCTAGGCAAAGTATGAGATCAGGCTCTGGGACTCAATCCAAGAGTTCACTGAAACCCATGGAAGTAATCCCACTCGTTCACCGCAGTTAGCACGGGAAACCAAATTTCTCTGAATGCACCTGAAGTATATCCACAGTCAAGCACTTAATCTTCATACACAGAGCTTAAAACCATAGGTGTTCTCTTATTCATATTCTGTGCATTTATCACACCATCACAAGATCCACTCCTCGTCCAAGACGTGACTTAAGCAGATGATAATTGTTGGCAGTAAAA
Organism: Pseudopipra pipra; assembly: GCF_036250125.1. Classification (NCBI taxonomy): domain Eukaryota; kingdom Metazoa; phylum Chordata; class Aves; order Passeriformes; family Pipridae; genus Pseudopipra; species Pseudopipra pipra. Next base: position 5,608,474 of record NC_087551.1, on the reverse strand, counting down.
ACGTGTATTATGGTCATGCCCAAAATTCATGTTTGTTATGCCAAGCATTACATATAATTAATTTGTGATGTGTAATTTGTCCCATAGACTTTATAGTGTCTCCTCCTCAACTGCCCTTCAGTGCTAGACCACGACTGAAAATGGTATTTGTTGACAGGTTTATAACACACAAAGGCTGGCCCAAATCTAGATCAGTCATTCACTACAGATCCTGTGCTCAGACTTCACCAATTATTAGAAAATAACGCTTAATAAACCAATTTGAAGCGAAATTAATGAAAAAACTTGCTTTTGATAAGCTGTAACTTATGCAAAACTTCAAATGGACTCCACCAGCTTCTCACACCTCCTCGTGCTTTATCAACAATCTGTTCTGTGCAGCCATTTGGCAGAGTCATTTTTGAGCCCAAAGGCAAGGTGTGCTCACCAATGGACACTTATTATGGCCCCCACGGCAAGAAAAAAAGGTAAAAAAATGCCTAAAAATAATGAAAACAAAATTCTGATGATGTAAAATCTAAAAATTAAGCTGTGATGTTTAATTTATTCCTGGGAACCAAAGGTAGGACAGCTGTCTACACAGGTAGGTGACCAAAAGGAGTCAAATCTCTCTTGGCTGGAAGTACCTGAGTTTGTCATAATCCAGAATGTTAACATGAATATTGGGATGGTCATTAAACCTCATAGCTTTAAGTTTAAGCCAGACAATAACTGCAGTGGAAAAAAAATGAAAAAAAAAGTCTGAGCACATCTAAAGCCTAAATTCTGTACATAGAATCACAAATGATCAGGCAAATTGGCCCTCCTTACCTTTATATATGCTGCCTTACTTTTGTGAAATATATGATTAGCTTATACAACTAAATGTGTAAATGTGTAAAAATAATAAGATAGGCAAAAAAATAGTGAAGTCTCCTTTAAGAAAAGATCATTTTTGGGCTCTCAAAGCATTGGATTCTGTTCTGCAATTTGCACATGCATTTATAAAACCCTTCTTCTGAGCTTTATGTTATCCACTGTAGCAGGAAATACAAGACAGATCTAGAAGATACCTATGCAGGGAGGTAAAAAGCGATCTAAGAATGTTAACCTAAATTTCAAATTTAGATATTTTTAAACCTGTTATTGAGAGGCTGTTCCCGACTTTCTTCTTTTGCCCTGCCAGATTTTAACTTTGGGCTGCAATAAAAGCAAAAAATGTGCTAAGGAATTATGAATCTTTCATAGGGGCACAAAATAAGGTACTTACAGGTACATGGATACCTTCAGATGCCTCATGAACGAGATGGTTAAATTGCTACCGGCTCCAAATTCAGTAATTTATGGTAATGGGAAACTATACAATATGCTCTTGAAATGCAGTTTGAAATGATTGATAAAGCTTTAGTCTGACTGAACACATACAGTAGATAGATTAAGTGTCTGGCTTATCTGTCTGGTCCTGGGTGTTCATCAGTCAACCTCACTAACAAGCTAAAACTCAGGATTGTGGTCAGCAAGTTCATATTCATCTGAAAATATGGGGTCTGCAGAGAGCTCTTTCACACAAAGAGAGCACACTGAATCTGTTTAATGCTTGCTTACCCCTACTAATGCTCTCCAGCCAGGAAAGGAAAGAACTGCAGACTTGAGAAGCAAGTTCACCCCTTGCATTTACTTTCCCCCTTCATTACTTTTTAATATCACTTTAAGTAACAACTGCTGAAACCCATTAACAAACTCATTTTATGGTGCCAGAAATCTCAATAGCTCATAAAATTGTATTATGAACCATGTTAAATTTTGCACAAGTCAACTGTGATTTAATAGCTTTTAATCCAAACACTGGATTTCTGTGTGACTCGGTGCCTTCCAGCTTGGTGCACAAAACGGCTTCAAAGAAAAGACCCAGCTCATAAAGGTGAGGTGGGGTAAGAAATGTGTGGTGTAGAAGATGTAGGTACACACTCCCACTGATGTAAAGCAGTGTAATGCCACAGCTCTCATGAAATCCCAGCTGCCATAGGCAAGATGTTCAGGGGAATATATCTAAAATTAGAGGCTTCATCAATAATCCTAATTTCACTAATTTAAAGGGTGTGATATCAATATTTTCACAGGCCGAACAAGAGTTTTAAGATGGATTCCAGGCTAAAATGTAAAGAATGTCCTATGGACCACATGAAGAATTCAGCACAAGATGAGCCTATTCTGAAAGATTAGCTTCCTCCCCTGCCACCATTCACCACTTTGTGGGGGACTTTAAAAAAAAAAAAAGGAAAAGGATCAATGAACTCCAAACCCCTTTGCTGTTAATCCCTGCTGAGCTTCAAACAAGCCTGTGGAAGGACAAGACCTGAAAAGGTATTCGCAATAAAAGAGGCAATGGACACAAAAGTATATGCTGCTAATTAAAAACGTAAAATTATATCACAATGACTTTAAATGAGAATGATCTCAGTCTAATCACATAATACTTTCTTTTGTGCTCTAGGTCACGCCGTCACTCAGATGCAGCATTCAGGAAGCACATTTCATTAGACTAAATAAAGCTTCAATCATGTGTAAAATTTCCAACTTGAATAGGCAGCCATCATATCATTCATCAGTCTAGATGTATTTAATGGGTGTAATTTCTTCCTCATATTTCTGTGTTGATTGTTTCATTTCCACTATAGAAATCTTTCAAGATTGCTCTTTTTTGCAGTTCTTTTGGACAGGATAAATAACGCTTTTTAAGATGTTTCCCAAATACATTCCTTTTTGTTTGTCAAAAAAAATGGGTGATTGAGATAAAATTTAAGCCAAGACATGGAGAGAAACAACAAACCCCAAACATAGCACACACCTTCCCTAGAGGACTCGGATGATATTACCCGTACTTGCATGTCTTGCAATAAATAATTATGCTTAATCAAAAACAAATTGAGCAGTCTTGTTCAAACACAGCAGCCCCCTGTGGATGCTGACACTGTTTCTACAGATGAATGCAAAGGGATTATGTTTAACATATGACTTTAAAGCAAAACACAGCACAAGAGCCCATCTCCATCCTTTGCTTCCTCCTTCCCCCTTTTTCACCCTGATATCTATGCATAGATGAAACAGTTAAATAAAACCCTTTGCCTTTCAAATTTCAAATGAAAAGGATGAATTAATAATTCAGGAAAGATTTGCAAACTCATCAGAAACCATAGCACATAGTGTATCCTTCCAGCACTAAGTTAGTCGTCAAGCCTAATCTTGAAAAGAAAATATTTTCTCCTGGGCACTTAATTTGGATGCAGTTACCTTGCTTATCAGAGGCAAAATTAGCACAACCTAAGCACAGTCCTGGGCTCCACACAAAGGCAAAGTTTCCACATCAACAATATAACTTTGTGGGTTTCTCTCTTACCCTCTTCCCCCTGCTCTGCCACAATTTCCTTCTTTTTTTTTCCTCCTCCAATCTTTATTCCTTTCTCTGCCTCCATGAAAGACAGAAAAGCAAACCATCACACTGGGACTGGACTAGACAGCCAGGCTAAGCTTCACCTCCTCTGATCAGCCTAAACCTTTCCCAGTTCTGCTCCTTTTATCTCCCCTCCTCTTTATGAACATTTCATCCATCTGTTGTTTCTTCTGTGATCCGGGCCCCAGACCTGTAACGGGATCTGTGCTGGCACGTCGGGCTCAGCACAATCAAACACCAACTTCCACTTTAGAACCCTTGAGTCTAACTGGGTCCCAAAACCCTGCAGGCTCATCCTTATTAGCAGCACAAGCAAGTTACTGGATGAAAACACAAAAAACTTTACATTTACCTTTTCTGAGAAGTGAACATGGTTCAGAATCCCAGGTTAACCAAAGAGAATGAGAGATTTATCCATCAGGCTACTCCAGCTGCAACTATAGTAGTTTCCTATGGAGCAGAGTCCTGAAAAAAATAAAACAGAAAAAATATTGACTTAGTAATATCTTTTGGTCATGACTTTCACTGAAGACTAATTATTTTGGATGTCATGATTATTTTTGAGGGCTGGGACACCATGGGAGGAGAATAACTGGCAGAGGCATAGAAAAAAAGCCTCAAGAGGCCTTGATGCTTTCCTCATGGTGGAGATGAATAGCTGACAGGTTTAGTTTCAAAAAGAAAAAAAACATGCAACTAAGGTTGTTACTTGGTTGCAACAGAAACCAGAAGAAATTCCACCACAGATGCTCATGACCTGAATGAGCATAAAAAAATCGTATGGAAAACTCTAAGAACCATCTTTCTGGTCAGGGTAGATAGATACAGTTCAGATAATTTTGTGATAACTCAGCCACTCATCATTTTGATACACAACCTAATTTTCATTCAAACCAGTGGTAATGTTTTAGTAGTGGATGTCAATTGAAGAACTTTGCCCAACACCCAGAAGAAGAGTGAAAAGCCAGAATCCTTTTCCAAGGACCACAGGGAGGCTGGAACCACTTTTCAGCTCTGCCAAAAGCTTCCCCTGTGACCTCCTGCCAACTTTTAATTCTGTCTGACCAAGAACAGAATTTTAAATATTTTAAACACCTAATGAAGTTTATAGGCCAGTGCCTCAGTGGCATAATTCCCATTAAAAAGAAAAAAAAAAAAAAGCAAGAGTGACTGGGAATCTTTGTAGTGCAAGAACTTCTAAATAGTGAGAATAGGTATAAAACTTCCCTCATCCATAATACGTGGTAGAAGATTGATTTTAAATTAATCAACTTCGTAATGTGTTTCTCTGATAAGAGTTCTTAATGTGAAAAGAAACTGTTTCACAGAAGAGATGCTTATGCTCTTGTGGATAAAGAAAAGCAGAGGAAAACCTGCCCCGCAAAGGGAAGTTTGCATCTCCTAAATCCATTATAGGGTCACTCCCCAGGTTCTTATGTGTGGCTTGACAATTTAAACTCAGCTGAGATCAACTGCAGCCTGACAGGTACACAGGATTTCTTGCACTAGGTACCTCAGCATCTTCAATCTTGGAATCTTTAGACTCCAAATCATTGCATGCTTTGAAAAATGTACTTTTCCCCTGTGTCTCCATTGCCTTTAGTGTCTGTAAGGGCATCTGAAAGTTCTCACCCAGATTCCACCCTATAATTAAGCCACAGCAGAAAGTTTAGGAGTCAAGGCCAGGACATGATCTCGGCATTACGTGGACATTCCAGAAGGGAATGCACAGGGCTAGAGAATTCCCCTCTCAAAAAGAGCTGCCCTCCTCCTTAACTCAACATGTATTAATATTTTATTCCTATGAGCTTTTTTTTTTTTTTTTAAGCATTTCCAGGCCCCAGTCATATGGGAGATCTTGCTGCCTTTGGGCAACCACAGAGATTTAGGAACTGAATTTAGAGATGCAGCTTTCCAGCTCGGGCCTATCAGAGAGATACTGATGTCTTTTCAGATCAGTGTCTGCAGAGCACGCAGCCATTTCCCAAAGGCCAAGGGGAACGTTGTCATTTGCTTCAGCGGGCACGGGATCAAAACCCAGCGTGACCAGGGACGTATTTCCCAAAATGTTCTACCCGATAAAAATATTTCCACTCTCCGAGGGGAGTCGGGAATGAGAATGTTACAGAGGAGTTCATAAACACAGCCCCAACAAAAAAGAGCTCTGCTTCAGACCCAGCTTCCAATTCCCAGCTCATCTGTTCCCCTCGTTACGCTCAGCAGATACAAAACAGTTCTGCTTGTCATGAGCTCAAAGGGTTAATAGGAGGCTGGAAGTTATTTACAGTTAATAGCAGTGGAAAAATCGCAGAGCAGCTTGGTCCAGCATCTAATCACAAAAATAGTTCCTTGTAAAGAGACTCGAGGGCAGAGACTCCATGAGTTCTTCACGTATTTTACGCTTTTTCCTCAAGAAATAGCACAAAATGCCAGTAAACCCAGCAGTTTGGGGTAAAGTTTTTCCATAGCTTTCTGGTGACCTTGACAATAAGGGAGTCAATAACTGGTAATTATGAGAAAAAAAAAAAATTGGCCCAACCCGTCACCAGTTCATCAATTGTGGTATTTCCAGTTTTTTGACCTGCATATTTAGTAGGAAATAATTTTGGTTTATTTTAAGCATTCAAAGACACTGGAGAAAGTATCAGCACATGGATTAACAGTATTGTTTTGAAATCCTGATGGTCACCTTTAAAAACAGATATCAAGAAATCACACAGAGCTACGCATTGGCTAAATTTCTTGGCTCTGATATAGAAAAAAAAATATTCAAAATTCAAATCAGTAGCTGCAAGGATAGTTTCACTGAACAGTTGATGCTGCTTTTAAGCATCTGAGAAACTCTTGCAGAGTTAAAAAAAAAAAAAGTAGCTTCACCTTCACTGAAAAACAACACTAAAAATCAGGTGACCTTAAGAACCCTGGTTTAGAATCACATTTCTGCAGTGCCTAAAGCTTCAGCTGCAGCATTGGTATAAAAGGATCTGAGTATGCTCAGCAGAATCAATTCAGAGTGTGCTATTAACTCCAGTGCATATTGGATCCAGTGTTAAGTCTTTGAAGGTATTTATGTATCTATTTCCCATTGAAATCAACAGTTTGGGCATTTATCTTTCACAGCAGCTCAGAGTGAGACATGCAAGGATAAAAAGCCTTAACTCAAAGGCCTGGTTTCTAGAAGTGCTGTTATCGAGCAGCCACCTATCACTGTTTGAGATCCCTGATCTTTATTTCTGTCAGGTTAAAATATTCAGGGCTTGAAGCAGAGGGCAGCAAACGAAGCTAAGGGCCATCATCCCTTACCTGAAATGACTCCTGCTGCTGCTGCAGCGTTCCCAGAGAGGAGAAACAGAACACACTGTTTGATCTGACAGCAGCAGATACAGCTCTGCCACTGAGAATACCAGGTGCAACTAATAACTCAAAGCATTTCTCCAACTGACATCCCTGCCTCTCAGTGGACATTTGCATGGTCCTTTTGTTTTGTCTGAGATATTTGATTGCAATAATCACGACTGTGAGGCAGCAGAACAAGTGGGACTGGCTTTAAACTGACAGAGGGCAAGTTTAAATAATATGTAAGGAAGAAATTCTTTATTGTGAGGGTGGTGAAGCATTGGCACAGGTCGCCCAGAGAAGCAGTGCATGGAAGTAGAACACTTCCCCACCTCTGGAAGTGTTCCAGGCCAGGTTGGACAGGGCTTTTTGCAACCTGGTCTAGTGGAAGGTTTCCCCTGCCCACAGCAGATGGCCTTTAAGGTCCCTTCCAACACAAACCATTCCATGATAAGTCATTGCCAAAATACAGCTCAGGTCCAAAGAGCAGTGTAGTTTCCCCAACACAAGATGTCCACAACCACTTATACCCAGTGGTTGACAGAAATACTATGGTGCTGCCACATTTTGGCAGTCCCAAAATATCTGAGTGTGTAATTAAAAAATGGGAGGGTGTTCTCCACCCTCTTTTGATTGTTTTTGTTTTTCTTGTTATCAAATAGTTTGGAGGAAGTTGGTTTCTGAAAGAGAACTAGGGTAGGCCGTTCTCTGAAAAATTCCCACTGGTCTGCCTTCAAGGCTAATAAAAATGCTTTATTGTTTCTTCTGCTGATCCTCCTGACTTGTCAGCAACCCCCCAGGGCACACTTAGTGCAACAAATTCAACTTGGAGTGCCTGGTGTCTCATACACAGCTCTAGTTAGGAAGCAGCTTCCTGTTACAAAAGAATGATCCTGTCAAATAGCTGCTTCTTTTTTTTTTCCTCCAGTTTTTCATTTCTCACCTGTTCTTGTCCGTGTTTACAGAGGGAGCTCGGAATGATGATGCTTATTTTTCCACTACACAATTTTTGACAAGTGTCCAAAATAAGAATTCCATGGTGTATATATATATATAAAAATAGACAGCTAGTTCCCACTGCTGTTTCCTTTCTCTGCTTGCTCTCAAAGCATCACCTCTCAAAATTCTCCTGCATGGTTCAGGTAGGGATATAAACTTGACTATAATCTATATATTCTAGAGGGAATTATTAGACCAAAAAATGCTAAAAATGCAGCAAATAGAGACTGAAAGAAGCAGAACAATACATATTTAATGTCTGACATAGTGTAAAAACTATGATTGAGGGCTCATGCAGATACTGGAGCCCAAGCAAGCAGAGCCCTGTTATATCCCTGTAAAGCAACCATTCCCTCAAATGGGGGAAACAGCACAGAACAAAAGAAGGCTTCTGCCTCCTGAAGTCAGCATCTTTTATGCCACAGGTAGTCCTAATTTCCCTGACTTCAGGTGGAGTAGGGAAACACATTTTTGAGACAAGTTCACTGAGTTCAGTGGGATGTTTCCACTGACTGCAGAGGGGTTTGGAACATACTCAGTGTAAATAAGGATGGCAGAATGGCAGAAAAAAACCCAAATGTACTATTTAAAGATAAGAAAAAATCCATTGTGTTTCAATACATCTGAAAAAAAAAAATTCAAACTCATCTTTGTGAAACAGGCTAAAAGAAATTTTTCTCTTACCTGTACGCTTATCTAGAATGTTTTTTTATACTTCTTAAACTTCTGTACAACCTCTAGAGATGTGGAACAAAAGGTAATAACAATATTTCTTCTTTCAGGACTCTCAACATAATCCTAGCCTGACTGAAGGCAACAGAAGCTTTATATTGATTTCTATGAAACCAGAATTTCAACCCCTGAGAAGAAACTGCAACCCCCATCTAAAAGCAAAAATCTGTCAAGAAAACTGGCACAAAAACATAACTAAACAAAGTCCACAAGGGATTTCAAATGAGATTAGAAGCATTGTTTTGACCTTGTGGCTTTCAGAGGGGTGTGAGAAAAACACAGTAAGAGCACAAGAGGCCTTTGCAAACCGGGCAGCCGAGACAGGCAGTTTAAAGGAATTGGAAAAGAAAGTCTAAACGGAAATGGAGTGAAAGGAAAACACAACTCCATCTAGGGTGAAAGGAATGAAGACCAATAATCATTGGGATTCAGTTTTGTTTCTGTGGTAGGTGCTCTAAAATCCATGTTGGAGGAGCAGACAGAAAGGTCACGGAAGTCAGAATTATTATATGAGAAAGGAAGTAGGGAACAATGGGCTCGGAGAAGTCATGACAACTGAAGGATTGGTGGTCTTCACTGGGAAAGAATGGGTGGCCTTTATTGATGGGCTCTTTCTATAGAGATGAATTACTGTGTGCAATATCTATACAGACCAGAAGTGCACTGGTGACAGACTTGCTGAGTTATTTGCTGTGGATAAACTATCTAAGTATTCTTTCCTGATTTTGATTTTGAGCAAGTCTAATTGCTGCTGTAATACGTCTTGCAAACCCCAGCCCAAGCAAGCACACACATATGGTTCTTACTGCAGCCACATAAGGCTCTTCAGCCCCAGTGGGACTGTACCTGTGCTTAAATTGAGCACAGGGTTACGTTTCACAAAGAACAAGATCCACTGACTAAAGGCGTGAGCAAAGAAGTCACACGAAAGGCACACAGAGGAGCCCAGTTCCACAAACAAGACTTAGATGTCTTCTGTCAATTCTTCTGCAGCACTGGTCACTGCTCTGGGTCTTTGTTTCCCTTCCCACACCATCCCTTTTCTACTCCATTTACTGAAGTTTCCAGTTCTTTAGAACAGTATGTCCTTCTCCCGCATCTGTATTTCACCTACAAAGGAGGCTTCGTGAACTATAATCATTAACCGATATTTCCTAAATTACAAGTTATTAATGATTTGTAGCCTGTGACTGATCACTAAATACATGATCCATTTTATTCAGGAAAAGTAAACCAAAACAAGAAGTAAAGAGAGAGTGAAGAAGAGAGAATAGGTATTATTGAATTCTTTGGCTTGTACTGATTGAGCTGTTTGTGTGAAAATACTTCTCCAGCAGCAACGAGCAAAATCTCTGATGCCCATTTTTACAAGAACAACTGAGGCAGACAGGCAAAAAGGGCTGAAACGCAGCAAAATTCAGAGGTGCAGCTGCATAAAAAATCCCCTTGCAGCTGAGAATCAAGGAGGTGGGATCTTGTAATACTTGTTTACTACAGGTTTAGCACATGAAAGACCAGGTTTTAGGTGGGAAAATGTGCCACTTTCAATCTTCTGCTCAGAAAACAAAGCTGGTCACTGCGACTGCCAAAAAAAAAAAGCACACGAGGACTGGGAAGTTTCTGTTAGAGGGGATATTTTGCAGGACAAAGCTGTGGGAATCTGTGGGTGTGTAGTATGCTGAGGTTTGAACTTGGGAACTGTGAATGCAATCTTGACATCCAAGACTAGTAATGTGCAGAAGGAGCCAACGCCACAGACCACCTCATCTCGGAAAAGTCCGAGTCGGGGCTGTCGCCCACAGCAATATAATCCATCTGCATGCCAGGAGATCTCACAATTCTCAGTCTGGCTGATGTGCAGGCATATGATTATCTGTCCCATTATCCATATGGACCTATTCAGTGTCTTTCCATACCTCCTGTGACTTTGAATACTTGATTAGCAACATGACAAGTGCTCTTTTTCCCTCCCAGCAACCCCCTCTTTTTTTTTTTTTTTTTTTTTCTGGTCAGGAAATGCCAGCCCTTGTGAGTATCTCATAGAAAATGAATGGGAAATTTGCAAATTCCTGTAAACACCCACAAACTTTCTCATGATCTCTTGTTACTCTTCAATGGATGGTCCTTTGCAACTCCAAGAAGCCTGGGCTGCTGAGTACAGCAATCATATTGTGCCAGGCTCTGAAATGTGCGGGTGTTTCACAAGGCAAAGGCCCACACTACCTGGAGCTGGGCAAACACACAAACACTTTAGTCTTAACAGAGAAATTCTGTCATTTTTCTTTTTTTTTTCTTTCTTTTTCTGCTCTTTTTTTTTTTTTTTTAAAAAAAAGCAACCAACACCACACAAACACAAGTCTGTTGAGCATTAGCTTGTCAGGGTAGTCCTTGTTAAAGCACAGGCTGATCCAGGCTTGCCAGTCCTTGAGAGGCTCCTGCTGGAGGTTTTCTGGGGTGCTGAGCAGGCACTTCTTAGCATCAAATCTCCAGCAATTCCTAAAAATAGCATCACCGAGCCCTCTCACACTTGGCACTAAGGAAACCCAAACTGTATCACTGTGGAAAAGCAACTGTGGCTCAAACATCAATCCCACAGCTCCCAGCTCAGCCAAGTGCCCACTGGAGGAAGACAAAACGCCTTGACTGGAATACAGGAGCACAGATGAAACCACAGTGGGGAAATCTCACAGCAGATTTCGTTTACAAGTCCCCAAAAAGGTCTAAGTTACTGGAAAATAGCATCTGACAGATTAGCATGCCTGTTCAAGGGAAGCAGGTAAAAACCAATGAAATCAGTCCTTTTGGGCTGGATGAACAACCCAAACTCCCACAAACCCTTAGCCAGATGACCCCCAGATGCCCTTACAGACTCATCAGCAATTCAACAGCAGCCAGAACAAGAAGGAAAACGGGGCCTTATTAGAGACCAGCCAAAGCAAAACAAACCAAAGACTTGGTTGCCACTGCCAAAAACCTGCTTTCACAAGTCAGGAATCCTGATCATGCAGCTGCCTCACTTGCCCCTCATTTGCCCACATCCGCTGAGTTTACAAATGAACCTATTAGAAGGCATGAATTTCTATTTTATTTGTCTGGGGGGGGGGAAAGACGGTAACAAAAAGAGGCTGTGAGTGAATGAATATGCCAATGCTCCTTTTGGTTTTACTGGCATGTTATTATATTGCAAAAATAGAACTTGAATTTTAAAATAAACAGAGCATAATATGGAGGTTTCTGTGTAAACAAAGGGTTGTACATGTGGTGGTATGATACAAAATTTCATGATCAAGAAATTTCTCATTCAGCTTGTCCAATCAGCCAGAACAAACTTGCAGCCGGTAGACTTTAATTATAATTGCATCTAATTGATTGTTTTTCCTTCTTTTTTTTTTTTAAATCTGTGGTATTGTGGTGCTGCATCAACAGGAGCTCTTGACACAGGAATGCACATTAGGGACTGCAGGGTCAGAAATGGAAAGAACCATATGAGTAACTATCTCATACCCGCTACATTGGTTACTCAGTATTTATTTCCATTAGAAATGTTCAGAGACATCAGTAAACTGAGCTCTGATCTTCTGCCTTTGAGGGGAGCCCCTGTCCATGCAGGGAACACTCAGGAAAACCAGGCCCCGTCGCCTACAAGGGGAGCTGAGTCATGAGTTCCTAAATTGCTGGTAATGCCGAGAGTCAAGCAGTGCTGGCCATGGGCAGATAATCAGATAATTCTCTTGGGAAACTCATCATCAGAAAGAGAGGCACCTTCAGGCTTCTATGACAAATAAATAGGGATTTTCAAAAAAAAAACTAAAATTGAAAATGTGGGCACCAGTCAGAAGTTCACATCCTTTTCTAAAGCAATCTCTGTGTGACTTATTCAAGTCAGTACAGAATCCCTGTGACAGTTCAAAATTATATCCATGTTGCTTGACTCAGCCCTAGAAGTATTCTTCTTCCCTCAGGCACACTGGCTAACATGTCCAGCAACAGATAAAGGAATTCGGATACTAAACCACCTTTACAAAGGATTTTGGCAAAACAGTGCCTTGAAACAATGGGATAGAGGTTCCTAATTCACTTAGACGTTTTTGAAAAAAAAAACCAAACAACAGAGGGTTAACAGGGATCATGCTACAAATACTCTTATGCTTTTTTGCATATTTTTAAAGCTTGCTATCTGCATGTGCTGAGTCAGTGTCTTGATCTCTGTGTGTATGAAGAGACACTCAGAAATCGCACATGCTGTGTTTCTGTCTGGCCTTGTTAACTGGCCCCTAATCAGTTAATGCTGCCTTTTTTTGGAGAGTTTACTAAAAGCCCATGAAAAACAATAGACATTGAGAATCAGATTTTGGCTTCCTCAAATGGCACTATAAAAAAAACCCCAAAACACCAGGACTCTCAACAAAGATGTCAGTGACTCAACAGCTCTCAGTAACCACTGCAAAATAAACATTAGACAGTAATTGCTATGTAGGGGTTGAGCATCTGCTAAGGGGAACCATATTTTCATTGAGCTATGATTCTAACAAAGTAATCACTCCCCAGCAGAAATATGGCTAAAGGGCAATACTCCAAATGTGGAGTGTGCTGATACACAGCAGTGCCCCCTCACACACCAAACACACTGTGCTCCACTACAGAAATCACAGGAGGGTTATGTTTTGAAAGGAGGACGTTTGACAAGAAAGGATATTTTTTAAATCAACAGTTTTCCAGTCACTTGTGTGGTATCACGTCCCCCAAAGCACTGTGCTGGCAAATGGTTCTGAGGGTATCTTTGCATGTGGGTTTGGCCCACAGCAGGGACGTGCTGCCCAGTGCCAAACCAATACTGGAAGTCCACACGCTGAAAACCCCTCTCAGCAGGAATTATCAGCCAGGATGCATCCATAAATGTATTCAGCCTGTGCTCATGTGGTCTGGTGAGATATCTCTGAGCCACACTCTGCACTGCCTCCTGCTCAGTGGGGATTTGGAGTAAACCCAACTTAACCCGTGTCACGCTGTTAGCGCGATCCTGCCCATCATCTTTGAACCAAACACTCATGCCTGGGAAAACACGCTCTGTTTGGGAACTCAGGGCCCTAAAAGAAAGCTCCTTTTGATGGTAAAGCTACGGTAAACTGGAGGAGTGTTTGCTCTCTGCCATAATCTGGGATAATAGAGCCAGTTTTCTAAACAGAGCTGAGCTTTGGGAATCGGCTATTCCTGTCAGACCCAGATTCCTCGCAGCAAGAATGCTTGCAATCCGTGCGACTCTCTGTCCCAGGACAGTATGGCTGTGTAAACAGAAGACTACAGTGGGATTATACCAAAATTTCACATCATACTCTCAAAGCAAGACCAGCCTTCGCAGCCCTGGCTCTCTATTTTTACCTGTTGTAGGACAGGACAGGGTTATGTGGGAAATGCAGCTGGAAGAGAGAGAAATCATTTCACTACCCCCTGCATGACGGGAGAAAGAGTGTGAGTCTAAATCAGGTTACATTAAACAGTGTGTTTTCTTATTTTTATGGTGTGTTGTGTACAAGTACATTGCACAGTGGACACATCCAGGGGCTAAGCCAAGTCTGTAAAGCTGCCCAAGTTTTTGCACACCTGTTGGAGTACCCAGAGGAGTGCAGAGTGACTTTCGGAAACGCTGAGAACTCTCAGATCCCGCTGGAGCACAAAGGCAGAGCCACTAATATCCAAGGCTGAACAAGCAACTACTGAAAACCATGGCTCTGCACAATCAGACTCCTAAGCGTCTTAGAAAAATCTGCTTCAGGGTGCCAAAACTTAAGCACTTGTTTTTGCAAACGTAATGACAGAACTGTAGTGTTTACAAAATCGTACTAACATCAGCACTACATTTTAAAGTCAGTAGTTTACAGTCCGCTCTGTTTCTTTCATATATACAATTTAAAAGATTAAATTTTGCTTTCTAGCATATACATAAATATTAGTGTATTTGATCTCTTCCCTCCAACCACACCTCTGAGTAAATAATACTTGGCTACATAACTTCCAGTTAGGAGTACCAAATTCTTTTCTGGATTTCCAATCTAGAACAAAAACAGTTTACAGTCAACAAGGGGTTTTTTTTAGGCTGGTTATAAAATATCATTTGGAGCATATTCTAGAGAGAAAAACAGTTGAACTTGACAAATGCAGCTGATAGGAGATAGGAGCTGACAGAGGAGAACTGCTGCAGCTTTTAATACAACTTTATCACTTGTGACACAAGCAATTTCTGTTGTGGAGTGATCCTTATAATTCCTCTCAGATGCTGATAAATCCAAGTGGCTGGAGAACTAAAAGTCCTGATGCAAAGTCTCTTAAAGAAACAGGCTTTAGAGAGTGACTTAATAAAAATTCCCATCCCAAGCTGTCTGGCAGCTGAAAGAACAGAGCATAGAGACTCTGAAGGGCAGTTAAGCAGGCAATTTCATTGAAATTCCAAGGATTTTGATCCTTGCACCCCCTCCTTTATGACATTGAAAGACCTCCTTGTACCTATTAAAACGTCATGAAGGAAAATAAGGCTTTTGGATGAGATCTGGCTTGCATGGAATAAGATACCATATAAACACACAGGAAGGAGGCAGCCCCTTCCCTGCAAAGTTTACAATATAACTGGAAACAGCGGAGCTGGACACGGTGCAAGGAAACAGTGAGGAGAGATTGGCCACGGGGAAGAACCAAGTCACTCCAGCAAAGAGCTCAGCAAGTTGCCAGAGCATGAAATCCCCACATTTCACCTGAGAGGAGCAAATCACAGCTCGCCAAAAACAAACCAGCCTTTAACCTCCCCAGTCTTTTAACCTTTACATAAACTGTGCTTGTTTTCCCGCAGGAACAATGGCCTCA
Source organism: Pseudopipra pipra (assembly GCF_036250125.1). NCBI lineage: Eukaryota > Metazoa > Chordata > Aves > Passeriformes > Pipridae > Pseudopipra > Pseudopipra pipra. The sequence continues at coordinate 5,593,122 of NC_087551.1, read as the reverse complement.
TTGTTTGACTTAAAATACAGTACGTGACCTGTGATGTTAGGAAATGAATGAATTGTTGTGTTGTCAACAGTCAGGGGTTTTTTCCATGCCTCCCTATATCTAGGAATTTCTTTCCATGTACTTCAGTTTTAAGGAAAACACGACACTTGTGTGTGAAGGCCACTGATACCTTAAGTGAACGAGTTGCACTAGTGAAATTATATGACATGAATTTTGAGTAATTCAGAAACTCCTTATCTCAGCCCACTTTACAAAGGAATTTCCCACCAATTTAGGCACGTAACATTAATTCTCAAGAGTTTACATTGCCCAGAAACTCTCATTTCAGACACAAAACCTGGCTACTTATTAAAATGCCAAAATAGAAGCCGAGCTCTTCTGAACATCTGGCCAGACTGTGGGTATGTGACTCAGGATGACTGCATGAGAAAATACAGGGTAGGTAAGAGAGTAACAAAAGATTAGGAAGAAAAATTCAGACACTCATCCAACATTAGCCATGAAGTCCATTTTCAAACACTCACTGCTTTACTATAAGTTCATTTAAAATTGGAAAATGTCCAAAACAGTTATGGCAAAGATGAAGATAAAGCAGAATTTCTACATAGAGCAGAGAAGGTATCCGAAGCATCTGTCTTCTCGAGAACAAGAGAAGACAACAAACCAATTAAAGAAAAAAACTTCGGAAAAAAGATCCTTGGATTTCAAAGAAGTTTATAAAAAGAGATTCATAAACAATATGAAAAATCCCTTAGACAATTCCACACCATTCACTAGATTAGAACACTTCTATGACCTCAGGAAAGGAAAGGTTCTCATTTTTGTGAGACCCACTGGACACTGAATGGACCTGTGAACATACGTTTCTGTAAAGGAAATATTTACCCGGAGGGACTGGTCTGGAAGGTACAAATATAAATGGACTTGTCTGGGCTCAAGTACTGTATGACAAAGCTGATTTCAGACCTCATTACCCATTTTAGCCAACAGCATCGTAGCCTGAACCAGCTTTCATTTTATTATATACTGCCTTGAGAGAGTTTAAATTTAGGACAAGAACCTTTTTTAGCTGGTTTTGATCAGCAGTCTCCCCTCAGTCACTGCTTCCACGAGCCCCTGGGAAATGACCAAAAATATTCAGCTGATTGCTCTTTTGTGGGATATGCTTATGTATCATAAATGTGAAAGGGATACCGCTTCAATGATATAATGCATATTTTAATCACAGGGTAAGGAATTATTATGCTGTAGCTCTGAGATTTTAACCTTCAAAATTCTATGAGAGTCTCTCAGGGGTAGGTCAAGAAGTATAAGGCACCCTTAACATGTTACCTTCCAAAAACGAGTATGAACATATCTTAAATTTAATAAGAATAACCAAAAGAGAAAATAGAGAATATCAAAAGAGAAGAGGAAGGTCTCCCAAACAAGGACTCCTGTGAGCTAACAAGAATGACATTTCCATGTTTTTCATCAAAATAAAATGAAAGAAGATGAAGGGGGGGGGGAAGAAATCGTTCCACATAATGCAACAGCTCCTCAGTTAATGTAAACTGGCGCCAGCTCATTGAAGTCAACACAGCTCCAGTGATACGGACCAGCTGAGGATGGGGCTCTGAATCTGTAGGCATTTTGGCACAATGCCAGCCTCTGTCTGCATACAGACTAGTATTGTGTGTGTAAACACTGTCTGAGTGTCTAAAAATCATAATTTTTGAAAAAAAAAAAAATGCTTTATGGCGCTGATGAGTTTGTCGTGTAAAACAAATCTCGGGCTTCCTGCGCTCGGTGCCTCCGTCCGAGCAGCGGGTCCTGGCAGTCCTGGGCATGCCCTGGTTTTGCTCACCAAATTCTACCAGCTCAAAGGATGGCTCACTCAAAGCACAGATCAGAACAGAGCCCAAAAGCACAACTGCTTCCTTTGTCCCAAATCAGGATATTTTTAAATTTCGTACTAACGCTGTTGAGTGAAGTGTTGAGTGAGTGGGGTGTCAGGAACTAAAGGGAGGTGGTTAAGCTGCACCCCACTAAGAACCACTAGGACTTTCAGATCTCCCCTTCCACTTCTAATCATTATTTCCTGTACTCACACTAATGTTTTACTGTTTTCCTAGATCAACCTTCACTGTAGTGGATAAGAGAAGGCTTTGTGCACATCTTGCCAGCTTTGTGCACCTGTTTTGGGAAGGCCCAGACCTACTTCATCCCTTTAAACCTCCACTGACACTGGGTTTCCATATGTTTTCCTCTGGTGTGTTATATTATATATCTTGCCTACCAACCTGCAGTTCAGGATATAGTTTTGCTCCTCACCAATGTAATACTAACTCTTCAATATGTTCAAACAGAAGCACTTTTTGGGTACTCCAGTGGTATCAGTCTTGGGAGCTGATTACCTCTAGAGCATCCACTTTTCCCAAAGGGATCACCAAAATAAAGAAATAAAAAGCCTTTGGAATCATGTATTTTACCTATAAACACTCTTTACACGAGCCATACTAAGGAAAAAGAAAACAGATTTTTTCAGTTGCCAATTATTCAATTAATTTGTATGAATACAAAAAACGCAGAAGAAAAAGCTCATGCACTTCACAATCATCTTGGTAGAGTTTTTCATCTTTTATGCTTCAGGTGATAAGCTGGTCAATCTAAAGAACTGTTCTACATGAACACATAATATGGCATGTGTTGAACTCTGAAATTAAATCCTTTCTGCTGAAGTTCATGACAGGTGCTCACTTGAGACAGGTAGAAATGTCTGGAAACAAAGGTGTTTGGCAGCAATTAGATCAGAGACAGAATCCCACTTGGGCTTGGCTTTAAATTCATTTTATCAATATACTATAAAAGCATCTGATATTTCCATAAGTATATACCAACACAGGAGAAACAAATCTGAACAAGATCAATAAATCTAATTTCATACTCCCTGTCCAGGAATTCTACTACTCATTTAAACTAAGTCATTAGGATTTATGCCCAAAACTGAGCTTTATTTTTGATGTGTGTTAGTTGCTCTAAGATTTGCCTTTTAAGTCACAACACTTGGAGGGAAGAATGACTTTTTAATTCTTATCTGTGTGCCAGATTTAATAAACACATCTGTAACAGACTGCTAACACAACCACATAAAATATTTGGGTAGAATCTATGCCCACTTAAATACACTTTGTCATTTACCCAATAAAATGTAATTACAAGAACAACAAATTCACCTGATTTATGGAAGATTTACATCTCATTTTAGGACCAAAACCAAATATAATTAATAACTATAAAAACAAGGGGTAGGAAACCACCACTCTTTTGTCATACTTTCATTTGTTGACAGTGGTTTCAGTTAATAGAAACATGTGGCCTGTGAAGAGGAGGGGAGACTGTTTTGGGGTCTGATTTTTTGTTTGTTTGCTTTGGGGTTTTCTGAGATCACAGATAGCGATGGGAGAATAAGTTAACAATAACCAACAAGAGATTTCACCAAGAACTCAAACCCACCAAAACTGAAACCTGTTTTGATTGGCAATGAGGAAAAGGAAGTGGGTGTCCAGATCCAGATCTAAATTAGGTTTAGTCAGCGGTTTGGGGTTTAGTTTCATGACCAAATCAGGGCTGGGGTTCTCATGGTGATGAAACCTTCTAAACTTGGATCATGTGACATGAAATCTTGTAACCTGTTGTCTTGAGACTTTGGTCCCCAAGACTGGAAATCTCTTTATAGTTACGGCTGATTGACTGAAACCACTGTTTTCTATGTTTCTTTTGGGATGGATTCTCGAAATTTCTTTTTGGATAGATTCTTGAAATTTCTTTTCCTCACTGTTCCACTGTTGTTTATGATCAGAGAATCACAGAATCATCAAGCTTGGAAGAGACCTTTAAAATCATCAAGTCCAACCATCACCTCAGCACTACCACTGTAATATGAAGAGAACTCCATATTAAAAATCTGACATTTGAAAGTGATATTAAAAATGTTTCCATTGAATTTTAACCATTTTGGCTCACATGCAAAAGAAATACTTTTGGCTTGTACTAACACACAGCAGAGTCCAAGACCCCAAGGAACACAAGGAAGGCAAGTAGCAGAGTACTGACCCTAAACTTCAGGAAAGCAGATGGTGTCTGACGTAGGGAACTGGTGGGTGGCATCCTGTGGGCTATGGCTGTGAGAAACTAAGGCTGTCTTCAGGGTCAGGTTCTTCTCAGCACAAGGGAACTCCACCTCTGTGCTCAGGGAAGCAAGTTTGCACATCAGGAGACCAGCTTGGCTAAACTGGGAAATCCTGACACAGTTCCAGTGCAAAAAGCAACACAGAGATGGTAGAGGCAAGGATAGGCTACAAAGGTTGAACACAGAAACATTGTTCAGGCATATAAAGATGGTTTTAGCAAAGCTAAAGCCCAGTTAGTGTCAAAACTGGCAAGGGGTGTTAAGAACTTCAGTAGCAAAAGGAAAAAAAGGAAGTGTGTCCACTGCCAGATGAGGTGGGTGAATTTTACTGCAGTAGACACAGGTGAGGCTCAGGTGCTCAATGCTTTCCATGCCTCAGGTTTCACCCACGAGGTCTATCCAATCTTTGCACCCACAGATAGGGTTCAAGGACAGGAGAAGTTCTCAGGAGTCAAAAAGAAGTCAGGGATCTTTTAAGAAATCCTGGCCTTTTTAAGTCCATGCTGCCAGAAGGGGTTAGAGGCAAGAGTGCAGAGACCACCGGTATTCATAGGCCACAATACCAGGGCAGTCCCACAATGTGAATTATTTCTATAAATGGAAGCAGTTATGCTGGCAATTGTTGTCTTTGGGTCAAGCTAAGATGTGAAAAGATGTGTTTAAAGCAAAATTCGCCCCTTTACTAAAAAATAAACTCTGCCCCTGCAATAGATCCAGCTCTTTTTTCTCCCCTGTATATGTATATATACATACATAAATACATTTATGTATACATGTATTTATATATATATATATACACAAACTCCCTCTCCATATAAGGCCTTGGTAAATACAAACTGGGTTTGACTCGGAAGGGAAAGAGACAGTTTAATTTTAATAGACCAAGCACATTTTATCAGACAGAATGAAAGACCAAAAAAAAAAAAAATCCCAAACTAAGACCATGTAAGGTATGTATCAACCAGTTCTGAAAAAGGTTCCCACTGGAATTATTCCAGACTAAAACAATGAGTCATCCCCTAAGGAATCCTGTCCTCACATGAAATACATAAATCATTGTCCATTTTGGAAGGATTATGCCAATAGCACATATCATTAAAATGTTATTCCTTTTAATAGTGCTAAGACAAAATCCAGTATTTTGTTCCATAGATCCTGATTTGCAATGTTACCAGGATTCTCACCACAGTCCCCCAGGGATGGAGTCACAAGGACATTGAGTTCTTGCACAGTCAATGTATGTTCCCATATGCCTCGGGAAATCTGGGCAAATGCAAACAGGATCCCAGCTTTCAGAGCTTTTCTCCCTCTTCTCCTTTTTTATTTTTTAATTCCACGAGGCAGGAAAGCTCTGTGAGGTGGTTGTGGCAGAACTGAAAAGAACAGAACATACTAATACAATGCCCAAAAATCTCAATGCTTGACTTACAACACGAGCAGCTTCATTACTTCTCAGATTTGAACACTGTGTCTGTTTTAATAGTCCTGGTATAGAAATTACTGAATTTCCTGGGGAACACAAAAAGATGATGTGCTACCTAAGGGAAAACTAAGTCTGTAATGCCTTTAAAAATTAATGGCATTAAAGTTGGGGTAAATAGAACAAGCTCATTACGTGACATTCACAAAGAACAAAATTCACTTTATATAAAATGCTTCCTATTAGAAATTTACAACGATAAACACAATTTTCAGTGCATGATTTTGAAGAAAGACCTCCCATGTGACACTCAAATGTCGTACTGTTAAATCAGTTGTTGCTCTTACATATCTTTTGTTTCTCACAAGCCCCTAAATGCTTTGCTCCAAGTCTCACTGAACGACGCATTGTACAAATAAATGCACCCACTAAAGCTGCCTCGTAACTCCAGCTGGAACGACTGGTCCCTGAATTCCACGGCAAGAGAAAATAAAAAAGGGATTCTCCATTTTCAAAAGGAAACTCACTAATCTACATAGTTAATGAAGACATCTTTAGCATTTCTTTTCTCTTTGAGGCTTTTTTTCCTCTGAGAGCATTTCCTTCACGGTCTCTGCCAAGAGCTCACAAAGCAGCTCCACAAAAGCAGCACCATTTTATTTTGCACCCTGTGGAGACGGTGACCATTAGTCACAGTCAGAATCATGTTCACACCACTTCTCAGGCATCTAGGATGTGAAAGAAGAAAACTGGTGAGCACCAACAACACTGCTTAGTCACTGTTACTTCATTCTGGCCCACTCTTGACCAGTTACCTCACTGTTTGGAAATGTATGGTTTAGATGCTGAGGTCAGCATTTCAAAGGTGTTCTACCACATTTCCTACAATGCTGAAGCAGCACAATCTCTGCCTTTGGTCAAGTCTTTAACATTAAAACGCAAAGTAAAAGGTCTCAGTATAACAGTGGAATTTGTTCTTTGTTACGAACAAATGCGAACGAACAATTGAAACAATCATGGAAAAGGTTCTATGGGATTTATTTTTTATTTTAAGTTACCCAGGCAAACATAGACATACTATGCTGGAATAGATAAATAACTTCTTTTCTCCAAGCCTATCAATTTTGTTTTATCATCCCAAACCAAGCCATAATTTCGTGGTACCTTCAGGAATATAAAATGGAACAGTGGACTAATCAGTGGGACTCAAAGAAGGAAAAAGCTTACTAGTGAGCTTAGCAGTCAAACCAACCACTCCTCAAATATAGTTACATCTTTACAACCGACTATTTTTTTTCTGGTTTGTTTTAACTTATCCATACTGCTACTATTGCTTCCCTTAGGAGAACATTCCATAGGCTAACAGCTTTCACCACCAGGACCTTTTTCCTGACATACAGTCTAAATATGCCTTTTTTGCTCAGTTTTACCCCATTAGTTCTCGTTAAACCTCCCCTGTATCAGGTGAAATACTTTCAGTTTGCATTCAGTTATTCCTTGTGGGCAGCCTGTGCATCACTTCACACTCACATTAGAGCTGACAACGACCTGAACACGGCAAAGCTCAGCAACACAGGAAAAGATTAGGAATTCTCCAGCCCTCAGCAAGGAATCACATTTTAGACTCCTGTTACAGACCTGAGTGCAAGCTTTACTGGTAGCATAGCATTTTGTAAAGCAAGTAATCTGAATCACCAGTGCTGAGGAAGACAAATATTTGTCTTCCTGCATAATGTTCGTATGAAATCCTCGATCAAGTATTTACTTTTTCAAAACCATTATGATGTTTACTATATCTAGACTCATAATATGCAAGATAAAGACAGAACATAACTGATTTTAAAGTTAACCATGAGCCATCGTCACCTATCCACAGCTTTGGGGTCAGCCATCATAAAATTAGTCATTTTTAAAATATTTCAGCATTTTTCTTAGGCACTGCTTTATAATTAACTTTGAAAGATAAAGACCTGAGCTATCGTTCTGCTCTTTATTCCTGTTGATAGGAAATGCAATAAGAGTAAAACTATGAGTTTAAAATATAATTTGATACACACTGTAGAAAATAAAACTGGGATATATTTTGGTGCTGGACCAAAAAAATATCAAAGACTGGATGCGCAGTTTGACTGAGTCATTAGAACAGTTCCCTTGGGCAAGTCACCAAGGACATGATCCACAACCACTGAAATCAATTAAAAGATTCCCACTCATGTCTATAGGTTGTGGATGAGGCCTTCAAAAAAAATCTCTGTGTCTCTTGGTTTTCATCCATAAAACAGAGATAACGTTTTACTACCCAACCGTTGCAAGGACAACCACATCAATCTGTGCTTAGTTAACAAAGTGATGGGAACCACATCTGTATCTACATATACAAATCCCTCAAAACATGGAAGTGGAAAGATCCACATAGCTGCAGACAAGAAGGAATTTATCATTATACACTTCTATTGAGAGGCAACACTGGACACAGTTTGTCATAAGGTTGGGAATACATGACTCACGTGGATACCAAGGGCTCTTATTTATGTTCCACTTTGCATCAAATCATAGTTTGCAGAAACAATATTCAACTTTCCTTCTCTTCTTTTTGAAATTATTTTATTTTTGAGTCCTCCCTTCCTCCCTCCTCCCATTCCCCCAGCAAGAAGCTGGCAAGGGATGTGGAGCATCTGGGTTAGAAATGACAGCTGGTGGGTGAGACAGCGTCAAGCTCTTTACTGGCTTTCCCTTTGGTCTTCTGGGAATGAACCAAAATGAGATTTCTTCACAATAATCACCCCATCTTTTGCCCTTGAATAAACCTCAGAAGGGATCATGAGCCAAGTCCTCTTTGGGCAAATCAGAAGGGGTTTTCATAGCCCATATACCAGACTTGCTAGGAAAACAGGATCTCTGCTCCGTGGGAAATTCCAGTGTTCCAAAACATGTTTTGTGCTCTTACTTGGAACAAATAAAAACTTTTTTGCAGTAGAAGGTTTTCCTCAAAAAAATTCTCTTAGAAACATTAAAAACTAAATATAATGTTACTTAGAGTACGATATAGACATAGAACACTCAATGAGATATGAGTATTAAATTTTATCAAGACCATGTAGTATATAAACATTACAATGTAGAAGTCAAACAAAATTAAAAAAAAAATTAAAAGAAACAAAATTCTGTGTCAAAATAACTAAAAATGTGCCACTCAAACAAGCCCAGGTAGCACATTGTGTGACTGCAAGTGCTGTTTGCAGTAACCAAGACACATTGGTACCTCTGTGTGGCACTTCTTTGGGGAGGGCAGAAAACACCATTGGTGTCATCAAGCCATTTTATTCTTACATGACATTTAATACACACTTGGGCATGTATTCATCTAGGAATCATTACAGGAAACCCCTGCAGCTATAATGATCTCCAATGTTTAAATAATGGCCCTCCAACTTTAAACTGCTTCATGTGTAGCACCAAACACTGGATAGAGCAGGTTTTATTTCCCTTTCAGTAAAAACTATCTTATCAGGTTATTGATACTGCAGCTAAAAGGCAGCAAATATATTTTGACTTTTTTGTTTGAATGGGAAACACATCCCACGCCTGTAGTCAAGCCCCACACCTTAGTCCTTTGTTGGGAAAAGGACACAGACAATGAGCTCTCTATGAGAGAGGCCTGTGTAATGCTAACATGGTCAAACCTTCTTGTGCAAGCACAGGAATATCAAAGGTAGGCAAGGAGGAGCTGGAACTTTGGAGACAGACTCCTTTTCACAGACATTTGACTAATCTGATGATGTATCCCCAGCACTATGTGCACTGGAGCAATGAACTTGCCTCTACAAGCAGTAACCTTTTGCCTGTCAACAGGGTTTACCCGAAGGGAAGCAGCACCGTGGGTTTGTACAGCAGGGCTTCCCACCAGCCTCAGTCATATTATGAATACTCTGTAACGCAACAGACTGATGCTGGTGAGGGTGTATGAGACCGATTTCATCTGCATCTGATCAACTGAAACGGGATTGCAGGGGGAAAAGAAAGGAGAAAACTAGACCAAGATGCCCTAAACACATGACAGGAGCACTGCTGGCATGTTCCTGATGTATCAGTAGACAAGACAGACAGAGGAAAGTAAATGGGAGCTGCAGCAAAGAGATAATTGGGGCATTCACCAAAAGGAATCTCTGTGGATGGCAGTAAACACAAAAGTGTGAAGTGCTGCTTTGGGCATGTGGACTCATGTTTGCAGGTTGGGATGTAAACAGACAACTCTGCAGGCCAGATCCCAGACTCCTAAGCAGTTATACATTGAACTCAGTCAAACTTGGATCAAATCCTCAGTGAATACAAACACTTCTCCTTCTGGTTGCACAAGCCCACTCCACTGGTTTTGCTCTTGTTCCCTGTGAGGATCGAAGGGCTGCATTCACGGGTGCCCATGATGGATGAGCTGCCACATGGCTGTTGTTCTCTGTGTCCCTCCCTCCCTCCATGGCTGACCCCATCACTGAATGCTACAAACCTGATCAGGGCCTTTTCCCCTGTTCTATCCTAAAACCCTGTTCGTTATTTATGCCGACACACAAGCGGCCCTGATTTCTCAGGATGTTGTCCATCATTCCATTACACAATTACTTTTTAGATTTCTCCATATCTCAAACTGCTTCTCCAAAAGGAATTGCTTAGGAGCCAGGGATTATTTACTGGCAACCATGAGTATGTCAAACCCTCCAGATGTTTATTATTACTACTACTTTCCAGGGTTGTCAGCCAATAGCTCTGTTCATGGCTCGCCCTTCACCAGGACATCAGATAACTGCAGCTTATAGTCCTGAATTTAGCACTGGTCACCCTTTGATCCACAATTCATCTTGCTTTCTGCTAGGCTGTAAAATGTTTCAGCATTAGTCTGTGAAACTTGTCTCACCACTTTGTTGGTATTGAAATATTTTATTTATCAGTTAAATTTATCAGTTTATTACAGACTGTTAAACTAGACTGATTCTGAATTTGGCCTTGTAACTGGCTGACAATAGTGTAGCAATGTGTATTATTGGCAGATAATACAAGGAATATTTTAAATGGCACAAACTTTATCTGTCATTCAATGCCTAAGGTACTGGAAAAGGTGAACTTTCCAACAGGACAGTGGTAGACAGTGTTCTTGTACAATTTCAATCTGCTTCTTCCAGCACATTTTCTCTCCCTCCTCAGTGAATAGTTTTCAGCTCTTCTTGGACCTCAACATTTTAACTGGAAATAGCTCCAGAAACATACCCTCCAAATAACTAGAATAAATCAGCTGAGGCCCCCTGGGCTTCCAGATAAAACGCCATGCACACAAGTCCTATTAAAATCAAACTTCTCCTGAAGTCCAAAGAACAGAATTGAGTCTGTTCTTCTTCCAAGAAACATCTACAAGAGAGAAAGAGCAGAAGGAGGGAGCAAGGAATTGAGAAAACCAATTCCTCCAGCAGCAGCAGCCGCCGCCGCCTGCTGCAAAGGATGTGTGCCAGGTACTGGGTGGAGGTAAAGCAGGAGATGAATGGACAGTCTCCTGGGGATTTCTCCCAGCTGCCTGCGACTCAGAACTGATCTAACCTGTGCCATGGGTGGGGCAGGGCATCAGGAAACCATAATCGCCTCCCAGCTGTTCCTTCCTTCCTCCACCCATGCTCAGTGCTGCGGAAGCCAAGCACGGAGGAGGGCTTTGGCAGGACAACAGTACTGTGCCAATGGCAGAACATGTGTTTAGCTCATATAATTCCTCTGTGGATGCAAGGATCAACATGCCTGTGCTCCGCTCCTGACTCCTCATAAAGGAGAACTAGAGCGCCGGCTTATATAAAACAAGCTGGGAGAGGTAAGAGGCAAACAAGTGGTTCACTTGCGAATGTTTTTATGGATGGAAGTCACTTCTGTTTTGGTTTTGCTGTGGGAAAATTCCTGCTGCAATAATAACTTTCATTTTTATGGATCCCTCATGCTTAACAAATTGGGAGACTATTTATTTCAGCGTCGCTTCACCCACCACGGAAATGGGTCGGTCTCCTGGGTGAAACACGGGGTCTGTTTTGGAGCACTGCTCCAAACCTTCTGATCGGTTTGGAACAGCAAATGGCTGCATTTCCAAAGGTGTCCAGAGCACACCAAAGCACCAGCTCAGGCTCCTACAAGCATCCAAAGTCAGGCAGAGTTCCTGTTGATTTCCATTAGAGTTCAGAGAGGATTAAAATTTCATGCTGAGGTCCAAGCAGCTAACCGCCTTGGAAGTTTAGCCTGAGAAAAAATTCACTTGAGACAGGCAGCAATCATCACTATGCTAGGACCTGACTTGGCACACCACTATCAACAACCATCATCTTGAAAACGGTGCCAGAAAATCTATTTTTCCCCCCAAGAGAATTAATTCTTTCAACTCACCAAATGGATACAATTTATTCTACTGAAGTAGTCCCAAAGTCACATTAAATCATGAAAAAGGATTAAAAGAACACAGAATTACTCTATTAGTATTCTTGCATGATGTTCATGTTCTCTGAAACTTCCTCATCTCCTGATGCATCACTGCTAAGCTTTCAGACCTTTTAAACCATACCCAAGATGGTATGGCTGTAAAATTAATGGGTACAACCATCAATTTGCAAAACATGTTCATCTTTGCAATGTTCTGACAAAGTTTGCACTCAAATGTAAATATCAGAGGTTAATTCTGAGTTTAAACTGCCCGTGTTAGAGACCACAACTTGCATGTGAAGTTCAAATCTGTATTCAAACCAGCAAAAGCAGATTATTGGCAAAATAGTTTATCTATGGGCCACCAATCACTAAAATTTCTCCATCTTCTTGCCCAAAACAGTAAAAATCTATAACTTCCTGGCTTGATTGAAAACCATTTTACCCATAAATCTCTGAAAATGTTTGCTGGTTGGGGGTATAAGATTAGAAAAAACGTAAGGAGTTTTAAATCTATGCATCATGGACCTCACTGAAATGAGTTCTATCAAGCTGTGCTAGTGCTCCTGACCTTAAAGATCTCAAAAACCCAAGCCTCAAGATCCCTCAGAAGATATTTAACTTCTATTTATTCCCCTTCTGTATTTTACCTCTTTAGATGTAAAGTTTTCCCTAAAATGGAGATTCCTTGGTTGAAATAGCCAGGTTAAGAAAATCGGGACATAGGAGCTGCTACAGCATTCTCAATAAAAGTAGAGATGATATTTTTTTACTCCTACTTTTTTTTTTTCCTTTTTACAAGAACTAATAAAACTGCTAGTTACAAAAGAAACTGGAATACATTTTTCCTAATGTGCATCTTGCCGGGAAGAATCACAAAGCAGAGAGCAGAGCAGCACAACATTCCCCACAGACTCCCTCACAGGCTGGCTGAAGCGTTTCTCGTTGCCAAAGTGATGTCAAGCATGGGTAAGAAACCCAAAAGGCTCTAATCTATCCAAGTTTGAACACTTACACTGAAACAGCACTGAAATATTCACTATAAGACACTTTTCCCAATGAAAAGCAGAGATGAACACTTCAGTTTCCAAGAGAGAAAGAGGGAACAAATCACACCCTTCAAGTCTGTAATGGAAAGAGAATTGCAGAGCGTGGCTTTCCCTTCTCCTACACCAGTGACTAACAAAGGACCCAGGACACCTCTCCCCTGCTGAGATGGGAGGGGAGACACCCCAGGACAAGTCTCATGTTCATTAATTGGAAGAGAGGAAGGTTTCAGCCAAACCAAAATGAAACTAAGTAAAGTTTTCCAACGGCCAAAATCAAGTTCATGTGTTCCATTAGTAAAGAAGAAAACTGGTGTTGGAGAATAACAGACTGGGTTTTCCAAAGCTTTCTCCACAGGGAAGGGACCCGGGTCACAGGGAAGGCTGAAGAAAGCTGAATTTCTGGCAAAAGAGTAGCTGAGCAGGAGGAAAAAGTACTAAAAGCCTGAGGTGGACAGTTCTGTTGGGTTTTTCAGGCTGTGTTAATGCTAAGTTTCTATGATTCTAAGTTGCCTGTCTAGGACAGCCCTGATTACACAGCCTTCAAGGGGACAGGGAGTCTTTTGTAAATGTGGAGTCCATGTGCAATTGGGGTTCACAGGAAAAATCAGTCAATCGGCTTTTAAAGCTCTTAAGATGCAGACATACACAAATCATTCTAAAAATGACAACACAGAGTTTTAAAATGTAAAATTCAGAAATATTTATCTTAACAATATAAATTCAGACCTATCTCTCACAAAAAGAATATACAAGATGAGAGTAACCAGCACCAGCACATAAATGTCTTTATCAAGGAAACCTTAACATAAATTGAATTCATGCTGTGCTAACTATACCCATCCAGTAATAATGTTTCCATAATAAATGAAAAGGAGGATTTGCTCAAAAAAACCCCAGACATGGGCAAAGCCTGTCCCATGTGTGACCAGGTATAGCACTTTCCTGGCTGCTTGCAAGAGAAAAGCCTATTCTGTGTGTGCAAGTCTGCCACTTGGGAGTAATGTGATCATTTTTACTGAACAGCAATAAAACTTGATGGCTCCTCACACCCATTTGTGTCCTGCAGCCATCACTTCCTGACAGTCCCTCAAATTCTCCAGTTCAGTATAAAAAACAGTTCCTTGCACCCCAGAGTTAACAAATGCAGGCTAAGCCTCAGTACTAGCATTGCATTTCATCCGTAACCCTCTGACATTCTCAAATATAATTAAAGAAACCTCTTGGCTGATACTTTATCTGTTTACTTAGGAGTAAGGTGGGCACACGAAATCATCAACACCTCGTATTTTGCTGAGCAAAATCTATAGCTTAGTTTTGGGATTATTAAGCAGCATGATGTCTATCACCGTGCCCAACACCACAAACTGAGCCAGGAACCTTAGACCATGAATCACTGCAGCCTAAGCTAAATCCAAGTTCTGTACTTCTAATTTTTATTACCCATTGCCTGCTTCACTGGCCTCTCCAAGAATCAGATGTATCCTTTCCTCAGTGAATTCAGCCTTGGGTTTTCAAGCTGCCTAAGGTAACGCTTCTCTTCTGGGCAGCATTTGTAAGGTCTCAGGGCATTTCGTGAAAAAATGTTATGTTCAGCACCTCCACACAAGCAAAGCGAGTCATACAGATGAACTGACTTATCTGAGAACAAGAACAGGCCAAATGGTTAATCAAATTCAGGTATTCTGAAAAGGATATGGACAGCTCAGAGATGTATGATTGACAGCTGCCTTCTAAAATACTGTAACTGATCCACATCTTTGGGTTTAGAATGAAGTAGCTTAAATTGATTTCCCAAAAATACGCCACCATTCATTGACCTAAGTAAAATAAACCTGTGGTTTCAATAAGTCACATAAGAAAAACATGTACATTTCAAGAGCATGATCCCTTTCTTTGCTTGTTGCTCTCAAGGAAAAGTCAAAGCACTAAATGCAGAACCAAATGTGACTGTCATTATTGTCACAATAATAACTATTCCTCACATCAGTGTTCTAGATCAGCTGGGAAGCACAAATTTAAGGCAGCTGGGGACACACATTGCCCTGTGTGTGTGTGCTGCACCCGGTCTTGGGTCACTGAGCTCCAGCTCTATGCATTTGGCTTCATGGTAACTCTGACAGTGGCCAATTTTTATATATTCTTTTCTTTTGCTGTGCTATGCACACCCTCTTATGAGATGCATGCATTCTGGCTACAAATACTGGATGCAAAGGAACTTGTTCATAAGAAATAAGAGCAAAGCTCAGCATGCACAAATTCGATTTAAACAAGTTCCAGTGGTATCTATACTTTGGACTTGGGGTCTGTTTTAAAATTGTTTTTTTTTTTTCATTAAAATTCTTATTTGATGCAGAGAAATGGAGGTGGGACCGATAGCAGTCACATCAATATATTTTCTTTCCAGCTTTGGCCATCACGGGAAGTTTTTTTCCCTTGAAGCTAATTTATATTGCCAGGCTGTCCCAGCAAGAACTCCAACAAACAATGGCACCAAGATCCAATTTCTCCCTGTAGCACATCCCGGGTCTAACTTTATGAAGCCATTAATTTTTCTGAATGGCACATTTTCATAGCCAAAGACCGAAAGAAAAGCATCAGGTGTGAATGCACCCTGGTGAGAAGAGTTGGCAAGACTGAACAAGACATTTTGGATTATCTGGTTTTGGATATCTCTGTTGCCCAACCCACGTTACCACTCAGAATCCTCAGTGTGATCACACTGCTAACACAGCTATGCAGCCAAGGCCAAAGCCCCTCCAGGTCAACAGGTGTGTAAGTGCTATGAGAGCATTTCAGGGTTTATTTAGTTACAGCTTTTCCACTTATGTATTTTCTATTGAAACAAGAACTGCTTAAGTTTAAAAAAAAAAAAAAGAAGTGTACCTCTTGTTCTGCCAAACATTTGGCAGAAACTTGAATTTTGTGTGCTGTGAGAGCAGCAGGTAAGTTGATTCAGTTGTGAGCCTTTCCCTGTTTCACTTGTTCATGGTGTGCTTAGTAAAAAAAAAATGTAATGTTAGTGCCTGTTGGAAGGCAAAGGATCTGTGCAGTATTACAGCCCTGTAACACACATCTGAAGGGCTGGAGTTGCAGTATAAAGGAGAGGCACACACAGGCTTCACTGGCAAAGCATGCATCTCAAATAAAGTTCAGCACTCAAAGACAGACAGTCTCCTTTCTCATTCTGAGTAATGTCTGCCTTTTATTCAGTAGAACGGCCCACAATGGAAGTAACAAAGACATGCCAGATGAAAAACATCACGCTGCAAGATCCCCGTACACTGGAGAAAGTCCTGTAATTTCTTACTGAGATGTTTCCCTCAAAGTATGCAGGGAATAGAGAAGGGATGCCTCAAGTTAAAAAGGGGGAAGGGGAAAAAAAAAATGAAAACTATTTATGTCCAGATTGTTCCCTTTTAAAATTTCAGCCTGATCCAAATCTGATTTCCATGGTTTTTGCTACAGAGCTTTTATGGGGTTTCCCCAGCTTGGGTCCTGTAAAGATCAGTTCATACTCACTCCAAAAAAGTGCTTGGCACAGATTCTGCTAAAGTAGGAGCAAAGGCCTTGCTGGCAGGTTACAGCCAGGAGAAAAGCTTGCCCTCAGGAAGGGCCTGGAAGATGGGCTGCAGTGATGGTGGCACATGAACTCCAGTTGGAAGTGCCACAGATACTGTGGCAGTAGAGGCAGGACACAGCCTGCAAGTATGCAAACATTGATTAGAAAGGACACTGAAGTGACCAGATTTTTAATGGCACATTATTCCCCATTATATATCCCTATTAGAGAACTGATTCAGTTACTTGAATCACCTTGATTTCCTCTGGGTTTACATTAGCTTGTTTTACAGGCATCCTTTTATTTGTGCTTATGTGCCTCACAAATAATGGGTCATCATACACTTCTTGCTCAGATCAATACTCATTTTTCTTTTCAGCCTAGCTGCTATTAATTTTTCTATTTCATTTTATAGCAGTGGATCATTATTTAGACAATGTTAGTAAAATAGAAGACTTTAGCCTATTAAAATCATACAGTAAGTCAGAAGACATAGGTTGCAAATAATTCATTCATTAGAAATAAATCCACTGAACTATTTGTCAAACACTTCTGCATTAAATTCACATTCATATTAATTCTGTTGATGAATGATCTAAAGAGTGGGAAAAGTTTCACCAAAACTATTAGCTAACAGATCAACTATATAACTTTACCTGGTCGCAAACGACAGAATAAGATGAAAGCAAGACAAAACTAACACACAGTGTGATGCTAGAGAGTAACAACCTGCCTAGAGGTTCTCCAGTCACTTCCTGACCACAAGGTTTGATGCATTTCTGAAGCTGACATTTTAGTTACAGCCCCATCCTAAATTACCAGAAATGTGATCTCTGCATCACGCTCAGAACTGAGATCAGAATAGTCCCAAATCTCCCCTGTGCCATTCAAACCCACGAATCTTTGGATAACGTCATCTTTGAACAACAGATCCAGCTGGTTGCTCTACACTGGTGGCTTTCATCAGTCCCACATTCTGTGCAGACACACTCCTGCCAAACAAAACCAAAAAAAAATACCTGTGGTACTCTGCTCTTTCAGGCCTTCACCGAGTTTGTAGCATCACACATTCTCACATTCAAGCATCTCTTCCAGCATTTGGGAAACTCGATTTACAGATGGTTCTGGGGGGGACAACTGGTGAGGAGAGGTGGGGGTTTCCTAACCCTCTCTACTGCAAGTGAAGCTGACAGCACCAAGTATTACCTCAAATATGATAGTTGAGAGGATGAACAGCAGTTAGGCAAGTTATTTTTGGAAAGCACGGCTTCTTTCATCCTAGGTAACTACAGGTACACAAACTGGTAACACAAATTCAGAAAGCAAATCCCCAGGGGAATTAAGGTTCACTCACAATTCTGCTGAGAGCCCATTTTAGCCAAGGATATATGGGTATGAATTCCTATTTTTCACTGTTTCTGTTTCAGCAGAACTCAAAGGTACATCCAAGACAAGGGCTCTGCTGCAAGAGGCACCGGGTTAGCACATGCTATGGAATGGTCCAATAAATAAAAGCTTACGGCACAAATAGAGAAGATTGATCAAAAGAAAGAAAATTGGGAAGTGGTCTGCAGTTCACAGAGCATGTAAAGCCAGAAGATTAAGTGTCATTCAAGGGGAGTGCACTGTGTCTGAAAAGACAAGTTATGTTATCTGAGTGTTCGTCAATGAAATCACCTCTAGAAGAACCAACCTCCAAGTATTGTCTTCTAACAGGAAGCTCGTTGGTCTCCCTGCTAATGGAAGACCATTGGACCAGGCAAAATCTTGGGTAGAGAGAAATTATTACCCAAAAAACTACCTACTAAACGTCTATAATACCTAAAACTAAACAAGAATAGGTGCCCTCAGCACAGATTGACTGCCTTGGGATTTGTGAAAGAACTCAAAACTGTACCTCTTCTTTCTAACTTCTGAAAATATGGATAATGTAATCTCTGCCCCAATGAGTTTTCAGCTGAGAGATGGTTATGTTACACAGTGAGCTATAGTTGTTGTTACAGAGCAATCATGGAATTTAAAAGTAGAAGCTATTTGTATAGTGATTCTATTATTAAGTCCTTGCACACTGGCAGAATTTAAGATAATAATTCTTTGTAGCTGTAGTACAGTACTTTTTGAACAGCAGGTCCTGCAGTGTGAGCACAGATTTGTTGTGAAATGTATTGATATTTTCAAACTGATTACTGACCCTCATCCAACTCTGAAGCAAACTAAAATAGAGCTTCGGTTACATTTTCCCTAATTTGGTGCTTTCATGTAAAATTAGATAGCATGCCATGGCTTCTGCTTTGTGTATTTTGGTTATTTTAAAACAGAGAAAGTCAGTAGTGTTGAAACCTCACCAGAAGTTGTGTTTAGCAGGAGTCCTCTCCCAGCAGAGCTGCTGTGCTGACAACGATGTGTTCAAGCACATTTATACAGCCCCCAGGAAGAAACGTGCCTCACCCAAAGCCTGACAGCAAGAACAAACCCTTTGACTTCAGGGAGCTTCGGATTAGGACTCAAATGATTAGTGACCTGGGGCAAAACCAGCAAACTATTTAATACCACTTCTTTGGGCACTCAAATTATCCTATTAAAACCCATTTTATCATTGGCAAAGTCAATCAGGTTATAAACGCGAACAGCTGTTTTAATGTGCCTCTGGCATTTGGCTTCGGGCAGAGTAAATCAAACATTTTCAGTCTCACAGAGCTTAGTTTCTGTGAGGTTAAAGTAGAGCAAATCATTTCTCCCGCAGCATTTTTCCTCGCTGTCACCACACTGGAGTTGACTTTGTCACACGTGATAAAAGCCTGGCTTTCCTGGTGACACCAAACCTGAGCAGAGTGGAAAACTAAGGAATAGGGGAGGAGGGAGGAGGTTGACTTCCAGATCACTGCCTTTGCAAACTGAGCTTTTTAAGGTTTGCCCACCCATAAAACAAGACATATGATTTTGTTATGCTTGGAGCCTGGCTGTCAGAAACACAGGCACTACGCTGTGTGGCATTGGGCTGCTTCCACTCTGCCCGATAACACTGTTATGCTAAGTCATTTCAAAATGCACTTTGATATACTATACACATGAGCTAATGCACATATGTATTTATGCACTCCATGCTCTGGAATGAAAAGGACAGGAGGCAGTGTGGGAAAAACAGGCTGAAGGAGGGGAGGAAAAAAAAAAGAAAAAAGGACTCTACGATTCCCATAACTCAAGAGAGCATATTGTTCAGTGAAGGCACAGGCCAGTGCCTCTCAGGCCCTATCACTGGTTGACAGAATTAGATTCTGATTCATGCTCTGTAACTTGCTGTAATGCCAGCCAGGACAAGAGCCTTCCATGGGAACACTTCGGCCGGTCCCCTCCTTATCAGCCCCAGAACAGCTGCCAGGCTTTAAGGTCGCTTGATAGAGAATTTAATTCTCAAGATTGTACATTAATTTCTAAATTCTTTCTTATCCATCTGCTGTGATTTGGGACTGCATTCAATGCAGCCCAGCACAGGGCAAGCCTTTCCCATCCACACCCCTCCTTCCTGTCTGCAAACTTCCTTCCTATAGATTTACCCAGACATCTTCGAGCTAAATTAACACCCTGCACTCCTCTGACCAAGCACTAGCAGATAGGAAACCTGATTTTGACCTCACACTGGCTACCAGAGAGAGGGATTTTAAAAATTATCCTGTATGCATAGAAATTTAGTTTATTCACCAACTTTTACCACAAACTAAGAGGACATTTATTTTCACACTGCAGCTAACCACTGCAGCAGTTCTTTAAAATAATGATTTCCCACCCTATCAATTCGTTGTCAGGCACAGCTCACTAGTGGCTGTAAAATGATTTCAAATCCCTTGACATATTATGCAATTTCTGAACAAATATTACCTTGGTTTATAATCTTCTGCTCCTTAGCATTCATATATTTTTAAATTGCTTTTTATTATGATCAAGAATGCTGCAGAATAATACATGAAAACAATCAACCAAAGATTGAAACTTCTGGCAAGATGAAGTGGAATTGAGTTACACTGGAAAAACTCAGTATTAGAGTTCAAAACAACCAGATCTCCTGGTTTGCTTAGGACAGTTCCAGGTTCCACAATTGTTTCCTGGAAGGATGCAGGCTGTGCATGTAGTAAAATGTGCAAGAGAGAATCAGAATCCTCTCCTTTCCTTGATGAATTCGCCTGTTTGGCATTAGGTTACTAATCTAAAAGGGGCTCCCCTCTCCAGAAGGGGAGGTGACAGTGTGGGTATTGCCAATTCTCTGCTTTCCAAACTGCCAAGTTATGGGCAGGCCAACAGATTAAGTCAAGCAGACAGATCAAATGAATTTATTCATAATCTTTAATTCTGAAACCAAAATAACAGCTTTGTTCCAAATCACTGAAACTGAAACCAAGCCCTAAATAAATGGACAATTACAGGAACCCAGATTGGACCGGTGATATATATGGCATGATCACACTGTGACCAACATAAGCTCTTCAGAGGAAGGTGCAGGATATTCCAGAGGAGATAAACATTGAAAAAAGATTCAGAAGGAGGCATATTTCTCCTTACACTGCCCCAAAACCCCTTTGGCTTGTACCCTGACATTAGAAACATGATTTTCTTTCATTCCTGCTCTTTTATTTGTGAACACTCTCATTAGCCTTAGAAATGGAACCCTGCCAAATTTCAGGACTCTTAAGTATGAGGGGAATGAGAACCACAAATTTACTATGCACTGTACCAAAATAAGATCTTTTTTCAGCTTGCTGCTTTTCGACACTATTGCCTCCCTTCTACCTCCTCCAGCCTCTGCAACCTGACTCTTACCTCGTGTATTAATGCTAATAGTTGTTCCCTCTTCTTCTGTCATTTCAACACAAATAATGGAAGACAACCAACAGGTAATCAAGGATAACAGAGAGAAGAAAGATCAAGGTCAATGTAAAAAAAAAAATGAATTTTGTGCAATTTTATCCTGTACATATTGATAACAAATTCCAGACCATGGTTATAAAGAGTGTCCTGGAAATGTAATGTAAGCTTGGGAGAAAAAAAAAAACCATGTGTGCCCACATTTCAGTCAAAGGATCTCAAATAATTGCTTGGATGGAAATAACCACCCTGCAGAAATAATGAGGTGGAAGGAGGCTGATGCTGATATGTACAGACTTCCCTTTCTAGGTATCATATACATGCCAGTCCCCAGAGTTTAGGGTCATAATTCCAAAGAACAGCAAGTGGTGATATTGTTGTCCAATCTTCTCCCTAGGAGAGGAAAGGGTTCTGATGACTCAGAAATTTGCTGTGGAAACATGATCTACCTGTTGATGTCCTGGCTGGCCTTCAGCTTTTCCCAGCTAAGCAGACTATTCTTGTTACCTCCCAGCCCCAGACGGACTCACTTTTAGCAAAGATTTCCCCCCCTCCCCCCCGCTTTTCATTTGGTTTCTATCAGTAAAGCCCAAGGAATATGTTAGGCTATCAATACCAAACCCCACTCTTATTTTATTAGGGAAGATTGATGAATTTTAAGTGCAAAATCTGTTTTAAACACGGACTATTACACTCAGGAAGAATGACTTACATCTGTATCTTGCAATGCTTTCCATTCCCCCAAGAAAGCTGTGCCATTTAATTACTTGCTTACTGTTATTTCTGTAGCAACAACAGTTTATGCCCTTAAACCCATTCTAACAATTTGGATGCTATTAGCATCACCAGAGCTAAATATGGTTAGGAAAGGTTGTGTCACATATCAGAAACTGGTTTTGAAGCTGCATCCCTCAGGCTACCACTCCTTGGATTTTTTTCTCCCTTTTTAGTTAGCAAGACATGGAAAGATTTTTTTTTTAATGATTATTATTAATTTTTCTTTTTTTAAAATTTGATTTCACTTAATTATTTGAAGCTTAGAGGCAAGTAATTAAATAGAAGTTAATCAGCTCTCAAAGACTTCCTTTTGTAGCCAGGCAGACAAATAAGACTCCAATTTAGAAAAATGACTTTGTTTCTCACTTTCAGGTGGTTACCACAGACCTGAGTCCCATTTATATTTTACATCACTGGCGAAAGAAAGAGAAAGTAAAATAAGCATATTTACATTTCCATTCACATTAAGGAGTCTGATTCCACTCTCCCATGAATGGAATAGTGGAGATTATTCCTTCAGTGAGAATATGGGCATTAGGGCTGTTCAGGATTGGTGTGGGTAGGTTCCACAACACTACACACCAGCTACTGTAAAGGTAGCTGTAAAGGTACTACTGTAAAGGCTCTGAAAGCATCAAAAGAACAGTCACAGGAGAGGATGTGAGAATAGCTGCTGACAGACAAGTAAACCTGAAGAGCCAGAGCAAAACTGGGAGGGAATTTATCCCCAAACTTACTCTCCACACACACACACAAGTTCTGGAAGCTTTATCATTTCACATTCTCTACTAGTCCAGTGCTCTACTGGTCTGTGCCACCTCTACAAGGCTGAAGATTACTTGGAGTCATAGATGGAAACCTTCACCTAGGATCTGATCTTGGCAGACATCGTAGGTTCACTTGGTTGTGGAATAACCAAGCTTCATTTTTACATTAGTCTGGATGAAACAACGACCCATCACACATCCAATTCCTTAGAAAAGCCTCCCTTGTCAGACTGGTTCTGTTCCCTTTTCCTCAACATCTGCAGCACCAGCATAACCTGCTATTCCTCTCTGCAGCTCGACAATCAGGGCTTGTCTCCCACAGAGTCACAGAATGGGTCAGGTTGGAAGGGACCACAGTGGGCCACCTGGTCCAACGCCCCTGCTCGAGCAAGGTCATCCCAGAGCACACAGCACAGGATTGCATCCAGATTGTTCTTGGATACCTCCAATGAGGGAGACTCCACACCCTCTCTGGGCAACCTGTTCTAGTGTGTGTTCACCCCTCAGTAAAGAAGTTCTCACTCATGTTCAGGTGGAACTTCCTGTGCATGAGTTTCTGCCCATTGCCTGGATCCATCCTCTCAGCACCCCACCTTTAGATTCTGACAGTGATGGGGGGCCCTCTCAGTCATCCCTTTCCTTGAATTTTTCAACCATACAGCTACAGTAGCCTGGTCTAGGAGTGTTGTTACACAAGAGTCACAAGATTTAATATTTCTGCCGGACACAATCTGCAGGAACATCCTGTGATTCACGGGGCCACGCTGCTATAGATCTCTGAAAGCCCTACCCGTTCCCAGGCCTTGGTGCTGTAAGAATGCAGAGTTTTTCTTTCCACAAATAGATGTTACAGGCATATTTGCTTAAACCCTTGAGGTTGACAATTAAGTGATCCTTCTTCCCAGCCCAGCAACTGCTTGGGAACTGCCAAATATTGCAAGGGGAGAGTCCATGAACCATCTCCCAGAGATTATCCGTGCTGCTGCAACAATGGGGATCAAATCTCCCCTAGCGAGCTGTCTGCTGCTGATCTTTCCCAATTAACAATTGCATAATATGGGGGAATTAAGGTCTAAATATCTTGGCACGATACTGTTTGGGAAAACCCTCGTGCTTGACTCTTGCAGAGCTGTAAAAGTATTTCTGGCAATTTGAGGAAGAAGAGTATAAATAAGTAACAAGGTTAAGCCAGCTATAGAAAAGACTTATATCACATGTATTTACAATGAAATATTAGATATAGATTAGATATTAGAGGACTGTCACTATTCCTTCCCAAGGAAAGACAATGAGTTCCATTTAAAAGGGTGGACCTCAAAGAATTCCTCTATTTTAAATTCATCTCAGAGGTTTAGCTTCGAAAGAACTTCTTCCCAGAAGAAGCGTGACAGAAAGGGGATTTCTGTGATCTTGTCATGTCCTTCAAGCAGCTTTTCAGGCCAATAAACAAATATGGCAATCAGCCATCATGGGTGAAGCCAAGGAACACATGGCTTTTTTTTTAATATATATATTTTTATGTTGTCAAATGTCATGACACAAAAATTCATGAGAAAATGCCTTGCAATTCCCAGGAAACCTAAGAGGGGGAAGCCTCTTCGTTAATAAAAAGACATCTAGACATCAAAACCTGCCCTAGGACATAAGGGAGCTCTCTAAGCAAAGAGAGGAGGGATAAAAAACACCTTCCTAGGAAAACCAAGAAGGTATCACAAATTTTAAATATTTAAGATGGGGAGTATGGACAAGTCTTATTCCTTTCTGTTTCTCTTAATACAATGTGTAATTACACAGCATATATTTAAGTAACTTATATTTAGCCCGTGGGACTCCACTAGAAATGATTACAGTGATGAACAGCTTAATAGGATTCATGACTGTCCCCAAAGAAGGGACCATGTCCTCCAGGTCAGAAGAGGGACAATTTCCTTGGCAAAAGCAAAGATGGTAAGGTCCTGCTAGGCTCCCTCATTCAGTGTGATATCTCTCTTGGAAGTTCTGTTACTCAGGGATATCCTGGAGGCAAAGGCCAGACCCTGCTTTTGTCTAAGATGGACAAGGATGGGAAAAAAAACTGTCCAGAGTTCAAAGCCATAACCTGGAATTAGACAAGTTCGTCAAAGAGATGCAGGAAGTTACTCTACTTGGGCTCACAGAGGGATTTTTTCTCAGGAATGTCAAATTGTCCTGCTATGTTGACAGTGCAGAGAGTTAGAAGTTGGGTGCATTTTGCTTTAAAACTTTCAGATAAAGTACTTAAAGAGTAACCCAAAGTCATGTTAGCAGAGACGGCAACTTCCACCACAAAGAAGTTGGAACAGAAATTAAGTGTTCCTCCATCCAGAAGGCTTACTGCAGTTTTTATGGATCAGGAGAGATTATACAAAGGCTAGCATTGCCCAAGTTTCTTCAGAAACTTGCACATCCTTCAAGGGATAAAAGTTGGAGAGTTTGGGGAGGTTTATTTGGAAGCCAATTGCATTTTGTCATATCTTCTGCTGAATTTCATAGGAAACATGGAGCTGTAGCATCATTAGCCTTTTGGATTAGATTATACTACTTGTTCCAAGCTTCTGCTAATACATTTACTTCTAACTTTCAACTAAAATCTCATTTAGCTAAAACAGATCGAAAATGATAGATTTATATTTCAAGGAGGACTTTCACGTGTATTAAGCTAAAATCTGGAAATGTACAACACACTGCAACTGCGTTTGTGTCTGTCATTGTTTAGTATTGATTATTGAGACAGGAAGCCACAGAAATCCCTCAAGGCAGTATAAAATTAAAGACTTAGACCTCCAATACAGGTAACTGTTCCTGATAAGAGCCTCACCTCAGGTCGAAGCTGCTGGTGAATTTTAAGTGGTTGGGAATTCACTTACACATCTGTGAGTCAGAGAATCTGAATGTCTTGAGAAATCATTGATAATCACCGATCACACTTGATAGTGTTGTCACTGGGCAAGAGGGACTGTTTGCTGTTCTTTATCCCAATCCTAGACATTCAAAGTCAAGTGGCACTTTTAGCAAGCAAAGACAAGATTGGAGAGTTGCTTTGGGTTACGCCTTCTGATGCACATTTTCTCTCCTCTGCTTCCTCTGCTGACTGACCTTAAAAAGATCATGAGGAAGACAGTTAAGCTGAAGCTGACCTTCAGCTGGAAGACACTAATGGGTGGATTATTGCCTGTCTGTTCCAGTCTTCTTACAATTCACAACATGAAAATGCAGCAAATGCGAACATTTGTCCCACCACAGCTGCCTCTGTCCATGTCACTGAAAATACCATCTTCAGATCTGATCAAAAGGTGGCAAATCTATGGGCTTGACAATCCCCAGTAACCCAAAAGCCTCTCAGTCATTTATATTTTTTGGCATTATGCCCCTAAAATATGAGCCCACCAAAAATAATCTGACATAATATTGCAGACGCCAATCTCCTGAGGACTTTTGGCAAAAACATACCCACAGCTGGATCCTTGTTACTTTACTTAAGGAGGGATTGCATCTCTCTCCATTTTTAATCATGTGTCAACTGCCTTGTTATCTCTCTTGGTTCAGAGGAACATTTACCTTCACAAAGGGGGTGCTGATTTCTCCCAGCCACCCTCTTTTCTTACTTCAAGTGTTTGTGATATGGATTTATATCATTATTTGTAAGCTTGGAGCTTTATGAATTAAAATATTTCTTTCTCTGTCCTGTTTTTTATGTTGCCATCTTATTATATAGTGTAAATTATACGTAACAAAAACTTATTAAATTTGATATTGCTAAAATTCACATGAAATGTTACCAGTTTGAATTTTTTTTATAAAAAACATGCTCAAGAGATCCCTTTTTGGGAAACTATATTGGCACATTTGAAGGCTAGAGTGGATTTTCCTTTAAACAAATATTTCCTAGTTTTCAGGCTTCATATGGAAATCACTAGGTGAAATGCTATGGCCTGTAGGTCTGGCACCATGACCATAATGGTCCTTTCTGACCTCAGAATCTATCCAAATGCTTTGACTTCCAGTGCATCAGATGAAAAGCAGCTTTTTTTTTTTCCCCCACATCATTTTTCTGGCATTACTCAGGCATTTGTGAGCAGAATGTAAAGCAGGTCCCGCACGTCACGGATTTTGGAACCACTGCCTTTACATGTAAGAAACAGATGGAGAATTACATTGCCAAGAGCTTACCCCATTTGTAGGGAACTAATGGGAACAACAGTATAAAAGGTCTCCAGTTTTAATTGAAGAATTGAAGATGTTTAGGATGTATTTTCTAATTAAGTGATGGAAAGCTGGTTTTGTGGCTATTGTAAAGAAATCTTCCCTCAGGAGCCATCCTGAGAAGTTTTATAGCCACAAAGGATGTGAAAACATATAGAAAATATCTACCAGATAAGGGAGATTACATATTTTGTTGGTATTGTATCAAACACTATTGCAGGTATTTGGTTAATTCAGAACATATTTAAGTTACCTATCACAGAAACCTGTCTCATTGTCTCCCAAGGCCCCTCTGCACATGTGCTGTTTCTAGTGCTTTCATCTGCCTCTCCCTTATTAGACATCATCTTCCATACCTGAACCAGCTCTTTGCAGTCTGGTGTTTTGTATCACTGAGCCAAACCAAGTCCCAGTTGGTGATAAGCAAGAAAGTCATACAAGTCAACAATTTTTGTTAACAGTTAATATTATATCATCGTGGCTATGGCTTTTCACCTAAGTGATGATGACACTCTGCTGCATCAGCAGTTACAAAATAGCCTTGCAGACAGGCCCTCAGCACCAATCCAAAAAACCTGGGAGTGGTCAGACCTCTCTATGTACTTCTACAAGCCACCAATGCTGTGCTGAGAGCCATCCCATCCACACTCCTCTAAAAGACCCAAAAGTGATCCTGCAGTTTACTTTAGACCCTGAAATGGATCTTCCTTTTCCTTTCGTATTGGAAGGCCCTCACAACTGGCATTTCCTTTGAATCATCCCCCACCTTTTACTCTGCCTAACCCATGCCAAGGCTTGCACTCTGTCAATGTTGTTTTCTCCCTCAAGTTTCCAAAATGGAAGATGTGCCAAGGATAAGTCTAACAGAGCATCAGGATTCACTTAAGTGCTGTTGCAAAATTCAGTTGAACTTTACCAAGTGAAGTACTGAAAAGATTTTGCTATGAGACTTTCCTTCCACAGCAGCAAAATCTTAGGACTTAAACCTGTGCCTACCGAGGATATTTTGTTATCTTCACAGAGGGAAGCTGGGCTGTATTAGCAGACCTGATACAAGGCTTAGTCCAAAAAAAAGATAAATAGCTTCCAAATTACCTTTAAGTTATCCAGACTCCCTCATCCTGATGCCTCTATACAAACACCATGCCAGCAATTAAGGAAGTGGATGGAAATAAAATTTGGAAGTGGGTTAAACGACTTGGAGAATCACAGAATCATCTACAATATGGACTCTAGAGCTACCTGGTTTGGAAAACAGTAACACAGGATTACAGGCAGCAAGGTAAAGGCTTAGTTCTTTACATCAGCTATAATCGCTATTAAGTTCTTAGTAGCCTGCAAAATGTGCTCAAAATATCTTCTTCAGTATCAAGAGGGAACATGAACTAGCCTGGATAAAAGGTCAGACCTATGAAAACAGAAGAGGCATTAAGCACTCAGACTTGAAGGAAAGGATGCATCATTTAGAATATTCTAAGTAGAACAATCCAAATATTTCAGTATTAGTGCCAAGAGAATCTGAACCAAAATCACACCCATATAAGTATTAAAGCTCATGCATTTAGATCTCTGTCCAAAAAACCAGAATCAAGTATTCTCTATTATTTTTCTGTCTGGCTTTAGAAAGACTTTCTGGAAATGTCAAAGCAATCTATTTTACATTTGAGATAAGAAAAAAACAATCAGAAAACATGCAGCACAAAATGTTTCAGGACCCTATTTGGACTCCTTAACTATAGTGGAAACATTATCAAAGGCTTGACCCAAACTTACCACAAGGTACAACATGGCCAAGGCAGTCAAACAAAGAAACAAGTCAGCTAATGTATTATTCTTGCAATAAAAGCAGTTGATGTGTCATGCAAACACCACGTTGGAGGGGTGCAGCAAGCCAACCCTTCCCCAAATTTGTGTCATATACGCTGTTTCTATACCACACAGACACAAATTATGAACATGCAATATTTTTCATGGCAGCCTCAGTTTAAGCATCCCATTCCTAAAGCTGATGTAGATATGGATACAGAAACATGAGCTGAGCCCTTGCTGATGTAGTGATCTATTTTGTACCACCCAGGTTTAAAGAGACTTCCCTGAGACTTATTCACCCTGAAGGCAGCAGCACTGCAGCTCCAAGGGGAGGAACATGGAGATACTTCCAGAGCTTTAGGTTGGTCTTTTTGTTACATGTACAAGAGTGACAAACATGAGGAAGAAAACAGGTTTGGACCTCATGGACTGATCCGTTCACCGTTGCAGGATGGGATTAAAAACGCATAAGCCAACTGATTCTCCAACTCCATAAATCTGCCCTGTTGTTTATTCTTAACCTGAAGTTTGAACCTTCCTTTTAAGGCAGGAGTGGTGCTGAGCTGTCCCAAAGATAACTGTGGCCACAGATGGCTGATGATACAGCAGCGATAATGAAAATATTTCCCATTAGCATGGAACATTTTGACACACAGTCTCAGCATTTAGAAAGCCACATCCTGCTGTTTGCATCCTTGGGCTCTTTGGCTGAGATGCAGGATTTGATGGGTGGGGCAGGATCAGTCAAATGCCACGTTCACCAGTATGGGGAACCCTACGATGAGAAATAGGGGCCTAGAGTCATATGCAGTAAGAGTAGACAGACAGTATGATTTAGAGTTTGAGAAAGGCTCAAAGAACTAAACTTCCTAGAAATTATGGAGACAGAACCCTTCTTCTGCAAAGAAATTAAACGGAACATAAATACATGAGGAGAAATTCCAAACAGAAACAGAGCATTTAAGTATTTTTCAGGTGCCACTTCCACCTATTGCTCATTTGTAAGAGTTGAAGGAAAGAACCTCTGAAGGAAGATATACAAAAAAGTGTTTGAAAATGTTTAGTTATCCCAAACTTGCAGAAAGTGGAAAAAAAAAACAACAACCCAACCATAAGAGTCCAGCTTTCCTGATAGG
Source organism: Pseudopipra pipra (assembly GCF_036250125.1). Classification (NCBI taxonomy): domain Eukaryota; kingdom Metazoa; phylum Chordata; class Aves; order Passeriformes; family Pipridae; genus Pseudopipra; species Pseudopipra pipra. The sequence continues at coordinate 5,562,918 of NC_087551.1, read as the reverse complement.
GAAGAGAAAAAGCTGCTAAAGTATTTCAAGAGTATCTTGGACCTCATCTAACTTGCAAAGAAAAAAAGGTTCATCCTCACAGCTTCCTAGTGGAGAACATAATAAAGGAAATAAGGGGTGAATTTAGCAAGCTGGAGTTTCTGCATCCTTCACTCTAGACATCAAACAACTCGACCACGTTGCGTCAAGCAAGAGAAACAGGAAGGGAGAGATCACACAGCTTGAGTTCCTTGGCTCCACTAAGGCCACAGCTCTGCTGCTGAGGAGGATGGAAATCCTATATTCTTCCTCTGGGGCAGGAAGTACCTGTAAACATCTCAGAAATATTCTGCTTTAGCATACTGTAAACAAGAGTACATCATATCCACTGCTCCAGACCATGTAGGGAAAAGAATTGGACAACCTTGGATTCAACCTAGAAGAGGAGAAGGCAGGGAAACTGAGTCATAGCTTAAAAAAACAAGATTAAAAAGAACTTTTGGGACAGGACAGGAACTGAGGTTTTAAGTGGGGCAATTCCTAAGGAAGGAAGGACACCTACTACCTATTCCAATAATATTTTGCATTTATGTAACTGCAGTGGCTGCCGTCCAAGGACCTGAAAATACTGAAGGGCTTCCAGTTAACCAGATTTCAAAATCCAGTGAGATTATAAAATGTTATTCTTCGTTTTTGCCACATGTCAAAATGCCTACCCAAGAATCAGTTTTACACTTCCATGTTGGGGCCAACCCTCATCAGCTGAAGACCCCCCAGCTCAGTATAAAGGGTCATTTTCAGACAAAAATCAGCTGCTGTGCAGCCAAGTACATCAAGATGATATTCCTAACCATGCCTTCCCAAATGGATATTACGTGTATGGACTATACATTTGGACTTTCTATAACAACATTTCTCATATGAAGACACGCAAAACGTATATTGTGAACACATGAAGGCTGTGTTCAGAAATTTATGTCCAAACCCCTTTGTTTAGATCCATTTGTTGCCTCTTTACTGAAGCAGGATCATGGGAAGCAGACAATAACTCAAATAATAATTCTCTGTTTCTCAGTCCTGCTGCTGTTCTAAGAATTGATGTAATTTAAGAATTAAATTTTATTTTATATAGACTATTCCTCTCAAAGTACCCAGGATCTGAGTTGTCTCTGTCTTGGCCACCATTTGTATGAGAGATTTGATGAATCTAAAGCCTGGCACTGACTTCAGCAAAGCAGACAACAGGAAAGTGGAATAACTGAGGGCAAACTTTCAAATGTTTAGTCCTCTGGCAGAACTTTGTACCCTTAACAGAGAGCATTCAGTGTAATACCTGTTCCCAAAAATGGCCTTGGGAAGCTCATCTAATCTTCTTCAATTTCCACTTGTGTAAGATAAGAATTATTCCTGGTCTGAGGAGCAGGATTTAATGATTGGCTGAGCATCACTCCTGTGACAGTAAAGTGGCATTTGTACACCTTTTGTTTAAAGCAGACACCCATATAGTCACATTACTGCTCTTTACACTCCAGACAGCCCTCTGCCAGAAATACCTTTGTGTAGTTGCTACAAAAAACTGCCCGCATCATAATCTGTTTCTAATTTATAAAGGCTGGAATATAAACTAAGCATATTTCCAATTCTGCAGAGCAGCGTGCCAAGGATAAAGCTCAAAGATCTTGACAACACAGAATAAGAACAGCTGACTTGTAAGGATTACAGGAAGGCAGGAAGATGAGTTTGGTGGCAGTGATATATTTTGGGGATGATCCAGCTAACTGTTGGACAAGGCTGATGGATACATTCCCATAAGGATCCAGAGACAGAGCAGTACAAAATAGTGATCACAGAAGTCTAGAGCATAAAGATTACAACACCTGCAGTGCTACACTACAAATAAGCCCAATATCTCTGGATATTCACCTGTCCAAATGGATAGCACTGGTCAATAACAGGTTTTAGGTTAAACTTCAGCAGAGTAATAGAGTTTTGCAAAACCACTGTTGTTCTGGAGTAAAAGAGAGGAAAGAACAAGTATTGATGCCAGCAGATTAAGAGAGCCATTTCCTTTATTAAGGGGTGTTTCATGGAAGGAGGAAATACAGGGCTATTATTACTCTAATAATTAAATATCTCTGTGAAAAAGTAAGAATCTCTCTAATGCATCCCAAACCCATTAATGGAAACCCTCAGTAAACCTAAAACCAGAGGAATACATTTGAAATGTTCTATCCATAAGCCACGAGGCCTCCAGACTTGTCCTACTTGTTCAGTAGAAGTGTGAAAAACTTAGTTTATTCATTCCAAGCTAAGAGTCATTTAGAAGTATTTGAAGAAGGCTCAGATAGGAAATCTGAATTAACTGAAGGCGTATCTACTGAAAATAATTCCAAGTAACAGCACCTGGAGCCACGTAGACTTATGCACAAACACATCCAGTTGATTACTAGGTTGTTACGGGTACTGCTTTGTCCCCATCCCACCAGGATATCAGACAGCATGTCCCACTAGTCTGTGGTGCAGTGGGATGAGCTGGTCTTAAGCTTTTTCCTCCCCAGTTACTGAGGGAAGTTTTGTCTTCTTTTATAGCTGTAACGCTGGGACTGTGGAAAGCCAGTGGAGAGCTGTGAATGTTTAAGTGCTTTATCTTGCTCCAATGCCATGGACCAGAGACCAAAGGGACAGCAGGACATGGTCATCATTCCTGCCACCAGGACTGATTCTGGGCCTCCTTGAGAAGACGAGGAAAACGCTCAAGTAAAATCCTGATCCAACTACACCGAATTCAAGAGCAAATTCTGACAACTGAGCTTATTTCAACCACTGCTCCCACACCATAACCCACATGATACCAAGTGCATTGATGGGACAATGAACTACAGTCCTCAGGAAAGAAAACCAAGCTTATATTTAATCAGAGACACATGACATGTTAATGGATAACTGCAGATTAATTGAAACCATTGCCACAGCAAACTAGGAGCTCAGAAGGCAATATCATAGAAATGGTTTAGAGCTACTTGTGCTGATTAGGCATCAAAGATCTTAAGTGATGTTGCATATATTGAATAATCTGTTCTTTGGATAAATTGTTTGATGGACACTTCAGAAAAATTAGTTGAGCTCAGCAGACAGAAAATTGGCATGGAGACCATGCCAATATAGATCTGCCACTGTTCAGAATATAAAGGAATAAAATCTCTGTTTGTAATCTGCTGCATGAGAACAAAGCAAAAAATATCTCTAAGTAAGAAAATGGTTAAAAAACACCAAGTTTTTTCATGTTGCAGTGTGTCTCTGATGTAGCAAATCTGCATCAAATGACCTATAAAATTTAGTGGGGGGGAGATTCCTTCCAAAAGAATTAGCTACATAAGAAGATGAAGTCTAATATGAGAAGGAAAAGAAATCAACCAACTTTCAAAGTTGGGTATTTTATTACATATTTAGCTGACTACACATTAAAAGAATCATATGAAAGAAGAATAATGTTCCCCTTTATACTCATATGTTCCTTATAACTCAGCTATGTTAGACAAATCATCTACCACATCTATTATGTCAGACAAATCATCACATATCTGTGCCTGCCCAATGGATGTGCATCGATACAGTATCTCAGTTTCCTACCAAATCTCTGGGTGCCCATACCCAGACCTGTAGCAACCTAAAGAGCCCTGTCATCACATCACTGTGGCTGATGCAGATCAGCAGTGAAGCAGCAGTTTGGTCCCTGTGTGGCTCTTAAAAAGGGCATCCTGCACACTTGTCATGGTGTTGGGTTTGCTGAATGCTCACAAATGCGGGGCAAGGCTGCAGTCAAACCCCAAAACATTAAACATGAGATCTACCCACAAACCAGTTGCAGCAAAAGTACTGAGAAACAAGCCCCTCTTGAGAAATCCATAAATTGCTTTATGTTCTCTAAAAGAGGTACAACCTTCCAGGACACACAAGATTTGCCCTCAAAATGCTAGATTTTTTTTAAACCATCGGTTGGATTTATCTTTGCTCTCATTCTGAATGTATTTTAAGCAGAGTTGTCAGAAAGGGGCACAGGATGTTCTTGGATACCATTCTGTGGGTAAACCACATCTCTCCTGTCATGGCAAGTGTTAATAAAAGCCTGATCTAGTTGAAATGGTCTGAAACAGAGATGATTGAGGGACATGATCAGACCCTACCTCTCCATCATTGAGGGAAAAAAGGATGAAAGCTCAAAAAGAACAGGAGAGGGATTTGCCTCCCTGCCAAAGTATTTTGGCAGCTCCTTAAAACTGGGATACCCAGACACCAGATAACTGCTCTTTAATTACTCCACTTGCTATCTTGTCCAAGCTGCCTTTGCAGCATCTGGAGATCAACAGCATTTGCAATTGTTACTAAACTGCACAGAAACCCTTGCTAAACTTTCATTTCTCAGAAAATTTAGGTTTCAAACTGATTTTTATTCTTTCTTTTGCTACGCATTGCAGAAGGAGTCCCAGGGAAATTGTTAATCTTTGGTTTAAAAGTGCTTGCTATTGTTAGGTTTCTCTTGCTGCTTAAAGTGGTTTTCCTCCAAACTTCCCACCTGAAAACACATTTCTTATAGAGACCCAACTCGTCACTGCAGCTTCTTCTACCCTTTGTCACAGTGAATAATTCTGACAACCTCAAGTCATGGGACACTTTCACATGGTGCAGAGCATTTTTTACCATAGGAACTTCACTGAGGCCAATGGTGTTGGTCATAATAGAGAATAGTGAATAATGGCTATGGGGTATACAACCCCTGGGATTGCCAGAAGGCAAATGCAAGAACTGAACAGAGGGTTCCAGGCTTCTCTAGCAAAACTTGTACCTCCTATCTAGATGGTAAATCCTGAAAACTTAGTGAATTAATCACTACTGATAAAACACAGCGAGAGAAAAATTAATATGAACTGATTCACCTTAGAATCACAAAAAGGTTTGGGTTGGAAGGGACCTTAAAACTCATCTTGTTCCAATCCCCTGCCATGGGCAAGGACACCTCCTACTACACCAGGTTGCTCAATGCCCCCATCCAACCTGGCCTTGAACACTTTCCAGGAACAAACTGCATATTAGAAACCCATATTAGTTCATATCAAATGAATTAAACTTGTTGCAGAAACATTATGGATAGTGTCAGCTTTATACCATTACAGGCAAAGCATGTCTCCTGCATGTTTTTTGTTCCAAAGCCCTTTACAGTGATCTAAGACGTTGGATCTACAGCTCATTATTTTTCTTTGTGTTAAGTCCAAGAAGACATTGGTATTCCTATGTATTCATTTGTTCCCATGGGATACTGATATCGGATCTCTTTGGGTATTCCAATTTGCAGTCCAAAACCACAAAAATAGTTTGGCAGCTGAAATTAATGACTATGTTTCTGATTTGGCAAGGTCCTTGAACACATGCTCACCTTCAAGTGCACGAGTCCCCCATTAATGCAATAGTTATTTATTTCTTGAAATTAAGCAACTGCTAACCTCGGACTTACATGTTTTTGTGTAATATTGTGAAACGCATTCAGTAAATAAGTAATTACACTTTTTTTTCATTACCAGTGTGTAATGATGCACACAATCTTAAATCTACAAATATATTGTCCATTTTCCATGGCACAAACAACCTGCAAGACTGACAATTAAACATTCCTGCAGAAAATTAATCATAGTTCAGGCTAAATCCTAGAGTCCACTAGAGCATCTCCAGTCTGGATGTTATCTCGAAGTGAAGGAGGTTACACAAATCTTTCTGTAAGGTACTTAGGGCACTCCCTCATTAATTTCAGAAAATAGATATCAGGGTATCATGTTTATAGTGTTGTAACCAAAGCTGGTAAACACAAGTTTGATGCCATGGAGATGTAATGGACTTCCACCCAAATGGAAAAGCTGTCCTTCATACCATTTGTTTTTTTCCAGTGAGGAAAAAAGCCTCTGGTGAAGCACTGATTTCAAGGGTGTTTACAAAACCACAACAACAAACTGTGATTGGAGTGATTGTTTTAAACTAAAAAGACTATTTTTGAGCAAAAGAGAATGGGTCATGTCAGCACATGCTCTGTATGCGTGGTATTCAAATTATACAAAAATTTGCTTTGCAAGGAAGTCTAATATCTCTAAAATCCTTCACTGCTGCATCCATATGCATTTCTAGGAAATTCTGCAGTCGGTCCAAATCCCAAGTGTTAAGAAGGAAAAGTTTCTAAGAAGTCAAAAGACCGGGGAGGGGGGAAATCTCACATTCAATTTACACACTCCACACTGTTTGGTAAATAGCAGCTATTGTTTGGAGCAGAATGCAGTCACCATTCATTATATTTTGACTCTACATTCTTCATTGGGAATTCAGGAAGTGGTTCAGACTAAAATATTCCCTTATGTTATTTGACCTGTAAAAACTTGGAGACAGGCCAGAATCTGCAGTTCTTAAACAGACAACACTCCCATTGACTGTGGGATTGGACCTTGGAGTTGACTGGCCTGTACCCCCTGTGCTGCTCAGCCCAGTGCAGTCACTTGGGGCACAGGGTGGTGGCCACAAGAACCTGAAGAGGAGACCATTAGATTTGCTTGGAGCTGTTATTCATCTGCCCAGAGAGACAGTAGGCATACCCTGAGAACAGCTTGTACAACACCTTAGAAAGAGAACTAAACATCGTAGGATCTCACAGAATTATTTTTTCAGTTACTGTTCCTTCCTGTTGCTTCTTCTGATAAAAAGGCATTTTTGAGTTGAAGGAAACCAGTAGTTTTTCAATGGATTTCTTGACAGAATACACTCAGAACAAGACTGTCAGAGGTAGGTTCACTCTTGTTATCTGAGGTAGAAGTAGGCATCCAAACACCCTGTGAGCATGGGTTTCAGCATCTTGTATTTTTAAACCCTAACACATTTGGAAATCAAGACAAACTCCCGGATTTAAGGACATAGTTCTGTTTATGATTTCACTTTGCCCTTAAGATACCATTTTAAATTCTTGTTAAATTTAGAATCACAGAATAGTCTGGGCTGGAAAAAACCTTAAGTGCATGGGCAGGGACACCTCCCACTAGACCAGGTTGCTCAGAGCCCCATCCAACCTGAGCTTGAACACTTCCAGGGATGGGGCAGCCACAGCTTCTCTGGGCAACCTGTGCCAGAGCCTCAGCAACCTTATGGTAAAAATTTTTTTTCTAACTTTTGATCTAACTCCACTGTCTTTCATTTTAAAGCCATTCCCTTTTGTCCTGTCACTACAGTTCCAGATGAAGAGTCCTTCTCCATCTTCCTTGTAGGACCCCTTCAGGTCCTGGAAGGCTGCTATGAGGTCTCCACACAATCTTCTCTGAGACAAGGGAACTCAGTTTAAATCTCATCACAAGACTTGAGGGAGGTAGAGAGAAGCACTAACATCAGCACTGCTTTGGAATCATATATTCGAGTTGTCATCACTCCATATTTATCCTGCTCAGAAAACAGTATTTAACCCAAAAACCCCTCACTTTGCATATGTGCAAGAGGAAATGCAAGTCACTTAGGATTATGGATTTCATTGTAAGGGAAGGGACTGGTGTTCCTAGAACACTTGCCTTTGAGAAACATCCCTTTTCAGGTATGAACAAACAACCGAGTGTTTTGTTCAAATCAGTGCCTGATATTTTTAGGCTGCTACACTTGGTGTTTAGCATTTATCTCTCAGAATTTAATCTATCAGATAGGAAATGCTTAGTTTGGCAGAGGCAGTGGGATTACTCAGTGTTAGCTCACTGGTTACATTTCCACAGGCTTTAAGACATTCTTCTCTTTTAGACTTCATATTTTTTTGATAGCAGGTTAATGCATAAAGGTTGTTTCGACATTACACCACGCACTGGAGCCAGGTGAGCCTTTGTGTAGCCTTTTCCCTTGGCAACTGCTCTTACTGGTGTCAGGAACACTCTTTGTCTCTGTTCCAGGAGATTTGTGACTCAGGGCACATTCCCTTCTGGAAACGGAAAGGAAAATGAAGTTCTCTTCCTTGGTATCAGCAGCAAGTTTCAGGAGAAGCAGGTTTTATTTTCCCCCACCCCCCTTTTTTTAAATTTTTAATATATATAGTAAGATTTGAATGATCTTGTGGAATTCTGTAAATATTTTATTACATATTTTATAGGTGGAGCATTTTATATCTCCCAATCTTTTTGGAAGGGCAGCCACTGAGTTCAGTTTCTCCTGCCCCTCTAACTGCTTCCATCTGTCCAAGCCTATGTGTAGTTCACTAATTGTCGACCCCTTAGGTAGGATTTGCTGTTTTCTATAGGTTTATTGTTAATCATTAGGTTCAGGAAAAATAAACTTCTTTGACATTACCAATAAGGGTCTCCAAGAACGAAGAGAAAAATTCCTCCTGCTTTAATTGCTCTTAGCATTTTTAAAACACATTCCTTCAGCACTGTAGTAGGAAATGCTTCTGGATAGGACTGGTTCAAAGAAATACATATCTAAAGAACTAGTAGGAAAATTGGATTAAACTATCACTACTGCAAACAATGAGAAGAAGGATTAATTTTTCAGCAAAATAACGTTGAAAAATCTGTCTGAAAACACTCCTTGCCTGCAAGTTTCATTCATGTTTATCTGAATAGATTTCTCACGGTCATACATTCAGAGGATAAGCCAAATCATTTCAGTAACAAACTATATTTATCACACTCTGATGGCACCTTTTCTGGGTTTTTTTGAAAAGTCATGTAAAACCTGACTCTCCATAGTGGAAGTCTCACAGGGCAAAGGCAAGAAATCTACTGTAAGTGGCTTATAAACTGTGTCAAAATTATGAAAAGCTTCACACAATTTATAAAATAAGGGATATTTTCCTTTAAAAAATTAAATAGTACATGTGACCCGTTATTTTTCAAGATGTTTTTATAATCTATCATTAATTGCTGCATATTGGATATTTTTTAATTTCCCCCAAGATAAATAGCACACACAATTCTTTATGGGACTTTACATCCACATAAAAATGCATCTGTGTTCTAGCAAAACCTACTGACACTGAGGATAAATATTTCCCTTTTAAAAATTAATTTTTCAAAATGTTTGCTCGACAAATACCACTTTTCATCTCATTATTAAGACCAACAAATTATAATGAATGTTTCTAAGTGGCCTAAATTGAAAATATTTCTCTGTTTTTAGTTTTTAGCCTGGGTGATAATTCATGCTTTGAAAACAAAATTTGCAAAGGGAGCAGACTAATAAAAAAACTGCCATATAGAGTTTTTTGAGATTTGGGGGTTTGTGGGTGTGGGGCGTGTTGTTTGCTTTGTTTCTTTTTCAGATTTTAGTTTTTTAAAAACTGAAAAAGGGAATTTTTCAGTAAGTGAAAAGGAATTATACTCTCTCATTATCAGAGCGGGCAAGAGTCCTAACGATGGACCAAGGTATCATTGTCAATGCCAGATTATCATCCAGGAAAACGAATTCATTTCAATTATGAAACACACAAACTTATTTATGCCTCTTTTCAAGAAGCTGAAACATTCACCACTCCTTATCTCACACCTGGAAGTGCTCAAGGCCAGGCTGGATGAGGATCTGAGCAACCTGGTCAAGTGGAAGGTGTCCCTGCCCACGGCAGGGGGATTGGAACTAGATGAGCTTTAAGGTCATTTCTAACCCAAGCCATTTTGAGATTCTATTGTTCTTAGCATGAATACAAAATAATAAAATGTAGAAGGAGCAAACATGGTGCAGATGAACATCCCACCAGTACAGAAACAGGGAAACCCTTTTGAACCTGGGAATGGCACAAGGAGAGCTGCCAGAGCAGAGACACGAGCTGGAGAATAACAGACTTCCAAAGGGAAGAAAACCACAACAGAACAGCGGCAGAGGATGAACTTGAAAATGGAAGAAGTGACAAATGTCTGCATTTTTTCCACAGGGTGACAGATAAGCAGAGTTGGAACAGAGCATGAGAGTAACTCGAGCACAGAACCCAACTGAAGCAACGAGCAGGGTCTATTTTGCCTTAGGTAATATGGGTTAAACTAATCCAGAGAGTGATTTGAAGGGTGTTGCTGAGCCTAAGATCTTGTGTAGGCTGAACTTAAAGAAACTCTCTGCAGACAAGACATAGTGGGTTTTACCTCAGTTGGCTTTTTGCTCTCTCTCTCACTAGATTTATGCTTTATATTGTAGATGCATAGAAGCCTAAGCTGTGCAAGAATATATGGATTTAATCCTTATCAAGTAATTTATAGGTGTTATTTGATATTCACAGAAGGAATTGATTGTAAAATTCACCTCGAGCTAGATCCTTAGTCTTTACTTATCCCTCTACACATGATGAAATCAGAGGTATTAAACTACCACATATGTGTGTATGGGAATAAGAGAGTCAACCTCTTATTCCCAAAATGGGTTTTGACGTGTAGGCAGAATATGATATATAAAGTGTGCACTCACATACACATTCAGAGCTCAAAATAACAGAGAAAAACCTTGCTGGTTCTAAAATATCTCTGCCACTCCTCTGTTTTGTAATTTTACCCGTGACTTTCAATTACAATTGTAAATTGCTTATTTCTAAGAACCAAAGGAAGGTTCAGTGCAACTTCAGCTAGATTGTTTGACGCCCAACTCTGGGAGCTAATTTTAAATTTTCCATCTGTGCCGAGAAACTTTTTTCACATAAAATCTATCTCCAGACTCATTAGAGACCTGGGAACAGAATAAAAGGGCAGTGACAGGTACAGCTGAGTATGTAACTGTAAATTCATTTCTTCATGTGAATTTCAATCATTATATTTGCAAATGTATTCATTTTCAGTGGAAAAAAAAATCTGTTCTCATGAGAGTAAAATTCTGCTTCTATGAGATAATTACAGTTTTGGCCTTTCTCTTTTGTGGAATTCTCTTTAAAAGCTGCTGATTATACCATGAAGAGAAGCAGCTAGCAAGTATCTGATTTGATTAACAATTCAAGCAAAATTTACATAAAAACTTAGCATATAAGATCACAATTTCCAGGAGATGGATGGAGCCCTGCCTGATGTGTCTGCAGTGAGACTGATTTCAGCACGAGTCCCTGCTCTGATGTGTCTGTATAATGTATAGGGCCAAAATTCCCCAACTGATTTAATGGACATTACTCCTCAGATTCTGACTGTCTGCAAACAAAGTAATTAGAGATTCATTTGCATATTTTAATTGCCTCAGTGTTTTGGTTTGGGGTTGTTCTTTTTAAAGATATGTGGCTTTACGTTTCCTATGCGTGGTTGAAACTTTTCAATGATGTTTGCAAGAGAACAAACCCCAGACGACAGTAAACACGGGGTTTTAATATTTTATATGTGAACTTCCAGCACAAAGCAGCCGACTTGCAAATAAGACATTCATTGTTGCAAGGTGTATGAAAGGATTTCAAGCTCCAGTTTACATTATAGGGAAGAGACTTTTGAAGCCACCTACATACAAATCCAAAGAACAGAAAAGAAAAAAAGAAAAGCCACAGCCTTTAGTTTTCACCAGCGAGTGAAAACTGTTGGTTTGGTTCCAGCTTCAAACCTGAGTAAAGCAGATAAACTGCCTCAGTTTTGTTGTTTCCCTGATCAGCTCATCCTACCAGAAAGCTGTGGGGGCTTGTTTCCCCTACAGCAATGTTTCTACCTACAGAAAAGTGAAAAATGCCATCTTGGGTGCTCCCATAGGCAGGTCATGTGTGCCAACAATGGATTCAATTCAAACCACTGAAGCTTTAGGATCAGGCCTTCAAGGTGCCTCAAAACACCCAATTTGTATCTGAAACATCATCTTGAATGCATTTATATCTTTTTTTTTTTCTGCATGTCAGAGGTTTCTGTGACTCTTGCTATGTTCTGTCCTCGGGTTTATTAGAGACCCTGGCAACTTCACCAATTCTGTCTTCCCTCTGTACTTACAATTGGGACTCAATTTGCCAGGGCCTGTCGAACACAAAGAGTCCCTTTAAAGGTTTTGTGTGAGGCCTGTTGTCACTGAATCACCAGCTCAAGGCTTGATCTTATCCCTCTGAATTGTAAGGACGGCAGGATTGAACCCCAAATGAGATAGTGTCTCTGACTTGAGTCAGACTGCACTGTTAAAATTCCCATCACTAAAATGCAGCCTTTCTTTGTACATAGTCCTCAGGACTTCTCAATAGTAGCAGGCAAGAAAATTCCAATAATGCCAGAGGGATCTTTGCTTGCCTCAAGTAGAAGAGAATCCATGGGAATTCTCAGAAGCTTTTTATCTCTTGCTCCCTGCAATTATTTTCTAAGCTAAAAGCATAATTGAGGAGGGGAAAAAAGCAGATGACCTCAGCTACCAAGTAGAAAAATATCAAGAAGAAATGACACACACTGTGGAACAGAAAGATACTTCACTGCAGCAGGCACTGGGCTGGGATCAGAGAAGAGCTCTTGCTTCCAAGGTTGGACACAGATTTCCCATAAAACCTTAAGGAAATCATATCTCTCCTGTAACTTTTCACTACTTCATAGGAAGTGTTTAGGATAAAACTGAAGGCTCCCTCAGAGGTGTTCACAGAGGAGAACAAGGAAGGTTTTATAAATATCTACATAGTTACAAAGGAAAAACAATGTTAGAGAAAGGTGTGAGAAAACAAATGAACAAGTTACTCCTTCAGAAATAAAAGAAAATACAGAGTGCTTTGCCTGGAGGGCCCACCTGCACACTCTACTCCAAAAGCCACTGCTGCAGGAGAGTGCACTTCAGTTATCAAGTTGTCACAAGAAAACTCGTTTTTCCTTTATTCTGAGGGGATGCATTAAAAACAAACACAACCTCCTTTTAAGTGCATTAGGAAAAATGGGTCAAGTGGGACCATGTGCACCTACAGTGGGGATTTCCCTGCTCTCAGTTAAAGCCACCTGACATCCTCAAATTTAAGCAGAAAGCCAAAAGGTAAATTATTTTCTTCCTTCCTCCCCCTCCCCTCCCCACCCTCCAAAAGCCAGATAAAACAAATTACTTCCCATTACAAGCAGCTGACTTGAAAACCTGAAGTGGCAAAGTGCAGCCAAGGTGTTCACTGCCAAGGGGGGTGCAAGGACACACCAGACCCTCTCCTGGGCCCTTTTCCATGTGCACTGGGATTTCACCACCACCACCAATCTGCAAGTCTGATTTTAAGGAAACTTTTGTTGTCCTCTGGCTGACTGGGGTTGAATCCTGCCTTTGGATTAGGCAGGGCAATTCCTTAACATGCCAGGTACCACACTAGGATGGATCTGTTGCAGCTCAGCATTGCCCTTGTAGGCAATGCTGAAAAATTAGGGGTTTTGGTACATGAGCAATCCTAAAGACCAGTGGAAATCCTGGTTTGTGACCCAGAATTTTCTACTCTTAGTTTATAGATGCTCTTCCTTTGTTTCTTACATGAGACTATAAGAAATCTGGGCCCCCAAGAGTGCATTTTACACTGCTTCCTTCAGCTCAGAGCAACTTCCCATAAAATATTTTTGATTTAATAAACCATCTTGCTCTATGCATTAAAATTCCTCCACCTACAGTAAACAAGGCTGTGACAATTAACCAAAACCACAGAGACCCTAATAAAACTGTAATAGGAAGGATTTAGAATTTCTTATTTCAACAATTTAGAAAAGCCAACGATACCTTTTCTGGTGGGCACCCTAGGAGAAACTTTAAAAGGGCCACAAAATGCCCTTTCATTGGATATTAAATTGGATTATTTAAAAATTCCCAACATGAAAAGAAAAAGGCACACAGAATACGCACATAGGCAAATGCCAACGGGATGGAATTTCTGTTTGGATCCAAAACAAGGACCAAAGTGCAGCACCCAGTAGCTCTGATGGGAACCTCACTGGAGAGATCACCAAAATGTAATTTATAGAAAAACCCGGGTAATTATTGCTACCAGTGCCCTGGACACTGAGCCTGTAGCCCCCAAGGGACACAGAGCACTGACTGCCCCAGGCATGAGCTGAAAGAGAAGACTTTCAACAGTGTTTCACATAAGGCACTAAGAAAAATGAACATAGGATGCAGACTATTTAGTTAGTCTTCATATTTATTTTCTAGACAACTGCTCTGCAAGGTCAAGATTTTGTTCTTTGAACTCTCTGCATTATTAGGAAGTCGTAATTTTAAAATTCCAAAGATAAAAGGTAGGATTTTTGCTGAGGAGGAGGGGAAGGTAGACATAAATACCACGGCTCCAAAATTCCCAGGCATAAATCGTGTAATTTAAATCTCCAAAATCTGCGGGTGAAGCCACACTTTATGTTTACAGCTGTTGTTCAGAGCAGAGAAATCTTTTGGCCCGTGATAGAACAGCATCTTATTTCTTTAGTCTTGCCTAAAATTTATTATTCATGGACCATGGTTCTTTCCCTCAAGAGGACTTGGCTAGAAAGCTCTGCATTTCACGCATCAATCTCACCCAGATTAGCAAAGCAAACACTTAGCATGAAAACAATGTCACTCTGTTTACATACAGGATGCAAAAGAAACTCTCCAAATGAATAAATGAATGTGTCAGTTAAGCTGCTTGGGTTCATGTGGTATTCCTTCATCCTCCTTGCTTAAAAAATTAGGAGAATATTTTATATGATTCATGGAAGAAAACCTGGAGGGAAACTACAACACATCCTATGACTTCGTGTTCTCTTCCCCACCTTTTTTGGTCTGTGATGAACAGCTGTTCATTGTCTAAAATAGCAACTCCCTTTTCAGCCCTTTCCACGTCAAAAGGAAGCCACCTTATCCGTCCAATTTTCTAACCCCAGAGAGGTGTAAACACTCATTTCCTAGTGTCAGCCTTCACACATCTCAGCTCTTTGAACCCTGGCACCTAAAGACCAGAACAACATCTCCACATGATTTTTCTTTCCCACCTCTCTTATCAGAGATCATTCTGCCTGTAGCTCACCTTTCCCTCCACTTGCTGCATTCTCTCGAGCCACTGAGCCAGAGCTGCTGATGCAAAGGGTGGAGATGGCATTTATTTTGTGATACCTTATCACTGGGCTGATACCCATGTCTCAAAAAACCTTTCTTAATGGCAAGATAACTTGGCAACTTTCTCATGGTACCAGCATTTCACGTCAGCTCTTAGTCCAGGGTGGCACAAACACCTCCCAAGCCATTTTCTTTTAATGCCACAGCAAAATTCTTCCAGGACATTTTATGATTTCCATCCCTGAAGCTGCAGCACAAGGGTGCTGCTCCAGCTCTCCCACCTCAGCTGGAGGAAAAGTGCTGTTCAAAGTGCAACATAATCTTTTATTTATGGGTTTATGTATTTCCAACTGAGATTTTTTGAAACCTGTCAAAATTTTAAATCCAAATGGCCCTCTTGGTTTCAAGCCAAGACCTTTTCCTGATAAAGGAAACTTCTGTAGAAGTGGAAGTGTCTAAAAAGAATTTAGCAGTGGGTCTTGGTGATAACAAGAAGGTTGATGGGCAGTAACTGAACCAGCCTCCTAAATGAAAATACTTGCAGCCTGAATTTTCACCACTGCAAAAAACTCCTTTTTTTTTTTCCTTGAGAAATAGTTTTCTTGAAAAAATAAGAAGTGGAAGAGTATAAGTCAGATTCTTGGTTCACCTTTAATTTAAACCCAAAAACCTCTGTGTTGAAATTAGCAGACATTCTATATTTACACCAAAAGAGGAGAAAATACTCAATATCCCTGGGATTTGAATACACAGACACGTGGTCAGTACTCAAACTGTTGCAAAGCACATGCTAAAGTGTTCATTAATCTAATTGTGGGCCAAATCCTGGAAAAAGTCTTACTTCCCCACATGAATTCTCCCACTAGCTAGTTACTACAAAAGTCAGATTCCAGCCCTCTTTCCCACACTGATCATGCTAACACATGGGCAATCTGTTGATTTAAACAGAAATCCTTGGAGAGTCTGGAGCTGCTTGACCTCCACAGACCTGCCACCACGAGGGTTCATTTGGAAAAGTAAGAGCCTCCCAAATTCCCAGCCTGAGCCTGCTGGGCCAGGCCCTGCCACCCTCATGCCAGCTTTAAAATAGTCCACATGCTCATTATAATGCCAATATAACTTCAGTTATACTGAGGAGAAAGGTGGGAGGTTCATCAGGTGACCCTAAAAAACATTCTCAGGTCAATCCCAACTTCTGCACTGCCAGAGCTTGGGAAAACTACAAGCACTAACAAAAATCCACCTTGTACAACTGATGGCAATGTTTTATCTCAAAGTATCTCAAAAACTTTATCTCAAAGTTCCAGTATAGACTAAATACATCCAAACACTCACATTTCTGGGCTTACACTGAATTACAGGCAGCTACAGATAGTACAGATAGTTAATTATTAAAGTAGATTAAAGCTGTAAGGCTTCAATTATTCAGTGCAGTGACTTTCACAACAGATAATAGTGCACTTTCCACACAGTTCCCTTGAGTGAAATCCTGGTTTTTGCACATGCTAAGGTTTTTTCATTTGTTTTCTTTTGATTTGGATTCTTTGGTTTTGCCATGGAATTCTGGATTTCTTCCATGTCATAGAAGAGACCAGAAACTGGTGTTCTTCTCTAATGTTCTTACAGATCTGAACTGGCTGTAGGTCACAGCAAAGAGCCACAAAGCAAATTTGCACCACCCTTCACCAGAACACAATGGACTCTGCAAGGTTTATTATTTTTTCTATTCAGCTGCATCCTCTATCACATGCAAAAGGCCATTTATGTAACTTTTCTAATCTAACTAGCTTCCCATCGTGAGTTTTTCCATGAAAAGATCTTTCTGCTTTTATAAAAATGAAGATTTTTCCTTTCACTGCCTGCAAAGAGTCCATGACTTGTCCTAATTCCAGATTTTGCTACAGCCAAATTTCCTCAAGGCAAATTTATTACTGTTAATTACATAAAATTAATTTAAAAGTTACTGAGGAGCTATCTCCCCCAATATTCCTTTTATTCAGTACATACATAACAATTTCTACTTCTCTCTGGATTTATTTCTTTTCCTCTAGATATTCAATAGGATTTTGCAAGAGAGAACAAAGAAGAGCTACCAATTATAAATTCATCTCTCTATTTTTAATTCTAAAATCTTAAAGAAAGTGGGCCCCAGGACAGTATCCCACCACAGGCATCTTTCATTTGCCCAGTGAACCCCTTGCTCAGCAAATCACCACAGGTTTCACTGACCTTGGTAATATTATGAGGGTCATATTTTCCCATGGATGAATTGTTCTGAAACAGTCTCTCCAGTGTTAGTCACACTGGCTGTTCTTTGCCATCAGGCATGCGTGTCCTCTTGGTTTCTTTCTTCTCTTAAACAAACATATTTATTGTGTCTACCACTAGACAAATCTCCCTTCCCTGAAATTTCTCCCTTTGTCCCTTTCCTCATCCCAAATAAAGAGGTGTTAATGAACTACATCACTTCTCTATTCTTGTATAAATTCCCTTCTCACACTTCTAGATATGGCTGTAACAGAACAATGAGTAGAATATATTTCACTTTTCAAACAGCAATTCACTGGTATGATGGGCATAATATAAAGTCATTGATAATCTCAATATTATTACTTTATCTAGAATGAAATAACCAAGCTCAAAACACGGGGGATTTTTCCTTTTCCTCACCTCAAAAGTACGTAGAAAAACCTTTAATATCCAGAATTATAATATACAATATATATATAATATCCTGAATCTAGAAGGCATCTCAAATTCAGATGAAAAGTTCAAGCCACAAACAAAGCTATAGGTCATGTAGGATATCAGGTTTGATCATGTTTGATCATGATCAAACCCTGATCAATGAACTTGGAGAGGTTTCAAATGGGTTCAAATTTCTCCCAGAATTAGGCTTTGTGTAGTTTGTTGTCATGTAATAATAATGATTATTAATAATAATAATTTGGACTGTGGAATGGGTCCAACTGGGCAGGGGAAAAAAGCCATTTGCTAACAAAACCTTACATCAATTTACTTGAGTAAAAGCAATAATTATGACAGCCCTTTGCTAAAATAGATACAGAAAGAGGGGTAAATAATAGTTCAAATAAAGCTGTTACATGGCTTAATGAAGCTGCCAATTACATAAATAACCTTTCCTATCAAACGTATATTCAAACATCTCCTTGGTTAAAATGAAGAATTTACATTATTTATTATTGAAAATAAATCTAAAATGGAGTGAATTTTTATCCCATATAATAATCTTATTTGCCATTTTGCTTCAAGAGCATCAACCCACATTTACAAGGGAAGTCTAGTGAGCATATCCAGTGCCCACATTTCCTTGCATGCTTTTTTTCTGAAAAAAATCCAATCTTTTCATTTTTGACATTGTTAGACATGTCAGTAATGATTTCTCAAGCATCACAGGATTTAATATTTGAAGGTAACTCCAGCTATCACCACATTTCCTGCAGTCAGTGCTTCCCTCAGAGCACTCATGAAGAACTCCTGATGAAGATCAAGAGACTTTACATTATTTACACAAATTGTTTCAAAGCAGCAACAACCTCAGCAAAGAGCACTATGAAGGATTATTTATTCCATTCAAGAAAATAATACACAGGGAGGTATCGAGAACTGATGCCTAGAAAGTGAATGTGGACTTAATCCCCCACAACAATATTATGTTAGGAAATAACTAAAATAATAATAAATAAATAAATAAATAAATAAATAAATAAATAACCAAACCAGGATTGATCCTTTGCCTTGGGTACAAAACTGTTGGCATCTAAATTCAATGGATAAGGAACTATAAAAGTGAATAGAACAATGGACTCAACACCTGAGCGTTTTCTTGGATTTTGTACATGTTTTGATATTCCTTAGGATTAGGCAATTCAGTAGGAAAAAGATGACTTATTATGGGCTTTTTAGGACTGGCCAAGGAATTTAGAGAATCCTGCCCAACTATGGGCTTTTGCACAAGGTGTGTGAGAAGGGAGAAAAGAGGAAATTCCCATTCAACTAAAAAAAAAAATAAAATCCCATATAAAAACCAAGTGAGTAAGAAACTTGCTGACTCACTACCAAAGGATATTGGAATTAGTCATCCCTACTCCTTCCCCAGAGGTCAGAAAGAATTAGTTTGCTGTAATATTTTTGGACTATTTGAAATACCTAGAAACCAGATCAGCTGAAAAACGCAGGACCTTGACTGGGAAAGTTGTGAAACGGTTTCTACCAAGGATCAAAATAAGCTTTTGTGAACAGCTCTGAATTTATTTGTGTGTTTTTTCTGTGTAGCTGCCGTTTGAAAACATCTTCGCTCTGCACGACAGCAGCAAGAAGTCCACATCAAGAGCTTGCTAAAGCCAAAACCAATTCCAGTAGGGCAGTAAGTACAAAAGCACCTCAAGAAAGAGGGGGGAAAAATATAATGGGTGTTTTGCAACACTGGTCAGAGAAAAGTTGCTTCAAACTCAAGATCTGCCCTTCTTGCCTCAAATCATGTTTCTAATTTACCAGAACACGTGTGCTCTCAAGTATAAGGGTGTGTGCAGCTTAATTGACTTCACATACTTAAAGTTCAGTTCAGATACATTGCTAGACCAATTCATATAATAAAAATTGCAGAACTAAGACCACATGTTATTTAATGCCTTTTAAAACATGCTTGTGTATTTAAATGCATGTCATAATCTAAGTCTCCAGCATTACTCAAAGGACAGAGGTCACTAAGGTGGACAGTGAGCCGTGTGTGTTTGAAACATGTTTAAAGATGGAAAACCTTCTTTTCTTACTAAGATCTGCCACTGGTCACCCAATGTTCTCAAATATATCAACTTAATGAGTAAGAATTGTCCCCATTTGATAGAGTGTAGCAAAAGAGCAATTGGACTTCAACATCGAGGGTTAAACCCTCTCCTACCACAAAGCAGTAAACTATTCAGCCAGTGGATGTGAATTTATTTATAGGAAGGAATTTGGAACCTATTTTCATCACCATTGGATTTAATATTCCTAAAAGAAAACTGTGATAACAATAAAATCTTCTATACAGGGTGTGGGAGTGGATTCTAGTATTTGTATGTCAACTAATGTTCATGTTTAGTACGTATGTTTTCCTAATTTTACAGGCTTCTTAACGTGTCAGGGAGACATTTATGGGGCCAAATTAACACAAGTTGTGGACTTCTGATGGGATTCAGTTCCTAAAAGGCACACATTTCACTGATGGTGCTTCATCCACCCATACGGTCTCCACAGTATAAACAATACCCATGGAAACAAAGGAAAAACATTAAGAGTTTTGAACAATAGATACTCAAGTTCAAAGCCCATTAAGGTTCCTGTGACACATGAATGTGAAATGATTTGTGTTTAAATCATGATTCTCCCTTTGAAATAATTTTTATATATGACTCTGAGGTCTGGTCCAAATCCCAGAGAACACCCTGGGAAAATTCCCACTACCTCACTGAGCTTTGCAGCAGGCTCTGAAGTACATCAATATTGTTTTCAAGACACACACACACAGTTTGCTCAAGTGTGGAATGACAGCACATTTGACAAGTCCAACCAGAAATTAAATAGAGGTCTTGGTTGCATTCTTTAAACCTGGGCTTTCATTCCTCTTTTTAAAAACCTGCTGGGCAGGCAAGACCTTGAGAGGCGGGGACAGAGTTGATCTAAGTACTAATAAGAGTAATAGTAAGAAGAAACAGGTCCTAATTTTGGCTGAGCCACTGATTCACTGCAGGACCTTGTGAAGGTCTTTATATTCCTGTGCCTTCATTTCTCCATCTGTAAAATGGTCACACACACACAAAGCATCACTAAAACCAAATGCTGCTTCTGACCAACAGTTTTCAAGCAAATACTGGGCCAAATGAAATAAAACAAAACTTGTCACAAAAAGTAAAGCAAATGCCAGAAGGCCTTGAATTTTCAAGTGGTTCTTTCTACCTCTTCTCCTTTCAATTCCTTTCATTTGTACATATGCTCACGTGTAGACAGACACATACATAAACTAAGTTATTTAGGAAGTAGAGAGATCAAATATTGTTTTCCCAGACTCTTGTAAAATTATGTTCCTGCAGTATTTTCTCAATCTGATTCCTCACACACAGAAGCACATGACCAGAGTAAAAGTGGAGAACTTCAAAATAAAGAAAGGTACGTTTTGGGAAAACACAAAGTGATTTAATGACAGTTCATAGTATTTCCTTCAGGCTAAAAACTCTCTTTTTACTTCACAAAAGCTTCAAGTAGCCTTAAGCCTTACAAAAATAAATAAAGCCAAACAATATATAAGATGCCTCTTTGCACCTCTCAGATTAAGTGACCTGAGCCTCCCTTCAGGCCACTTGCACATTGCTGCTGGGGAATTGATTTATAAGGGACCCTCCACAGGTATCTGACAGCTGTATAAACTGTGCAGATAAAGCAACAATGCACCAGCACAGACTGAAAATCATTTAAGCAGCAGAAGCTTTTAAAATAAATATCCAAAAGCTGAATTCACAATAGAATCATTTAGTTATCTACAAAGCAGAAGGGCCCTTATTTGCTTTAGAATACCTTTACTGCAAGAAACTAAGCCTTGTTATTCCTTTCTTCCTAGTTCTTCACAGAGTTCCAGGTCCAAAAAAATAGTGTTATCAGACAGTCTGGCATTTTGCATAAATAAGTCACCAAATCACATAAAACCCAGTGACTGAATGTTAGAACAGAGCATAATTTTTAACATAAATCTTGCTCTCGCTGCATAAATTTGCATTACACGAAGCTGCAGTGATCCAAAGATCACTGAAGTCAGTAGAAGGACTCTCAATAAATCTCTCATTAGGCTCTGGTGGAGTACAAAAAGATGAAAGGTTACACAAGCTTTGTCTGGCAGACCAAGGAAGAGAATTATTTCTAAGTTGATAGTATTCTTTCTCCCACTGATATGAAGAGGGGCCTTTACCTTCTGCAGTTGCTGTGGCATTTTTATCCTCCTTGAGAGCTGAAACCACACTAGAGAACTAAAAATGTAAGCATGTAATTTTTCTGTGCTAACACATGTCCAGCTCATATTTCTGCTTTCACACCTAGTGATCTTTAAAAATCACAACACAGGTATTTACTCTTAAAGAAAGTGTTCTAAAGCACTTTCAGCCTCTGAGAAAACAACGCTGAGAAGCTCTTCAAAGCACTACATGGATAATCAACACGTGCAGCAATGGTTTTATGCAGTATCTCCATGCACCATGAAAGGAGATATTATGTATGACTGCATAATGCTTTTTGAGTCATCCACCTCTTCCCTTCACAAAGTTAAGTGTCTCAGTCCAGCTTGGCAGCAATAACTGTACCCTGCTTATGTGTTTCACACACAATTACATGCACACAGGTTTCTGTGCATCTGCAGGGATACAACAGCTTTGGGATAGACCCTCAGCAGACAAAACATCCAGCCACTGAGGACGTACCCTAAGCTTGCCCCAGTAAATCCCAATGATCCTTGGCCTTTTACACCCCAAGAACTAAGATCCTTGTCAGTGATTCATAGGGAAGCCAACAATTCCTTGTGCTAGTTACAGAGGGGTAATATTTTCCAGTTGCCATGTCGGCAACCTTTCTGGTATTTAGCTGTGAGCAAATAACATTTTAACTATATAAAAAAGTTTGATGAGGTAATATAAAACATTACAGCGGCGCCCAATAGAGTCCCCCAGGTCAGCAACACACAGTTTAAAGTGTTCCAAAATAACAAACAGACCCTAGGTACAATAGGTTCTAATGGCTCTTAAAAACACCCTCATCACCAAGTTAATTTTAAAGAATTAAGTATTAATAGTAACTTAAAGTCCTGGAAGTGCTTTTCTTAAATTAGCAGATTCACAGCCAAATGCAACAGTTAATGCACTGGCTTCTCTAAGATTTCTTTTTTCTCATAATATTATTGCAGAGAATATAAGTCCAACAACTCCTCCACTGGATAGCAGAGAATCCAGAAACCCTGCCCTGAGCACAAGCCATTGCCCAAAGAGCATCCACCTCCAGGGATGGCAGCTGCAGCAATTCCACACTCTTCAGGCATGTTGGGACAGCCAGACAAGGAGCAGGGAACTCCCTGCCTGCTCTGCATGTCTCAGCCACCTCCTGCATGGGATCAACCTCATGGCACATGGCCAAACATCCTGATCTTGTGCTTTCAGCATTTTATCAATCTGCCAAGGATTCTCCATTCACTCCCCGCATTCACGAGTCAACTGCCAGGTCTAAGAGAGACAATAAAGCTCTTCTACATTCAGGGAAGAAAAATTGGTATTTTTCTATATTATAGGTGAGATTTTACTCCTTGGGGTGTGGGGTTCCAGGTCTTTAATGCTTGGATGCTATTTACACCTTTTCTAACAAATACAGACTGGAATTGTTGAAATGAAGCATTTGAACAGCACAGAATCATTTAGGCTGGAAAAAAACCTTTAAGATCAAGTCCAACCCTTAACCCAGCACTGCCAAGTCCATCACAAAACCATGTCCCTAAGTGCCACATATACATGTCTTTTAATTACCTCCAGGCTGCCTACTTCCCTGGGCAGCCTTCTCCAAAGTTTGACATTTTCCCTAATATCCAATCTGCATAAATCAAGCTCATACACCTCCTGCAATGGCAGAAATCAAGTGTCCTGGATTCTTATTCCCCTTTCAGTATTTAGGTCTTCTAGAGTTATCTACGTTATATTTTCCAATTTTCCCCAAACCCCAGCATTTTTAAGTCATAACTACAGGTTGGGAGTCTCAAAATTGTACTATCTGGAGCTCTGAATAAATCCAGATTTCATAGTACCAGTAATAATAACCAAAGTTATGGAAATGTTTAAGAGTCAGAGCACAAAGATCTGGACTATCACACTGACTCAGCCACTGCTTCATTTGAGAAAAAGCTGTAGGTAGCCCACTGGATAATTTAGGGTCCAGGGTAACACCGCTCTTCCTTATCCTCTAGTGGAAAAGAATAGAGTTTGCTTCTGTTGTGTACTATTCCCAAAATGCCTACAGAGATTAGGCCATAATATTTATTATGTTTTTCAAACCTGACAGCAGAAAAAGTGAAACATTCAGAACAAGGACTACTTTTTCTATGTATTTTATTCTAAAATGGATATTATATTCGCATCAATGGATATTTTCTATTATTATAATAATAAAAATAATATGGTGCATTCTGAATTATGTGATAACTATTCAAACTTCCCTGTTACTCCATATCACAAAAAGCTGACATTCCAATAAACAGCCTCACAGCACTGCAGTGATGTTTCTTTGCTTTCTTCCCGAGGTATATTGAATGTTTTTTCCCAAGTTTCTTAATTCTGTTATTCAAACTTGTTCCCTTTCCTCCACGTTATTTATGCAGTAAAAAAAATTAACTATATACATCCTGTACTTCTAATTTCATTGTGTTCCACATGTTCCATCATGCCCTGCTTATTGCTAAATGCATATATACACGTGTATACATTCTCCATGTTCCTCAAGTCAAGTATTCTCCAAGGCACTCCTGGAGCATAAAACAAAGTTGTAATTTTAAACAAGTGGAATCTCCCTGATTTAGTGATGGAAGAATGGGGTGTTAGTCCTCAAATTGCTGTTGCCTCTTAACCATGAAAAACACGCCACAAAACGTTACTTGAGGTGGAATAAGAACGAAGAATTCCTTTCATAAACTTTAATGAGCATAATGTTTCTGTGTTTTATAGGGCACAGGGTGTGAAAAACAGCTCAGTTTTAGCCCTGATGACATTTTCATATAGGTGGAAGTAAAAATAGAGAGAGATTTGACATCTTGACATAAAAGGGGCAAAGCATTATGTTGCAAGGATACTATGGACAAGTTTGGAGTGAAAACAAAACATCTGATTCTAGTTCTAGACACAGGACTACACAAAGAAATTTGGGCATGTTCTCTCTTTACAGTTAATAGAAAATACAGTGATTTGAGCATGATGAGGATATAAGACTTTGGGTTGGAAAAAAAAATGGAAGTTATCCCAAAACTATTAAGATCAAAACATCTTTCTACATTATTCTAGAAAACAACAGCCTAGACTCAATGATCCCAATATGTTCTATTACTTGTTTAACATCAGAATATTTTACTTAGAATCTCTAATATTTAGTAAGAGAAACAAGGGTATAGAATTGATCAGGAAAGTTACAGGATAAAGCAGTAACACTATTGTAGCATCTGAAATTCTACAGGAAATTCAAAATGTAATTTAGATATCTAAAGCAGTAACAAAATACTTCTTACAAGCTGACACCAAATTTAAAGATACGTCAAAGTTAAATCCTTCTTGGTTTATTTTTATAATTGACAACATTATAATTTGTTTTTATAATTGACAATATTATAAATTGAAACATGAATGTCATAACTATTTGCCTTGATAGTTTCTTGTCAAAGTACCTTTCAAAAGCACCACATTGTCAGTAAAATCATGATTTTAATTAAGTCTCATCTCCTTCCAGTACCTCTGGTATACAGCTTTATGGTTAGCTTTATGTTTAGGTAAAAAAAATTACCATGAGTCAATTGTACTTTCTTTGTGCTCCCCTGTATCCAGTTACAATCCTGATTCAGGAAATGTTTCAACATGTGCTCACCTTTGACTACATGAATAATCTCATCCCTCCCCCGGGCAAACCCTTCAGCAAAGGCTTGAAGGCAAAACATGGCTTAGTTCTAATCAAAGCACGAGATTTGCACCTAATATTTTACAGGACCCAAGTCTACAGAGCTTTAAAAAAAAAAAAAAACCACCAAACTCTAAGCAAAAACCCCACAAGCCACAAAACCCTGCACAGGTCAAAAGGACTAAAAGACAAAAGCCTCTGATTTTTAAATATTGGTTCAAAGCTGAAGAGGGGAGAGATCTTGACCACAGACCAATAGAACTTGCATACTCAGTCACAGGTTGGTTTAGATAATCCAATGTTCCAGCTAATCTATGCTCTCCCAGCTTAATGGCTCCCACAACATACCAGGAAAAGGCAGAATGACACTCGGCTCCCATCAGCAGACAAGTGGGTTGAGCTATTTTCATCTGCTTCCCCGATCCCAAGGAATGTTTTTACCATAGAGGACCGCTGTATTTTCACAGTCATAACGTGTGACTTTCTTTAGATGACACAGCTCCATCCCAGCAGCCGACAACCCACTGGGCAGGATTGTTTGTCTGTTTTGGTGCTGTTTGTTTCGGGTTTGTTTTGGTTTTTTAACCCATTTTGCCTTGCCAGAGGGACTTATTTCTTCAACCACTGTAAAAGGCTTATTATGCTCCATAGAAAAGCTAATTAATGAATGAAATGAAGCACGCACATCACAGAATGAGAAGACAGTTTCTAATACTATCCAAACCCTCATATCAAGCTTATTTGCTGGCACACAGAGTGTCCACCTGGATGACTTCAAGGATTGACCACATCAGGACCCTCAGGGACCTCACCAACACTCCCAATAGAAGAATCCTTCCAACATATCTGTCCATCATCTGCTTCATTCATCTGAGCATCTAATTACAGCCCTTTGATAGTGGTAGCAAAACCAGACACATAAAACACACATGAAGCCTCAGCCTGCTGGTCCAAGGCTCATGAAAGCAGACAGGAATGATTCCATGGATTTCACAGCATCCCAAGACCTGCCCTGGGCAGCGTTGCTCGAGCAGGTACTTATGACAGATATATTGAGCCTGTTCATAAAGAATCACAGCACAGGAAAAGAACTGGGGCATTTTGCAATCACACAACATTTGCTGTCAGGTCTTTGACTTGAATCATAAACCTTTAGTAACCCAGCATTTTTTTTCCCACCAGATTGGAAGAATGGAGTGCACGAGATGATAACCTTCCCGGGATTTTGCAAGGTCCTGCGTTTTCTCAAAGATGGTTGAAAATTTACATGTCATCAGGAGCAGCAGAACAAATCCAAGAGATGTTTTTGCCTTCACAAAGTACTTGGAAATAATGGATTTATTTTTTTTTTATTTTGAGATTTATTTTTTAAAAGAAATTAACTATTTACTACATCAGCATTTTAGAAAGACTGTTCTGATTTGGGTTTCTACACTACCATTGCTATGGCTCTTCCTGAATACGTGGAGTGACATTTCCTGACAAGAACATCTCAAATTCCATCTATTTTATTTCTCTGTTTTTTTATTTATAGGGACAGTTGTGTGCCTGATGAGCTACTCCAATACACTGCTCTCCATCCCAGTTTCATTTAAGCTTTCAATGCTTACACTATGATTTATATATATTAAATAAAATTTATTATTTATGGGAACAGCTGTGTGCCTGATGAACTACTCCATCAAACTACTCTGTCCCAGTTATTTAAATTTTGAGGGCATGCACTATGATTTACATGGATTAAAGAAATTAAAAAAAAAAGGAAGCTTTGCATTTGTATCAGAAAGAAATGTGCTGTGGTCTTCATTTACTTGAGGACTTCATTCCAGTTCAAAGATAATGATGCTCAGATTAAGAGAATTATTGCAGAATAGGTATTACTTTTGCTTTGATGCATTTTCTCCCTTTCAACCACTGGCATTATTCTCCTCTTGCTCCAAGTCTGTATGCAAATTCCAGTTTTAGAATTAGGTCCAGGAAAGCTCATGATGAAATTTCACAGTATTTAAGGTTTAGCTTTGTCAACTCACTACTGTGACAGCACAGATGAACCTGAACCCTAATTCTTCTTGTGTTCCAATGGAAACATTCAGATTCAATATCCAACACTGGAACTATCAGATGGACCAACATAAAACTTAAAGGTGTTCAAAACACAAAACCAACTAATCAAAACTCAGAGATGCATCTAAAAGCTCAGGAACTTGGCTCTTCCTTCCATCCATGTTGCTTATTAGCACTTTTTCTCCCCAGTTGGTCCAATATAGGGATTTTTCCTAGCTAGAGGAAGAGCTGGCAAATCCACATCAGGGTTGAGGAAGGAGCAGAGCTGCATAAAACACTGCCTGGAAACACTGATAACTTAAGGACAAAACTGTAACTACAATAATGTGATCTCAATGCTGTCATGATGCACTGAAATATTTACATGGATCAAAAAATAACCATAAAATATCAAAAGGAAGAAAGACATGACATGTAGGTGCAGAAGAGTATCACAAGATAGTGTAAAAGGCTATTAAGATGCACCCTTTTATTAAGATAATGTAAACCTTACTACACTTCTGTGGTGTTCTTAAAAAAAAACAAAACAAACAAGTAGCAAATTTAAAGATTTTAACTTCCAGTAGTAAAATAGTTGGGTTATTTAGTGAACAAAAATAAATTTTTGATGAAACAAGAAAAATGAAAGTAGTCAACCAAATATCAACGTTTTCATAGATAATTAAGAGGAAAACTTCCACTCCAGTTCTTGTCTTTTATAAACCCTGTCACAACAGGAAACAAACACAAGAAAGGAGAAATAGATCCAGTGTTTAGAAAACAGAGATTTCAAACAGAAAAAGGGCTGATGTTGCACACTAATCCCAAAGTATAGATACACCTTCTGTGACCTTGAGTAATGGAAATTAGTTACCTAAACTCGGGCAAAGTGTTGTTGTAAACAGAGCCTCCAGCTGTGAAACACAAAAATGAACAGAAATGAATCTGGAGATGCTTTGATTCTGGTCCTTTTTAATGTCTCCAGCTTTCTGACAGTGAGTCTCATGCTGTAATATCACTAAGCAGTGTCAGAAATGAAGAGAGCTGGAGACATAAAAAAGGAGCAAATTCAGCTCCCATCGCCCCATCACTGATCTTAGGTAGTTCCTAAAACTACAGCTATTTCCCAAGTGACTATTCTAACAACTCTTGGATTTACTGTTTGTCCTAATTATGTTTTATTATGCCTTTGTGGCTGTGTGTCATTTTACAGCTGCATTTTAAAGCACCTGCAATGTGATCTACACATCAATTAGTAGCAGCCGTTGTGGTAATAACATCATTATTTTGATGTGGCTTCTGATTAATCTGTAAATAAAGAGCTTAATCTTCATGTTTCATGTGTGTTTCTGGTAACCACATGGTTTCATACTGCTTCATGATAAGTTGTTTTAGGAGTGGGTAAAATTTTCTATATGAGGGGCTCAATATTCGTGAGCACATTCCTGAAACCACAATACACTGAATTTGTTTGAACATTGTGTCACGTGAGCATTAAAGAGGAAAAAAAAAATAAAAAAGGTAGACCCTAGAAGGTGTATTTTAACAAGACACCTTCTTTTAACAAGCAGCAGCAAGTTAAAATACTGTTTGTAATGCCATCATTTCCCTCCCATGTTTCAAACATGTTCCAGATTTCCTGAAGTGCTAAAATATTTCCCTTCTGCTAAATACTTGCTCTTCTCTGAACACTGGGAAGATTACAGGGTGATTGGTGATGAATATAAGTTCTTTTATTTCTCTGAATATTCTACCTTAAAGGATTATCTTCTTTCTCCCTAATGAGCAATTAACACAGTCTCTTAACATCTATTTTATATGTTTTTCACTAGGAGGTAGTAAATAACTCAGTACTCTCGTGCAACACTATATTTGAATGCCAGTGCAGCTGAGAAGGGTATTTGAGCCACAGAACTTCACTATAGGTAAAGATCCCTCAATATCACACTGGAACTCAACAAAATTCTGCCTGTGCCTTCCACAGACTTAGTGAAAAAACTCAATTCCAGCAAAGTGAGGATCCACTGAGCCCAAAGTCAATCCTCCTTCTCTCACACAAAGCACTACACACACAGCCAAGCTCCTGCAGTGGGGACAAAGATGCTCATTCACTCCTGAAGATTTGCTGATGTCACGAGTGTGTATGATGTCACTGAGCCCTTTTTTGTCAATGTGGCTTTGTGTTTTATCTACTCTTAAGCATCTAATAAATGTATAAACTCTCCATCTGAA
Organism: Pseudopipra pipra; assembly: GCF_036250125.1. Taxonomy (NCBI): domain Eukaryota; kingdom Metazoa; phylum Chordata; class Aves; order Passeriformes; family Pipridae; genus Pseudopipra; species Pseudopipra pipra. The sequence continues at coordinate 5,533,032 of NC_087551.1, read as the reverse complement.
GCTGCAATTAACCCCTAACTTTTTCCAAATGCAGTTATCAGAAAACACCCAGGAGTGAAAACTCAGGTTGAACAAGGAAAGTAGCCAAGCCTGTAAGAAGCAAATTACTGCTCCAGCTGTTCTTTCTTACAGGTCACATCTGATGCACAAACTACTGCTGATTTCAACATCTAAAAACTCACAATTTAAGGGCAAACTTGCAAGGGGCAACCGAACAGGATAGACATCCTAGTCTTGCTTGATCAAAAAAAGTTCTTCTCTTATATGTTGAAGAAATACAAAGAAAGTTAAGAAAAAAAAATCCAAACCTCTGAGAAGAAATTTTGACAAAAATCAAGCCAAATAAAGAAGTATTCAAATTTTACTTTTTTTTTTTTTTTCTACAGAAGTGTGGGTTTACATAACTTCTGGCAAAAAGAAGCTTTAAATAAAATGTTTCCTTTATTTTCTAGTAGAAAAATCTAAAAAATAGATTAAAAAATAGATTAAAAAAAAATTTAAAAATAAAGACCACCCCACTGCCTCCTCTGCAGGAATTTTAAAAGCCCCCAAAGAACAAAAAAGAGAAAAACCCCAAATTTCTCTTAAATTAAAGGCATAGCTTTCACTTCATTTTTTCATCCAATTGTCAAAAACATATTTTCTTTCAACATTTTTCTAAAAAAAAAAAATATGTTTGTCTGTGATTCAGTCAGCGCTCAAGCAGAGCACTCACACTGCAGTAAGTACAGTAAAATCAGAGTCAAGCCAGGCTGAGGTCTCACATCCACCTCTCCTGACCTTGGAAATTCCTGTACTCCGTGGGCACTGCAGAAATGACCCAGGCTGTGCTTGGGCACTGAAGTGCTCTGTTTATTCACCAACAGCTACACTAAGGCAGCCAACCTTGGACTTTCAACAAGCACTTGAATACTGGTTTCAAATTTGAAAACTTAGATAAGGTTCATCTCTGCTTCTTGGCTCTTAAACTTGGCTTGGCCTCAATAAACTGAATTTGGTTCACTGAGGGCTGTGGGACCTTGTGATTTCGTGTACAGCTTATGGAATGGTTTTCAGCATTGGGGAATATTTCCTGCAGTAATCTGTGTTGTTTGCCTTGGTTTCCCTGATAGGAGGCAGACTTCCACTCTTTCCAGTGTTTTAGTTTTCCAGACTGTTACACGGACACTCTACACAAATACATGTGGCCTGGAAGTTGCTCGGGGGACTTGAGCAGCTCCCCTATGAAGACAGGCTGAGAAAGTTGGGTCTGTTCAGCCCGGAGGAGAGAAGGTTGTGTGGAGACCTCAGAGAGGCCTTCCAGTATCTGAAGGGGGCCTACAGGGAAGCAGGACAGGGACTCCACCAGGAACTGTAGGGATAGGACAAGAAGGCTTCAAACTGAAAGAGTAGCTTTAGATCAGATATAAGGGAAAATATTCTTTACTATGAGAGTGGTGAGGCACTGAACAGGTTGCCCAGAGAAGTTGTGGATGCCCCATCCCTGGAAGTGCAACCTCTGAGCAACCTGGTCTAGTGCCCACAGCAGGGGGATGGAACTAGATGAGCTTTAAGGTCCCTTCCAACTCACTCCATTCTACGATTCTATAGTTTGAAAATTGTACAGTTCTTTAAGTTTCAATGGTTTAAGGTCCTATCAGTTAAACAGATGTTCTGCATCTCTTTCACACGTGCACAGGGATGACTCCTGCAATCAAGGAATGCATCAAAATATTCAGAGTCAACTTTCCTTTCACACATAAGTAGCTTATAATTCACACCTGAGACCTACAAACACTGCTCAAAATCACAACTAGCCTTTGACATGAAGGAGCTGAGCTTGTGCTGAGGTTCCTCAATGCCAACTCCAGCTGACCACACCAAAAGCTCTCCAGGCCATGCAGGACCTGGCTGAGCCCCCGGGCACTGATGGGGAGAGGAGCCTTGGGCTGAGCATTTTGTTTTGGCTGTTTAGGGTTTTTTAACAAGTCATACTAATACTGCTTTCTTTGTAAATGTTTTCCAGTGATCCTGGCTGCTTTCCAGACTCCAGTGAGGATGTCTCTGAAGTCAGCTGCAGTCTCTGAAGTGTGCTGCAAGTATCCTATTGCAGAATTTTAAATGCCTACTAACTGGATGCAGTTGCCTTATTTGTGAAAGGTGGTGCCAGAAGCATTATTACATTTCAGATTCTTTTCCCTGGATAATGGTGGAAAATTCTGTTTTAAATCCATCCAGCACAGCAGTTAGACAGAGGAATGTCCGGGTTTTTGTTTTGTGCTGTTTTTTAATTCCAACACTTACATTCCTCTGCTTTCACCTTCCCCTTTATAAACCATGTATCAAAAAGCACGTGATTAGTAGTCACATACCTAAAACCCCAGAGGTTTTACACACACTGATAATGATGATTATCAGAACAACTAAATACAGACACAGTTAGTACATGTGTTATGAATGCTACAAAATAAACCCTGTGTAACAGGTATTTTGGTTTACTATATAGCATCAAAAAGTCATAGAAATAATTTGCTGGTTGCAAAGCTTCTGGTGATTAGTTTCCAGATCATAAAAATGTAAAAGTGGACTGGGTAGAACCATAAAAAAAATCATCTTGAGGAGGTTGAAGGCAAAACAACATAGAGAAGTCACTTTCTCCAAGAAAAAAAAAAAAAAAAAAGTAAAAATTAGCTGGACAGAATCAGCATGAGTCCAATGCCAATGTATGTTGGATGTTATTTGAAAAGGGCTTTGGTCTGTTTGCCACAATTCAGGAACAGCACATGCTCTTTATTCCTCACAGAAATGCCTCCCTCTTTTAGATATTCACCTACTTTTTGGCTCCATGTGAAGCTGGTTCATCAAGTCATGTTTTCTCCAATATTTGAGTTTTTTAGTGCTCAGTATATGAAAGGCAGGAGAGGCAATGGGAGCATTTTACACAGTAAGTTCACTCAGTGTACTATTAATAATACCAAGAACTCCTAATACAGGTCCAAAATAATTTAGGCTTTCTTCCATTTGAAGCCACAAGACAATAAGAGGAGGCTCCAAGAGAGGTGTGGATCACCCACAAGAGGTCTGAAGAGCAACATGTATTTTTACTGGAAGTCTGCTAACTAGCCAAAACCTTTGGAACGCCATGACACCAATCTGGCAAAGTGATCTCTCCCCCTCTGCTTTATTGAAAACATCTTAGACAGCATAATGAAAAAAATGCACTCAATTTCCATGATTTTAAGCTTGGCTTTCTGCTGGCCTGAAGTCTGTCAAAGAGTGAAGATTAGGAAATTCAACTGAGCTTGACAGATTTCATTTGACCAAAGATTTGACAAGAGAGAGAGAAAGATTTGTTTTCCCCTGAATTTTCTTCTATCAAGAAGTCTGGGCTGGGATTTTCCCCTCCAGTGATGTATTTATAGCCCCTAAATAGGGATCTAATCCAAAGTCAACTGAAATCAATGGGGAGACTTATTGACTTCAGTGATTATTGGATCAGACCCTAAAAGCAGAGTTTCCAGAATTACAGAAAGTATTTTGGGACATGTTGTACTAGAAATGATCACCAAGAATGTGAAATAACAACTCAGTCAATATTCAGGGTGACCAGAGTAGACAAAACAGCTCCTCTAGAAGATACAGGTCACAGATGGTGGGACAAAGCTTGTTTAAAGTTGTCCAGGCAGTTGAAGTTCCCATTTTGGTGAAATGGAAGAGAAATGAAAAAGATGTGGGGCAACTGCAACACATTTCCATTAAAAAATTAAAAATTACAGTCAGTGAAACAGATGTTTCTTCCAGAGCACCCAGTCAAGAGTACCAAATACAGATTATTTTTGCCCAAATCTCATAATATGGAATATTTACAAAGTAATAAGCAAACCTATCAATTATCAGGAGTTTTTCTATCTGCAAAGGGAGCTGAGAACAACACGTGTTCCAAAGTCTGGCTGTGCTCTTCAGGATGGATGGTCTTTCAGGGGTTGTGACAACAAACACATCTGGATATCAGTAAGTTTCAGGAGTTTAATGTCACACAAAGAAGCATCTCAAGGTCACTGCCCATGCTAAGCATGGGTGTTCCTTTCCTGGTAATCACATCCTTTTATTTAAGTCATCAACAAGACCTTTAGAAAGTCTGCCAGAAACCTGTTAACCTGGCAAGCATTCAGGTTGGAAATGTGTTATCTATTTGGCAGCTGCGACATCCACTACCCAAAAGTTTAAGATGCTCCAGAAGAACGCTGTGCTCAAATAAAAACACGGAGAAATCCAAGAAGAGAAAGGGAGCTGGGGATTAGCTCCTCCATATCAGCTGAGGATCTGGTCTGCTGTATCCAACCAGTTGGAAGTTGACTGGGATCAACAAGCCCTCAACAGAGCTGATGCAAAGACTGCCTGAGTTCATTTGTCCCCAAGGAGCTCTCTTGCCATGAAGGATGACTGCTGACTGGTGTGAGGAACTCTATGGCTAAAGCTCCTATCAGTTTGAGTAATGAGGATATGAGCAGATGAGTGGGGAAGGGGTAGAGAAAAAAATGGATTTGCTGTGCTGGCAGACTTGCAAGTCAGCCTGTGGTTATCTCATGTAGCAAGAATCTGTGGTTTATTTAAGCATTAAGACAAGGTTTTAACTAAGGTTACTATCACAGCTAGATAACAGCCAACTGAGGTGAAAACCTCTAGCACTTAGGACAGTCCAAACCATGATAGAATCACTTCAGAGACATAAAAACCATAGACTATTTAAAATGTTTTCACACTTGCCTTATACTTCCTAAACACAGAGCGTGGTAGCAAAAACACTTGTTCCAGGTACTGCTAGTTAAAGAACACTTATTTTCATCAGTGGCCTTCAGAGGGCTGGAACCTTCCCTTCCTAAGCAGACAGAGTTGGGGTTGTTCAGCCTGAAGAAGAGACACCTTAGAGCACCTTCCAGTACCTAAAGGGGCTACAAGAGAGCTGGAAGGGACTTTTTACAAGAGCATGGAGTGATAGGACAAGGGGGAATGGTTTCAAACTCAGAGAGTGAGAGTTCAGATATTAGGAAGAAATTCATTACTGTGAGTGTGGTGAAGCACTGGAACAGGTTGCCCAGAGAAGCTGTGGCTGCATCATCCCTGGAAACATTCAAGGCCAGGCTGGATGGAGCTCTGAGCAACCTCATCTAGCTGAAGACATCCCTAGTTCCTTGAAGGAGTATAAACTGGATGACCATTATGATCTTTTACAACCCAGGCTGTTCTATGATTTTGCATTTCCCACTACCCACAAACCAAGCTGCCCTACTTTGTTGGACTTCTAAATCCAGTCCCTGCTGAACACCAACCTGCCACTTGAGAAATTAAGTGAGGAACAGAATGAAGATAATCTAGGCACCCAAATACATTCCTTTAATCTTCATCTCAGAAGCACCAAAACCCAAACCTTATGGGAGAAGTGTTCAGTCTTTTCCAGGCAAGATGTGCCTCCAGTCAGCACTTCCACTGGGTGCTCAGGACAATTATGCTGCTCTATGAGGATCATTTGTTCTGTCTTCAGGTCATTTTAGAACATAACAGCTTAAATGGAAATTAAAAAGCAATGAAGGTCACTGAGAGGGGTACAAGGCTCAGCAGAGACACACCAGCAGCATCCATGGTTGTACACTGGTTCAGCCGGCACAGAACAGAGAACAGGGACATGTTCCATCATCTTAGGGACAAATCTGCAAACCTGAATAAAATTCTTAAGGTGTTTTTCAATACACTTATTTACAAAATCTGTTTCCAGCTATGTCTAAGGCCATACAAGTGAACTCACACTACATTAGAGGAGCTGTTTCAAGAAACATTCAGATTGAAAATATTAAAATACTTACTTTTCCTTTATCTAATTTGGCTTTTAGAAAAAAAACTGCAAGAGGCCAGAAGAAAGAAAGAAATAGAGCCTTTTTAGAGGTGTTTCTAAAACACTGCCGTTTCTGAAAGACTGCTCCTCCCTGTCTAAATTCCAAATGTCAGAAGATGGACATCAGCAGGAGACAAGACTGAAAGAATTTTGAATCATCTGTACCTGTTTGTTTTAAGCAAACACTGTGCATTACATATCAGGCTCCCAGAAAAAAGTGGTGTCTGAAATTAAAGTGATATATGTAGAAAATATGGAGGACACATTCCTTACAGAACAATTAAATGCAGAATACAAGTTTTATTGTGATCAAAAAACAAGATTACAATTAGTAATAAGCAGATAGGGCACCGAAACCAAATTCCTTTAGGGATTTGTTCTTTAAGGTGTATTCTGAAGAAATTTAAGAGACCCTTCTTTTGACTACAGCAAATCCTGGCACCTCTTCAGGTTCCTCAAGGGCCCTCTAGAACAGAAGGCTCTGCCCTGGTCCTGCCCACCTGATATTTTTGGTAGGTCTGTTGTTTTGCAAAGTCAGGAGGTCCTGACAGCCCAACCAGCGCTACAAATCCTGGCAAACACAATCTTGTGCTGGTAATTATCACAATGTATTGCCAGAATAGAGCTGGAAGCAAAGGAGACTGGCAAGTCTGCAGTGTTTGTGGCCGGATCACGAGGCAGGAAAGCTTTTTGTATGGATTCTCTCAGTGAGAGTCGTGCCAAAGGGAACCTTCGGATCGTCAAATATTTTTGGAGGGTGGGACAGAAGATAATTGGAATGTCATCCAAGGTAATGCAGAAATATCAGTGAGGATCAAGGCTTTTTTTGACTGAACGTTGCAGTATTGTCAAGTCAGAAATTGTCTTTCCTATCAGCTGAAATAGAGGCTGTGAGACAGAAACACTATAAAAAAGCAATTGAGAATTACCAAAACCAACCTGGACAGAGCAACTACCAATAACATCCAGAAACAAATATTTAGTGGGTAGGTAAAATATTTTACCCATCCCAGCTGGGATAGAGAACAGCAGCAGAGAACAACCAAGTCATTAATGCTGACAGCCAATATCAATTAACAGCAGAAATCAAACCTCTGGGATAGTTGATACCAGCACTAGGAATCAGTGCATGGCAGGCAACTTCTGTGATCTAAAACTCTGTTTAACTCACAAATTCATCAAAATCTCATAGCAAGAAACTGAAGATCAGCCAGTCATTCTGCATTTCAGCTGCAAGGACTTCAAGTGTTTCAATTCAGATTAATGTACTTGTAGTCTAGGTAAGTACTCAAATCTGCAGTTATTTTCCAGCCACTGGGAAAACAAGTTAAGCAGAGCTTTCAATGGAAGGTAAACATCACCCTCAGCATCATTAATGATAAGAAAGTAGTACCTAATATGTTAATCACCATTTATATAACACTTCCTTCTTATATTTTCTCCTACCCCCAAATGCCCAAGTACTCCATGAAAAAAGGGGTAAATATCCCCCTGAGGTTCACAACTGAAGGGGGTCCTGGCAACTGGGTTCCTGTTTTCCTGCACTGAGGAGTACAAATGTTCCCCTGCCCTCCTTCCAGACATCCCCCAGGCCCTGCCACAAAGGAGAGGCTGAAAAAATAAACCCAATCTGGTTGGCTGATAAAGAACACAAATGTATTCACGTCTAAATACAAAATGGCAATCAGGCCTGAAGAGTTTAAGTAGCATGTGATGCAAATATTGCCGAGTTCATGGGAAAGGAGAAAAACAAAAAGGTAGCCAGATGCTTCAAAGAACCTGGAGAACAACTGTCCCAAGACACTAAGACAGATGGCACGCAAATCTTAAAGCAGTAAGAAGCAGAGAGGTCACTTCTAGCTGTCCAGAGACATGCTCTGAACTAGCCTCCAGTCCTTCCAAAATTCTGAATTAACAGTATCAAAAGCTAATTCGAAGGATATGAGGTACAACTTCTGCATTTCTAGAATGCCTTAGGAAAAATTCATATTCCACTGAGGATTTTTCCATAGAATAATCAGTTAAAAACCATCACTTCTGTAGAAAAATGAAGCAGCTTTCAAGAAATCACAGACAATATTAGAAATGTAAACATATCAGACATTCCTCTAAGGACCAGCAAACCATCAAATAAATCACAAGCAAAATTAATTGAAGAGACCTGACGCTGCTGAAGAGTGGGAAGTTCCCCTGAGAAGAGATCTTGAGGATAAAAAAAAACAAAGACCTTGTAACTACTCAATGTTATGAGTTTGAGCTAACCAGAGTTCTTCCTAGGAACAGATGTACAACATCTAAATTCCTAACCAGTACAAATTCTGCAAACCTTTCCTTCCTAATATATTAAAGTTCTTTTTAAAAAATCATGCAAGTAAAAATATGGACGAACCTGGAATTATAATTTACTTAGATTTTCCACGTGAGTTTGATACAGTTCTTATTTGAACCTTCTGAGGAAAATAACCAAGGAGTCTGTCATCTTTTTCACAAAAACACAGAATAGTTATAATGGAGAACTGCTCCTCAGAATGCAAAAAAAACCCACTCCAAAACAAAAACCAAAGAAATAGCTGCAGGATAACTAAGGATCCCTTAGTTAAAGTTATAAAATAACAAGCAGAAATACTATTTATTCCACTAATTTTGTACTCTCTCTCATGGTATAAGCCACAAATCAATTAATTAAAAATAGAATTGAATGAGAAGAGAGGCAAGAAAGTGTAAGAACAGGAGGTGGAAAAAGAAAGACATACAAACACAGTGAAAAAAAACCTGTGGATAGGTAGGTGAAGGTATGTTTGGGCACATTCTCAGCCTACCTTTGTGGAGACCTTTCTAACCCTAACTCAATACAAACACAGGAAAGCTACATTATTTTGAAGTTGAATCACTTTTCAAGGCAAGAAAAAGAAAATTAAGCTAACCATGGGTTTGAATTATAGGAAAAATAAGGTCTCTGAGCTCAAACTGGTCTTTACTGTCCTGATAAACAACTCAAGTCATGCAGCAGAAAAACCTCAAGACCCGCAGGGTTTGCTCATCCCTTGCATGGGAGCAGAGTCCCAGGATATATTTAGCAGCAGGCTGCCCTCAGCTGCCACATCACATCTCTGGGGGCAGATGGTCCCAGAACCTTTGAATCCCAATATCCCTGGAGCAGATCAGACCTGCTGCATTCCAGGTGCATCATTTGCTTCTTCAGAGCCATCTTGACACCTGCAACCATCTCTTTTGGGTCAGCACTGTCTGCCCTTGTCCATCACACTCATGGAATATGTGAACAAGAGCAGACACTGTGAGTGCTTGGATGTTCAGGTGGATGGATGGACTTCTGTGCCAAATTTTACTGCCCAAGTTGCAACACACATATAAGCTCTATCCCTAGTCTCTGTCTCTACTAAGCACCCAAAAAACTGCCCAAAGCTATTGTGGAACCTGGTTAAACATAGGCACATTTGGTTTAAGAAAAGAAGCAGAGTCCAAGACAAAAAGAGGATTTGCTGGACAGAGAACATGACAGAGCCTTCCTGAACTCCTTTTTCGAGGACTTGCCATAAATGAAGTCTATGTGTTAACCTTGGGCACCCACAAGACACCTCACACTCTGCAGCCATCAGTGCCCTGATGTCAATCAGGGCATTGAGTTCCATGACCTATTGCAGCCTGACCCCCCCAGATAAAATACTTCTTTTCACCCCCTACATTTTGACAAAGCCTGTAAAACTTGACCTGGAAAATACTGTTAAAGTGAACCAGCCAGAAACTGGGGTGCTGTGAGCTCTCACAGATCAGGTGCATGTTTAAACATCTTCAAAAATATTCAAAGGATCAAATTAATGAGACATAATAATGTATCATCACAGCTCGTTAGCCTTGGCCAATTAAATGAACAAGTCATTTGCTCGGGTGCAAGAGCCATCAACATGCAGGAGTTACATACAAACTATTGAAGATATCCTGTACTGCAGTGAACATTTTCACCTGGCACAGCAAGACATTGCTCTTTCCCTGCACAGTTTTAATGGAATTTGTGCATCTTCAACAGAATTTTCTCAAATCCTTCTTTCCTCACAATTCTTCCGTGTGATTTTGCTCCTTCCCCTTAACAAGAAATATATATTTGTCTCATTTGTTCCATTTAGTGATGTTAACTTAGACAATGTCTGTACCTAGACATACAGGTTCAGAGAATGCTTTTTGGTTTGAGGAGGGTAGAAAGGAAGAATTTTTTATTTCTAGTGTTTCTGTTCACATAAAACCTTTGCCTGCTGTTGAGATGGATTCCTATTGTCCAGCTATTTTTAATTCCTTATGAATATTTGCCTTTATCTGAATTATTCACTGTATTGTCAGTCTGCTTGCTCAGGTTAAAATAAAGCCTCTGCTTATGACTACTTGTACATTCCCCTCTGGGCCACAGAGGTTGGTGTGCTTATTACACACTTCAGTGGAGAAATATTTTGTGCAGTTACTTTGCATAGAAGGTAACAAAGGTTTTTCACAATTGCAGAGGAGAAAGATTTGTGTGTTTGTGTTCCAATACTTTACTCAAAACAGTAGCTGGGGGAGGCACAATCTTATAACATGAGTCAAATAAAGTTTGCTTACACAGCATTTACTAGAAGATCACTGACACAGAAAAAAGGGACACTTGTACAATGTGACTTTAGCTATTTAATGTTGTCAGAGTAAAAGCTGCTTGGCATATTATTGTCATTAAAAATAAAATATTCTCTTAATATTTTAATTCCTCTTTATGTGGAACAATGTGGGGAATTTAAAACGAGTTCAAAGTTTTCATTGGCCTAAATTTGCATTTATAAGTGTAAAAGAAAGTTCATGGAAAATTATACACAGCTCTAGTGAGGATATATTTTTCCTTCCTCCAGTGTTTTTTCTCCATTAATATCTGACTGCCCTGCAACTTCAGGAACAAGAGTGGATGTCTTAATTAGCTACCCCAGAGAACAGTAAGGGGGTTTGCCTCACTTCCCTCAGGCTATTTGGTTTAAAACATGCAAATAACAATCCCAGTAATTAGGGATGGGAAGGCCCACTGGGTCATGTAGGCCCCATGTCAGGGCAGAGGTTTTCCCAACAGTTCCTGGGACTCTGCAGAGAATTTGAATTATCCCAACTTGAGGACTGCTGTGTAAGAACAGGATGTGTGGAAACCACACAGAGGAAGCTGTGCAGGTCGAGGGATCCATGGGCTGTGAGCTGTGGGGCCTCAACACAAGGCAAAGTGGACCAGTGGTGCTGTCTCGGGTGTAGGATGGTATCACCTACTGACAAGGGAACTCCATGGAATGACCTCACAAAGGGGAAGCAGCTGAGCTGCAGGGAGCTGCTGTCCTGTGGGCTTTGAAAACAAACAAACAAACAAACCCATCAAAAACCCAAAGCAGAATCAAAGCAGGTTTCAGCTCTGTAAGGAAAGGTGGCCCTTGTGAGATTCCTCTTCCACACAGTGGGTTGTAAAGTTGTGAGAGCCTCAAACAGATGCTGAGCAAGATTTTCCAGACAGAAATTTGAATAAGCTGCCTGTTAAATTGTATCCCAAGGTAAAAACAATCAGTGTTTCATGAGCACGGTGAAGACTGAACCTTGTTACATCACCCAACATTGTTTCCTGTAATAGCTTAAGATCTCCAATAAGACGATGATTTCACAAATCTTTGGATTTTCTGAGGAGAGGAAAATTCCCACCACTCCCCAAGGTGGGATATTCTGACAGGTTAAATGGTGGAGGAAAAATATTCAATTAATAGAAAATAGAGCTACTTCTGACTCCACAGATTCTGCTGGTGAAGCAATAGAAAGGGGATGAAAGACAAACCAGGGTACCTGTCACCACATCTTCTGCTCTGCTCCCTCCTGCACAGGCCAGGCCAGCAGCACAGAGCACCAATTCTTCCAACCATCAACTACAACCTGGACAAAGCTGCTTTAAATCTGTTCAGCATCTTGAGTGGTGGAAAGGGAAGAGACCATTGACCTGGCTGCTACACTCAGAACTTTTCCCTAGATTGCAATCTTTCTCTAATCCTTACTGCCTCTGGTATATAAATTGATCTGCTGAAGAGCTTGGGAGGTGATGAAGAGAGTTATACACACAATCCCTTCTTGACTGTATCATTAATGAAGAGGTTTGCTTTCCATAAGTTCATCACCCTGGAAAAAAGCATTCCCAGAGGAAATTTTGTCTCATTGCAAAAGAAGTCGATGACGGGCAATGCTAAGAGGAAAGAGTTCAGCCCTGGTTTTGACACCCTCTCTTCCCTATTAGAGAGGGAAATCACTGCTTTTAAAGTCAGCAAGTGAGTAAAAAGAAAAAAAATAAATCAAAACAAAAATCTTTTTCTTGGAAGAAGAAAACCAACTCATCATCACATCGACCCATTCACAGGCAAAGTGACGGTAACACTAGATTTTAGTTTTGGATATAAACAGGGTTGTTACAAAAGCTCTATAAAAACGGTCTTGCAAAACATGATGACTAAGAATCACATTGCTGAGGGACTATTTCTTCCAGTTCACAGTGAAATAAATAATTGCTGTTTCCCTATAAAAACAACTTGTGCCAGCATTTGAGCCCTTGCAGCTCAGCCAGACAGCTCTTTCAGAAGGGAATCTCCAACTACTTTCCCTTCTTCCTTACCCAATATCCCCCTGCTCTAATGAGGTGACGCATGAAAAAATAAAAAAATCAAATCCATAGGTAGAAGGCTACAAAAGTTTTTCATCATCATACATTCAGATGTATGATACACACACATTTTCATCATCATACAGGCTCAGAGAAGCAAAGGAGTACTGATGGCCTCACTTCCAGATACTAATTTAACATAAGGACAGATTTAACATGGCTCTGAACTGAACACTTTTCCTGGTAACACAGGGTCCTAAATAGGTTTCCCATAAATACTGGGAAAGTGCTTTCAGTGTGCATGTTTAGAGTAAAGCTTTGATCATGTCTGCACTCATTTTGGCTTTTCTCTTTACTTCAAATCCTCATCATCACGCTGACCACACACTCCTCTGGCTTGTTTGCTCATGGTAAACACAAAACAAACACTCTGAAGAGAGCTTTCTATATGAATGTTCTATAGTTACAGCAGAAAAATCCTCTGATGACTCAGTTTATTACATAAAGCTGGGGATATCCTGGGCATTCCCAGAATACCATGATTTGATAGGAAAAGAAAACCAGCAGGACGCATTTGCTCTACTCCAGTTTGTTATGTCAGCAGACATGACACTGCCACATCTCACATCTGGGCCCTGCACCCAGAAAACCAAGTTGGGAAGACTAAAACCTCTCTCTCTCTCTCTCTCCTTATTTCTTTGTTCAGACACACATTTCAGAGTAACATTAAATCCCTAAGTAAGCAAAGAAGTGTATTTCCCATGGAAGTGAATCATTGCTCTCTTTTTTTTTTATATTTTACCTAGAAGGTAGGGGCAGCATATATGGATTTGTCTTGGCCAGGCAAAGATGGTGATGAAACAGAAACCATTTTTCACTATTCCTGACAGTGTAAATGCAGGGGAGGGAGTTAAGGAGGTTTTTTAGTTTGAGGGAGGGAGTTGCATTGGGAAGCAGGGTATTTTCTTGGTTAAGACATTTGTACAAAAAGTCTCTCAAGAGTATTTACAGCCAAGTGATAGCAATACCCTTTTCTTCCTGGAAGAGTTTTCATTTAATCCCATTGCAATTAAAGGTTCATTTCCAAACAAAGACTGGAGGCTTAGGTTATGGAAGGAAGTACTGTAGAGGAGTAGCTTGTTCCTCACCTCAGGAATGCTTCCACACACCCCATCGTCCCATTACTGCTGTTTGTTCCCACTATTGACTTGGATTCCTGGAGCTCTGGGAACACAAAATGCACATTTAGCCCATGCAAAGCCCACAGAGAAAGCAAGAACCTTTCAGTGCAGCAGGATCACGCACAATGGCAAGATGCTTGTGAATTGGTGAGGGAGGATGAAAGTGAACGCTTACATTTAAAGAACAACCTCTGCTACCTTGGCTTGTTGCCAGAAAAAATAACCCATTACAATCAAAACCCAGTTAAGTCAAACAGTCCCTGCTTAATTAAGGCCACTCTAAGAGTTTTCTGTTCAAAGTAGCTGATGTTTTCAGCAGGTGAGACTGAAGCTTGCCAGCTCAGAGTATCAAACCTAAACCCCTTAAACGTGGGTGTCCACGCTGTGTGCACTGCTGACATAGGAAAGGGGATGCAGAGTCCAGAACTGGAATATTCAGAATACAAAGCTCCAATTGAAAACATCAGTAGCTACGTCTTCACTACCAAACAGAGTGGGCTGGGCCTGTCCTCCAGCCCTCAGGCCAAATGAATGCACACTGCAGTTCACATCCACGTAAGCTGAATACTTTTTCTCTTCCCAAAATGGTGTCCTCACTCACATTACCCACTGGGACCAGTCCCTGGCCACGCTGTTCCCAAAAGGTGACCAGAAGTCGCTTGGGTGACTGGAACTTGAAACTGCGCCCAGAGTTCTGCTCAGTTGTCAAACAAACAATATGAGCAACCACCACCGAGCCTGGACTCAGACTCACATCCCAGCCTCTTTCAATTTAGTGGGATGGTATGTAACCCGTCCATCCCAAGAACATTAACCAAAGCAAATAATTTATTCTGAGCTTAAATGAAGGATCTTGTCTTAGAGGTCGTTACAGCAAGATTCCTTCTAGTAACTCAAACAACCTTCACACCCAGCTCACGGCACTGGCCAATACATTAATTCATAGCAGATTCTGCATCCTAAATATAATCCCAGGTCACTAATATATCCTTATATTCCTGGTGGAGAAAGCCTAATCCTGAACCTTGTGTGAAGCGGAGGAGGAGGCGGCGGCTGACTGAAAACAATGAATATCAGCTCCTTTTAGCCATCAAAACCACAAAAATGTCTGCAGTGCAGATCAGTCATAAAGAACAGACAGGGGAGATAAGGAGGGCAGGAAACCACACACCTAAACACACACACACACACACAGAAGCAGCTACACACATGCACCAGTGTGTAAGTGCTGCTTGTCTGGAGAAGTAAGAGACACGCAAATAAACAGCAATGCTGTTGAAAAGGTCTCTCCTCCCCTTTTCAGACAGAGGTGTGCAAGCCAAGCCTTGACTCGTTTGGGGATAGGGTGTTTCACTGTGGTTTGGAGATGCATCCAACATTTTTTGTTACTCAGAAACTTTGGTTCTGAGTGTATTTTTATAAGGAGTCTGAGAATGAAATATGATTCATATTTACATCTGTTAACATGTTGGGAACAGAAAAAAAAAAAAAAGGATGAGCGAATTGCTGCCGAAATAAATAAAAAAAAAAATGTTGGTTCAATTTCCCACAAGACTTTCTAGGTTTGGGCTGCAAATGTTTATGTTACCAGAAACACTGAGGTGAAGGCAAAAGACAGTGGCAAAGTCAGCAATGATTTGAGCTGTGCATCTGGTTTTTCAGTTATGTTGATTTGGAAAGCACATAAGTGTTGCAAATTAGTTATGTCAGTTCAGGATTTTGATACAAACTGTTTAGTCTCATGATGTAATTTGGGCTGGCGAGCTAGAGCTCTCCCCTTTAGAAAGAATACATTGTGATAGTTTTGTCTGTGTGAATGATGAGTGTACATGTTCTTATAAATAAGATGCTATGTGTAATCTTTTCATATAAATCTGAAATATTTAGCTGAAATATAATGGAAAGAAAATGTCGTGTATTGCAAAGAATTTTTTCCCCAAATTAACCTCCATAAATGTCTTAAGAACAGAGGGAGCTTCTAATGAAAGGACCATTATGCAGATTGTGACATTCCATTCATAAAACCAGAGAGGCAATATGATGTAGCTGCAACACTGGGGGGAGAGAGGAAAAAAAATATGTAATTTCAGTGTATGGCAAAATCTCAGAGACATCTTGGCTAAGACCATAACAATTTGTATCATCCAGGCTGCACACCAGGGCTTCCCAAGGTATAATTCTGAAAGCCTGAATTTTTTACAGGGCTGGTATTTCTCCTATCAAGAAGCACTATCCATAAAAACACTACTTATATCAGAGCAATTAGCTAGATTACATGCAATGATGGACAGGCAGCGACTGGCATTACACATGTAAACAAGCAGCAAGTCAAGGCAGACATGAGCAACCACAGATGGGAGGAAAGAAAAACTATTCTTCATCTCTTAAAGAGGAGCAATGAGAGCAGAGATTCACCAACAGGACCAAGCAGCCCACAGAAGAGTCAAGAACTGAAAGCAGTGCCTTTCTTTGGGGTATGACATCCTTGGTTGAGGGCCAGTTCCAGGATTAAAGCTGTAATAAAAACATTTATTGGACATAGGATGAGAAGATGTCTCCTAATGAATTTATGTTCAATAAATATTCTGTTTCTATTGGGTTAGGCATGGTTTTATTTTATTCACACACAGAAGGGAAGGTGGTGGTAGAGACAAAAGGAAGGTAAATGATTGTCTCAAGTTCTCTATAGCATGAAACCTTTCCCCAGTGAACCACATCACCTCAAAAGAAAAAAAGTAAGAAAAGGAGGCTCAACAACATAGACATTAAGGGGATGTCAGAACAGCCTCTGCTGCAGGAGTACACTCAGAAGACTGCAGACCAGATGCTACAGATTAAAACTGCTCACCAGCCCCAGCTAAGAGCAGCACTCAAGAGAGAATCTAAATGCCTTATGCTCCTTTTGTGAAGGTCTATTTGCAGGGGTGCAGCCAGGCAGAGGCAGGGCTACCAAAGCCCAAGTACCTGAAGAGGAAACTGGACTCTTCCCAAGCTTTTCGAGCGTGCTCATGTGGCACTGTGAGAAGGCTTTGAGAGCTCTCGAGATGGAAACCACATGCTGACAACACACCCCCCCTGGAAAGGGCCCAATGTGCAAGGCAGCGGGCAGACCACCAGCTAACTACATGTGTAAAGTGCTCACTGGGTGTCTGCCTTGTTTGAGAACCAGAAAGGAGCGGGGGAGAAAGGTTCCCACCCTCTGGAAAGAGCCTGACACATGACGTGTAAGTTTGCTGCAGGGAAAGAATCCCACTCCAGAGAATGTGTTGGAGAAGCTGCTCGACAAGACAGAGTGGCTCGTGCTCCTTGGTTTCTCTGCCGTGGTTTATCTTGTCTGACAGTGAGGTAAACCTGGCCTGGGCTGGTGTGAATGGGAAAATTGCTAATGGCTCACACTTTGCACACTGCCTCGCCTAAAGTGATCAGTGTAATTGTTTCTAAGTTAAAGGAACATCACGCTAATGCTGCCATTCTCCTGTATCAGCAACCAACCACTATAAATTAAAGGATGTAGAACACTGCTGCTGACAGAGGCTCATGTTCACAGCAGAGCAAGGCTCAAGGTCCTCTGTGTTGCCCTTGTTCCCATTTTCCTTGGGTGCTCCTTGAAATAAAGGTTATCCTTTTTGCAGATACCTCCCCTGCAGTCAACTGCTTCCTTCTTTTTCACTCCCAGTCACCCTCCTGCATCAATCATACATCACAACACCTTGGGGCAGAGCACTGTCCTCAGTTGCTACCTCTCCAGGAGAGGTGACAGGTGGCATTAGGGTTGCCCAGCTCTTCTCATAATAAGACTCTCCTCTAAGGTTGCCCATAGGCTTGTCAGGCTCTGTGAGGCACAGCAGAGATGCTCAAGGGAGGAAAAAAAATGCTTCCCTACAGCACATACTTTTGCACAGAGAAATTCCCAAATCCTAGAGAGAAATTCAGATCCCAAAAAGTTAAAGCACCTTTTGGATAGTCATGCAGATGTTTTTGCCCATTCAATCCTGCCCCTTCCCCCTTAAAAATCCAGCAGCAACAACTCAGAAGAAACTGCAACAGAATTGTCTACTGTGTTTTCAAACTATTAGTCCAGGGAGATTCCAAAACCAACAAAAATACTGCTTTTTTTGCTTTTCTGCTTGTTTTTAGTCCAGCAAAGCACAGAATATAGATTTTTTTATTGATGTTATGAAAAAGTACATGCAATTGTCAAATTGTGCCAGCATGTACCTTACACCAAGTTGCTTAGTATTGTAGTCAATAGGAAAATAGAGAACTAAATTTTGACTTATGTGGAATGCAGATAAATGTAAATATACTAATAAATACAGCCTAACCAAACACAAATCCTGAGTGAGTTTGCATATCTCTTTTTTGTTAACTTTGTATATTGCAGAGTTAGTTCTGCAGTGCTATGAGGCTTCAGCAATATAAAATATTTGTCCAGGCTATGATTTACCAAACCTAAAAAGTTCACTGTACTTCTATAACACAATTTAGTCATTTCTACACAAGGTCACTCACTTATTAAAATTTAAATCCATGTGCAAACATCACTAGACTGAAATATTACTGTATTTCCAATACAAAAAAGCAAGCCCTCAAACTACATTCACTTTAAGAAGGGCATCCTAAAGATTAACTGCAGGGGGAAAAAGAATAAAAGTATATAAGTAAAAATCATTATTACCCCAAGGATCAGAGAAGCAGAAAGATCAGACTGCATGCAATCTTTAAAAAAAAAATTAGCTCTGCCTTTATATCAGCCATAAAACAACTGAAACAGGAATAAACCGATTTCTTTTATAAAAATCATGCCTAGTTTATTTACTTTTAAAATATTTTATTATACTCAAATAAGTTAGTGTTTTTTATTTCTTAATTTTTTGCAGTTAGGAAGACATTCAGTGTCTAAGCCTATAGCAATAATTTCAGCCTTGGCTGCTGATCCCAGGTTTTAAAGAGCTGTAAACTTACAGGGTTCCAATCCTGTGCAACAGCATCACATCAGCTGTCACAGCACTGGTGGCAGTCTGGCTTTCAACACAACTACCTGGAACATCCCGGGGCAGAGGGACTTTAGTGCTCTGTCACATCAATACCTCAAGTCACTGGGCAAGCAATCAAGAACAAGGCCAGCAGGTGTAATGTAAAGATACATAAATATGTAGAACTAGAGATACATGAGTGTGTAGGCTGTGCAATAGCCCTGAACTACATGAACAGCATAATTCTTAGAAAGGAAACAAGTGTGAAATCTCCCCTGAGGAGAAGAAAGGCAGCAAACACCTGGGCTGTGTGGATCAGTGGCCAAAGGATCAGCACTTAGGCTTTGTTATGATGGGCCAGCTCAAACCTGAGATGAACTATCAGGTCCAACAGATCTCGTGGTCTCGCTTCAGAGAACAGCGGTGTCTCAGAGCAGTGGTAGATGTGATGTGGCTGAACAGCATTAACGAGAAATATCCATTCCTCTGGCTGAAACACAAAATCTGAGATGTCAGCTATGAAATGCGTTAATGCCCAGTTGTGATGGTCACAGTTTGTAGAATATCTCTGGTTTGAAAGTGTCTTCCCCCTTTCCTCACCATTCCCTTTAAAAGAGTTGTAGATGTTGAGATTGTTTGGTTTGTTTTTTGGTTTTGTTTTTTGAGTAGGGGGATTTGTTTTTATAAAAGCATATCTAGCGTAAAGAATTCAACATTTAGAGTGGAGAGTGGTAGCAGACAGGTGAGGGAAAAGTAGTGCAGGCTTTGCTTTCCCTTATTTTAAAAAAGTTTATTCCTTTTGGCCTATCACAGAGCTAGAAAAGAAGCTGCAGAGCCTGAGGAACTGCAAAGCCTCATGGACTCCATTCTCCATTTCCCCCCAGCCAATAATTTGCTTAAATCTCAATACCCAGTTCTTCATTTTCACATTTAGAAGTGACATTCCATTCAACCCCAAGCTGTTCCAAAAAATTAAAAGTAAATTAGGAAATTTACTAAAATTTAGTAAAAAAGAAAATTTCCCAGAAACATTAAAAAAGCTTATGTGGCCCTTCCAAAAAATAATTTCACTTTTCAAACAGCAAATTTTGCTTTTAATCTCTGTGTTTTGTTCTACCACAAATAAGTTTCCATGACATATTTACAACTAGAAAGCACTGGATGAAGGCTCAGATGGCCTAGTTTAGTATAAAAGCAGTAACATCTTTTCAACTCTGCCACTGTGTGCTGAAGATCTCGACTAAAAAAAAATGATGTAAGAAATGTTTTTTCTTCAAACTGCTAAATCTATGTTTGCCCATCAAGACTCCAGCTGAGCTCTATTAACACTAAAATAATGTACAGCCACTGAATTTCACCCCAAACTTCATCAGCCTTTGTATCTCTGTGGAAGAGCCACCAAAGCTCTGTTTTATTCTCCCAGCAAGCAGAGGATTAGTATATTGGCTGCCCAGCAGGGCAAGAAGCTCCTGAGCAGAAGAGGGGTCTTGGGAATGGCTTGCATTTGAGGAAGATATTAGATATCAACCCCCAATTTATTAATTTATTTATGCATTTTTACAGAAGTCCATGAGAAGAAGCCTGACTGCCAGTCATAGTTTAATTCACTCTGATAACACAGAGGCTATAAATCTTTGCTAACAGCTCAACATGAGAGGCATTTGATGTGTCTGGGAACCTGCTGCACGAAAGAAATTAGCTGTAGAAAAAGAAGCAAAATGCCTATTCCCATGGGAAGAGTCTGCAAGACTGGCAATAGATCATTTGTTCATTTGGAAGACACTTGTTCCTCTAGTAAAACAGCAACTAATATTTTCTCTTTCCACCGCTCGGACAGGAAATGTGGTGCTAAGGGCCAATAGACAGAGCAAGTCATCGTACTAATTACACGGTCAGTAAATGTTTGCTCTCCCATGTTTCCTAAAGGCCTGAATAATTCCTGGTTAGGAATCAGCACTGGAACCAGCCACCTTCTTCCTCTCTGACACAAATACTGAGGAGATGTATCACATTTAAGAGGATATGCAGGTTAAACATCCCTATTTTAACGGGATGGTCGTGGCACCTGGAAAAGGTTGAGCGCTATCACGTTTAGAGGGGAAATGAGATTTTTGAAGTGGCAGAGGAGAAAAGTTCCTAAACTGCCCCTCAAGAGATGGGCAACATCCAAATTTAAACAGCCTGAAAAATTTACAAATGGGACTGTAGAGCAGGTCAGTTACTGTGAAATGATTTTCATTTTTTTTTGTATACAGATCCCTTTCAGTCCTGTGTTCAGCTTCCATATGTAAGTTATTTCTCACATACAAAATCATTCAAAATGAGCCACCTGATTACACAAGAGAGCATGATATGGAAAAGTCTCTACTGACCTAGAAAAACACAGCTAAAGAAGCAGATTTTTCTTTTAGGGCACAAAAATCTACTTGGTTGCTCTAAATTTTTGGGTTTTACTGTACTTGGTGAGACTGAAATTCTGACAAACCCAGCATTTTTTATTGAGCTACATCTTCTCTCCTGTCTACCCAGCAAAAAATGAACAACATCCTAAGTATCTGACTTCCTTCCAGAGTGGGCTTGTTTAGTAAACAGAGAGATCTACCTACAGATTCTTAGTAGGATATTTTTGCATCCTCTCCAGGAAACCAAAATACCTCCCATCCACATAGCACTCAAATTCCTGCCTGCTACTCACAGGATTAGGATGAGCAAATCATGAAATGCAGTTGTGTCAACATCAAAGGAAAAACAAACATTTAAGTGTTTTGAAAATGCTTCAGAGTGAAATCCCGTTTCTCATGTGTCCTGAGTGCAGCTTCACCCCCATAAATTTTAAGTAAAGCAGCTCCCTAATAGTATTCTGAGCAGTGTAATTGCAGGCAAAATGCTTGACTTCCACCCACTGCTTCCCAAGCTCTCAACACGTGCCACCAATCATTTCCATTTTGATGTATAGTTGCTTTTAATTCGAAATGAGGGGGTTATTTTGTTGTTTAATTTAAGAAAAAAAACAACTGTAGACTCCAAGTGAGGAGGAGGTGGGTTACATCCTGTCCTAGAGACTGGCAAACCCTCCTGGAATAGAGCCACTGTGGTTGATATCAGGAATGAGCCAACTCTGTGGAATTTCTTCTTTCATACCTCAGCTCAGTTGTACTCCAGAACTAATGTTCCCAAAGAGGACATTGATTTAGGAGTGCTCTAAGTGCTGGACTGTCAGAGACTTACGGGTCTAATTAACAGCAGTGCTGAGCATGGGATTCTCAAATAGACAAGTAGTTTGGGGTTCCAAATATCTCCCCAAATCCAACCACAGGCTGGTGATGCCCAGAAATCAGCAAGGGGCAAGAGAGTGAGCAGCACATCCCTGAATCAGAGGCTGCTTCTGAAGCCAGCCCTAAACAATTCCAAGGCACTGAATCCATTGGCATTATCCCCATCAGGCTTGAACAGGGGGTGCTGTGCTCATTGCACTGTTTGACAACTCCTCTCTCTCGCAGTTTGAAACACTGTTTAGTCAAGGTGAAGTCTGAATGTTATGAGAGAGTCTAGGACATACTTTTCCTGGAGATTTCCCTCTGTAAGAACTCAGCTGGATATAACAGTAATTATTTAAGTGATATTTTTAGCCACATTTGTCCCCCTTGGGATTTGATAAACTTTTCCCAGTGCAGCAGGTTGTTTTACTGGTCTTTCAAGCAACGTACTTGAATTGTTTTATTTTCACCCCCATTAAGGCTTAAATGCCTCAGCGAGGCATTAGAATCAGTTACTCTGGGCAGAAATTGCAGAACACCACAAATGACTGTGCATTAATAAAGAGGCAGAGAGCTCTGCAGTTCTCTCCATTACTCTGTCATCAGAGATATCTGCTCTAGGTTGTGCTCGGAGCATTAGCCCATGTGGCCTGATATGAGTTCACGAGGCTGGAATTCAAAACACTAACCAGCTGTGGGAACCCGGGAAAGAGGCTGTCACACTAAATGGTATCCAGATTAGAGCTGTGAGAATTTGGGAAAGCCCGTCTAGCAAGCAGGATCTCTTGGGGAGAAGGGAAGGAGGGAGGGAAACAGTTCCCAAGTTGTTAGACTCACAAGCCTGAAGGAAACTAGGGCTCTGTTAGATACTAACACTGCAAGGCTTGGCTGGAATCAAATCTGTAACAGGGGATATTTTCCCAAGGGAAGAAATACAGCATTTTATTGAATTAAAATATAGATAACTACCTCAGAGCAGAGATGGTTTTCCCTCCACAGTGCAGTCTAGGGTTGGATGCACATGACTCCCTAAAGGATCTAGCTGTGGTAAAACTGATGGGAATCATGATCCAAAAGATGGACCCTTTGTATTACCTCACACAGGAAGGAGTATGTACCCAACATGCAGGTGCTTGATTTAAAATCCCCAACAACTTGACAGCCAGATTCAAGTGAAAGGAATGACTACACAGTTAGATATGCAAGGAAGAGGGAGAACACAATTTATTACTTATCTACCCTACAACTGATATTCCAACTTAGAGAGTGATAAAGGGGGGGGAGAGCAGGAAATTTTTGTCTGTTTTGGCTCCAATACCACAGGTGATGTAAACACAGAGAAATATCTTTACAACCAAGCCCTGCAATACCTTTTTAAGGGGATTTATTTTCCAAGTCTTGCCAAGGCATGGCAGACTTGAGGACCAAGTCCCACGCTTTTATTTGCTGCCCCTTTATAACAGTCTTGGAAAATTCTCTAAGAAAGCAGGAAAAATGAGAACTCTTTAAATACGATCACTGGCTTGGTTGGCAACCTGCTTGGATTCCTTGGATCCAGCCACACTAACTCCCCATTTCACAGTGCCCACACACAGCTGGGCAGCCAGGGTTTCAGGAAAAGGAGGAAGTGCTCAGTGAGTTGTGGGCACATCCATCAGTGTCAATGCCGGAAAAGAAATGCCCATCAGGTGCTGGCTGTTGGAAGAATCCATCACAGGGTGGAAGAGGCCTGTTCAAAGGCAGGGATGCCTCAGGAAGTGATCCTGCTCTGCATACTCAGTGACCCTGAACACAGGAGCCACACAGATGGTGTCAGATCCCTCTGAGACTCCAGGAACAGGGCCCACAACCTGATTAATGTCACACCTGTACGACTCGTGGGAGGAACTAATGACACGTGTCCAGCAAAATTCCCCTCTGCAATTTCCCCCCTTCCACTAGAGACAGGTTTATTTATTTGCTAAACTCTGCTCCAGACTCAGAGGGAATTAAAAAAAAAAAAAAATTATCCACAAGTGGTTCTCTTCTGTGACACATTAATTGGTCTGATTATGAAAGAAAACAATCACAGGGACAACAGGAAAAAAAAACAAACAAAAGGACAAGACTCTTACAGACTCTCTCCCATATATAACACTAAGGCAACAAACCAAGCAAAGACAAGGGTACAAATTTCTTCCTCTTTGTTAACTAGTGGCTGACAGTAGTCAGGAAAATTCTGATGGTCTTTTGCCTTCCAATATATTTTGTTTCTTCAGTAGCAGCAGTAATGAAAACAGCCATGATGTGACATTTTTCTTGTTGTAGAAAGTTCAGCTTGTAATGGAAATGGGTAGTACAGTCAAATTTGCAGTTTTGCATCAAACAAAACTGCAAATTCTCATTACTAGATGCCTTTTTCTCCCTGTTTTTTCTCCCTTTTCCATAACAAAATACTAGACAAGAAGAAATCAGAGAAGAGAATGGCTGTTGAGTCTTTTGAAAAATAGATTCCGAGCATAATTTTCACAGCTCAGGAGAGTCTCTCCACAGCAGTGACAGAAACCAAAGCAACATAACTCACACATTCCCTCCTCCATCTTCCTTCATAGGGAAGTCCACTCACTTGCAGGAATCAGCAAGTTCTGGCTGTCATTCCTGCTTTTAACTCAAGCCCTGTTGAAATCTCTGTTTGGGATACCAGCCTCAAATGTGCTTTTGGCTGCCTTCATGTGTTATAACACCAGATCCTGAGAGCTTCCATATCTTGCATGTCCATACAGCAGAACCCCTCTCCTTGGGAGTCCCCGGACCATCCCAGGGCACCTCTCCAGTTGCCCAAGAGGCAAAGAGTATAAGATGCTGTTTCTTCCTGAAATTTCCTTCCCTTCTAGGTAAAAACAACTCAAGTCCTTGCAGAGACCCATCTGGCAGCCTCAGCTCATGCAAAACCTTCCCCAGCTCCCAGCACAGACATGGACTACGGAAGGATGTGCAGGATTAGGCTGTAAGAGATTTAACCTGAGGCTGGTTAATGTGACTCATGAAACCAGACATCAATTACTGAGCATGGGAGACAGACTGAGCAAGAATTGGAAACTGTTTCTTTTCATTAACTCCTTTAAGCTGTGTTTGATTTAAGAGGTCCTTGACAAGAAATGCACTTAGGGGTTTTAAATGCTTCAGCCATTCCAAGCTGCAAGTGGATAAACCCAAAGGCCAAAGCACCTTGACCCCTAAACACTGATCAGCCAAAAACCAGTCAAGATACAACATGTCCAGCCCAACATCCTTTCCCAGATTCCAGCTGCAGTGCTACAAAGACTCAGGCTGTCAGATGGTAAGGCAGCTCTTCTGGCTTGCTCTGCTGCAATGATTAGCAGCAAAATGGGTCTTGCAGTGATCTAGTCAAGGCAAGTTTGTCTACAATCAGGATCTCAAATTGAAAGGTGATGTTCAGCTGCCCAGTGTTTATCACAGCAACCTGCAGAAACTTCAGACTTGCATGAGAACCCCCTTAGGTTTAATATTGAACAGCAATTTGTAGGGGTCTGTACAGAAAACAGACTTTCTTCCAGATTTGCGAGTCAGGAACAGTCTTCTGAACTAAACAGAGAAGTGGATGGGAATCACTGACATTTGCAAGGCTCTGTCCTGCCTGTCTCCCTCAGCTCCAATATATCTAGAGAGATTCACTGGTTCTACACTTCCCCAGAATGCTTCAAGTGAGGTCTAAAAGAAAACAAAAATAACAGCTGTGCTCTAACAATATGAGGATGCCTCTGCCTGAAAATATTCACATACATCAAAGAAGGGCCTGCCCAGTGTTTAAATAAGTCACTTGAATTTTTAGGCACTGTTACAAAAGGGGTTCTTATTTGTACTGCTGCTTTTGATACTTATTCACTTATTAGCAAATAATTTTCATCTGTTAAACATTTGCATCTTATATGAGAAACATCAAAAGCTCCAGACCTTTGATGACACTTCTCCCCATCAGTGCACAGCAAATGACAGCAACGAGAAAGAAAAATCTAAACAGAAGGCATTCAAAGAAAACCAGCATGGAAGGCAGAAATGCATCAAGCTCCAGGCAATTAAATCTTAATGAATAAACATTGTTCTCCACTGCTACCTCATGCTAAGAGATGCCCACAAAGCAGTCAGCACAAACTTAATTCTTTCCATTCCCTCTGTCTTCCTTAAGGCAGCTTTGTCACTTTGCTTTCAGCCTGAGCTCTGCAACTCTGCTATCAGCTGGGTGTTCCCAACACTGATGAGGCTGTGGAAGAGTTTCACCCCCAGAAGCAAAATTCTACAAGGTGAGGGAAGGAGAAAAATCTCACATACAAAATGTGTAAATTTTAGGCACTGCCTAGTTTGTAACATCCATCACGACGTGCATTTCTGGGAGGTCCCACACATAAAGAGGCACATATTCAAATTATTGAGGGGTTATGGAAGGTAGGGGGTGGGAAGAGGGAGGCAAAATTTGGTACTTAAAAACCTTTTTTAAAATAGAAGTTTCCATTAAATAAAAATAAAAAAGTGCAAGGTTTTGTACTTGAACTAGCTCTGAAAGTTATGTTAGTGAAAAAAACATTGTGACATTTAGCTCCAATGCAATACCAGAAAATTTTGAATGCTCAATCAACTGTGAGAGCAGATTCTCTTTTCTGAGCAAACTGACCTGAAAAATCAATCAATCAATACAATCACTAATTCTGTCTTGCACATAACTTGGCTGTTTATCAGTTCAACAGATGTGCTACTGGAAGTCTCTTAGGTGCAGCTTGGAGCTTGTCTCTGGAGTTCCCCTTGTGACTCTGGCAGGTGGAATGCATTAGCTAAGTCTTCACCTTTGTGAGACAGGGAAAAAGCTACATTTGTTTACTTGAAATAATTCCTTTCTCCTGTAAGAACATCATAAGCTCCAGAGTTCTCTGCACTTCCCAACACAAGCACAGTTTTTTATTGTGCTAAACCAAGCCTATATTTTATCAGTTACACACTGGAAGCTGCTCAATGAGTAGGAAATATTCTCTTTTTTTCCAGTTTAGGATTGATAAGCAACACTTGGATGCAGTCCCCCAGCAATACAGATATATATAATTAGGTATACACATAACATTCAACCTCACAAGTGTCTTATTTACAGTTTTAAGGCTTTACAACACACACGGATCACACAGATCCACCACTTTACTCCCATTTGGCATGCTATAAGAAATTTTGACAGTGAAACATTGAAATTTCAGGAAGAAAATATAAAAAGATGGCTTTCAAGGCACTAACAGGATCTCAGGTGCCTCATGCCTTCTGTCTAATACCTGATATCACACCATCTGTGTTATTCAGGAATAAAGAGAAGACTTAAATGGGTAGGGGGTCCCCACTCTACAAACAGCAGGATAAGGCCTTTTTCAGCTTGCTAATCTTGATTAAAAATCAGAGGCAATAAAAATTAACTTTTAACAAATTATAAGAGTTTGACTTCAGTGAAATAATTCCAACTGTAGTTTTGACAGGACCTCCTGTCCTTTGCACAGGTTCATGCTAAACCTACAGGAAGATTAATGCTTAAGAGCAGTACCCCTAAAACTACTCATGTTGAAGAAGTTAAATCTATGGATTCAATGTCTCTTTCAGCTGACAATTAATGCAATCATGGAAAGAAAAGGAGGAAACACGAGTGTCAAAGGATGGGAAACGGGAGGTCTGATTTCTTTTGCAAAATTAACTCTTGGGGCTGAAATAAAATTCAACATGTTGGCTAAAATTTGGCTTTCTTCCTATTAAAATACCTGCCCAATCAGTTCAATGTGTTAGATGTGTCTCAAACTGGACCTTGTACCTCTGGGGGAAGCCCCACTGTTGATTTCTTGTTCTGGAGGGTGCTACCCAGAATATTTCACACACCCAGGCCTCTTTCTGTTTTTAATCCAAGCATGCCATTAGTATACAGAAACAATGCTAATAGATAGTGCCAAGTCCTAATAAACAACATCTAAAATATTTTTCTAATTAGCAAACAGTGAGGTGTCCAAAACTGAAGTCAGCAAAAAGCCCTTTTACCACAGGACAGGGCAGTAATTCAGAGGTGTGGAAGTAACTGTGCTGAACTGCAACTTGGAGCAGGATATATATGCAAGGGTACATAATGTCATAGCAACATTTTTCTCTGGTGAAGCATTAGAGCACTTGTTTTTAAGCAGGCATTTAAAAATCAATCAACATTTAAAAGAATTAAAAAGTGTGTTGAAATGTTTTACCAAACTACACTCAAGAAATAACTCCCTTTCTGAAGTCACTCTGATAATGGGGTAGGGTATGAACTGGAATTGCTCCAACATCTCTGTTTTCCTGAAGATGAGGAGCCAGGAGCATGAGGAAAGGCTGAGAGAATTGGGATTGTTAAACCTGGAGAAGAGAAGGCTTTGGGGTGACCTAATTGTGTCCTTCAAGTGCCTGAAGAGAGCCGACAAGAAAGATGGAGACAGACTATTTACAAGGGCCTGGACTGACAGGAAAGGGGGGATGGATTCAAACCAACAGAGAATAGGTTTAGATTAGACATTAGGAAAAAATTATTGGCTGTGAAGGTGGTGAAACCCTGACACAGGTTGCCCAGAGAAGCTGTGGATGCCCCATCTGTGGAAGTGTCCAAGGCCAGGTCAAACAGGGCTTGGAGTGACCTGGGATAGAGAAAGCTGTCCCTGCCCATGGAAGGGGGTTGGAATGAGACCATCTTTAAACATCCCTTCCAACCCAAACCATTCTATGATTCTCTAATTCCAAGCATCCTTCCTCCAATCCCAACTGCTAACTGAGACAGCCGTGCCACGGCAGGCACTTTATCACTATGAAAAAAAATAAAATAGAAAAAAAAAGTCAAACAAACAGCAGAATCTTTCTATTTTATGGCCTGAAGAGGCAGGGGGAAAGCAGGGAGGGATCTGTGCCTCAGCAGCGTGGCTCTGAGTCACGCTGCCTCCTGGGGCTGCTCCTTGGGTGGTACAGTTTACACACCATCTCTTGCTCAGAGGATGAGCCTAAAGTCACCACTGAGCTCCTTGGGAAGGAAACAAACACAAATTTTACATATGCTTGGTCATATGGCCTATGTGATGTTATCCAACATGTAATTATCAAGAGCAAATTTTCTCTAGCTCAGACTGTTTGCTTCCAAAGAGATCCCAGTGGAAAGCACTTCTACTTCCACATTTCCCTACTTTGAATATCTTTCTTTTTTTTTTTTTTGCTTTGGTTTTTCAGGTCCTCCTATAATTTATACCACCTACTCAGCAAGTTTCAAGGCAGTCAATAGTGACTTGACCACAGCCATAGAGCAACTCAGAGCCCATGCCAATTATTTTCAACAATATATGGATTAGATTACACACCCGCTGCCAGAAAAAACGATCTACCTCAGATTTAAATCATTAAGAATGACCCTCTGGAGACAATAATCTCTCCTAAATGTGAAAGCTACAGACAAATGTCAGAATGTTGTCTGGCCCAGGAATGTTTCCTCATAACAAGGCTGGTTTGTGCAATCAATGAGGCTGACAAAGTCTCCGATACGCTCTCAGGGCCTGATCCAAGGCACAGGGAAGTTTATGGTAACACTCCCATTGACTAGAGCTCTGTGGGAAACTTTTTTTTTCCCCTGCCCCACGAGAATTTTTGAGATTTTGAAAGCTTTTTCCCATCCTGAACAAGGCAGAAAAATTGAAATCTCAAATTTTTGCAACCTGAATATCTACTTGCATCACTCCCATAAAGGAGACGAGATTCAAAGAAATAATAATAAAAAAAAACCTGATTAAAATATTCCGTTTAAAAGTGAAGGGAAAAGACTAAGTTCTGAAATTAAATCTCATATTCTCAAAATCAAAGGCTTTGCATAGAGAATTTGGCATTTTTTCAACAAAAATGTGACATCAAATACTTGTTGAACAATTTCAACATTCTCTGCTGAACTGTAGGGCAGGTCTTTCCTGCATGAATGAGCTCACCTGGGCTATTTTGCTCTTTAAAATAGAAATCCCTTATATACAGGCACTCTATTCATCTTCATAACAAGCATAATTTGTGTTCCAGCCACTGAAGAGGGACAGTCTCCCTTTGCACACCAAGGGGTGGAAGCCATTTGGATGCAAGGAGAATAAAAAAAATAGGAGAAAAATTCCTCACAAGCAATTGCAAAATGTAAACACCGCATCTTAAAATTAATAAGACTTCCTTCTGAGAGGTGACAACTGTCACATCTTGTGCCTTAAGGTAGCATTTTCCAGCCCTGAAGGTCTTGAACCCCCGTGAGCCAAACCCCACGTTCTTGTTACAGCAGGAGCCACTGGATGGAGCTGTTAGAAACAGTCTCACAAGCTCTGAGTGAGTCATGTCTAGTCTTTAAGAAATCTGCATTGGTCTGATTTTTAAGCCATTTCCAGTGGGAAAGCTCTTGGGAGCAGCAAGGAAGGTTACTCTCTGTTTATGATGTTTGGAGTTCTTGCTCAGCAGGGAACAGAGATCTGCCAGTTTTGCAGAAGAAGAGACACCCTACAAGGGCCCTGAGAGATGAGTGATGTGTTTTGTGTAATAGGAGAAACACACACCTACATCCCCACACCAGTTTCATTTCCTGGGAGGACAAACTGTCTTGGAAGACCCTCAGTATGGACTAGCATTCAAGAAGATAAGCAGAACAAGATAAGCTCCACTCCACGTGGAGTTGAGAGAGGAAAAGGAGGGATAGATGTTACTGACTTATTGTAGTCATAAAAGGAAACATGCAGAAAAGCTGGAATTTGAAGTAAAAGATCCTGATAGCAAATGCTAAGGCGTTCTCCTATGCATTAAGGAGTTCCTGCCAAGATTTGAGTCATTGCAATCCATAATTCCTAAGAACAGTAGTTTCCCAGACAAAAATATCACCAGTAATAGTAATATAGAGCTGGAGTTCATTATTCTTTCTATACATCTGTGTGTATGTATAGCTAGAGAACAACCCTGAAAAACCAGGAGCTAATAATAAACCAGGTGACAGCACCTGCAAATAAATGGCTCTTCCATGGGAACTTCTGAATTGACATTTTGCAGCCTCTGACTCCAAGGGCCACATGAACCGTCTCACCTATGGAACCTGGAGCACACTTTTCTACGTGACAGAGAGAACAGAGCACCCAAGGCTCCAGCTGAGTGTTAAAAGAGGAGCAGGCCACATTCAGCAACACCCTCAGCAGTGCACAGTGTGTTGGATGACACCAGCATTCCCTGTGGAATGTGCCACTCCAGCAGCACATGTGCACACGGTGCAGCAAATCCCAGCGCTCCTCCTGTGCCGGTGACTTTGACAACCAGCACAGTAAGTTCAGCTTCATATTTTTCATAGTAACTTCAAAATAAGTGCATGTGTCAGCTCAGAGAGCAATCTGCCTAGAGATCTCCCCCTCCTATCTCCAGCTTTCCATGAGCTGTCAGGAAATTCAGGACAGCAGTCAGTTCCCTCATTTCTGCTTGGAGCCTAAGGCCGGTTTTGCAGACACTCATTTAACCTCCCACTTTAAACCTCTTGCTGAGTGTGCCGTGTTTTGTATCATCAGCCACCTTTCCTCAGCTATCATCTCAGCTCCCACAGCAAGCTTTCCCAGCACAGGAGCTCTTCCAGTGCTTCCTGGACAAAGTAG
Organism: Pseudopipra pipra; assembly: GCF_036250125.1. NCBI lineage: Eukaryota > Metazoa > Chordata > Aves > Passeriformes > Pipridae > Pseudopipra > Pseudopipra pipra. The sequence continues at coordinate 5,501,432 of NC_087551.1, read as the reverse complement.
CACTTGAGGCCCCTGACTCCCCCTCCGCCTTATTCTCGCATCCTTGCACCTATTCACACTTCCATTTGCACCAGGCCAATTCACTGCCTGCTTTCCCAGTCACCATCCAAATGCAAAGTCTCATCTGTCTTTTCAGATGGTGCAGCAGATGGAAAAAAAGCTTAATTTGTCTCCAGTTTGTTGTATCATTGCTATGCATCACATGTGCTGTTAAAAGAAACGAAACTGGGCAGTCAAAACATGCACATCTTGCTCCTTTGTGGGCTGTGGGGTCCTCCAGGCAAAGAAAAGATTGTGTCCCTCCTGAGAATAACTGCACAAAGTGAGTTTGAAGATTCCAGAGGGCAAGATGGGTCCATCTAAAGCTGTTAGGCAGCAACTAAAGAACACAAAGGGAAGCTGGCAGACTCCTGAGAGGAGCAGGATCTTGCCTACAAAGACTTTTTAAAAAAGCTTCATTTATGGAAAGATGTAAAATACTCAAAGACTTCACAGGCACTGCATGGAATTGGCTGCAACCTCAACATCACCAATAACTCAGACACACAAAGCAAGACTGAAGGGTGCAAAGCAAACTCCAAGGATGTGGTCAGAGAATGAGTTGAACTGGATCCCTCTTGGAAGTTGTGAGCTTTCCACACCAGGGTTTTTTTCTTGCCATTTTTTAACAGAAGCCCAGCCTAAGAAACTGAGCTTTTTGGCATCTTCTGGCACATGTTTAATAAAGAAGTGGCACAGTTCTACCTCAAGAGTAATGTACCATCCCATTAGAGGTGGGATCAATAGATTGCAGATCTGTGGAGACTATGATAGAAGTGCCAAAAAGGCATCAAAAGGTCTGTCCTGTAAGGGACAGAAAGTTGACACACGTGCATTACTCAGCAGGTAAAGTGATGTTCAAAATATTCCTCAAATATACACTTCCATTAATTGATAATAACTTTGTCCTCCATCCCTTGTTTCCATCTATACATTGAAAGGGTTTCTGTACAGATGAGACAAGGTTTTATTCTCAACTTGCATATTCACACACACAGAAGATGACTGGATTGGAAAGACTGTGGATAATAATTCCATTCCAGTAATTTCAGGATGACCTTTTACTTAAACTTGGGAATTAGATGCCTTTTTCATCTTTAATATTCCTGATTTCTGGGTATTTTAGGGGGGGTTGTTTGTTTCTTTGCTTTGTTCAGGTTTTTCTTAAGGAAAGCAAGATGAAATAACTGTATTGTTCTACTGGGGAGAGCATTTCCACACTGCCATCATGGTTTTATGGGTATGCATATACATACAGCTGTTCATGCCAGCAAAAGCATGGAAAATCTTTGCATCCAACTTTAGGAAATCTCCCCCCCACCCCCCCACCCCCAGAAGTGGAAAATTCAGTCTTTGAAAGGCCCTTTTATTCTTTCTTTCTATCTCCATGTTGTGACTAAGTAGAAAAGGATAAAGAGTGACAGGAATAAAAGTTAAAAAAAGAAAAATAGGGAAGAAAACATAGCTTGCAAACTTGAAATCAGAACCTAGAAGTTCTATCAGTAATTTTTCAAGGTATAACCATTCCTGGTCTGAACTCTTGTAAAAAGGAAAAGTACTTTGTTATCTCTCAATTTTGAAAATCTTTTCTATGTCTGAATCTGCACTATTAGTACTAAAATGCTTGTTACAATGCCATTCATCACCAAGGACTCAACAACTATTAAGTGTGATATAAACCCATGCACATATAAAAATATGTGCTATACTAAAAAAGCATCTTTTTAGGATAGAAAAACACCTGATCTGTTAGTACCATATCATTTTTACCTAACTAATGTGTGTTCTTGACTTTTACTAATCTCAAAAATGCAAGAGTACAGGAAGATTCTACATAAAATGCATCAGTTCTCTATGAAAAATAAGAAGTGTCAGTCAGAGCATTCTTATCCCTGAGATAAAAGGACAATTTGCTTCCTCTGCTCTTTCCTTGGACATACCATTTGCACTCCAGAGGACTGAAAAATGCAATAAATTTTGCAATCAGAGACACCAGAACCTCTAATAGTTTTTAAACCTAAGCTCACTTTATTTTGGCAGGAGTATAAAATAGCCCCATTCCTGATGATTAATGATCAAAAGACAGTTAGTTAGAGGAAAAAAAAAAATGCTCAAGTGCAAAGTTTAAACTCCATGGACTTACAGAATAACTTTTCCTGGCATCCTGGAGGAGAAAGGAAGTAAACCCAGGCCACTGAACTCTCTGGCTTGCACAGGCCTTGAAATCATGACCAGAATCTCATCTCTGGCTGCAAATGCACACCAGAATCATGAGGAAATAACTTATTCAACGCTGGCATTTTTTGAAAGGGCACTCAAGGTTAAAGTCAAAATTCACAGGTATTGCAGGTAAACAGCATTAGCTAAGAGGGGTAAAAAAATCCTCTCTGTTGTCTGTAAAACTGTTCCTTCCACATCCAAGCAGCAGACAGGCATGGATATATGCACTTGCTACTATCACACTGTTGGGAGTTCTGCCAGCATGTAGGATTAAACCACATTGCACATCTGGGAATGATGTGGAAATCAGAAGACCATCCTAGAGGATCACCTCCACAGTTTGCCCTTGGAATCAAAGCCCTTTCTTATCCCACCCACCACTAACATCCCTTCATAATTCATCAAGCAGCGATAAACTGAAACACGGCCCAAACTCAGCCCTCATTTATTTCATTTAATGGGTGTTGTGACTACAAGACCTGCCTCTCATTTACCATATTGTAAACTTGCTGCTCAGAAGCAGCACGTGTTTTCCCAGGCTTCAGCTACGCTGTCTGGGGGGCATCCATTCCCTGCGGTAATTCCCACTGGGAACAGGCAGGCGAAGCGCTGCAGCTGTGAGGTGTCTGCCCGGGGCTGACCCTGGGCCAGCACCAACAGCCCAGGAGGTGCTGGAATCCCTCATAACCTCCTGGAGGATTTTCACAGCTCTGCATTTTTCCAGTGGGACTCTTCTCCCCATCCCTGAGAGCATCCCTGGCATGGCCTGGGAACAATACCCCGATGGGATCTCAATTAGGTCGATAACAAATTCATGAGGGTTCAGCCCCCACCATCTGTCCAAAGGGAGCAAGGCTCTGTTTGCTTTGGGGCTTGGGATTTTTTTTCCCCCCCATTCCCATCTCTCCTTTCTTATGAGCCCCATTTGACAAAGACATCTACATAACAGAGAGATTTAATGGATTTTATGGCAAAAAAACAAAAGGGCAAATTAAGGCAGTTTCACTATTAATTCCCAACACATTGGAGCATTACATAATTTATCACTTAACATGTACATAATTTAGCATAATTCAACATTCAAGCACATTAAACAAAGTCAGAAAGACAATAGTGAAAGCTTATTAATAATAATGACTCTTCCTTTACAGAGGAGTCATGTCTGTTTGAAATCACAACCCCACTAAAACTTCAGTTTCAAAAATTCAGGTGCACTTGGTATTGGAAGCAAAAAAAAAATAATGGATCAGTAGTTCTGAAGTCAGATTAAACAGGAGAAATTTTATAGTTTGTTATATGACTGTCTCAAAATCTTTACTTCCTGTACACACACATGGAGAGGATTAATTTTGATTTTACATCAATTTAAACCTTGAGATAACCTGTCAGATACTCACCTTGTGCTGCCAAGAGCTTTGCAGGGCAAAAGGTCTACACAGACAGCCAGTGCACCTCACCCTATGGATATTTCCTATGTGGTAACTTCCACAGCACCACGTTTGGGAATTACCTTGGATGGTTTGTGGCCCTGGGCCCTCACTCAGAGGGCTGCATGTTCAGAATTCATTTCTGTTCCATCAAGGGAAGAAAATAAAGTGTCATAGACCAGGATGAAGTAAGGAGTCTCAGTGCAACAGTGAGGGATGGAGGGAAGTGCTGAGATAGGGATATGCTTTCTCTAGGTGTGTTTTAGGATGCTTTTAAGACCCTGGACCGCTACAGCAACCGCATGAAAAACATGTGGGCAAGGAGAGGGAGAAGAAAGGTGGAGGGAGACCTTTCCTCCAACATACAGAAACAATTAATCAGAGCAGATTTAATCATTTTGCTCATGTTGAAAGGAGTAAATTCATGCTAAACTTGCCATGCTGAAGATAATGGAGCAAGTCATGGGAAGGAAGATGTTATTGAGCTAAAAAGCGGCAAAATTCTTTGTTTTGTTTTAGATACTCTGGAAGGTTATGTCATCACACTGAGATGAGTAATTTATTCAGATCGTGGTTTTTCCACCCAGGACTTTTCTAGCTTTGTCTCAGTCAATACAAACAAACTTAACAGTTCAACATCACAGCTTTCAAAAATGTGGTCATTTCCTATATTAAGAAAAAGCTTTTGTGCTTTAAAAACTAATAAGTTTCTACATGTCAGTCAAAACAAACTGTTTATTTCCCTTCACTGCTCAACATCTGAAGCCCAAAAGGCACCTTATCACACCAACATGGCTGTCTGGAAAGTGGGAGTATAGCAGAGAGTATAATTCTTATAAATTATCTGCCATCTGTGGAAAAATAAATGGACATCACCTTTGCCCTTTCATCCCCCAGAACTGGCTGCACACAATCACAAATGGAGACAGATTAGGAGATGAGGAAGCAGAGGGGAGCAGAAATCAATTCTTCCACTTACAAATAATTAAGACATAGGAGAGTTAACGCCAAATTGTGGTTGTACCATCCAGTACAAACATAAGTAACAAGAACTAGTTAGAAGAGATTGAGTATCTGAAAGTATTCCAGGGAAATGAGTAGAAGGCAGCTTTAGTATGGGCTTCAAGTGAGTCACAGCTGGGTGCAAACTGGTTTTGAAAACCTGTTTCCAGACTTGTATTTCAGCAATTTAGTAACTCAGGGACATCCATTCAAACCCTGCTCCAAAATCCATCTCCCTGACAACCCAGCACCAGTGAGTCATCCTATTTTGGGTGACTATGGGACTGAGCACCAGAAGAGCTGCAACTCTGTTTTAAGAACATTTTCTTGTCTTGGACATTCCTGGGCACTGTAGAAGCAGAAGAGTGAAAGATGAAACCATGTTCTTCCCAACCAGATTTGTCCACACAAATCACCCACACCTACCCAAGAAGATGGTACCTCAAGCTTAACTTAATCCTTCCTTTGTGGGAATGGGAAACTCTCACTCAAATATCTTTCACCAGTGCACTTATTCCACTCTTACTCTCCTTGATGACTCCTGAAGATAACTTTGAAATTTTGAAAAAGCCTGCAGCCACAGCAATGAAAAAAAAGACGTTCCTAGAAACCAAATTCAGTTTTACCTTTAAGCTTTTCTGATTGAATATTTCTCTCCCTCACTCTTTCCATACTGAGTATTAATCAGGAAGGGTTGATTTGAAAAGAGAAAAATAATTTTTCTTTTATAACTGTGTATTGAATGGAAGATTTACCTCCAGTTTAGAGAAAGCAGAACTTAGTGTTTAGATTATATCTAAAGATAAAGTGCAGAATTCAATGATATTTCATTTTCTGGCTACTGACAGCCTTTATCAGACATTTCCTGTAATTCATTGCTTCTACAATCTACAAGTATCTTTTGCAATGAAGAAAACTGTTTACATGAAATTGAAGATGTTTCACTCCACAGCACCATTTGAACAACAGTTGTTTATGACAGCCTAAGGAAGAATTTGTTTCACTAGATTTTTGGTCAAATAATGAAATCCTTAAGCACAAGAAAAGAAGGGGGGAAAAGAAAGAAGAAGGGGGGAAAAGAAAGAAGAAGGGGGGAAAAGAAAGAAGAAGGGGGGAAAAGAAAGAAGAAGGGGGGAAAAGAAAGAAGAAGGGGGGAAAAGAAAGAAGAAGGGGGGAAAAGAAAGAAGAAGGGGGGAAAAGAAAGAAGAAGGGGGGAAAAGAAAGAAGAAGGGGGGAAAAGAAAGAAGAAGGGGGGAAAAGAAAGAAGAAGGGGGGAAAAGAAAGAAGAAGGGGGGAAAAGAAAGAAGAAGGGGGGAAAAGAAAGAAGAAGGGGGGAAAAGAAAGAAGAAGGGGGGAAAAGAAAGAAGAAGGGGGGAAAAGAAAGAAGAAGGGGGGAAAAGAAAGAAGAAGGGGGGAAAAGAAAGAAGAAGGGGGGAAAAGAAAGAAGAAGGGGGGAAAAGAAAGAAGAAGGGGGGAAAAGAAAGAAGAAGGGGGGAAAAGAAAGAAGAAGGGGGGAAAAGAAAGAAGAAGGGGGGAAAAGAAAGAAGAAGGGGGGAAAAGAAAGAAGAAGGGGGGAAAAGAAAGAAGAAGGGGGGAAAAGAAAGAAGAAGGGGGGAAAAGAAAGAAGAAGGGGGGAAAAGAAAGAAGAAGGGGGGAAAAGAAAGAAGAAGGGGGGAAAAGAAGAAGGGGGGAAAAGAAGAAGGGGGGAAAAGAAGAAGGGGGGAAAAGAAGAAGGGGGGAAAAGAAGAAGGGGGGAAAAGAAGAAGGGGGGAAAAGAAGAAGGGGGGAAAAGAAGAAGGGGGGAAAAGAAGAAGGGGGGAAAAGAAGAAGGGGGGAAAAGAAGAAGGGGGGAAAAGAAGAAGGGGGGAAAAGAAGAAGGGGGGAAAAGAAGAAGGGGGAAAAGAAGAAGGGGGAAAAGAAGAAGGGGGGAAAAGAAGAAGGGGGGAAAAGAAGAAGGGGGGAAAAGAAGAAGGGGGGAAAAGAAGAAGGGGGAAAAGAAGAAGGGGGGAAAAGAAGAAGGGGGGAAAAGAAGAAGGGGGGAAAAGAAGAAGGGGGGAAAAGAAGAAGGGGGGAAAAGAAGAAGGGGGGAAAAGAAGAAGGGGGGAAAAGAAGAAGGGGGGAAAAGAAGAAGGGGGGAAAAGAAGAAGGGGGGAAAAGAAGAAGGGGGGAAAAGAAAACCACAAATCCAAATTTAATTTGTCAGAAGATGCAGAAGTCTGAACACCACCTGGAGTGCTCTTAGAGCAAGGCCAACAGGAAAGGTCAGGTCTAATACATACTTTGTCCCACAATATCTTCCAAAAAGTATCATTTGAATATCTTATGAACAAAGTCAGCAGGGCTAAAACAGCCAAGTCTGTGGGATCAATGTCTAATTTTCCTAAAGGAGTTCTAGAAGCTTCACAAAGTCTTATTCAAAAAATTTAAGCCTTCTGACCTTAAATTTGGATTGGTCTAATTAGATGCATGATACATCTTCCTTCTGATAAGGCCAGAAAGTTCAGTTCTTCAGGAAAATAGTTTTTTACACCATTTTTAACAAAGCAGAGCACACAGATCTTCAAAATATTCAGAGTTCAGCTAAGTTCATTGGAAAAAATGAGTGAGGTTTTAGTATAATTCCTCTTTTCTTTAAGACTACTCACACCACTGCCATCCTCAATAACAATACTACTTGTTTGTTTTTCTTTAAATAGGATTGTGTGCAAATGTATAGAGTTTGCTTATGCAGGAACATCTTTCCAGAGATGCAAAGACTGGCTTTTAAGAGTGCCTGGCACTCAGAAGCTTCTGGCATCAAACTGAACACAAATTTTTCAAAGGAAGATGAGCACTAAATACTCAGCAGCTTATGAAAAACAAGTCATATTTGAGCCTTTCTGAAAGTCTGTCCTTGATTATGGAAACTCAGTAAGATCAATTCTGAGAAGGGAGACTCATCACTGCTCACAAAACACTGCTGCTGGACCATATGAGGATTTGGCAAGAGCAGCCTGCATTCTTCACTGTCAGCTTCAACCAGGACTAAATGAAGACAAGGCTTTCAGTTAAGGTAAACGCTGATTTTTTAATATTTAATAAAAACACCCCATTCCTACAAACCCATTATCTAATGAAAAACAGCTCTGCCTGCAGAGTAAAATGATAAAGAAGAGGAGCTTAAACTTTAAAAGGAACAATGCAGTAAATTACTACATTCAGGAATTATATCCTTCACTGATGTAAACTGGCACAACTTCAACAGAGACCTGTTGATTAACATCAGCACACGGTCTTGTCCAACCTGTTCAGCACCAACAAACTCGTGCATTCGTGTGGTAGTAACCTCAGAATATCTAATATTTGCTCTCTGCTGTCAGCAGGTATTAGTCAAAGAGAGAGATAACTCATAAATTATAAAGAACAATAAAAGAAGTTTTTCTTCCCCATTTTGTACAAATTCCAAAAATCTATTTTCTTTTCTTGTACTTGGGTTATTTTTGCTCGTGGAGGCTTTGGGACAGCAGCAGTGGAAACTGAAGCTGTCTGGTTAATCTGAGGTCAAATTTTGTGTAGGCAGCTGCAATCCAAGCTTCCCCACCCTGCCCTACCACTAGACTCAACTCTGACCTGCTGGGACCACCCCCTCACTCCTGCAACAGCTCAGTCCACATTTCTACAGAGTGAGCACAGACAGCTAAAATGCCAAAATATCTATGTGTGAAAATACATACACACTGTCAGGCCTCTGAGTTTTTTGGCTGGAAGATAACCAAGACCACCAAATGCATTTGGCAGTCTGGAATCTACTGATGAACCAAGTCACTTAGCACATGTACTTGGTCCTTGTGAACAAGCTACAGTTTTGAACTCAATCAGTGGTTTAAAGGGAAAACACACACACAGTCACTGCCACCCCACAACCTCACACATCCACAGCAAGGCTCTGAAGTCCTTCTAAATCTGTGACAACTGAAAAAGTGTTCAGTGCCCCAAACTCATGACTACCATATTCACAGCAAACTGCTGGGTCTTGAGCACTTCTGAAGTCAAACCACTGGTTCAGGGACCCTTAAATTTGAATTTCCTAGGGTATCTAGGTGATCAGTCTGATGTTTTCCTGACACATGGGGATGGTCTTCAGGAACTGGGAAAATCCCATGCTAGAAACCTACAGTAAATTCTGGCTTCTGGACACCTCTGTTACATCTGTTACTTTAACACTGGAGCTCGTGACCAAGGTCAACCTCACTGATTTCAGTGATGGTCTCTCAGCTGTAGAAAGACCATCAGCTGTGGAGAGCTGATCCCCTCAGTGGCTTAGCCAGAGGAAGGGCAAGAGGAAGTTTAACCATCCTCATTTTACAGGTGGGAGACTGAAGCACAAGGAAGCAAAGGAGGGGCAGGAAAAAAAGGAAAGATGTAAGTGATATGTTCAAGGCCACCCAGGAAGACTCTTGCAGAGCAAGCACATGAATCCACATTTCTCACTCCACCCCGTTTCCCTCCTCTCTGCATACAAAGTCTCCACTCTTGGAGCTGTGGGAAAGTTTCTATGGGTCAGTGCTACTGTGTATGGTGGTTACCCAGAGGAGCCCATGTCCTCACAGGTGCAGAAGGATAGAAATCCATTTGCAGCTCTCAAATCAGTCCAGCAGAGAAAGGACCAGTGTATAAGAGCACTCACATCCTGCTCCCTGGGCTCCAGGAAGGAGACAGAGCTGGCAACAGAATCCTCAGTAAGGACCACACTGAAAAAAAAAAAAATCACAGGGAAGCACAGTCCATGAGCATTTCCTGATCAACATCAGATGCTGAAGAAGTGGGAGAACAGGAGGCACCTAAATAAGCAATTTAAAAGGCCAATTCTGCCTATTTTAGAGAAAGATCAGCACAGGCCGACAAAGACAGTGGAGCTAAAAAAATGCAGAATCTAAGTCCAGCTGGGCAGATGATCCCTGCATTACTTTTGGGAAAATCACTCCAACCCTTCCCCTTCACTGGTTTCAAACCATAAATGTCTTGAGGCAAGGACTGTGATCAGATTTGTCTTCATTCCACACTGACCTGTGGGATAGTTGTGTGGGTTTCCTGCACAGGGAAGACACTTTATGTGCCTGGACAAGGCAGTCCCAGCAACTGCAGCATTTAAGAATTACTATTACAGGGTTTTCAAATGCACAGGAAAAGTGCTGGGTTGATTGTCTTCCATCCAGGATGCCAAATCAAAAGATACCCAACCAAGCTTTAGGTAACATCTATAGTGCCACTGACAGCCCAGAGTTCCCTGCCTCTGACAAGCAAGGAGGGCTTTCCTTTAAGAACAAACAGCACACCAAAATCAAGCAGATCAGTAGTTAGCTACAAGCTAGTTTTCAGAAAATACAGGACATTATATCCACCACTAGGCTTTGGTCTACACACCAGGGACAGCATCTGGGAGAACCAAACATTGCATTCATTTCAGCATCAGTGCAATCATAGCAACAGTGCAATTTTGAAGCAGATCCACCAACTGTCCCCACAGATCCCATCCAGGCTTGCCTCAGTGTGGTTTGGTGTGGCACATCAGCTAAGGCACCTTCTCTCCAAGGTTTTGGGATATACTCAGTCCAAAGTACATCTCCCCACCAGCACTGATGCACCCACAGCAGAGCCTCGAGGGGCTCAGCCCTGACTGCTTTGATCTCCTGATACTGCACCAGATTAACCACTCACAAAGTCAAAGCCAATGCAACTCGGAAATTACGGAGAATTAATTGCTCTGTTGATGTGAGCATTTTAATAAGAAATAATCACCATGAGCAAAGAGATAAAAGTGAAAAGCAAACTAGAGAAAGATTCCTGCGGTCAGAGCAGTTTGGCAACGTGTGAAAACTGAAAATGTAATAACCAAGGCACAGCACACAAGTCTTGTCTGAACTACTGTGAGAATGGCTTTCACCAGGAAAGGTGGTCTTCTGAGAACAGCAGAGTTCTGTTCATAGAAAAGAACAGTTCTCCCTCTAAAAAAACCAGGTTGTGTGTAGATATGTTTCCTCCAGAAATACAAATTTCAATTCTTTTTGTACTTCTTCAGAAGTAGAAGATTTGCTGAAGTCATGAAGTGTTTTGAGTCAGAAGAGGAACAATGAAAGCCATTAGGTATTCATTTTATCTAGATCAAGTGTCAGACTGCTTGAATTTCTGCTTTACTAACATATCAGGCTTTTATTCTGACTTACAGGCAAGTTAATCTTTGAGATAATGAACCTCTTACAAAAGGAAAAATTATCACCTACACTCTTAAAGGAGAAACAGAGTAAGTATTTCTACCTTATAGAAGTGTCAGCTGGTTCAAAACCTGACACACAAGATCCCACACACAGACCTTTCCCCTGTATAATTCACCCAAAATCTGGAAAAAAAACCCAAAAAAACAAACCACCCCCCCAACTAAAACCAAATAAATGCACACCTTCAGAATTGCCTCAGCATTTCCCCAGCCAGCATTTTGTCAGTGTTAGCCCATTAACGTCAACAGTTAGTCCCACAAAAAACAAGATAAGAAATTGCCTTTCTAGTGATGTCACAGTGATGAATAAATTAAGCAAAAGTTGGAAAAACAAATGCAAATTAAAAAAATCTCAGCATCAAACTTCATGCACACACTTCAGCTTAGAAGGAGGGAAGACTTGGCCTCCTGTTGTCCACTCATTCCTGATTTCATTGAATGCCATAAACACAACCATGAAAATCTCCATTTTAAAAAAAACACAAAAGAGCATCTATATGTGGTAGGACATGAGAGTACCCTTGAGGCTTTCTGTCCAAACTTTTTACAGGCTCTAATGAAATCCAAAACTTTCCTCCATTGCCCAAATCAATACACATTCCTTTAACCCACTGGCAAATAACAGACTGAGGAGAGATTCACAATGATTAATTAATTATTTTTTTTCCTTACAGTTTAATGGCATTCTAGGAGTGCCATGTCAGCAAGCAAAACACCCATATGGCTCTTCTTTGTGCCTTTTTGCCAGTGAGAAGTTTGCATGGATTTGGGGTTAAAACATAAACAATTCTAACACTGCTTAAACAGAAGCAAACCTCTGCATTTTCAAGCTGAACAGGAGTTTCAACTCAGAAAAGAAACACCAAATATTATAACACCACCAGCTTGATCTAACACAACTGGTATGACATTATAGTGCCTACTCAGGAAGGGGAAAGAGTTCCCATGTTCCATTAACCTTCATGGAAAGCCCAGTGCAGAGGTGATGAGGAGCAGAGTCACACTCAGCTATATGAAGCAGAGCATCCAGCCAAAATCTGCTTGCTTGGAGACAGATGGCAAATCCAGCCAGTGCTCAAACTCCAGCTGCATGCCTGAGCTCCCTCAGATCTATGTGTGGGATCACTATAGACTGAAAATTATCTAATAGAGCAGAGTCTCCTGGAGACCTGGGTTTCCAGACTCTTGTTTTCTTTACAGAGGACCACATTAAACTTACCCAGAACAAAGCCAAAAGAAAACAGTTCTCAAGCTTTTCCATTTAGAAGTGTTATGCACACAAAAACACACGCTGAACGGACTTAATTTTGTCCTGTGAGTGCAATTTGCTCACACTCTGCATCAGAGGGAGCAGCTGGGAACAAATTCCAGCAGGAAGGATGAAGAGCTCCCACTGCACCTTCCCAGTCTGGACACCTGCCAAGTGGGCATCACCCTCTTCCTTCTCCCTTTGCTCTAGAGAGCAGCTCCAGCTTTCCTGGGTACCCAGGGGCTCAGCACAGGAACATCCACCTGCCTTGCTTGTTTGGAGAGCTCCACACAGAGCCCAGGACCATGTACCCAATCTGTTGCTGGTCAGGTTTTATTTACTCAGTGCAGGCACCAACATATTGTGGACAGGAGTAGAACATGTCCACTGGCAGGGCTCACATGGAACAACTGCACCGAGACCGAGAGAGCATTTATTTTGTGCTTCTTCAGGGGTAGAGGGGATCTCTTTCATGGTTCTCCCTTAATATCACTTATTTTTCTCTCAATATCTTTTTTTCCTTCTATATCTGCCCCTCTCCCAGTGTTAATGACTTATTCCAGGTCCTATCAGCGACACCGCACACTGTTCAGACAGGAGCAAAGGAAGAGGTCACTCAGTGACACACACTGAGTGCTTTGCTTCACTGGTACTTCCCAAGCTCCTCACTCCTCAAAGTCTGGCCAGCTTTCAGCTCCCAAGGCTGGGCAATCCCACCACAGCTCATCCTTGCAACCAGGCTGGCAAAAACCTGGCAATGCCCCAGGCTAAGACTGAACATTTGCTATTAACTCTCATCAAGCATCTTAGCAAGCAACATCCCTCCAGAACAAAAGGCTGTCCCCTTTTGGGGTGGGAGGTACCCATTTTAACAATATGTAATACCAAAAAGCCCAATTGCCTTATTGTAGGATCCTCCTCACTTCTTATTTCAAGACATTTTTGCCCTAAATCAAAGCAGACTCATGCTTTGGCTGTTAGTTGCACTAAACAAAGCAAAATTACTTTACTTTATGCAAATAAAAAGCTTTAGCACTTCTGAATCACTATTTTCACTGTAATGTATTTGACAAGATTATTATTTAGAGATAATTAAAAAATTATTCATTTGGAGAAAGAATTTTTTTTTTAAGTCAATATTACCCATGGTATGAAAATCACATTTCCTGTACAGATACCTGTATTTCCATTTCTTATTACTGGCTACATCTATGAGGGGGTTTTGTTGGTTTGTTTGCCTTTAAGTGCATAAAATCCTCACGGAGGCTGGTGAAGGTACGTTTTTATAATAGCTTGAGACTCTAACTCCCCTGGAAGATCACCACCAAAACCTTGCCTCAAAACATGTTCTACACAAAACACTACAAGCAAATGCAAAACTGGAGGATTTCTCCTGTTCTGCGACCATGATTGAGTCTCTTAAGTCACCAATATTCAGATCAGAAACCAAATTTTTCAGGCAGAAGCGAATCTGAAAACAGACAGTACAAAAAGCAGTTCAGTTTGATATCTGGAAAAATCAATTTGTCAGCGTGAAAAGTCAAATAATTATTAATTTTCAAAGAACAATGGCGTTTAGCTGTGTGAAGTCCATTATAACCCTGACAACAAAATAAACTCAGAGATATGTGTATATGACCACGAAATAAGAAGGTCAGTGAGCACCACACAATGAAAGCCTTGGGCGAGGAGTCCCTTGGAAAAGGTGTGTTTACTTCCCAGAAACCAAACAAGTAGGCTGGATTGCAAAGCAACTTCTCTTTCTGGCTCTGACTGATAAAAACTCATATGCATGCAAATGGAGAGGAGAAGACAACAACAACAACAACAAGAACCCAGCCTTTGCCAAGCTGCATTGACCTGTTTATTCAGAAAGCTTGTCTCCACAGCCAGAGCAGCCCTCCATCAGATAGCTTTGTCCTACAGGACTTCTGAGCCATGTAAACTACGGACACCCTATCAGAGTGGCTTGCAAAGTAAATCACTTGTATGTAAAGTTGATGCAAACAAGAAAACCAAAACAATCCATCTCATTATTTTCTTCAGCCAATTATGTCAAATACAAACAAACAAAAGATATCACTTATGTGCAGAGAACACAGACCAGTGCTGGTTTCACAGAGGAGTGACCGACTCCAGTAAATTAAATGCCCAGGGCTTCAGAGGCTTCATCTGGTCCTAATTTTCAATTGGTAGTAAAATGATATGTTTTTTTTTCACTTTCATTGTAGCTTGTTTTCATCTAGTTTAAGTTCCAAGGCATCCTGTTTTGCAAGCTCTGATCTGCCACATTAAAAAAAAGAAAAGGACTTGAAAAATGTACGACAGCCGACATGGTGGCACCTCTAAGGCAGCTGAGCTCCTGCACTGTCAGCTGACTGGAGAATCCCTCTTCCCAAAGCCAATAAAATTTGGGAGCAGCAAGGGGTAGGTGGAGCAGAGGATTTGGCATCAGTAGAAAGCAACCAACTGCTTCATCATCCCAAAAGATAGGGAAAGCACCACCTCCTCCTCCGATTCTCTGCAGGACTGAACTCTCCTGTGCTGTATTTTGGCTATCTTGGGGTTTGTGTAGCATTGATCAACTGCTGAAAGCCTTTAGATCCATCCTGATACACTGTGCTCTGCCAACGGAGTGGGAGAGGACAGGAAGAGAGATGAATGAAGTTGTCATCACCACCAAACCTTCCCTCTCAACCACAGTGCATCATCCCTTACCTTTCCTAGTGCTGGCAGCCTCCAGGAACCAACTTCCCTGAAAGCTTGTGGAGCTGAGTCCATAACAGCAATTAACACCCTGCAGTTGCAGCACCTCTAATGCCAGGTACAACATAAATCACTGCAATTTGCATGAAGACAGTTAGTCTTCTCCCAGCACCAGCAATGACAAGCCTCAGCCCATCTCCCAAACAAACATTACGAGGGGACACAACTGTGTGTGCTCAGAACACGACTGTGGCACGTGCTGGAGAACAGCTGCAAAACGGAGTTGGGTGCCAACTGCAAAACCTGCCCAGGAAGGAGGATAAACACGTGGTGCTCAGGCTGTGCTGAGCTCTGGGCTGGGCCAGGAATATTGTCACCAGTGGCAGAGGGAGATAGAGTTACACCCTCACAGCAGCACGTTTGAGTGTGGCAGAGAAGTACGCTGAGGATCTATTTGTTACCCATAAAATGAAACCACAGTTTTACTGGTCCCATCCAGATTGAATTAGAACACTCCTAAAAGTTAAATTTGCAGATGTTTCCCAAGTGCCCCATCTCTGTGCAACGGGCCAGGCACAAGGACATTCATCTGAAAGACAGTATACCAGCATTTCCTGACTGACCTGAACAGTCTCTCCTGAACACCCAATTAACTGAATGATCTTCATTGAAATAGATTATACACAAACCACGTGCACATATTCACATAGAAGATTCCACTAAATCAAATAAACACTGCTCTTCAGCTTTCCCACCTCCCACTTGAAATAAGGCAGTCTAATTTCACATACTCTGGTCTGCAAAATAAATAATGAAGAAAGCAGCCCCTCAGTCAGACAGATTTCTCAGGGTGGGATTGTTCAGCATCATTGCTCCCATCACAGCTTTGCCTCCCACCCTGTTTCTCACTTTAAATCCTGCAGCCAAAACTTCTCTCACTGCTCTTCCATATATCCCTAGTTTTCTTTCCTCACTTGCAGGCTCACATATCTGCAGTGCTCTCAAGACCCTGCAGGACCTTTCTTGGCTGGTCTAAATCAGAGGGAATTTTTCTTATCCAAGTAACAGCAATTCCAGCCCACAACAGCAGAGAATTTAGCCTCTCCCAGAGCCCCTCTATCCCCATGTTCCTTTCATGAGCCCATGCTTCTCCTTTCCTCTAGGAATTCAGTATCAGGATTCAGGTTTTCCTCATTCATCATAGATTTGACCACAAACACATTGAAATTAACCATAAATTCTACATCTTATCAGTTTCCAAGAATCACATTTTGATTTTTGGGGATCTCTTTTTTTAACTCTGGCTACCTTTGCACTCCTCATCACCAGCTTATGATGGACAAGATAAGCTCCACAAGGAGAGGCTGGTACAACTGTTCTTTTTCATAACTATCTATTAACAGGCACAATGAGACTGAAAAGAAAATGAAAGCCATAATATCTGTCACTAAGAGTCTTTTTACTGCCTCTAAAAGGATCTACATGTTTTAAGAAAGTTCTCTGCCTCATCTAAAAGTACATCCATTTATCTACCTCTGTGGGGATTTTCATGGAAACAATTTTTGAGGGACTTGGGCATTCACTAAGGTCCCTTAAAATACCAATGGTTGCTGAATGTTCATTTAACATTGTTTTGTCTCAGCTCCCACTGCTTTAACATCCCTGTTTTTGAATACTGCACATAGAAGGGAGGAGAAAAAAGAACAAGTAGAGTAACTTACTTGACTTTTCCCAATTATTCACTAAATAGAACTGTAAGAAAGTTGCCTCATCTGTAGCAGTGCTATGCTTTAGTCATGCAGAAGTATTTGCCTTAATTATTTTTTTACAAGGACTCCTCTGTGCATTGGCAGGTTCACCTACTTCAAGGTGTTAAGTTTTGTCTTTTAAAAAGGAACATAAGCACAGCTGCTCCATTTGTACCATATTCTTCCTCTCTTGCATACAATCAGATGGGTAAGAGAGACAGGGAGGGGAAGAGTTCCACAACATAATCATTTGGCAACTTATATTATTTTCTTTCAAAGGGCATTACAATACACTTCTCTCACTTGGGGAACTTCAAGAGAAGATAATTATTCTTGTCTGCCTTGTAATATATATTAAAAATGTTCAAATGTGGCTTTCCAGGGAATTCTGCCAAATATTTTTAGGCACCAGACCCAGCTTTACTTAATTTTATGTTGCCTTCTTAGTCTATTATAAAATACCCTTCCATGCAGTTTGAATTTGGTAAAAAGGCTGAAGCATACTCATTTATATTAGAAACATAAAAATCCCTCTTTCCTTGAAATAGAGATCTTTAACTCCTAATGTGACAGCCATTCAGATGTACAGCAATTAAAGTGTCTCTTCAGAGCTTAACACACATCAGTGAGCTTTTACAGCCACAAAAACAAAAAAAACCAAGCAGAAGCAGAGGATTGGTAAGGGTTTTTAGGAGATAACACACCAAGAACAGAAAGTAGCTTTAAATAACTTTGTTTTATAAGCACTTTATTAGTAGTACAACAGTAGCACCTTGAGATCCTGCAAAAAACCAGAACCCTGCTGCATGAGGCATTATAAAAGCTTCAAAGATGCAAATCCTAAACCTTTAGTGTTGTCATCAGCTACAGTAAAGGATGGGATTACACTATAGTTGGGTTTAAAAAAAAAAGCTATTTAAGGTAACAATAATCCCTTATTATTAGCAATAATGTTTATTACAAGGGATAAAACAATGGCAGTGGGCAAACCAATCTGCTCCAAGGACTTTATAGCCTAAGCAAACAAGAATGCCAAGCACAGACACAGCTCATTAGACAAGTGTAGAATATGTAGAGTTGGGAAAAGATAAACTGTGTAACAGAGAGGGAGGAATAAAACAGATAAAGAAGTACTGAGCTGGCAGCCTCAGGACAAAGAGCAAGTGGGAAACAGAGAGACTTGTTCTAAATCACACACAGAGCAACTTGCAGTGAGAAGCCTCACAGCCAGATCCTCACTTGAGCATCCACCCAGTGAATTCTGGCATTACACTTTTTAAAAATTCAAATCTAGCCTAATACATCCCAGTGAGAAAGGCCAGGCAACGCTCATCCAGAACTTCTAAGGAGTCAGACATGACTTACACAGCAAGATCAGGACAAACCCCACCGTATTTTCATCGGCTTTCTGGATATGTCACTGTCTTCCCCCCACCCTTTTAAAAGCCAGCATCAGAAACTGTAGGTAATTTGCACAAAAGTCCACGTGAAATGTATTTGTTTAAGTGTTTATTTTGGCTTCCTAAAACGGGCTGGAGTCCAGCTCTTGTGCTCAGCTCCGCTTTAGTTATATTTGTCCTGTTATGCACAACAAACTTGGAGCCACATTTAAATATGAAACACTTTGAAACTGTATTAATGCAATCTCTTTATCATTAATAGACACATCAACTCCTTTCACAACTGTCCGTAGCTTGACTGGTTGACCTAAGTTGTTTTAAAGCATTTGTTTCACAGAATAGCAACGCTGTTTTACTTTTCTTAGCTTTCCCTGATAATGAAAAGGAAAGCAGCCCAGACTGCATGTTGAAAATTGAAACAGCTGAGTGGACTCCTCCTTGCCTCCCCCCCCTTATGTTTTCATCTTTTATGGTGGCAGACAAACTAAGATTTCTTGTGTTCTTCAGTCACTTGGCTGTTCTTTCCCATGGATATTCCAACAGCAGAATAATGTCAAGCCACGCTGAGCCAAGCACATGAATCTCTGAAGATTTCAGGCGAGCAGGAATGCTGCTGGATAGTCTTTTTTTGCTGTTAAACCAAGAGATTTCAACTGAACCTGGTCTCACACGTGTGAGAGTAAGAGTAACTCTCACCAGTGTCAACTAACACGGGTGTTTGGGAGGTCAAAATCGGGTCCCTTAAACACTGTCTGAAGAAATACAGTTGCATAGGGAAGCGAGGTGTTCCCTCTTTACCCTGCAGCTGCATATGCTGTTCACACTATTTCAAAGCACTGGACTTCAGACAGAAGGAAACCATTCCACTCCCAGCACAGCCAAGGGCTGGAAGTGCTCCCAGTGCCCATGTCCGTTCCCTGCTCCCGGCAGCTCCACACACAGCACATGTACTGTAGGATAGACACAGCACCCAAACTCACAAGTCAGCAAAAAGCCTTCAGGATACTCATTTAGGGCCTTGCCTTGCCCAGATAGAACACGTGGGGAATTGACTGGGTCAGGCTGCAAGACAGAGCCTTGCATCCCTCAAGGCAGGATCAGCAGCCTACAACACAAGGGCCCAGGCAGGCATCACTATTTACAGACCCAAGGATGTTACACAGGAATTAGTGGTTCAAGAAAATGCCCCTCCTCCCACCAGCTCCCAACTCAGTGGGATCTGCTGCCTCTTGCAGGAATAGCATATTGGCATGTTCTTACCTCTGTGAGGGGTGGCAGCTCCTACTGTTTCTACCCTTATGTATAATCTGAACATGAGAAGGAAAACTCTGCTGAGACTCCCCTCGGCCCCTCAAAGCAATGATAATTCCCTTGTTCCAATATCTCTAAGCCCATCACAGACAGATGAGGAACAGAGGGGAGCATTGCCTCCTCTCAACAACTACTGAGAGATAATACAAACGGAGAATAACCAAGAAGAAGCAAAAGGGCAAGTTAAACAGACACAGCAGAGCAGGTGCTTCCCTTAAAGCAGCCTCCTTCCTAGAGCACATGGTAATTAAGCACTTATTAGTCATCTGTTGCCCCCTTTTGCAACACCACCCCAATATCTCCTTTAAAGCAAGCAAAACCCTTGTTAAATTTTAAGCATTTTTATCACAGCTGTTTACCTGGAGTCATCTTGTACACTGCACTGGCACAACCAGGTAGCAATACTTTGACCTCACCAGTCTGCATGTAGAGGTTTTGCAGATCTACTCATGATGGTCACACTCTCAAGAGAACACAGATCCCACTGACAAGTCAGAGACCCTCCTCAGAGAGTCAGGCCAAGCCCAACACCTTTTCTGCAAGCATCCCAGGCTTTGGAGAAGATCCAGAAAACCAATCCTTGCAGTTCAAGGCCAAGCTGACCTCAGCCTGCCAGCAGCCACTTCTCCAGGTCTACCCTAACCTCCTTCTTTGCAGCTCCAGCCAGCACTGAACCCACAACCCAACAACCCCTGAGTATCAACTTAAGTGTAAGCCACACAAGGAAAAACAAACAAACAAGCAAACAACACACAAACCCACAAAATAATTAATCCTCAGCCACTCCAGACACAATACAGACGCGTTTTCCAGTTTCTCTCCCCCACAGGTCTGTGAAACTACAAAGCGTTTCCCATGTACTCCAGCCTCATATAGATCCATCTTAAAACAACTTAGTTGTGCAAGAAAATATCAAGATGAAGACTGCTTACCTAGAACAGGCCTTTTTCCAGCACAAAACTCATTCCTAAAGCACAATCTAAATCTGCTCTTGGAGGAACAACTCAGAGGGTGCATCTTCAGGAGAAAAAAAGCAGCTTCCCCTCCAGCTGTGCCAATTTAAACCATTAGATATTCCAGGTGATGCCACTCTCCACTGATTGAGCTCTTCTGCCCCTCCCCAGTGCCCCCTGACAACCCTTTGCCAATTCAGGGTTTAATTCAGCTCAAGGCATCTCTTGAAGATGGAGAACTACAACTTCATGTGTATCCAATTTAGGCCTGTGTGCAAAACTTGATTGCCCACTGAATTCTACAGAACTAACAGTTCTTGTCATCTGTGCTGCTGTGGTGACAAAAACTGATAAATTTCTACAGAAGACAGGTGTCAGCACCTCCAAAACCATCACTGCAAGATGACAGACTTAACATTTTGGTCATTACAGGCAGGCTTCAGTCTTCAGCAGTATATTCTCCTGTGTTATTCCAGGAAAAAAGAATCATCTTTTGAGGGGAAATTATACATACAATCAGGAGTGCACAAATCTAAAAGCCTTTGCTTCAGGAAAAAGAGGTCAATCTATCATTGAAGTAAAGGAACACTGATAAGGAACTGGTGGAAGAGATACATGGAGGTTTTTTTTGACTAGGAGACTCCACTAGCACTAAATATGATTGACAAGGAGATATGAATTATTTACGGGATCAGGAAGGGGGAAAAGAACTTCCAAGCTTATATAACTCAAACTATGGAATGTGAGTGCTTGAGTAGGTCCATAATCAGCCCATAAAAACACACAAAAGAACAAAATCTATAAATTCATTTCTGTGCAGTTGTGCAGGGGGTCTGCATGATGGATCAAAGGTTGACAGGGGTTTGCTCTCCAAAACGTTTGGAATCCAGGGCTCCGAACAGTACAGCTTATGCTCTTCATCTATCAGCAGATTATGTTTCCAAAAAAGAAGAAAATAGCCAAAAATTTAAATGCCAAATCACAAACTTCTCAGAAGACATTCTTGAAGAGCTAAAGGAGAATTGGATACCAATGTTTTGCAGTTAAAAGTGCTGGCACATTATAAAGAGAAGCCTTTTGTTAGAGACAGGAAGTTTAGTTTATTGCCTGGTGTATACAGTTCACCCACCACATTATTTTGGTCTATTTTCATTCCTCACACAGTAAAGAGGAAATTCTAAGAACATTTCATTGCTTTTCTTTGTTTGATGAACAGCAAAGGTTTGCAGTTAACTGACCACTGTATTGCTTTGCTACTTTTGACGCACAATTTCACTTCATATCGATCCTCAGGAGGATAAAACATTTGTTCCTTATAAAAATCAGTTGTTCCTGTCCCATTCATTTCAAGTTCATCCCTCGCCCTCGTCTTTCATTACTTCACAGAGAGAATTCCTAAATACAAAACTAGGGGGAAAAAAAAAACCCCTAAGTTGACACCTTTTTTTTTTCTAATAAGCAAAACTTCAGGCTTAGAAACTCTCAAGAGGCAAACCATGAAAATTTTTCTCCTCCTTGCAGTTTCCACAGAACTTTTCCAGTAGGATACAATCTGAAACAGAGAATATACTATTTAATAGTAAGATTGCTCTTCTGAAAAGCATTCATTTTCACCCAAACAGATAGTGCATCTTATCTACTGACTGTTATAACTCTGTTGTCTGCACAACGTGGCTGGAATTACAAAGCAGAGAGCTACAAAACATGCCTGTCCATTTGCTCTCCCCCTTTTCATCAATTCACAAGGTTATCCCAAATGTTTTTATACCATTCTTGCCTAACAGGAAAAAAAAAAAAAGGATTCCTCATAAAAGGCTTGGTTTCTAAAAAATGCTAAGCATTTAAACATTTATTAGAAACAGTTTTAGTTCCTCATTAATCTGAAGATGAAGTATTATTGATTTACAATGAGCAATTCATCCGATATCCATCAGCAGCATATAAAAACAGAGCCTGAGAATTAAAAAATGGGAGATGCCTGTTTGGCAGCAGTTTGCTGTGTCCTGCCAATGGCACAACCTGTCCAACTGGATGGAAAACAGCCCTGCTCTTTCTGTGTGTGTGTTCTGCATGCTTGAATGTATATGTCCCACTGATCATAGGCTAACCTACATTTATTTTTATACTACAGGATCAGCAAGTATGTATTAGATCAAGGCTTTGGGGACTTTACATATTGCTTAACCTCAGTCACCCAGGCTCTTAGTCACTGCAGAGATGGGGATGGTAAAAACAGATAAACTGCAGGGATAGATTGACACAGAGACACATCCCCATCTGTGCACATAGACATACATATCCCTAGGGCCTGATGGAACAGCTCCAGTGGAGTACAGTGAGCTTTGGATCAGGCCCAGAGCTCATATATGATACGGACTAACTGCCTCTGATCTTTGAAACCAGTTTTAAAAGGCTTACACAGGGGGGGAGCCTCCACTCTCTGACCCTGGTTTTCCACCAGTGGAACTCCATCGGCTTTTAGTGGCGTGTAAAACCAAGGTAATGAAGTGGAGAATTATGCTCACATTATGTTTTTTAAGTAGCTTATTAGCCTGCATATTACACCCTGTTTAGTGAGCTGGCAGCTGTGCAAAGGACTCTAAGGACCTAATTCACTGAAGCTGATATGACTCTTCCCACTGGCTTTGGGTCAGGGCCCTAAATCATTCTGAAAATTCTGAGGAGAGATATTATAAAGTGGTCCAGTAAAGGTAAAAGGGTGTTAATGAAAGTCCCTTGAGGAGGTCATGGCTTTTAGTAGTTTGAAGAGCTTTCCACACGTAAAAGAAGGGGTTTTTTAAAAAAATAAAACTTTTCAAAGTGTGCCAAGTGTTCCTGAATGTGACTTTTTCTTCTTTGTTACCATTAAAAAAAAAAAAAGAACTAAACCCAACCAAATTTCAGGATGGATAAAAGAAATCTATTTTTCAGTCTAAATAGATTTGTTTATAGCTTGTAACATGCAGTGAGGGTATGTGGTGGGGGTGGAAGGTAGAGAAAGAAACATGTCTGTGCCACCCCCATCTCCCTTGCTGCATGTTTGGCCCTGGGGGCGAATTTCCTGCCAATGTTGCTTGATCTTCCCTCTCAACCTTTCAAGGCTGCCTACCTCTCAGGTGTGCCAGAGTCACATCTCTCAGCCTTTAGGGCTGCACCTGCTTTCCCCTCTGTGCTGCCACTGGCCTTGCCTGCCTCCTCTGGGAGCCTCCTGTCACACCCAGCCCTGCTGCCTGGCCCAGCTTCCCACACACACGCACTTAATGAGCAGGTACAGTAATTGCCTTCATAACATTTTTCCCACAATGACATTTCTTAGTTTGCTCAGGCAAGATTTAGTGTTATTGTGCCAGTTCCTCGAGTCCTGTCTCAGCCCAAGTTCTCTCAGCACTATTAATAACTCCTATGGAGACAGGCTGAGGGAGCTGGGATTCTTCAGCCTGGAGAAGTTCTGGGGAGACCCTACAACACCTTCCAGTACCTAAAGGGGGCTTATGAAGAAGAGAGAATCAACTTTTTACATTTGCAGATAGTGACAAAACAAGGGAGGGACAACATTAAACTAAAAGAGGAGAGATTAAGATTATAGTTTAGGAAAAAATTCTTTACTGAGGGTGAGGGTGGGGAGACACTGGAACAGGTTGCCCAGAGGAGCTGTAGATGCTCCATCCCTGGAAGTGTTCAAGATCAGGTTGAATGGGGTTTGGAGCAATCTGGTCTAATGGGGGATGTTGGAACTGGATAATCTCTAGAGTTCCTTCCAACCCAAACCATTCTGGCTATTAACAAATCCAGGTGCTTTGTCCAAGGAACGACTCCTGGACCCTCAGCTACAAAGGCCTGGAACTACAGAGGGTAGTTCCACTGCAAAGATAGGGTGCAAACTCCCAGCTCCTCCACAATCTCTCATCACCTCTTTGTTCCTCAGCTTTTGCAGGATGGAAATCAGCAACAGAACAAGTATGGCAGCAAATGCATCAAAAATTCTAAAATGCAGAGTAGCATAACTAACAACTTCATGAAATTATGCCAGTCCTTGGCCAGGACTATGAACTAAGCCCTTCAAAAGAAGATGGGCCAACTTCCATTCATGGGATGTGTCAGGATAAATGGGGGGGCCAAGAGGAAACTGTGGATCTCAAACAGGACCTACTTGGAGCCTGTAAGCCATAAGATACTATTGTTATTGTCCAGGTGAGTTTGCAATGGGCCCTGAAAGGTTCAATGATGTTGATTTGACTCTTCCCTTCTGGCACTGGGTCAGGGCCCTGAGTTACCAGGAGGTGACAGACCCCATCCAGAGGCACACCTTGCCTGGATATTCCATGAGCTAACAGCAGCTAAACAGCAGCTCGAGCAGCTCTCAGTAATATTTGGAATAATGTAACATGGAGCAGTGGGCAAGCAAAGTCCAGCTTAGGCCTCTGCTCTTCCTACCTGAAAATAAAGCTACTTCAAGTGACTCCATTTTCTACAACTTTCCTCCTGAAGGCTGAATAAGTTTTCACTGAAAATCTCTTTTTTTCAGGCACTTTTAAATTTCCATTTTTCCTATTACATATTTTTTAATTACCTTAACTCTTGCATAAAAAATTTATATGCCAACAGACACACATCATCTTCCTTTCAAAGGATTATGAGTATTAATCTACTACTCCATTATCATAGCTCAGTGACTCAGAATAATTTGCAAATGTTTAAAATTTTGACTGCATGATTTTGAATAGTGATTAATAGAAGGAATATAACTATCCAAAATGTCTTTTTCAAAATATATATTGGATTCACCAGAGGAAAATATTTTCAAAATTAGAAGATCTAGTCCAGAAATGCCAAAATATTTCATTTAGCCATACTTATGAAAAAAACAAAGTAATGAAATTTCAATGTATTTTCATTTCAAAACACTACCTTTTGTTTCAAAAATATCCTTAGAACAAAAAGAAAGTGCAGGGTAAAGTCATATTGTAATCCAAAATATATATTCCACTGCGTGCCAAAATGTGGATGTAATTTGGGAGGTTCACATATTCTTGAAAGACACAGAAAATGTCTGCTTCAGTTCCTGCTCAACCAGATTATTTTCTAATAGTTTGGTTCAGTTAACAAAATACAAAGCAGAAAGGCATCCATTTCTTCACCTCTAAAAAAGAGATTTCCTCCAGCACATCCAGACTATAAGATGTTATGTCCCCAGACACTGATGATCTGAAAGCAGCAGCTTTATGATTTCAAGAGCAACGAGAGAATTGCACAGAATAGACATGTCCTGACAGCACCCACTGAAAGGCTGTTCTTTCTCATGTGGAGCTGATAAAAGTAAATTAACAGTTGTTTCTGTCTATGAGAGTCAATGCTTGTTTCATGTCACCAATGCCACCTAAATCATTGACCATGTGCCCCTGTCTTAAGTGAAGATACACCGAGGGCTGGAGAATTTTCTCTCTGTTGGACTGAAAAAATTATTAAACCTACATATTAATATATATAAATGCCTATGTATTAATATCAAAACACTTAGCAAACCCCTCCACACTTCTCAAATTGGTGTGTTGAAAATCAGAAACAAAATTTCCCTCAGAACACCAAAACCTCAATAGTTATATTCTAAAGGTTTCTTGACGAACCTTCAGGAGTGCAAAACTCCTGAATAATGACCTAAATAAAATGACCAAGAAATACTTCTTAATAGCCACTCATGTTTACAATTTCAGACTTCTCTGCAATAGTTTTAAGTGAAATTTATCTCAATGAAATTTATCTCAATGAAGTTTATTTTAGTGAAGAAGCTCCTACACAAGCTTTTATACATCAGCATTTGAGTCCTTCTCCTTCCAGGTACATGTCACTCTTCACATGACAAAAAGCAAGGGATAACTGTGCTTAACTGTACCAATAATGTACGAAGCAATTGGTGAATGAAAACCCCGTGCTCCTGATTTGCTATTATTTTGAATCAACTGCTGCTATTACTCACTCATCCCACAATAACATTGCAGCAGAGGCTTAGTGAAGACAAGAGGAAGGAATTTAGCATTGAAAAGGTGAGTCTGAAACCCTGCCAGTCCTCTCTGAATTTTCTTGGCTTAATGATATCCAACAAACCACAACATGTCCTGACCATGGCACGGACAACTTTCCCTGTGGCACAAACATCTCATCGGCGTCACCGGATCCTGGGACTTGCGTCAGCGGGACGACCTGTGGCAATGCACATTACTCACATCCAGGAGGGATTCAGGCTTCAGTCAGGGGCTGGAGACCCTGTCCATGCAACCCACAAGGTGGAAGTGAAGCCATTAAAAAGCCAGCAGTGGGCACGATGAGCACACCGGTATTTGAAGTGTTGTTGGGACAGAAGGGCAGAATTTTCCAGCCAGGGTGGGAAGGAAACACATTGTCCTAATACAGCTGTGTTTCAAACATGAAAATGCTGGGGGTTCTTGAAAATTAATGCAGAATTTTAACTGGTGTGATAATTAACAAGCAGGCCCAGAGGTCAGATAGGCTGTTTTCACAACAAAAGGATTATGCATTTTCCTAGTGGATCCAAGGTTTGGAATCGAATTGGTACCATTGAAATTATCATTCCAAACCCAAGACCTGCTGTGGGAATCCTTACCACTTCTACCAGACTTTTCAAAACAAATCAAAATGAAAAACTGGCTGAAAGTAATCAGTGGCAGAGCTGTATACTGCACCCATCAGATCAGCTCCAATGTTTGATTTTCTGCTATTAAATTGGCCCAGATTTCTGTTTCAAGATGCATTTCCTAGTACTGCTTTGCTTCAACTGTAGGTGACTTAGGAAGTCTAATGCTCTCTTTGCTTTTGAATGATGCACTGTCCTGTCCTTAGCCCTGCTTTTCCAACTAGGGTTGGAAAAGTTCCAAACTACTTTTCCAATAGGCAGTGAGTTTTGGAGGGAAAACTTTCTCTGCACACTGTTCCTACTAATTTCATATTCCATCGGAGTTAAGTAAAAAGAGATTCTGTAACAAACTCATCCTATGAAATTATTTACATATTGACCAGTATTAAAGCAAACAACATCCTCTGCTATTTGGGTTTTATTTTTGAAGGGAATAACCTGGAGATATGTTAGCTCTTTTGCAATGTCTCAGCAGCGTGTTGGGCACTGTGTAACATAAGAATACGCATTCCCCGCTGCTGGTCTTATCTAGCATCCACTTTGTTTCTGTTAGCTCCTTCCCTTCTCACAGGCATCACCAAAGAAGTGGTACTTGAGCAGGATTCAGCAGCTGTGGACTCCAAGACTTGGGCACATGTTCATGTTCACCACCAGTTACGCTTTAATTTGAGACCCTGAGTGACCCAGTTCGCTTTCGGTGTCCTCAGAATATTTCTGCTCTCCCCAGTTGGTCTGAAATTCCAAAAGGGCTCTCAAAGTTGGAGGCACTGGCAGCACTGGATCCCTGACTGTCCCCTGGGAGGGACAGGGCAGGTAGTGGCAGTACAAGCCCTTCTCCTTGTGTGATTCTTTCCCCTCTGCTCACTGAGAGGCTCCAGCACTCCCAGTCAACATCATGTGCATCCCAGTGGGCCAGAACACGGGCAGTGAAGTGCTCCAGGTTGTCCTCCAAGGGTCTGATCCTCCCAGAACATTTCTAATTTTTTTTTGTTGTTATTAAAAATGAACAGTTCCAGGCCTGAAAGCCAAGCAATTTACTCACTGTTCTATGTAATTCTCTTATTTCCTGACTAATATAATCCATAAGGGCCACAATATGTTAATTTTGTGCTCAGTCAGCCTTTTTTCCTTGTTTAGACTTATACTGCAGACATCATAAATTTGACATAGCAAACAGTGACAGGACCTTTGCTTTACTTCAAATATTCTGGATAAAAGTGTGTCCCAGCAAGGCAATTTCCTTTTAATAGGAACAACTTGAAAAACTTTTCTTTTTTCTTTCTGCAACATTAATCTTTAAAAATGGATCAGACTAAGCAGCTTCCTGTTTGGTGGTGACTATCCCTTTGTATCTTACTCCATCTATTCCTCCTGCCTGTTGAAAACACCCTTTGCTTAGAAGATTTCCTATATGGTGTTTTTTCCATCTTAAAGTAGCTGCTTGCCCATAAGACAATTAGGACAAGCAGTAAATATTTACAGCTTCGAACAAGCATCTGGGGAGTAGTTACTACAACCGTCTGAATTACCTCCAATTGATTGGCAATCAATTAACCTGAGGGAAAATTATCCAGCTAGGAGTAGCTGAAGAGGAAGAGCTGAACTCCCTAATGGCCCCAAGTGGTTTAGTAGCCAACAATCACAACCACTCAGGAAAACAATGGGAATTAGACCTGCTCAGACAAAGCCTATTGGGCACCTCGTATGGAACTAGCCCTTAAATGTCTTTAAAGCCCCCGTGACAATTTCAGATATTCTGATACAGACATTTTTTAAGAGGTGAATCAGTTGCTCTGTTGAGAGAGTTGCTAATAAGGTACAGATCACAGGTTTCTGAGTCAGGCAGATGCATATGCAATAATGTTCTTTACCGGAAACACAGCATTGATATGTGCAGATAAAGCCAGATGCAGACAAAAGATGGCATGTGATGGTGTAAAGGCTTCACTGGCAAAGGTTTGGGAAAGCTGAATTGCTCACAATTAGGGAATTATGCAAAATGTCCTCAAGGAGTGATGATGTATTTCAGAAAAATTGTTATATGCTTACTTCAGACCTCAACTCTTTACCTAACCTCTGCCTTTCAAGCCAAGCACATACTTGACAGATAAGTAATGAAGTCCAAACTCTTCCTACCATAATCTCAGGGCTTGCAATTCCAGAAAACTCCTCAAGCAACATCAGAAAATTGTTTATTTTTGTTGAAAATTAAAAGTAAATTTTGGAATTAATGGTGCAGCTTGGTGGCCAAAGTAGGGAGAGATAATTTGAGGAAAAGAAAATGAAGAGCATGAAATGCTCAGTTGCTGAAAAATCCAATGTGCTCAGTGCCACTGAAAATCTCATAAACTAATTTCCAACGCTGAAAAAAATCAAACATTTGCCACAAATCTTTTTATACACTTGCAGGGGATTAAGAATAATTACAGCTGTATTGTTAAGGGGGCCCCAATTAAATGCAATCAGTTTGATTAGTTTATGTCTTAACCTCACCATCATTTAACCATCAGTTTTTGTGTCCTGCAGATTCTGGATGCTGATAGATCATCCCAGTTCCCCATTTTTTCCATTACCAAGGTTTCATTATGCACGTTAAGCATGTTTCCATTTGCCTGAGGTACACCAGGGGCAGGGAAGCATTTTTCAAAGATAACTCATTTAATATTAAATGTCAAAATATTACTCACTTCTTTAGCAAGATCATGCAGCTGCAACCTGGAGAATTAATTTGGGATGGTGTCTCTGTGGAGTTCAGGGCGTTGGTCTAAGCATACCTTTAGCTAAACAAAAAAATCCTTGACTTACCCAGAATTTAAAACATTGTATGGAGCTAACTAAAGGGCAATAATGAACAGCTAAACATACGAAGGAAGTCGTTTTTAAGCCAGAAACGCTGTGATTAATTATGGATAAAACAGCCAGGGGAACTTCTCATTACTTACAGTAATGAAATAAGTCTATTAGCATGATAACAAAGAAAGTGGAAATGGCTGTAGGCTTTGTTTTGAAGATTATCACCATAGCATTTCTCTTCTGCACAAGCAATCAAGAACCCATTAAAGAAAAGATTCATGAATACCCCCCACTTTAGAGACAGAAAATCGATGTAGGAGAAAAAGGCAGGCTGTTTATATTATACTTGCTTCCTGTGTTTCACTGGGGCAATTCCTGATTTACATTCATGTAAATCAGGTTCCAGACAGCCCTTAAATGACATGTCCAAGGATCTGTGTCAACAGAGTCAACTGTCACCTGATCGTCTCCATCTCGGCTCTGAGAATATGCAACAAAGGCTTTCTCTTCATGGGAAGGCTGAAATGATAATCTGACTTCCAAGAAGAAGGGTTTCCCATGCCTGCACAGGTAATTGCTTCAGGAGCAACAGACACCCATCCCTGAACTATGCATTTGCCAACAGAACAAAAAAAGAGATGAGAACTGATCAGCCCTTACATGGACTTCTCTGTTTATGTTGTTATTTGCGGGGTAAGGCTTGAGTGTTGTGGAGTTTTATCCTAAGTTTTTCTTCTATACAGGAGCAAACTAGGAAACAAATCTTTTGGGGTGTGGTTTTTTGTTTTGGGGGGTTTTTTTGGACTCACACACTTCTAGGGACCTTCTACACATAAAAGCTATTTCACAGAAAAGGCAGAGTGAACTTAAAACAGAGCAAAACTCATATACAAATACCTTGATTTTGTATTATAATGTCCAAACTGGTTCTCAGTCAGAAGCAGTGATTCTTCTTTCTTACCTTGAAAACGCCCAAGAGTCTTTAAAGCCAAACTGACCCAGCTCTACACAGTGCAGAGTGTCAATACACAGTTTGCAGCAGTCAAAACACAGCCACCTTTACTGATTCACTCCAGCTCATTCATTACAGGAGCCATATGAAACTTGTTTTGCTAAAAAAGCAAATGGAAAGGAGAGAAATTGAGTTATCTCATGTTTCTTAAAAACGGAATTTGAATGTGATAACAGCCACCCTTTTGCTTATAAAACAAGACAAGGCCAAACTAGTCTTCAAAATTAGATGTCAATCCAAAAGCCTGAGAACAATTTTAGTCCCTCTGTTTAGTTCCATTATTTAGCAAAACAGTCAAAGTTAGCCAGGCTTATTCACAGGACCTAAGGTTTCTTCCTGAAATCTAAGGCTCACATATGGCTTTTTTAAATGCTCTTCAGTTTTCTCTCTGTTTCCTGGAAGTGTCTTCTACCAGATCACCTTTCTGCACGAGACTAAAGCTCCATGATTTCCTCTCAGCATCTGTATTTCAAAAATCGCTGCCTTTGAGCCATCAGGAAATTTTTGGTGCCCCAAACCAGCCTTCAACACGTCCTTTTGGGTTCCCATCTATTTATTTCTTTGCCCCTCTGCCTGCAAAGAAAAACAAACACCTCAAGAAGGCTCTTGAGGTTTGCTCCACAGCTCCCCTCTAGCACTGGCCACAGGCCAGACTTCAAGGTGGGGCTTTATAACCCCGGGATGAACCAAGATAAATCTGTGGCACCAGCAAGAAGTTGGGAATGCAATACCTGCTTCCATTTCAGAAAATGGCAAACAAAAATAAAAGTGGCTTTCTTGTGGCTGCATGCAAATCCAAGCTCTACAAGACAACTGTCTGCTACCAGCTGCTAGAACTGCACAGTCCTACATGTTAAAGTACTTTTAGACAGCACAGCAATGGTTACTATAGAAATACATGGATTTTCCTACAAGAAAAATAATCTCTGGGCTGGACATCATGGCCATCACATATGCTGGCACAGCCAGTAGCATACAAGAAATGAGTTTCCAGCTTTTGAAAGGTCTTTGTTTTGTCCTTCACCATGATTTGGTTCTCACAAATATTGGCATTGGATGCTCCAAGTCATAAAAGCTTTTTAGAAAAAGCATTCAACTTCCAGAGAATCCTTTTCCCTTGTACACACTAATGATAAAATACAGAGACTCCTCTAGTTCCTCTGTAAAGACTAGGAAGGGAAACTGAGCAAAGAAGAACTGCTCTTTACCCAGCAGAAACATTTCCACACTCTCCTTTCCTCCATCCAACTGGCAATGTTC
This sequence comes from Pseudopipra pipra, assembly GCF_036250125.1. Taxonomy (NCBI): domain Eukaryota; kingdom Metazoa; phylum Chordata; class Aves; order Passeriformes; family Pipridae; genus Pseudopipra; species Pseudopipra pipra. Next base: position 5,469,410 of record NC_087551.1, on the reverse strand, counting down.
TCATTTATGGCCAATCCACACAGATGCTTCCATAGGAACTGACTGCAAAACCCCATAAATTGAGATGTATCTGTTTAACTTTAGTAATAAAATTAACACAGTTTGGGGGCTCTCAGAGACAGGCACATAAAAAAAATGCTTGGTCTGAAGGGCTGGCTACAGAGCTGTGGGTGTATAATCAGCCCAGCTTTCCAGGAAAAAAAAGCTACATGTCCCAAAAGCCAACACAATCAAAACAGATTTTCACTTTGAACTGGTTAAGTACTTCTTTATGCTGATCTTTCACACAGTTTTGCAGGTCATATAAGGAGTGGGGAAAATACAACCCTTTGCTAGTTCCAGCACTGGTAGGTGGCTGCTCATGCTGGCACTGCTCTTCTGGCTGACAAGGAATATCACCACGCCCTAGAAAATACATTACACAGTACAATGATTATGCATGTTAAAGAAAGAATCATTGCTGCAGGAAAAAGTAAGTCTTAATTATAGATGAGCAAATAAATTCATAATAGCGTCTCTCCCTTTAAACTTTCACATGGTATTTATTTCAAGCTTTTTAATGCATCTTTCTCATTAAGATTTGGAAAATTCTAAGTTTCTCTGACAAACTCATCTCTACAGTACTTGATTTTACTTCACCAGGAGCTGGTAATGACCCAAATTACCCGGGATTGTGTTTGTTTCCAGGCTGAATAATTTAAGGACAGTTCAGCTGCCCCATAGGATTTGACCCAATCTGCTTGGCATCATATGGTATCTCCTAGAGAGGTCAACACAGATCTTTCTGAGGAACTGATAAGTCTCAGTTGCTGCAACATGCAGGAAATTAATTCCCACAGAGAACTCATCCTTGTCTTTACAGTCAGGTATTGCCTTAAGACTGGAAGCTCAGTGTTCCCTCTCTAATGTTGTCAGCATCAATTCTAAATCTAGAGAAGATTTTTGTCCATACAGATAAGGAATTTCTAAATGTGGAATATTAAAATCAAATGGGCATACTTGTTGGATTTTGGTCCACATTTTTCAGTTTAACATTTGCTCTTCATGAGCAAATCTTCTCTGCTAAACCCTGAGTGCTAAATATTGTCATAAACCAAATATAAATGAATTGTGGATACCACTCAACTCAAACTCAGTTTTGCACATGTAAATTAGTTTTTAAAGAATTTCTTTCCTTTTTTTCTATGGATTGTCTATTAACACCATGTCTTTATTTTATTTATTTGCCTTTGTTTTTGATACCTTTCACTGTTTGACACTTCATCAGGCTATCATACATTGACAAGGTGGCTCCACTGAGAATTTAGACTTTAAACAATAGGATTTTATTCCAGCCACCATCTCCTTTAATCAAGAATTAACATGACTCTTCAGCTTTCACCAATTCACTGCTTACACACCTTCATAAAGACTTTTGCTAGATTAATGAATATGTGGTTTGGCCTCAAGTGCTGTGATACTCTGATTGTGTTTTTTGACATGCCTTTATTTTTCTGTCATGTGTTGCACAAGCCTCTTCTAATATAAGGGCTATTGCAGTCACAGAGATTGATAACTTTAGATGATAAAACAACTACTGGGATAAAAGTACCAGCTTCACATTTTGTGTATCTTAATAAAAATTCAGCACCCAAAGTCGAAAATTACACTGCAGAAGCCAAACTCTCCCTGAAATTCTATCACACAAATCACAGTTGTTTATTACCCGCAAAAGTGTAGTGGAGGGGTAGGTCTCTTTTTGTAAAAGATTTAAGGAAATTCTGACACTTCCAATCCTTCTAATTAAAACTCTGCTCCCATGACTCATTTAAGTCACTTTAAAATGTAGACATACATCAACGCAGGCTGTGGGTGTGCACTGATACTGTGATTTACTCTCAATTGCTGGCCAGACTTATCAGTTAAAACAATTTAAAACACATGGGATATTTTTTTTCTCAACCACAGACTAACAGGCAAAAGCAAAACGCATTTAACCCCTCCAGTTTGAGAGCTGCCTGGGATTCAGCCACACAGCTCCTTGTTAAAGTCAACAGGAGTTCAATTCCATGGGTGTGGTGTGGCACCTTCCCACCCAACTCCTGTAAAGCTGGAGCCTTTGTGTGTCTGGGGGGGGAAGAGGGTGGGCAAAAACACCTTGTCTAGTGGGGTCACTGCCCTTACACTGACTTATGGAGCATCTGACCTGATACCTTGGCCAGCTACAAACCAGAAGGTGCCCAGGTTGGTGGGCTTGTATCCAAATGGTGATTTCCCCCTGGAAGTATGGAGCAAGTGGAGTAATCCACTGCTTGTACCTATCCTCAGAAACAGGCCACCTGTGCCACCCATAACCTGTGAGGGATCAGTGTCACCCCCTGACAGCAGCAGCAGTCAAAGATTCAGACAAACTTCTTAAGGTCATTAGCAAAACGTAGGAATTGCTGAGACCATTTAATTGGTCAGGTTGGCCATAAGAGCTGTTGTGTTTATGGTCTGTAAAAGATCTGCTCCTTCTTTACACTCGAATGCAGCTCAAGGTGTTGGGTGCTGCTCTTCAAAAGCCACGGATGGAATCCTGGGCCCATGGAAGAACATGGGAACACTGCCATGGAAGACTTCGCCCCACATGTGGTGGTGAAGATTCCTGAAACAAACTTTCCTAGAGGGGAAAGACATTTTGAACTGTTTAGAAGGCTTGCAGCAGTGTTTCAACTTGTCCCAAGCTCTATTGCCTTTTGCATATTTTCTCAGTTTTGAAGACAGCTTGGGAAAGACTTCCAGGAACTGATATGTAAAAACAGGCTCCGACTCCTGCATTTCGGCATCTCCAGCAGCTCCTGCTGAGTTATCTGAGCGCAGTTCTGGGCTCTGCCTCAAATCTTCTCTGTGACCTGGGGTAAAGTTGCTTACTCTCTCCTTTCCTTAGTTTTCCAATCTTGAAGCCCAGCTGATAATGCTTCCTTTCTTCTGTGTCATGTCCTGTCTGCAGAGACCACCAGCTCCAAGAGAGGGTCTCGGCTACAAGGCGGTGTTTGTTCTGTGCCTCCAGCACAGGGCCGGGATCCCACTGAAGCCTCTTGGGGTCCCGGGCTCCGGGCCAAGACTCGGATAAGCTTGGCTTTTGGTTCAAACAAAGGTTCTCTCTCCTCACAGGCCATCACACTCATTTATTTTGCCCTGTGGTGAAGTTAATGCTACATCTGTGATGTCACAGTGGTTCCCATGACAACAGGTTTATGACTTCAGTGTAAAGTCAAATGGAAGGAGAAGCTCAGGGACATGAAGGAAAGCTCTTATTCAAATCAGAAACATCTGACACAATAACAGAGAAAAGAAATGGCCAAGAAGGTACATTTCTTTTACTGTTATACATGTCTGTGGTTTCTTCTTAAGTTTTCAACACCGCGTACTTCTTCCATCACGTTTTAATAGCTGCTCTTCCACTTACATTGCTTCAGTTAAAACTGTTTTCTTTCTTCTTTTAAATAAAAAAGTAAATTTAATACCGTTTGTTTAACTAGTTAATGAATGTCTTTGCCTTTTTTCAATTAGGTTTAATTTAATAGGAGTAAATTTGGACTTCAGTATAGTCTTCCCTCTGATGCCAACTATGAACGATACTATTTCTGAACAAACAGGGGAACTGTTAAAACTGTGGCTTTCCATACTTAGCTGAATAGACTTTCAAAGAAGAAAATAAAAAAAAAACCCACATCAAAGATTTTTGGAACACGGATTTAAAAAAAAAAAATGCAAGAAGGCAAAGCTATTATGGAATAGAAATAAATACTGGGCAGGGTAATGTGAAGACTCAGAAGCTTTTCATTCCATGTTGTTTCTTTGCTGTTTGTTTTTTCCCTGAACACCAATCTCCTCAAACACAGATGGATTAAGGTGCCACCAAGGCACAGACTGAAAGTGGCACTGATGTGGCTCAGTGTTTGTCCAACACTGTGGGAACATTCACAGGAGCTATCTCTCCTGCAGCCTCAGTAAGGAATTCCCAGGAGCATCTAAAGGTGGAGATGATGCCTAAAGAAAGCCTGTGAAGTTTTTACCATCCACCCTTGTTAGCAAGTCTAAACACATAAAGTAGTCAACCCAACGACCCTGAGAGCCACACTAAACATGAGGATGGATAGCAGTGCTTGTTACACACTGCAGTTTGATTCACTGGAATCACTGGATAACGTCAGCCAATAATGAAGCCTTTAAAGTTTCAGTTGAAAAGTTTTCAGGTAGCTCCTGTGCAACCAAAACTGCCTGGATTTAGTGTGTTATGTCTCCGCTGCTTCACAGATAGTTGATTGAATTAGTTAATTAAGGCTGGAATTTTCAAAGAGGCCACAGGAATTAGGTAACCAAATGCAATGAGATTTGGGTACTTAACTCCCTTAGACTCCTTTGAAAAGGCCACCTCTTTAGTTGCAATTATTTGTACTCCCAGGATTATGAGCACAGCTGTTTATAAATGCAGGAGCAAGGTTGCAAAAGCAGACATGGCATGAGAACAGAGATCTGGCCATGCACAGCACACTAAATAAATGTATACAAGCAGTGGCCATACATTCAAACCATCCTTAAACTAAAAATACCTGTAGAGTTAGTAATACCTCTGAGGCGAGTGAGAGCTTCTTAAGCTCACCTAGTTAAAATCAACTAGATAAACACACTCAAATATACATGTGCACAAACTTATAATATATATATAAATACATATGCATATATAAAGTATATGCATGTCTATAAAAAGCCAGATGTGAACATGGGTGCAGACAGTTATTTGCTTCTGTGTGCATTTTTTTCTTTGCAAAACAGTAAATTGTAATAGTATTTGCTCCTGGGAAATGGGGCAGCTTATCTGCTGTGGCCATATCCATGATCTTATCCAAGTATGTGAGGAAACACCTTCCTTAACAGGCATATAATACAGGCACTATGGAGGCAACTCTGATTAAGAAGTAAAAATAACAACCTACAAATACTACAACAAAACAACCCTCTAATCAACAGAACCTGGCACCTTGTCTTTGTGCCTCACTGCAAGGCAAGAGGACAAAACCAATGGGGCTGTTTGATAAAGGCTTGGGGTGCTAATAACAAAAATATGGCACAGCCAACCAATTCATCCTTGGTGCTGGCTCCCAGCAAAATCAGTGGAGTCACCCAGTGGCACGTTGAGGTGAGCAGTCAGACCACGACCGCGAACAAAATGACACAGTGTGGGAGCTGGGACTGCCTTCCCCAAACACAGCTCAGGGCTTCCATCCCAGGGCTGCTGCCTCCCTGGAAGGCCGCTGCCATCACCATTATTGCCAACGGGAAAGTCCATGTGGCCTAAATGAGCTTCTTATCCAGCAAAACGCTCTCAGATACGAGTAACCTTGGAATGTTGGGACTATTCATGTGCTCAGAGATACTCATGGGCTTAGGCACTTTGTTATGAAGGGACTCTCTAAAAGGAGACCAAAGAAGTGGGAATGAAGAACATCCAGCCAGGTCCTGTTCATTAGTGGACAACATTTTTTTTTCTACTAAAAATTGCCAAGACTTTATTCCATGTGTTCACAGCAAGAGTGCTGGCCCATAAACAAATCCAAAATATACAGAAGATCAATTTCTTCACATAAGGTGGGTCGGTGACTTTCCATTAGGGTGAGTCACCAAGTTCTCCAAACCCTTAAGGTGTAGCAGAGCAAATAAAACTGAGGTTAACTGAGGAATGCAAACAGATATACAGCACATATAGAGCTCTAGCTTCACTCCAACATCCATCTGTGGCCATAAAATACCACCTCTTAAATGTAAAATGTATGGATTTCCCTCTGCAACAAAGGCATAAAATATCTCAGTCCCAAACAAGTATTTGAGCATATGAACATGATCCTTCACTTCATCTAGGACTACCCACCCAGTAAACCAAGCTGTATTCTTTCTGGGTGGCTCAGAGAATAGCATATTACAGTGGAAACACCCATTTATTTCATTTACTGCCATTTATAATATTTTCCACTATTTGCAGATAATGAATTCATCCACTTTTTGCCAAGATTATGCAGCCTGTTTTATAGCCAAAATTATCCAGAATCCTTCTAAAAATGTGTTACCCTTCATTTTCCATGATTGCTTAGTGGTTCTCTTGGAGCAGGACCAAGATCAACCATATTAACAATGCACAGCAATAACTGAACTGTCATACTCCTACTCTCCCAGCAGCAGGAAGGGTGCCATCGAGCTGCTCCCTGAAGTGTGCACAGCTCCAGAGCGTAACTGTTCAGGTTAATTAAAGCCATTCATTAGATGAGAAATGAGGAATTACTTTTGGAGCTCTTTCCTCTACAATATTCTACAAAGGTAGAATTCTATAAAGGTAGATACATTTCAGATTATCTGATGTCTTCTTGGCGCCGCCAACCCTTTGGTTCTCCAAGATAAATTGTACTTGTGGAATATAACACAGAGGAGACCTACGATGTGTAACACGCCTGTGAAGACTGACACTCATCTTTAACATCACACACCACGAGGAGCCCTTCCCGATCCAACGGGAACACCGGGAGCGGGTGGAACAGGCACTCCATGGCCAAGCCCATGAGGAGGGTGCTGTGTAGCTGCAAGGCACAAGCAAGGAGAAGATGGAAAGGGCAAAGTCCTTTGTGAGATGATGTGTTGTTGGGATAGTGCTGGTTTCTGAGCAGACAACTTCCAGCTCCCCGCACTGGCTGGGCTGGGCTGGCCATGGAGGGAGGAGCTGCTGCACCGTTCGCTCCCCGCTCCGCGAAAAACCAGCCCGGCCAAATCTGCTCTTCCCTTGTGCAGTGTCTGGCTGCCTGAAAATCCCATGCAGGGGAGAAAGAGGGCTCCTTGCCATCACCAGGCTCAACAGCTGGGCCCAGCATGTAAGATGAGGCACATGCAAATCTTTGCAGGAATTCCTCAGCGCTCAGGGTTTGATCTGGGAGTCAAGGAAACCCAGCTCAGGACCCTACACGAAAGAAGCAGTGCCTGCCCAAAGGTTCCAGTGGCCAGTGTTAGCAGGGATAACAGAAGGAATCACACCGAAATTACAAACAAAGGCTTAACAAAACAGACTCACGTTCGTTTGTTATAACTTTACACAAAAAGAAAGCCAGTGTAATAAATATCCCAACAGCCAAACAGTGCCTGTTTCCTAACATTATCACTATTTTCTTTGGCACTTCTGGGAATCTCTTAGCAGGAGCGATGAGGAAGGAGAAACTCTGGCTCAGCAAGAGGCTCTGTAGCAGCCAAAATCCGTTTTTCACCCAAATCAGCTGCAGGACTAAAGCTGAGCAGCCACCACTGAACAAGTTAAGCAGGCACCATGTGTGAGTGGAGAACCAGGGGAACCACACAGCAGGTTGAGTTACGGCCAGTGGAACAGAGACAGCTTGTCATGGCATAACTGAAGATTTCTCAGCACTGACAACTGACAGCGGTGCAATACATATTAATACTCCAAACTCCTACTTGGATCCTCATAAATACTCCAGACTTTGCCAGGAACTCCTTTCCCTTTGGCCACTCCATTATTCAGTTTTACCATGGCTGGTTGGGGCCTTTATAATTTCTCCCTTCCTCTACAGGCAGCAACACTTCACCTCTTCATATAGAGCAGGCTCTGCTACATCACCCAATCCAGCCTGGCTGAGACTTCTCCAGCCAACCCAAAACATACAGATTTTCTCTTTTTTTGGCTTCCTCCCAGTAACATTTTGAGGCCCTCCTTAATACTCATCCAGTTGATCTCAATGGAGCAGGATCTCAGTTGATTAGCTTTATTCAGACGAGTTTGTTTAATCTTAATCTCTCTCTCTCGCGCGCCTCCTCTTTTTTTTTTCTTTTTTTTTGTTTTTTTTTTTTAATTTTTGCCAGACTCTTTGATTCCCTTTCTGGTTCTTTTCAGGGTCTCCAAGCTTCAGGCACTTCTCTAAACACCCTCTAATGTTTTGATTTCTGATGGTTAAATTTAAACAAAACTTAAAAGCTTTTCCCAACTATTTTTACTCATTCTCAGAGTCATTTATCAATCCTATAGAGAGCCTAGATTCTCCCTATATAAATGGACTGCCCTGTTCATGTGTAGCTAATGTGTAACCTCCTTTATCCCACAAAGACAAGAGTCTGACCCCTTCTTTCTGGGTGAAGCAACTAGAAGCCACTGAATCTTTCCTGCTCAAAACATGACCACTTTTGGAACATGTCCTATCAGACTAAGGCTATAACCAGCCCAGGTCCAGGCTTTCGAGGCAGTTAGGGTGCCCTCAAGGATGCTGCAACATACTCTGGCTGCAAAGGTAATCATCTCATTTGCCCTGGCCCAAAAGGCCCTGTGTGGTTGACACTCGAGTCTGGACAGCTGCATTCCAATTCTTCTCATGTCCAAGGTGTATTTCCTTTCAAAGTCCAGCCCCAGGCTACATCCATGCTGCTGCTCTGGTTGGTCCAGTTCCCCTGGCAAGGATTCTGCCTTGCACTTCTTGCACTTACTGGAATTGCAGAGGCACATGAGGAGGAAATGTGTGGCCTCTGAAATCCTCTAAACATTGTCCAGCTGCCACTAAAAAAGGTACCCTGACTTGAATTATTTTTTTTTTTATTTTATTTTTTAATAGACAACTCCTCCGTGCTTTTGTGCAAAGCCATAGGAATTTTATTCTTGGACCAGTAGATAACCACAGCACATCTCTCCCAAGTTTCCAACGCCACAACCATTTTTCTTAATTTTGAAACTTTAAAGGAAGAATGCTGCTTTGGCATCACAGTTTTGCACAACTTGTTAGAACCACGGGAGAATGTTACAATACCAAGCCACATGAAATGGAAACATTTGAACAGACCTTTGGGCTGGATCCCTTGCTTCCACCAAGCTGCATTCAGCCCATGACTGAAGAGTGTCTGGCTCGGGTAAAAGACAGTTTTGTGCAGCCTCAAGTCCTGGTGGCCAGCAGGGATGGTTTGACCTCCCAGCGCAATTAAGAACGGCCTCAAATCTACTCAGAACTGTGTCCCTGACTCCTCAAATCTACTCAGAGCTGTGTCCCTGACTCAAGACATCCTGGGGTCTTCCTGACAGCTGGAGATAACTCAAGCCCTACAGGCTGTGCTGTGCTGCCATGAGCAGCTCTTTCCTGACACCTTTGGCAGGAGGCTCCCAAAGCTGGCTCCGAGGGTTTTGCTGCCAGCACAGCAGTGCAAGGAGACCAGAACAGTTCCAGGGAAACTTTCCCCTAAGAGGAAATGAAAAGAGAGACTGAAGGCACTGGCAAGCCGTTCCTGAGACATTTTGGTTAAAAGCAGCTAGACTGCACTTTGGAATGACTAGTTTTTGCAGAAGGCTTTGTTCTTCTCCTGCATGGATCATACCCTCACAATTCATTGCTCCGGTTACAGACAGTGCATTTAGTTTAATCCTCCAAATTGTACTTTTCTACCACAAATTTCCACATCACAACAGGGCTTAAATAACAATAGAGGTATTTAAGTGATGTTCTGCTCCTGGCTCAGTCATGGCAATTCAGAAGGACACAGCCCAGTTATAAGAACAATATAGGAATGTGCATGGAGAAAATCACGGTTGCCAGGAATCAAAGGCAGAGATTCAAAGGAGATGGATTTTTTTTTTTTTTTCCATATGACAGAGCTGTACTGGCATCTACACAGCTCAGGTGCTCTTAGAGAGGAGCCTTTTTTGTGGCCACAGCCCTTGGCCACCTGAGGTATCCCACCTCAGTCTGATCATTCCTTAGGCTGGGCTGCTCTGCTTCCCAGAGCAGAGTTAGCCATTTCCTGGTCCCTCTTCCCTTCAGAGCAGTAGGCAGCCACAACCCAGTATTGGTTAGGTCAGGAGCCCATGACATGGTTATAGGCACTAGTAAAACACATGTATCACAGTATCTGCCCAATAACCACAAAAACTGCACATTTAATATCAGTATTTTTGGCAATGCTGCTGTATTACCTCTCTTGTACATGGGCAAGGGAAGCACACAGCAACCCTGTGACCTGCCCAGGGTGAAGGACCATCTCAAAGTGATTGTTTTGCCTTCTTCAGAAGGTCATTCTGCTTCCTGTCCAGTTCATTGCAAGTTGAGCTCATCCTACAACATCAATTAAAATAAAATGCCCCAATCTTGTATCTGAAAACACTTTACAACACAAATGCTTTAAATACAGAGAGAAGCCAAGAGTGGGAGCAGAATGAACTTCTGAAACTGAGGTAAGGAAAGACAGATACAACTTCAACTGAGATGCAGAATTGATGGCTGAAGCTGTAGAAAGCCTCTTGCTCTGAAGCTGGTCATACTGGATTAAGAGAGAGGTTTTGGGATGATAATTGGACTTCACTAAGGACTCAGAAGAAAGTTCTTTGCAGCAGGTCAGAGATTCCTCTCATGGACAGGCAGACTGCAGGTGAGCCCTCAAGTGATGTTGAAAGTGAGAAAGATCCCACCTGCAAACTCAGGCCAGACAAATAAAATACTGACAGACAAATAAAGACAGGAGCAGCACAAACCTCCCCTCAGGAGCAGTGCCTGAACACTTACTCAGCCATCCTAGGTGGCTTTTGCAGCCTTGGCTTAATCCGTGTGGCCTCTGCTTTGTTGTGATCAGTACCCCACTCTGACCAGTCCAAGGGACCTCAGAAGTGTCCCTGTGGCTGTAGTTACATCAGTGAATCACAGACCAGCCAGAGATTTTGCAAATCCTCCCCAGCAGTTACTTTGTCTTCTTTAGCTTTGCATGCTTAGAAACGTCTGAGAAAAACCTACAGAATAATATCTACTGAAATGGCTTTTAAGGGTTCTTTTTTTTTTTTTGTCAGATTCCTCACCTGCTCTGTCAGGATGTTCTTTTAATGCCTTTCATATTTCCCATGAAAGAGCATTAATCTCCCAAAGCCCCGGCATATCTGCCATCTCAGCGCTATCAGGAAAGAGCTGATGAGAAGATGATTGTCAGGGATGATTACAAGGACTTTACAAACACAGGAAAGCATGTTCTGCATTAATTGCTAATCTATTTCAGCCAATTTGGCACCATGACAAATGCAACTGGTTGTATCTAACAAGCCGGGGGATCGGGAATAATTCCGTGTCAGTACAGTATGTCCAGGGAGAAGAATCAACCGTTAATCCCAGGTGACCAGTTTCTTTATAAATATATTAGCAACAGAATGGAGGGCTTTTTAATGGGATTATAACCACACAAGCAGACCCCAAGCAGCTGCTCTGCTACTCAAAGGGAACATGGCTGACAATAAGATTTAAGGGACTGAATGGGGGGAAAAGGACAAACCTGTGGCATGGCACACTTAAATGACCTTGCTGCTTAAAAGGAGTTGGATCGTGTTGCACCCATGAAAAGAAAATCAAATAAGCTTGAAGCAATCTCTTTGGGCGTGCTCATCTCACTACTTTCTCCCACTGATCCTCTGTCAAAAGTGGAGAAAATGGCCAAATCAAGGAGAACACCTCTTTTCATATACTAGGGATGGATTTTACAGCCAAAAAGATTTCGCTCATACACTGAGGGGTCACTGTCCAGAATGGCAGGGCCCATACATCGTCACACAACCTTTGTGTTACTCCCTCTGCAGAGCTGAAATAATTCTTCATTCTGAGCACAATTTAACAGCTCAATGCTGTAAATATGTAGGTGTGCAAGCAGGTCTTTGAGTGCATGTGTGTATGTGGATTGCACTCGATGATCTCTGGGATTGGATTAGATGATCTTTAAAGGCCCCTTCTAACCCAACTCATTCTATATATAAATATATATAAATGTGCATTAAAAAAGGACAGCCATGAGGCAGCCACTGGGAATGACCCTGTAATGGCAGGAGCAAGAGAAGAAACAAATCTCATTCAGAAATCCCCCTCTTTGGATTTTAAAGCCTGTTAAAACCACAGCCCTAGATTCTATCCATGGCAATACCTGGGTTCCCTTTCTTTCCGTCTTTTAACAGAGAGGTGTAAAAATGGTATTGTAGCTTGCTAAAGAAATTCATGTTTTTTAAATTGATGGAAGTAGTGAAAGTCAACTCTGCTTGCATAAATGGCACATACACCTCAAATATTACACTTATCTATTTTTTTTTTTGAGTCATCGCTTGTTTGTAGTTCAATGGCTTGAAGCTGAGGCTGGGATTTGGCTTTGTGGCTTTGAAAGGAATACAGTATAGCATAATGCACATAACTACTATGGAATACAAGCACTGCAGCACGGAGCTGCTCTAGCAAGGACTATTTAGGCAGCTTAACCCTAGCAGAACAAAAAATATTTCCTGAAGTCCAGATATAATTTGTGTAGCTCTGGAATTCTGTTACCAGAGGCCCTTAGTTCAGGGTGGCAGAATGACTGACAGGAGTATTTAAGCATTCCTTTAACACCAAAGTACACCTTCCATCACTCTGAAATGCTTTTGTTAGAAACAGCTAAAACAAGGGCCAGTGGCACACCAAGGCTGACTGATCCACACTGCCTGTCTGAAATCCAGTGGTACTAACAAAATATCCCTAGTGGTTGCAATGGCTTGGGGATCAGACCCACATGTTATTCTTGAACACCTCTTAAACTTTCAGGGCTTGACCTCAGGGTGCCCTGGCACCAGTCCAGGTGACACCGTGCTTCCTTTCAAAGAGCTGCATGGAGCCCTGACCTCGATCTCCTGTTCCCAGCACTGCTGAGCCCATCGTGGGGGCACAGGAAGTGTTTAGGATACGTATTCCTATCCACATGCATCACTAGCAGGGATGCCAAGGTGTAGAAGTTTAACTGGCCTCAGTTTTCATGGTGATGGTGAGCGGACGAGGTTCAGCGAACCCTTTCTATGGCACTGTGGTTTCCTCACGCAACACCAAATGTGTGCCCACCCAAACAATTTCCAACTGTGTGAGGGCATCACCTCCAGCCAAGCAATCTGAGTGTCTTCCTGCCTGTTCTGTATGACAATAATCACTGTTATGAAAGCTCCTCCTCTTCAGTCTAGCGGGTGACAACACTTGTGTAGAGCACATCCATGATCCCCTGACACATTTACATTTTACTGATGATAAGCTCTGGCTGTGATGCACTAAAAATACCGTGACTGTGGAGAGAATTAAGTGTATCTCTAGTGCCTGATTCAGGAGAGCAGTTAATGCTGTGATTAAGTCCATGGCTAGTCAGGACAAGACAGCTTATGTTTAAAGAGAGCTAAGTATGTCCGGTAGTACCATCCTGAATAACACCAACCTCCAGAACTGGGTCTGTACCAAGAGTGTGGAAGGATATCCTTAAGGAGCTAAAAGCCACTACAGACCCAGCTGTCTGTCACTCAAAGGATAAAATGTGCTTTTCTGAACTGGCTTTGTCACAAAATATAGCAACCTGTGTAATTTTAAATCTATATAATTTTTAAAAAATCTAAAGCAGAAGACCACACTGCACATATTTCTCCTCCTAAAGAAAGAATGAAACAGTCTGGATGAGCTATTAGGCACAGTGAATAACACACTGCTGGCAGAACACTCAGAGAGGAGTTATAGGTGCCTATTAAAACCCATACAAAACCGACTAACAAATGCTGGAATTAAAAATGAAGACTAGCAGGGAGACAGAGGCTTTGAGCAGCACAGTATTTCAGATCATCTTACTGAAAGCTTCAAAATGTCATCGGCTTTCAGGCTGAAATGCGTCAGCAATCATTTCATTTTTATCAAAACACAATTAGGCTGTGGTGAATGACAGCATAAATCTTAAATAGGAAAGATACAGGATGAAAGACCACCAGGGTGGAACATAACTGTAAACTCCTCCATAAAACTGCATTTGAGTTCTGATCATATACACAGGAACTCCTTTAAATGATCCAGCAAGGATCTTAACTCACTGACTTCCAAAGAAAGTGTTACCAATTAAGGGGGAGAAACTTTAACAGTCAATTTTAATTACGCTTCGAGATTCACCAATCAATTCCCAGCTCAGGCTGAAGTTTTTACTAGAGAGGACTGGAACCAATTTACATGCTTTTATGTTGCGTCTAGACTTTAATAAATGGTCTAAGCACGGAGCAATTCCATGCCAGTATCCAACTAGTTTTCATGTACACTGAGAAAGGCACCAGCCTCTCTAAAATTCTCCAGTCTCTGTGTCTTGAAACGCTCCCCTGAGAACTGATTGCAGGGCTCACCCAGTGCGTTACATAAGTGCCACTGTGGGCACTGCTGACAATGCATAACAAGGCAGTGATGCCACAGAGTGTCCTCCAGCTCCTTGCTTTGGTCTGACACGTGCAAAGTGTGCAGAGCCAGCTCTTCTCTTTAGAGTGAAATGGAACAGCTTTTATGATTGCAAGACATCATTCCTATCAGTATTAACCCAAGTTCATTAGACTGAAAAATCTCTAAACACTGTGGAGGCCCCCAGGACAGCCACAAACATTTAACTGATGGCCCAGAAAGGTACACCCAGGCAATCTTTTGAACACCTAAAAAGCTCATCTTTCTGTTCTTTCATCCCTTCTCTGGACCTCTCCTGGTCCTGATTAAGCTGTGCTAAAGGACCTGAGCATCCAGTCAGCCCAGCAGCTCTGGTACAGAGGAGAACGAAGCACCTGGTTGAGAGATTGTTTAAACGGGGCAGAGCTGCCACAGCACACTCAGTAGTGCTCTGGCTGTAGGAGACTCACCACGGCGGCGTCACTTTGATCATTGCTGTAGGTCATGGAATCACTCTGAAACCAAAACAGTCTTGTTAAAAAATTAAGTTGAATTACCATTTAGGGAGCTCTGTTCCATTTTTTTTTCCCCTTCCCTCCCTTTCCTTCTTTTTAAACATGACTGTTGGGAGTGTGAAATTGTGCGCATTTATCGCTGCCCTGCTGAGCAAAGCTCGTTAAATTAAGAAAGACATATTTCAATGGATTGATAGACATTCATATACTTTTATTCAGAGGGAATATAAATTCAATTCTTAGAAACTGAGAGGTTGCTGTGGTCATTCAGAGCCTCTTAGGATGTTTCCTACTGGATGATGTCAGACTAATAAACCTCCAGGAAGTTCTGCATGCCAGAGGCCCGACAAAGTTGGGCATCCTGTCTCCAGGAAGCAACACAAGGATTTACCTGTTACTGTACGTTAGGAAGAGGCAGCAAACAATTCTGGAAGTGCTGCACCAGCTTAGGTTCCACCAGAGGTAACAGCCTTGAAACCCAGAAAAAGCTCTTTTCCTTTTTGCAGCAGCACAGAGCCCTTTGGGGCAGCAATGGGCAGAGGGTGCCCCATCTCTGGTGGTTCTCCCACCTCCCTGCTGTGCAAAGAGGTCCAGGCTGTGGGGCCACGTGAACCTACACAGCAAGCACCTGCACACAGGGCTGTGCATGCCCTCTAGGCCATTGGTTTGACCAGAACATCTAGAGGATTGTCTTTGAGCCTCTTCTAAACCTGTGACACGAACAAAGAGTCTTCTGTTAAGTACAACCAAAATAGAGAGAGAAACAGTCTGCTTCAGGGACAGTGTGGGCAAACAGGACAACAGGAAGCAACTAATAAATGTGGTTACATATCTTAGATCAGCCAGTAACAGGGTTCAGAGCAGCACCTGCCAGCCTGGTTCCCTGTTCTGTTCACAGGAGTGGTTTATCCAAGGTGTAACCCACGACTGCTGCCAGAATGAGCAAAGCAGACTCCCACTCAGGCAGCTGGAGCCTTGACTTGACAAAATATCCCTTGCTCTCCAGAATTAATTTTGCCAAATGGCAATAATAGCTTCTAAACCCCAAATAAAACCCCAATGCACTGCACATTGCAGGGTGCTGGGATTGGATGGGGGACTGTAAGCAATGCTTTTTGCAAAGACAGGGAGTGTTATTCATCACAGTTGTCTGTGGTGGGCAATTTGGTTGCCTTTCAGGGAACTCACTCTAACACAGGATCCCTGCCAATGAAAAGAAGAACCAGTCAAAGCACTGAGCTTTTCAAAGTGAAAGGTTTTCTTTTTTTTTTTCCTTCTCTCTCCTTCAGAAAACATACCAAATTTTAAGCACTCACAATGATCTCTGCTGCTGAAAATAAATTACTAGCAACTAAAAATCTTCTGCTCCTTGCACACTTTCATAACACAGAATAATATACAATGTGAAGATTCACAGCTTTTCGAGGAAGCATCGTGATCTCCAGACCTGACCTCCCAAATACCACGGGCCAAAGCACTTCACTTAGTGGTTGCTGCCTCAAGCCCGAATCTTGGGGCTGAGCTGTAGCAAGTCATTGAGAAAGACATTCATCTTGATTTATGGGTACCAGTCCTGATGTGAGAATGCCACACAAAGCACTTCCTGTCTTAAGCTTCATGGAATGAATTGCAGAGTTAAGCTGGTTCATGAGTTTGAAATGCCTGCAGTCCAGTAAGATTGTCTCTCCAATTCCAGGCGGAAATAGTGTGTAGGTGGCTTATAAAACTTCCTTTCTATAGTGCCCCCAAACCTAAATGGTCAGAACCATTTGTGTTGCTTCAAAGGCTCAATTGTTGTTCAGGCCAACTAGTTAGCCATGAAAAAACCATATCCAATTCCTCAACCCATGACATAGCTAAGATAAACATGGTAAAAAATTGCAATTGTTTACTTAAATTCTTTTTCCGCTGAGAGAAATTGTAATGCCACTTTTCAGTTCATTAATTGCTTATGGTTTTTAAATCCCATGCCAGGGTTTTTAAATCCCAGGTGCTAATAAGTACATTTTGCTCCCTGATATGTACACAGGCAATAGACTTTCTTTACAGGAATTCTAAAACAGGTGGAGGAAATACTTGTCCCAGTGAATTTAACAGGAATTTTGGCAGAGTCTGTAACCAGCAGGGCAGTCAATTCCCTGTGGGAACAATACCCATTCCAGTATCAGTGGAGGTACCAACTCCAGCAGCAACTGAGGTGAGAAAATGAATCCTTTAACTTGCTTGAGGAAGTTTTCTGTTCCATGATAGTAAATCCCTGGCAAATACAACCTTGAAATGTGGTAGTTTTATTTAGGAGAGGCTACATAAGTCTGCACCCCAATAGAGCCCCAGGATGTGGCTGTTGCTGTGTATGTGCCCGTGTCTGTGTTTAGTAACACATCTCCTCACATCTCCTGCTGTTTGCTGCTACACCAGAATACAAGACATAAAAGTGACTTCCCAATACAAGTACTTGACTGACAAGTTCTTAATGGACAGTATCCCATGAGACTCAAAAGCAAACTAGACAAGGCAGGGAAACAAATAGTAGAAGGCTGAGAAAGAGGAATTGATTCATTGATGGCCACTCAGCAGAGAGCTGCAAAAACAAGGACTGGACAAGACAGGTGAGAGAATGAACTCAACCAGCTACTGTTTCCCAACAAATATTAATCATTCAAATGCCAGAAGGTCATTTATTAAGTTACAAGGCCCTCCAGCTTTGGTCAATAGTTATTCCATTTCAACCTGGAGTGTACCTACCAAACACACATAAGGCCCATGGAAGTGTTCTTTGAAATGCAAAGCGTTGGCTGGAGCTCTGTATTTACCCTTTCCAGTTGTGTAAACCTGAGAATAAATCCACCTGTTGCCCTGTCTCCATGAGGTCACAAAAAACCCTCCCTCCTATTTGCAAACAGCTTAGTGGCTACCAGAGAGCAGTCACCAATAAACTTATTCCAAACAAAGATTAAATCCTGATTAATCACTGAGAAGTGGTAAACCTAAGGGAAGTGCCAGCCACTGAAAAGCGAGATTTTTCCGTAGTGATTTATTGCAACTCTCCATGCTGGGGCTAATTAGAAGATTTAAAAAACTGTGAGATGTAAAGTGGAAGGATATAAAAATGGAGAAAGTAAGTAATACAGAACAACAAGATAGAGAGGGAATCAGGAAAGATAACAACAACAACATAACCAAACAAAGGATATATTTAGGTGATAACCTGGGAATGGGAAGCAAGGAATAAAATTCACCTCTATGAAAAGTCAGGTCTGAATAAGTCATTTGAAAAGAGCTGAACTCTATCCTGTTTTGGGGTGTTTTGTGGTGGTTTTTTTTAATTAACAGTGTATCAAACTTCCAAAGTCCAGCTGAGATTTGAAGGCACACAGCTTTCTCTGGGCTAAAATCTTTTGGTTTGAGGGAGTGAACACGAATCCAAGGAAGTGGATGTTGAAAAAGAACAACCTTCTTCATAAATTCTCATGGGAAAGCCCAACTCCCTAGTAGGCAACAGCCTGGATGGAAGCTTTTTGACCTGGCCTAGCCCTAACCAGAGCTGGGTACGAAGCTCTTTTCTCTCCCCACCCAAACTTCAGAAATGCTGCCTTTAATAAACTACAAGAAATATAAACCAATACAGATTTTAATGAAAATCCAAACCAACTGTTTCCATAGTCCATCAGCCTTGAGCTAAACATTTCACTTAACTCAATAGAATTCTGCTTCTTGATCCTATTATTTGATCAGAATCAAACTTTTTTAAAGTTAAAAAAACGTGCAAACTAAATGAAAGGGAAAAAATGACCCAACACAAGAGTGTGATCCCCATGTTGATCAAGCACCATGAGCTGAGTTCTTTTTAGTAAGTTCCATGAGCAACTCTTAGAGCTTCCTCATTGTGCTGCACCACTGTAAATTGAATTGTTGGTGAGCCACACAATATAATGTGTTTGCAAAGCCACTGAGACTTGGATTTACTCCACTCCTGTTACATCAGTAAGACTTTGACAATTAAATTCAGTAGAGGAAAAGGTAAACTACAGAATCCAGAGGTTTTTCCAGTATGATTTCCTAAAGAAGACTTGCTAACACTGCAGGGACATGTGTGGGGTGTTGTTTACTGGAGCAGTTACAGCGACAGTCTTTGTTATGATTTGGCCATAATGATAAACACATCTGTCTTAGGCAGGGACTGTTATTTAAGGATTAGAAAATGATGCCTTTCACTTGAAGCATTTGCTCTAACGATGTGTTTTTCTCTGACTTTTTCTGGTTTTGATAAGGTAAGATCAGGAAGGGGAGAGAGGGAGAGACAGAAAGAGAGGAGGGAAAGGCAGAAAGAAAAAAGGATGCAAGAGAAAGCAAAAAAGTACTAAAGAGAAGAAGAAGGACAAAGAAAGAAAAGGAAGAAAGAAAAAGGAAAGAAGGCAGGCAAAGTAAGCAGCTGGTGCTGAAAGTGAGCAAGAGTCTTTCTCTCTCATTTTCTTCTGTCTTTTAATAAATCATTGTAGCAGCTTTGTGACAGGTCTCTGTTATCCATAATGCCCAAGCAAACAGCTTTTCTTTCAGCCTCTATTCACTTGGCTGCCAGGGAAGCAGGACTGCAGGCAGGAAACTTCAGTGGCTCAGCCTGCTGCCCTGTAATTCAATTAGAAAAGCAAGCATGAAGTCAATATTCATTGCGCCCAGCCAGGGCTGCACGACACAATGAAATGATAATGAGAAAGTTCACAAAGGAGAGGGGCTTAATGATAAGTTTTTAAAGAGGTGCTGCAGCGGGTGACCCTCTGTACAACTGGCAAACACACGCGGGCATATGGGTCTTTACCCTCAGGGATTTACTCCCATCCCTCGCCATCTGTATCCAGGGCAGACGGCCGATTGTGAATCCAAGGGAATCTCGTGATATACTGTCTTGGGTCACCCCATTCAGCTGCTTTGCATCTCTGAAGGGACAGAAGACATGTTTCTTAAACACCCAGGCCCCAAAGGAACACACACACCGACTTGCTGGAGCGCAGGCAATGCCATTTCAAGTGACACGGAGCTGCGACTCCCGAGCCCAGCGGGGATGTTGGGCCTGTGGGGCACAGACCAAGAAAATCATGAGAGAGAACTTCCAACGCTTCATGGAAGTGCAGAAGATGAAGAACTGCACCCTTGTGCTTTCAGAGCAAGGCAGCACTCACTCCTACCACCGTGAGAACTTGGAGCATTTGTGCTTCAAACTGAGCAGCACTGGGTAGATGCTGGACCCAATTCTGCAGCTCCCTCTCGAAGAGATCTCCCACTGGAGAAGCTCTATACAGGATTTCCTTTCTTCTCCTTTTAGCACTTTGCTGGTGACAATGAAATATGTAGTTATTTATTTTGTAAACATCAGTGTATTTAGTTTTAAAAATAATGAGTGATTGAAGTAGTAATTAAAAAAACAGCATTGTGTGTACAAGCCCAGAGCTGTCTTGTTCTAATTTGGCTTTGGGATTCAACATTCCAGATATTACTGAATTTGTTCTTTCTAAAATGACTTCCATGGTAAAGCCCAGGGCCCCTCACAAAGAGTCTTGAGTCTCTTTCTTTTTGATGCCATACAGAAGGAACCAGTGGCCCCAACTCTAAGCAGGCAAACATGACAAACAGAAAGATTTTCTTTTCTTCTCCTTTGACAAAAGGAAACAGGGCACACAGAGCTTATATAAGTTCCCTGAGGTCACACAGGATGTCAGTGACAGAGTCACAAATTGAATTCAGATTCTCAGGCTCTCGGTCCCAGTTCGTGTCATGTTGTAGTTCAGGGCACTCCAAACTTTTAATGTCATTTTCAGAAATATGTTGTAACTTCCCTAAATTAATCTCTCAGCCTAATGTATATTAGCATTCCACATATCCCCATCATCAGTAAAGGCCACTTAATATGTTGGTAAATAATTAATACAAGTCAACAGCAGGATATTTTCTTAAAATCAGGAGGTATTTTTCAACACTCCTGATGACAACAGCCCATTTTTCACTTCAGAGCCCAATAAAAAGGAAGTAAATTTTGCCATTCTTCCTGATTCAAAAAGCCTTCAACTACTAATAATAGAAGTGGGTGGTGAATTGCTTCATCTGCAGTAGGAAGCTCTTCATGTCCTATTGGGCCAGTCCTTCAGCTTCTACAAAACCCACAGAGCTTCACTGGAGGCAATTTGGATTTGTCAAGTCACACTATGTGTGTATTTGTGCTTCACTGCCCACTGAACCTCTTCAGACTGACCCATTCCCTGCATGTCATAGGGAGAATGGAGCACTCCCCACAGCTGGAGCTATTCCCAGGGATGCAACAGGTAGAACAGGTTGGCTGGATGCCTCTTTACATCCATCACACCAACAAAGGGCCAGATCCCAGGATTTTTTTCCTTTTGGTTAGTTAATCTCCAGTGCAACTTTCTAAGAGACTAGAGAAAAAGGGATAGGATAGTCACATCTTTCCTATGAAATTGTGTTCATTCCTATGGTTATATAAAAGGCCAGATAATATAAGAAGTACTGGTCACTTTATGTATCGATACATAATTATATTGTCTCTATGTTTTCACAAGCATATGAACCCAAATTTTCACAACCAAATGCAAATTTTGGGTACTCTCCAAAGGCCCAATATGTAGGATGGAGTCCTTGCTCCTCAAAACAACTGGAGGTCAAATATCCCTGTGTAACTCCTGCATGTAGCCGTCAAAAGTGAGCACAAAAAACTTCCCCTTTCTTATTTTAGAGGCAGCACTCTTATGTAACGGAGGCAAAATCTGTTGAGGTCAGGGATTCAGAGACAGCAGCTTCATCCACAAAAAGGCTTTGCCTTTCAGTGACAGGCCCTGGGAAGTTCACAAGACACTGTAGGTATCTCTGTCCCTTCGGTTATCACTCCTTCGTGTCAGGCCCCACAATCCTGTTTTATGCTCTGTGCTCTGACTGGAGGTGTTGTCTGCACAATATCCTCAGCTGAGAGTTGGATTTTGCTGGAGACACTAATGCATGTAATTGGCACATGCTTTTCTGGAGTATTTCTATCACCTTTCAAAGATAGAGACAATCAAATCTCTCCTCCACTCATCGAGGAAATGCTTAAAGCATCAAGTGGGGAATTCCAGGCCAGCTTATAGGTGGTACTTACTTTACATTTTCTCAAGCAGCAAGGTAACATGGGACAAGGACTGTCACAGTGTTTATTTTGAGCTCCCTGGTGAGAAAAACATTTTACACTTGTCCTGTATGGTTGAAGCCTCCCTCCCCTCCTGGGGAACTCTGCTATCTCTGCTGTTCATGCAGTTGCTATCACTTGAGCCATCCCCACTGAACACACAGCTCAGAGAGGCACTGAGTCAGTTATCCCAATCCAGGCTCCAACATCCACAAGGATAAGGTAAAATCAAGCTCTTGTCTCCACCTAGGTCACAGTGCTCATTAGAGATGAGCTCAAAACTCATAAGCTCACCTCAAAGAAAAACATCTGATAAAGACCAAGATCTTTCTCAAAGTTCTGCACCTCCCTAGTTCCTTTTCAGTCCTGGACAGGGTCATTTCAGAAGGGAAGAATTGAGAAAAACACACTCAAAATGGAAAAGGTGGTCCTGTGATTAAGTGATCAGCCTGACCAGGGTTTCACTTCAAACACTGACAGACATAAGGCTGCTTTGTATCCACGGGCAGGTGGAGCAACGAGCTCTTCACTGTGCCCTTTTAAGAATAAATGAGAGCTGAGAACACTTTTCTGCCATTCTTCATTTGGACTGTCAGTGTTTAGAGGCAGATGGTTTTTATTTGGTTAGAGAGTAGCTTGCAAAACAGCCCTCTCATCTTCTGAGAGATCCCCGTGCTGTCACACACCTTTTATTTCAGCCCTGCAGAGCACACCCAGATGCCAGGGAATGTCATGCTCTGTGCTCCCTGCACCCTTCCAGGAAAAAGGATTGAAGTTGGAGGTGAAGGCACAGATGATCTAGATACAGGTTATAGTCCAAGGCCTACAAAATTGCCTGTCCAACTCAATCCAGCAGAGAAATTACAGAAACACCGCATGGAGAGTCTATTTATGTTATTATTAATAAAGGTACCACAACCAGTGAGCCCAGAGCTGTGCAATTACAAGGAGACATGCAGTGTACACAATCAGGAATCCTTATCAGATTGTTTGGTCTATCTTTTCCATTTAAAAGTGATGTTGAAACTGTGTTTATAGACAAAAGAACTGATCAATGAACCTGTCATTTGGTCATGAGTAACATGGAAAAAATTAATCAGGTGATGAAAATATTGCTGTTTCTCCTTTTGGGGAACAAGTTGAAAATATTTCAAAAGGATTTTGACAAACCTTTGGGGACATGTGCATCAGCAAAGTCAAATGTTACAGCTTTAACAATTTCTCAAAAGCAAACAAGAATTAGATATTAGGAAATGAGATTTTCTGAAGGAAAAATAGCTGGAAAAGAATAAAAACAAAGATTTACTATTATTTAAGCTTTTCAGCTGCTCCCTATGAAAATAAACTTGGAGTTAAACAAAAACTTCACTGTTTTTCTACAAAATAAATAACAGTAACATTATACCTACTAAACAGGAATCAGCTGCATAAACAGTTTACCTGCCTCTGACAGGATCAAAGAATTTCTGGGCAACTGTATTCAAAGAAGGAATAGCCCAAGTTATAGTAATCATTGTAACTCAGTGTATAATAAATGTGAAGCAGTAAGGAGGAGGGGAAAATACTTTAGGAATTCATCATCTTGATGAAACATCTTCACATTTTATTGTTGAAAAAGGTGGCAATCACCACATATTTCTCCTGCTTGTCAATCTAAGCTTGTCCAATAGTTGCCATCACAAGTCTTTGATTCAAAATTTGACTGTCCTTAACCAGGTCATCTCAGCTCATTAATTTCTGAAACTTGGGTGTCTGATTTTCCATATTCATCCCCTTCACCCACAAATGGACAGATGTTCTATGCAATCTGAAAGTATTTTGGAAACAAACCCTTATTTCTCTGTCATGTAACCCCCTGGATACTTGGATTAATTTCCATAAACTAAGTCTGAAGAGCTCAGAGGCCTCACATCAACCAAGCAAGGGAAGAAAAAATTTAATCAATCATATTTGTAATATCATTCTCTGCAAACTTGAACTCTAACAACCCAGTGATCAAACGATTTGCAGTTGTGAACACTAAGAAATGGGAGCCTTTGAATTATGTCAGCATGGCAGAAACGTCTCTCCCCCCTACTCTCATCCTTCCCACCAGCTCAGCATATGTAAACTTTTAGGTGGGGCATGTTCAAGTTGTTCCCACAATGTATAACTGGAAAAAATGTATGCTGCTGTGGAGCAGAGGCATGTGGAATAAATATCTTATGTGCTCAAGAGCTCAAAAGTAGATTGTAGGCTGCATGTGGATGACAGACTCGTGACAGCACAGCCAGATCCATCAGGTGCATGAAGAGAAATGATCCTGAAGGACGTAGCTGGTTTTCAGAAGCTGCCCCTGCAGCCTTATTTATAGCAGCAAACCCATCCGTGCTCTGGTTCAGCTCCTGACAATAGGATATATGACCATCTTTGCTCATGGGGCTGCAGCTCCAGTAGGAGCACATCAGCTGCACAGCACATGAGATTTGCAACTGAGAGAATCACCCAGCACAAATCTGGCATGAGATCTAGGGATAGAGGCTGGATTTGCAGGGATTAAAGCCATTAGTCTCCCAGCAGAACTCTCTGAAGAGTGAAAAGGGCCTGACTCTACCTGGCCCCAGATTTTGTGCTGTCATCCTCACCAAAGCAACCAAGACAAAAAACCTTCTCCCTTCAGTCTTGGAGAAAAACCCACCAAGGGTTTCACCCTCCTTTGAGAACAGCTTTGTTTAGTAACCCTGAATTAACAAACCTGAATCCTCTCATACAACATCATCTTTATCACACCCAAAGTCACTTTTCTTTTAGAGGATTTGCAATAGGAACTGAATGCTCAACTCTTCTTTGAGCTTTTTTGAACCAGACCCTCAGGTAGTACAAACTAACTTAACACCCCCAGATGTCACAAACTCTTCCCACATTTATACCATCTGAAGATCCAGGCTTTGTTTGCCAATGACAGTGTTGCTCTACAGTAAACTATTTCTGGTCCAAGTAATTCCTAACATTATGGTAATTCACTACACTACCAGGCACTAAAGGGAGAAAGCAACCACCAGGAACAAACCTTCTTTTCTGATTCTCTGAACACGTGTACATAGCTAATATATGGCCAACAGAAAAAAATATCCTATAATTATCTTAACCTGCTGCTGTGGGGCAGACTGCACTGCTCCCTTCCCTCAGATGCTCTTCTGCCTCCTTTCTCACACCCTGAGCACTGTCAGTTTGCTGTCAGCTTTACAGTATCAGGCATGTGATCTCTCCAAAGGTGCCCTGCTCAGTGTCATTTAAACTGGCCAGTCTGCGAGGCCACCAAGGTCAAGGAACTATCAGGAGTAAGGTTTCTTAAGTGCAACGTGTGAGACACCATCTGACACTGTTTATAGATAGACTTAGCCTCTTATTGACCACAAGACAGAAGTTAAAAGCATTGCTTCGGGGGTTCAAATGTGTTAACTTCTGAAGTGATGTTTGAATTAGGGTTATAAAGGGCCTAAAGTTTTGATCAGAGGCTTGGAGAATAAAAAGGATTTGGAAAAATTTTAGAGTGGGATCAGAGTAGCTACACTGAGTGTGCCAACTACTATATTATTGTTGATTTAATTGAGTCCATCTATCAGGTCTGTGCATTATGTGATCCAGTTCCAAAGATGTTTCCCTGCTGCAGCTGACAAAATACAGACTATACACTTCAAATGCAGTTGTCGGTCTTTAAAACAGGCAGTTACAAAACATGTTGGCTGCTCCAGCAATCAATAATGGGAAGGGCAGTGTACATTGGACAAACTCCCAAACAATTAAATACTTGCCAGTGTTAAGCAAAAAGCGACACAAGACCACGCCAAGAGCTTGTTCACTGTTTGGCAACTCACAGGATTACAAACACTGGTGGTTTAATATTCGGGAAAATTAACAAAGCTGGAACAGCCAAAGCATTTTCTGAGAAGTTTTCTGATGAACACCCTGAAGAGGTAACAAATACACCTTCCCTTGAATTGTATCCACGTGGCACCTGGAATTCCTGATGCGGTTTTCCTGGAAGCTGACTCACAGAGGAGGAGGTGAGGTACCTGTCAGGGATTGCATGCACAGACTGTGAAGACACCACACCACCTTCAGCAAAAGAAGAAATGCCACCTAACAGCTTAAATATCTTGGAACATTGGCTCTGAACTGGGAATGAACAATCCAGCCCAGCCCTGAGAACAAGGGAAGGAAAGTGTAATGTCAGGGTGCAGCAAGGGCCAGTCACTCCCTAAAGGACCAGGAGCTGAGCCAGGGAGCAGGTCAGAGAGCTGAGCAGGGCAGATCCAGGGTGACAGCCCAGAGCCCAGACCACCAGCCAAGTTCACAGAGAGCTGAGCCCAGGCCAGGCCATTAGGCTGCAGGTAAGGCCTGGCACAGCAGGGCCCATGCCCACAGAGGGCAGGGATGTGACAGAGCATCCTGCGGTGTCACAGGGACAACCCCAGCTGGGCTGACCTGCAGCCCTGAGCCATGCTCAGGAATGTGAGTGGAAGCCCCAGGAAAGGCAGGTAGGGCCAATAAGGCCATTTTTTCCTTAGGAACTTCACTGATTTTCAATATGAAATTATCTCCCTTTCCATGCTTTGGTTTCACCAGAACTAAGTGTTGATTACATTGGCACTTTGAGCATTCTTATTAATTTTTCCACACTTGTGATCTGTCTTATCAATACAGAAAAAAGACAGAAAGAGTACCAAAACTGCAGAGAAAGAGTGGTAGAAAGGTTCATGCTCTGTGCTGCTTCAATGGTTATGGTTTGAAAAGTAGGGACTTCCTTTTACTACTCTAGAGTCTTGCTCTGTTACCCCTCTGCACCAAAATAGTAACTCTTGAGCAAGCTTGCTTTGATTTAGGGGAGGAAGGAGGGAGTTACTCAGGGGCTTAGAGACAACCTCTCCTTTGCTATTAATGCCAGCTCAGGTATTCACCTGTTACCATGTAACATGCAGGTACAGGGTTGCTGCCCTCAACCTCTCTGTTCAGATAAGGGCATACCCCTGGGTATGCCTGGGCATACCCCTGCTCTGTTCCAGGAAGGATTGAGAGGGATCTGCAGCCAAACTGGATAGATGATGCCTCAGAGATGTTGTAGAGCCAGTCAATGGCTATTGTTCCTGTGACCAGAAAGAGAGAACCTTCTGGCATTAGAGAATAGTCCTGAGAGAAACAGGCCCTGTGGGCCATTCTTTCCCTGGACTTGTGCTGACAGCTACAGCCTTGTTGTAAATCTTCTCAGCATTTCAGAGTGTGGAAAATACTGTAGATTTTGGTATTATTTCTCTGAAACATAAGAAGAAATGCTATGTTTCAGAGAAATAATTCTTTTAGACATAATGCTATGTCTAAAAGCAGCTACTCTTGCTGCTGGCTACTGTGGTATACCCTGTCTACAGTGATGTTACAGGAGATGAGATCCAAACTCACCTTTTCTGTGTCCATCAGTTACCTGGGATAATAATCTGTTCATACTTTAAAATCTCTCCACTGCATAGCAGAGGAAATGACAAAATACAGGTAGCTATTAACCTTGCCTCAAGGGTCAGTTAGAATGCTCCTGTTACACACACACACAGACCTCTGAGCTGGATTTACCTTCAAAGATATTTCTCTTTCAAAAGTTGGTGCACGTGCCTGAGACAACAAATATTATAGAAAGCAAATTCTCTGGTGCCTAAATTAGCATGGAACAGGTTGGTTTCTGTACCTCTCCTCCTCTGCCCCACCACCCTTTGGCACATTTTTTGTTTCCCTTTATCTCTCTTTGTCTTGGTTTCTTGACTGTGGGACATGAACTTACATGGGAGTAACTGGATATTGGAATATCTATTAGCTTTCATGCTTCTGGTAAAATACTGTGTGATTTCTAGGCATGTACAGAGAAAGAGGAAACAAAGCAAAGTTGTCTAGCAAGTGTCAGTCTCAATACCCCAAACTATCACTTCGGAGGGCCACAGAATACAGTTCCTTTTCTGTAACTCTGTGTGACACACCAAAATGAGTGTATCTGTAGACCAGAACCTAAATAGTTCAAGCCCAAGGCTGTGCTACCCTTCCATCTGTCATTCAGCTATCAGTAACAGAACTGTCCCAGGCAGGATGTGTAAACAAACTGCCAAAATACAGTCATCTGGAGCACCAAAGTCTCAGCACAGGCAATAACCTCTGATTAATGAAAGAAAAAACTGATGTCAGTGAAGTCAGGGAGCCCTAGACCTGGAGAGGACACCATAGGTATATCCCAAATAAAATCCCAGATAACAGTAGAGAAGGAAGGCAGTGACAGGGTCTTTGCTTCAGAAGTGGCAGAAGGTGGATTTTTAACCTTAGTTCTACAACTGCTCAGGTGAGGAGTGTGAGGAGCATGACCTGCCTAAGGGACTTGGGCAATCTCACTAGAACATGAACCCAGTGTTACCAAGGCATCTTCCTCTTTTTCATCCTTAATTTTCACTCAGGGAAAACCCAACTGCTGTTAGAAAATTGTTAGGACATAATAGTTTGTGGCAGAAGACACAAAATTTTCCTCAGTGCTTTATAAGGTAATGCAGTGATTTGCAATGCAGTCTAACTCAAACTGCCTGCTGGCAAACAGTCTGACTGAAACCCTGGGAAAACCAGACCAACACTATGTGCCCTGTAATAGAAAATCAAAATATAGTTCTAGAGGCTAATTCTGACCCCAAAAGCTTTTTTGAGCTCTTTCATAATGCTAATAATTTTTTTGCTAAGTCAGGACCATTTTAGGTGGAGGTACAACCTGACCTGCAGCTTCCAGTTATTCGGAGGACTTTCAATATCTCACTGACATTAAAACTGATACTTTGGCTGAGTATTCCATCCTATCAGGAAACAGCAAATCTTAAGAAGAGAAACCTCAGATCTTGATCATCACCCATTTGCAGGAATTATGCTAAAAGATCAGAAGGGAAAGTTTGCTCTTGAAAATTCAAAAAAAAGTGCAACCTTGACTTTCCGTATTTTAAGAGCAGGCTGAAACATTAGTTGGTTGACTTAAGGTAATATTTTACCCAGAAAGCACAAGAAAAGAAACATCCTAATTGACTGAAAATCCAGCTGTGGACTTAAAATAGAATTTTTAAAAGTCGCATTTTTCACGTTACTAAGTTCAGCACTGTCTGGTCTTTGAAGAAATGGATTGGCTCGGCAGAGCCGGAGCGCTCAGCATTCACACGGGAACTCTCCTCTGCTGTCAACTGGCCCAAAAGCCTGCCTGTGAGACTGACCATGTCCTGGGCAGCCTTAATATTAAACATATCTGCTAAGGCCACCTTTGTGCTGGAAGGAGAGGCAGGGAGATGGAGTTTTTAATCTTTTTGTGGATGCTTGGTTCTGTTTTAAAACGTCTTCGCCTTTACCGGAGAGGTTTTCAAAGCTGAGGAAAGAATCTGTGAGCTGGATCCATTCCATTTTAGTAGTAATTAAACTCTCTCTTCCTAAAGGCCCAATCTAACTCCTAATGAAATAAACAGCACAACTCCCATTGCATGTAGAAAGGCAGGATTCAGTTCCACCTACTTAGGGTTCTTCCCAGGAATGCTCCTAACTGAACACAACAGATAGAAATCAAAGTGGAGCAAAGTGTTCGAAATTATTACCTCTCACACAAAGGTTACTCTGTGCCACATTTTCCACTATCATTCCCTTAATGGAAACTCCAAACCCCACACCCAGTCTGTTACGTTGGCATTCTGTCCTTACACCAGCCACCACACTCGTTGATGTCCAGGTAACACCCACCTCAGAACAATATACATTAAAATCCCACAGGGCCAAGCGTTTCAGGGATCCTGAAATGAGTCCCTGCTAGCACTAACTCTTCCACCCTCCAGGCCTTTACCCTACCCACTGAACTCTCCCCCTGTTTCTCTGCTGCCTCATGACTCACTGCTGAACCATTCTGCCTGTGCAATGCAGCAAACCAAGCTCAAGCTGTTGAGTCCCAAAACCCTCCTCACTCAAAAGCGGTACAGTAGCAGTGTTCTAAAATTCAGCTGGACTTGTAGGGCCTCTGGCTTCCCTCAGAACCAATACTCATTGGAAAAAATGCTGATTTGGTGAAATCAAGACGTTCCACAGAATCATTTTTGCTTCTTTTTTTCTTTATGAAGAAAAAAAAAAAAAAAAAGAATTGTTTCAACCTGAAACCTCTCTCGTTTCCTGACAGCTCATCTATCCAGCACATTGACAGCTCATCAGGTGGAGAGAGGCATCCAGCATCTGCAGTTTATTATCCAGATGGAGCCAGGGGACCTCAGGCTTCCAGCTGATCACTGGAAAGCTCTGTAGTAAGACAGTATTTATCTCAATTTAGAAGCTTCACAGGGACAAGGCTCTACAGAGGGGTGAAAAATCAATGCAGCTGAACAGAAATTAGCAAATGCCAAGGCAGATTTGGAGAGAGTTGGCCCTTGTTTTGAAATATTTGATTAAAAAAGGCTTCCACACCCCAAACACTGCACTGCCAAAGTTGAACATCAACTGCATGAATGGCTATGTGGCAGGATGTGGAAAACTACTTTGTGTTAATGATTTTCTGCTCTGATCAATATTCTACAGCATCCCCATGAACAAGTTAGTGTTTCACAGGAGATAACACAGGGGGAAGCAACAAGTGTGGAATCTCCAGGGCACTGCCAGGTTCCATAGTGCCACAATCCCCTCCTGCAAGCATTTAGAAGGGGGCCTGAAGGAAAATAATAACAATAATTGCACAAAACATATGCTGAAAAATCACACTGTCCTATGAAATGAAGCATCTGATCACAAGATGAGAGAGCCAAAGAACTCCAGTGAATCTCTTCAATCAGCTCATGGCTGTTTATGTCACATAAGGACATGATCAGATGTCTGACTCTCATTTGGTATTTTTAAAAGATACAATGGTGTATAAATCCCATGATTAAAGTCATTGCAAGGTGTTTCATAATTGTGCTCTCTCTTTATAAATCATGTGACCTAAACCTGGCTATGTTTTATAATAATTTTGTATTCAGTTGCCAGGCAATGATTCCCTATTTGTCTGCCTGTACAACTGGAAGGTTTTCAAGGGTTTCTCTTCTTCAAGTCTTTCTGCCTGACTTCATTAAAATCCTGTCATGCTCTGCTGATAAGCCAAAAAAACCTCCACCTTGAGCAGCCTGTCCCACCTGTGATTATGAACCTCTGCTCCTCTCTCCAGTGGGACTTCACCAAGGCACCCACTCGTGGGGTGAAAGTGCCAAAGCTGAGCCCACAGTGACCACAGATCTATCCAGACACCCTCTGCTTGCCCACCAACCACATCTGACTTTTCCCATTCATTTTCCAAGTCCCACAAGCCTGTTCTGGGTGTCTGATCACTCAGTCTGTACCTCCTTCTTTTAAGAGGTCTGGAAGAGAATTAAGAATAACAGAGACATAGTTCACTAGCATGAGTGTGGAAAATGTCTTTGGCACTGTCAAAAACAGCTGTTAAAATGAATATATTTAACAAAACCTTATCTCTCTTGGTGGCATGAAACACTAGGCACTTTATCCCAAAGGTTTTCTCTCCTCTCATTTTTTTTTTCTGGATCAATTTTCAATTCTGCTATTTAAAGATGGTTTCAAACTGTTTCTGTCTGTAAAGTACCACATAATTTTTCTTCCTGAAGACAGGAAGCATCCTGCTCCAGAAACCTCTTCTGCTTGTGTACTGTTGGAAATTGGATAAAGGGTTAAACATCTGGGCAGTGGGGATTGTACAGAACAGGCCCAACAAGTCAGCAAAGCCCAGTCTTTTTTTATTCTTTTACACAAGCAATACAGGAAGGGATTGATAATTAGAAGAATAACAAAGAATCTCAAAATCCAGGAATAGAGAAGCTTACGAAGGCAATCACGAATTAAAAGTTCAGAGCCCAAGTTCTTAATTCTGAAACTAGAAGACAGTTGGGGGAGAAGGGACATCTGTTCCTAGAACAAAAGGCCAAGAGGGACAGGAGGGGGGGAGTTCAGCTAGTTGCAGCTCCCCCTGAGCTGCCACATAAGTTTGTTTTAGCCTGATCTGATTTTTCGCTCTCTTTGGAAGATGCATTTGACACTGTGCTTGTTCTACTTTCTGTCACTGCTAAACCCTTTTTATTCCCCTGCAGAGAAAAGCTCAGTCACTGGATCTGTCGACTCCTTCTCCCATCCCCTCCCCTCCCCTCTGACCCTCGAAGCTGAGACATGAAGTTACATTTCTCTATTTCTTCCATCAGCTATTGTGGTATGAGAGTTCCACTAAGACATGGGCACGTTCCAAAAACAACATATGAATAAGGACTTCTGTGTTTTTAAGACCTGACCCAAAATATTTATTTATCCAGAAGTTGAAATTCTCACGAGCAATGGGTGAAATTCTGAGGAGAGGAGATGTGCAGCAGGCCTGGACACAGCACTGAATCTCAGGGCAACAAGTGCTTTAATAGAGGCAATTAAAGATAAGCCATAAACTGAGTGTCAGCAGAAATCTATATATTAAGGCAATTTCATAACTTGCATCAGTTACTTTTATATCAGAAAGAAGTGAGAATGAAAGCACAGGTACACTTAAATAATAACAGTGATTCCTACAAATCCTGGAATGACTTACTACTGACAATGCAGTTATGGATTGCTTATGGCAAACAGGAGATCCACAGTTTCCCAGGAGGCTTATTCCCCCACTGCAGGATACAACTAATCCCTATTGACTTCAGTGCCTTTCCTGCCTTGAAGGACTAGGAAATTATTGGCTTCAGTGGGAGCTACGAATAACTTGCATGAGGAAAATGGAGCCCTAAAGAAACAAATTAACAATGAGTCTATTTCTTAAATCTATTTCAAATATTTCTCTCTATGTCAGCTGGAACACAACCCCCCCCCCCCCCCCCAGTCAGCTCAAACATCCCCATCTACAGAAATTAAAAATTCTAGCAGCATTGATAAATAAATATTTATGGTCAGTGTAGAGCAGAAGTAGCAACAAAGCCATAAGAAGCTAAAAGATTTCTCGTGGAAGAGGTTCTCTGCGAAGCATTTGC
Source organism: Pseudopipra pipra (assembly GCF_036250125.1). Taxonomy (NCBI): domain Eukaryota; kingdom Metazoa; phylum Chordata; class Aves; order Passeriformes; family Pipridae; genus Pseudopipra; species Pseudopipra pipra. The sequence continues at coordinate 5,436,466 of NC_087551.1, read as the reverse complement.
CTCCTGGGGAGATCTCACCAGCTCACAGCCCAGAAGCCTTCACCCTGTAGATGTGACAGGATTCCCCTTCTAACACTGTGTAGTCATCTTGCTGTAACTGTGTGCTTTGTTTCATTCACCACTGAAGAGCAACTACATTTAAAAATCCACCCAAAGAATAAGCTCTATTTTTTGATAGTTGTGTGCTTAAGTTCCCCCCCTGCCCACCTGGATCACCTGTCTCACAGTATTGCTGGTGTAGAAGAGAAGGAAGAAATGTTCTTTACGAAGCTTATTTGGAGAAAATTCCTTGCTGTAGAGGAGACATGAGGGCTAATGTTTAATCTGGAGGACCAGCAGATGGACAATCCCACAGCTGCTGGCCTACCTAGTCAGGTGGATCACATTCCCACAACAGCAGTGTTCTCCAGAGCCCAGTGAAGTGTGCATGTTTGGCAGCCCAGTGAGCAAGCACAGGACTGAAGTGCAGTTCTTACCTCATCCCTGCAGGCATCAAGCTGGGGCAACTCCCAGGGACAGGAATCGGTGCCAGAGGATCTACACCAGGGCAGCAACTGGTATGGAAGGAGACCTTGCTGCAATCTCCACTGGAATGGCAGCACTGAAGGAATCACTCCTGCAAAGAGGAATTAATAAATTACTCTCAGATGTCCTGGGAAGTCTCCCACTGATGTCAGTGGAACTTTGGGCACAGGTGAGGGAACAAACTCCAGAAGGCAGGGATTTGCAACAGGAGGAACACAAGACTATGAGCAAGGGATTTGCTAGAATTGCTTTGCCTTTGCTGTTGCAGAAAGTGTGGACAGCCTGTATGACTAAGTGATACAGGTTCTGCTGGAAGGGGATGAAGTAAAGATGCAGTTTAGTAAAGGATTTAGAAGGAAACAGGGGAAAAAAAGGGAGGCTTGATTCTTTATTTGCTTTTTTAAAAAACACACCTGCCACTCAGTCATTCCCTAAAGTTCAAAAAGAAAGTATCCTTCCAGAGTATTTTCATGGGCCCTGAGGCCAGGCAGTTGCTAATCTGGATGAGTCAAGAGCATCCACTAAGGAGGCAACAACAGCAGGAAGCATGGAAATCATCTCAGACTTCCCTTGGCTTTACTGACTTAATAGGGAGACTCCACCTACACATTTAATGGGGTCACAGCCACAACCCGAGGCTACAGGGTATACAGATCCCTGATCATTCCAGTGCAGTAAGGAGGTACATTTCTGGTTAAATTCACAAACAATGCTGAATAGCTACAGGAGATTACCAGGACCTCCCACTTCATGGAAACAGTGACTGTTTACATAATATGTAATGACAGTAAATCATAACAAATCCTAGGAGAAAACTCCGCTGAGAGATAAAACAACATGACCTTCTGATTTTTCTTCTTTTCTCAGTCTTACAATCCATGTCTTTATTCCTTCATCCTGTAAGCATTTCTGCAAATGCTTAACTTTCACTACATCAGGAGGCCCACAGGTTTCAATTAGTCTAATTAGGTGCAAAAAAAAATAAGTGCATGCATAAGAGAATGTCCTTTTTCCGCTTTGCTTATGCAGTGCCTGATGTGGTGGGATCCCTCTCTACAGCTTGAGCTCCTTTTGACACTGTGGTGTCAAAAATACACCACGTTCCACTTGGCAAGGTTAAACAATTAGCATTCTAAATTCAGGGCTGGTATTAAGTAGCAGCACTATTGATCTCCATTATTGTGCTGAGCTGGACCAGCTGAGGAGCAGACTCTGCTTGAGGTGGTGAGTAGTTTGCAATATGCAGAGGAACTAAACAAACATTTTCCAGGAGGAAAAATTTCCAACAGGACAACTGGTTTCTGAAACTCATTTGACAGTTGAGTTTTATTCCTGAAGAATGTCTTGCATGAGAAATTCTCATGCTATCCTTTGTTATATTATAATACAACATAGCTTTTGCAAGACAAACAGACTTTATTACTTTTCCCCTGGGAACTCCTCCATGTTCTCCTAGTGCATGTTCATGTGAGCAGATCCATAATTACACAAACAGAACTCAGATTTGCTTAAAATGAACCAGCCTAGCTTTTATTCCCTGACAGGGCACTCCTGTGAAAAAAATACATATTTCCTGCAAAGACATCGGTGTCAAGGGAAGGAAAAAGAAAAATTTCAAAGCAAATTTGTTTCTCTTCATCTTTAACATTTACTTGTGCTGCAGCTGCATTGGGAAGCCAACGTGTCAGACTGAAAGCCAGTTTGCTAGGTGTGGTACCAACATGTGGAAAAACAGACAGAATCTACTCCTGAAGCTTTCCATCAGAATGTGTCTGCATTACATTACATCACAGGACTCTTAAGGGAACAGAATATAGAATCACAGAATGGTTTGGGTTGGAAGGAACCTTAAAGACCATCTCATTCCAACCCTCCCAAAGGCAGACAGGGACAACATCCACTAGAGCAGGTTGCTCAGAGCCCCATCCAACCTGGTCTTAAACACTTCCAGGGATGGGGCAGCCACAGCTTCTCTGGGAAACCTGTGCCAGGGCCTCACCACCCTCACAGGGAAGAGATTTTTCTCATATCTAATCTAAACCTACTCCCTGTCAGTTTGAAGCCATTCCCCCTTCTCCTGTCACTACATGCTCTTGTAGTTGCTACGAGCTCCTGAATTGCCTGTAGCAGATGTGCAAGGCTTGGGACAAAAGGTCTGCCTGCACGGCCAGGGGCTGCAGGAATGCAAACCCCTGTCAGTGCTAGAGGAGGTGGTGGACATGTCAGTGTTAGAGGAGGTGATGCACATCCTGGGAGCACTGTCTGCATCCTTCTGCCATCCCAGGATGTCCAGCACAGACAGGCTGGAGAGCCCTCCTGCAGAGTGCCCCCACCCTGGCAGTGGTGGGGAGAGGGTTCTGGCTACTCTTTTAACGTTATTAGTGATTTAATCATACAACGAATGAATAAAATTCAAAGCAAGGACTCTCTCTCAAGTGAATTCACTCCACTTCAGGGCTTGCCCAGCTCCCATTCATGAGGCAGCTAAAAGATCTCCTGAAAAACAACAGGCTTTAATGACCACGAGTCCTTGTGCTCTGGAGTGTGGGCTACAGCAACTAATAATAGATGAAGGTTTACATGTTTTTCTTGTGTTTCTGCTGGGGCTGCTGTGTCATTAATTCAGCTTGTGCCTCGCTACTTATGTTAAACATTCCCTTTGTGGCTTTCTCTAAATCTCAAATTTTGCATGTGACCACACGTAAATGTAAATGTGCATTTTTTATGGTCCTGTAATCTCGGTGCTTTTAAATCCCAATTGCCTGAAGGCATACAGGGAGCTGAAGCAGAAAAGCTCGGTCAGTTTGTGATCATTTAGAGCCAGTTTATTTGCTCTTTCTGAGTGGATTCAGTTCCTGTACAGAGGTTTTTGCCTTTAGTGTAATAGAGTAAAGATAAGATCTAGGAACCTAATTAACCCTGCAGGGCCTGTGAACAAGGCTCATTAGAAAACAGTCAAACACATTTATGTTTAAATACCTTATTTACAGGAATTCATATCATATTTCTGAACAGCAGATATACATGCCACACACTCATCCCTTTAACCAGTGCCAACCATTTCCTTAAATGCAGCTGAAAAATGGACCAACTTGGAGCTCAAAGTCATCCTGGACCGTGCATGTAAATAGCCTATGCTTTGGAAGACTGTCCAGAATAAATGCAAATCCTGTCTGCAGGGCACTGTAAACTGCAGTGTTCTTTCACCTGCACCCCAAAACCAGTGCAAATGTTCCACAAAACCAGTGTCATTGCAGCCCACATCCCGACCAGTAAACATCACTCTGAAGCAACTCCTCTGGGGACTTTCCCATCTGTCCAAGGCGGTGACAATAAGATACATGTGATCACAGGCATCTCTGGGGACTTCTGGAAAGACTTCATAAGGACTCAGAGTAAGGTTATTAAAAACCTCATTCTGAGGTTGCTTCATATCTCTGTAAATATCCTGGGTCAGACAGCAACAAACACAGGCTCCAGCCTGTATATTCAGTGTCCATGAATATACATGTACTTGTCATAGGGGTTATCTGGGAGCAAAACTACCCCCAGCAATTCTGAATTCTCCTTCTTTCCCGACCTTTCATTCCTTCTACCCCCACCCCTCATCCCAGAGAGAGCAGAAAAGCTAAGCCAAGAGAGATCTGTGGAAATATCTGATATGTTGGTGCATTACTGGATGCAGCTCTCACTGTGTATTGTGTATGTAGTGGCTTAAAAGCCAGGAGAATTATTCTTGCTTCTCATGACACTTTGAAGGGCAGCCTCGATTCACAATTAGGTCTGCTCACTACTTAACTTTGTTGTAAGTGACTGCCTGACCAGTGAGTAGGATAAATGATGCCACTGGGACTGAAATGTATCTTAAAATTAATCATTTGCTTAATGGTTTTCCTGGAGAAGGATGGGCTTTAATACAAATTTAAGGGCATTTTCTGCTGCAAGGCTTGTGGGATTGAAGATCCCATCACAGAGAGATTCTAAGCAAGACAGGTCTACTTTGTGTCATGGCTATTTTAGAATCATAGGCATTATAAATTTAATTTATTTTTAAATTCTATATACAAACGCAATTGGTAAAAGCAAGCAAACCTTTCTGCTGTAAGTTCTTCAGGAAAGGAATGAGTTTTGTTTGGGATTTATATGGTATTTAATACAACATGAACCGGTCTAGGACTGGGGCAACTGTGCTCTAATGCCATACAAATGAAAATAACTGTGGTTTTTAAAAAACCTTTAGCTTAAAGTTCTGCTTCAAAGGCCTGAAATTAATATTTTATTAGCCAGTTTAAAAGTGTGCTGTCTTAAAAAAAGACAAAACCTCGACCGCTTCTATAAGCAGATCCATAATTTATATTGTGAATCACTTTGGCAAGAGGAAAATCCCAAATCAAGTTACTCTTCAACCTGAACTAATAAATCCTGTCTTGACATGACTTCTTTTTCTCAGTGCTTCATTTTCAAGGAGTCATGTGGTGTTTTAATAATCAGTCTGGTTGTTTCCTCTTCATCCTATTCACCAAAGCAGCGATAACTGCAAAAGGATCTCAGGCAACTCAGATGCAGCACTGAGAAATATCTCTGTGAAATCGGGCTTAATGAGATATCAAAATATTACATCTGCAAGTCTTGGCTGCTGGACAGTACTTTGGAAAGCAAAGCCAGTTTCCCCAGTCCAGATTAGTCAACATCAGGTTCCCTGGTCTAACATTTCACAAAATATTTTCCCACATATGTCCGACTGCATTTTGAAGGGTGTAGCTGACAACATAAATGTGCCCTAAGGTGAAAATCCCGAAACATTTCCCTCTGGGATCTTTGTGTCTGGACATTACCAGTGCAGATGTCTGTAATCAGGAGATCTCTGTGGACCTGCTAATTATTCCCCGGGCTTTTCCACTGGCAATAAAAATCCCATTTGTCGCAGCTTGTTTGCAGAACTGCTCCCATTTCCACAGTGGTGGCATTAATTAGCAAAAACCTGTGAAAATTGTTGGAGTTTATAGGTTCAAAAAAAAAAAACAAAACCACCAAAAACCCACTAAGCATTGCTCCTAAATATTCCTATAAATCCAACCATGGCAACAAGTCCTGAAAGTCCAACTCTCTCAGTTGGAGCAATTTTTCATGCTTGTAGCAATAAGTGGGAAATAATGGGGGTCTCAGATTCCCATTAGGAAAGTTGCTTCTGTGACCCCTTCATGCAGATGGATGGTGAATTTCTCAGATAATAAATCAAAGTTTCCTGATGGTGCAGTGGCATCTCTTGCTGGGGCCTGTAGAGCTGCTGGCTGCCTTCTATTCAAAGGCAGCAGGCCCCTGCCCGGCAGGAATCTTTCCCTACAAATCCTTCCATCACCATCAGGAGATATTAGGGCCTCTATAAACTGCCCAGGCATTTTGGGGAACAGCCAGCATCCCGCTGGGAAATGGACACTTTTCAACTTCATTGACATCTGTCACACATGCAAAGAATAGAAAGCCATCAGGAAAAAAAAGCCACATTATGACTTTTCCATCAGCAGGGCCAGTTAAGTCTTTGTTCTTAAAAAAAAAAGGTATTTAACAGGTATTTAACAGGGAGCTACCTTGCTTAATAGCATCTTTAGGAAGAGAATCTTACCTTTGGGCTTTAAGGACCAATGGAATGTTTCTCTCTTTCTCCATACTTTTTGCATTCAGCTAACTTCCCTGTAGGAATTTCAGGCAGAAAAAAAAAAATAGCTGTGATGCTGGTTTTTCCATGCAGTTTTTATTAACTTTCTTCCGAATAAGTCCCTGCAAGGAAAACGACACCGATTTTTATTATCAGAAATATATTTATTAAGTGACAATCTAACTCCCAGAATAGCAATCCATTCTTTTTTTTTTTTTTTTTGGAGTTCAAGCTTTTTTCCCAAATGACCCTAAAATAAGCATGGGAAAGCAGTACTGTAAATACAGTATTGAATTTTAAGCGAATATACTTTTTCCCCCTCCGTGTATTGCCTATATTAAACATCATGTGGGGGATAGGGCTGTTAATTATTAACATCAGGATAAAACTGAAGGTGATGTTCTCTTGCTATTTATCATAATTTAATTGTCCAAAACGTGGGTGACAAAACTTCAGTAGGAATTTCCCCTGCTCTGAGTGTGATGCATATACACAGCTACTTTTTCAGGTCCTTCTTTAGGCAAGTATTTCTCCCAAAAAGCAATGGAATGCAGTAGGTAAAGGCATTTTTAGGGAAGCAGGAATTTTCAGATGTAGCTCTGGCACACTACAGACCATGGACCTGTTTTGGGGGCTTGGTTCCTTCAAAAGCTGGTGATGCCTAATGTAAGTGCTTTTATATGGCATTAGAACACCTAACGATAAAAAGAATTTTTAATTGCTTTTGCACTTATTCCAGAAGCCAATATAAACTATTTGTGCTGGGTTTTCTCTGCTGACTTCAACAGAGTAAAAGTAGTTAATATAATGCTGACTGAAAACAGGATTTGGCCAACTGGCTTCCATCTTTTTGACTAGTTCTACCCAAGTCAACTCAGTTCTACCCTGAGGTGAAGCAAGTAGGACTGGCACATATATTTTTTTCTTGTTGATCTTGATCCAGCAGAAGGATGGGAGATAATGCACTTACCCAAAGAAGAACTGGGACAAAAATCTTAACCTGCCTGCCCAGCTGTAGTGACAAAGCCCTGGTTCTGCAGAGGCTCCAGGGGAGAGGGATTTAGCTGCTGGTGGCTGGACAAAGAGGAGCAGTGACAGGCTGGGATCATCAGTCATGGTGTGAGGGATGCAATTCAAGATGGGATGAGTAAAGGGTAAGGTGGGCTTAGAAAAGGGTCCTGGTGAGGCTTAGAGCAGAGCACTAAGCCCCAAACCAGCTGGTGAGCTGGTTCCCCAAAGCAGAGTCACACAAATGAGTCACACCTGCCTAAAGCCCTTCCCACAGAGCCATGAAGGGCAACCCACGAATGGAAAGCACCCCTCCATTGGGTGATAGATTTTAAACAGCCCTTTCCTCCCTTCCACAAGAAAGCCTTTTTCTGAAGGCTGAGCCTGACTGAGCAAACTTAGCAGCAATATCAAATTTACCAGCCTTCAGAGTTTTAATGGAAAACACTATCAAATTCTGTTGGGCAGAAAATGTGCTTTTCATGAAGAAAACCTCTTTGTTAAAAATTAACGTGCCGCAAGCATTAACACAGTGTTTAAAAGACTGGGCTCATTCTGAACACCTTAAAACAAAATAACTACAACATTCCAGAAATAGGTTTCCATTCAGTCAGGAGTTTAACAGTTAAATACCTTTAAAGGTCCAAAGTTTAATGATTCAGACCCTGGAATGACTTTTTAAAGCTGCCTAATTCTACTAAAGCATGCAATTTTTTATAGCGAATGGGCTTTTCTGAAATAAAGCTGCAAATTTCATCTTTCTTATCATGATTTCATGGACTGCTCACAGAATGGAGTTCACTGCACTCTTCAGGTCTGGGTATCTGTGAACAGGGAGCTCAGTTTATCACCCCCAGTCCTACCAGTGCTCAGAGCTCAGGTTTGAAGCACAGGACAACCCAAGGAAGTATTTAACGTACACTTCATGCTCGAGGATGCAAACAGTGAAACCAAAGTCAAAGACTCTGTTTGAAGGCTTAAAACTACTCACAGCTTCCAGCATTTCGGTGGAAGAGCCTAAAGTAGTCCCTGGTTTGCTGGATCAAACTCTGATGAAAGGGCAAAGATGTAAAATTAAAAAATCAAGCCAAAAGCAGCACTGAAGGCAGTCAGTGGACTTCCCAGTTCATCCTAAAGCTATTCCACAGAAAACATTAAAAATGTCAATGCTTGAATTACGTATTGACTTTACTTTCAGAAAGGGAAATGATGCAAAACAATTTCAAAATCATCTTTCTATTTTCAAACACAGTTTAAAAAGTGCAAAAGTGAGATTTTTTAAGTGTTGTTTTGTTTTCTGTTTATTTTCTGGGAACTGTCAAATAAACTATTGTGCTTCTCCTCCTTCTCTCAGGTTGTACCTTTCTCTGATCACCTGGACCATTTATAACTCTATGTAGAGGGAATTTTACCACTGAGATTTGAAACAATCTAGATATTCTGGAATATAAATATTCTAGAAGTGTCCTGAGCAATCTGCAAGTCCCTACATATAGTAAAGAAGTGCATTTAACACTGACAATCAGTTCACAGCTAAAGGTGAACAGCACAAATTCTGAAACACAGGCATTTGTGGTTTTTGCTTTTACATCATCAGGTTCTCTTTCAATCATTATAATACAGCTTCAGAAAGTACTGATACTATTGTGACCTGTATATGAGAATCTGCCAACCTTCTTCTAACTATTGTCTTGTTTTCCTCTGGGTTCTTGTTTTGTTTAGGAAAATCCTACAGGATGCTGAACATGCCTTACTGTGACTCAAGCACATTTAAAAGCTAAGGGACGTTATCTCCTCTCCCCAGATCAGATAATCTTTCCCCTGTAAATACGTTTAACGTTTTAATACTCCTTTTACACATGAAAAAAATCTGACAATCTTTATCCCAGGCTGAAGAAAGATGTGAATTCTTCATACTCTGGTGCTGTAAAGGGGAAAATTCCTTCATCCTGTGACATTTACTCGCGGCAGTTACTGCAGCAGATAAGGTAATGACCCAAGATTTGCCAGGGGACTGCCCCATGCTGTGGCTTTCAGCTTTGCAAAGGCCACACGGAAGGTTTCATTTGTCTCATTAGCTTTCCCCACTGTACCAATCAGAAGTTTATGATACAGTATTTTTTCTCTTTTTAACTTTTACAGTTCATATACCTCGGCAGGAGCCTGGGCACGCTGACCCAGGACGCCCCTTCCAGTCCTACATTCCTCTGAGATTGCAGGAAAACGAATCACAAAAGGTCCAAAGCGGTATTTTTACAAACTCTAGATGAGATGAAGCACCAGAATGGAACACAGAATTACTACAACAACAACCTTCAAGGTAATAGGACAGACACAAACCGTGTTGTGTTGTATATAAACCATACAAACTTTTCCACTTGATTTCCTACGGAAATAGGGCTTATGCAGCCCCGCTGGCTGTCTGCTCCTGTCTGCCCCTGACAACATTCAAACCCACTGCCCCATTGCAATGCAAGTTGTCAGGGGAGAAGCAAAAGATTTGGAGATAATTATGTTCCTACAGCTCTTGTCACTGCACAGAGGACAGAGACCTAAATCAGTGCCCCCAGCTGAGGAAAACCTCCTGGAAGGTGTGGGATCAATGGCTACTTGTCCAGGCAGTACAAACAGCTTATTTCCAGCCTTCCAATCAGCACATGTGGGGCTCCACAGCAGATGCAGTGGGAGCTGCCTCTTGCCCTTCTGGCCATGAGTGGACCTGGGGGGCTCATGAAGGTCCCCAGGAAGTGAATGGGAGACCAAGGATATGGTTCCATGGAAAACAGAGCTTCTGCTGCTCCTGGAACAGCTCCTTATAATTTTCTCACAAAACAAATAGGATAATATCTGATTTTAATTCCCTTGGCTGGACTATCCCTGCTCCGTCAGTTCTTCCACTGGCCTCCAAGGGCTAGGAATCCAGGGCACAGGCACTCAGGAATGCTTGGTCATACTACTGGCTGCATTTTTCATTTGAGATAGAGAAATTTATTACTGGCATCAGGATTCCCTCGGCCCTTCCCGAGCCTCTTCTAGAGAGGGCATGTCTTATTCTCCCAACCTTCAGTAATTCATTAAACCATATAAGTCCCTGCTGTCATGCAAGGTTTGCTCTTTCTCACACTAAAGTTAAATCTACCTAATTTTATTCTTTTGCCATCCTTTGCTTGAGGGTGTCCTTTGGAACCAGTTCATTTTCTGCAGTCACCTTCCTTCCCCCCACACCCCATGGCTTTCTCTCGTTATTCCCAGATCCCAGGCACTAATCCTGCCCTACTCTGGGGCGTTCCAGACACCTGTTAAACTCATGCTGAGTGGAAAGCAAGATGAGAAGACACTCCTTGAAGCTGTGCTGCTGACATGCATCATATGGAAAAATTTTGGGAAAGAGGCTGACTTCAGCATCCTGTGGAGCATTCTAAATCCTGTCGGTGCACTTGAAAAAAAAAAACCCTAAATATTTTAAATTAATATGTCTGGGTGCGAGAAAAATCACCCTGAAAAAAGGACTAATGCTCTGAAAAACATTTGACACGGTTTCCAAGCCACTAAGAAAGTCAAATGGAGCAGATAGTGCAGCAACTTGAGATCTAAGCAGGAGAAAAAGAAAACTTCAATCCAAATGCACTTTGAAGTACAATACTTACAGATCCAGCAAGGTCTGACCTCTGAAGTTTACAGCTATTAAGTATTTACACATAGGGAGGAAGAAGACATTCATTGCTTGTGAGATAAACAGAACACTGATGCCAAGCCAGGGAGTCTTTTAAAAGTCAGATCAATTCAGTCAATAAATTAATGACTGTGATGCTTTACACACTTGGAATGGAAAGCTTCCTCCCCTTCCAAGTTATCTGACACTTTGCTGAGGAATTATAATGTGCATAAAGGATTCCCAGAGACTGTGATTTTGAAGAAGATTTACACTTTTACTCTTTGCTAAAAGAGAGATGTAGTCATATTTTTAAAGGATTCACCAGCGGGCCCTATTTTTAGCAACTGGTTAACCATTCTGCCAGCAGAGCATTACTCTTAAGAATTAATGAATGAATAGTGTTGTTAAAATCGTTTTTCTCATGAAGCAAAAATGAAACTGCAGTCAGGGCAAGCGAACAAACACCAAACACACCACCCTCCAAACCCACTGCTCCAACTCAGCCAGCTGCTGCTCCTGAAGGCAGCCTGTCATTTGCATGGTTATGAATTGTGAGAATTGAGCTTTTTTTTTTTTTCTTTTTAATGAGTTATTGATTTTAAGAAATCACTCAGGGCAGAAAATCCATGCATTAACGGGCTGGCTTCACTGGGCAGGACGCGTTATTTCATAGCACCACCGAGAAAATTCAATGCATGAAGTCCCTTCAGCTCCCGCAGACAAGACAGATCGATGAGCCCCCGAGACAGGGATCAACTCTTTATGGGACTGATCCAGAAGGAAATACCTGAGGGACTCCTCCCTCACAGGGATTAAGATGTTTACACTTCTGCAGTATGACCTGAGATCCAGAAATAGAGGCTGAAGTGGGCATCCTATTCTTTGTACGTAGAGTTTTTATAGTTCCAGCGGATTTCCTTGTATAAGGAATTCCAGGTCTCAGAAACTCAACAACAGATTTGTTTTTGAAGGGGGGAAAAAAAGGAGAAAAGCAGCAAGATGCCAGAAAATAGATCCCTTAAAATAATTAAAGCACACAAGCTGTATCTCCAGTTCAGGAAAGCATTCCCTATACAGAATGCACACAATTAATTACATGTTGTCCAAAAGAAGGATGGATTTCAGTACGTCAGAGTCCAGATAGTCAGCCTTCTACAAAAGAAATATGTTCAAATACATTTTAGAGAATATTCCTGAGCTTAGGAAGTTCAATGGTAACAAAACACCAAAGGAAGATTTTTTTTGTTTTGTCTGGGCTCACTTGTTTTTTAACTACAACCCCACAACCCCAAAAAAACCAAAAAAAGTATAAATTAAAAGTATTAATATGAAGTATTAAAATAAATTCCTGCTTTGACTATCCTAGGTGCTAAAGGTACTCACTTCCTTGTGACTTGTTAACTGACAAGTATTTCCAAGTTAAACATTGATTTTCCTTTGCTTCCTTTCACTCCTGTCTTGAGCAATCTCTCGGATTGTGGGATTACAAAGAGTACATACATTTCATATTCCATGGACTTAGGAATCATTAGGTCTTTCTCCAGTAAACCTACACCAGGCCAGTCAGGGGATGTCTTTGGAGAGTGCTTTGAGCCTGAAGTAGTTAATGTTAGCAGAGGTGATCTGGCCCAATATCTGGCAGGAAATAGTTTTGCAGAGATAACTGACTGGAATTCTATGGCATGCAAAATACATATGGTCATATTAGATAATCTTAAGTTTCCTTCTCATCTAAAATCCATTAATTTAGTGAAGTTTTCTTGGTAAACGAAAGAGCAGCTTTTGGCAGGACGCAGATATATTTGCATCTTCACTAAATTTCTGCTGTACCTCTTGAACTCAATATTTTCCCAACTTTGGACTAACTTCACTGTGATTTACTTCTTTCCATTTATGAAAACAAACACAAAAATTAATAAAATAACTACTGCATCTTATGCAAAACATTTAAAAAGTAAAATGTCAGTGCAGTAGACAAAGCCCAGAAAAAAAATCTTCTGAATTTTGGGTCTGCTTTGCTACTTGCTCCCAAGAGCTGGGTTACTTCATTTTTCTGCCTCAGTTTTTTTCCTTGAAAGTAAGAGGAAAGCTGCCTGCTTGCTTTTCCCTCAAGTATATCGTAAAAATTAATTCATTTTTGCGTTTGCTCTGTTTATTTAGTTGACTCAAATTTAATAAGGCCCTCACCCAGCAAAGCTCCTAAGCATATACTCCACAAAATGTACAGCCTTCTGTAGGAAAAAGAACCCCTTGAACCTCACCCTCACAGCTGGCATTTTTTTTTTTTTTTGGTCTTCTTTTCTGTGCACTCCCTGAGGTTTCCTTTCCCAGTACATTTAGGGGTTCTCATTAAAATGGATTTCCCTTTCTACACCAGCAATGATACCCCCTCTAAGAGCAAACCTGCCCTCCAGCTTGGCTTCTCTGGGCACAGTGGGGACTGCACCAATAACTGCAGGGAAGAGAAAAGCTTGTTGGAGAGAGACATAAAGGAGGTGAACTGGGCTTTATGTTTCTTCTTCAAGGAGAAGAGTAATAGAATCATGAAATCAGAGAATGGTTTGTGTTGAAAGGGGCCTTAATGATCATCTCATTCCAACTCCTCTGCCATGAACAAGGACACTTTCCACTGGACCAGGTTGCCCAGGTTGCCATCCAACCTGGCCCTGGGACATGTCCAGGGATGGGGCATCCACAAGAAAAAAAGTGAACAAAACCAATATTCTGTGTGGAAGAAGGAAGGATTTTAAAATCCCACCAAAGTCAAAGCCCTTCAGAGAGACAGAGTAGAGATAAGGGAAGCTTAAGCAGCAACTTCCCAGCCAACAGGACCGTGTTCCCCTTCCAGAGAGTGTCTGATTCTGGAGCCATGGATGATTTATAGAGCTTAGTTCACCGAGGCAGGGGAGGCAGACTATTAAATGTGCAGGAGTACTACACTGAGACAGTACAGAAAAAAAATGGAAATGTTCTGTTATTAATTGATAGGTGAAAACAAGCTGGTATGAGGGTCAAGCTGATACTATAGTGAAGATGAGGGGGAAGAGAGAGAGAAATACTGTTAAAAGATTTAGGAATAACCCAACCAGAACTTGCCAAGGAAAGGAAGCCACTCTATCCAAACTTAGAGGGACAGTTCTGACAGATGTAAGAGACAACACACTGATAGAGACCTGTGGCAAAAATACCAGAGTCTGCAAAAACAAGACAGAGTTTGTGAACAAGAGAAGCCTAGACAACATCTGGTGTTTGGGAAAAGATACCAGAACTGCAATGGCTCCCATCATTTTGGCATTTGCAAACTCTTGAAGGGAGGTACTGGAGAAAGTCCAGTACAGAGTCAATGGCCACTGCCTGACGAGTTCCAAAGGGGTCGTAGGACATTGGATAACACTGCAGAGGATCAGCTGGTTGCTGGGAAAATTGATTGCTTCATTCAAATTGGACAGAAATGTGCAAGACAGTTCAATGCCACAAAAAGCAGTAGTTGTGCTGCTCATGCTGCTATTCAATATTAGAAACTACCATAGAAAACAGCCAACAAAGAGGTAAAACTCTTCCCTTTACCAGGGAAATATAAACTCACTCAGCCAGTGGAAGAGATCAGATACAGAGATCCACTGGCAGAATAGTGTGGGGCATGAAGACAATGCTCAAACATCCAAGGATGATCTGAGAGGACAATGGCAGGGAAGAGACACAGGGGCAAATTAACATTTGAAAACCAGGAAAAGCTAAAGGGACAAGTTAGAGGTGCCAGACCCAAGATGTGACTGCAAACTTCAATCTGATTTCCCTTGGAAATTTCCAAGGTGGGCACCAGCGTGGCCTTGGCAGCTGGGATGCTGAGGTTCCTGAAGACTCACAGAGCGCTGAAGCGGCACAGAGCATTCTGAACACTCAATGAATATTGCTAATTAGTTAATGGATATTTAGACATAAAAAAAAAAAAAATTGCAGTGTTAGGTTAATGTTTTGTAGTAAACTAACATAATTTCTTCTGAGAAAGTTGGAATTTCATATTAAGACAAGCTTGGTGTGTCAGGCACAGGCTCCAAGGACTTTCTGTAGGGCAGAGGACTGGATGCTGCTCTTGCTTTTTGCATGTTTCTCACTGATGACAGTCCTCTGCCAAAACTTGCAAGGTTGTACCTATCTCAAGTTCATGGTGAGTGAGGTAAGGCTCTGCTCACTCTGATGTAATCTGAAATAAATGG
Source organism: Pseudopipra pipra (assembly GCF_036250125.1). Taxonomy (NCBI): domain Eukaryota; kingdom Metazoa; phylum Chordata; class Aves; order Passeriformes; family Pipridae; genus Pseudopipra; species Pseudopipra pipra. The sequence goes on along the minus strand of NC_087551.1, from coordinate 5,421,405 downwards.
GATGGACAAGTGATCAGATTAAAGAAGTGGGTCAGATCTGCTGCTGGCACTGCTCCACTGACGTCAATGGGACTAAGCTGATTTACACCAGCTGAGTATCTGTCCTGGAGGTTTCAATGCATTTAGACAAAATAAATGAAAATGCACATAAAAAGATCCCCTTGGAAGATCCCAAGTCCAAAGCCCTCACTCCTAAACAGAGTAAATAAATCACAAGAAAGCAGTTACTGCAGACATCACTCGTTACAAGTCAACGATGAGCAGAATAAAGGTCAGGCCACCCGAAATCTTTAATTGCTCCTTACACTCCTGAGTGAGAGAGAAACTGATAATTCAGCACAAAATCACCTTAACTCTGACCCAAAGCAAATATCTTAGCAGTAGCTGTTCCTGGAATGAACAGGTGCTCTCCTTTGCCTCATGAAACATTAACTTCAACCACCACCAGGCAACTGAAGCCACAAAATAAAGTTTAGCTTCTGTCCAGAACTGGGTTATACCTTTAGTGCTGAAGAAAATCAGTGTTTGTGTTCTATAGACAGGAATGCAAACACTTTCTGGAAACAAATCTAAATGCATAGATAAACTTTCAGGTGTTCCTTAGACTTATGTTCACACCCTCACATCCTTATCCTAACTCAAATACAATTTCCTTTGGAAAATGTCTTTATAATTGCTGTTCTTCCAAATAATACTTTGGAAATATTACAGTCAGACAACATGTGTGCATTGGCAAGAGTTTACAACTTTGTCCCTGATGAGGAAATATTTAGCTGTTGATAGTGTAAAACAACCCTAAGAAGTGGAAAATCAGCCTTATTATAATGAAATTATAAATTATACAGTTCTCTGCATCCAGGAAAAATAGGCCATATCCTCAAATTGTTGGAAATCAGTGTTGCCCTGCAGAAGTTACACAGCTTTGCTACTCACACCAAGTGAGTGTTTGCTTTTGGTGCATTTATCATACCAAAAAAATAAAACATGCCCTCAGTTATTTAAGGGTAGTGACCTGGAGAGGTGGAATTTCAGACAGGTTTAGAAACACTTGTTTTCATATATGGCTCCAACCTCTATGTATTCCATACAAAAGCACTCTAATCTGGGTTTCCAGTTTACTTCAACCTCAGTAATTCTGAGGTGCTTCTGTTCAAATTGTTAAAGTGCAGAGGTTTCTGGTTGAGGCCTAGAAGAGAGAGGGACAGCTTTATCACAGTTTAGAAGTCCCTCTGAAACCCTGCATTCAAGGAGCAGTCAAATTGACTTGCTGAACAAACAAATTCAGTCTGGCACCTCTCAAGCCTCTGCCACTTCTGTTTCACACAATAAACTCAGGTGTCTTTTCCATATATAAAATATTTGCAAAGTAGATAACTTGTTTATATTTACACTGTTGACTTTTTTTTTTTCCCCTCACAGAAAAATAACTGTTTTCCACTTCTACACTTCAGCCTCAGTCTGGAGGTTTTACTGATTCCAGCTTTTTGTTGCCTCTGGATTCTCCACACCTGCTTTGTGCTACAGAGCATGGATGCAAACCTGGCAGTCTACCTGCAGTTATCAAAGCCTTCTTTCCTGCTGTTTTATTGTGCATTAGAAACCCAGCTCTCCCAACATCTACCCTGGGCAGCTGTATGCAGAATGAGCCTTGTGTTGGATCCATGCTGCCAGCATTCCTAAAATGCTCCAGCTAAGCACAGAATTTGACCTATAGCACAGCGGAGGGAAAGTTCAAACACAAAACGAGATATCCATTCCACAATCTGAATTCCAATAAGTAATTTCCTTTTCCCACTGTTGCACCACAGATTCTCACCAGATAGGCAACAACAAGACAGAAACTTGGCCAGTTTTTATTTTATTTTTTTTGTAACCCATAAAATTTCTCCGAGCAATTGTATGGATTTCAGGCTTCCCTTTGATCGGTCTCTGTAACAATGACTCCGGGCCTTTGCCTAGGTATGATTCCTCAATCCCAACACATACAATGGAAGTGCCCCAGCCCACAGAAAGCCTTCTCATTAAAGCCCTAATCTGTTCCACTACATTCTTGCAAGACAGAATTATCCAGCTTTAAAGCATGCCTCAATAGCGAGCCGTAATAAGACTGATAGAAACAGCTTAAGTAATTGGATTGCTATATGGTATTGAATGTCTGACAACAAAAGATATCAATCTCTATTCTGCCACTGGATCTTTGTCCCAGCAATGAATTCATTTAGTAATGCACTTGGAGGCCTGCAGTCCCTGCAGGAGGAATAACAGACTGGGACACAAAGGCAGGGCCATCTGATGAGCACAGAGAAAGCGACTGTGCCATTCCGAGAAGTTAATTACAGTGAACAAAAGCACGAGACTATGACTTGTTGACCATTACCATAATCACATTACTACAGTCTTCTTTTATTCCCAGCAGCAGAGGGTCTATTCTTCCTTTCCATTTGGCACTGTGCATCATATTTGTGTTTTGTCACCTGAAGTGTATTGTTGAACAGACCTCCCTCTAAAGAGAGCTGGAAATGTCACACTGTTTCTTCTACAATTTATTCTTCAGAGGCTGATTTACAAATACTCCAAGTAGATTACTCTTTTTTTAAAAAAAAAAAACAAAACTTTGGAAAAAGACAAGGGCTCCCAAGATTTTCTGCAAATCAAAATTTGTAAGGATGATTGCCAATGAAACCTTGTGCTTATGACATGATACGTGTATGATTTCTGTATGCTATTATAACTCAGACGTGACAGAATGATTCCTGACATACACCCATCCCACTTTTGGAGCTAAACATATCCCTCACTTGCATATAAACTAAAAGAGGACACATTTGGACCAGATATAAGGAAGACATCTTTAAAAATGAGGGCAGTGAAACACTGGCACAGGTTGTCCAGGGAGGCTGTGGATGCTCCAGCCCTGGAAACATTCTGGGTGAGGCTGGATGGGGCTCTGAGCAGCCTGGGCTGGTGGAAGCTGTCCCTGCTCATTGCAGGGGAGTTGCACTGGGTGACCTTTAAAGGCCCCCTCCCAACCCAAATCATTCTTTGATTCTATGATATTTAACAATTTAACAAACCACAGTAAGGTCCTTTCTAATAACATGTGACAAATATTTTGCTTCACACAAAAGCAAGTTCTAAGACCTCTAAAATGGATGACTTGATGGAAGTGGCACTGGAACCCAGTGTTTTCATATCTATTAGACACAGTAACAAACCCAGGGGCTGAGGTACCTTGAATCCAGGGGGCTGGGGGGCATTTGTGCCTGAGAAAACCCTCAGCTTTTGATTCCATATGCCAGGGGATACATTTTTAACTGGTGTACATCAGCCTAGCACAAAGTTAATATATCTGGTTCCAATAACTCCACACATTTCATATAAAATACAACCAAAATAAAATGTATCTCTTCTTCTTCAAAGTAGCTTAAATGGCACAGTGAATTAAATCCCAACAACTTAAAATTGCTCAAATGGTGCTGTGCCAAAAGCTGTATGAATTTAATTTTTAGCACTACAATCAACTTCAGAAGAGCAGTAAGGACTTCTCGGTTTGGAAGACAAGGAGAAATGGGATTAGAAGACCACAGCAGTGTCCACTACCCCCAAAAAACTCCAGAAACAAAATCTCCAAGTGCTCTCCAAGAAAAGGAAAAAAATAACAAAAATACGAGAGAATACAAGATCAACTTTCTCTGGTGTTCCAACTAGTGGTCAGGAAAAAAACAGGTAAGTAGCAGGAACCTGCCTGAAATCCATCATGGATTCATGTACAAATGACCCAAATTCTCTGCTATTTAACTTAAGTATCATAAATTAGCAGAAGGACTCCCTTTAACCAGACAGCCAGGGAATGGAGAGTGCTGTCATAGAGCAACTGAGCTGCCAAGTGCTAATTGAACACTCCAGCCTCAAAAGAAGCTGTAGTGTATCCAAGCCCTACCTCACCCATGGTTGGAACACCTTGGCTAGTCATTCCAGCCCACATCCTGCCTCTGCAGTGAACCATCTCTGCCACAGCCCAGCTCCCAGAGGAAGGCCAGGGAGGTTTAGGAAGCACAGCTCTCCAGACCTCAGCTGACCACTGTAATTTCTACTTTGCTCGAATGCGTTTCCCCCAAACCCATCCTTTTCACACCCCTAAAAAAAATCCCTTGTGGACCAGCCAAACCCTGAAAAATTTCAGCCAAAGCAGGACATGCTGTAGAAAAGCAACTGCCCAGCAGAGCCCTGTGGAGCCCACTGGGTGACCACAGGGAAGTGGAGTGAAAATCACCCGTGGTTGACTGGAACTGCTCTCTGTGGTACAGTCTGACACACCACGGCACATTTCCTGTCATACACAACCCCTATTCCAGCAACATCCCATCAACACCAGAAAAACAAAAATACCCATGTTTCCTGAAGCGTTTCTCCCCTCCAGAATGGCAATGCACTGCAGAGTTTTGGCTACAGGCCCCCACGTTTGGACATGGAAACTGAGGCACCAAAGGGCACTGCAGAATTCCTGGTTACTTAAACCCGGAGAGGAAAGCAGGCTCTCTGCTCACCAGCCCTCTTCTCTTTCAGCTGGGATTTCAGGAATCCCCCTCAAAAAAAGGTTTAGTTTGAGTTGTGACAGCTTCTAAATCCAGGCCTGACTTTTTAATAGCAGCAGTGCTGGTTTGGAAACACTGAGCAGTAGAGACACTTCCCTATGCAGAGCAATGATTAAAATCAGCAGTGCTGTGGGCTCTCTTGAAACTTGCTGAAGATTTACTCTTTAAACAAGAGGATGATTTATTTCAACAATTATCTTCAGGAGGGTTAAATTATGTGCTTTCAGGGCTCTTATTCACCACAAAATTAAGAACACTGGGTGCCAGCCCTGGAAGCCCCATGATTCTTTGAGACTCGGCACTGACGGAGACTCATCCCGACCCAGGAGAAGGAGCTGTCTCTTTCCCATGGCCACAAAATGCCATCCCTGACCTTCTGCTTGGCTCCACCATTTGCACAAATCCTTTGGCTTCCCCCTACTTGACCTCCTGCAAGTTGCAATGGACATATAAGGCACATGGCTCCCCAGGACCACACCAGGCATGCTCTGGGTCGGTGTCATGACGGAAGAGTTGCTCTGAAAGGATTGACTGATTACAAGCCAGATGCCCCACAGCAATACAGCATTTCCTAAGAGTATCTGTTTTAAAATGCTCTAAAAGACCAAAGGTTTTTCAGGGAAGCAGTAGCTTCCAAGGAGTGGGAAGTCCCCACCAGGAACGCTGAAAGCATTTTTTTTTTTTTTTTAAATAAAATTTAAGGAAGCTTTCCCTGCATCTTACAAGGGAGGACTCTGCCTTCAGCAAGGCAGTCTGAGAGTATATTTCTCATCATGTAAAGCTACTTTTTGGCTTTGATGAACCAGGCTGAAAGTTGAGAGGGAGGGAAGGTGTTGGGGAATTCTTGCGGATAAATAATCTTTTCCCCTCCAAGAGCCCCAAATCCAAACTTAAAGCAAGAGGTCCTTGCATCGGGCAGTTTTGGAAGAATGACTTGTGTCTTTCCCCCATTGCTGGACCCCAAATCTCTGCTTCATACAGGAGAACCCTCAAACGCTGATTCTCCTTTTCCATCCCCACTCCATTATTTCTGTGTCCCTTGATTTCAGCTTTTGCTCCCTCCATGGTTTTACAGCTTTGACTCAGCAAACAAAAGCCAGTTGTTCTGTGTGTCCTGGACTTGTTCCTGTTCTTTTCACCACAGACCAAGATCCCTTGAAATGAGCCATTGACACTGCCTGGTGCTCAGTGTCAGCAGCAAGACACTCTGCAATATGGAGAGTGAAAGCCTTCCTAAAACACGTCCTCCAGAATTAAAGACACCCAAAACACACAGGAGACTTGAAAATTGTAATGTGATCATCCTGTAGGAAGACCACAGGCCCTGAACCAACAGATTTCCAGTACCACCATGCTATGACTCACTGTGAACTGACCTCCAGCAGCAATGTGAAAGATCAGGCTGAAAAGTCACACTCCTGTCATTTAAATACCTTTATTTTTCACTCAGCCATGATTTTTAAGCAGTAAAAGCAGATAATGCCTTCCTGGCTTAGCCAAGCCATTGCTTTCTTAGCAGCAGGATTCAATGTATTTCCACTTTGATAGCCTAAAACCTAAAAAATAAGAGCCATGGATGAGATAAGTGTTGTAAAATCTTGTCTAGACAGTTGTTTGTAATATGTGGGCATTTAGCATAAATTTTATTACTCCCTTATTACAATAGTGTCCCTATGTAAGTTCCTCGTCCGAAATACTGAACCCACAGGAAGGAGAGAAGAGAGCAGAAAGAAGAGGGGTCTGGAGATTGGCAAGTGAAGTGCCCAGGAAGGTTAAAGAAATGTCTGGGAAAAACAGGCTGGAAACACACTGATTATCATTATTAAAGAAAATGATATGAGAGTTACACGCAGAGATGTACATAGCAGATCAAACACTCAGCATGTGAGCTGTGTCCTCTTCAGCCTCTCTCCCAACATCAGACAAAGGTTCTGCCAATGAAGGAGAAAGATAATATGTAAAAGTGATTTAAGAGAAGTCTCAATATGAATAATTAATCCGTGGAAGTCTCTGCCAGAAAACCAACCAAGAAACCACAAATGCTGCGTTTCAAAATGAATTAGTGTTATTTATGACAAGTTACAACCACAGGGTTATCGAGCCCTGTGATGCTGATCCAAAAGACTAACGATAATGAATGGATATTTTTTCATTCAGGCAAATAATGTATTGCTTTTTAATTTCTTTGCTCCTTATACTGACCAATACCAACCGATGCTATAGAACTGGATATCTTATCTGGCATGACACTGGCCATGCTTTCCTTCCTATGTCACTGACTTCTCTAGAATATTGTGATACTAACAGCATTTTCCTTGTTTAAAAACTGTCCCTTTCCAGCTCAGAGTTGTTAGAAATCTCTTGAATGCGGGACTTGAATTGTGAAAGTGCTGCTTATACAAAAATTATTGTGATTACAGCTTTTTGTTGCCAAAAAGCCAATGACTGTTTTGAGTGAGAACACAACTCTTGTGCTGACATAGCTAAGTGTAAGAGATACTGTGAAGGAACCACACTGCAATAAAAGCAATAGCTGAATTAACAGTTATGTAAAAGCAGCTGGTCCTAATGTTTAAGGATCTTCTTTACAGGCTTTTGAGCTTCTCTAAGTATGGGGTAAACTGTTTATTTACTTTTTTGAAAACCTTGAATTAAAGACTAATCAGTTTTAACTGTGGTCAAAGTTATCAAATATTTAATCATGTGATTTAGAAAGCTGGGTCCTGACAAAAAATGTGTAAAATAAAGACCCCCACAGGTCCTTTTAGATCAGTTTTCAAACTATGTTTATCAACACTCTTTGAGTCACCAGAATGAAAGACCAGCCTTGAAAGCCTTGCACACAGCAAGGTACTTCAGCAAAAGAAGCTCAGACAACTGATGTCTTCTGTTTCATGTTGAAGTATATATTTCATTTCCTGCCTGGGTTGTTTTTGTGTAGGGTCTGGGCTAAGTGCTTGTTCCTAGGCAGGTTTTCTCACTCACTTGAATTCACTTTATGTCTCTGTGCCATTTTGCTGTCCCAATTGCTTAAACTCAGTTTTATGGACTAGGTATTTTCTCCCAATTAATATAGCTGATTTCTGACACCAGTTATCAGTGCAAAGCACAACCACCACAATCATACTGGGAGCTGTTTGTTTGCTGTCTTAAAAAGATTCCAAGATGACTTCCCATACATCTGAGGCCAGCTAAACACTGTGGGACAGGATAAAACCTCTTGGACTCAATGAGAGATTTTCTAGGAACTTCAAAATACTCTGTATAAAATTGCCCAGAAGTTGTCCAGCCTGCTTTAGAGCTGGTCTACTCCATGCCTTTCATCAAGATCTCTTCAACCTTTCTACCACCAATGAACTTCCCAAATTCTGCAAGCCCAGCATCTTCTCCTCTGGTGATGAGGATCACCCAGCTAGCCACTGGATGCAGAGTGCTGACTGAATTTCAGATCTGCTGGCCATTTATCTACCAAAAATGAAGCAGGTCACACATGCAAATCCATTCTGCTTTTGGAAGGCATCGCCTTGGAAATAAATTTCCCAAAAATCTTCCTCTAATAGCAAGTTTCCCTTAGCAAAGTTAGGTTGGGATTGTGATAATCCTCTTTTAACAACCCTCCAGCCCCCCATTTTTTGCTACCTGAAATCCCCAAAATAAAGACCATGTTTGAGTAGAAAAACAGAAGCCACTGTATGGAGATACCCCTTTTGGAATGCCAGCTCTATTTTCCCAGGTCAGGCCTGACAGCTTTGTATTTTGTCACTTGATGTGGATAGTTTGAAACAACCTAAAACCAAGCCATGCACAAACTTCTGTGCAGCAGCAAATCTTCCCAATCCCTTGCCACCAGTGACTGCAGAGCACTGACAGCAACACAGGCCCTCTTTCTCAGGGAAACAACATGCTTAGAATCACAGCAGAGAGAACTGTCAAGTCCTATTTCCCTTCCTAATGGCTTAGCAAACGGGATGGTGGATTTTTCCAAGCATCTAACTTGGGAATTGATAGTGTTTACCCTTGGCTATTATTTTTAAGGAAGCCTACTCTGGCCACAGTACAAACATCCCTTTTGCTGCAGGCTGTCCCTTTGTCTAACAGCCCTGCACTTGGAGCCTATTGACTGGCCCAGTGCTCACACAGAGAGGAGCTTCCCAGGATACAGAGCTCAAACTTTCACTGGTCTCCATTTAGGCTAAAAGTGGCCACGTTAAAAAAAAGTTCAAAGAACCGGCAAACAATTCCAGAGTCCCAGAGAAATAAAAAAATGCTGGAGGAAATCTCTGTTGGTACAGTGGGAAAGCATTGTTTTCCACCCAATCCAAGCTATCCCATTGACAGTTCAGAAGAGCAGCATTCCTACAGTCCCCTGTCCTCCACACAAGGAGCAGGCACAGACCAGGGGAAGATGAGAAGGTGCAATGCATATTATCCTGTGACCTGACAGTGTCAATCCAGCTTGTGTCCTGTCCTTGAATCTACAGAGCCCTGGGAACACGTTCTACTCCAGCAGTATGGACCAGGGTGCTTCCAAAAGGTGCAGGAGTAAGAGAGAGGGGATGAGAGGTAAGAGCCACATTCAGTTCTATGTGAAGAAACGTGGCTTATAAAGAAGTGTTGCCTTTCCACTTGTTGGCTAGAGGAAATAAATTACCTTCTTTCTGCACAAGAAAAGGGTTGTTTCCTGCCAAAGGTGAGGTACAGGCCAGCTGGAGAGGCACATGGAAGGAGTCAGTAGGACAAAGGAGAAAAGGAGAGGTCTGCAGGACCCACAGGAGGGAATACAGTTATCCCCAAAATCCCATTGTTGGACAAAAGACCCTTCTCCCTTCTGCAAGGTCCATCCTCTTGTGTAGAGAATTCTGTGGATCAAGACCCTGAGGAGTTCAGGAATTACATGCCCATCACTTCATGAAGATGCATTCAGGAAAGGACTGGACAAGTCATTAAGCTAAAGAGTGACTTCACTGCAACAATTACTAAATCCTTATCAATTCAATATTTACAATTAATCATTGCAGCAACATATTCACTTCAGTATAAGTAAAGCAACAAGTTTAAAAATATCTAGCAGTATTATATTTTCCCTTAAAAACTGTTCTGAGGTAGATTTGTATTCTCATAAATAACACACTAAACAAATGAATTCCAATTCAAACAGCTAATACTACAAACATTCTGAATTGTTTTGTTCTACAAGTATGAACAAAGTACGAAAGTTAAACTACCTAAATACTGAAAGTTTAGTTATGGAAAATGACTGGATGATGTGCTTTAACAGCATTATGGGCAAGCAGTAAAACAAACATGTTTTGCTGCAACTTAGGCAGAGGGAGGCTCAGGGAAACCAGAGAGAGAAAGAAAGTAAGAGATAAGAGGCAAAAGTTGGTATCAGTGAGATCTGGTGCTGAGTATGCCCCTTATATGTTACTTTGCAAACACAATGGAAATGCAAAAACAGGCTGGAAAAATTCCTCTGAGGAGAAAAATGTATAGCCTTATATACCCCTCTCCAGTATCTTCTTTAGCAATCTTGCCTTTGGTTTCAGTGTAACATGAACAGACCTATCTACTTACAAAAGCTCCCCTCTTCCCACCAGCCTTGTTTGTTATTTTATGTGTTTCTGCATCATTTGCAGAGCTTGCTTTGATCTACATTCCTCCTGGATGTGCGGTTTCCTTTTCGGCTACCAAAAGGAAAACTGTTTGGTTTGAGAATTTGCTTATTTTGAAGCTCTGCTGGCCCAAAACACCTATTTTTAATCCAAATGAACACAGCTCGGTGCTTTCAGCTCTTCAGCACTGGTTGCCTTCCTTTCAGGAAAACCCTCTTTGAACAATAAGTGACCTCTTCATGCTTTAATAAAATGCCCAAACTGTAATTCTAGCTGGCATAAACGAGAGCATTCAGTTTGCTACAGCTGAGTTGGAATATTGACACTCAGGCATAATTTGATCCTTGAATTGCTTTGATTTTAGCACCATCCTGAAACGGTCGATATTTTATTCTACATCTGATACCCAACAACATGTACCATGCTGCTCTGAAACACCATCAGAGCACATAATTAAGAATTCTCTCAGTATTTCTTTATTACAGACTCAATCTGTCTTCATGGCAGAATTCCTGCATCCTCCAAGGGTTGGCTGGGCTTTGGGGTGTTTGTGTATATGACTCTAAATCCTTCTGCAGGCAATATGTGATGTTGAACATAAAGTCTGGGCCATTTTAATCCTTCCTCCTTCTCTAAGAAGCATCACAATGCCCCCACAGTAGGAATAGTCCATAGACAAAACACAGTTCATAAATAACAGGTAAACAATCTTCAAATGAGAAGAGAAGACGGGACACATCCTTGGATTGACTCTTTGACTGGGAAACAGGATATATTCTTCAAGGACCTTGCAGGAATGGTCCCAGAGGACAATTAGAGATTAGATCTTCTCTTCTATGGGGTTAGGCCACAGGAGTTAACTTGGGAAACAATTCAGATAAACAAAGCACTGGCAAGAGGAAGGACACTGTGAGATTTTGCTCCTGTGTCTTTGCCAGACACAGGCCTTCATGTCAAGCTCCACATTAAGAACTTAGTTTCAAGTGGTAACAGAGCATGAACTGACATCACCAGTACTGGAATGAAGCAACCTATGATTCTGGAGGCTAATTACCTGTTGTGGGACAATTCTTAATGAGACAGCCTAGAATTAGAGCATCCTCATCCACTGACCAAAAGTAAGGGCAAATGTGCTTAGTGCTCAATAGATACCCAACTGCTTTTATATGAGGGCAGAACCTGGAGATTCATCCTCTTCTCACCTGCAGCCTGGCCTATCAAATGCAGTCAAAGGCAGACGTGCTCTCTATGATTAAGTTTTGTTTTTAGAAAAAAATGGTGAGGGAAATTAGTATTTGAGTGCATGTGCACACACAGGTACTGCCACATGTAGAGCTGCACAAGCAGTGGGGGAAAGTGTTCCTACTTTGCAAGGAGAAAAACATTCCTTACAAAAACACAGCTACGGCCACTTCACCAGAGCAAATATTAAGGAAACAGTTATCAAGGATGAGTAACTGAAACATCTGAGAATAACTTCCCTTTTCCAAATAAATATGTATATGTGTAAGGGGGGATAAAAGCAAACACATGGAGCAATGTATGTGCATGTGCAATGTATATACCCACCCTTGTAAGCAGATATTAATTATGAAGAAGCTTTGCTGGAAGCTCCTTCATATTTGCACATATATATATATGTAAAATATATGTATATTTTACATATATAGAACTTGTAAACTACTCTGTATTCAATCTAAAATAGAGCAAATGGAAGCTGTTTCCTGCTAAGTGCATGTGGATGAGGCCAGTGCAGCTTTTAATGTAAAACATAGTGGTTTTCTCCACATGCTCTCTTGAAACACATTTCTCTCTATCTTTAAAAGATAAGGTTTTAATAGTAAAGATACATTAGAACACAGTGACGGTGCTCTATGTGTTTCTTTCTGTGATCCATCTAAGGAAGTGAGAAGATTAAAATAACCCAGAAAAGAATTATTATTACCTGAGGCATCCAAAAAGCAATGCCAAGGGATGATCCAGGAAAACACTTGGTTTCTTTTTTTTTCTATACTTAAAGTATCTAGAAACATATACAAATTGTGAAAGCTAAAAGCAGCAAAACACCCCATATCCCAGCTGGCAGTGCACTACAAAAGCAGCACATGAGGGTCACCCCAAAGCAGTGGCTGCCTCAGCTGTGCTGCCTGCCATCTTCTGCACTGCCAGGCCCACAGCTTGCACCCTTAAGGCTTCCAACTGATCCACTTCAGTGATTAGGCTGATCCAAGGACAGGGACAGGAGAGCAGGATTTAATGGGCAGGCAGGCAGGAAAAGTCTTTTAACACTTTAGAAAACATTGACTTGGTGGAAGGAATTGGCTAGCTCAAGGGATTAGTAATGAGATCCTGAGCCCCTTAGCTCTAGGTCACCACACTGAATCTGGTCCAGGTCAGCAGAAATCAAAAGCTGTTGCTGTTCAGTGGCCTTTGGGAAGTCAGCTGGTGGTCCCACCCCACTTACCTCTGGCAAAATATTTGTACCAAAACTAACAATAGCAGTTGGCAGCACATGAAGGAAAGGTTTAGGACTGGCACAGTACAGGAAAAGTCTGAGCAGAGAAAGGTGTCCCAGCAAACACAGTAGGCTGGAACTCAAAAAAATGGGAAAAGAAGCTCCCTGATCATCTGCAGATTTCCAGTGTGACTTGGGGCAGGAGACAGGATCCTGCTCACGAAAACTTTATTTCCCCATTGCTGTGGTCTTCACAAGGCATTTATGACCTAAAAGTCTCTGAAGGGCAGAGCAATTGCTGAAGTTCAGACTCTCACCTTTAAAATGGGAGTAATTAGCTCACAGGGCTGCTGCAGGGAGAGCCTCAGTAAAGGGGTGACAGAAAAGCTAAACAAGAAACACAGACGGGAGAAACCCCTTTCTACCTAAAATCAGGTCTCCTAAGTCCAAAGCAAGGCATTTGCTGAGTTTGCACAAGGCTCCCATTTGCAAAGCTCTGTGCTTCACGTGCTTAAAAGAACAAATTCCCCTTGTAGAAAAAGTACCCCCCAAAATCCCCCACATTTCCACTGCTGCCCAGCAGAGCAGCATCAAAGAATGCAGCTGCTCCCAGCTTTTATCCCACCTAGGATGAAATTCTAATGTCTGTGTTGTGCAGGAGGTCAAATAGATTATCATAATAGTCCCTTCTGGCCTTAAAAACTATGAAATTGGAGAGTGAATCCCACGATTTCGGTCACCATTGAAGGCAGGATGGGAGGCGGCAGACCTCAGTGATAGGGTGTGATATGGCAGAGCAAATCCAATGTTCTTAGGCCCTGTGAAGCTGGGAAAAGGACATTTTGCCTTCTTTGTTGCCCCTTTGGGACACCGAGAGAGATGCAGGTTATAATAATAAGCCCAGTCCACCCTCAATGCATCCTAAGATTATTGCCTCTTACAGGAATGGGTGCGTGAAGGATTGAGAAACACTAGTTATTTTCAAACTGGATTAAGTCTTTCAAAAGCTAATAGGTTTCCAATGAGCTGTGGTGTTGCTGCTGCAGCTGCTCTAATTTGAGAATAAAAGAATGCAGGCTTTGTGCCTGGGGACCTGTTATTGATCCGAGCAAGAAGGATGGGAAGGAAGGGGGTAGAGGAGGGTTATCCTCCTTTCAGCTGGGGCAGGGGCGTTCTTTTCAAAGTCACATTATCTGCTAGTAACAACAAAACCTAACCCCATGACATGCTGCTCTATACAGGATTGCACTTGTTGAGAACCAAAAGCATTAGGGGGAAAAAAAAAAACAACCCTCCACTGGCAACCTTGTGCAGCAAACTTCATTGAGGGCCCACGAGACTCAACAGATGGGTCTCGAGACTCCCTCATTAGGAAACGTGCCTGGCCCTTTGCATCTGCTGCCCTGCTCTGCTCTGTGCCATGCACTCATTAGCATCCCAGGCTCACAGATTCCTTAGCACGTGCTTCCAATAAATATTGCAAAGAAAGGAGGGGAGGAAAGCCACTGCTTGGAGTAGCAAGATGAGGGGTCACCCGCTAGGCTGGGAAATCCTTACACACACACACAAACACACACACACAGAGCCCCAGAGGAGGCAGGACAATAAAAGGCACCCAACCACAAACGTGCAGTTAAAGGGACAGGTGTGGAATTGCTCCTATTCAAGTTGTGGCAGATCCCGATTCGTTCCCCTCTGCCACAGTAAAAAAAAAATCATCATTAAATATATATAAACTCCCCCCAGCAATTCGAGGCAACACACAGATTGTGGATCTGCGAGAGTCTATTGCTCCTTTCAGACATAAAGCTGATGCACACTGGGTAATGCCATTACCTTCAAAGAAATCAGTTGGTTTTAAGGGTCCAGTTCTACAGTCAGGCTCTTTTTCTTTTGGGTCTTCACCAAGCTGCCCCAGTGCCACAGGTCGGGGATGTCCTTCACCACACATGGAGTGGTCCATGACTCACAGCCTGACGTCAGGAGCAATCGAAGAGCAAATCATCTCCAGGGTGTTTGAAAATGCTGTGAGAGAAAACAGGTGTCAGGGAGGCAGGAATGTAACACCCTCCAGGTACTGTGGAAAGAGCAAAGACAAACCTTTAACCAGAGAGGCAGGGTGACAGGGTGTTTTGCTCATACCCCCAAGAGTAAGGCCCTCTATTTGCCACCTCTCCATGGGGCCCCAAGCCTATTCCTACTGCATTCCTTCTCATTTACCCTTGTTCCCACTGCCCTGCTAGAAGCTGCAGGCACTTTTTCCATAGCTACCTCCAGAGTGGGACTTGGAGAGTCTCAAGTGATTAACTATGGATGTTGATACACATCCCTAACTGAAAGTTTTTTGTTCCTTGATTTAGGCACATTTATATTTCGGGCTGAATCTGGATTTTAGCATCTTTAATGTCTCCAAATGTTTCTTCAGGCCAAACGAAGCAACTCCCTCTATATCTCCCCCAGAGGAACAAGTAAAATCAAGGCCCAGAATATTAGATCAGCCATGGAATAATGGCAGGCAAAGGCAAGAAGTTATATACTGTACACTCAAATTTAAATGCGCTAATCTGTTCGTTTTAGTCATTTCCTTAGCTAAATGACACCCCTGTGTACTTCAGTCTTGCACCCTCAGGATAGTTTGTGATTGGGAATGTATTGAACACACACTCTTACATGCAATTAATGACGAGGAAAAGATCTGCATGAAAAGAAGACTTCAGGCATTTTGATGCTGCCATGACAAGAAAATGAACCTTGGTCTGAGCACTTACTGAAAAAAAAAATGGACTCAAAGAAGCACCTTTGCAGAAAGCTGTGAGGGGAACCCCGCTGGAAACTTGGACCTCTGTTGGAAGCACCCGTTGTTCACTGGAGACAGGGCTCAGCCCAGGTTTCACTGCAGCTTCTTCCAGGACTGACAGGAATAGCTGAGGTTGCTGCTTATCAAAGGAAAGTGTCATCTTGTCTGTGACAGAAGTGCCAGCACTGCTCAGTGTCACAGTATTTGCACCTACTGGAAGCTACTCCAGCTTGATAAGCTGTACCCCTGCTCAGACCTTAAACTGCAGTCTCAGCTCTCCCCTGTTTTTAGAAAGCAGGGATTTGAGATCAAATCACCGGTGCACAGGAACCCCACCACTGGGGAGGATAAGTGAAGGACAAAGCCAGGTTAATGGGGAGGCATCCAATCCTTGAAGGGTTAACAGAGAAACAAGCAGAAAGCAGGTTTTATGTGCATACAAATAAAGGAAGCTGAAGGAGAAACAGCACTGTTCTCTGGAATGGAGTAAGCTCTCAATTTTAAGCTGCGACAGAAAGCAATAGTGTTATGGATTCACTTAATTACAGCTGGATAGAACTTAAAAGCTCTACAATAGATGTATTTTTTGGCTCTACAACTTTAACTCTTTCAGGGACTTTAATGGTTCTGAATGCAGTAATTTCTGAGTACCCCAGAGTCTTTTTTTTTTAATTATTGTTCTCAGAGTGTCTTCTCAAAGAGATTTAGTGCCTCACCTTAATTCCTGGGACCTAATATACAGAAAAACTAAGGTGGGAATTCCTAAGTGATAAAACACACATGCACAATAAACACAACACAGCTATGAAATCTTAGTTCAAGCAACACACTCCAGGGAAAGAGGTAAGTGCTTGTAGCAGCAAACTGGATTTGGGTATCTGGTCACTAAAACATCTTCTCCAAAATCTTTTGTCACGTTTGAAAAGCTTGCCTGGAGATACAGCTTTAAGAAATTGCCTGACTTGGAAGAAATGGAAGCTTTTATGGAAGTAGCATTGGGTAAACTGTGCTCTTTCTCCTCACCTCTGCCACTTGCTCAACTTTCTCAGCAGAGGCAGTTTTCCCTCCTGATCCATTTGTGAAACAGCCTAACGTGGGGTGTGGCCTCCCCACGAAGAGCTTCCTAATTAGTTTCTAAACATTAAATGATTATGGAAGCGCAATTCCCATTCCACTCAGGTGATGAAAAGCTTTACAGGAGTTCAGTCTCACTTTGTAATTAGAGAAATTAGCTTTCTAAGTTTAGATCACTCAACTGTGCAAATGGGTTCATCTGCTGGAATGTGTTGCTCCGAAATGCGTGTCAGCCAAGCAGCACGGCACGGTCCCTATCTCTGCATCCATGACACTCATCCAAGTGGGGAGGTCAGTCCCGGTGCTGCAAGAGGAAAATGAAGTGTTGTGGGTGTATTATAGGAAAGGCCTTATCTAAAAGCTCACTCATCCGTGATTGACTGCAGCGATATGTCCTTCTCCTTGCAGCAGGGAAGCTTAACTCCCAGATAAAGGACTATCCAAGTGGATGAAATTTTCCCTCTTTCACTCAGTGTGGCCAGAATTATACCTAAAGCTACAGCAAATTAATTTTAATGCGTAATTTCGAGGAGCAAAACTGCTTTTATAAAAATCTACAGAAACAAAGGGCTTCTGTATCCTCTTTGCTGTGAAATGAGGTCGTCGAGCTTTATGAATTCTTTATGACTACGTATTCCACCTGTCAACAGAGTCTTTTCTGGTAGCCCTTTAACTGTTTTACTGGAGCCTGATGCAGGATCAGGCCCCCATGATTATGCAACTGTCTTGATCTGCATCACAGTAGTAAACAAAAGTTTAGTCACTGACTTCAAAATGAGATGGATCAGGTCCCTGAACGAAGACTTTTTCCAGGGGCGCCATTCCAAGCTTACCTTCAGGTATCACAAATCTAAGGAAATCCTGTGGGATTGTTCGCAGCCACGACTCAATGACTCACCCAGCTTTAAAAGGAAATTACAACTTTCCTAACACAAAGAATTGACTTCACGACACCTGACCCTCGTAAGCCAGGCACTCCCTCTGAAGGCTGTGATCCCCGTCCCACCAAAGTCCTGGGCAATCTCCCAGTGGCTTCAATGAACAGCTCTAAATTAAGGAACTGATTCAGGCCCAAAGCAAAAGCAGTGCCTGTAATTCTGGACTTTGGCACAACTAAATGTCCACAACGGCTTCTAATGTGGATGTGATCTAATTATGTCGGAATAGGAAGATCAGCAGGAAGTAACTTTACGCAGTGTGAGAAGCCGAGTGCCAGACGTCTAAAAGTTCTTCACCAGCCACAAAGGAAGACACGTCAGCTCCACGCTTGTGGGACATGTAAGCAGAGCCCTGCAGCAGGAACCTTATGTGCACCAGTCTCTGGCTACTCAAAGCCGCTCAGTTCAGGCCCCCTGTGCCCACGAAGCAATTTGTACGTTGCTGTATCTGTAATGAAATTAGTACCTCAAAAAGATGCCCGGGTTTCAGTGCTGCTGTGCAGGGGTTAAAGATCTGCCCTTGAGAGCCTGGTGGAGAAAAGCAAGAGACGGGACTTCAAGGGTAAAAAATTCGGGACTAAATAAAGTGATTTCACCGCTGACTTCCATGAGGTCAAAATTTCTTCTGCGAGGGAGAGGGTTTGCAACGCGCTTCTGCCACGTGACTCGTGCTCTGCCTTGCTTTACCTATCAGTAATACTCCCCATCTCAAGACACTGGGAGGCTTAATTCATTAATGCTTGCAAAGCATTTTAAGTTGTTGGACGAGTAATTGTGTTTGAGGGCAGCTACACTGCTGAGTCACAAGCACTGTGGGAACCAGAACGCTGGATTTCCTAAGCACTGGAGTCAAACAGGTGGAGTAACCTGTTACAGAAAGGTCAACTCCAGACCTGCCCTAAAGGTACAGAGCGTAGCAGCAAACAGCAGGGTATTTAAAGGCCCAGAGGAGGAGATGTGTGGCACTTGGGAATGAGTAACATCTATACAGGCTGTGGAAGCTAAACCAATACCCACTGGAAAAAAAAAAAAGAAGAGAGGCACTGGTTCTTGTATCACCAAACTGCAGCCACGCTGTGGATAAAACACAATGAAGGTTTACCAGCCTAAGAAAAGTTAATTACTCCAAAAAGAAACAACCAATACTGTTGGAACTTGGGAGCTGAATGAGGCTGGAAGGAGTATTCGGCAACCACACACCTCACGGGCAATGCCAGAATTGCTGGGATGTGATTTGTGAACTCAAATGGGAAGTGATCTGCAGGAGTTGGATGGAGGTCTGAGCACAGCTCTAAGGTGAGGGGCACGAATACCACCAGCTTCCCAGCCTGAGGCACTCCGGAATGGGACACCATAGCCAAGAACAGGCACGCGCTTTGCTTTTGCCATAGGAAATGAAAACAAAGGATATAAAATTAGGTCAGAAATCTTGTTTTCCTGTGTGCCACTGACTCTGGTGTATAAAATAGACATTCACACATCTACTGTGTTAGATCAGGGTGGAATAGGACATCAGAACACAAGAATAGCTGTTCTGGGTCAGACCAAACGTCATGTAGGCCAGGTTCCTGTCTCCAGTGCCTCAGGAAAAAAGGGACAGGGATGCAGCAAGTTCCCAGCAGAGTCACCCGACTTCTAGACCAGCAGCCCAGGGACTTCCCAAACCAGAGACAAAGTTAGGGGTGGGGTTTTTGGGGTTTTGCTTTTTTTTTTGTTCAGTGCCCTTTGATGTGTGGCTCTTCCTCTGGGAACAACTCTGAATGCTTTCTCTGCAAACTGTTGGGCTTCTCAGCGCCCTGTGGCAGGGAGTCCCCCAGGTGACCACCACCTGTTTGTGTGGCTCTGGACCCTGTTCCTGAAAGGATGCGTGAGGCAGACAAACCCCAGCAATCCCCTGGAAGCTGGGACGAACATCTGCAGTGCGGGGAACAGGGTCCCTGATGGAGTCTGAGCCACAACTCAATTCCCGGGACTGATCGGCTGAGGAATCCTTCCTCCCACTTGGACCCCGGGAGGCCCTCGGCGGTGCGGCCTCGTGCAGAGGAGGAGACAACGAGTCGCACGGTGGCGACTGCCGCCTCGGCTTCCCTCGGGAGAGCCGCTGGCCAGGGCTACCTCAGAGCCCCGGGCCGGCCGCCCCTCCCGTCCCCTCAGGGAGCGCCGACCCGCTCCCGCGCAGCGCCCCCCGCCCCGGCCCGCCTCGGGCACCGCGGGGCGGGAAGGGCGGCCGCCACCGCCGGCCCGGGGCAAGGGTAGGAAGGTTTCACACCGCAAAAAGCGCTCCCGAACTCTTCACTCCTCTTTCAACCGCCCCCGAGGAGGAGAGGAGGGACGGGCCGCGGCTGCCGGGCAGGCGGGCGGGCAGGACCCGCGCGTCCCCTCAGCGAGCGGCGGGGCGGGAAAAGCCCCCCGGCCGCGGTAGCCGCTGTGAGGGCGCGCCCGCCCCGGCGCTCCCAGGGCCGCCCCGGCGCGGCTCCTCCCGCTCCAGGTAGCGCTGGAAGCACCTGCGGAGCGGCGCTTCCCGAGGGACGGGCCCTCGGGGCAGCCGGGGCGCGCCGTCTCCCTCAGGCGGAGGAGGCGCCGCCCGCAGCTCGCTCCATGCCATGCCATGCCATTCCGTGCCATCCCTCCTCTCCGCCTCCTCCTCCTCCTGCCGGTACCTGCCTTCCCCTGACCGTGCCGTGCCATTCCCCTCCTCCTCCCCTCCCTCCCTCCTCCTCCTCTCCCCTCATGCATATGGATGGGCGCATGCGCCCGCCGCCCTGGGCTAGATGAAGCGGAGCGGCGGCGGCGCTCCCAGACGGGCGGGCGGCTGCGGGGCGGTGCGTGTGCTGCATGTGCGTGTGTATGTGTGAGTGTGTGTGCGTGTGTGTCTCGGGGGGGCGAGGGGCTCCGCCGCAAGGAATAAAAGGATTGGGATAATAATCGCAGTAATAAAACAAAAAAAAAAAGGACCAAAAAAAAAAAAAAGAGAGAGAGAAAAGAAAAGGGAAAGAAAAGAGGGGAGGCGAGAGAATAAGGCGGATAAAAGGAGGCCGGGCTGTTTTGCATTGAAGAGCGGGGCGCTATTGAAAGCGCTTGAAAAGCGGCGTTGTCCGGCGCGGGTGCGCCGCGGTATATTAGAGCGGGGCGGCGGCGGCGGCGGCAGCAGCAGCAGCGGCGGCGGCGCCTCCTCCTCCTCCTCCTCCTCCTCCTCCACCACCACCACCTCCTCCTTCTCCTCCTCCTCCCTCCTGGCCCTCCCCGTCCCGTCCCGACCCGGAGCGAGCGGCGGCGGCGGCCCTGCAGGCGGGCGGGCGGGCAGCGCGGCGGCGGCGGCGGGCGGCATGCGTGCGCCCCGGCGGGCAGCCGCGGCGGCGTGCTCCATCCTCACCCTCACCCTGCTCCTGGCGCTGCGGGACAAGGTACGTACCTGGGCAGCCCCGGCAATTCTGCCGCTTCTCAGGAGTGCTTGCGGGAGACGGGTTTTGGGAAGCCCGGACGGGGCGCTCCTTTGCGGAGTGACTCCGGCCGGAGCGGAGCTGCTGCCCCGTAACTTCTCTGCAGGAGCGCGCCTTGCAGCGAGGCTTAATTCCGCGGGAATAAGAAATGCGATTACTGCATTTATTTTTTTTTTTACCTCCGAAATTACTTATTTCACCCCCCTTTTTTTATCCTTTTTCAATTTATTTTTTTTTATTATTATTTTTAACGAGCCTAATTGCAGCACTACTGGGCTGACTAATGAGCGGGGTCTGAGTCTCAGCTGGGCAGCTCCGGCTCAGCTGCACCCCGAAGGAGCAGAGGGTTTGCTCGGTTGCCTTTCCAGGGTGTGCATTAGCTACATCGTTTTGTTGGGTTTGCCCTCGCGTATGCACCCTTGGCTTGGTTTAATTTTATTTCCTAACGATTTGGAAGCCTTCCTCACGCTGTTTTTTTTTTTTTTTCCGGAGTTGGCACTTGAGGTTCTTTTTTAGCATTAATGGCGTTATTTAGTTGAGATGATTTATGAGCCCTTCTGATAGGGAAAAGCTTGGAGTGGTTGGCTTTGTTTTATTTTTAATGTTATGTGTGTGGTTCTTGAAAGCACGCTTAAAATTACTTTCTCCTATCTGTAGAATTGTTGTAGATTGAGTCTGGAGAAAAAAGTGAGGTAACTGTCTGTTTCTTGTTTCTCTCTTTTTTTTTTGTTTGGTTTTTTTTTTGCTTTTTTTTCCCCTCCGGTTGTTTCTTGGGATTAACAGGTGACTTTAGCGTCGGGACAGTTCGAGTTGGAGATCTTATCCATGCAAAATGTGAATGGTGAACTGCAAAATGGAAATTGCTGCGATGGCACCCGAAACCCAGGAGATAAAAAATGCACCAGAGATGAGTGTGACACCTACTTTAAAGTTTGCCTGAAGGAGTATCAATCGCGGGTCACTGCTGGCGGTCCTTGCAGCTTCGGATCCAAATCCACTCCCGTCATCGGAGGGAATACCTTCAATTTAAAGTACAACCGGAATAATGAAAAGAACCGGATCGTTATCCCTTTCAGCTTCGCCTGGCCGGTGAGTTGCGTGACCTGCTCTGGCTCTGCCTCTGTTGGACGGTGGTCTTTGAGATGTCCTTAGTGTGCTGAGCTCTGACTCCTTGTGCCAGGGAAGAGGGACCGGGATTGGGGAGGGAGAAGGCATCTTGGCAAGAGCATCGGGAATCCGCAGCACAGAAATGAGTAAAATGTAGTGGTGTTTTTGTTTTTGTTCCCCGGGGCTCACAATGCACAGCCTGTTAAATTTGAAAGTCAGATGTGCAGCGAGGGGGATCTAAATGGGTCAGGGAAGCAAACCCAGTATCTCTGCACTTTACAGCATGAATAAGTCTCTTGAGATTTAGAAGGTCAGAAGTTCATTTTTTTTCTTTTTTTTTTTCTCTTAACCAGTAAAGTCTTGGGCTTAAGCCATAAGAGCAGTGGGTTAGGGGCTGTAGAGGGATCCCGTGTGAAAAGTGTGTATCATAGCTGGCCTCCTTCCCTGGAGCCTCTTTGGGAAGGCTTCCTGCTTCTCCCAAGGGGAAATCTCCCTGCGCTGCTCGGTGTGGATGGGAGCTGCTCTTGGTGAAGTAGTTGCCAGCTTCCCTGGGAAGCTGGCTGTGTTTTGAGGGACTTGCAGACTCCAGGAGGTAAAGACTGAGAAAAGCCTGGCCTTAGCTTTTGGTCCATAGCACACCTTTCCTGGCTACCTGCCTCTGTGGTCCATGGGTTCTGCTTCCCTCTAGTTGTGTGCAAAACTCCGTGGCTCAAGGAGGTGGGGCTCTTTGCCGGGCACTTTTCCAGTGTTGTCCACTCTAGTAAATGCTGGTCAGCCCTGTAGAGCAGAGAGATGGAGGATGGGTGACCCAGTCCTTCTCCAGCGATCCTACTTTGGTTTTGGCCGTGGAAGGAACGCTCACTTAGGCATCAGTGCTGCCTGTTTCTTTTGGGTGCTCAGGAGGGTTGAATCTCTGATGGTCAGCTCTGCAGAGGAGCCCTCAACTCCCTGCCCAGAAAGCAAGGACCATCTTTCCAAAACGGCCATCAGCTGGGACAGAGACACACATGCAGGCTCCGGGGACATGGGATTTGTGGCCATGGAAGAGTGCCATGGCCTGGGATGGCAGGAGGTGCCCTGTTTTCGTGCCCAGCAGGCGAGCAAAAACTGAGGGTGACTGATCCGGGGGGGGGGTCCTGTGCACAACAGCAGTCTGGCTTTCGAGGTGTCTCTGCGGTGCAAACGCTGAAAGCTCCCAAATTTCTGCTCCTAAAACTTTTAATATTTAGAGATCACCTAGGAAACCAAACTGTTTCCCCCCACACACCCCTTCTCCAAAGGCGCTGAGCAGACAGTTTCCCACCGACTGCCTTGGGATATGTTGATGCTCAGCAGTTTTGTAAATCCAGTCATCCTAACCTAGATGCCTAAGGTCATTTCTGCGAGGGGAGGAGGGCCCTTCCCTGCACCAGGGGAGGGGTGAATCTTGTTTCCTATCCTCTGCCACTATCCCTGCTGCCGAGGTGGACTCTCCAATCCCTCCAAAGCTTGGCTCTTCCTAGGATAAGGGCTGGTTGCTGGGAGAGCCTAGACTTTTTTTTTTTGGGGGGGTGGGATGGGAAAGCCCGCCCCAAAAGCATTCCTGCTCCAGTTGTGGTGTAGACACCCACTTTGTGGTCCTGCTGCCAAGTGCTGCAGGCAGCCATGTGTTCTTGAAGTGTCCTGTGCTGCCTCCTACCTGCCTCCTCTGTCAGTTGTGACTTCTGGAATATCGAGGGCTGAAGAGGCACAAGGGAGAAATCAAGTCTCCGTTTTTAAGGAGATAGGATTACAAAGTACAATAGCAGAGTTAACAAAAGTATTCTCTGTTGGAAGTACAAGTCCTTCCTTTCTTTCTCTTTCTCTTTTTTTTTTCTGAACGTGAAATGAGATAAAACTGTTATCAAATATGCCATCAAAGGGATAAAGGGCTTTGTAAAAATCTGAGGTATTTGAAGCTCTGCCAATGGCTGTAGTGCTTGTGTTGCAGATTTTTGACTTTTTTCTGAAAAGTCAGGTACATCAAGGATTTTTTTTTTTTAACTAACCCCCTTCTCTGCTCCCAGTAATTCGAGTGCCCTGAATCTGAAGATATGTGTACAAAAATGGTGTGAAAATCGAACGTGTTGCTTCCAACAACCCCTCTCTTCATAGGGCTGGGAAGGGAAATCTGTGTGTAGAGGGTGGGTTTGGGGGGTTGGTGACCCTGGGAGAAGTTTCCTAAGCTTGTCTGCATCTTAGTAAAAGAAATGCTTCTATTGTCCTGCTGAGTCTAATTCAGCACTGGAATCCTGGAGCAGCAGCAGCAGCAGCAAAACCCCAGTGCAGCCTTTGAAACGTGTAAAACTCAACAGCTTCAGACACCCTATTCCAAAAATTCCAGGCTTATGAACCAAACTCTTGCTTATTCCCATGCAGAAATGCACTTTTTGAGACTCTGATGAGAGTCTGTTTGCAATTATCAACCCTGCCTTCCCAGCTTTAGCTTCCACAGGACACAGCTTTTATGCTGGCCATTGTGACTTCCAAATGGCATTTGAACAAAAGAATATCTAATGTGGCAAAGCTCTTATTTGTCCTAAAATTGTGTACACAAATCACTTGAGGCGTTTTCAAAGCCGTAAAGGATAAAGTAGGAAACTTAATTAGTCAACTCTAATCTGATGCTGAAATTTCAGAACGTGAAAAAGAAAATTTCCTTAGGTGAGTGAATACTGTGGACTTTAGTAAAAGCTTGAGGTTAGCATTGCATCTACCCATGGGGCTAATCATGAGAGATGGCTTTGAATACATTCAGCTGAAAATTGCAGTAAAGGTAACAAGACCAAGACCAAAATGTTAATCATATTGCTCTTGAAAATTCATGCCCATCTCTGAATACGTATTGTTTGTGTTCTGCTCTCTGAGGGAGCCTTTTCTTGGATGTTCCAGCTTGAGTCAGTAACATTAAGAAGTCTTGTTGCCTTGACTACTTTAAAAAAAACAAAACTTACAAAACCCTCTTCCCATGTCAAGCTGCCCCCTTATGCTGTTTGTGAAAAATAGGTGTATTGCATTAGAGGCCTTTATTCATCATGTAGGAGAGGAAGGAGAGAGAATGGGCTGCTTTAACTGTATTGTTAGAGTGGGCTTGTAGTTGTAATGTAGATTTGAAGTGTCAGAGTCTTATTAATAACTTATGTGGTTTGCTCTTGTCAGTTTTGATATGTGCCCCTGTGAGTAATGGGTGTGGAGATGGTGGGCCATGAATTAATTTAAGTGATGGGAGGTTTGAGGAAGTTGCTAGGAAACAGGGCAGCAGAGCAGCATAAAGGAACTGGAGTGGATCAAAAAGCTGCCCCTGCAGTAGCTGGTAATTCTTCCAGTAAATTGAAACAATAGTGATGATGATTTAAAAAAAAAATAAAGTGGACTTAGGCTTCCTCCGTGCGTTCATTTTGAGACTTCACTGACTTTCTTGACAGGCAAGCTTGGCTTTATGAAGCCATATAAAAAAGCATGGAACAAAAGAATTTCCATGTTCCACTTGTCAAAGTCTGTCTCAACAAGTTTTGTTTCGTGGCAGACACATGTTCTCCTCTGACATCAATCAAATCTCCTGGCTTTCTTAAAGAACCCAAAGTGTGATGTGTGCTGCACCTTAAGGGAGCTGAGCATCAATTAACTAAGCAAAACTTAGCACCAAACTTTGCTTTTATGTAAAGAAAGATCTTTTGGGGGTTTGGCGAGACTGTGAGTAAGAAGGTCAAACTTGGCAATTCCTTTGGTATGCATAGCTCCAATTTCAAACAGCTTGTTTATCCTGAAATTATCATCCTTGTAATTATTTAATATCGGGGCCAATTGTACCAACACACCAGGAAACAACTGAGGTGGAAAAAAACCCTCCAGCACCTAAAGGAGTTCAGCATAAAACACAATTAAAAAGAGTTTTGAATGTCTTGTTTCAACCTTATGCTAAAAAATACAATAGTCAGCTTTTCCCCTTTTTAATGACAAACCTTAGTGCTGCTGGTTCCTGAAGATGTAAAATATGTTTTCTGGGTAGGCATTGTTTTTTCTGGCTAGAAAGACATGATGAAAGAGCTTTAGTATTTTTTAAGCTTTGTGAACTTTTTCCCCCTGTCTTCCAAAATACTAATCTGCAGCTGATATTAAAGTAACAGACTTTTGAATCTGAGAGAAAAATATCACTTCATTCAGCTGCTTTTTTTTTTTTTCCCTTTTCAACCCAGTTTGTCACAGTCATAAGAATAAAATTTGGAGTTTGATTTTGTTTTTCTCTTCCTCCAGCTAACTTTTTGAAAACTTGTAGAAGCAAGTGGTAGATATTGTTGGAGCTTTTCTTGAAGAATTCATGATAAGTCATCTTGGAGCATGGGCAGATCAGAAGAAATTTTTATAATAACAAAATGCATATTAATCAAATCCACACTCTGTCATTTATTGCTGAATTAATAATTTAAGATTAAATCTTCAGCACTCAAAGTGCAGTGTTTTGCCTAGGATTACTATCCAGCACAGAGCTGGGAGTATTAACTGACATCTGAAGCATAATTAGCATCACAAGGCTGTTTTTTCCCAGGACTGCAGAGAAGTGATGCATCCATTCGGAGTTTTTGGGCTTCTTACATGTTCTTAGGAGTTACTTATGTTCCAGCCAGTTCAGAACTTCATCTCCCTGGTAAATCCATTTGACTATATTACCATAATATGTCTAAAAATAAATCCTCATCCTGCCTGCTCCCAGAATTTTTGTTCTTGTTAGAATAAAGGCCTGCTCCAGTTTAACTTCAGTGGCAGCTGGATTGGGCCTGGCACTGAGGCTTATTCCTAAACTTTCTCAGACTACATACATCCAGCACTGTCAGCTTGTTTATGCAGCTGGAAGTCAGTGTGTCTCAAAGTGAATTGCATAAAATTGATGCTTTATGCCTGAAGTTCTAGTTCAGCCCAGGGAACACACTGCTTCACTGTGGGCTGGAGGCTGGAATAGAAGTCAGCTGGTTCTGAAGCTGGGGAAGTTGGATCTGAGCTGTTTATCCCAACTTCAGTTCTTAATGGAGTTCTGATGCCCTGCAAAACAAGAGTCCTTAAGCTACAGTTCTGAAAAGCATTTCTCTGTAGATAAAGTATCCCTGTAGATAATACAAATGGCAGGATTGGTTTTGAAACTGAAACTAAACTTGCCTTTGAATTTCTGTTGATGAGTAGAAGTTTAATGGACTCAGTTCTAATAATTTAATTGGTAACCCATATGCCTTAACACAGGGAAAGATATCAAAACTAGAAGCTGTTGAGTTCGTGTCTTGTTAGTCTGTGGAGCTCATGGTTCTGTGGTCACTGCTCTGCAGCATAAATTACACCCATTATTCTTGTAGTGTTCAGAAGAAACTGCAAAAAGTGGATAGAAGTGGTTAAAGTGGTTTGTAAATAGTCAAACATCCAGAGTCCTTCACCAGCTCGACCCAGTTCTTAGGCACTTAGGTAAATAAGTAGAAAGGCTTCTTGTTCAGGCTTGCTCCATGTGAACCTGACTGTTTTGCTTGGCTGGCTACTAGGTATTCTCTCTATTAACCTTGCCACCCTTTTGTAACTGGTGCATTTAATTATCAGTGGGATGCTTTAAACAGGTAGGGGGACTGATAAGAGCAGGTAATCTGCTTGTTGGGGAAGCTTGAAAGCAACCATTGACATTTTGGCCTATCTGTTGCTCTTTGACAAGTGGGGCTCCGTGAGAAAATAACTCTGTAACTAGATAAGGTGCTGATTAAAATGCTGCTCTAGTATGAAGCACCCTGGTAGCTGAGATCCCTTAAAATCATTAATTTAAAAAGAAAGTAAAAAAAAAAAAAGCTGCTATACTTTTTTTTTCTTTTCTTTTTTTTTTTTTTTAAAGGAGGGGAGGAGGGAGGACCCCAAGTCTCCCCCCCCTCTGCCCCAGTGCATTGTTCCATTAATGCCATGCTAGTTTTATGATTGGAATACATTGTAGTCCGGCCACCCAGACAGAGGCATTGACTGCTAATATTAACCAAGAACAATAGAGTGGCCATACTGACTGCAGTGAGGATTACAGAACATAATGGGGCCTATCCAAAAATAATGCTAATACAGGACAAGCAACAGGAAGCAGCAGTAGACTCAGCATTGCTCGGCTCCCAGACAAACCATGGACTTACTTCACACAATGGCAACTTCAGCACATTATGTATTCACAGGATACTCATTATTCCAGCAGGCTTGCCAGATCAGAGATCAGCCTGGTTTACTGGATGCTTAAGCGTATGCATAGTTTGGATAGCGGTACTTTTGTGTCCTTCATCATCTGGCAGGAGGGTGGCAGTTGTATTGCAGTGAAGGTCTTGACTTCATTTACTGCCTTGGCACAAGCCAAGGCAGGATGGGGGGGAAGAATCTCTCCTGGAAGCCGCTGCTATAGTTAAATTTGTTTTCATGTCTCCTCCTTTACGTGGCTGTGCAGTGTTTACTGGCACTGGCAGCACTGAAGGAAGGCTAAAGGAGCTGTGTTTTTGTGTGGGCATATTCTGATGAGGCTCTTGGCCGGGCTGCCTGCTCGGGGTTCAGCTGAGCTCTTGGCCATGACATTGCCATGGCTTAGGCTGGGTTTATGTAGGCAGAGTCAGGAGAGGAACAGCTTTGTAGGGTGTTGCCTCGTCCTTACGTAGGTTGTCCCAAAGAGGAGCTTCCTGATGATGTTCCACTTGACAAAAGGTTAAGAGGGTTAGGTGGTTTTCTTCCTTTTCCAAAATATGTTTTGTTGCTGCTCTTCTGAAACTCTGGGTGTCTGTGTGTCTTTTGTTTAAAAGCGTCCCATCTGGAACCCAAAGCCTTGGGTGTTTGGGGGCTTTTTTCCCCGTGTCATCTGGATGGTTCACATGTCGTCTGGATGAGGAACCAGTTGCCTTTTAACTCCTTTGAAGGAACATTCATTTGTCCATGTTGGTGCTGTGACGCTGTGATGTGTCTGTGGAGCGTCATCGTAACTCCTCACAGTGTGACAGAGGTACCAAGTGAAAGTCCTGCTGATGTTTCGAGGAAGTGGGTTTGTGACTGGCTTTAACCCTGCTCAGAGATGCCCCTGGGCACTTTGGAATGTGCCTCAGTTTCCCTCTTCCCTCTCCCACCCCCTTCCAGCTGCAGGGAGGAGGTTGCCAGCCCTCTTGGGGGTGAGCTGTGTCCTGCTGTGACAGTGCCCTGGCCGTCCCTGGGATGCAGACAGGGCGTGAGCACCTTCTCAAACTGCTCTTCACAGCTGTGCCCGGCTGGCAGAGCGTGAGGAGAACCTTACTGGGCTTAACCTGCTCTCCTTGTTTGGCAGAGGAGGAGCAGGCGCAGCACTCTGGATGCAAACTTCCCACTGCATTTGTCTAGTCATGGTTTCACATGCTCAGCAAAGCTTTTGCATGCTCTAACCACAAGGAGAGGAGGGAAAGAAGTTGGACTAGTTGCAACCTCTTTGGAAAAGGAGGCAGTCCTTTCACTGAGTGCTGGATGTTTTAATCTATCCCTGGCCCTCTGACTTGCAGAGAGCCTTTAGAAGCCAAAGTACAAAAGCACCTCTTTTGGGTGGATGTCTGGATGAGGGGAGGGAAGAAGGTAATCAAGCAGAGAGCTTTAAACACCACCTGCTTACCAGGAGCTGCCAGCATTTCATTTAAATAACCAGCAAAGAGGTTGCATTGCCCTTTCAGACCCTTTAAAGGGACGGTTTCTGATGGATTTCAGGGTCTTCACAGTTTTTTGGGGGTTGTGTTATCAGTGGATCAAGACTAAATCGTGGTGTCTTGTCATTGAGGAAAATAACTCTTACACATTGGTGCTTGCTTTGTTTTTTGGAGTATGCACTTGACCGTTTCCATCCTCTCCTACCTTAACTCACAGGGGTTTTGCTGCCTTTCAGTCCTCTGGGCTGATCAGACTGTGGATGTTCTGCAAAGTGTACAAACTGACTGTTCCTTTCAAGCTGCCTTTCCTCTCCAGCCACAATCCCTGCCTTCTGGTCAAGCTCAGGTTTACAGTGGCTAATTGGGTGTGACTCTGGAAAGTTCACTGCTGCCTTGTTGCCAAGGACATTGCTTTGATGGAATAAGGTGCATGATGTGGAATTCTCATGTCTGGAGATATATATTTATTCAAAGATGGGCAGAGGTCATCTATGGGCATGGGAAAACTTAAACCTCCATGGTGTAAGCAGTCATTCCTGAGATATCTGAATCGCTGATCTATAGAGTGGGGATGATATGCACTTTTAAAAAATCTCAACAGTGCAGCTTTGCACAGAACTGCATTTCTTGAGGGGTGAGGGAATTAACTAGAGGTATGTGATAGTTGGATCGTTGAGGGAGGCTCTGGGTGTCTGTGTGTCTTTTGTTTAAAAGTGTCCCATCTTGAACACAAAGTCTTGCGGGTTTTTGATTTCCCCCCTCCCCCCCATGCTGAGAGGGACCGAGCCAAGAGATCAAATGCCATTCTTTGTATCATCCCTTCTCAGGACAGAGATTCTTCATTTAAAATACTCAGACAGACGAGGTGAGAGGGGGCAAATGGAAACAAGGGAATTGCCGGGGTAGGGCTATTCCCCCTGCATTTTGTTTTCATGCAGATAAGCATCTCCTCTTTTTAAACGAACTCCTGTGTGGTGTTGGAAAGTGGTCACACAAGTATCTAGCAACAGTAGCACTCAGAGCGAGGATTCAGCCTTTCCTTTCCTTAAGGGCTAGGTGTGTTGGTAAACAGTCCTGAGAACCAGCAGGGAACTGTTGCTATGAGTTTAGACAAAATATCTTCCAAAACAATTATGCAAGGCCGAAAGGAAAACATCCTTAACTTTATTGGAAGTAGTGCTGGTTGCCATAATTCATTCTCTATATCATAATATTTTTTTTCAAGCTTGCAGTAACATGTTGTGCTTGTACTGCATAATGTTGGTAATTAAACCACTGAGGAAGCACCCAAGATAGTGCAATCTGCATCTATAATATGGCTGGGGAGTTCTATTCTGGTTTTGTTTGTTTGCTTTGGTTTTGTGTTTTGTTTTGTTGTTTTTTTTTTACCACTGACTTGTGTAAGGACTTCTTAAATCTCTTTTAAACAGTGTTGGATGATCGTGCTGTCTTTTCAGAGTTTCTTTCAAGTTGTCAGACTTTTGGTCTAGAATAGTAACAAATCACTTTTCATGAAATATTAACCGAAAATGGTTTGGGCCAATGGAGCCTCTGCATAAGAAGTTTGGGTGCATGTCTTGGCTTGCCCAGCTTTGCTTACTTTTGGAAGCGTTTTCCCACAGTTATCAGTGAACAGAATGGAATCCCGGTCTGCTTTGAATATGAAACATATTTTGGCTATATTGCAAGCCGGTGTCCATCACAAACTAGGGTTCCAGTCAGAGGCTGCATGCTGTGTCCAGTCGTGAGAAAGCAGCTCTGCTCCAACTCTCTCTCTCTCTTTTTTTTTTTTTTCCCCTCTTCTTTTTTGTTTCCTCTTCTCTTAAGGAATCTGAGGTCTGCCTTGCCCTTGCACCTTGTAGCAGCTCACTCTCGGATCTGCATTTTGGTTTCTGTTGCAGAGAAGGCTGTGACTGAGCACAGATACAGACACAATTAAGGAGAAATAAACCTTACGATGCACAGCTGCTATGGCAAAGCATCAAAACCCTTCACAGACAGTTTTTGTTCTGTTGCTGTTGTCCTCTCCAAAAAGATGTTACATTTATTGCCTTATCTGTAGTTATTACTACACTTTTTACTTTTCAATTTATTTTTTTTTTTTTGGAAGGGTGGTGTTTTGTTTTGGTTTTGAATCATTGTGTAAGTTTGGACATGGCAATTTTGAAAGATACAGCTGGGATAATAATATCTCGGAGTGGAGCTGGAGGAGGAGAAGATGTTTTAATGGCCCTTGTTCTCAAGTTAGGATTGAAGATAAAGGTGGCTTAGATGTAATAGCTGGCACTTTTCCAGCCCGTGGAGTCACTTCAGTCGGTTTATGCTTATGATTATTATTACTGGAGTGCTGGAGAGCTCATTGGCAGCTC
Source organism: Pseudopipra pipra (assembly GCF_036250125.1). NCBI lineage: Eukaryota > Metazoa > Chordata > Aves > Passeriformes > Pipridae > Pseudopipra > Pseudopipra pipra. The sequence continues at coordinate 5,389,351 of NC_087551.1, read as the reverse complement.
GGAGCATCTGTAGCTGTGACACGGGGTGGATGGCGCGGCTTCCCTTCCCCTGCTCTTCCAAAGAGCCTGCTCTTAGCCTTTTGTTTTACAAAGCTTCTCTCTCACCCCACCCCCTTCCCGTATCCATCAGTTCTTCCCTCGGTTACCTGATACTTGTGGGAGCCGCGATGGCCCCCGTGCAGACAAAGCTTTCAAAGGGGGCGCTGAAAAGCGAAGTCCCTGGAGATCGCGCTGTCAAGGCAGGGCGCGGTAATCTTAGCAACACTTCTTGCTTTCAGGAGGGCTTGGGGGGGAAGGGACATCAAGACCGCTTTTCTGTAGCCGAAATCCTTTTGAAGCAGTTTTTCGAGAAGCGGGGGTTCGGTTTGAGGGGGTTTTTTTGATGCTGTCCCGGCGCTTCGTGCCTTCCAGGCGAGCAGCGTCAAAGGCTGCGCTCCCCGGCTGAGCACATAAGATGCTTTGACGATGGCAAAGATGAGCTATCCGAGGTGAAAGGTCTTCTAAGTCAGGCTGGATAAGGTAGCTTACAGGCTCTCAAGAAGATCACGTTTGCCTCAAGTATAATCTTTTACCTATTTATGTTTCCAAGTGTTCGGCTGTGGGGCAGAGACCATAATTTTTCTTTTTAATTAAAATTGGGGGTTTGTTGGGGTTTTTTGGGGTTTTGGTTTGGTTTGTTTTTTTTTTTCCTAAGTCATGTGTGGGTTTGAAACTAACTCTTATTTCTCTTTTGCAGAGATCCTACACCTTGCTTGTGGAGGCATGGGATTACAATGACAACTCCACAAGTAAGTATCCATTCCACTGGTTTACTTCGTTTGGACACCTCTGCTTCCCGTGCACTGAAAGGCCTCTGGTAGTTTAACCAGCTTGTTGTGAATTAGAGCACAGAGGGAGGGAAAAGTTCTCCCTCAAACAGTTTGGAGCAATTCCTCCAGGCTCTGCAGCAGCCTGTCTCCCTTTTTGCCTGCAGAGGGTGAGTAGCTCACTCACCTAGGCACCAACAGTTTGCCTAAAAATAGATGCTGTTAATTCCTTCTCTCTCCTTAGGGAGAGTAAAAGTCAAGGGATTTATTCAGGTTTCTTTGTTTGGAGATTTTTCTTTTTTTAATTAAGTATAATATTTAGAAGCCTAAGTCCTGTTCACTTGAGACCTCTCTCTATACTTCTGAAAACTGAACGTGCAGCTTAAAAAAGAAATAGAAAAACATAAAATCTCCATAAGATTTGGTCTAGATATCCATCTAATAACTGTAGATGACAAATAGGAGTGACTGCCAGCTCTTCCTTGGGAGTTGGATGTCTAGGGATTTATACTCAGGGGCTGAAAAATACTTACCAAACACGACCTGGTAGAGCTGGCTGGAAACCAAGGGTGGGAATCTTTTGCTTGGAATGTCTTTGGTTGGTCTCAGAAAGGTTCTGCAAAGCTTTTCCTGTTGACAGAGGAAGCTGTACAGGGTCTCTTGGCATATGAGCTGTTCTGCTTTTTGCCTGTTGTTTCTGAAGGAGGTGGGCAGAATTAGCTGTATCTTCACTCTAAGGCTTGACCAGAGTGTGTGGTAAAAGCCACAGCAGAGAGTGTGAATCTGAACTCATGAAGCTTTTGTTGACACAACAAGCCTTTCCCTTCAACAAGGAAGCAGCAGCACTGTGGCCCATCTTACAGAAATCTTATAGCAGCTCCTTGTAGTCCACCTTGGAATGCCAGGTGAGAGCCAGGCAGGAATGAAATGGGCTTCACACCTCCCAAGAGAAAGGCCTTGTAGTCTTTGAAATGCACGGTGGTCTTTGAGTCTGGGACCCTTTCTGAGCGGTTCTTTATATATTTTTTTTCTAAATATACATGGAATATCCTGTTAGTTTATAGTTCCAGAAAAGCAGTTGTCCATTGCAGTTGATTCCTGTGACCTGTCAGGGGTAGCCTCAGCCAGCCACGTTCAGCACTGTGGCAGTACCTGTGATTCCAGGCTCTACCCCAGTCACGGAGCAGTGGCTGGGAAACTTCTTGGCCATGGAGTGTTTTGTGGAGGAGAAGAAAATAGATGCTGCAGCAGCAGTGTTGTATTAAAAATGGGAGATGCCTGAATTCAAAATGAAAGTCGTGTTTATAGTAGGATCTGAGAATTTCTTCAGACTGGGTCTCTGCCACTTTTACTATTATTAGAGCTCATCTTTTTTCATGAAACAACTGCATTTCCAAAGCTACACAATGAACCCTTTCTTTGCTTTCATGTTCTGGAAGTACAATTGTCTTCAGACAAAATTGCCTCATTTCTCAGCAGTGCATTTGACCAAGTGCAGACATGTTCTTGCATATGTTCCTGATCTGCATTCCTGCTCTAGCTTTGCTGTCACTCATCCATCTGTAGGTCACTTCAGTCACTGCACTGCACAAAGCTGTTCCTTTGTGCCTCTTTGCTTGACTTACAGTCAGCTTTCCCAGAGCTGAAGAATAAGTCTTGAAGAACTAGTTAAGAAAATGATTAGAACTGAACAATTGTCATCGTGTAACGTGATGAGTGGGGTTTTTTTTGATGTCCAGGAGTTTCTTTTACTGTAATTGCCACTGAATTGTAAGGACCCTGTGAGAGCTCTCAGCAATAGAAGTGGGTTTAGTAAGCTTTGTGCAACTTCTCAATAGCTCTAGCATCCTCTGATCAGTGCAGTTGTTAGGAGATCCTGGAGTGGAAGCTTCCTTCCCCCTCTACATTCCACTCCTCCTACGTTCCCTTTACCACATACTCTCTCTTGTCTCACTTCCAAGAGTGGCTTGCAGTTAAATTCTGGCCCTGTTGAAGTTGATGAGAATCATGCTTTGTTGGAGCCAAGATTCAACTCAAATGGTTTTTCTTACTCTGGTTCTTGTCTAGTTGCCATCTTGCTACTGTTGCTTCCTACATAAAGCTAATGGGGCTGACATTGCAACTCAAACTATGGCAAAGAGCTGTGGTAAATTACTGGTATCAGTTGCATGTGAATTCCAGTCGGGCATAAGAGACTCCAGCACAATGTAAACCAAGCCATAGCTGGAAGTTGTCTGAAACAAAGACTTTCAAAAATAACTGTGGTGTCCTTGGCCACCCAAACTGCTCAGAGGAGTCTGGGGTTTTTTTGTTGTTGTTGTCGTTTTTGCTTCCTGATGCTGCATGGTTATAATTTCCAGACAATGGGGCACTGAAAAGCAAAGGTGGGCAGTGAAAATCTCATTTCCTTGCGCCTAAAACCTTTGATACAGTTGCCCACTGAATAAAAAGAGAGATTAATAGCTTTGAAGTGTAGCCACGAGGAGTGAATGAAACCAGCAGACTCTCTGACAGCGCAGAGCAGAAGCTCAAGATGTACAGAAAGCCTCTCCCTTCCACTTCATCAATTCCTAATGGGTTAATACTTCCTCTAACCTTCCTATCAAAGCATGGGGTTCTGAGTCAGAGGATGGCAGGGGAGTTCAGAAGATCCCTTTCTCTCAAGCCTGGCTGACTGCTGCTTTTTATTTACTTAGCCAGTCTGCTGCCTTGGGATTGCTTCCTATAAAACTTAGACCGAGGTTGGTGCAGGCTAAGAATGGCAGGGTTGTTGCAATGCCTGCCCTGGAGTCTGGGTCAGCACCCTTGTGTAAGTGGGAATAGGCAAGGGTGGAGAAGGTTTTGTACAAGAAGGAACATGCCAAGGCTTCATTGTGAAAACTGTGGGTGATGGCTGACAGAAAGGGATCTTAAACCTGGGAGACCTCGCTTGAATTTAGATGGATGGATTTAGTTTTGTAATGTGTATCAAAGGGAAGACATTTTATCCTTGATCCAAAGGGAAATTGCAGCTGGATTTCATCTGAGCCCTTACAAAATAATGAAGTCCAGAGGACTTATAAGGGTGTTTCCATTTGAGTTCAGCTTGTGGTTAAGGTCTCCAAAGAGACTGGTTGGAGTGAGATGCCATAGACGTTCAGCAAGGACAGGCTTCCTAATGAGCTGGCAGATTGGAGAAGAGTGATAGAGCAGAGACAAGAGGAAAGATCCCTTTTCCAAGGCAACTGCCTTTCTGGTGCCAAGGACTGAAATAGCTGTCAGTGGTATGTTCCCAATGGGGAACAGGAAAAGACTGGAAAAGCAAGAGTGAGTGTGTGTGTGTGTGTGAGGGGGGGTTGTTTTGCAGAACTGAGTGTCATTCCCCTTTTCTCCTGCCTCTTATGGGAAAGAACAAGAGAGGTGTTTTACTCCCAAGAGGTAGGATGTCTTTGTGCACACTGGGTATTTTGGGAAGTGCATTTGCTCTCCAGCTGTGCTGGGGATGGGGTGTATCCTGGCAAGTGCAGCAGAGCCACCTCCAGCACGCCGAGTGGAGCTCTAATTGCCAGGCTAGCCCCATTGGAGAGGAGTAGATATGCATCTGCTTAAGTGCCTCTTGGAATTAGTCAATAATCTTGCTGATGAGATCTCAGAGCCTTACACCTGCACATGCAGGACATGATATTGCTCTGGGTGTACCAGTATGGAAAAGTCCTTAGGCATCTACATAACCTGTGAATGGGATGTAAATTAATAAAGGCCAGTGCGCATCTGAAAGTCTGACACATAGATGTGGGGTTGGGGGCTTAGTGCCAATGAATAATAAAAACTGATTTAAATAGAAAATATCATAGAACCAGAAATACCAGAAGGTGAATAAGAAGTTGTTGCCCTGAATTTCACACTGTAAAACACTTGAATGCTGTAGTCTCAAGCCATGAACACCCCCAAAAATGGGCAAATACTCAGGATGTCTGGCTATTGACACTCTTACGAGTTTGTGCTTTGACTTAATGTCATTCAAAACTGCAGACAAGCAGGCAGGGTCTAGTGGTGCATCAGTAATGGGTATCTGAGGCTTGAGGAGCCTGTAGGGAAGTTCTTTTTTTGAAAGCTGCAAATCAAAGGTCCTTAGCAATGAATTTAAAACTATTTTTGATTAAAAACTGCCCATGTGTCATCTTAAGGTTTGCGTAGTGACTTCATTAGCCTTCAGCTCTGCCTTATGTAAAATTCCCCAGTGTTCTTTTGTAGTTGTTGGAAGAACAAGCTGCACACCAGTACATTTTAATTCTTAACACTCAGATGTGCCAGCACTTCACACGCTGCTTTCTAACACATCACTGGCAAAGTGCCCTTCTACCTAAAATTCTTCCATCGCTGGATTGTGCTCCTGTGTACTTATTGTTGGGTTTGAACTATGTCTGTGAGGATAGCTTGGCTGTTCTATGATAAACTTTCAGTCAGCAGTCAAGTGCTGGCTCGCAGCAGGTCGTAAGGCAGTGTCAGATCGTTTGAGTCACAGGACCTGGACTACAAAGTGAAATACCGCAGATATATACAATGTTCCGAGCTAATGTGAAATATTATTATTTCAAGCCATAATTTTGACAGTTGTGGGGCTCTGAAAGCCAGAAGGCTTCTGCTGGAACTAAATGTCGTGTGCAAAGCCTAAAGTTTGAAATGCTCTGTAGAGGGAAAGGGAATCTATAGCACACAGATGCAGCAGTTTGAGTTCTCTGCTTTGAGCCCTGGTGGTCTTGATGTTTTACTGTCAGCTGACATCCGAAGAGAGAACTTCCATGATGTTCCTCAGCCAAAACCTGGTGAGATTGCTGATGTCATCTGAATGCTGGAGTAGCCAGTTTTCAATTCAGTGTTTGCACAGGAGGCTGCAAACCTTCTGCAGTGCCTGCATTCAGTTTGTAGACATGGCTTTATTAGGCTATTGTAGTGTGATGGTTTTGTCAATATTCCAGTCGAAAACAAAACCAGCGCCATTAATGGAGAAGCAGGGAAAACCACATTTTGTACCAACCCATTGGAGCTAGAAGCAAAAGCAGCTGAATTTTCCCTAATCACAACTGTGTGATTCTCACTGGATGCCCTTACACTGCAAAAGGGACGAGTGATTGGCAGGAACTGAACAGCCTCTTTTGATTTCCAGCTTTGTTCGGTTTGATAACGCTGCGTGCGTGTTTCACTTAATGGTTTGTAGCTCCAGGGCAGCCTTATCTGACTCTCCAAAACAGAAAATTAATAAAACCAACTGGCTGCCTCAGAGAGTCTTGCCTGTGAAGCTGCAGAGCTGTGATGTGGGAGTTAATGACGATACCTAAACGCAGTTTTAACTCTGACATCTCCTCTGACTCGTAGATCCCGATCGCATCATTGAGAAGGCTTCCCACTCTGGAATGATCAATCCCAGCCGCCAGTGGCAGACTTTGAAACACAACGCAGGAGTTGCCCACTTTGAGTATCAAATCCGTGTGACCTGTGCAGAGCATTACTACGGCTTTGGCTGCAACAAGTTTTGTCGGCCGAGGGACGACTTCTTCACTCACCACACCTGCGACCAGAACGGCAACAAGACCTGCTTGGAAGGCTGGATGGGACCAGAGTGCAACAAAGGTTGGTGACAAATGCTCAGCCCCCGAGGGGCCGCTGGCCTTGGGTGGCATTTGAGGGCATTGTATCCAGGTTGCATTAGGGCTAAGGGCTGGTGGCACAGTGACCAGCTCTTACACAGAGAACCAGGGGCAGGAGAAGAGTGGTTTCTGCCTTGTGTTAAAATCTCTGAGAGGCCTGACGAGTACTGGGCACTTAGCAGATGTGTTCTTTCTCTGATTATCCACATCTTTGCCCTTGGGAAGAAAACCCAACCCACTGACTTCAATGGGAATTCTGCTGCTGACTTCAAAAAGGATTTCCCCTTTGGTGCAGAACTTCAAGACAAGCAGGAAGGAGAGACTTGTTTTAGAGCTGACCTGGCAAGTGTAAAGCTTTGGTGTTTAAAAAGTCCCAGGCTGTTTTTTCTACCTGAGATCATGTTTAACATGTTTATTAGGGAATGGCAGCTTCCTAAGTAGTTTCAGAAGGAGAAAGCAGGACTTAGGAACAGACTTATCAGCATGTCTTGCTGATTTGAGTTTACCTGCAGTTTGAATCAATGCTCATCTTAATGTCCTGTGTGTTCAGATATATGGCCAAAGCTAAATCCAGAGTAGTCAGAAGCTGGTTTGAATTAGGTGCAAAGCCAGGGAGAGTGGCCCAGTTCACCTGCAGCAGACAGAGAAGGGAAACCTGTAGCCTAGAAGTGCCCTGAGCTCTCTGGGGTGGGATGGTTTCTCCTGCACAGAAACAGCTCTTTGAGCAGCACTAGGTACAGTTCCTCTGAAAAGGCAGAGGAATAATTTCCTGTAAAAAGAAAAAGCTGATCTATTTCCTATCACAGAGAGTCACCCACCTTGGGGTTCCTTCCCATAGATTTGATACCAGAGACTTGTTAAAACCTTGGATTTAGTAGGATTATAATGGTGGTTAGAGATTAAAACATTCCCACAGTGTGAAGGTGCAGTGGCAGCTGCTGATACTGTGCTGATACTCTTCTTTTTTTTGTTGTTTTAACAGCTATTTGTCGTCAGGGATGTAGCCCCAAGCATGGTTCTTGCACAATTCCAGGAGAGTGCAGGTAAATGCTTCCTATCCCTCCTTCCCTCTCCTCCCCCCCCACTCCTTCCCAACTAATTAAACAAGTGATGCTAAACACATCAGGATTGGGCAGGGAGGGTGTTTTGGGAGTCATGTTTTTGACCAAGGCACATTATTCATGCTGACTTGCCCAGAATAAGGGGGGGAGCAGGCTTTTAATGCACTGATAATTTTAAGAAGCTTTTGGTTTGTGAAATGGTGGCACTGGGGGGGTGGGGGGTATGGGATAAATCGTGTGAATGCTGCCTAATGAGCACTAACTAATTGTTTCTGCATAAATAGTGCAAATGTTTTCTGGGTATGTTTTTTCCCCCCAACCTGATTAACAGGCTTTTTCAACTCCAAGCTTGAAGTACAGTGTGGCTTTTCTCTCCCCTTCTCCCTTTCACTGTTTCCCCCTTCTTCCCTCCCACCCCCAGGTTTCTTCCATCAGTAGGCAGAAGTCAAGCATTCTTTAGAATGGGATTAGTTAAATCTCTCGGATCCTTTGCCATTGTGAGCCAGGCTCCCAGTGCTGAGAGGTTAATGGCTGGGATGAAATCTTGTCAGTAGGCTCCATGAATGCTGAATTTTGCTACCATGCTTTGAAGTCCATTCTGTCCTGGCAAGGGGACAATGAAAAGCAGATTTTTTACCCATAACCCAACAACTAAATATTTGGAATGCCTTAAAATATGCATCATATATTTACAGCACGGGGAGGTTCTCTCCCTTACCCTTAGAGGGTTAGTGGATATTAAATGTGGATATTCTTTATCAACAAGCAGCTTCCAAGCTGCTGCATGTAACCCTTTATCACATCAGTTTACAACTGAGGGCTCCTGAGGTTACAAAAAAGGTTGATATTGATCCTGTGTAGGAAGGGTTAAAAGTAAAGTTTGGGTATTCATGAATAAGACTCAGAAGTCTGAAGGAACAGAAAGTCATTTCTCTACCTGATAAGCATATTGGTGGATTCTCTGTTGCTGAAAATTTTTTCATGAAGTGGACTGGAGTTCAAACAGGAACTAAATCTGGGGTATCTGACAGGCTGTTATATAAGAATTCAGCCTAAATAGCCACACTGGTTAATTTGTTCTCTCTGTCCCTGTAACTTATGCTTCAAAGCAAGCAAACAAACAAAAATCATCAAGGAACATTCTGACAGTGAGGTAGGAAGGAACTTCTCATCCTCACAAGAGCTGTGGCAAAGTGAAAGTCGAGCTGCAGGATGGACTGCTGTCGGTCCTTCAGTGATTTTTAACCTTTAGCAGCACTGATATGAGCTGGTTTACCCCCAGAACACCGAAACTAATTTGTTTTTTAATTAAAAAAAAAAAAAAGAAAAAGCCCAGCAAGTAGTAGGAAGTATTGGGGGGGGGGGGCAGATGGCAAGAGGAGCGAGTCAGTCAGGGCTACCAGTGATTTGTGCTTCTGTCATCAGAATAAACATGCCTTGTAGGGGTTGCTGTCTCCTAGTCAGAACAACAGGCTTTGTTTCCAGATTTTTTTTTTTCCTTTCCTTTCTCTTTCTAAGTCTCTTGCCTCCCACTCACTGCCCAGACATGCACTAGTGCTCTTATTTACTTAAGGTGCAACTTTCCCACACTTGATTTGCATAGTCTTGAAACAATGCTGTCCTTCTGGTGCTTTCAGATAACTTCTGCTTGCCAAGTCAGACCACTATCTTTAAAGTGAACACAGAAACAAGATTTTATTCTCTTTTAAGTTTTGATGAGTCATATAGCCTGTATGTTACAAATGCAACAGGGTTTAAAAATAACATCCCAGCAGAAACTGCTCTGCATTCTGGTACAACAGACAACTCCAAACGTTCCTAAAATATCCTTTTCCCTCTTGGTGAGAGTCACTTTCTTCAATGCAGGCCAGCCAACAAAACCATTTTTACTCATGAATCACTATACAAGGAAAGTTAACTTTAAATTTCTCATGAGAAACTGCTGCATACATATTATTAAACAAGAATTATTACTGTGAATCTTTTTCTGGAATTGCTATCTAGCTTCTTGTTTTCTACATGCCCATAGCCTTATCCAGTTTTGTTTGTTATGTTTTGAAGCTGATGTTTGAATAAAGTAGTATCTTTGGCTGCAAAGCTCACAGAATTTTTTCTTATGTGGTGTGGGGTTTTTTTGGTTTTTTTGTTTTTTTTTTTAATAATTATTTCATTTCTTTTTATACTTGTTTTAAAGAAAAAAACCCACCACCACTTTGATTTGACAGAAAGGAATAAAATTCTCAATGTGGGTACCTGTTTTTGCAGGTGAGGTCCCTTAGTTTGGCTTGTGTGCAAGTTCACAGGCAAGTTGCTTTGAATGCAATACAAATTAAAAGGGTATGTTCCTCAATTTTGATCTCTGTGCATTCTTATTATATTCCTTCTACAGAAGGATTTTCCAAGAGCCACTTGAGAGAGGTTGTTTTGCCTTATCTGGTTTTCTTTCATGTTCTTTGCTGACAAAGACACATAAGTTGGACTGGCTTTTTTTGTTAACACACAAACTAATAAGAATTTCCCATTGGCTTTGAATGGGCTGCTATTGAAATAGCTATTAAAGAAAAAAGTTAATTAGGATGCAGTTTGTCACCTGAGATTTTTAGAAGGGAAGCTGGGCTTTACCACTGGCTGTGTGTGATTACCCACTGGATAGATCCTTCTGCCTTTTTCCCATGAGAAGAAACTGCCGGCAGAAGAATGGTGGGGGGTTTTACAAATAGAAAGCTTAGCTGACTTCTGTAGGGCTGAGGTTTGTTTTCATAATTTAGTGACAGCTTAGTGCATAATTGCTGCTGATCAATTACTCTCAAGACCTGTTAATGAACTACAGTACCTCAACAAAACCCTTGCTTTTCATTTCCAACTTGTTTTGCTTGTTTCTAACTATAGATCCACTTTAATTTGAAGAATCCTTGGTCTGTCTTGCTAGTGAGAACTAAATGGATGCCAAAATGAGCTTTCCCTTCAGAGGGCTTTACTTTAAAAGCACATCTTCCTTTTCAGTAGAGAATTCAGGTACCTAATTGATAGTGGCAATAAATAATAACAAATGCTTCAGACGCTGAAGTTTCCCAGAATTGGATGTTTTAGTTATTCCCTGAAAAGAGGTTATTAGCATCAATCAAACTCTGAAACACACCAGCAGCTGATCTTTGCCCACGTGTAGAATCCTGACGTGTGCTGTTTTCTTCCATCCTTGACTGTGGCCCGCTCCATGCTGGCTGTGTGTGTCTCCTCGTTGGGAATCAGGCTGGCTTCTGATGGAATAGGGAACTCCTCATGCTTTGCTACTGCCTTGCCGAGGGCTCAGAGTTGGTGGTTATGGTTTTGTTTGTCTTCCTGCGACCCCAGCATGGCTGAAACTCCTGGAACCTTGTATTCATGAGGATCTCTGGATAACTGTTGTTCCCACTGACTCCTTCTCCCCCCCTCGATTTATAAAGCACCCTGTCAAAGCCCAGAGATTGATTTGTAGTGCACACCCACCCTCTCTGCCACATTTATATGAGGCTCCAAAAGAGTATTATTGTGCTGAATGGCCTCATGCTGGTTCTCTCAGAACAGTTATTCTTTTGTCAGGAGGCTGACTACAGAGACCTTGGCAAAACTACCAAAATGTTTGTTTACAAGAAACCATCAAACAATCCTTGAATAGCTTCTCCCCTCCCCTCATCCTGCCCTTCTCCCCCACTTCCCCAGCCTTTTTCCAAGCTTTGGATTTCCACACTTGTGTCTACACAGAGCAGTTCTGACTGGCTTTTGGTTTGTTTCCCTGTTCTGATTTTTTTTCCCCCCCCTCTTTAACCGAAGGTGTCAGTATGGATGGCAAGGCCAGTACTGTGATAAGTGCATTCCACACCCTGGATGTGTCCATGGCACTTGCATTGAACCATGGCAATGCCTCTGTGAAACCAACTGGGGTGGTCAGCTCTGTGACAAAGGTATGCTAATCCCACGGGGAACACTCGAATGTTAACACTGGGAGCACGTGAGGCTCAGAGTGCTGGGAGGGTGTTGTCCTTCAGCTGCTTGGCGTTGTCTCCACTGCTGTTCTGCCCTGTCCTTAACTTCTCCCTGCCCTGTCCTACTCTCGTGTGTGGATGCATTCTGTAAAGGCTCTGGAGTAACAAATAAAGCACACACGTGGGGGTGTTTCTGTTGCTTTCCAACCGTGGCTCTAAAGCTCCTCCCCTCCTGCAGATCTGAACTACTGTGGAACCCACCCACCCTGTCTGAACGGTGGCACCTGCAGCAACACCGGCCCTGACAAATACCAGTGTTCCTGCCCTGAGGGCTACTCGGGACAGAACTGTGAAATTGGTGAGTGTTTGCAGCCGCTGAGCTGCCACTGACAGTTAATTCTTACCTGGGTTTGGATGCACTCGATGAGATGGAGGAAAACTCCCGTTTCTAGTGTACCCGGTCAGGACTGGGCACAAAGATCCAGCCTTGCCTGCTCGTGCTTCCTCGTGAGCTTTCGGTGTCTGAGAACAGCAGCCTCCTAGTCTGCAGGAGTGCAGTGCAGCAATGTGACAGTGATGTGTCCAGGGCAGAAGCACAGGGTGGGTGTAGGGGGTGGCTCCTGGTGGCATTGCTGTATTCCCTCCCTGACGTGCCTGTGTCCGGTGCAGCGGAGCACGCCTGCCTCTCCGATCCCTGTCACAACGGAGGAAGCTGCCTGGAGACATCCATGGGATTTGAATGTGTGTGTGCACCTGGCTGGGCTGGACCAACTTGCACTGACAGTGAGTTCTTTCAAATTTGTATGAAAAAAGATGCTAGTTTGCTGGTTTAGATCACTCTTTGTGATCACTGATAAACTTATAGGGCAGCCTATTTAACCTTTCCCAGCTTGAGCATTGGTTCCTGGCAGCCCTTTATTCCCCTGAGCACTCTCTTCCCCTTTGCTGGTGCTGAGGTTTTTGTTTGTTAACTGCCAGGGGAAAGAATGGCCAAAGGCTTCTCAAAAGAAGCAGAATGCTGAATTTTTGTGGCATTCTGGCAAGTTGTTTAAAATGCTGTTTAGAGGGAGTTGCTGGATCAAAATATGACTTCCACTTGCAAAAAGGCCATAGGGGTAAACTCTTTCCCCTGTGCTTTGAACCCCCATTCACACTACTCTTATTTTTAAAGGAGGCTTTTGCTGAAATCAGAGATGACCTAGAATTCCAAGCAGAAGTCCTGTTGTCCTTCTGATCCTCGGGGAAAACCCAAGTAGCAGCAACCATTTATCAAATGTGTCAGTTAATGCCATTGCCTGTTGGGCAGTGGAGCTAAGCCTCTCCTTACTCTGCATTACAGATATTGATGATTGTTCTCCAAATCCCTGTGGTCATGGAGGAACTTGCCAAGATCTAGTTGACGGATTTAAGTGTATTTGCCCACCTCAGTGGACTGGCAAAACGTGCCAGCTAGGTGAGAACTGCTTTTCCCTTCATCCAATGCTTTTCTGGAGTGGGGAGAGAGAAATGCAGAAGTTACCGTGGTACAGCCAGGCCAGGGCAGTTGTGCCCTTTGCATTAGGGATGTTTGTGTTTCCGTGGTCTGGGACAGTTTCCAAGCATGGCTTCCATCACTTTGTTGCTGCTGTGTGCTGGCAGTCAAAGGAAATGGTTAACTAAGAGACATCCTTCAAACTGGAGCTGCCCTGGAGTGGTGAGGGTGTACCATGTGCCTCCCAGCGCTGCCCCCACATGTGTTTCTCCCTTTAGCCTGTGAGAAAGTTGCTGTATCTCTCCAGCCATGTCACCTCCTCCAGACCAAGGAGTTCACAGCTGGGTTCCACAATGTGGATGATCTCAGGGAGAATGAGCTGGCTGCATTCCTTACACAACACACTCATCCCACTGACTGGGCTGCAGCATTTCTCCTTCAAAACGCTCAGCTGAGATGTGTGGGGGGGGGAGAAGTTGCTCTTAATGAGTGGCTGAGTAATTATCAAATAATTAGCGTAGCCTGTATGTTCTAATTGCAGAGAAACTGAAAGAGCCTTCAGAGGCTGACGTGTGATTGACTTCTGTTTGTTGCAGTCCCACTAATCTGTGCTGTACAAGTTCCTCTTAACTCTGAAGGAACTGTTGATCGCTGGGAGAGTGGGCTGTGGGCTTTTCCCTTTCCCCCTGCCCTACAAACTCTGCATTGGGCTGTTCCCCTTGGTTTTTCAGATGCCAATGAATGTGAGGGCAAACCCTGTGTCAATGCCAACTCCTGCAGGAACCTGATTGGCAGCTACTACTGTGACTGCATTACTGGCTGGTCTGGCCACAACTGTGATATCAGTAAGTGTCCATATCCTCGGGTTTATTAAAGGCCAGTTCTGTGGGGATATGTATGTTCTAAGCTCAGATTTAAACATCGGGCAGAGCCCCAGCAGTTGATGTTTTTAGAAAGGGAGTAGTTGGTGCAGAATGAAAATACACAATTTTATCAAAGTCATTAGCCTGTACCATAGCTATATTCTGATAAAGTGACTGAAACAATGATGTGAAGTTTCACTGCCTCTCGTAGCAAAATCATGAGAGGTTTCCCACCCATTATAATAACCTTATCTCGAGGAAGGCATGCAGGAAACTTGACAAAAGGTTTATCCAGCTGCAGTTTTAGAGAGACCTGAACTCTCTATCTAGTGTAAATATATTTTTGCCTTCTAACCATGCTAATTTTATTACAGATATTAACGACTGTCGTGGACAATGTCAGAATGGAGGATCCTGTCGGGTAAGGCATTCTTGGTTTACTTTGGTTTCCCAAAGACTTGCGACAGTAACCAAAACGTTTGAGTCTAAGCACAAATAGCTTGGAAAATAGCAATTAGGTGGTATAAATTGTCCTTTCTTTAAGTTGGGGGGAAGGCCTATGTCATGCTATAGCATGTCAAGATGTGTCTGTACAACAGTCAAGGCAAAAAATATAACTGCAAGAAATGACTCATTTTCACTGCCAGTGTCACCAGTGAATGGGCTGGTTGTGCAAACTACCTTCTGTAAATGTGGGCACTCCACTGCAAAATGTGGATTAATGTGTCTTGCCTGGAAATTAAGAACATAAGGCAGGACTGGGTCTGTGTGTGTTCGTTTTTCCCCCCCCTAAATATTTTTGCCTTGTTGGACATAGTAAGATGATTTTTTTTTTGACTTTTTTTTTTTCCCCCCTTAATAAGACTACTCAAGAGGGAGGAGAAACCTTTAACTCTAAACTTTTCTGTTCTTTCCCAGGACTTGGTTAATGGTTATCGGTGTATCTGTTCACCTGGCTATGCAGGAGATCACTGTGAGAAAGACATCAATGAATGTGCAAGTAACCCTTGCATGAATGGGGGTCATTGCCAGGACGAAATCAATGGATTCCAATGTCTGTGTCCCGCTGGTTTCTCAGGAAACCTCTGTCAGGTAAGAAGCCTGGGTGAAAGGCAGGCTCTCAGCCAGTGCCGTTTGTGCCGGCGCTCCGGATCCGTGCACGGAATGCCTGGAGTCCAGTGAACCATAGGATAAAGTTGTACTTGATATCGCTGTCAGTCTGCCAAGAAACTGCTTGATTAATATATATTGGGGAGGGGGAAAAAACCAACAAAACCCCTGACGGGCTGCGGAGGATTCTTTTTGTTAAAGGGGGTTTGCGTGCCCGGCTTTGCGCTCTATTAATTTTGGCTGCTCGATATCAAGGGTCTGTCTGCCCGAACAGCCGCGAGTCGAACTAAACTCCGTGTTATGAATGACTCTTTGAGAGAGCAGATAAAAAGGTCAGATTCCACAATGTCGGCCTGTCATGGTGAGGGAAAAGCTATGATAAACCTTCTGTTTCACTCAGCCTTCCCTCACTCCTTTTTCCCCCTCCCCTTTCTGTTCCCCTTCCCTCTGCCTCCGCTGCTTGCAGCTGGACATAGATTACTGCGAGCCCAACCCTTGCCAGAACGGCGCCCAGTGCTTCAACCTTGCCATGGACTATTTCTGTAACTGCCCTGAGGACTATGAAGGGAAGAACTGCTCCCACCTGAAGGATCACTGCCGCACAACTCCCTGTGAAGGTTTGTGTTGCCTCGCGGGTGAATGGGAATGTCTGGCAACAGTTCCTGCCCCTCCCCTGGCTGGAGCCCTAATGCAGCTCCAGCAATGGAGTCACTGGAGTAGCTCTTGCATAAAGAGGCTGAATTTTGCCCTCTGCCTTAGGCCTTTATTTGTATGAGCAGATGAGTAATATCTGTAAATATCAGCTATTGAAAGACAGCCTTATGTCCACGTGGACAGAAAACACAGGTAGCAAACAGCCTATTCCAGGCCGTGGACGTGGTCCAGCAACCGTCAGATAAAATGCTGTGATTATTTTATGCACAGCTGGCACAGTCCTTTCATTTTAAAGCAGCAAACACATTTGGCAGTGTTAGGTTTGTGGTTGGACTCGAGGGTCTTAAAGGTCTTTTCCAACACACGTCTTCTAAACATCCGTCGCTGGGAATTAAAATGTTGCTCTTAGCTTAAGGAATCGGGTCCGACGGGCAATCCTCACGCAGGTCCTGCTTTTTCGCAGTAATCGACAGCTGCACCGTGGCAGTGGCCTCCAACAGCACACCCGAGGGGGTTCGCTACATTTCTTCCAACGTCTGTGGTCCTCACGGGAAGTGCAAGAGCCAAGCGGGTGGGAAGTTCACCTGCGAATGCAACAAAGGATTCACCGGCACCTACTGCCATGAGAGTAAGAGCTGAAAGGAGGATGTACACTCTTTTCTGTTTGAAGAAAGATTCTATCCTTCCCTCCCAGACTGCTTTAAGGGTTCTTTATTGTAACGCAGCGAACCTCAGAACTGCTTTAAGTTTTCGTATCCCGCCTTGGGTGAGGCAGAGTGGAATTTGCTGGGCCTTGGGGAAAGTTCACAGTAATGAACCCTCTGGCCATGAATTGTATGTTTTTAAAAACCTTATGTATACAAGGTCTGAGGGAGTTAATAGTGGGGTTTAACGTGGATCTTAAGGATTCCTGATTTATTTTTTGTTGTTTTTAATAGTAATTGTTGAGTGATGGTTTCATCACTTCATCCAGTTTTTCACCCATTTCTCATCTTGGTTATAACCCTTCCCCTCAAAAAGGTCTTAGAAATGGAAGTAGCACCAAACAGTCTGCAATAAGATGATGACTTCCAGTAGCTGTACTCCTAGTTTGAGGTTTTTTTCCTCTTTTTTTTTTTTCTCCTCCCAACTGTTGCAGATATCAATGACTGTGAGAGCAACCCCTGTAAAAATGGTGGCACTTGCATCGATGGCATCAACTCCTACAAATGCATTTGCAGTGATGGATGGGAAGGAACATATTGTGAAACGAGTAAGTTATCCATTCTTCAGCACACAGAAAGATCTCTTGGGAAAACATTGGGAAGGAATGGCTGGTGCTGTCCTGAAGACAAACATGAGCAGTGCCAATAAACTGCTTCAAAGGCCATTGGGGACCAGGTGTCCTCTACTTTCCACCAAGTCAAAGATTTTGTATTATGTTGTAACTAAACCCAAGTTACAAATCTGGACTGGGAGTAGAACCTGGCCCTCCCACGGTTCAGTTTCCTGCTCTATCTTCAGGAAGAAACCCTTTGCATTAGTAGATGCCACTTTAGGAATGGCCAGTCTGCATATCACACCTGTATTTTGTCCATCTCTGGAGCAGAGGAGGAGCAAGCACTCTGCTCCCATCCCCTGCCTAACAGGGGAGTTTATGTAATAGGCCTTTTCACTGCTTGTTTACTGAAACAAGATTACAAACAAAATGAAAACAAACAGCAGGAATGTGTTGAAACATTCTTCATCTCTGTGACAGGGCTTAAAGCTTTAAAATACTGACTTAAGTGTTTAATCCAGGATTGAAACACAGGCCAAAATTAGGGATGGGTTATGCTCCTTTCAAGCACTGTTTGTCAATTCTGTAAACAGCCCTGAGCCGGCTTTCTCTCTTTAACTTATCCAGATATTAATGACTGCAGTAAAAACCCCTGCCACAATGGAGGAACTTGCCGAGACTTGGTCAACGACTTCTTCTGCGAATGTAAAAATGGGTGGAAAGGAAAAACTTGCCACTCCCGTAAGTTCGGCTTTTCCAAAACATAACAGGCGTGCTCTGATTGGCCGCTTGAACTTGCAAAGAGCACCGGTCTTAAGGATGGTTTGGGTTTCTCACAGGCGACAGCCAGTGCGACGAGGCGACGTGCAACAACGGCGGGACGTGTTACGACGAGGGGGACACTTTCAAGTGCATGTGTCCTGCAGGATGGGAAGGAGCCACTTGTAACATAGGTAAATACCCTGCATAATCGCCAGGAAGCAGATGCAGCAGTGGATCTGTGACCTCAGTTTTTCCTCTTGGCTCGCATTCGAGGGCTTTCTAACAACTTAGCGGCGAATGTTGTCTGTGTTCCAGCGAGGAACAGCAGCTGCCTGCCAAACCCCTGCCACAACGGTGGTACCTGTGTGGTCAGCGGGGACTCTTTCACTTGTGTCTGCAAGGAGGGCTGGGAAGGACCCACATGCACTCAGAGTAAGTTGGCTCTGCTTGAACTTTTCCAGAGTGTTGCCTGATGAGAACATGAGCTCATCCTGTCGCCCTCGGAGTCAAGATTGAAACCAGAAGGGAAAGCTTGTTTGATGTAGGCTTTAGCATCACCTGAATCTTTGTTTTTAATGACTTTGTGTGATAAAGCCTTGACCTGGGCATGAGAAAGTTGCAAATCAGCTAAGTGGAGACAGATGTTGTCTTGTTTTCTCCTGCATTCTTTTTCTACGAGCAGCTCTGTCTGCTTCCACTTTTTCTTCCCCCCCCCATTAGATTCTTTACAAGGATCTCTTCCTGTGTACATGTGTTCCATAATGTAGTTAACAAATTTTGTGGTAGAAGCCTGGAATCAATTTAGTAAAGAATTTCAGCATATTTTTCTAAAAGTTGAGCTAAGTATAACTTGGGCATTAGGGGAAGTTTGATCATTCTTTACTGCCAGTAGAGCTGTATTAGCCAAAGCCTGCATGTTTAATGCTGCCTGTCTTTGCTTTGCAGACACAAACGACTGCAGTCCTCATCCTTGGTAAGTTTGCTGTGTTTATCCTTGGCTTTCTTTTTTGTTGTTGTTGTTGTTTTAGAATTCTGGATTCTTTGTAGCAGTTTCTTAATGCCTGCAATGACTTTTCTCTACAGTTACAACAGTGGCACTTGTGTGGATGGAGAGAACTGGTACCGCTGTGAGTGTGCTCCAGGCTTCGCAGGGCCCGACTGCAGGATCAGTAAGTGTTCCAATGGTGCTCCACCTGGATTTTTGTCTCACTTGAATCTTGTTGCAAGACAATCATCTTAATTAGGTTAAGTGGTAGATCAGATGAGCGATAGGTGTCCTGTGCCTTTTCTATTCGTAGCAGATTTGGGGAGGGCAGGAATCACACTGAAAATGAAAGAAATTTTCAAGTCACTCAGCTGGAGCTGAAACTTCTTGGTTCAGAGGAGCAGTCAAAATGCCTTCAGGATAGTTTTCCCAGTTCATATGTGTTTGTGTGACCCAGGCTTCTGCTTGAGATGAAAGTGTGCCAGCCAAAAACCTTGTCAATTAATAATCCACCTCCAAGCCCTGAGGTGATGTATGTGCTTCCCTGTAATTTAATAATAATTACAGGTAGGAGGACACTAACACTTTTTTTAATAACAGCCATGGAAATGGAAGTCTCACAGCAGCAATACAACTGGGAAGGGGTTTAACATTGTCATCAGTTGAAGAATCTAGTGGGGGGCAAAACTGGAGCACATCAGAGGAGAGGAAGTGTGCCTGTGTGAGAAGGAATGTGTCCTTGCCCTTGGAAAGCTCAAGTAGCCACAGGGGTCAGGTTTTGATCTTTGCTAGTGCCACACAGCAGAAATGTCAAAGGACTTGTTTTGAGGTTACACCGGTGCTGCCAGCAGGAATCCATCTCCCAGCAGACGGTAGAAAATGAACATAAAAGCTCCAGTAGGCAAATATATCCTATGTTTGCTTTTTTCTGCCAAAACAAAAGGATGCTATTTCCTCTCCTTCCCATCACAGATATCAACGAGTGCCAGTCCTCGCCCTGCGCCTTTGGAGCGACGTGTGTGGATGAAATTAATGGGTACCGTTGCATTTGCCCCCCGGGTCGCAGTGGTCCAGGATGCCAAGAAGGTATTCCAGATGCCAGAGCTGGTCCTAATGTTTGTAGCAAGACCTGTGTAATTGCATCTTGATGGTTTTGTGGTTCTATGGGGTTGTTTTTTCAGGGCTGTTATCTGTTATTGTTTAAAGCAAATACCTTTATTGAAGAAGCAAACTTAGCGATAAGTTTAGGTGAACTTAGGAAAGGGTTTGGTAGGGTTGGTGTTTGTTTGGATTTTGTTTTTTGGGGGTTTTTTTTCACTTTTTCCCTGTTTTGAGCTTCTAATTCTTGTTCACTCTTCAGTTACAGGAAGGCCTTGCATTACCAGCGTTCGAGTAATGCCAGATGGGGCGAAGTGGGACGACGACTGCAACACCTGCCAGTGTCTGAATGGGAAAGTCACCTGTTCTAAGGTACAGCTGGGCTGTGCTTCGGGTTATCCTGTTCTCTGTCCTCTAACCAGTGGGTTCTTACCAGCATTTCTTCTCTCCTAGGTGTGGTGTGGCCCTCGGCCCTGTGTCCTGCACGGCAAAGGTCACGGCGAGTGCCCCGCCGGCCACGCCTGTGTCCCCGTGCGGGACGACCACTGCTTCACCCACCCGTGTGCCGCCGTGGGCGAGTGCTGGCCCTCCAACCAGCAGCCTGTGAGGACCAAATGCAACTCAGATTCTTACTACCAGGACAACTGTGCCAACATCACCTTCACCTTCAACAAAGAAATGATGTCACCGGTGAGTAGCAGCAGCTCGCTGTGCTGTGGCACCTGTGGATTTGCTTCCCGGAGCTTGGAATGAGTTTTGTCATAGGGAAAAGCACAGTAAAAGGTGGCACTGTCTTTTTATCAAAGCAAACAAATCAGAGAAGGATTAATACAGCCTTCCACCATAAATGCTTTTGTGTCTAGGGAAGAACAAAAGCTGGTTTTGAGGGAATTCCACCTCCTTTTCCCTTGAGAACTCTTACTTCAGGGCAGGAAAAAAAAACAACAAGCAAATCTTATATCTGTGTGTTTATGTGCATATATATTTAAAAAACCCAACACCTTTTTTGTGTCCTCCAGGGCCTTACCACAGAGCATGTTTGCAGTGAATTGAGGAATCTGAATATTCTGAAGAATGTTTCTGTTGAATATTCCATCTACATTACCTGTGAGCCTTCCCACTTGGCAAATAATGAAATCCATGTTGCTATTGTAAGTATTCCTGGAATATTTTTGAATGTCTCAGTAGTAATTAGATATGTGTGCAACATGTGGATTTCATAAAAATCTTAATTCCTGGCTTTGTCAGCACTTCTTGTGGTTTAGTTTCCATCCTGATTTCCCTCTAAGAACAGGGAAGGAATCCTGGTTACATGTGCATACCTGAGAGCTGCCATCTGGGGGCAGCTGTAATAGGGGGATTAAAACATTTCTGTGCTCCATTCTTGCTTTCTGGGGGGGATTTTTGGTCTTTGTAGGGATGGGGACAAAAAATATGCATTATTAGTTTCTGCCCATAGCCAGCCTTTTTGGCTGGATTTTTTTATGTGTTGAAAGCACCAAGAGCCTTAAGTGACTGTGGAAGTTTATAAACAGCAGATTCCCCCATGCATCTGCTGTGGCATTTGGTGTTAACTGTGTGCCTTGTCCTGCAGTCTGCAGAGGATATCGGGGAAGATGAAAACCCCATCAAGGACATCACAGATAAGATCATCGACCTGGTCAGTA
The DNA here is from genome assembly GCF_036250125.1 of Pseudopipra pipra. NCBI lineage: Eukaryota > Metazoa > Chordata > Aves > Passeriformes > Pipridae > Pseudopipra > Pseudopipra pipra. Next base: position 5,368,027 of record NC_087551.1, on the reverse strand, counting down.
AGCGCGACGGGAACAACACCCTCATCGCGGCGGTGGCCGAAGTCAGGGTGCAGCGGCGGCCGGTCAAGAGCAAAACAGGTGAGCTGGTCCTTGTCCCCAGACTCCTGTACCTTTGCCCTGACTAGAACAGCCCTTCCAAGGGAAGTCTGGAGTCTCTGCTCCTTGGCCCTGTTCACTGGGATCTTTTTATTTAAGAAAACCACAAAGGTTTTGAAAACGCTCTAAAGCAGGGACCTAACCTGGTGAAGCGGCTGCCGCTCTCCTTGTGCAGAAATAAGTGAAAAAACAAGGCTTAAGAACTGAGATTGGTTTTCTTTGTAGAAAGCCTGGAGTTGGCCCCCTGGGTTCACAGCAGGACTGACTGCTCTCCTGTCTCTTCCAGATTTCCTGGTGCCGTTGCTGAGCTCGGTCCTGACAGTAGCCTGGATCTGTTGCCTGGTCACCGTGTTTTACTGGTGCATCCGGAAGCGCCGAAAGCAGAGCAGCCACACTCACACGGCCTCTGACGACAACACCACCAACAACGTGAGGGAGCAGCTGAACCAGATCAAAAACCCCATTGAGAAACACGGAGCAAACACTGTCCCCATTAAAGACTACGAAAACAAAAACTCCAAAATCGCCAAAATAAGGACACACAACTCCGAGGTGGAGGAGGATGACATGGACAAGCACCAGCAGAAGGCCCGATTTGCCAAGCAGCCAGCCTACACTTTGGTAGACAGAGATGAAAAGCCCCCCAACAGCACCCCTACAAAACACCCAAACTGGACAAATAAACAGGACAACAGAGACTTGGAAAGTGCACAAAGCCTAAATCGGATGGAGTACATCGTATAGCAGACGGTGGGGTGCTGCCATGCAGGGCCTTTAAGTATCATTATAAAGGCACTCAAGAGCTTGTAGTTCTTAAACTGTTGTGTAATATTTGAGTCTAAGGCTATTATTTACTTAGAATCCCTGTGTTAATTTAAGTTTGGACAAGCTGGCTTACACTGGCAATGATAGTTGCTGTGGTTGGCTGGAATACCAAGTGCTGCATTTCACATCTATGCAAAACTAGTCAAAAGTGCCCTCCCGTAAATTCAGCCGCAGCTGATCCATCATGGAAACGTTCCATAAGGTATCACATAGCCTTATTACTCTTCCTTAGTGTTCATTTTTTTTTTCCTTTTTCTGCCAGATGTTCCGATTTATACAGTTTCTTTAGAATAATACATTTTATTTATATTTATTGAATTTGAGTTTTTTGTATATTGGTTTTATGGTGACGTACAACTAGTTCTGTATTTGAAAGTGCCTTTGCAGCTCGGAACCACAGCAACTATCAAAAATAAGTTTATTATTTATTTTTTTATTGTATTTTTGTTGGGGGCGGGTGGGGGGAACTTGTCAGCAGTTGCTGGTAAATGAAGAATTTAAAGAGGAAAATGTGTCAAAAATAGAAGTTTGTATAGATATGTAAATAATTCTTTTTTTATTAATCACTGTGTATATTTGATTTATTAACTTAATAATCAAGAGCCTTAAAATATCATTCCTTTTTATTTATATGTATGTGTTTAGAGTTGAAGGTTTTTGATAGCATTGTAAGCTCGTGGCTTCTTTATTTTGAATTTATTTTCTTGTTACATGTTGCCTATATGCCAAAACTAAGGTGTTCTAAAATAGTTTATTTTTAATAGGATGGGCTTTCATGCCTTGATGCTGGTTTTTGTACAATGTCAAACGTTTGAAACACCTTCCATAGTATCACTTTAAGACTCTTTGTAAGTACTGACTGAGGCAGTTTAGAGAATTAGACTAGAAAATTTTTTTTGCTGCTTTAGACTTGAAAACCGAGTGACAGGCAGATAATCTGCTAAGGAGCAGTTTAAGGGAACAAAACTGAGCTATTACTTTATGTAGATGAAATGTGAGTGGTTGCATGTAATTAAAAATATCAAATTAGCGTGTGAAGTTGGAAACACAGCAATCTTATTTTGTAAATTCTAATTATTTTTTTTCTCACCATGAAATATGTAATACTGAACCACTTGTAGATTTGACTTTTTTTTTGTAATCTACTGCATTTAGGGAGTATTCTAATAAGCTAGTTGTTGAATACTTGAACAGTAGAATGTCCAGTAAGATCACTGTGTAGGTTTGCCATAGATTACACTGCCCGCCTTAACAAGTGAGGAAATCAAAGTGCTATTACGATGTTTAAGATCAAAAGGCTTATAAACATAGTCATCTCGGTGGTTAACCATTGAGATCATGAAGATACCTTGTATTGTGATATTAGTGTTATATGAAAATGCATCTTTGATGTGTTGTTCCTGGCAATAAATCTTGAAAAGTAATATTTATTAAATTTTTTGTATGAAAACATAAAAGAGCGTGGAGATTATTGAGCTTGGAGGTGCTCCCGGCCACTCCGTTGTGCAAATCCAGGGGCAGGTGCTGCTGTAGGTTTTCCAAGACCTGCCCCTGCCTTTGGTGGAGTCAGTTTTTTTGTGAGATGATTACATGTTCCCCTCTGGCTCCCAATGGGATTGAAGGGGTTTGCAAGCAGCATGTCCCTCGTTCTCACTGTCTCTTGGCCAATGTCCCTCTGTGTATTCCCCAGAGGATGATGGTGTGACTGCAATTGTGCAACGAGTTTACTCTGCTCGGGCCAATGAGCTGCCCCCAGATGTAACCAAATCTAAGTAGCTAGGCAAGATCCAAAGTGCTGACCTGGATGGGAAGGGATCCATAGATCCTGCTGATTTCTGATGGGCAAAAAGTGCTTTGTAAAGCATAAAATAAACTCTTAAAGTATTCAACACGACGGCTTTGAATGCTGAACTAATGCTGCCCCTCCCACCCAAAGGGGGTGCCTGGGGAGGTGCAGGGGTTGGCTGGCTCATGGGCTGCTCTGAATTTGGCATATTCTGATGAAGCTGCAAAGTTGTTTTGGGAAGGGGCTAAAAGCTGAGGGAACAATTAACTGTGTAACAAATTAATTGAAAAAGAGTTAAACCAACCCGCTGCAAGGTTAGGCCTTTGCATCCATATTTGTTTGTGGTAAATAAATGGATATTTTCTACAAAGATTGCTGCAATATGAATACAATGAACGCTGACAAAATCTGACACTGAGAAATACTTTGTTATGTACCTTCTTTACAGCTGTCTAAAAAAAATGATAAAATCTAATTAGTGTTACTTTTTCTTTTAAACTCACTTCAGAAGGAGGTTTCCACCGTGGCTGTGCTACCTTGGTGGGGGGGCTGCTCTTACTCTTCCCAATCACATGCCTGGAGCCTTGTCAGTGCAGTGCCTGCTGAATGGGAAGTCAACAAGATTAGCTTCATCTGACCACTTCAATAATTCCCCATCAAACAAATCCCACAAGTATTTATTTCCCTTTGTTCCCTGGCTTCTAAATCTGCAGTAAAGCAAACACGGCGTGTCCAAAAAAAGCCACTTCAAGATGATAGAATCTTCCACCTGCCTGCAAAGTGCAAAGCCAGGCTAGTCCCTGAATGCTTTCCCATGCTTTGAATGTTGCATTAACCATCACCCTGATGTCTGCTGTTCGTGTGGGTCTCAAATTCAGTGACACAGAAACAACCATCTCCTTCCAAATGGCTGAAACACACCTGAATTGGCAGGAATTTGAACCCGCCTTCCATTAAGCAAAAAAATAATTTAAAAAAATAGAGCATTTGCAATTCCTTGGAACCTACATTTGCCAGGCTTCTTCAAAACCTACCGAGGCAAATTCTAATCACAGACTTAATCGTTGCACATAGTGACAAAGCTCTTTAGGTCTCTGAAGACCCAGTGAAAGAAAAACCTGAGTTCCTCAAGCTTCAAAATAAGTCAGAGCCCTGAGCACAGTGTTCATTTATTTACTTCCAGCCTTTCCTGTGCTCCAAAGTGCTCTATGGATCAGGCAGAGGGTTTGTTACTGCAGAGCTCCTCCACACACAACTTGCTTTTCCCACAGATCTCATTTCATTGCTACCTCGTGGCGTTAGAAAATTAGAACTGCACGAGCTGTACAGAGGGAGGGAAGAAAATTCTGTGCAATTGCTGTAATGGTATTTATTAATTAATCCTCATATCTCAATGGTAGCTCCAAAACTTGCACTGGTGAATGTACCACAAAACCAGTCCTCCAGAGGCCAGATCCACCACCACGCTGGGGGCTGGTCTAGAAGTGGTTTCCGTTGCCATGAAAATAAATAGAAACATGAAGTTTAAGGCTTCCCCGTTAGAATACCAAGGCACACTTATTTTTGTGGAAATCATTCTTTGCCAGTTCATACTTTACTACTCAGGGAAGACACATTCTGTCTAGTCAGGAGAAGTTTCCCACTGCTACTGTTTGTTCTTTGGACCCTTCTCCATTTAAGGACTGAAAAATACGTCTTTCCTCAGCTGCCGGTTAGGCACTAAAATAAAATAAATTAAATAAAATAAAATTACTCCCCTTAGCACACTCAGCTTTGCTCTACCTACAGCTAATTGGACGTGCCAGATCTGGGTTTGGTTCAGCTCAAGCACGGCCACATCAAAGCTCTGCACCTCCGCATGGAAAGGGCCCGTCTTACGCAGAGGTAACCGGGAAAGGTGCTGATGGTGCATGTTACATCAGCCTGAATGCCAATATATTCCTGTCACCAGGGGAACACCAGCCTTGGGAACGGCTCCCTCTGCACTGCTAACAGGAGCCAAGGGCAGCCAAGAGCACTGGGACATCTGAAGCCTCAAATGTGAACCAGTTTGGGCCCCAAACACGAGACCTGCACCTTCAAGCCATGGTGCTTTTCCCTTCCACAGACACAGCACCTGCACACCAAGAGTTCAGGTTATTAACCGGCTCCCTGCCAAGCTAGGAAGGTACAAGGTTATGCTCTCGGTGGATCCTCCAGGATTCCTGACTCTGCTCCTTATCCCCAGCCCTGAGGCTGAATGCAGCCCTGCCTCCCCAGCTCTCTGGGGCCCAGAGCACTGCCCCTGCCATCTGCAGAGTCACAAGGCAGAGCCTTCATGGGTTTGGGAGTGCATGCAAAGATGAGAAGTTCTGACAAGGGAAGTACCAAATTCAGCCTTTTCCGCCCCAGAAGATGGAAGTGATTGCGTAACCTCCCCCTCTCCTCCTAAAGGAAGCAAGAATACTTAAGTATATTTAAGATTTTTTTGGCTTCCCCTTTTTTCATGATTATTGTTTGCCCATGCACACAGAGTTTGCCTGCAAAGGTCAGTGACTGCTCCCAAAAGAGGGGAAAACAGGAAAATAACCATGCAACAATTAATTCCAATTTGTGGGGGAGAGGAGGAGGAAAGGGGTGCAGGATCTGAATGGTTCAGCAGCTGCTTCCCCAGCACTGGGGCAGCAGCAGAGCCATGTGGGATCAGACATGGGCGTCAGACCAGAGCTCCAGCCCAGATCTGCCAGGGAGCACCTTCCCTGTGATGTGCAAATTGTTTCAACCAGTTTCTCTACAGGGTGGAGAAATAAATCTCTATTCCTTTTATTCCAGAGCTGTGAGATCATATTAATATTAAAAAGGGGCATGCCCGGCTCTAGAATGAGAGCTTAAGACACTTTTCTTTAAAGATCTGATGCATAAATAAAAAAGATAATTATGGTGGCAGCAAGTAAAGCAGTTATGGAGCTCCAGAGCACCAATTCCTACTACTGTACTACAGGATTTAACTCGGACAGAATGGGAACAAATCACTGAAATCCTCACAAGGTGCACTGTCAGCTCTCACAGGAACAGATCCCCAGCTCTGGAATAATTTATGTGGATAGTAAAGAGGGTAGGACAGTTGTGGTTAATTCCCTGGGCAATTCCCAGGTTACAGCTGACATGCCCTGTGACACTACATCATTTCCACAACTCTTTTAGGATTTCTCAGCAAAAGCCAACACCAAACAAAAGGTCCCCATCTAAAAACGTCACCTTACTGCCACCGTGGAAAGGACAAGGCCACACACTATCAGGTTCCATTTTAATTATCTGGGGGGAAAAAAGGTGGGCAGAAACACTTGAATGAGTTGACTCAAGAATTTGCAGTACAAGTTCCTTACCCAGCTGGCTTTCCCTTGGAAAACTTCCCTCAGTGCTGCCCCAGCCATCAGGATAAGCACATGTGCCTCCCTCTCAGTTCAGCTGCTTTGATATCCCTCTGATGAAAGGCTCCTGTGCTGCTGTTCCCCCAGCCCACATCTTCTCCTTCACACAGGTGAGGGGAAGCCAGTTAGTGCTCATTAGAGGAGAAAAAAAAAAAAAGCACAAAGCAAAGAAGTGAGGAGTGCCTTTTATTAAAGCTAATTTCTGAGGCCAACCCACACTTCCCACTGCTGGCAAAGAGACTCGGCGTTATTGCCTCTGTTTGCTGCAGCCTGTTTGAATACAGAACAAAACCTCTCACTGGTACTGATACAGCCAGGAGATAACTATTCACAACATGCAATCTGGGAAAGTCTGTATTTTACATCTTTCTTATTCCCACTGCAAACAGAAAAATATTTCCTCTGTTATTTTTTTTTTTTAGAAAGAACCCATTTTCCAGTCAAAAACCAATGGGATGAAAATGTCAATTAAATCTCAGCCAAGGCAAGGGAGAAGGAACTCCCTGACCAAATAAATGGCTCCTTAACACCTCACTTGGACAAAACCTTCTGCAGCAAGGAAAGTTTGGGTTCTTACCTGGCAGATAACACCATAATTAACACAAAGCTTAGTGCTCACAATAAGTCTTAGGATGCTTTAAACCTTCCTATGGATCAACACTGGGCAAGGGAGATTTTACATCAGCTGCTTCCTCTTTATAAATGATTACGTAAAAGGCTGGTCTAGCTTTTGATGTGTGTTTAAACACAAAAGTTCACTAAACAAATATTTTTAACTCCTTTGATGTAAAGAATAATGGAAACAATCGTCTGCACCCATAGAAAGTGTTTCTCTAGGAAAGGGCTGTTTCACTATCAGCAAAGAGCACAGACCAAATGAACCAGATGATTCATCAAAAATAAAAACCCACCAAAGCTGGCTGGTTTGAGAGAAAAAACTGAACCAAAGATACTGTTTCTGTGCTTCAGTGGCAGTTTCAGAACAGAAGAGAGCCTTAAACATTCCTTACTTTTAACAGAAAGGTGTGCTTGTGCTGTTCAGAAGCAAACTGGTAACAGAAAGCCACAGCCAAGATTTGGAAACAGCTCAGTTTCCAGCTTCCTTTTTCTCCCTAAACTTGATTAAGGAAATCAGGTTTGTGGTTCAAAAGCATGTCAGACCACACCTCTGCCAGTCCTCTGGGTGCAGCTGATAAAGAAAAAGCAAAGTCTGAGAAGAGACCCTGGGCTTAAAATAAAGAGATAACAGACATGACAGTGACACAGCCTGAGTGTCCCAGCACCACCCAAAGCACCCACCAGGTTTGCAAAAGGGAAGCTATTACAGAAGTCCTGTTGCACAGACAACAGAAACAACAGTTTTGAGCAGCAACACCACCTAAAATCCAGAAATGACCATCGATTCAAAGCTCTTTCCCTGAATAACTGCATTTCTGAGAGGATCCAAGACACGACTTTTTCAAGGAATGAAGCTCTAAATACAGAGCCTCGAACCCAGTGAGTCAGTGAGGGCAGCAGAAATGGTGCAACTTGGCACTTGTGAGAAAGTTTGATGTATCCAAGCCCCCTATAATGTATGGCATTCCTTTGTAAGGGTGCAGGCAGGTATCTTATCCAGTTAAGATTACAAATAAATTGTAATTATAAGGTTAAACCACATTTAATAACGTTAGGAGATAATAAAAACTGTATGTGGTTGCCCTCTGGTTTCTGACACTTGAGTTATCTATGCTAAAACCTTAATATAAACTATCCAACTATTTTAATTACTCTTATTTTTCTGATAAATACTTCATTAAATGTCCTTATACCTCTCTCAAATCCATCAAAAAGGTGCTTTTTACTCCCTTCCTGGCCCAGTATCTCCAGTCCATAAAAAAGACAACAGTAAACATACCTCAAGCTCTTCTTCCTCCAAACCAGGTTTTTGGCAGCCTTGGTTATGCTGTTACTAGGAAAGATCTCTTAGCAGAGCCTGAAGCTGGGTAAGGATTAGCAACCTGACTGCAAAGCACCGAGAAACATCACACAAACGGCTGAAAGAAAAAAGAGAACACGTCCTCTAGACAGATGCAGAATCTTTCTCTCTTTACAGCAAGAGCAGACATTATTTCTTGTAGAAGGAAGCTGTACAATCAACAGTGCCTTGCTGTCAGCTGCTGAGCTGCCAGCTCCCATGAGGACCGGTGTTACACCACCAGCTCTAATGCTCATGGATGTGAATCATCTTCTTAACCCCAATGAGGAGATCCACAGTCCTAAGGAAATGGCAGTGAGATTTTTCTAAATGGCTTCAGATAAAATCACAGAATCGTAGAATATGCTGAGTGGAAAGGGATCCACAAGGATCATCAAAGACAGCCCCAAGAATCCCACTCTGTGCCTGAGAGCATTGTCCAAACGCTTCCTGAACTCAGACAGGGGGCCATGAACACTTCTCTGGGGAGCCTGTTCCAGTGCCCAACCACCCTCTGGGGGAAGAACCTTCTCTTAACACTCATCCTAAACCTCCCCTGATAGAGTTTCATGCCACTCCCTGGTCCCCACAGAGCAGAGATCAGTGCCTGTCCCTCCTCTTCCCTCACGAGGAAGTTATAACTGCAGTGAGGTCTCCCCTCATCTCCTCCTCACCAAGTGCCCTCAGCCGCCCCTCACACGACTTCCCCTCAAGGCCCTTCCCCGCCATCATGACCCTCCTTTGGACACTCTCTAATAGCTTAATATCTTTTTATATATTGTAGCACCCCAAACTGGCACAATATTCAAGGTGAGGCCACCCCAGAGCAGAGCAGAGCAGGACAATCCCCTCCTTGCCCAGTGATGCTCTGCCTGATGCCCCCCAGGACACGGTTGCCCCTCCTGACTGCCAGGGCACTGCTGACTCAGTGTCCGTGGTCACGCTCATTTGAAGAGAATTACGAAAGAAAATTGCTCATAAATTTATTTTACACACTTATAAAAGGCAGATATGAAATAAAGTTACGTTTCCTTAGCTCATTAGCATATAAATTTAAAAAGCAGCATGAAAAGGCACCGTGCAATGAAAAATGACCTCTGTCTTAAAGTAAGAACTAACTGGGGTATCACTAACACATGAAAACCACAATGTTGTCCTTGCATTAAACAGGGCCTGATTTTGAAAAATAAATGCATGTCCATATGTTTATGTCTGAACTTCACCCCAGAGCAATGTTTGCACACCCAGGTGTAACTATATAAATCTAACTACATAAACCCAACCTTCACTTTTCCAAAGACTGAATGCATGATCACTTGTACCCACAACGTGGGCTAGAAATAAATGTTCATATCAAAACTCCACAAGCAGAAAACTGCAGTTATTTTGAAACCTGGCTGAAAAGGTGGGCCTCAAATTATCAGCTATTAATTCTGGTTAAAGGTTTTTTTGAAATAAGCTCAATTTGCCTTACTGATGTACAGATCATGTGAATAAACCATGAACTTTCTAGCACAAAGGATAAATTTTTAGTAAAATAAACTATGTGTTCAGAAACAAGCAAAACACTGAATAACTGCAGCTGCTAACAGACCAGGAAAGGGGTTTTATTGTGCTGCCATCAGCTGATACGACTTTCTAAAAACACTGAAACATACCCAGAACTAAAATTTTGCTTAGTAAATATTGAGATTTTTGTTTCTATAAATATGACACTGGTTCATGCAATATTAATATCTAACTTGTAAAGACTTCAAAGGATTATCCTCATTATGGTTCCAAATGACTAACATACTTAGTTAACTAAAACTTCTTAAAATGTCTTCTCTAATTTTGATTTCATATTTTTATGATTTTCCATAATCTTGAATTGCTTCCTACTTTTTGCTTACACACAGATTTGGGTGACCACTTGTGCCACCAAGGTAATACTCCAGATTCTATGACTTCTTAAGCCTTCGAAGTTTTAACTTCCTGAGACCATTTTCAGCTTCTTTTTTTCTTTTTTGGGGAAGCTTCTCTGAAGACACAGCTTGCAGTTCCAGACTCGGTGATGGCATCGCAGGCAATCCCTCAGTGGCTGTGCTTGGCTCATGTTGGCTTGTCTGCACTCTACTGTTCCTCACAGAAAGAGGCTGAGAGGGTTCTTTTGTCCAAGTCAATGATTGCTTGTCAGCTGCAGTCTTTGCCCTGTCTTGCTTAGAAAACAACCTGGAATTACGGGGGGTCTTCTCCCCCAGGAATGGACCCAAACAATCAGCATTGCACTTACTCATTTCTGGATGGACAGAAATTAAAGGAGTCCCTTCAGAGGACACTTTTTTGCATTGCTCTAACTTCTCCTCTGAACCACAGCTCTTTAGTTGAGCCTGTGTTTTGGTCACTTTTTGACTTTGTTTTGGACCCAGCAGTGCTGACTCAGAGCTGCAAGGAGGGTTCTCACTTAGAAGACTCGACTCCAACCACTCCAGAGCGTGAGGTTTTTGCTGGCTGCTAACATCATCTGCCTGTCTCTGATTAACATAATTTTCCAGCTCTAAAACAGGAAGCTCCAAGCTGCTCCCAGCTGTATTTGTGCAGTCCTTCAGCAGGCCTGGGCTGCGACGTCTCACATCAGAGCGAGGGCTGAGAGCAGTTTGACAGTCGCTCTTTCTGTTCTCTGCCTGCGAGTCCACCGAGCCAAGATACACTTTCTTGGAGCCCTTGCTGATTTGAGGTTGGCTTGCACTGCTCTTCCTTGTTTTTGTCCTTTTCACACTGCAATGAAAAAGGAATTTTGTTTTTTAAATTAAAAAAAAAAAAGAATCTTTGCTGCCTCACTTTGCCCCTCTTCCAAACCCTGGAACATCACTAGGGCCACCCTCTTTCTGAACATGGGAAAAACCCCTGTATATCATCTTGACAAGCAGCAATGTTTGTCTAGTGTGCATAATATCAAGTGTTATCCATCTGATTTTCCACTGCACTAGGGGAGAACCCTATTTATTAATGACTAAGCCATGAAGGAGTGAGTTCACATTCTATTCCAAGAGGCAGAACTGGATTCATTACAGATGTTAAAGGTCAACACAGCATAAGTATATTGAATTCCTTCCTGAACTGGCTTGATAAAATAGCATTTCATAAGTGCCTAAATGATTCCAAACCATTCCCATACATCCACATGCATAATGTATAGCTACAGGACAGAGGGGGCTGGCAGGGAGAGGCACTGAGTGTGTCTCTGTGTGAGAGCTTCTAATCTCTATTTTAGAATGTTCCTCTGGAATTTTTCCCAGGCCATTTCAAAGCGTTACTTCGGAGTTAACCACTGCTCATCTGGTATCAAGGTCGCTCATCTGGGAAGGACTCAGTTAATGCAAGTAGATGATATTCTAAAAGGAATTATACAGGAAAATGGGATCACAAGGGACCTGATGGAGTGTCAGTACATAAGCACCCCTTGGCAGTGTGTTACCCACAAACCCAGATTTCACACAGGCCATAAGATCAACTTTAAGCCCAAGCACTGAGGCTGCATTTTGAGTCTAAAAATGTCACTTTAACTGTGACCAATGGTCCAGTTTCTCAAAATGAACAAAACAATACATCTGCAAAGTGTTTTTCACCAGATTCAAGCATCACATATTTATTTTGGCTCAGAGCTTCATTCAAGGAAAAAAACAGCCTGTTTTGATTCTGCCCAGTGCTATGTGAGATATCTATGTGGGTTGTAAGAGCTTTCTGCATGCTGTAAAAACTGCAACAATCATTTTATGTGCTTATCCCCACTAGAGTAGTAGTCTCTTGGTAATTTAAAACAATCTTTTGTAAAACAGTTTGTATTATTTGAAATTTTATTACATAGGCTAGATCCTACCAACCCAAATTTTACCCATTATAAATTCAAAAGCTTAGAAAGAATAGTGACATACATTCTTTTCAGGATGTCTTGCTTTATTTGTTCATTCAGACTGATCTTAAGCTCCTTGTTCTCAGTAGATTCAGTAAAATATTCAGATGCCCCACTGGAAAGTTCTTCTTTCTGCTCCAAAAGAAAACACAGGTTTAAAACATGACACATCAAGCCATGATTATTCAACAGAAAACTCCACTTCTAATACTAAGACTTACAGCTGTTCTTTATTATTTTGATCTGAGCGGTCTAAGAGAAACAATTATTTTTAATCTTTTAATATTTGGGAGTCTAGTCAGCTCCCTCCCCTTTCAGACTCCCGACCAACATATTTCATATGCTAAAATACACCACAAACAAACAGGACTGCAATGTAAAGGATGGAGCTTTCCAAACCAGCCTGAGGAAACTGCTGGCAAATATTTGACATCTTTGTGGCTCAAACTGTGACAAATGCCAGGAATCTCTCTTGCAGACAGGAGCATGTTTGTCAGTCAGATTTTTTTCTGAAGAGACTGACTGGCGCAGCGGTCTCTACGCTTATTCTCCGAGGAATTCCCAGAGCTTTCCATACTTAGGAAAAACACACAGAGTGGTATTCGCTCCCTGAAGAAGGCAAGGGTTAAAACTTTTAATTCTAACATTTAAACTCCCAGATTGTAGTGGTTGGCCACTACAGGACAACAGGGGAATTCTTTCTGGTCTCAGCTAACAGCAGCACCATGGTTTTACATAATACGAGGTTGGGGCGAGCGGGAGGGAAGGAAAATGCTCTTTTTCTTCAAGCTGTGAGCATTTCCTTTCACAATGAAACAATCTCCATCAGAGAAGGGCCATTTGCTGACTTCACTATTAACTACCACATACTCCAAAAAAGTATTATCTCCCAGGCTATGGAGGAGAGGGGAAAAAAAAGTGGTAAAGGCAAGAAGAGAAGAGGCTTTGTGCATCTCCTTGGCTTTGACAGCACTTTTCTCCATCAGCCTGAATGAAGCAGCCTCTGACAGGGGCTCAGCAAACACAGGGAGGGCTTATTTAGCCCATTCCTTGCTCTGTGCCATGAAAAGAACACACTGGAACCAGGTGGTATGGAAGAACCCGTGGAGGCACAAAGCCAAAGCCCGTACACCACTCCTGCCTGGAAAATGCCTCAAGGAACCTGTCACTTAGGGGAGATTAAGCCCTGCCCATTTTTATTTCTGTTTTAAAGGAGATGGGGGAAACCTCCATGCTCTTTCCAGAAGAAATAGCCAGTGAAAACAGCTTCCTCTTTTGTAAACAGGAGGGTAGTCAGGCAAACAAATAAAGCCATTTCGGCACTTAAACTACAGCTGTTCCGAGGTTCCTTTCAGAGGCAAATCACGAAAATGTGTGTGTGTGTATTGAGAGCTGCATCAAGTACTGTCCACTAATGGTGCAAGGAGTGTGTTTACAGCAGGCAGAAAACGCATGGGACTTACCTGCAACGTGATTTCAACCCCAGAAATCAAGCTTAACTAGTTTAATCTGAGGCATTAATTGCTGCTTCTATTCTTGTTACAGGTAGATTCCCCTAATTTGACTAAATACGTTTTTGTACTTTGTAAACTATTAAAGACTGGAATATTATTAAGATACTCAAGAGTTTTGCTAATTTTAAGACAGACTGCAAAGCCTGAAGAAACTATTCTGATTTCCAGTAACAGTCACACAACTTGGACTGAAGGCTCTTGCACAATCCTCCTGCATCAAAGCAGCTGGAGAGCACTGACACTTGGCCAGGGAGCAGGAGCCCAGGCAGAAGCATTTGAGTTTCTGCTGTAAGGTGAATTCTGTTAAACCTTCTCCAGTCCTCAACTCCAGTCCTCAACTGTGCCAGGATCCCCAGCCCACTAAGGGAATCCTTGCACATGTGGAAAGTGGCACTTGCTCCAAAGCCCAGGGGAGAACTGGGGGCAATTCCTGTCCACGCTCACTCCTGCAGATCAGCAACAAACCTCAGATCTAACTTGTATCTGATCTGAAGCAGAGTGGGAAGAGCAGACCCTGGAGACAGGCAAAGGTGACCAAGTCATGTCACCTGTGAGTTAAGTCAGGCTGGAGTGAACACTCCAGAGGTGAAGGACTAACACATTCCCTCACCATGCTATCATCAACCTTTTGTTTTGCTTTCAAATACCTTATCGCACAGAGCGGTGACAGAAAAGGGTTAAGGCATCAAAAAAAATTAAAAATCAGAATGATTTATATGTGAAACACTTCTGAACATGCCCTCTAAGTACAGTAGATTTTCCCCTCGGAACCACACCCTGTAAGTGCTGTATTTTGAGAGCTGAACAATTAACATAAGGCATATGAGTCAGTCTTTGAAAGACTCTGTGGGAACCAGAGAGCCTTTTGCTATTAGGAGTGATGTAAACTCCCTAAGGCTGGAATAAGTCCACAATAGAAGGCAGAGAGAGTCATAAATAACAACAATGGGCACTCCATATACTACTAAGACACTCAGCCATTATTGGTGATACTTCCTTTATTTTCTTTATTAGACTTAATAATTTTAGTTAATTAAAAAAAGAAAAAATCTCTCTCTGTTTTGGGAATACTATTTATTTCCTATGGGAACTTCAGGACTTGTTAAAGAAATAAAAAAAAGCTAATCTGCTCTCATCCTGTCTAGTAATCCCAAATTCCTTTTAGGCAGTGAAATAATTAAAGAAAAATATTCCAGGCATAAAAGGGAGGACAGCAGAAGCAGACATCATATAAACAATGACACCATGACAGAGAAAAACGTCAAAGCACCGCCAGACTTGCGACTCGACTCTGAAAGAGCTGCAGGGAGTGGGATTGCTGCTAACAAATTAAAACCACATTTCTTGGCAAATTGTTAAAGACAGACATATTTACATTTGTATAGAGACTGGGTGGGCACAAAAGATTAAAATGCTTCTCTAGCCCTTGAACTGCCAAGTTCTATTAGAAATATGTGCTCTTAAAACCCCGGGGTAAGCTCACTCCTTTTTGTCACTAAAACTGGGCAGAGAAGGGCCTGCAGAAGTGAGGCTGACCAAGTCTTACCAGCCATCCTGCTCATAACACTGGCCTCCCCAAACCTGATTTTTAAAATCCTTAGCACTTATCCAAAGAGAAGTCTGGGAGGAAAAACCCTGTATCGAGACCTAGAGAGAAATACGTCTGTTAGGCACACACAACATACTTCAGTTAAGGTTTATCAAATTGAAAATTCTTTTTCTTTTTTTTTTTTGGCTATCTCACTCAACTTACTACTCACTCACATTGAAAAAGAAATTCTCAAAAATGTAAAAGGGGTCACTGCCATCTCCAGCTCTCTCCAGGGCAGCTGAATTCAGCATTAAATACCTGTTAAAGAACTCCTCATGGATGGGCACTTGTGAGGAACCCTCACAACTCACTACCCTGAAGAAGAGTGAAAGGTTTTGGCCTTTTCAGCCTGACAATAAACTCATACAAATACTGATTATTTTTTTTTTCCAGTCTAAGGCTGGGTTGAAAGAAAACCTTCCAAACTGAACAATGCTGCCCCCCTTTCCTGCCTTCTCATTTGGTGTCATACTTTCTAGTTGTCTCTTACTCTTCTCAGTGGCACACACTTCTGTACCAATGAAGTAACACTAAGGGATAAATAAATTTAATGTCTGGTTAACCAAAAAAAAACCCCAAAACAAACTACACTGTTTTTAAAATGCACTTATCAATGTGGCTCATCAAAAATACTCGGTAGAAAACATCAATGGGTTCAAGAAATCAAATTTTGTATCAGAGTGGCAAATGGGAGGGGACTATAAATGTAATAATGTAGACAAAATTATGAACTGAAGTATTATCCCAGGTACACACAGTAAAACTAAAATCAGTGAAATTAATAAGACAGAAAGCCTTATTTAGGGGAGCTTTATGTAAGCTGGCAATTGCATGATTTCTTTAATGCCACTCTAAGCCATAGCCAGAGCTCACCCATCAAAGATAACCTTTAGGTTTCAGAGGTGTCCTAAGAGATGACTGGCAGATCAGAGAGGTCAGACAGGACTCCTGCCAATCTGATAAGCAAAAAAGGGCTCCTAAAGCAAGTGAGGAGGCTTGTGAGTGAAGGATGAATCAGATACTCTAATCTAACTGATAAAAAAGTGACAGAGACAGGACTTTGGGTCTCGTCTCCTGCCCTCTCCCATCCCACATGAAGGAAAAGCTTCCCACAGTTTCACAATGCAAATTTTTTGCATTTCCAATGTAGTGATGCATCTGTCCTGGCAGATGAACTGCAACCACATCATAAAACATTCACACAAGTTTTCCAAGTACAGAAATGGATCCTATTTTGAACCTGAAATCCAGTTCTTTGATCGGACTTGCGGAATATTGCTCTGCATTTTAAAGTTGACCGTCCTGCTCTAAATGTCAGTAAGTTCCAGTAAAAACCATGAAGGATCATTCCATGTTACACACTGGAGTACTTAGTTTTTTTTCTTTGAAATAGGTATTTTTAAGGAATGCTGGTGGTTTTCAAAAATTCTCCAATTTCAATCTTGAAAAGAATGTAACAAGCAGAGCAAACTGCATTTCTCTGGAGGAGCAGAACTATTCAGCTTACCCATGGCCTAGCATAGAAAGCAAAATCAAACTCCTGGATCCGTGCAGTCCTCATTATCCTCTACCAGATTTCATTTTAATTAAGTTTTTGCTTGTCTGCACTGTTTAGTCCAAGGGTTGGCCCCATCTGTTACAAGCCCCTGTGATACACATTCCACTTTCTCAACCTCCAAGGTGTGAACCCAAGTTTCTCACTTGATACATAAGTCCTGGCAACTCCAAACATTCCAAAGGTCCCCAAAGCATCATCAGATTAGCTCAAAGCATGTGACTTCTATGAGGAAAATGCCTCCTTCCTTTTGAAGTATTTGGTTCAGATTTTAATTGTGTATTACATACAGCAGGAATCCCACACTACCCTGAATGTAAGAAATTCAGAGTTCTCTAGATTTGCATTTGAGCAGTTGCAAGAGAATAGAAGATAGAAAAATTCCTGCTGTAAATGGCATAGAACAAACAAAATCTGATACTCCACAAAACCTAAAGCTGCAGGGGGGGCCTTTTTAAAAAATCAGACCTATCTGTATCACAGAGAGCAAAAACACCCATCCCACTTTCTAAAGGCACAGAGGGTGCTCCCGAAACAACCAATTTATTTACATACCAAGGAGCACGTGACACATGCTGTGTGCATTTGCTTGAAGGCAAGAAGTGCTAAAATTAATGTTAAGTAATTGAGCTATTAATCATTCTGATTTTATATGCTGATGCTACAAGACTCAGATTCTATCTTCAGAGAAAGTGTCCCCTGATAAGAAACGGAGGAACAGACAACAGCTTTTCAACCAAAATAACTTCTCTCAGTGACACTGAAGAGAAATCTAAAGCATATTAATGGTGCAATTTTATTTTTTTAAAAGAAAATCAATGTCTCATAGGCAGGCAACTTAACTGAATTGAACTTTGCATTTGCCT
This sequence comes from Pseudopipra pipra, assembly GCF_036250125.1. Lineage (NCBI taxonomy): Eukaryota > Metazoa > Chordata > Aves > Passeriformes > Pipridae > Pseudopipra > Pseudopipra pipra. The sequence goes on along the minus strand of NC_087551.1, from coordinate 5,350,535 downwards.
TTCCAGATATAGTAAGGGTTATATGACATAAGGGTTATATGACATAAGAGAATACTACCTAGAGTACATGATGTACACAGGAACATGATTCATATATTTCAAACTTCATTACTGACAGAAAAAAAATCTGGAAAAAATGTACAAATTTTAAAAACAAATATCTTTTTATGCAATGACAGTGTGCAATAACACAGGTCTTAGAATGAATAACTAATGCTCTTGATCTTGCTGGTTATACAGAAGCAAAATAGATAAAACAGGCAGAACTGCACAGCTCAGGAGACAAATAATGTTCAATAATTTAATGTTTTAACTTGGTTTCCAAAACAAACACCACTACCACCACTACCCCAAAGACCCTCAAGATTTCTGAGGTGATCTGTCCCTCCAAATAACTTAAATCACTACAAATGTTCAAAAATCCTGCCATAAACCTTACCATCATATATTTCAGCTTCCTAGTTAGTCAAGTTATGACCTTCCTCTTAGTTCTAAGAGGTTTCTGCTGAAGGTTGAGGAACAGATTGCTCTTTAAAACAATTAAAAAAAAATTCTCTCGAATATTCTTTGTTCAACAGGAACATAATGAATTATTATCAAAGCCTGGAGTATTTTAAACCTTTCCAAGTCCTACAGCCATCACAGTCTTGCAGATGCAGTACAGCTAAATAAACCCTTTAGCTCACTGCAGCTTTAAACACCATCCCTGCCAGCCTTGCCCCTGCCCCTCTGTCCTCTCCAAGTCTGCAGGGGAAGGAGCATCACTCAGTGCAAAGCACAGAATCAGCTCAAATCCACATGAACCACCAGCTTAAAGCTGTGACAGCAAGAGACTGAGAGGGGGGAGGAAAATGAGGGAGGTGGAAGGATGATGACAGATGATAATATCTTAAATAACCACAAGGCTTTGACAAATGAGGCCTTGTGAACGCAGCTAAGTAGTTGCATTTAAATCAACTGGAGCACTCATATAAGCAGCAACTACCAAAATCAGGCAAAGATTACTCAATTTGTCCCTGCTTTTTGAAGATTGCTTCATATGGAAATCATTTCATGTGCTTAATCTTTTATACTGCAGCTACAAGGACCATCTGTATTCCTGCTCTCCTTCACCTGGATTTTGCATAATGAGGTACATAATCTTTTATTGAAGATGTATTCCACTTACTTGTTGGCTTTAAGACAATGAGTATTACTTTTTATTTCATTCCATATATACTCTAATATTCTGTCTGCTTTTCCAATAAATAATGCTACAGAACAAAGGTTTGCAAATCAATTCCTTGCAGCAATATCTTGGCCTTTTTCCCTGTGATCACACAGTTAATTCACTCAGCAGTTGTTGAGCACTGCAATTGCTCTTTTCAGTAGGAATACTGTGCATTTATCAACAGATGATTTTCATTTACAGCCCTAATGCCCCTCTACCCAGCTCTGGGAGGTTTCTCTGAAACTCTCCACAGCCTTCTCCAGCCTTGGCTAATTGAAATAATTGTGTCAGACTTCATTCCATCATCTGTCCACTTCTCTGGCTCATTAGCACAGCAAACAGCAGACAGCCCTTAGACTTCTGCCATGCAGAAAATACATCAGTTTGGAAGCTATAAGAAGAAACTCAGGCAAGTTCAGACAAATCTCACTGAGGCAATTCACAGCATCACCACTCTCAGGTATCCTCCCTCCCCTTCTGCAGGAGGTTCCTGCCCCGCTGCACAGTTGGCAGAGGGAGCACACACATGCCCCAGCTGCTCCCACCTGAATTCAGGGCACCAGCTTAAAATCCAGGGAAGTTTGGTGTGCATGAATCCACAGGACTGTGACACACAGCAAGATGAGATGCAGGCACACAGCCCTTTTGGCAAAGCCTGCTGCAGGAGTGGTAATCTCCAAGGAGAGGCAGACAGCTGGGACAAAAGGGAATACTGTAAAGCTGCTGTAGCTTCTTTATGAGCGAGTGGAAGAGTTCAGGATCATTACTTTGAGGTGCAGTTTCTCAAAGAGAGCAGCCTGGTGATTCAAGATAATTCAAAGCTACACTGACAGTGAAAGGGAAGTCTCACCCTTACCCAGCACATGGTCCTGCCAAGGATCAACACCGAAGGGATCAACACCGCAGGGACCGGCTGAAAGCGAGCCAGGCAAACAACAGCAAAAAAACCCAAACAAAACTCCCCTTGTTTTCAGAGGGATTAGTGAATGAACCTATTAACCTATTTCCCCACACCTGCCAGTACTGACAGACACTGAGGACAAGAATGCCTGGGGAAGAGGAGAGAAGGCAGGAGGGACTGCATGTTTCACTATCATCAGTCTTGCAGCAGCTTGAGTAGAACATGAGGGATGAGTAAAAAAAAACATGACAGAAGTTTGAAGTGTCAAAAGTGAAAACTCACCAAACCAATTCTTTGCCTGTTCCACTCTGTGGTATTTGGGTAGAGTTCATGTGCAGTTTCCCCTCTCTACCTTTTCAAAAAATGGAATAAACCCTGTTTATAGTTACCAAACTACAGCTTAATACTGTTTTCCTCTGTGTTTCCTATAATGACTGAAAAGAACTCAGAATATTATCTGAAATCACAAGGAAACACTTATAAAAGTTAAAAGGATAATGACATAAAAAGACCAGCAACAAGACAAATATTACAACAAGTGTAACATTAATGTGTGTTGTGGATGTTTTTTCCAAACCAGGGTGACTACCAGCTGCTACCTAAAGTGATGGTCCTGTGCTCCCCTCATCCAAATCCTCTCTGTGTGCTCCTCCAACATTTTTTTGCATCACAATTGGCAGCTGTGTGGGTACAGGATGAGTTGGTTCACTGAAGTGACAAGATGGAAAACTAATCCTCCAATAAAAACCAGAGGAACTGCACAAATAAATAATTTTCTGCTAGACCCAGTCAATGAACTAATTCATTCTCCACTGAAGAGTCACTTGGTCCATTGTAACCAGAAAGGAAAGGAATATGGAGCTGGAACTGGAGGGGATGTGGACTGACCTTTTCAGTAGTAGCCCACCACTACAGCAGCTTCACTGTGATATTTTAGAGACACACACACAGTTCCATGCCAAGATTAGTACTTCCAGTGTGAATTGTGCAATTCTGTTGCACAGCATTTCCTTCTTCCCCTACCCAATCTGATATCACTTCACAATAAGTCTTTAAAGTATTTAAGATAACTAAATTCCACATAAAGTCTTGTACTAATCTTTACAAATTGCTGCTATCTGACAAAGAGCTTTCATTTTACCTTCCAATAGCCACACTATTCCAGCAGCATGAACTCCAGTGTTACAAGTCTCCTGTTAATTACAGTTAAGAGTTCATGTTTTCATGAAAGAACCAGAAGCCTCTTACCAGCATAATCAACCCCCCAGAAAATCCTGTCATTTATGGTATTCAAAGTTTTAAGAAAGAGAATTGTCCAATGCTCCTGAAGTACATTACAATGACACAGTTTATAAAATCAGACATGTATGAAGAACATTTTCTCTTTTATTTTTCTTTTTTTTCTCTCCTGGGCATTTAAAAGGCATTGGGCACATCTTTAGCAATTTTCTTTTCCTTGTGTACCTACGTGGGGTTTTTTGTTTGGTTTAGTTTGGGTTTTTTAAGAGCAATATTCTGTTGGAAAAGAATCTTTATTTTTGTATTGTATTCTCTGCAACTTAACAAGGCTCAGTGGAAACATTGAGATCTCTTTAATAAAGACAGGATCTCCTACTCCCCCCTTTCTTTTCTGATTTCACATGAATGGTAATTTCAAATTTCCATTTCATCTCATCTTTAGTTAAACCTCCTTCATGCTTTCCCTTTAGTGCTTCCTCTCATAGACTCTGCTATAAAGCCAATGTGGTTATCAATGAATACTCCATTGTTAGCACATTTTCAAATGCTCATAAGCCATTCCACCCATTTCCATTTCCACTGTTTCTCCAGATAACCCATTTCCAATTTTCCATTTTAGCTCTCTACATAATAATCCTCGAGAAAATGTCGTCATTGACAAAGATGACTAAACTCTCCAGAGCTCTTATATATTTCCCTGGGTTTCCTCTTGTGCCATGTTCCCAAAACTGTCTTCTTTCTCAAGATAAAACTATTCAAGATTACAAGCACAGTTTGGTAAAACAGGTAACAATGGGTTTATGTTTAAACCCAGCATTAATCAGCCAGCCTATTCTTCCATCTTTTCCTTGAGACTTCCAATTTGCTTATGTAATTTCAATAACTTGCCATATTGTTTCTTTAATAGAGAATTTCCCTCCTTCCAAAATGCTTATTACTGCCTGCAGTCTGATTTTTAAATATAACCCCAGATACGCCCATTTATAAATAGATTCTGGAAAATTACATATCAATAGATTTTCTTTGACTTTATTTCAGCTCTGCTGCTTAGAAGTGCTCTCAAATATTTTATTAGTTTATGCTCAAAGCTAATTTGACAGAGACTGTCTAATCTACCTTAACCTTAGTCTTACAGGAGGCATCACAGAAGGATTCAAATCGCTTCTCTCAGCAACTGATGCTGAGGTTTGTGCTCGTGAATATCTCAAAAGCAATCTAATTATGATCTTTCCTACGGTGCAAGACATAAAAATTACATTTCATAGCTGGCTACATCCCCTGCAGCTTATGGTTTAAGCACAGTCTGTTTCAGAGAATAGCCTAAAAAGCAGTGAAAAAGCAAAGAATAAAGGGCTGAAGACAGGTGAAGGAAGACAGTTGTGGTCAGTGTCTCAGGCTGACATAAAACTGGTTTCAAGTAATGGGAAAGTGGAGCATTGAGCTTGACTTAACACAGCTCAGGAATGAAAGCTTGACCCATGCCACAGAACAGCCTAAAGTCTAAAAACATAAATAATTGTTAAGTCTTGAGGAAGTCACCTGCACTGACATTGGGCAACACAAAAAAGTGACAAAGTCCCTGTTAATGTACAGTTAACTGCTTTTATAGAATAGAACTGGCCTTCAAAAGCAAGAGTGTGAGCTGATTAAACATTTAAAAGAACTTGCATCCAACACTGTGACATTATTCAAACCCAAACAACATAGAGAAGAAAACAAAGCACAGCCTCATTTTTAGCCCATGACAGAATAGGCTGGAATGGATCAGCGGACAGGTCTGCTGGGTGGTCTTTGGGAGTGCAGAGTTTGGAGTTCCAGCCTACTCACTGCAAACTGCACTTGGAAGAGCACACACACAAAGTGCAGATCCTTTGCCTTTACTTCTGGAGAGCCAAAAACTTGAAACTGCCTCTCAGTGGCAATCCACCACTCCTCCAGTTTGGCAAAGAACTGAACAGGGGTATATGACAAATTTGGTCCCACCATGCTGCAGGAATTCTGGACCTACAGAACAGTCTGGAGTGGACCCTTCAAGGAAGAGTGGTAAGAATCAACCAGATCCTCCCAAACATTTGCTGAGGGGCTGTTCCCATCTTACTTATCAGGTTCTTCAAATCAGGGAAGAGGCTTAGGGATAATTTTATCTTACTCCCTCCTCCCAACACACTGCACTGACCGTCCCAGCCAGGTCTGTGCACACATACTGCATCTGCAAGTAAAGCAAACTCCCAGACTTTATCATTGATTAGGTTATGATCCCACTAAGAGATTTATTTTTTTTTTAATATAAAAGTCTTAAAGCTGATTTTTTAAACGACAAGTTTTGAAATAGTAAAGCTAAAGCACATCATATTTTTCATTCTCCTTCTCCTTCCTACACAAAATCACATCAAAGAAATTAAAGAAAACTCCTCAGCTTTTATTTTATGGAAAGATTAAAAATACCAAATGGGGGAATTGGATATCTCATAGGAGATACCTGAGAAAGAAAAAAAACCCCATAATTATTTCTCAGTCAAAATGCAGAGACAGGATTTCCTACTTCAAGCATTAAATAGTTTTCAAGACAATACTGAAAAAGTAACACTTTTCAAAATAGCAAAACACTTCTAGAGCAAGTAGATAATTCTTTTCTGAGAGTGTGAAAAACACTGGATTCTTTGGCATGGAAGGATATGTACCAATCTAGGAATCAAGACAATAAAATCTGCATTTAGTGTTAGAAATACCAACACCCTGGTGTTCGAAAAAAATGAAGTTGAATGAGTAGAATAAGTAGAATGAGTAGAATAAACCCTTTTTTTTTCCCCAAGGGTCAGCTATACTTTAATACAAGTCAGATCAACTCCTAAAGCACAGCCAGAGCTCAGGGTGTAACTGTGACCCTCGGTGTGAGCCCCAGGAGCAGCACCTGGGTCCATGGGAGCACTCCTGCCACAGCCAGCACTTAACTGCAGCATAACATTCCCGAGCCTTTGACCCTGCCAAAGCCTGCAGGATGAAATATTTAAGGAGAATTGTTTATGGTATTTAACCACACACCAGTGCCTTTTCCTCCATAAATGTTTGGGGATTTTTGCTCCCAGCAGGGCCAGCACTGATCCGCTCGAGTTGTTCTGCAGAACAAGTGCTAAGAAAACATACAAGAAACCCATGGACATTACAAACCACTTCATTAGAATTCTGGAGAGTAAAATATTGCCAGGACAAAGTACAAAGGAAAAAAAAAAAAAAGATCCTTAAATCAAGGTGCTAATATTATACCTAAATCACTTAGCTTTCTAAATACATCTCTGAGCCTTATAAAAAAAAATAAACCTTTCTAAGGTAAAGCTTTCAAAAATTCCAATTTTTCTCTGCCTTAGGCTCACTGCAGGTTGTCCTCTTGAATAATCTGGCCCAACTGTTGATGTGGCTTTCTGGTTCTAAGATGACAGTCACAAATAGGTGAATAAATACATATATATATAAACAATCATCTTATCCCTATAAAAAAAAACAAAACAGAAAATTTACAGAATCGTTCTGTACGTACCAATACATCATTTTCACCTGTCCAAGCACTTGGATCAAAGTCAAGTTTACTGACACAAACTATAAATTTCTCTGGAAACACACGCAGCTCTACACAAAAAGAATGGAAAAGAAGATTACAGAAATGATAATCACTTTCAAAACCACACACAATGACATCATATAGACATGTTACTTTAGTAAACAAAATTATTTATATTTTTTAATTGCACATTAACTCATTTCATGCACCCCTTTAGCTTTTTACCTGCTCTCTTCAACATGCCAGCCCCTCTTTCATTTTGTTTTTTTAAACCATTAAAAAAAAAATCAATAAGAAGAGCAAACTGAGTTCCCAAGAGGACAGTCAAAGCTGCAAATTAGTCCACCTGCACCTCTGAACAGAAAAAACAGGCAGAATCAACAGACAAACAGTTTAATGATGGTTTTCTTTCTGTTCTGGTGATGTGTGTTTTCATCACAAAAGCTGTAAATTGTTTTTGTAACACAGCACAACATATTCAGTCAGGACTTGGCATCCCAGCTCCAGCTTCCACACTCTGACTGCAGAGATCTTCGAAGCCATTAAACAAATTAGGGAACTATCACCAAATTAGGTGTTTTCCTCGGGATCACACGGTTTGTTCTGAACACAACAAAGTTTCTATTTACAAAGAATTAGCAATTGAAGGGTTCTCAGATTCCAACCGAGGAGGCAAAGCTTTATTCAATACCTGGCAATGCCATGGGAAGAGCACAGCTGGGTATTTTGCTGTCTGACATGGGAAACTGTTTCCAGATTAACATCTTCAGATTCTATATTTTCAGCTCTGCTTTTTTTATTTTGGTTGCTGGTTTTTGTTTTGTTTTCATACAAAGCGAGTTCATAATTTTGAAAGTTTGTTATATTTCAAACCCAAGCCAAAACACCCTATCTTGTCGGCCAAGAAAGAAACAAGGCTTGCAGAAAAAAACCATGAGGTTGATCTCATAGATTTTTTTGGTAGGACTGAAGAGTAGGGCAAGTTCATTCCAGTTAGACATTTCTGTTGTTACATTTTACAACAATCTCACCTGCTGGCTAACAAAATGAAAGTATCTTTGGGTATTCATTGATGCTTTAAAACAGTTCAAATTTAATACACAGCAAACAATGCAGATATTCCAATGCAGACACTCTGCTATTCTACTCTAACACAAGAATAGATGAATTATTTAAAGTCAACACTCCAATCTTTTCAACCAATATGGACTTAGAAAACAACTAGTTGAAGACTGATTTAAACATTTATGAATATAATGAATTCCTATAAAAACAAGAAATCATTTAAAATCATCCACTCGAGTATTCAATATTTTTAAGGACACTTAATGTATTTTGCTTTCTTTTAACACAAAAGGGTCAACACAAAGGGCAAGGATGGTTTTAGCTCCTTTGCACTGCTGTTGGCAGGACAGGACTGATATCACTTCCTTACAGAGCATCCTGGCTTGAGAAAACATGGAAAAAAATCTGGTCCAATGACATCACCTACACAGAGATTTTATAGCTCTGAGGTGAACAAGAGCCTTTCTTGCATCCACTTGTACTGCACCACTGATGTCACAAGACACTCCAGCACTAATGAAGTGATTCATGCTGCAACCTCTGCTTGATTCACCCTGCAGAGACTCAGGAAAATGCTGAGTCTCATCCCATTCACAGAATTTGGTGTGGTTGAGCTGATTACCCTGGGGCAAGGCATACAACAGATCTGAAATGGAATCAAAAAAAAAAATCCAGCTTATCTTAAGAAACACTTCCCTTTTTTGTTGCTGTTGTTTTTAGGAAATGTTCTCTGAAAAAAAACCCTGGATTTTGATTAAGTAGACCCAAAATATCATGAAGTATTAGTTTATGCTCTCTTTCTTCCTCCCAGGAATACAAAATTCTAAGTAACTCTGTAAGAAAGCGATTTCTTACCACGATAACGTTTCCCTAAAGCACAACGGAGATTAACCCATCTCTTCATGAAGTAGGCAGTGATGTGGAGACTGTTGGCTGCAACACAAAGCAAAGGGGTAATATTAAGTATAAGGGTATCTTGGGCATCCTGGTCTCACAGTGTTGCACATCTGCTAAGACAGGATTGAGAGAAAGCAGCAGCTCAAGAACACAAAGGAAAACGTAACTTTAATGGAATGATTTTAAAAAAACTGCTGAATTCTCATACTGGAGTCTCAAAAAAATAATGTCTGATACAAGGCAAAAATCTACAGAAACTATTAACCATCGAGTTCTGGAATCCAACCACATAAATAAATTTAAGTCAATGAATTATCAGAGTTGTCATCTGCTTAACAGCCTGGTGTCACGGCCACTATCCTGTTTTCATACCTATTCTACACCAGTATTACAGATGCCCATTTACTCAACTGCCTTCTGGAGGAAGGTGACAAACTCAAAGCTCTAAAAAAACCCAGACATGGAAGGGCTTAATTATCTGCAGCTCCACTGAATTAGGTGAGAAATGCAGATATCTGAAGCCCTCAGTATCTCCAAGTGGACAGGGCTGGCCTGGCTGATGCAGCAGATACCTGTAAGCTCCACAGAGGCTTCCTCAGCTTCTGTTCCCAAGAATGACAGAAATCCTTGGGCACCAGGAGCGTAAGGAAAGGGCAGAAAGGATTATGTTACAGAGGAGAGACTATCGGACTGTGGCTGAGGAAATTCAGCTTTTACTTTTGTTCCACTTAAATTCCCAACTGACCCTGGGTAAATCAGTTAGCACTTGATTCATCAAGGTATTTAGCAACCTGACTCCCGCTGAAAGGGGAAAAAACCGGCAACTGGGACTCGTCCTCCCCTTCTCTCTGTGCACCTCATCGAAAGGAAAGTGCAAAAGAGGGTTAGAGGTGTTTCCCTTAACTTGGATGGGGTTTACAAGACTTAAATTATTGCTGCTTCTAAGGCAGGCAGCTGCCCTTGGTGTGACTACCACACAAAAAGCAGAATATTAAGTGCTACTGCTGTTCTTCTAACCTAACCATTTAAAAAGAAAGCAAGCTTGTTCCAGGCTCAATCTCTACTGAGCAAGTGCCAAGCAGGTCTCAATTTAAGTATAAGCCTCAAAATGCACATCCTCTACTGCAGGGTCTGGAGCTCCCGTTGGAGTGCTGTTTTCAGCATCACCCCTCATTAAGAACCACAGTTATTGATCACAATCAATCCCTTTGAAATTTATCAGCCATCTTTTTTCCCTTCCCCTCAGGAAGACACCCAAAATTTGACTTCCCTTTAGAGATCAAGTCAAGACGTGACAAGTTGAACCATCCCTCGAAAATGATGAGCACTAGAGAAAAATTTGGATGGAATCCATCAGCTTTATTAACTGTATATTTATGAGAACAATTAAGGAAAATTACTTTTAGCTATTTCCAGTTTGGCATCTACAATTCTTTAACACTGCTAAGTCAAAGCAAAGAATTTGCCCTATATATAAACAAGTTATTAGTGTGATAAAAGCATCCTCCACTGTGGCCTTGGAATGCTGAAAAAGTAACAATCCTAAAAGTACAACTTGGAAAACAAATCTTCAAAAAGAGAGTAAACATTAAAAGTTTTTCTTCCCACCTCCATTTGTCTGTAATACTCCAAATGTATTTTTCTTGAGAGGAATTTGGAAAAATGTGAATCTTTGCTTTTCACAGGGAAAAGCAGCATACTTCACTCTGGCAATTCTTTTATGAATCAGTGACAGGTATATCTCTTCAGTTTTCTTGCTATCCTGGTATTCTCTGAGAGGTTAAGTGTTTAATCATATCTGATTGACTGAGCAAAGTTTCAAATTCCTCTTAAAGGCCCTTGATTGAGTCAGCCACTGTTCTGTGGAAGATCACCCCCCTCAAATCTGACAAATAAATAATTACCTAAGAGATCAAGACACCCATACACATTATTTTTGCAGCATCAGCTCAAGTCTGAAAGTCTTATAAAGCCTTCACAGGCAGTTGCACCTGAGCTAATAAGCTCAGCCCAGAGGGACCAACACTAGAAAATCATTTTAGTTTGCATGAATATTTACTACTTGGCTGAAAAGGCCCAAACAGATGATTTGCTGTTACTTGTTGCTAACCATGAGAAAATATTCAGATGCATTGGATTCAAGATACTTGTATTTTGAAAGTATCACAAAGCTCATCAAATGTTGTGAAACCCTCTTGTATGTGACACCTGATTTAATCCATAGTCAGCTGGAGTTCACAAAACCTAGTTTTAAAGTTGTCAGAGTTACTGCAAACAATAAAAACAGTGATATCCTCTTTCAGCTTCCCTTAGGAGAAATATATTATCCAATTAACCACTCTGCTTCATGAAATAAAAAATAAAAAAATAAGCCCTGCAAGAACAACCCCATGCAACTTGCAGCTTTTTAAAGCTTCTACACAGTCACTCAGCATGAGTTTCATTCCTGACTGGTCCACCATCGATCCTAATCTTGGCTTATGGAGTGGGTTATGCTCCAGGGCCAGTGTGATCTCAGCAAGGACCAAAACCTGCTGTTGGTGATATCATGGAAGGAGGGACCAACTGACACACACCAAATGATCCATCACTAACTCCTTTTAAGCACCACCACAGAAGTTTGAACCTCAAGCTACAGACAATTTTGCTTCTGGTAGCGCAGAAAGTTCACAGATCTTGGGCTCAGCAAACCCAGTTGGCTCAATCTTTAACTTCCCCCTCACCATGCAACACCAACAAACCTCCATTTGTAGATTACCAGAAAAGGAAATAAAATTGTATTTAGTGACGTGGAAGGTCTTTTTCTTTCTTACTTCAAAACCGTGCACCTAAACGATCAGATTCAGGGTCCAAAAAGAAACAAGGAAAACAAAAACAGCAACACAACAAAACAACCAAAAACCCTCAAACCCTATGAAATAAACAGACCCCGAAATCCAAAATATGACTGGACAGAGGAGGTTCTAGAGAAGCCACAGTTGAGTTCCAGCTGCAACAGGCCCCTGTGAGGGCTGCCTTGGGCAGGAACAGGAATTTGCCCTGTTTGTTGTGTTTCGTGGTCCCAGGACACCAAGAGGAAACATCAGACAGCAGCTCTTTACTGTGAGACTATCCAGCAGCACTTGTTTTCCAAAGGAATCCCAGCCAAGCTGACTGGAGCTTCCAGAAGCTGCCAAGAGGCTGCTGTGGTGCAGCGTGGAGGGGTGGGAAGCCCTCTCCCACGGCTCTTCCAGACCATTCCTCTGGGAGCCTGGGAAAACGCCCCAGAGCGCTGAGGGATCTGGAGCAGCCGGGCAGGTGTTCCCTCCCCACCACGGGCTGGCACCTGCCTGGCTCTGGAGTTCTCTCAAGTCTTCTCCAAAGCCACAGCACAAGCCTGAGAAGGATGGCTGACCCCCCCAAACATTCCCATCTCTCCCAGGCCCCCATTTCTCATCGCACAGGATTTTTACACCCTCTTTAAAAATACAGCAATTTTCTCTCCCAGCCCAGACGTTTCACATTTCTGACAGGTTGCAGTGGATTAGGACTGACTCCACATTTGGAAAGTAACAACAAAATCAACCATTGCAACCCACATATTAAAAATATAAAAGGATAAATTTCTTATGTTACCATGTGAAAGTAAATACACGGCTGTATTAGACTTTCTGAAACACTATATTGTACATTAAAAAAAAAAATCTACACTTAGCTCATGCTAGATTAATTTTTCCACACAGATTAGGCTATACTAGTAATAATGTTTACAGTATATAGAGCTTTTCATCTTCAAAGTGCTCCACAGACGTATTATTACACTGCTTTTTAGCACTCACATTTCTCCACTTAGAATTATTCACCACAAAATCAAAAGTCTTGATCATTTGTAAACAAAACAAAACCCAAACATTTTATTCTAAACCTACTGTTGATCCTGTAGCTTTTCTTCCCCAAAACAAAATGTCCACGTGCTCCAGAGGAGGTTGCCATTTCTATTTTAGAAGAGATTCAAAAGCAAACGTTGGCACATAATTTTAAGGCCAAGTCTAGTATAGACCAGGACAGCAGATGCAAGACATCAGATATAAAAAGCTGTTGAGTCTTCCTGAGCCTTTTCTGGGATCCACTTCATATTTAATAACAAGAAGCATCTTCACCCAGTTCAAGGTTTTATACACACCAAAGAGTGGGTTTCAGAACATCTGAAACATCTCAGGATGGCATCCATTCTTTCCATCCAGTCTGCCTTCAGTTCAAAGAAAGCAATTAACAAAAGTACACAGGGAAATGTGTACTGATCATCATAAAATAAAGCCCATAAACATTTTTTTTTAAAAACTAAGAAAAAACATCCAGGTCATCAAATTTATATACATAAAGAATGAACAAAAACCAGTCCTCGGGTGTAGTATTGAGTGGGTATTGCTGCAGGGTCTGGCCTTGCAAACTCTTACACCTGCAAATAAATTCAGTGATATAATTTGCCTCTTTTTCCAGGGTGCCTTCCAGTAGCTTAAACCAAGAGCAGACAAAACCAGATTACTGATTTTTTTTTCACCTTACTCTTCCATAATATTTTAGTATCAGTGCTGCTGTTCTGTCTGCTAAATCTTCCGAACACAGGCCAGTCATCAACACAAATAGGGGAGAAATCCATCCCACCAAGGACCTGGGGATGAGATTAAGTTCCTACCAGGGACTAAGGTCCCTGACAAGAAAACAAACCTTTCAAGGAGTCTGATCAGGAAAGGATGGGATGGGATAAGCCCAGTAGAATCCTCTCTGCTACCAGAGCCTTGGGAGCTGGACACAGCACACAGTCTAAACCACTGAGAATATGAGCCATTAAAAGGAAAACTGGGCTGAGCCATTCCGTGAAATCCAAGAGTAGGGTTGTTGGGCTCTCCTCTAGCAGGAGAGGTGAGGAATTCACTGCAAAATCAGAACTATAGTGGCCAAACTGGATCCAGGATAAGGCATTTCTTAGCCTGGCTGTCATCACTGTTCTGGAGGAGAGAATGGAGAAGAAAAGCACGTCTGAGACCATCTGGCTGCAAGATGACAAATGCCCCTGATGGAGGTCCTGAGAACACACCAGCTCTGGAGGAAAAATACCAACTTCCCCTCACTGACACTTGAGGATGGAGAGGCAGGCTGATCCAGCCCTGGAAAACCCAGTCTGTCCATAGCCATTCCTAACACACAAGCAGGAAAAGCCAGCACCACCTGCTACTGCATCCAGGGAGACCAATGCAGAGCAGCAGATTTGATGGTCAGAGCACCTTTACCACAGACAACTGTTCTCTAACAGGAGACAAGATCTGATTTCACCCTTTTGTTGATCTCAGACTCAATAACCACATTATTAATTGCATGTGACGGGTTTTAACACAGGAACTGAAAGCTATTTAGAAATCCTCCCTGTTTTGAACATATAAACTGTATTCCAGAGAAAGCCACGTGCCTGGACTTCTTTAACCACTGGAATGAGCACAACAACCAAGAGAAAGGCTGAGAAAGGCATCTGTTGTTTCCAGCCCAAAGGCAGAGAGAATGAGAAAACAAAGCCTGTGGTAAACACTGTCTGACAAGTCAGCAGCACAGGAGAAGCCAAAGTCTCTTCCAAGTGTCTGTACTGTGATGGAGCAGCTCAGTTAAACTGCCTGATGGCACATTTGCACACCAAGCCAAGTATCTCCCAAAAACTGGCCAGATAAAGCTGTACCCAAATGGAACAATCACTGAATTCCTCACAGTGATAAAAGTAAGGCAGATTCGACCTAGAATGAGACACAGACACTGTGACAGACCCAAGTTTGACTCACAGGGCACTAGGAAAAGCAGAATACAGCACATCCCTCTTCCAAAAAATATGTCCTTTCAGCCTAACTGTCTCTGTTGTTCTTCCTTGAGGAAACCTATGAGCTCCAGGAATTCTTTTTGATGCCACGAAATACTTGAAATGGAGGACTTTGTATTTTAAGTGTCAGGAATCTCTACAAAGCAAAGTCTCTTAGAGCACAAAAACCCAACTAAACTGTGGAAATGAGCCTCTCAGAATTTACCAAACATGACTGGTTCATTAGAACAACATAATTGTGGGTTCCAACACTATGATGCTGATAGCTTTTCAAATAAAGTCAATCAGCCCTTTCACAGGTCTCCAACTCTATTTTTTGACCCCCCCCCCGGCAATAAGAAATAAATTCTGCAAGAGAGAAAAAAGGTTTTAACCCTAAAGCTCCCACAGCTGCCATGACTTTCATCTTCTACCACAAACAAGGGTCACTAAAAGTGTCAGGAATGTATTGTGTCACAGGGCTACAAAACCTCTGGGCCTGGTGAAAAAAGCCCCATTGGAGACATGACGGGAGAGAATGAGAGGGAATAAAAAGTCAGTAGTAGGTTCTTCAGCAGAACATGTGGCATGAACATGAAAAGGTGGTTTCTTCAAAGCTGATCTTGATATATGGTAACCACAAGTGTCCTTGTCTGTCTTTTTTTTATTTTTAATTTTTTTTTTGAGGACTCCTTTTAGCAGAGCCCAGTGGAGCTACGACGTGGACATGGATGGTCATGACTCCTCTTCTACCCTATCATCTGGAGGACACTTCAAAAGAGAGTCAGTTCTTAGAGACAAGTGTGGACTTGAAGCAGTGCTTTCATGCTGGTTTCTGAATAAAGCAATTTGTGCCAGAGTTCGTGGGGTTTTGTCTTTTCACACAACAGACTCTTGTTAGATTCGTAACAACTCGGAATAGAAGGAAACTCTGGGGCACAGCAAATAGGTGGAAAGTCACCACAATGGAGCCTTGTGTATTTTCTCTCTTTAAATGCTGGCAAATAGTCCCCAATTAAGTCAGCTGCTGAAAGGCTCTATTTCCAAGTAAGTCTCTACCTCTCTCTGCTCTCACAAGCTCTGATGCAAAGAGGACATCACCAAGAACAACCATGACTGTGATTATCTGCTCAGTGCCACCAGCTCAGCTCTGGCTGTGGTGCAAAGAGCTGGAGACTGACTGCAAAATGGTTTGGAAAGAACCCACTCATCTTGGCTCACTGAGAACACTGTGTTGTAAGGGACCACCTGAATCCCACAGGTCAGCAGCCTGCATTTCTGTCATCAGTGTAACAGATGCCAAGGGCAAAAAGTACATAGAACATCCCCTTTCTCAGTATAAAACATCAAATTTAAGGGTTTTTATACAAAAGACCAAATCACACAATCCTGTCTCATGCCATAGAAGAGAACAGAGGCATTGCCCATACCCTATGACCCGTGTGTGCACATAAAAAACCCTTCAACAAGCTAAATATCTTAGTTAAAAGAATAAGAGAAATATTCAGTAAACAAATACAGGATTGCCACTTTCTATCCTCTTTAAAGCAAGTTTTGACACTTAGACATGGGTTTGTATAGTGAATATTTCCCAGGGAGGATGTTTCTCCCTGAATATGTGTCATTTGCTCTGCATTAGAACACCTCTGATCTGTTTGAAGTTGATGGAAAACATCAATTTCTAAGCCCACAACACACAGTCAAAATGACATTGAACTCTTTGCCTCCTATTTTCAAGTAAAAGTTTTTCTTATTTGCTACACTACTAATTTTTTGATGCCATTATCTAATTTTTTAATAAATTAAGGCATGGCCCTGCAAAGCTTTGCTGTTTTAGTGTTGTTTGTGGTCTGCCACTTGTGCCTTTGTAGTCCATAGAAATTCTCAGTGTGGAATAACCACAACATACCTGGTGCCTTCAGTGGTGAATCAAACATCCAGAACTGCTCTCACTGAACTACTTACATGGAGAAAATATGCATAATTTTTTTCAGGAATTGGCCCTCCATTTCTATCTGGACAGATTTCTGTAAAGTCTTCTAAAAATTTTCCAAATATGAATAAACCCACAAAAATGTTTGCAATTTAAAAAGCTGTAATTTCTACCTTGGTCATATGAGAATGAAAGTTGAGAACAAAAGAACAAAGGAGAGTATAATTGTGTAAGATGGAAAGTTTAAAAGAAATTCCCATTCATATTTAACACTAAAATTACACCTGCAATTACTTCCAGTTAAAATGAAAATAGAAAGGACTTCAATGTTCAACATGAAGCTGCAATGAGTGTTTTTTTTTTTTTCCCCTTAAAGTATCATGATGATTTTTGTTTTCTTTTGCTGCTGATAGTTTGGGGACTTTTACACTGAGACTTCCATGGAATGCAAGGGTTAAAGATGTGTAAAACAGATTTTCTCACAGTTTAAAGAGAGCAAAACAACACATTTAGGAAGCCAGACAGCTACAAGGTCAAAACGTTACACTTCCAGGTCAAACTTCTGGTTGCAATTAAGCAAATTCCTCTAAACATTTCTAGGGAAATCATAATTCTTTTAGGTTTTATTTCAAATCCCTATTCTTTCTGGCTTACATTTTAACCAAAACAATATTGCTCTCTTTAGAAACATTTAATAAAGAGCACTTTTTTTTCTTAAAGGAACCTGACATTTAAGTTCAAAATAAGAATCAACCCTTAGTTTTTTTCCATCTATTTTCTAGTTCAAGTAAAAGCAAAAGAAGCAATTAAGCCTAGTTAATTTTTGGAAAATAGATACAGTTTTTCTTTTCTTTTAGAAATCATATTTCCCTTTTCCCAAGGCTGCCAGAGCTCAAGGAGTGTTTGGACAATGCTCTTGGGCTCACGGTGTGATTTTGGGATTGTCCTGTGCAGGGCCAGGATTTGGAGTTTGATGATCCTTGTGGGTCCCTCTAAACTCAGAATATTCTGTGATTCTGTGACAGACCTGGCACATACCTAAACAATGCAACCCACTGTAGTTATGTGTTATATGTGCAAGCTGAAAAAATGAAACCCTACAGGTGAATTCATACTGCATTAAAATTTTAGCCAAACACAAAAGGTCTGCCCAGATTCAGACATTATTCACAAATGCTTTCCTTCAGCAGAATGCAGGTATGATGCTAAACTGCCCTCACTATTTATGTGTGGATGTTCCAGGCAGGAGAGTGTTCCAGATATCCCACACACATATTTGTAAAGGTCAGGCAGCTGAGGAAAGTCAGGTCTGTCACAGTGACCACATCAATTCTCCTCTGAGATTTGAGACATTCCAACACAAGGGGTTTGAGCACTGAGTGCAGACCACAGAATCTCTAAAATGCTTCTGGCAGAAATCCTACCTGCCATGTTCACAGAGGATGAGAGAAGATAGATTAAAGCCAAATTTATTGATCAGAAAACTTCATCACAAACAGTGAGCACTCAAAAATTACTCACAAACATATCTGCTTCCTATTCCAGCTGTGCCCAGTGCTAAAACACTTCCACAGGCTGGACAGTGATCTCCTCTGCATTCCTGCTTCCAAGGAACTCCAGAAGCTTTAAAATCTACACAGAGCACACGTGAAAGAGCATCTCCAGGAGGAAGAGATGTTGCAAAGAATCAGGCAGTCAAATAGGAATAGCAAGTGCTTAGGGACAGATCTTCAAATTCACTTCATGTGCACTCCCAAATTGCTGAATTCCCACCTGGGACAAGGATGCCAAGGGCTCTCTCAAAAGGTATGTTCCTTGGCCTAGATGGGAATCACTTTGATATTCTCAGGTGAGTATCAAATCAGAAATTAAAGGTGGGGTTCATCTTGCCTAACTGGCAGCACCTGAATCAAAGCAGTCCCCTAAACTTCATTTTGAACTGATAGAGATTAATTGCCTATTAACTTCGAGCCAGCTTCGAGAAACTGAGCCATAATTCCCCTTTGTAAAGACACATGATTAATGGATGCTGATTTTTTGCCTAACTATAGAAGGAAAACCCCAAAGATAAACTTTAAATTTGCATAAATATACATGTCTTTGCATAAACTCAAGTACTAACAGCAAAATTCCTATGCAGAACTACTTGGATGATAAAGAAAGACCTTTATAGGTTATATAGATGTGTAAGATAGTAGCTGTTTGTGCATGTAAACACAGGGTTTTTTTGCACACACATACTCAGGAGTAATTTTCATACTTTTTTTTCTTTTCATAAACTGAAAAAAAATTATATGGAAGCAAGAGACAAAAGATGGCAACAAGATGGAAACAAGAAAAAGCAACACAATGCATTAAGGCAGATAATAATTAAAGGTTACAGGTCAAGGCTCTTTTCAAAACCAACATCAAATTCTTCCTTCTCACAAGAATACAACAAATTAAACAATTCTTGGGTTGTTTTCAATGAAGTATACTTCTTTTCAATACAATACTAACTATATAAAAATACTTTTCCAGGCTGAAGAGTCCCTGCACACTTAACTGTTCCCTCTATTGCATTTCCTCATCTGAGATCATCTCTGCTGTCCTTCTTGGAGTTTTTCCCAATTCTATTGTATTACAATCTAAAGCAAGGAAAAAAAAAAACACCTCACAAAAAAGAAAACACCCAAACAGCACATAAGTATGGGGGGATTTTTTTGTTCTTGCCAAATATCCTCTACCTTGAGAACAAAAACAAGGATAAGAAGTCAGATTATAACCTTGATCTTCTAGGAAGAAAAGCTTTGGTGAAAGAAGATGCCCTTATTCCCCACTAACTGCCGGTAAAAAAAATGGGAAAAAAAGTAATTAAAATTAAAACATTTTTCCTAAGTTATTGCATAAGTTCCTGCATACTTCAGAGAGCTAGGAGGCTCTGTTGTCACAGACAGATGAATGTAAGTTTAAAGTTCACACAGATCTGCAGGACTTGGCCACAAATCACAAGTGAGTGCACTGCAGAGAAGCTGCAGTACATTTCTTTTGAGAGACAGATATTACAGTGTGCAACTGCAAATATCAAAGGTCATTTAAGAGACTCCTCCTCAGTGCCCTGGGCTTATCTCTTCCCTCTACTTGCACCCATCAAATTGTTGGAGAGCTGCTCTTTGAGCAAGACAGGTGAAAAGATGCAGGTTAAACCCAAACAAATCACTGTTTCCCAGCAGAGGAGTGAGAGTTAACAGCAGGGAGGGTGGGAATAAATCAGTTTTGCTGCTACAGGATTGAAATGTGGAGCAAACCCTACGAACATTTGACACATCTCATGTCCTACAGTAACAGTGAACACTCCTAAAGCAAACTGGGGCAGCCTGAAAAGGGTGTTTCCCTTAAAAACATCATAATGTTCAAACTAAAATGCAAGGCCAAAAGAGTTTGGAATATTTACCACCATGATTTATTGTATATTTTTTGTGCGCTTGCAGGAGCCAAAAAAATCTTTTCATAAGCAAGAGAAATGTATTTTCTTATGAAACTGCATCTTATGCATTTTTCTTTATACTAAATAAGACATGAACTTTGACTCCAGATCTTTGTAAGGCTGAACTACTCAAAATAGCTCTGTACTTCCTTCAGTTTTTCATTTTAGTAAGTTTGTCAGAAATTAATGTCTGAAAAATTAACATTTGAGACTTCTACCTGTTAATAAAGTACAATCACTTTTGCAAAAAGCAACTGGGAGAAAAGATGGACAGAGGAAACATGATCACAATAAGCCCCGTTCCCTTAGAAATGAAAGTTAAAAATATAAAAAAACCAATATCCACAATCCCAGGGAAAGCAGATAAAATCAAGCTGGGAGCTCCTTGTGCCCTGTGACAGCTCTCTCATTATTTTCACTGCAGAAGAGACTGTACAACAAAAAGATCTGAAATCAGAGCAAAAATGTTCCACCCCCAAGCCAAGAAAAACAACAGGGATGCTCAGGAAGGAATGAGAATAGATCTGAAAATCACTTGTATGATAAACACAGTTAACTTTTTCCTCCCTCAAGAGGGGGAGGAAGGTCAGTTTACAATATCCCTTCTTCCTTCCTTCCATTTCTAACCTCACCATTTGTACCAGCCATATTGTCTTTCCACTTCTCCTTTCTGTTTCCTCTGTGCCCATGTAAACCTTGGTCCTTCCTTATTTTTCACAGCTCTCCCTCTGTCATTCTCCTGTATTTAATACTCAGTCCTCTTTATAGTCTCCTCTTCATTCTCATTGCTCCTGAGCACAACCAGCCACTTTGTGTGGAAATTTGAAATAATGCAGCCACAAACCATACCTGGCCAAAGCCCTTCTTGCATGATTTTGGCCATCCAGGCAAAATCCAACCTGTGAAAATCCTCCCCATTTTAAGTTTCTCTTAAAAAATAAAAATAAACCGAAGTCAAACACGTTTGGACATTAATTAAACACAGGAAACAGAGAGTTTATACCAAAATCTATGTCCAAAGACTAAATTAAAGCTTACTTTGGCAAATTGTTCATACTGGCCATTTGGGAGGGGTGGGGAAATTGTTCAGACAGAAGGAAGAATAGGAAGAACTTGCTTGTCTTGGCTACTTTCTCTCATTTTTCCATTCTTTCCTTCTTTCTTTCTTCTCCTGTGTGTAACACCCACAGATTTCCTAATGAGACAGTATGAGACCCACCACACACTGCAGTGTGGGTGTAACTTAAATGAAAAAGAAACCTAAATTAACAAGTAACTTGCATGGATATTTATATTAAGTGCCACAAAACTGAAAAGTGGTATTAAATAGCATTAACATTAAACGTAACATTATAACATTACAGACACTAATGTTAAAAATAAATTGTGATAGGTGAAAATTTTCTCTTCAAAACAGTTTAACAAGTCTCCTCTGCTCAACAGATCTAGAAGGATAAGATCTCCTTGGCTTCTAGTTCTGAAATGAATCCTAATACATCATGCCTTGACATAAAAGGTAGTCTAAAATCTTATTAATACAGGTCCAATAATTCCCTTTCAACTAAATTTTGAATACATCCTGCAATGTGCACATTAAAACTGACCTGAAAAGATGTGACTTCAAATGGGGGTGGAATGCTGGCCTGGGATACTCAAAATAGTAAATAACCAGTTAACAGCCATCCTAAGGTTCCTCCTCCACAAACAAACCTCCTGACAATAGCAGGGGTTTTACAGCAGGGAAACTCAACACAGACTTGTTGAGCAAAAAGAAACCACATTCGGCTTGAAGAGCTCACAAGAAGTTTTAATAACCTCCAAATGCAGCAAAAGCTGCAGCTTGAACACCTCCCCAGCAGCACCTTCGGTGTGTGCCCCCGGTGAGCCACACACACTTCCTGGGATGCTCCAAAACCCCAGGCAAAGGCTGGCCTGGGAGCTGGGCTCCACCTCTCCGTGACAAACACAAACCCCTCTCACTGCCCTCCACAAAGAGAACCCCTGATCCCAGAGAGGAAGGTGGAACACAAGAGGTTTGGGGATGTTTGAGGGAAGGCAACGGGCTCACCTGAACCAGTCCCCAGAGGGAGGGCCCAGTGAACACCCACCTATTCTGTTATTTCCTTCCCAGGGAAGAACAGACTTGAGAGTAACTTGAATAAACTTGATCCTTGGACCTGAACAAAGCACTCCTTTCTTACAAATTACAGCCCTGAGCAAAGCAGGCTGAGAGAAGAGGGAAGAGCTGGATTTGGAAATGAAGTTGAACGTGAATGTTCGTTATCACAGCCTGTTTTCTTCCTTTGGTTCTTTATTGTTAATTAATGACGGGGAGATTAACAGCAGAAAACTGATGGAACAGTAATTCTGCCTCATCCAAAGCAAATATCTTTAATCTAAAACTGTCACTGATATTACTGATGACCTCCTCAAATGCATATCCTTAAGTTTTTAGTTTTCAGGAAACAAGGGGAAGAGTCAAGCAGAAGATCAGTTCACAACCCTGGGACAGCACACCAGCATTTTTACTGAAAAGTTCATGACATAAAAGAAAATGTAAGACCCTAAAGTTTCACAAACACCCACAAATTAGTGTTGCATCTGTCTGCATATATAAAAACAGTTATTGTGGCTGGTAGTTTTACCTTATAAAACCATTGGTTTGGAAAACCTAGTTCTTACTGAGGCAGGAAACTTTAAAAAATGAAGAATAAAAAACATCCCTCGATAAAAGAAAACACAGAAAAACCTCAACAAGTCTTAGAAATTCTGATCCCACCTTCTGTAACGTCCCTCTGCTTTCACTACAAGAAAATTCTATTTGTTCACTAAAAACCAGAAAAGTACAGAGGTCTGAAAGTTCCTGTGTTTGACAAACGTTAATAATATTTTAAAGGGATAAAATGTAGTTACAACTTGAAAGGGAAAAAGGGTTTAGAAATTCTTTAGTGATCAGAAGCATCTTTTGCTTATGTAGTTTTGTGTTCCTGGGGGTGGGAAAAGGCCCTCCTGTTGTGCCATAACAATCTGGCTCCCATATATGCCTAAAATTTTGCAATAATAAGCCAACCATACAGTATGCAACCCACATTTTCTTCATTAAAACCACTCATTATTATTGACAATAGCATTTAAAGCTGCAACCACCAACTGGAATTCCATAGGAATATACCTTTTCAATAATGGAAAACATTTTGAGAAGCAAAGAATTTGTTCAGAATTAAAACTGGTAATATAACATACATTGAGTTTCCCATTTATGAGTATAGTGATCAGATATTGTAAGTATGTAACAATATTCACTGCAGAAGCCATAGTTCAGTAGTGATCCATCTCAATATATTTAAGGAAATGTGGCAAACTGTGGCCAGCCCTTTTTTCTGTGACAAGTTTATAACATGCTCCGTGCTAGTAATAAAAAAAAAAGTCATTTTTCTCCAAAGAACTATTTAAAAATAAATTGCTTTTAAGATATAAGACCAACAGATAAGCCTATCAACTGTAAAACCTACCATTATGACTGCAGTGAAATGATATTAAACAAAAATTGGCAAGTCATTTAGCCCCCAAGCTGATGTAACAGAGCACAAGCTCCAGTGATCACTATCTTTGGTTTGAAAGGTGGATGTACTGAAATTGCACTTATTAGTCTCACCACCCTCACACACACAAAAAAATCAGTTCCATTTGGGTAAAAGTTCTCAATCCTGCACTCCCAAGGTCATTGGGGCTGCAGTTCCACTGGTGAAGCCAGAAGGTCATTTCTCACATCACAGCAACTCTTCAGGGCTGGATACGTTGCCACAAGAGGCAGAAGCAAAGATATTATTTCTAAATGAAAATCTTCCTGATGGCAAATTTCTCCTGGAAAAAACAAAGAGCAGTACTTTCCACTATACTTTACCTTTACTTTATTTCATGACAAGTCAAATAATTTCTTTCACCTGTGAGAAACAAGGGAGCAGATGATCTGTGTTCCCCTGATTTCCACTGACCACGTTGTTTTCGTGCTTCCAAGTAGTGCTGGACTCTTGAAGCAACAACTTCTTCCAGCAGCTTGCAGAGCTCCTGGAAGAGTAACCAGTGGCCTGCTTAGATCTAAATGTACAGAAATCGATACAAAATCACCCTCTTTCACATTCAAAGGAAAAACATCATCTGCAAGTCAGTACTGAGGGGAGAAGCACGTAAATTAGGAAACAAATGGGAACAAGGAGGGAATGAAACCATTTCTCTATAAAACAAGAGAGGAAGTACACGATGAAATTCTCTCTTAGCAGATGAAATACATTATGTTACAGCACTATTAGTTTTTTAATCAGAAATTGGTTTCATATGCAGCCAATGTAGGAAAAAACACATGTTAAAAATGTATCACAACATTAGGTATTTAAGAAAAATACTAGTAAAAATCCTCCCAGGAATTGTCAGCACACTATTTCTCTGCAAGAATCCTTACAATCCACAACAGATATTTTGCTTCAATTCAGTGTGATTTGGGGGGAGGAAGACTTGGAGCAAATTAGGTCACGGCAACTTAATTTCTCTAATTCATTTTGATTTTTCTGCTCCTAAACATAACTGTTCATATTTCTCATACCTTCTTCAAGAAAGCACAGTGAAACCACATACAACTCAGGGAGAACAAACTCTTCAGCCAGAATAACCATAAAAAAAAATAACTTGGAGTAAAACCAAAAATTAATCTCTCAAATACCAGAATAAGTTTTCAGTTTGATACTCACAGGCATATTTGAGACTTTTCCCTCAGTATTCTCATTTTCCATTGTTCATAACTATCTCCTCACAAAAATGATACTTTGTGGCACACAAAAATACAATTTTACCTCTTTATTGTGTTTGGGTAATGACAAAATTATATTAGTAGTATCTAAATTAAACATCTTGGCCTGAAATTTCCTTTTGGTTAATGTAGAAAGTATGCAGAGCAACAAATTTTTAATGCATTGCTCTTAATAAAAGCAGGGCAATATATTGGTCAACCACAGCCAGTATTTTCTCCTTACAGTAAGAAATACATTTTCCTTTCTGCTTGTAGAGTCTAATTATAAAATACTATATTTACTTATTCTTCTGTTTAACTCATTAAAGCGATCCCATTACACATTCCTGCACAGGACTCTGTGTTCAGGTTAGAATGAAAAGGCCTAGAAAGCAGCAGAAACATGGGGTGTATTTGGTTCCTTCTGCACCAATAAACATCACCATGCACTTCCTTCCTTTCCATGGAACATATTTTAGCTTTTATGCTCATGGAAATATTATTTAAATGGTTCTCCACAAAGAACTACCCAGACCTAAGAGCACGAAGATCTTTCAAAACCACTTGTGATGAGCACATGGAAGCTCTCATTAAAAAAAAATAAAAATAAATATATATATAAAGGCATATTTCTTCTTTAAGACCTTTTTGCCCCACTTACACAAAGATCCTGCCTGGGACTTGGAGGAAGCAAATGCAAAGCTATTGGACTCCCACTTCTCAGCTGCTGAAAATATGCAACCTTTGTGCTTCTCTCGAAACGTGCGGTCCCAGAAAGGCGATGAAGGCTGCCCTGTCATGCCTCTTTATTAAATCAATCATGATCTAATTTCCTGAAATTCATATCTTTTTGTCTTGGCAGCCTTACAAAATACATTTTGAAAACGTTTAAAACTCAGAGAGCAAAGCTGGTTATAAATAGAAGGCGTAACGAGCGTTCATTTAGGCAGAAAAAAAGAAGCCTAAAAGATTTCCCCCTATTTTCTTATTTCTCTGCTTAATAAAGCACAAATCTGATGACCCACATGCTGCTAAATACTCTGCTCCCTCAGGATATTAATTTATTGTTTCTTTTAATTTTATTTAAACTTAGAGAGGTCCAGGGACGCTCTGCAGTGACAGGTTAATTATGGCATTATTAGGAAAAGTATCTGCTGAAAATTACCGTAACGGAGACGTGCGGGAAAGTCCACAGGCATCCCAACCATGTCCTGCCTTCGTTTTCAATAGGGAACTTCTCAAGTTCCCACACAGGCTGACATGGGGGAAAACTCCTGCCAGTAACTCATCACAAGACTGGAGCAGAAATCACACACAGCCTGATGAAAGTTACAGTCAGAATTGTGATTTTCCACCAGTTCGTCAGGACACACAAATGATACACTTGAAAAGTTTCTTTTCATGTGATGCAATGGTTCTACTATGGTTTATCATTCATACTTACTAGGGTTTCTTGCACCCTCTAAATGCAACACCCGTTCACACTTCTCAGAATGAGAAAAAAACAATTAATATAAAGATATTTCACCAACAAACAATACCTGTCACGTTGCCACAATCTGCTTTATATCACTCAGGATAATTCACAAACATTCATGAAAAATGTGCTTTTAAAATGAAAAGTCACAAGAATCCAAACAGCATACACATGTATGTGTACACCCACAGAGTTTAAAAATTAAAAAGCAAATTTAAAGTGGTCATGAGTGGCCCAAAAAGCACCTATGGCTGACTAAGGGGTCCCACAGCAATCGTTGATGGTAAGGTATAAGTAACAATATTCTCAAAGCCTTGGAAAATTCTGAACAGTTCAAGGCAATCCAACTTTTTCCCTGCAGCCACACGCTTTTGAAGTAGAACTGATACTTGTTGTACCTCTTTCTCATGATCTGAAAACCAGCTGGTGTCTTTACTGGAGCCTTGAGGCAAAATATGAACATCCACCAGGACAGCAAAGTTCCCACACTAGAAAAAAAAAAAAAAAGACAAAAAAAAGAGTTGAACTGGAGCTGCCAGGAAGCACATGTGGAACAGACACAGCCAAGGAGATAAACAAGCAGGTAAGCATATCCATCTGATTCCAAGATACAGCAGGCAGAACATTCAACTGGGGAAGTTTATGAAGTATGGAATTACAACTTTATCATTGTTTGTGGACTTCATAAGAAACAAGAGCACCAGAGCTCACTGAAAACTTTAAACAATAGCAACAAGCATAAGAACATGGAATTTTCTCCTGCTATCTAAATGACATTTTTAAATCTGAGTTCAGGCAAATTTTAATTTTGTTTAATTTCCTTCACCAAACTCCCATCACTCTATTTTCTGAAAATCTGGTACCATATTAGTCATCTAGTTCGCATTTTAATTGTACTAATTCCTTAAAAATTCAGCCTATTGGAGGTCTTTTCCTCTCTAACCTACCTAATGTAAAGAACAGTAACTTTGAAGGATTTATCAATGAATATTAGGCAGTTACCACATCTGGCATTTAGGTAATGCTATACTTTGAATGGTTAAATAACAAGGCTCCCCCTACATACACTATATACAGTTGTTAGGATGTTATAGTTACTATAGTTATATGTAGTTATATATATATATATAGTTATTAGGATGATATAGGTGACATCCCAAGGCACATCAGCTATTTCTGAAGTTCCTTGACTAACTTTCATTGAGGATAAGGTTACACATGAGGTTTAATTCTTTTCTTTCTTCAGTACATCAGTCATTACAATGAACTAATACAAGGAAGAGTGAATGGCACAAACACATCCCAGTTCCACTGGGCACTAACTCATCCCTGCCTCTTTCCCTGCACAGGGATAGGGAGCATTTCAAACTGATGGGTCCTTTTTCCTACTCTAACTCAGCACCAAATCTCAGTCAGACAGCCCTGAATCGAACAACAGGGAAGGGAAAAGCAAATTTCATCATTCTGGTTTGGCTGCCTGTGATGCAACAAACTCCCTCTTCGAGAAGACTGGACATGTGTGGTCATGGCAATTGCACATCCGGAATGTCTGATGGAACAGAAACAACATCCTGATTCCAGACAGCCCTCAAATGTGCCCCAACCATCCAGAGGGAGATTGGGCTCCTTTCAAGTGGCCATTGCAGGGCTCCCTTCCTGTCCTCGCTCAATCTCTCCATGTTTGCCCTTCCCTGCCAAACATCTGCACACCTCAACCTCAGAATTCCAACTGCTAACAGAATTAGCTCTAAAAACAGTGTGATATACAGTTTTAGTTGTACATCACCCACAGTCTGTAAGTCAGGTTTATGGTATAACACAAGTACAGCTGTTGGTGTACAATTAGCACAAAGAACAAGATTTACCATCAATTTTATTAACCATGACAGCATATTTGGTAAATTAAAAACCTCTGGGTTTACAAAACACCTAGATCTGTAAATT
Source organism: Pseudopipra pipra (assembly GCF_036250125.1). NCBI lineage: Eukaryota > Metazoa > Chordata > Aves > Passeriformes > Pipridae > Pseudopipra > Pseudopipra pipra. The sequence continues at coordinate 5,322,243 of NC_087551.1, read as the reverse complement.
ATGCACAAACAAAGGTATTAAAATAATGATTCAAATACAGTTAAAATCCAATTCATGACCAATATTGGAATATAGCTAGAATGCAAAAGTTTGGCAAATGAGACAGGCATTGGGAAATCATTTTGAGAAACTTCTAAGTTACGTATAGGTATCAGTCACTGAAAGAGCAGAATGCTTTGATCTATTGTATCAAAAGGCTTCTCTTTCCTCCAGAGAACCAAGAATTACCAGATGGCTGCAACAGCAAACCTTTCCAAGCTTTAAATGGATGACAAAATATCTCTCCAAAATCTCTGGTGAATCATTAGTCAGCTCCAGCAAACTTTAAGTTGACTACTGAACTTCAAAGTCAGCAGACGCTGCAGATTATAAAGTGAAAGCCAGTAAATTATTCATGGCTCAGCACTTATAACAACCAACAAGTATTTGATACATCAAGAAAATTCAAATTATCAAATGCTACATGTTAACTGGCATCATTTTCTATTGACTCCAGAAACTTTATATATAGATACAGATGCAAAGTACAGACCTGTTTTTCAAGAAGAGATAAAGTTTGTAATTATTTTCTTCTGAATGGCAACGCTTGTCTCAGTTGCCAATCTTGAAACAAATGGAAAAAAAGAAAATAACGAACCATATTTGAAATTATATAATGGAATAGTTAAAATTAAGATACTACAAACACACCAAACACTTGTCATACTTCAAAGAACAGTACAGACTAAATGCCAATAGAAATAATTGAGAGGAACAGAAGAAAAATGTACATTGTTTATATTAACAGATTTGATGATCTTATAGAAGTTTCTAAGCAATTTTTATTTTTATTCTGATGACATTTCATTCCATGCAAATAGCAGCTTTTATTTGAGAGGAAATGAAGTGTTTCCAGTCAGTGTGGCTGCAAGAGGCAACTCGTGATTCCTAAGTACCAAAACCGAAAGGCAAACAAAAAGAACAGCAACCTTTCAGTTCATGCTTTCAAACATCAGCCTCAAAATTTGCACTGAATATTGTTTTTAGAGGTGTGATGGTCAAAACTGAAACCTGAGTGCCTGATTTGATGGGAAAAAAAACATTTGTCAAAAATCAATAGGAAAACATTTCACTGAAAAATTAAAGACAGAAACAGATGCGCTCATTTGATAACCCCCATCATTCTAGAATTCAAAAACTCTTCATTTTTACAAGCTGTTTTTAATGTCTGCATTCTTACTGAAACAGTCTGATGACATTCATTGTGTCACTAAACAAAGGGCTTTAAATCCTCTCAGAATGTTGTCAGTGTATTGTTGTACAGTAACACATCTAATTCAGAACACGCTTTCAGAAATCAAATTGTTTATACAAACACATCAAACACTTCATAGATTCTGCATGTTGAAAGGATAACCAGCCATGTAACATAAACAGAATAAAAACCAACACAGGGCTGTCAGTCAAGGGAAGTCATCTGCTCGTAACCTGTTCAGACCTTGAAATAAGCACATATTAGATGGTGAACTATTTTTGCAAATCACCCAAATAAGGACTTTTTATTGCTATACTGATTTTTACAATCAGTGGGCTCCTACGTGGTGCTCTCATTTCTTTAAACTGCATCACTTCAAACAGCATAAACCCAGCCCTTATAAACAAAAAATCCTTGGGCTGCTGGGGATAAACACGGTGAGTTTGTGTTCGGTGCCACCACTCCAAACGTGCTGCATCATTAAAGCAGACAGGGCTGGAGAACCAGCTTCCCATGACACATATTAGTGTTTCCCACTTCTGGGATTACTCTGCAGATGTGGGCTGCAGGGTCAGAATTAACTGTAGCTTAGCTAAAACAGAACCATCTGATGGTTTGGCTGGATTTGGGGCTGGGCGGGAAGGAGCCGAGCTGGAACTGTCACCCTGCTTTTCCTTCCCACCAGGAGAGCTGCAGACACAGGTGACACCCCCAGGGTGCCATCTCTGCTTCATCTCAGAATGGTCTTTGTGGTGCCAAAAGCTTGGGGACCTTGTTTATATAAGCCTTGCTTTGCTTACAATCCATTTGAATAAAGTCAATTTTGAATAAAGTCAATTTTGAACCACGTTTCCCAGTTCTACTGGGAGAGAAGCGTGTCCTACACTGCACAACTTGAGTTCTTCAGGATAAACATGCAGGGACTGTTTCTTTCTACTGTTTCCTCTTCCCTGAGAAGTGGGCTAATTAATCACAGTGGTAATTAGTTACAGTCTCAGATGATGTCAACAGTTAAAAAAAAAAAAATAGACTAGATCCCAGTGACCACTCAAAAATGTCTTTGGAAGCCCTTTTTTGGCATTGTGACATAACTGATAGGAGGCAGTATCAATCTCCAGGGGGCAAAAGCACAGCCAAGAGATTTTGGGGAAAAAAAAAATAAAATAAAACATACATAAGGACCTTATGTGAAATATCTTGCCTTAAAACAAAGAGGAAAATTTAAATATTTTCCATCCTTTTTCTTTCTGAAAATCAGTAGATGTTCTACACTGAGTCAAGCGAGTTCAAACATCTACAGCATTAAGTATAATTATGTATTGTCACTGGGCCAACTGTATTATGACAAAATTCACTTTTTCCAGGCTTTTCAGAAAAAAAAGTTTGTTCTCCTCCTTTATCTTTCTGACCCCAAAGAAAATGATGTGTCTTCCTTCTGGTTGTACTTTTACCACCAATGACTTTCAGTATTTTGACTTTTTCTGTTCTACAGCAATAATTGACCTTTTATTTGTCACCATACAGTCAAGCTGCACAGAAATAGTGTTTCCCTGGTTACTGCTCGAAGCAAGGTGTTTTTTCAACTCTCTATTTCAAGGGTGTTTAGAAACCATCAGGTCACCAGTGAGTGGTTTTACTGTCATGAGATTAATCAGAAGGTCACCTAATGAGAGGAACTGGGAATTGTAAAAGGATTCCTCAGCAGCTGATTCAGAAGCAGAGCATAACAGATCAGAGAGAAGGCTCCAGAAGGAGCCACAAGCAAGATCCCTCTAGGAATTATTTATGACACAAGTCCATTCTTCAGAATGCTCAAGAAATATGATGCAAATGCCAGGGAAAAAAAAAAAAAGGTATATTCCACTTTTGACCTTTTCTCTCTTCTGGATAAGAACTGCTTGGTTCTGGAAATTGTACAAGGCTTGTACTCTGTCAGATATTAATTTATGAAAGTTGTAGAATAGTTTTGACAAATAAATCCTTCTTGTTAAAGGGTTATAGCCATCAGCTAACATCACCTAGATCTTTTAAATTCCCTGCTTTCAAAGATCTATGGGGTCACTCTGCAACAGTAAAGAGGGAGCAGCAAATCAAGGGCAAGGGTAACTTGGAGATCAATCCTCAAAAATAGCTGTACTAAATTATACATAGATTCAGCAGGAATTGGACAACCTAAAATGCATTCAGACCTTCCAAAAGCAGGGAGGAAATTCCCCCTTTTATAACCTGAATATGGGTTATATCTAACTAATCTTTCACAAGTGGTTGGCTTGCTTTTTTTTTAGGAGTATAGTTTATGAATGAGAAATTCCTAAAGGGAGGAGTGTTTAATTTTCTGGTGTCTGAGTGGAAGAAGCAGTTATCTGAAAATTGAATCAATAAGCTATAGGCACATTAAGATCACCCTGAGAGGTTCCCATGCCAAGCAAAGAGGTGTAAGCAGAGAACAAGCCTTTAGAACAAACCTTTGATAAATGTGCTCTGACAACACATGAAACTCGGATGCAACATCAAGGCAGCATTTTAGACTCTTAACAGATGCAGATGGACAGGATATTAAACTTAAGAAATGATGGGAAAAAGAAAACAAGAAATACTTGTGAATGATTCAACCCTTAGGAAAACATAAAAAAAAAAAATCTAAGGAGTTTGAAACCTGATGGAGCTGTGTATGATACTGGAGACTTCCAAATTAAGGACTAATATGCTGTTGTTAAAGCACATAATTGCAAGAGATCCACCCAAATCAACAGATTAAAATAAATTAATGAAGACAACTCCTTCAGAAAACCCTCAGTATGTGCCCAGGTAAAGGACCTGAATGTTTTTAGCAACGTAAGAATCCTGCAGTGCAAACAGAGCCCTTCAGTTCATCACCCACAGTCAGGCTAAGCAGCAATTACTTAATCTAAACATCTGAACTGGGCTTGGAGAACTGCTCTATCAGGTACAATGTTGAAAAAGAGGCCTAAATTGCAGGAGAGAATTAAGCTTAATTTCGGTTGTCAATCTGTGCTGGTCTGATCCCAGTCCCGTAGGAGGTTTTGTAGCCCACGTACTGAAAGGAGCTGTGGAGCTGTAGCTCAAACAATTGCAAAAAGCAAGTTTTTCCTTGGGGCAAAGTCTCCAAGTAACAGTGCAATCTCACCATTGTTTTGAAAGGATATACACCATGTCCCTGCCTGTGTCAGGACTGATCCAGAAAAACAGAAATAGCAGCACAGTATTTGTTCAAGATAATAAAAAAGATAAGCTGAGATTCCAACAAGCTGCTTTCACCCTTTTGTTGTAAAATATTATTGTAAAAAGGAAGGTATTTTTTCAATCATAGCTGGGAAGCGATGATGAAATACCCTTCTCTGCAGCAACCTGCTTTCATGACACTTGGGGTTGGGAAGGGTGAGCAGCCATATCCACTGGAGAGCTGAGCACATTCACAACCTACCTGAATGCCATTAATTTGTAATTGTAAATTTTAAGGATGTTTCCTAGGGCTCAGACACAGGTTAACACATTATTGTGCATCACCTGATCACCGGTAAGTGGGTGCAAGTAAAGATTATTTCCTTACCTGGCCCTCACCCTGAGCTATAAACAACAAAAGTTAGGGATTATGAGAGTGATTCGTGAGGAGAAGAATTGCCTTGGAGGTGCTGTACCAAACTGGAACACGGGACATTCTCTGTGGTTCCAGAAAGTCAGTGCTGGGATTTAATTTCTTGCCCTGGTGGAAAGACAAAGGAACTAGCACATAGCCTATGCAAAACACTCTGCACATCTGAATTATTAATTTTGTAATTATCAAATGCTACTGTAAGAGGTATCAAAACAATTAGAGGTTCATAATACATACAAGGGCTTGCTTGAGGCCTGCTAAGAAAAAGCAGTGATGACTAAAGCTTCCAAAAATCTAAAGATCACCACCAGTAACATAACAATATAATTTTCTGAAGAAATCACAGCCAGTAATAAAAAGGCTTGAGGGTTTTTTTCAGACTTGTTAAATGATTTTCACAGGTTTTCACATACATGCTGTACACACTACATTTTAATATTAATGAGCCAAACTTTAAAGTATCAACAAAAGGTCATCAAGTATGTACTGGAAGCTACTGAGAGATATGTTCAGCATGAAAAGAACCACCACACAGAAGGGCTGAGGAGCTGAGTAATGTACCTTCTGATTTTATGTTTCTGCATATGCTGGTCATGACTAGAAAATTAAGTGAAATAAAAATTAAGGCAAAAAGACACCACCCTCAACATCTTCTGATGAAGGGAGCAGCAGTTCCCCAGCACATGATGCACCAGGAAGATATTTCCCAAGTTTATTGTACAACAGCTGCAGGGATGGGCCGACTTCCCTCTCCCAAAAACAGAACGGGGAAGTGAGGGCAGGTCCTGCACAGGAAACTGGTCCCTGTCCCCCAACTTTGCAATTGTTTTGGATTCCTTTTAATTCTAAAAGACAAGGTCTCACCTGCTCAGAAATTCACTCCCTGCCCTCCCTCTCATGAAAACATTACCTACCACATGCAGCTACTGCAACTGAAAACCAAACCCAACATCTGCAGCACGTTTCAATATAAAATATTTGCAGATGCTAAAGCTTTATGCCAAAATAACTTAACAGATTGAAGATGCATTGATTACAGATGCTCATACTTTAACACAAATACATAAAGCAAAAGTGGTTTTTATTTGCAAAAAAACCCAAAGTAATATCAAGCCAAACTTCTTAATAGTGCTAAACTTGCTTAAGTGGTTGAAACGTTGCATTTTCCAAGTACATAAAAGAAGTACTTTTTAACTCTGTGCTTTAACTAATTTGTCTAAGCTAAGCCAGGAGAGTTTCAGAACTGCAAGAAAGCTTTTTCAGAAAAACCATAAGAAAAAAGTGATTCACTGCTGAAAAAGGCACTTTACAAAAGTGACACCCTTTGCACAAAATCCTCCTATTAAGTGGGAGTATATATGTCAACCCAGGGCAGAGGGAGAGGAGAGTTCCACAAAATATTCAATGTTTTATCTACAAAAGTACAGGGAGAGAAACAGATGAGTCTTTCAAGTGAATAAGTAATGCTCTAAATCTTATTGCTGAAAAAGTAGAATCAGATGACGGAGAATACATCACATTTCGAAATGATCAGCACAAAGCTCAAGCAATTACCAGCTGGCAAGCAAAGGAATATAAGGGGTTTTTTTGATATCCACGGAAAAGAATTCTTTTCATCTGGCATTGAACAGAGTATAGAATAAATAGACTTTGTGCATAAAGAAAAATGGATACAAAAGGAATAGGAGAAACAAGCCATTTATAAAAATATGTAAAATATTAACACAGTTGAACACTGAAGGGTTGGTGACAAGCAACAAGCTGTGAAAAGTATCACTGATTCCTGGTGGTGTGTTTGTCACCAGAAAGGCTGCTTGGACTAAAACTTAACCTGCTAAGGAAGGTATTTTCCCCTTTTCCTGTCCTTGCCCCAGTCTGCCTCCATCTTACTTCTTCCAGAACTGAACAGGTATAACTGTCCCCCACCTAAACCAGCATCAGTTCAACATCTGTTTTAAAATGCATCCTAAAAACTACTGAGTCTAACAGAAATAAATAGGAAGAGACTATTCCTATATCTCTCCTGGCACACCAAAATGGTAACCTCTGGGAGGAGAACAGGGCAATGAAAAGCAGGTGGGGATGACAAGACCTTAACTGGAATCAGCTGCAGCTGGAAAAGTGCACCTGACTGTGTTCCAAGAGCAGCCCTTCAGGAGGCACCAGGAACATCTCCCTGACCTACAGGGAAGGCAGGGGTGACATTAATCAGTATTTACAGGCACCCTGCAAGCACAGCCAAAAGTTGTAACACAGTGATTTCTTCTGCAAATATTCCTCTTCCCACAGCTCAGCTTCTCAGGTTGGGAGAGGTGAAGTGCCAACCATTTTGCTCCTAAAGTTTTATAAAAATTAGTTAATTGACTCCAGTCTCTTCCAACAGAGGAAGAGAAGATCCAAACTAATTGTGATTCTTTCTAACATAAAACAAATATTCAAAGAAACAAACTCAGTGTTTCACATAAATACAGCTTAACCTACAGCTGTGGGTTTGTGGGTTTCTGTAATTCTTTTTCACACCAAGTGCACTGATAGGTATCATATTCACATGTGGTCAATCACAAAATGAAAACCCAAGGAAAAACACAATGTACAGACACTATTGCTCATTTTCACCTATTATGAAGAATAATAGAAACAACAGGCTCCAAGGATTTCAGAGAAGTTTTACATTTCAAAGCCTTTTTCTTTTTTTCTTTTTTTTTTTTTCCAAATTTCCCGTGGATTATGTTACTAATTGGGAATATGTGGGAAATATTTCCCACATTTATGTTTATAAAAATTCCAGTGATAATTAGCAGCAATCCTAACACACATGGAAAACATTAAAATCATTGAAAATTATAAATAGTGTTGACTTTATGCAACAAAATGCAGACACTAAATATATAAAAAGGTACATTGGGTCAGTCCAAAGATCCATAATGACCCCTCTGCTCTGACAGTAACAAGTATTAGAAGTCTACAGGAAAAGCTTAAAAAACATAAGCAAATAATGATAGTTTACTCAGTAGATGTATTAGACATTTGTCAACATGAGATTCTGAGGTTTTAGAGGCTGCATCTGTATTTGGAAGTCACCAGCGACTGTCTTCTCCCAGAATTTGTTAAACTGGTTTATGAAACTGCTTGAATTCTTGCATCCACAAAATCCTGTGGCAAGCAGTCCCCCAAAACCAATAACACGCTCATCAGGAATTGTGTGTTCTGGTTCATTTCAAACCATCATGTTGATTTAATTAAACACTCTTGGTTGTTAAATTAGAACAAACAGACATTTCTTATTTATCTCTTCCTCCCATCCACAATTTCATAGGCCACTGTTATTCCCTATCCACTCACCTCCAGCTTTCTCTCCTCCAAGCCTAAGAGTGTTAAATTGCTCCTTGTAGTGAAGAAGTTCCCTACCTCGCTCTAATGCTCTTAATTCCACTATGGAGAACTATCAGCAAAGGGAGTGTTTGAAAAGAGGTTGTGCCCTCATTTGTACCATGGCACAGTGATGGTTTTACTTGTGTTTGCTTCACTCAGTTCCTAATTCCCAACATTGATTTGGATTATTTTTTTTTTAAATGCTGCTGTGAATGGAGCTGACGCTTCCAGAAAGTACCATGAACTTCAAGAAGTCATTCCTGTGGGCTGGTCCTGTGTTCAGAACCCAGCAATCACACCCCTCAGTTTGAAGCTGTTCTCCCTCACCCACACATACCTTGCACTTGATCTATTCTCTGTCATTTAATTGTACAGTCACTCAATACTCTGATTTTTTGCCAGCCTGCACTGTAAGCTTTGTTTCTCAGGTCCTTTACAAACACAGTGTCTGCCCAGAGTTCCCTGTCCAACCCCAGTATTGCCTCTACCCCCCTTTATCCTTCAGCCAGGGAATCTGTGGAAGGACCTTCTTTATCAGCCCATTTAAAGAGCCTTTGGTGAAGCACCTTGTGGAGAATCTGAACGAGTTCCAGCAGCCAGATCTCCCTGTTCCTCACACTCACTGATTCCTGTAAAGACACCAGAAGGTCATGGTGCATGACTTCTCCTTACAATGGGTATTTTGACTTTTCCCCCACTGTACTACCCAAATCCAGGTATCCACTAATTCTGCCCCAGGGGAGTTTGTGTTAATTGGCCAATACAGATTTAGACATTGATCTGACAGTTTTCTTAGTCCTGTCACAGGAGGCACTCACACATACATGGAACTAGGGCAGTTTAATAAGAGCAACATCTGCCAAAGTTCATTATTGTCACATATGGTAAAATCTGGCTGTGTTCTTCTTCCAGTGCAGAGTACAGACTGACTAAAACAAACAACTACATTAATATCTATTGTTTCTTTTGCAGCTAAGAACACCATGAAACTGGACAATTAGTTAATGCATCTGTTAATGCATCTGCTTCAAAAATTTCAGCTTTTTAACACATTAGTAAATAGCAAAACTCTACAAATGCATCTTGGCACCCTCTCCCATTGTGTGCAAATACAGAGAATCTTGTTCAAGCCAGTGCCTTCTCCCTCAGGTAACTTGTTTTACTTCACTTGTCTCCCAGATTCCCCCCCTCCACTGAACCAAACTGCAGGAAAAAACCTCCACCTTCTATACATAAGCTAATAACTGTATAAAACAGTCCCTTAAAATTCTTTTATTTTTATAATTTTCTATCCAAAATTACATGTATTTCTATATTTACCATTCTTTTTCTCCTTGCTCTATTCAGTAAATCTATCTCAAAAAACCTGCCACAAGTCTCCTAATTCTTCATGACATTTTTCCTGAATTTAAATTCATCATTCAAGACTTTCTCCACACCTGCCAAGGTCACAATTCCTCCTTAATGCATCTTCTAAACAGGCAAGTGCTGTCAGTTTTACTGACAGCAGAAAGCAGCTCAATAACTTGAGCTCTTGCCAACTATTATGGGGCATCTAAGAAGTCACCTGGCTGAATTAAATCTTGCTTAATTGCAATGTTTGTGTCCTACCCAGCAAGATGTTAAACTGGAAAATTAAAACTGAATTACTTAACATGTCTGCAATAAAATCTAATTTTCCATAACCTGTATCCACCTGCTTAGCTCTGGAAGGGGGAAAGAAATAAAGTTTACAGATAACAACATCCCCACCAGCTGCACTGTCATTTAACACCCATAATCAATAAAACCAAGAGAACCTCCAATGCCAACTGCTTCATATCTCACAAGGAGTAAATCATTTCCATCAGTTCCATCATTATAATTTGATTCTCTGAAAAATGAAATTTTGAGACTGATGCAGCATTTTGCATTAATCAAAACGGTGCTTTTTTCTTTAAAAAAAAGGCAACAACCAGTTGCTAGAGATGCAAAAACTAGGCCCAGATTACACTACATGCCAACAAAAACAAGTCTTCCTTAACTTGCTAGTCCTTTTAACTTCTGGTCACAGCATGGAGATATAACTCCTATTTGTAATCAACAAGAAAAATAATTATTGGTGCATCGGCCTGAGAGGAGACTTTTCCCCTGCTTCTGGTCTGTCTCACTCTCAGTTCCCAAGCCTCTTTCCACCTCTCCTTATCTCCCTCTTCATTTTCCCACTGTCAAAGCCTGTTTTTCCAGGAAGGAAAGTTATGGTAAAGATGAGGAATATTGTTCAGCACCTCTTTGCCCTTTGGCACTGCTATCAAACACTGGGATTTTATCTGCCACATTAGCAGAGATCTTACAAAGAACACATTCCTTTTTGTATAATGTACATGGTGGGCACTCAAACAATAACCAGTAACAGATGTCTGAAGTGAGGAGAATGGACTATTTAAGTAGAACTTTATAAATTCTGATGATACTTTCCCAGATTTGAAACCTTGACACTTCATTTATAACTATCAGTATGGCCATACACTTTCTTTGGTGTGTTTATTTCTAGTTCCAACTGGGTGAGGATACTTTGTCCATCATGCTTTAAGTTTCTCTGTGACCTTGCAGATAATCTTACCCTCAACTTGCCTTCATTTAATAGTGTAAAGATAAAAATGGAAAAGCCTCTGCAAAGAATTCAGTATCCAAAGAAGGAATTCTGACAGGGCTATGAACTTACATGAAATTACTGGTCACATTCAGTACCCTGCACTGACCATCTGGGAAAGTTTTTCTTTCAAAGGAAACACAAAAGTATGAAAGAAATGTAACCAGACAGAGCCCACTGAAGTTTTAATGTTACAAGATTTGTATTTAGGTCTGCTTTCCAAGGGTTTTTAAAAAGCACTCTCACTTCATATGCATGGGAAATTAAATAATAACTGCTTTAAATATCCTTACAGTTCAATATTACAAGAAAGTGTTGGAATTTTAGAAGAAAAGGAATCCAGAGCTGAAAACCATATCTGCCAATAGCACCTTTACTCACACGGAAAGCAGAACTAAAGATCAATTTTGCATAATACAGAAGCAGTTTTTTAAGACTACAGTCTTTACAATGCTACATTATGTTTAATTACCTTGTTTTCACAATCCCTTTTAAAACAGGAAAGATTCCTGGATGTATTTCTGGTTACAGCTGCTTAAGAAAAAATTGTATTTTTAAAATGTCCATCTCAGCTGCAGAAATTAAGGGTATCACCAATAGGAGTAGCAATGGAAAAGAATATATTTTAGAAGACGAAGTCAAATTCTGAGCAGACAAACAGATCTATGAACCACCCTTCCAACAGACAGATCATATTGCAGGGCACAAAGTTTCTTTTCTCCCACTTACAATACTCACCTGTGCCCAAACTACTGGAAATCCACAGAGTTCAAAAAGACACGTTGACAAGATGGAAAGGCCCCTTTGCACACAGCAAGAACATTTCTGATAGAACCCAAGCAATGCCTCCCAGAAGTCAGAAATCTTACACTAAAATACATGATAACAGATGCTACTGATATAATGTGATTTGACTGGTTAAAAACCCAACACTGCCATACAATTAAGTGTGAAAAACACAGGAGCAAAACCAAAGGATGAACCCTCAGATGCTGCAAGAATCACCTGCCAAAGACAGGACTGTGCCAACCAAGGAACTTCAGCAATACCTGAGAGCTAGAACAGCTATGGCTGAGTTTTCACTTCCTACAAGTCTGCATCTTTATCAAGAGCCACACAGGAAGGACTACACTCTATAAATTAAGTTAAAAACTACTTTTTCCTCCATGGATTTCAACAGGAAAAAAAACAATACATCTACTTTACAGATTGAGAGGCAATTACCCTTTTACGGACTGAGAGGGAATTATGCTTTGGAAAGCAACAGCTCATTTTTTAATTAAAAAAATTGATAGCATGATAGCTGCACAACTGTCTGCTAAAAGGAACAGAGATGGCAGCACAGGACAGATCACAGCTCCTGGACATCAGGAACCACAGCAACAGGAACGAGTGAAGTCCTTTTTATCTGATTCACATGAGCAAGAAAACAAACCAACTTGGCTTTAACACGTCCAAGAACACTGTTAAGCTTCATTATATTTACCCATGGCCAAGTATTTGTATCTTTATATTATATTTTGCTTGAATTTAGTAACAAAGTTCCACTCAGAGTTTTTTAAAAAGAGAGAAAACAAGCATTTCCATATAACAAATACAGAAAAAATATATGTTATTCATCAACTACTAACACCTATTGTGTTGCTAAGGGACACAGATAAATGAAGAGGAAATATTTCCTTACTTGCCTGATATGAAGAATGAACTCATGAGCTACTGAAAAGTAATTAACATCAAAGAGAGCACTGGAGATCAGGGTGTGTAAACATTTTAATTCATTAATATTAATTACTGTAACATGATAAGAGTATTTGATGCTCCAAATCTTGCTGGCTTTAAAGTCTTTCAATATGGCCTTCAACCTCCCTTCATTAGGTTTTCAAAGAAACACCAAAAAAAAAAAATAAACTTACAAAAAAATCTTTGATTTTTATCAATCAAGTATTTCTGAAAAATTCAGGTGTTTACAAGTCATTATGAGAAACACACCCTCTTCATATAAAATATTTTATCTAGCTGTATAAAAATGCCCAGAGTGAAGCAGTGATATAACAAAACACAAACCACGAAATAGTACAGAAAGACTTCAGAGAAGGTCACAGACACCACAGGAACATTTGGGAAGTTAAACAGTTTCTGAACACGACCTTGGTAAGGGCAGGTGGAAAACTGATTAAGGAAAATCTCCCATATGGTGACACGTTGACTCCCACAGGGAAATCAGCTGGATGGGAAGCACCACAGACATCTGCCCCCACTGAATCAATACAATTAACCTGCAGCAAAGCATCAGCCTTTCTTTGGATTAGCACTGGGGAAGGATAAAACATTTTGTGTCTCTGTGTCACCTCAGGGGCTGCAGGTTCTCCTCCCAGGGTGCAAAGGGGAACACGAAACATAAAGCAGACAATTGTGCTCATCAGCCCTCAAAATTTATGCTTCCCAGCATCTGGATATTCCTAATCACTTCCCTATTTCAAGCTGCCAAAAACACTTAATCTTGCCACTCAAGATTTCCCATCAGTTTGAATATAATTTACTGCTCCTAATCCTCATCTCATTATCAAGCCATCAGTAATTCCTGTTCAGTCCTGCTGCTCCATACCTTGGGAAAAAAAAGGGTAAGCAGGACACTATTGTCCTGTTCCTACCCTTCTCTCCACATCACCTCTTAGTTCAGCTCTCAGCTTGACACCACCTGCACACCCCTGCTCCAGTGCTCACATCCATCAGGAATTTTCTCCTCATTCCTGCTCCACTGCTCTCCCACCAGTCTCCATTCCTTGCCCAAACTACCAAATCCCTGGAGCCCTTCTCACAGCAGCCACCCCCAGTCCCTGCCCCATAAATAACAGAGACCTTCAGCAGTTTCTGGTTTGTTTGCTTTTTGTTGTTGTGGGGGTTTTTTGTTTAAGTCAACCCATCCTTTCTTTTCTTTACTTTCAGATTGGATGGGCTCCCTCTTCCCCCCTCTCCCCTCCAGTGCAGCAGGAGCCACTCAGTTCACTGGAGATTCCCTCTCAGTAGAGGGTTTTCCCAAATAAAAATTGAACCTACTGAATAAATGTAAACTGATTTTCCCAGATGTGTACAACTTAGTGGGGAGACTCCTGAGCCAAGGGCAAAGGGCTCATCACAAAACTCAAATTACAATTACTGCTGCTCCTTAAAGCCTGGGATTTGTTACCATTCAAAAGACTTGGATACGTAGCTGGTAGGTATGTCCAAAATAAAACCTTTACAGGGAAAAAAACCTAGTAAAAAATTCTGTTCCAATTATTGTATTAAACCAATTCTTTGCACAAAATTCACAATAAAAGTTCAATGTTTAAAATCTTCGAAAACAAAACTAGTATCAAGAACTTAGTTTTAACTAACTGATAAAGACCACTTGCTGCCTCACTTGAATTTATATTTATCGTTTTTCCATCCAAGGAAATGAAGCTGGGCCAGACAGCAGAGTAGGAATGATGAAATACATCCATTCTCTTTGTTCACATGCTTTTTGGGAGAACAGCATGTTTGGGTTTTACTGGACAAAAGATTCATTCAAATTTTAGCAAAACATCTGGTTTGAGTGGTGTTCAGTAATGGCAACAGAATTCAAGCAGCAAAAAGCATTCAAGTCATAAAAACTAAAAGACAGTGATCTCCAAACTGAAAGCTTTCCTAATCTCCCATACTAATAGTGACACATTTATTAAACACTTTATAATAGTGAATTTAAAAATGCAAGTTTGCCTTTTAAAAGTTTTATTCTGTCAGCTGACTACTTCTAAGACTGAACTTCCCCCCAGTAATTCGCCTCATCCATATTGCAATATCTGCATTTTGGAATTTTTAAAGAGTCAGTCTTATGGATTGGTGTGTCATTATTTTTATCTCTTAAATAAAATACTCATTAAAAAACCAGCAACTTCTGAGTTGTACAAAATTATAAGAAAAGTTCAGGTGAAATATTTTAACCTAGTGCCCCTGAGATAATGGAATTAATTAATGGCAACCTTCTCAGGAGCAGTGGCAAGTTTTAGTGATTTTACAGCCTGCTTTTAACTAAAGAAAAAATCCTTACCAGAGTTCTGCAGATTTGTCTAATAAGTTTGGGATTTTTGAGGTTTTTCTGATACCTGTAAAACCTCAGATACCCTGAAACTAAATTCATAAATATATTATAAAGACTTTGAGAACAGAGATAAAAGAAACCCAAATCCTTATTATTTGAACAGATCTGATGTCCATTAAAATGCTTCTGTGCCATCTTACTCTTATTAGCTATAACCAAATGAGAACTTGTACTTCCCACAACTCTTTGTGCTGGAAATGAGGTGGGGCTTAGATAATATTGCACATGACCACAGCACTTGCAGTTCCTGATGGCAATAAGAATGCTGAAAACATGCATTGATTACACAAAAATAAACAAAACAAAGATTCCCAGCTCTGCTGAGGCCGTGCCAGGTCTCCAGATAACTCAAGAAAGGGATGCATGTTCCTGTCTCTAGAGCTAAATTCATGTGCACCAGCAGTTATAGAAGGTTATTTAATGTATTGTACCTGTGCCTACTAATATCAAACAGGTATAAGAACAATATTTATGAAAGTTATTGCTCCATGGCCCTTTGAAGAGCCCAAAGCCAGCTGGGGGATAAAAAAAAAAAAATCCTTTGTTTTACTAAAACCACAGTGATGATGCAAAATAAGTCTTTGATCTATTATATATTTGAAAGCACTAAGCTAAATGCAGACAGTAATTGCTGACAAATCCCAGTAGTAAACAAACCAGTCTCACATTTTACATATTATCAAGAGGCTCCAGAATTAATGGTTACAGCCAAAGAAATGTTGACACAGTTGCAGATTGAGCCTTAACATGCTGATCATGTTAAAATACTGCACAAGAAATATTTTTCCACTTTGTAAAAAGCCAGACTGTTTACATGTGTAAGTGGCTGGAGATCTTGTTGTCTGTGTGTGGTCTTAACATTTCAGTATCATAACCATGAATATAAAGACAAGCAGCATGAAATAACCTATTATACTTACAATCAATGCCAGACTGCAAATATTAGAAGCATTGAGATTTAAGGTTCTGAAAATGAGCATGACAACATACTTATACCTACGTCTTTGCCTCCTTTTCTAAAAGTAATTAATAAATGAATTGAAACAAAGCTTTTCTAAAAGTAAACAGAGGATTTGCGTTGCAGAAAAGTTAATTTTTCTTCCCTTTACATTGTTTAGAAAGGAGAAAAAAAATCAAGAAATTAAAAATAACAAATATTGTCATCGCTAAAAGCCAAGACTTTCTGAAACGATGGTGATTTTGCTTGTATTCTTTAATCACACCAAGGTATTAAATTACTTTAATTTTGACACAAGTGTAACTATTATATCACAGCTCTAGTACATAAATGTCTTAAACCT
Organism: Pseudopipra pipra; assembly: GCF_036250125.1. Taxonomy (NCBI): domain Eukaryota; kingdom Metazoa; phylum Chordata; class Aves; order Passeriformes; family Pipridae; genus Pseudopipra; species Pseudopipra pipra. The sequence continues at coordinate 5,305,965 of NC_087551.1, read as the reverse complement.
CTAACTTGCTGGTTCTTAGCTAATTTTTGCTGCAAATTGATGTTGCTAATCTACTTAGAAACCACTGGGAAAATCTCCTGTAACTACTTTTTTTTAACAAAAAACAAAGCCTTACTCCTCTCATGCTTTACTGAGGAGAGAGCACTGAGAAATCATTAGGGAAAAGAAGATTGCAGATATTTGTAACAGAGAGAGATCAATTAGTAGCTTTATCACTCACACACTTACAGCTAAAGATTGCCATAGGTAAAGTAAATCAATCTGTCTCATATGGCTTCCCACTCTCTGTCTAGCAATCAAACATGGAATTTTAAAAGGCAAGCGTGCAGCATAAATAAAAATATTTCCCTCAATTGCTTAATTTAAGAACTCTCAGTATTTTCACACTAATTGAGACTTCCTGCCACAGCCAGCAATAAAAAGCAGAGGCCACCACCCTTTCAGCATCTATCTGAGAACCTTGCTACCCATGGCTGAAATTCCTGAGATTTCAGTGAAAAAAAAGACAAATGGAAAGTACAAGGTTGTTATCAAGGTGCAGAAAGGTTAGAGACAGATTCCTGGTCCTATTTGCCTTCCCCCCCCCATTGTTAATTTGCACATGTGAGAAGGTGAAGGGGGAAGGAAAAACTGCCTATTAAGTTTTCCACGTGCTTATATCCTATTGATATTTTTAATGTGTGCACAGAAAGCAAAGTCCTCAAAACAGTTTCTTCTCTAAAATTACAGGATTAAAATTAGAAGGGAAAAATTAAGGAACATAATGGATGAACAGAATTAACACTGTGGGACCATTCTAACTCCACTTGGGACACACTTGCCTCATGAGGCTGCATTTCTGTTCCATAGGCATTTAGGAAAAATAAACATGTCACCAAAAGTCTTTAAAAGTACACTTCCCAAATTAGAGAAATGACCAAGGAGCCAATCGAAAAGAAATATGTATGAAGGGTAATTCACTACAAAAACAAACAGTAAATGACCCTTGAAAGGGGTCCTTCTGAGTTTCCTGGAGGAAGCAGAAAGGCTCTGTAACCAGGCAGAACTTCAGTGCACTAACACCACTTTCCACGTCTCCTCCTTGGAAGAGGGGGCTCTTTAGATAACGTGTCCCAGAGAGGCACATCCCAAGCAGCCTCACTGGATATCCATGGCTCTACCAGCTATTGGAGCCTGGGTTTTTTTAGCTAAATAAAACATTATGCTACGCATTTCTTCAGTGGGGAATTATTTGTGAACATTCAGCTTTTGCTCTAGTCCAGAAACATTAAGGGATTGGTTGAAGACAGCTGCAAACAACAAAGGAAGGCTGAGACTTTATTTTGTACAATGGCAGACTGCAAAACCTTCCTGTGGAAGTCACAGAGGGAAACTCCAGAGTGCACAAATATTCAGTGCCAGGTTGCCTTTCTCTTCCAATCATTCCAATCCCATCACCTGTTCTTGTGCAATCTGTTCCTCAGAAAATAAATGGTACATTTTTGCATTTTCATCCTTGTAATCTGCATTTAGCTGCAATTAAAAAAGTTAAACATATCCCCCCTGGTATTCTATAACAGTTATACAAGTAAGAGCTTATGCCAAAGTTGCTCCCACCCCAATAGGACATTGACCCTCCTCAGCCTGTTCCACAATCCTGTCACTTTTTACTGTACTCCTTTTCCTATTTCTGTCTGATTTGTAAGGTCTATACAGCTGCTGGAAACACGAACCTAAAAGCAAAGGAGATCTTTGCTGCTGAGAATGAGCTCCCACAGAAAGGAATTTTCCTAGTGTTTTCACTTTGTGGAAAAGCCTGGAATCTTCACCCTAAATACATGGGAACCTCCATCATGCAGCTCACAAGAAAACTGTGAAACCTTGCTGGTTTTCACCACACTAGTAATGTAATGGATAACACAGCATTTAAACTATATTTTAACAGATTTGGACTGATGTCTTACTGCTTTGATATCTAAACATGTAGCATACTGACATTTTTGAGAAGATCCAAAGCATTACTGAAAACACAAGGAAACTAATCTAAACATCCTGAGGGTCACTGAACTGACTTGCAGATGGTCAAATGTAGGATTTCAAACACCAAGCACCAACATGACAACAGCCAGCAGCAACAGGGCTGATTTTGATTTGGGCATTACTACAGAGTAGATGCTCATGGGGAATGAGCTTCCCTTCTCAAGCACCATTATGTTGCCTATTCTGAAACTATCATTTGTGTCAATCCAAAGTCACCAGGATCTCTGCAGATAAAATCCTAGAAGTGTTTTTTCCTTCTCAACTAGTTCTGAATTTGTGGTCCACGGTGAAGATCAAACTTTCTCTTATGTTTTGAGAATCTGTGCTCACCAGTGCTATTCATAACACTTTGTAACAAATGGCCTGGTCTATTTACAAATCTGGAAATTGTATTTTGCCACCTGAATTTTCTCTGCCTGGAGTGTGAATGCTGCCTCATAATTGTACATGAATAATTTACCTCACCTTGCAAGCTTTAAGTGATTTTCTAGGTGTACAGCTTGAAATACTATGAAATCCCTTGATGCTTGCAAAAGATCCAAAGAGGCAGGTTCTAAATATCTGAGTATCATTTCACTTCTGAAATTCCAGTATTTGTATTGTATTCTTCATCACTGGGTTTTTCCTTCCTAAAATCTGTATCATAGTTCAAATAGGAATTTACAAAACCAGGTTAAATCCCAGCAGTTCCTGCATGCTCAGTAATGTAGGCCTCTCCAAAATAGCAACAACAAATGAACCATCTCTAATAGCCCTACAGAAAATGGCTTCAAATTAGCAAAGAGTTTTCTGAACTATGTAGAATATGCTGAGCATCTGTAATTAAATCTCTTTCCAGTTCATAATCAGCAAGTACCCCAGTTGTACCCTCCAAATATTCCACAAATCAAAATTCCTGCAATTATCAGGGTGAAGGGATATAGACAAAGACACATTTTCCTTAACACTTTTCTGTCTTTTGAGGTCGTCTCTAGACACCACTTTGTTTTCACCACACAATAAAAGCGAAATTAAATATTCTATTCAATTTACTGAAACATGCATAAATTGACAAACATTTAAAACTAATGACAAGTTCTATCAATTTGCTGAAGAAATCTATAAACCAATGTTGGTCTTTTATTCCATCCATGGCAGCCAACAATTATTTAATCACCACTCACTGCTACTCAGCTATTTAATGTTGTACTGCAAACACTCAGTACTCACTGGTAGGGATGAGAATATGTTGTTGTTTGATTGCTTTTTTGAATTATGGGTTTCATTTTCAACTTTTGATGTGTCAGGCTTACTCCTATCATCCAAGCTGGTTGTACATTCCCTGAGCCATGGATTGTGACTGTGTCAGTTTAACACCCAGCCACAGGAGAACCAGAGACTTGCAGACAATGCCACAAAGGGAAAAACTCTAAGTTTGTTCTCCACTGCTGAACTGGAAAACTTCCCTTATTATGGCAGGACAACACACTCTGTTAGAGCTACTTAAATTACTCTCCTTCTTATTTTTTTTGCTATAGGAATGTAAAAAGAAAGGAGGGACAGTTATATTCTACATGACCCTACCGACTGTCAAATCCTAGGATCTTGGCATTGAACAGATCCTCTTTAAGGGCCCAAGACTCAGCTCTTTCCCACCTCTTTAGTTCAGCAAATATTTTCTGTTCAGAGCTATATGTTGCTCTTCTATCAGCCTTTATCTGTATGATACAAAGCAGGATAAACCACAACCATGTATATTTGGTCCATTATGAGTGTTACAAAATCACTGGTATATTCAAGGAACAAAGACAACCCTCTGAGTTTAAAACAGGAGAATATTGGCTTGAGCTTGAAAGGCTGCATTCAACTATATCTTACATAAACTATTATTTCACCAGCTGAGTGGTGCCAGATATGCCAGGCACCTTACTAATTCCTGGAAACTAAGCAGGACCTTGCAAAGAGGACCTTGCACATGAGACAGAGCTCAGTTTAGCTTAGTTATTGCACAACCTTTTGGAGTAAAATGAGGGTAGAATTGTTGAAGTAACTTTACAAACCTCAGTCATCAATGACACGAAAATGCTGAGAAAACGTTCTGTGGCTATGACACATTTTCTTGTGTGGAAACCACTGTGTCATTCTTCCTTATCTCTGCTCTTTTCCTCGCTCTCCCTCGAGACTCACAACTGACAATTGTCCAGCCAGCTTTGATGCAACACTTTTACAGTGATTCCCCACTCAAATGCTGTTTCATATGCACACAGAAGGTACACAGAGCAAGGAATAAAATCTGTTTTGCTGAAGCTTGGAGATTGAGGATCTGTCTGTCAAACACACCAGCACCAGAAACAGCAAAGAACCCTCAGTGAAGCTACAAACCCAAGCAAGATGACACTTGCCCTGAAGGCTTCACAAATGGGCTGTACTTCCCTAGCAAAGTGTTAACAGGCAACAGGAAAAGATCACCTTGAAACATTCAAATCACTGATGTGAAGACTTTGGTTCAACAACATCTGCACATGATCAAGGCCACAAACTATTCTTTTCCCACTTTCCCAAGTGAAACACTCCTGCAAACACTGTTTTGTTGCAAGAAGGCAGAGCTGTCTCCTGTGCAGGCCTCATTCAAAGTTCTCTTTTGTCACTGAAGATACAAGCCACAATATGGATTGAAGAGGTGTTTCAAAGGATTTTCAAACATTATTACTTAATTTCGTTATTAAATCTGCAACACTTTGCCTTTTCATTACAACACTGCTTGTGGTAATAAAAATAGTGGAGAGATTTTCAGGGAAAAAAACACCACCACACAAACAAGCCATGACTTTCCCATATGTAATTTGTTGACAAAGTTTGGATGAGTGATATTACAGCATTTAGGAACTCTGTCTTGTTTCTACCTTTTTTTCCTTAATATCTGAAGTTAATTTTCAACTCTGATGACACTATTATTTTTCAAACTGGACAAGTCCCAGTTTTTGGCACAGAACAAATACATAATATTCATCATTTCAGTTTAAAATGAGTCAGAAAATAAATGGAAAAAAACAAATTGAAGATATAATTTAAAAAATTGTAGGATTCTGCATGCTAAATTTTAAAGCATGAATTTTACTTAGTCAACGCCTGTTTAAAAAGAAAGTAGTATTTTTTATATTTCTCACTATCCATTCTAAAAAAAGTTTCAATCATTCACAATTTAAATCCCTTAATATGTTGCCTTTCTTAAGCACTGTGACTTAAAAATATTTCCAGTGAAAAGAGGGAAATTAGTGCAAGACAAAAATCACCAGGCAAACTGCTGATCGTTTAAGAGTGAATGGACCATCTTGCACTACCTTACATTCAATTACTTGCTGAGAACCTTTTTCTTCTTTATAACATAAAAACATACACATCTAAAGTCTAATGCAATGTTTTTTCATAGTTCTTTTTTCCATCTTTAATCCATCTTTTCACAGTCCCTGGATAATCACAAGTAAGCAACACATGGGATTTAATTTTACTCTTCTCATACTGGAATTACAATTGATTTATATTTTATTATTTGGCTGTATCACTCTCCCATATTTTTCCAAACTAACTTCTTTAAACGTTACAGACAAACACAATGCATTAAAAACATAGATAAACTGATCTCAGGATAAATTAGAATGTCCTTAGTTAAGTTACAGTGCTACCAATATACTCCTAGAGGCTCTGATCCAAAGCCCATTGACATCAGTGAGGTTTGAGTCAGATCCACTGTGAAAAGAACTTAAATCAGTAGTGGTAAATGAAATCTAAAGTATATAATTTGATTAGAAATCACTCCAAGTAACACTGTGAAGAAAGTTAGTGACTCCTTCACAGCTCATACAGATTTTAGTTCCTTAAACTATTATTTTAAAAAGTCTGGAATTCACAGTTTTTGCCAACCACACTGTCACAGCTTAATTGAGCAGCTGTCAACTGTTAGAAAACAACTGCATCATCATCTCTTTTAGAAGAACTAGTGTGGGAAGTGAAACACTTCCATGGGAGCTAAACTTTCTGGAGTCATGGTAATGAATGTGTTTTCATCAGGTGACCATGAGTCATCATTTTATCAGCAGTTTAGAGGGTTTTCACAATAGCTGAGCGTCATCGGGGCTCATGCTCAGCACTGACTGCAGCACAAGAAGTAAACATTCTTTTCTGCCATGTCCTGTGGTACCATTTCTTGAAGGAAAAGTTTGGCCACTGACTCAAGAAAAATATTGCAAAGTCATGGTTGAATAAGTGCTGCAGGGAACACAAAGTGTCCCGAAACTGGAACACACAGTGTCCAGAAACAAAGCTTTTATTTGAGAATTGAAACTAAGTGATAATTTTGCTTTTATAAATAGATGCCTTTTAAGGAAGTTGTGAACTACATGGATGAAACATCAGGAAAGAATAAAAATGTGTTGTCAGTCATTCTTCTGCCTTTTACTCCACAATCCTGTCAGAACACAGTCATACCTCAAATACTCAGATAACTTCCACATATTAGAATCCACCTACATTGCCCAAAGTGGGGAGAGGCCACATAAAACAATGCCAAAAAAAATTTATATTAAATTTTCATGATCATAACGTCAAGAGCAAAACCTGCATCATTAAACTGTCCCAGGTACTACACAAAATGTGGACTCCTTTCCCTCCCAGCTTACTAACCTCCTTCTGAACCCACTGGAAAGAATTGAAGAATTTCACCTACAGCATAAGCTGAAGCCTCTCCCAGGACCTAAAGACACTTGGTGACCTCACACAGCATCTTTGCTAAGCCCTGATGTTTTGCTGGACTCAAGAGAGATTCAAGTCTCCTCCTAAGTTTCCCATCCCTTCCTGCTCCAGGGCTGGACTGTGGGGTCAAGCAGGCTGTACCACCAAGATCTGCATGCAGCACAACAGCAGAGCTGTAAACTCTGGGAAGTGCTGGTCAGAAATCAGGCACATGGCAAATAGCATGGAAATAATTACATTTCAAAAAATAGTATTACTTAGTATGGTGTGTATTTAGAATCCCATATCACTGCCACAACAGTGTAGTGCTCAGAATTAGCGAAAACCTAATTTTCAGGCACAAGTGGTCCTTTCAAAACTAATCAGATTTGAATTACCAAAAAAAGTAATGCAAGTTGAACCATCCTTTTATTCCTTATTTGAAGTGATCCCCATGAAAGCAGTGTTTTCACTATTGATGTTTATCCCTCTGGCTTCCTACTCCTTTCTCCTTCAGCTAACACTTTAATCTCTCAACTCTTCATCCACTCATCATTTCCCTAGGCTTGAAAATTAATCCTCTGAGGTCAGTGAGGAAACTTCCATTGACTCCAGGAGATTTAGAATTAGATTGTACACTTAATTTTCCTCCCTCCTCTACCTCCCAACTTCCTCTTTTCTTTCTTCTGGAACTTATTTACTCATCACTTTAGCCATTCCATATCTGGTCCCATGAAATTGGGAATTAAGTGGAGCATTAAGAAAGAGAACTAAATAGATGTCCCTCCATCCATTATTATTGTTTGCACTTCCTATTTTAAATCATATCCCCCCCTGCCTCTTTTTCATCATCTCCCTTAAGACTTTTAAGCCCTTTTAGATAATTATTATACTTTATGCATTCACACAGAAACAAACCTGACAGCTGAGTGAAGTGTGTGATGCTCCCTGATAGTAACAATTCCAACCACCCAACCATTCCTATTCTGAGCAATGCTGCTTTAGGGAAAGCCCTGCTCTAGAAAAATCATTTTTTAATGGTTAATATGGCTATTTATTCATTTTTAAAGACACACAGTACATATAAAATTCAGTAACCTTTAATCAGTTTGGAGAACCGGTACCTTAGTTTTAAGATTTAAAATATTTCTACAAATTTTATCTAATCACAGAAACCTAATCTTAGCCTGTTTCCTTTGAAATACTTGTCACTACTCCAACCAGACGAATTTCACATACAAATGTCTTGGTTTTGAATGGGGAAAAGAAATGAACATCAGAAAACATTGTATTTATTAGTTAATTTAAGTAAGTACTCTCAAAGAAACCCAAAACCCTATCTAGCTAAAACCAGAAATCAGAATGCTAACAAGTTCCCAGCTCTGTATGTGGAACAAGCAGCTGTACTATCAGTCTAGTAACAGAGCAGCCACAACATACAAAAAATGATCTTAAATACAAACACCATTCCTTATTCTCCACCTGAGAGCACTGCAGTCATATGTCTATGGGCTTAATCTAAGCAGTAAACATATCTATTGTCCCTCATCACTCATTATATGGGATCAGAGATAAATAACAAAATCAGGTAAGAAAACCTACTCATCTCCCTAGTTTCTTACTCTCCAAACAACTCCCAAGAAGAAGCAAACACATCACTTTCTTACAAAAATATTTGTTGTGGTTTAACCACAAATATTTACAGAAATATTGATCAGCTGAATCAATGGACACTTCACAGAAATGAGAAATTTAACCTGTCAAGGCTAGACATCACTCAAGAATCATCCAGACAGGCAGAGCTGATCATGCTGTCACAGTATTACATTTCTACCATTAGCTAAAAAAAGAAAGCACTTGAAATATCAAAATAAACTTCAAAATAAACTTCTTGTTTTCTTACTCCAGACCCAAGACCATCTACAGCTCTGTGAAAAGGCCCTAAAATGACCTGGACAGCACTGAATCCACACTGGAGCGTTGTCTGACAGGGCAGTTCCTTCTTCCTAATGTTAGGGCCTATAATCAATGTTATTGCTACACACACTTCCTTTCATGGAGCACTTCTAACATATCCAAAGACAGATGTTAAGAGTCTTTGGTTATAAGTCAGTATCTTAACAATTACATTCAGATACATCAACATAAAATAAAGAACATGACACAGACACAGAGGCAAAATGAAGGGGAAAAGTGATCCCATTACACTCCCACTGTCATTTTGCTGTCCAGTCATCTCCATCTTTGTTCCCAATATAAAACAGAAAACTATGTTTGCTGTTTCAAATGAACTTGCCATTTAAAGCAAGTAAAAAGTTTGAAGGAGAAAGGATCAAAAAAGTTACGTATATATGTCCAGCATGGAATAATTTAGATTGATAACGAGGAGCAACACTGCTGAAAAATCAACTGCAGAGAGAGCTGGATGACCAGAGGGAACACTGAAACTATAATTAGCTTAATCTATGAGCTTGCAAGACCCTACAAATCTGAGACAGAACAGATTCCTACATTTCTCAAAGTAGGAAACAGTAGAATAAAAAAAGCTTCCCTTTGAGCTGAGTTATTAAAATGTAGCAACAACTTAAAGTCTTCTGTGTTTGGCAAATGAACAAATTGCAGAAAACAGTAAATGAAATTTTTCTATTGCAGCCATAAAAATTACTATATTTAGTTCTGCAGCTTGGCATGAATAAAGTCAATTTACACAATTCCGGAAGAGCAACTCTTTCTACTTTGTCCAAAGGTTTAAACAGGGCCCTAGTGATATTATTTTTGAAATCCATATAGGGTTCATGATTTTGCTTTAAGCCTAACCAATTAAAGTTAAGATTTATTTCCCAGAACAGCAGTAAAATATTTTAGCAACACACAAAGAAAGCTTAATTAAATTCATATGTTGGGGGTATTTTACCACGCAGTGCTTTATATATCTATCAATATTTCCTAAAATTGACAATTGCTGATCAAATTAATTTGCATAAAATATTACCAACTGCAAATCACAACACTGCAGAATCCAGCCACTTGGCAGGTGAAGAAAGTGTGTTTAGGACCTAACTGTAGTTTTTGTACTAAGGTTTAAAGGTATTTTACTGCATCAATTAGTTTATTTCAATCCCTCTTAATTGCCCATAAAGCCAAGCTTAGATCGCCTCTCAAATACAGGCCAACTGCTCCCTCTACTGGTAATAAGGGGCCATCACATCGGGGCACGGAGATTCCCAGATAAAATTGGTAACAAGTCATTAAACACATTAGAGGGGTTTCCCACTTAATTACTTGCCAGTCAGCTAAGACCTGAAAGATTGAAAGGCTGTAATTTTCGCTTTCTTACCAAAAAGATTAACATACACACGTGTACAGAACCTAAAAACTTAAAAAATAGAGACTGTAGAAAATGAGGTGAGGCATATGTGAGACATAGAATCCAGAATGGTTTGGGTTGGAAGGGACCTTAAAGATCATCTTATTCCAACCCCTGTGCCATGGGCAGGGACACCTCCCACTAGCCCAGGTTGCTCAGACCCCCACCCAACCTGCCCTTGGACTCTTCCAGGGATGGGGCAGCCACAGCTTCTCTGGGAAACCTGTGCCAGGGCCTCACCACCCTCACAGAGAAGAATTTCTTCCTGATACCTAATCCAAACCTGCTCTCAGTTTGAAGCCATTCTCCCTTGTCCTGTCACTCCAGGCCCTTGTAAATAGTTCCTCTCCATCTTTTTTGTTGGCCCCCTTCAGGTAATGGAAGGCAGCAATTAGGTGACCCCAAAGCCTTCTCTTTTCCAGGCTGAACAATCCCAATCCTCTCAGCCTTCCCTCATAGGAGAGGTGCTCCATCCCTGTATCATCTTCATGGCCCTCCTGTGGACTCACTCCAACAGGTCTGTCCTGAACATTTTCAGATTCAGTAAAATGATCCTATCAGTTTCAAACACATAAAATTAAGAATATTTTCTGTACTCCCACTGCAGAGAAGGGTGAGAATCTTTTGGGTTTTAATGGAGAATCTTCTACACATGGATATTCCTCATAAAACTTATGTGAAAGTTGGACAGTCTTAAAAAAGAGAATATACACATTAAATACAAATCCAGTGAATGTAAAGAAGCAAAACCTGACACACAAAACCCCTGCTCTAACAAGTAGAATGCTACACACCTGTGTACAAAGTGAATGTCAATCAGGTCAAGGCAAAGCTAATTTTCAACATTTGCTGAAAAATGCAAAAACTTACCCTTATTTCTCAAACACCACCAGAAAGCAAAAGTTGTATCTCATTGGCAGCCTCAAAAGCTGTGTCTGTGGTGCTGCTTACCCACAAACACCTGCTCAGTGAGCACCTGCCCATTGCTCAGGCAGGCAGGGATGTTGAAACGCTGGGTGATTGAAAAGTAAAATGTCTGTGCTCAATAATGAACTTGTAATGATGCAGGTCAGCAACAAAGTATCTTAATGCTTTTTACCCAGTGAAGACATTTCTACTCACACCACTTGTTTTCTTGGGCATTTATATTCATTTTGATGACATCAAGGGTTCTCAGCTGAGAAAAGCAAATCCCCTCAGCCTCCAGTTCCTGTTGTTCCCCCACCAGTGGTCTACAGACTCACAGTATCAGCTAAAATGTGCTCTAAATCAAAGATATTTCTCCTAACTCCTCTATCAGCTCAGCAGCACTGAATAACATAGACATGAGACTGTCAATGAAAGGTTTACCATCCTGTTAAACAGTAAAATCCCACTAAATGACAGCAGTTTTCCTTGGAAAAGAACACGCAGCACACAAAATTTAAGCGCTTGGTCTGCGTGTTGAACAGGTTGGTCACCCACAAAACCAGAGCTTCAACAGCTTCCACACCCTCAGCACTCAGCAAGGATTTTGTAGCTGCCCTCCAAAAAACCCCAAGCTTATCCACAAAGGAAAAAGCCTCTTCTGTTCAGAAAATTCCTTGAAAGAACATTTCCAAGAGAATAATATATTGTGCTAATCCCAATTAGTGTTATTTATTGATAAACTGATACAGTTACAGGAGCGGAATTATGAAGTGCTATGTTTATAGCAGAATGTTTTGAAAAGCATTAGGCTTCAGATACGTAATCAAGAGTCTGGGACTGTTTGCAAAATAAACTTCAATGGCATTTTACTGGATGTGAAACAACTGATCCCTGAAAATGGGAAAAGAGGCAAAAAAAAGAGGCAAATAAAGTGTCAAGCGTGATAAATAGTTTCAGAACATTGCTACACCTTAAAACCAGGAACATAGATTACCTGGGGAGTACACAAACAACAACACTACAGTAAGAAAAGAATTTTATTTCAGGTAGCAAGTACTGTTTCACTGAAAATTCATGCAGTTTCTAATTTTAACTACACAACTAATCACTTTTAGCTACATGATTTTAATCTTCAGCTGACCTCAGACACACTCTGTCCTGACACAGAAATGATTCCAACTTTGCTTCCAGAGAGAAAAGGTGATACAGAGTATGTTGCTATGACCAGAAGCCTGAAGGATGCATCTCTTCATCATTAACTTTTAAAATCAACATATAGATTCTAAGGAATATCACAGATTTTTTTTTTAAAGCTATGACATTCTACTTACCTTAATGACAAATTTGTTGGATGCCATCCTAGGTCAGAGTAAGCTGGTCCTATAAAAATATCAATTAACAGTGATCAGCACTGGAGAAACACTCAGATCTCTACACCAATCAAGAAGGATTTTTACATCTATTACCCATTTTTTTCAGCACTGCTGTTCTTCAAACCCTACTCTGCTTTAAGAAATCCAAGGAAAATTTGTATTTAAAGGAGAATTACTTAGCTACCTGTGTTGATTTCCTTTAGTGAACTTCATAACTGTTCAGGCACTTCACATCTACCATATGAAACACAAAGTTAGAACTCTTTTAAGTAACAAACTACAGCTTTTGGTGCACAGAAGATGCATACATATATATATATATATATAATTATATAAACACATACACATGTATACTTAAAATTTTAGACTACAGCACACTTAAAGCAACATAACTTGAGCCTTATTGTGGTTGCACAAAAGTAAAGTGAACTTCAGAGATCCTCTTCTCTTGCTTATCCCAAATATGAACTAGGTTGCTTAATTTGGGATCCTGAGTGAAGTGCATTCAGCTGCACAGCCCCTGACCCTGCCTCAGACTATTCCAAGGAACTCAGGAAGCATTAATTCATGCTGGAAATTAAACACACCCTCCCTTGGGCTCAAGAAGAAACCTTCAATTAATTGCCAAGGTTTTTTTCCAAACTGACAACAATTAATGTCAAAGCATTGAAGCTACTTGGGAAGCTCATCATCCTCCACACAAACAGGAGCTAAACATTCACTTGTCAAAAGTAGAAAATTAGGTTAAACTCATGAAAGTCTTTCCAGCCAACCACACAGAGTTGGGATTCAGAAGATACCCCGTGGGTCCTAAGGTACCAAATTAATACCTAAAAAAAACTAGGAATAAAAAAAAATAAAATACATTCCATTTTCACACGGGACAGGAAGAGAGGGAACAGACAAAGAAGAGACTTGGACTGGGCAGCAGTCAGGTGAAATGAGGTCTCAGTGTGGTGGCAGGAGACAAAGCACCCAAACAACACAGTTCAAGCTTCAAAATCAAAACAGAAAACGAGTGCCAGTAGCTTCTGCCTGCAACAGATGAACTGCAACAGAAACCACACGGAGAACAGAGCTGCCTTTTATGTCCTAAAGTTTCCTAAAGCATTAGTCTCTTAAGATGGACAAATCTGGTCAATTTTGTACGAGAGGTGTAGGAAAATACTAAAAATTGAGGAAGACCTACACATTTGTCACTGCATACTTCAAGTTACTGGCAAGTACTGAGACAGAGCTGTCAAAATTTCAGGACACAAGGCAGGTTGGGGATATGTGTCTCTATCAGCCGCTACAACTTAAATGTTTCAAAATGCAGTCATTATGCCTATTTAGCTTCAAATAAGTGCAAAACAAGACAAACACCCACTTTGCAGCTACACAGCATAGCACAGGTAATCTGGATCTTAAGATTCAATAGTAACCATGTTGAGCTCAATAAACACAGGGCTTCCATTCCAAATATTCAAATGCTGAGACCGAAGATTTCAAAATAACTATGAGAAAATGTGAAAGTAATGAGGGCACAATTCCATGTACTGGCTGAAGGAAAATTCCCAATTACTTACATGATTTTTTTTTCTAAATATCATATTAATATCCAAGCAGTAAGATATAAAATCAGTAAAAGGATGGCAAACAGTGAGAAGTAAAGTGGCCATTACAATAACCAGGTTAAAATGAGTTTGAACTAAGAACCACTCTCCAAGTAACTACTGAAAATAACCTTTAATATAGTTAATAAAATGTTTCAGCTCTGTCCTGAAAAAAAGGTCAAAATTAGAGCTTTTATCAGCTGTACAGTAATAGTAAGCAGAAAGATACATAAAATAAATTTAATTTTAAAATAACAGAAAAAAAACATTGGAATACCATCATGGCTTGTGCCACACCACTGTCATTCTCTCTTGCACAAAACAGCCCTGGAAGCTTTTCAATCTTATCAGAGGTTGAAATCTAATTTACAAAATAATAGAAGAAAAACATTAAAAGGGAAAAGATGGCAAAAAAAAAAAAAAGTAACTTTGGTTCAATTTGCTCTTCCTGGAGTTTGCCCACTATCCCATTCTTTGCACTGACCATATAGATAAAGGAAAGGAAATACAGCAGATAGAATAAATGTAAGCAAATCCTCAGAAAACAAGAAAGAACACACCTCATGTGTGAGCCATCAGGAAGGTCGCTGGAGTGACACAGGTGAAAAAGGACCCAATTCTGAGACATCACAAAATGGGCCAAAGCATCCAGCAATTGTACAGGAAAAAGCCAACTAGCCCCAAAACACTTTGCCATTTTCTGTGTTGAAAAAAAACCCCACCAAAATCACAGATATTATTACACTTGCCACTGTTTGGCAACAAGACTGTTTCTCATGGAATAACGTTTCTGTTGCAAACCTCTAAAGGAAACTCTAAATAAGGAAACGTAAAGATAAAATAAGGCAGAAAAACTCCTCTCAGAAACTGTATCTATTAAAAAAATATTTTTAAGTCTTGATGTGGTGTTTGTAAAAAAAAACTTTGAACATGAAAGTTTTCATAGACAGTGTGTATAAGAAAACATGATTCAGAATTAAACACATAGGTTGCCTGTGGCTAGAGTGAGACACACTGAAAAAATAATGTGGCACGATATCTTTCTTTTCTAAATTTGATGCCAAGTGGAATGTAGACACTCAGGAGAAGGCAGTGCCTCATGGCCTTCCAGAGAGTGAGTGGAAGTGTTCTCTGCCAGCTGAGGAACAGCATCTTACCCTAGAAAAGAAGTAGCTTCCTGTGGCGAGGGAATTTGGAACTCAAAGGGAATGAGGAACTGAAAACTCGTACCAGATGCTTGAAGATACAGCAACAAACTATTCACACACTGCCCATCTCTGGGTGCCTTTGCCTGGAGTGGGGAGAGGCGGACACCTGAAAAAAACAGCACAACAAACACATAAATGCTGAA
The DNA here is from genome assembly GCF_036250125.1 of Pseudopipra pipra. Classification (NCBI taxonomy): domain Eukaryota; kingdom Metazoa; phylum Chordata; class Aves; order Passeriformes; family Pipridae; genus Pseudopipra; species Pseudopipra pipra. The sequence goes on along the minus strand of NC_087551.1, from coordinate 5,290,644 downwards.
TAAGGAAGTCTGTGAAGCAATTTGATATGAACTATTTCTGTAGTTCGTTTTTGTAGTTCAAGATGAACTATCACAACATAACAGAGGAGTTTCCTGAACTTTTCCTTAGTCCTTAGGTATTGTAGTCAAACACTGTCCAGCACTCATCAGTTTTAGGAGCAGATCATAAGCTTAGGATGAGCAGTGCAACACTCAGCTACTCACACATCTAGTAAAGCATTTGTAGTCCTGAAAAGACATATCACAATCTTCACAATTTTGCCATTTCAGGCTTTTTATGCCCGCTGTGGCCAATTGCTCCACTTAACCCTTGAAAACTACTCTTCAAACAAGTCAGCATCTTTTTACCTCATCGTTATCCACACTCCTTCATTCGGGAACTGCCCATTCGCCTCTGAAGTTCAACAATTTCAAAGACGTTACTCACTCACCTCACCCACCACTGCACAGAATTAGAGGAAGGAGAGGTTCTGAGGAACATCAGAGGGCTGTCACAGACAGGTGCTGGCTGTTACCTTTTTGCACTGATAAATACCTCTTTTTTTTTTTAACTTTCGTGAACAGCTGAATGCAATGAACAATGAAAAAAATTATCATACAATGAAAAAAAAATTCATGATTCTCCCTTTCGTGTGGAGATTAGGCATTAAATACTTGTCTTTTGGCTACAGTTATAAACTCTGCAACTATAAACAAAATTGAAAACAAATTCATCCATTAACACGTGAATATAAAACGAGATTCTTGACAGCAGTGAGCATGGCGAGGAGAAGAGTCAATACAGGAAAAATATTCCTGCAGCCATAGGAGTGAATACAAGAAAAGCGAAGTAGAAGAGCGAAGTAGAAGGAAGAGCTAAGGAAACACTGAGGTCAGGGAACGAAGTTCTTTTGATCTTGTTTTGGCCAGAGCACCTTCGCCCGCCCACAGGAAAGCTCAGACAGGTGGGCGCTCGTGTAACGCGGAGTGACTACAACAGGAGGTAAGCAAGGAAGAAAGTTCTGAGAGATATATGCATATTTTTAAGAGCGGTCGGGCAGAGATGAGCCGCGGGGGGGCGGCGCCTGAGGGAGGCATGGCGGGAGCCAACCGGTGCAACACCAGCTCTCCCCAAGCGTCTCCTCACACGTTTAACTAACGAGGAAAGAGAGCCCGGAGCCCGAGGCGCGGCCGCTCCCGCAGGAGCCGGGCGGCCCAAGGCGGCCGTACCTCTCCCCACACCCCGCCCGCCTCCCGCCGCTCTCCTGCCCTACCCAAAATGGCCGCGCCCGTCGCCGCCGCACGCCCTGCTCTGCCCGCACGCAAAATGGCCGCCAGGGGCTGAGGCGGGACCGGGCCGCGAGTGACACAGCGCTCGGCTAATGGCGGGCAGAGGGGCGGGCTGGGCGATAGCGGAACGTCCGGGTCGTGCTTCTTCTGCTGCTTCTTCTTCCTGCGAGGGCGCGTTTGAACGTGTCGGGGGCGGGTGAGTCTTTACCTCCCCGGGAAGGCTCCTGAGTAGCGCCTTCCTCGCTCCCTCGCAAAGGGGAGAGAAGCCTCAGGTGCGCCGTGCCCGCGGTCTCTGTCCCGAGGGAGCCGCTGCCCCTCAGCCGCCCGCGCTTCAAGGTCGCTGGGACGCGAAGAGGAAGGAGGAGGGAATTGTGAGGGCTCCACGTCGTCATGCTGGGGTGGTTAGTAGGGCTTTTACACCTGTCCGGTGGATGGAGTTGGGGAGCAGTAGGAGCATCTACTGCCCGAGTCGTAGCTCTGTAGCCGTTCAACCCAGTGAGATATTTGGCATAAGAAAGCGTGCGTTTTCTTCTTGAAGTGGGTACTTCTTAACAGAGAGTAGTGTTTTCCACCTTCTTGTGATATAAGGGTTAAATTATTCTGTTAGTGCTGGTGCTGTTGTAGCTTCCGGATACCGTAAGGTGCTCAGGCAGCAGTAAACTGGGGTCAGAAGCATCACAACTTGCTTTGCCTGCAAGTTAAAAGTTCTATATTTATTCTCTCATTAGCTCAGTTAGACATTCAATTGTATTAACTACTGGGGAAGGGAAAAAAAAAAAAAGGTGTATTTTAAAACTGCTTTAAGGCTTCAAATATTTACCATCTGAGCAGTAACGCTTGTAATTAGATAAAGTTTTGTTGCTTTGTTGTGGTTTAAGATTTAGCATGCCAAAGCTCGAAGCAAGTGCAGCAATTAACACTTCAAAATGCCTGAATTGAGGTTATTTTTGCACCTTTTTTTTTCTAAGTTCACAAAGTAAGACTTTCTTGTGTTGTTTTGTGTTTTAGTCATCTGCTGCACTGTAATTAAAGGTATTAGCATTCAGCTTCATCTGTTCAGTGCTGTTATTATAGGGTAAAAAATAAAGGATTTCTAGAATATATTTAAAATAATAAATTATCTTTACCTAGGTAGATGCCAGTTTGCAATGGGTCTTAAAACCATCTGGAAGGACTACAAAGTTCTGATTGTTATGGGAACTGGCCTTGGGCTGGTACACTGGGGCTGGTTTTACATCAAGTCCAGTCCTCTTTTCCAAGTGAAGACAGAGGACTATGTTCCAGAACCTGGAATTGTGACATACGTGATGCAAAGCGATCAAAAAAATAAAGAAAAATAACATTAGTACTGTGTATTGTAGGTAAGTTGCCTAATTAGTTGTATCTGTATCTTAGAGGGAGGAGATGAGTCAATTAAGTGAGAATGTTCTAACAGATGCAACCTTGCTGCTCTAACTTGAGTATTCTAGAGTTTTATTCTTCTTTGCAACTGAGTTAATCTTGTAGCTACGTGGCTCTAAAAAGTGCATGATAAAACTCAGAAAACTACTGCTAAATCCCATATGATGGGATCAGTTTAAGTGATGGTGTTACGTGTCTTTAAAAACAAATTCAGTAACTTTAAGGCAACAGTGGTGCTCTTGTGACTGATTCTGTAACAGTGTCCTTTGAGGCTCAAAACTGCCCAGAAACAGTTAGGACTTTACATAGGAAGTATTCTGTAGGGACAGTAATTATAGTGGAAAACTAAACAAAATTAAATATGAAGGAAGTTCATTAAATATTAAATATGTGGAGAGTGCATAGAAATGTAAATAAATATCCCTTTAAGTTTGAAAGTGTTTTAAGAACTGAAAAAATTTGCTGTTAAGCATTTTGAAGTAAGAAACTTTTCTTTGAGTCAGATTTCTTAAAGCTGTTGGAACATCAGAAGCTTTTGTTTCTGAAGTGGTTGCCTGGCAGGCGGTGCTGAGTAGTTGAGTTCTTTTGTTTTTGAGTAAAACAGATGAACATCACTGTTTTTACTATCACTGTAAACTGTCACACAAAACTCTCACTGTAGTTTTGACACTTTAGTGAGATTCAGTGAAGTTTGTTACTTATAACAGTAAGAAGCCTGTTACTTATAGACCTACAGGTAAAACAACAGAGATTGGTGGTCAGAATTGAAGTTATTAACAATATAATATTCATATAATTGGTGTGCTGTTTTTTTCTTTTTTTTTACTGTATGCTTGTAGTAATTAACAGATTAATAGATTTTCTCAGTTAAAAAGCATTCAGGTGCCCAGGTGGGCAGGAAGGCCAATGGCACCTGACTTGTATCAGGAATAGTGTAGCCAGCGGGACCAGGGAAGTGAATGTCCCTCTGTACTTGGCACTGGTGAGGCTACACATCGAATTATGGGTTCAGTTCTGGGGCCCCCACTTCAGAAAGGACATTGGGGTGCTGGAGAGTGTCCAGAGAATGGCAGCGGAGCTGGTGAAGGCTCTGGAGCAGAAGTCTGATGAGGAGTGACTGAGGGAGCTGGGAATGGTTATCCTGGAGAAAAGGAGGCTCGAGGCAACATCATCACTCTCCAAACTAAGGAGCTTTTAGTGAGCTGGGAGTCAGTCTCCTAAGTAACAAGTGACAGGACAAGAGGAAATGGCCTCAAGTTGTGCCAGGGGAGTTTTAGATTGGATATTAGGAAAGCTGTCTTCACAGAAGGGCTTGTCAAGCACAGGAACGGGCTGCCCAGGGAAGTGGCTGAGTCACCATCCCTGGAGGTATTTAATAGATGTGTAGATGTGGCACTTGGGCACATGGTTCAGAGTTGGGCTTGGCAGTGCTGGAGGAACAGCTGGACTTGATCTTAAAGGTCTTTTCCAACCCAAACGATTCTGTGGTGCAGCGTTTGTCCTTGTATGGCTTTTTTTTTTTTTAAATGAAAAATAAAATAGCAGTTCAAGCTATGCAATATTGTCATAAGATTATCCTAATACCTTTCTGGTTTTATTTGTAGGTGTAACTAACGTTGAAGCTTTTCATCTGTGACTGTTGCCAGAAAAGATGAAGAAAACTACCTGGAACAGAAAGAACCTGCTGCTTGTAGTAGGACTGTCAGTTATAGGCGTCCATTTAGGAAGCATGCTTGTAAACTTTGTTGCAAAAAAATCTGCTCAGTCACATTCAGAAGTTAAAAGAGATCGTCATGAGTGAAAATAGCTTCCTGCTGTCATTATGCATCAGTGTTGCAACATGATTTAAACCTCATTTTATGAAAGACATGATGAGCAGTCACGGGAATGTTACTGTACTGTATGTACTGTTTCACACTGAAAATATTAATCCTTAGCTGCAAAGAGTTTAAATGTACTACTTTTAGATTTTAAAAGTGCTATGAATTATAGATCCGAGTGCAAATGAATTGTTTTGTTGGCCAGAATTAAAATCTTACTTTGAAAATGTCTCGTCTTGAAGCTAAAAAGCCTCCGTTATTTATTAGCGAACCTTTAACTAAAGACACGGTGTGTCAGTCGCTGCTTCTGCTTAGCAGGATATTTAAATCTTCCTATGGTCCTGCTGGGAGACTCAAACAGCTCCACAACGGGGTGGGAGGCTGTGTTTGTACAACTTCCCAGTCCTCAGCTCTCCTGAGGCACCTTTCCGTCAGCAATCCCGTGCTCCGCGTTCTCGCAGCCTCCGTGCGGAACCACGTCTCGCGCTGCAGCGACTGTGGCTTATTTACTGCCATCCTTTGCTGTGGCTTGATTGAAAACTTTAGAAACCTGAATGTTGCACCTTGCGCTGTCATTAAAATAACCAAGAACCTCCTGAGTTTGTGCATGGACTACCTGAAATCTGAGGCTTGTGGCTGCCGGGTGTCCGTGGATTTTAGCAGCGTTGAGACCCTGGTTTGTTTGGTACGTAGTGTTTTAACGAGCAAACCTGCTTGCATGCTTAACAAAACAGAAGTTGAGCATCTCGCCACGCTGGTTTTAAAGGCTTTTTTATTTACTGTTCCATGTCATGTTGAGACTAATGCTGTTTTAGGAAAGTGTGTAATAATACCTGTGAAAGGAAGAAGAGTGATGGATTCTACAGTTCTTCCTGGACTACTGATAGAAACACCAGAAATTCAGCTGGGAAGGCCACTTGCTGTCAAAAGAACTGGTTCAAACCTGATCAAGATTGCACTTTTCTGTGTGTCCATGTCGGGAGACAGCTTCAGCCCTGAGGAAGGAACTATAGCAGTCCATCACGGAATTTCTCTAGAAATGTCAGAGCTGAATCAGTTGCTGAATGTAGGGAAGCAGCTGGTTAATGATGGGGTCGGCCTTGTGGTGTGCCAGAAAGTGATCCATCCATCCCTGAAACAGTACCTGAAGGAGAACCACGTCATGGCTGTGGACAGAGCTGGGCTGTCTCTGATGGAGCCCCTGAGCTGGATGACAGGTAACAGGCGAGTTTCCTGTACTAAACAATTGTCCCCAAGTTTTCATCAGGAGATCAACATTATCTGGGGTGGTGTCATTGCAGAGTAAGGGTTCTTATTTCTGTCTGGATCCTCTTAGCAGCTGAGCAGTTGGTTTTTTTCCAGTCTGAAAGCCATTTCTTAGGGTGAGATTGGTCTCTCACAGGTTCTAGCAATGACATACCAGACATGTGATTACTGCTTGCTGCAGGAGGGATATCCACTTATAGAAACAGTTACTTTTTTTTTTTATTTCAAACTATCACCAAGTCTTGCACTTTGAACATGGTGGTTTCTGTTCGTGATTTCCTGTGTAGGTTGAAATGTCAGGTATTGAACAATACATATATATATAACTTATAAAGCCAAGGAGAAAAAAGTTCATGTTTTATGAAATGCAACAGATAACTCTTCTGATGATGGTACTACATGTTGTTCTCTGCTTTTCATAACTGGCAGGTTCAAAGCCTATAGCTTCCATACACTCCTTGTCTCCTGGTTGTTATGGCAGTTTGAAAGATGTCAGCATTGAGAGGGTTGCTTCAAAACATTTCGTGCATCTAATTCCTGGGGACACAGTTATCTGCAGCTTGATACTCTGTAGCAGAAGTGAAACAGCGTGGGATGAGTTGAAGGTAGGTAAATTTTCCTGAAATCTTTCCTTGAAAAGTCATGCTTTTAATGGAAAAATTAATGAGAAATAGAAATACGGTGAGTTTAGAAAAGTGATTTTTCAGTACATAAGTTGAAGTTTACTTGTCTCCAGAACTTCGAAATCCTTGAAGTGCTCACATTCATTTATTGCCTCAGTTTTAATACAGGAAGTTGAGACACAGAAACAATTTTCACCTATTCTTGAAGCCAGTGCTGGATAAATATTTTCATTCTCATTACTTGGTCTGTGAGAGCATAAAAATAAAAACTGCCAGCAAAAGGCCAGCAGCAAACACTTGCAATGGCAGTCAAGCATAGTTTTGCATTGAACAGTTGCTCTAGAAATGTCATTGATACTGATTGACTTTTTATATATAACCTTGTTTTGCAAAAAGAAGGAATAAAATGAGGCTTTTTTTATTTCTACTTTTCCATAGTGTGGACAAATAAAGACAATTTCTCATTAAGTGAATATGGTTTTGGAAATCACTCAGCAGCTTTATATCCACATGTAATTTAAGTTTCTGGAATCTGGACTAGAAACTACTGAAGACTTTATTCCATTATTTTTTTCTGTTGAGGCAAATCCTCTTAATCATGACATGTCTAACAAGAATTTTATGTGTTTTTCAGCGTGTCTGTGAAACTGCAGAACATGTGTTACAGTTAACAATGAAGGAACCTTTGGCATTGTTAGGAGGGGGCTGTACAGAAACTCACCTGGCTTCATACATAAGATACAAGGTATGTAAGACAAGGTTTTTTAAAGCTGCTTAATATACTTAAGAAACAAGAATTTATATAGAATCACTGCTACAGTGAAAACACTTATCTCTTCTATGTTAATGTGGGATTTTTGCTGTCTAACTGCTGCTATACAACAAAGGGGTCTATTTGTAGCACTAGGTGTTAATTACATCTTTCAGACTTGTTAATACTGTATTTGTACTTGTTAGTCTTTCTTTAGGTAGCTATTATAGTAAGTGCGTGGTTTTAAGTATTAAAAATGCGTAGAGTTTTTTTGTTGAAAGATGATGATGCAGAACTCCACTTTGACTTGTCTAGAAATCTTCCCTATTCTGGAATAATCAGGATATAAACATTTTTTTAGTTAGAGCTGAACCATCTGGTTTGGAAAAAAAAAATGCAGCAGTGTGATCCATGTTTAAAATCACTTCTGTAAAACAGTGTTCTAACTTTTGGTTTTGGTTTCTTTTTTAGAGTTCTAGTCTGTCCACCAGCACTTTTCAAGACCTGGGTTGTTCTCAGACACAATACCAGTTGGTTGCTGATGGGTTTTGCCGTTCCCTGGAGTCTGTAGCTCGCTCTCTGAATCATGATGGTGGAGAAATTCTAACAGATATGGTTTATGGACACTGTTGGTTTGTTCCAGCAGGTCTTCCCTCTGTCTCAAACTGGTCAGATGTGGTTTCAAAATGTGGCTGTGGGGTTAATGGTAACACGGAGGACCTCAGCTGGAGGATTTTGGAAGGCCAGTCTTGCTCTCCTGTTACACAGGGCTGCCCTAAAGAGCCCTCAGTAAAAGTTACTGACTTTCTGACATTGGACTGTTTTGCTGCAAAATGTAGTGGCCTGCAAGTAGCTCTGGAGACAGCCAACCTGGTCCTGGATCTCTCATACGTAATCCAAGATCAAAATTAGCTCTGATTTTATGAGAATTGTGTTGCACAGCAAGATACTAAATTGAAAGCAGGGTGATATTTAATGTGTTAAGATACTTCATTTGGTTAGAAATGCACAACAGAAATTTTAAATTGAACAGTTGGCCCTTAATACTCTTCTCATTGTTATTCTGCTGTGCTCTCAAGCATTTTCAAATGTTTCACGTGTTCCCTCTGCATAAAGGAAAGTTTTGGATGTGTGTTAGCTCTGTGGCATCTTCAAAGGAGTGGGAAACATGGATACCTTTGCTGAGTAAACATGTTATGGATTAGAATTTATGTAGTCTCTGCAAAAGCTTTACACACTCAAACAGACTTTTGTAATGCAGCAGAACTTTATCACTGGTATTTTTAATTTTGCAGGTAAAAAAAGCTTTCCCAAGCAGGCATCTTGAGCCACTTGTTTTTAAATTTTGTTCTGAAGTTCTTGTCACCATATACTATGTGCAGTTTCTGTTTCTAAATGGCTGGAAGATTTTAATTCACGTTTGTAATTTATTTAGCAGGTTATAAAAGCTCATCCTGGAGCTCCTAAGGTAGGTAATAGAAGATTTGAAAAGAAATGGCAGACTGGGTGGAAAAAAACTTCTGTGAATTGGACCTTGATTATCTTCTGTGGAACACAGGACAGTCTGTAGTGAAGTTTCTATCATTTAAGCAAAGCTGCAAGAAAGAATATCCCACTTACCATTCAGTTAACTCTTTGACTGGCTTCTTTTAATGAAGTAAGGCTTTAAGCTGCTCAGGCTTGTTTTGATCTTTAAATAAGACTGTAGACTGAAGGATCAGAACTTTTTTCTCATTCTCAGCTTGCAGGCAAGATCAAAAGGGGTGTTACAGTTTCTTGCTTAAACTCGTTTTCTTTGCCACTCTTCTTCTCCCCCTTTGTTTTCAGTCACAAGGGGCAAATTGTTCATGGTGTGCTTCTCCAGAAAACATCCAATTCACTTGTAGTCTAGTCTGCTTATTTGTTTCCTGGTCTCTTAAGTTTTTAATATATTTACTGAGTCTAAGCAGTAGAATTGCTTTGTATAACTCAGTTTTGAAATATGTAATTAAACCCAGATCTTTCCAGACCTTTGGTACAAAGTCCTTTTAATTTGAAGAGTGTAAATAATAATTTTCTCACTGGGAAAAAAATTGGAAAGTTATTTAAAGTTCTTTATCTTTTTATGACATGAAATGATTGTTTCAGTGCTATAAGGCATCCTTTGGGAACTTGTGGAAGAATGTTACAAGGGTTGAGAATGGAGGCTCTTCAAAGCTGATTAATAAAAAGGCTCCTTTCATATCTTGATCCTCCCATATACCATGAACCATATGAAAACATCAGGAATAATGAAGCCAAATGATGGTGTATATCTTCAGGCACAGAAGAGTCTTGGTAATACTTCATCTAATTATGAGTCTCTAACTCAGAGTGCTGAATTAGAGTATTTTACTTTCTATAAAAGCAACTTGTTGTGCATGGAAAAATGTTGAGTTTAGTGACTACTGCTGTGAAATGAAAATTAAAGCAGTATTTGAGTAGAAGTATTTGTGAGTGTTCTTTTGTCTTGGTATCTGAAGGTCGGTTCACAGCTCTTGAATCAGAGCTGACAATGGTTTTTATTCTCCCACAAAATCACAGATTAGAAAACTATGAAAAAATTCAATTTGAGTTTTGGTAAATCAAATTTTAGCTAAAAACTAATTTATACCTGAAGTAAAAATTGTTTCATATACAGATAGTTTTAATGACAATGATTTTTTGTCTCCCACTGACTGAAAAGGATAAATGAGCAGCTGACTCTGCTGCTTATGGACAGTTCAGGTTCCATTGTCAGTTATGTCTCTTGAACCTTTAGTGGTTAGTGTTGCCTCATCTTTAATGGGTAACATGAGTAATACAACTTCAGATACTGTTTAAAAATGCAAGTACATAGAGTTTTGGCTCTCAATTCAAAATCAACTCTTGAACTTCCACATTTGGAAGGGTTTCCTCCTGTGTTTTGAAGTTGACAAGATGAAATATTTCCAGTTGCAAGGCCTCTGAGAAGCCACTATCGTTTTATTCCTGTTGCCCTTAGCATTTAAACTTTGTTCTGTGGGAAAAATTAGCATTATACAAGTACTATTAAGAGACAAGTGTTTTCTGATCATGACCCTAGTTGTGTCTGATTTCCACAGATTGCTCAGAGGCTATTAATTTAACTTTAATAATTCTACTGGTAATGCATAAGAAGTTAGAAAATTCATCACCAGCCTTCTCAGCCGTGTTAGTGCTCGAGGCCTAGCAGGAGAAAAAAAGAAGGGCTGATATTATGATCACTCAGGTCAGCATATTTAGGTAAAATGCCAGTTTAATATAGTTCCTCCTCAGTTCATTGTTTGGTATTTAAAACTTGAAAGTGAAGACCTGAAAATGTTGATAAATTTAGGGTTCTTTGTTTCTATTATTGTGTCCTATTTAAGTAGACATACCATTAAATATTACTATTTTGGCATTGGCTAAGAGTGCAGAATACCTGCTTTTCACTGATCCTGCTACTGGTTTGTGAATTTGTACAGTCACTGAGCCTTATCTGAGGTCTTTATATTTTCTAAAATGGGTACAAAGGTTTGTGGGTGAAGAGTTTGAAGATCTTCACTTTGAAGTGAAGAATTACTGCACAGGAACAAAGAAAGAGATATTCAGGAAAAAAAACTCAAATCCTTGCTAAAATATTAGAGTAATTTCATGAAGGGAACTTTGGCCAGGATTTATGTAGACTCCTTAAACCATTCTGCTTGGTAAAACACCCCTGCTCTCCTCGTATATTGAATGCATTTTCTTTTCCTCTGAAGTTTCAGCTACAATATGTCACTGTTTCTAACAGTAATCTGATTTATTGCTTTGCATCTTCAGTACACACACACAGAGAAATGTGACCTTAAAGCTCTGTGCAGGAATGGTTGAAATTCAAGATGAGCATTGTCAGACACATCAGCAATCCTTACTATATATATCATGTATATCTTCAGAGTCTGTGCTCTGCATTTTGGAGCAGATGTTCATATGCTGCTAATCCTTGAAGACAGGGTAAAAACAGATTTGTGTGTTTGGGAAACCTAACCTTACTATATTGGTAGCATAACATGGCCTTGTTGGTTTTTATTTTTTTTTTTATTTGAGTGTTTGGGCATTTCTAGACTGACCAGCTAACACTGTTACAGCGTTAGATCTGTCTTGGTAAATAAAGAGTTTTTATTACTGTCAAAGCTCGTAAGAAGAATAGTGCCTGGAATATCACAAGCACAGTAGAGCATGTACAAAACAATTCACCTTACCCAAAACCTGAAATTCTGAGTTATACTTATGCCCTTATTTTGCTGTACTGAGTAGCAAAATGTGGTATTTATCACATTTTCAGCAGTGCCATGTGAACTGAGTCATGTAAGTACTACACTCTTTAATCTCAGAAAAATCAATATCTGTGAGTCAGTCAATGTCATAGGAAGAACTTTAACTCAATTTGCATTTACTGCTGTTCTGAAGATGCAGAAAGAGCGTGGTTTTATTGCAAGGGGACTACCTCCAGCAGGCTTATAATCTTCACAGCAGGCTTTTTGAGAAGTCACATTACAATGTTTATTTCTAGAATATTAGTAGCTTTTATCCATTATTGTAAATATTAGTTATTTCTATCTGTTTGCCAGCAGAGGCAAGTTGCACAGTACTAATAAATAACTTTTTGACCAGTAACGCTGTGATCTTAAATTCTCAGTTAAGAAGTACTTTTACTTTTTGTCTATATGTATTGCACGGTATAAATCAGTTGTGCACATTATGAACTCAAAAGCATGTACAGATTTATTCTTTGTGCTGAAAGGAGAAAGTAGGTAGAGCCACCATGTCATTAGTCCAGACACCAATAAAATTAATTGCAGAATAGATTTCAGGATTGGGCTGGGCACTTTGTGTCTTTGACTGTGCTGACTTCCATTATTCTTGACCTAACCATTAAAAACAGATACAGATCTTATAGGCATACCTCCTGCAGGGTTTTATTTTCATACCTTACTGCAAACATCTCTGTAAACTCGAACCTTCAAATCTGCTTGCACATGAAAAGCTTTTATTCAAGCTTTCATCACGTGCCTGGAAGGCCCCAGCTGTGTGTGTCTGCTTTCTGCAAGCTGATTACTGGTGTCCTTGTTATTTTCTGTCCTGACAACATCAGCTCTATTCAGGTACATATTAAATACACATGAAATACTAGCTGCTTATTATGGTAACACTATTGTGTGTTATCTGCTAAGCATTTGTGTGGCAGCACCACAATGTCAACGGCTATTCCTTATTGGTACCTTTTTTTTTTTTAATAAACCATTAAGTCTAGTCTCTTCTCCCTTAAGGTTTTATGATGTTGGTAGTCTGATGTGTTATACCTTGTAAAAAAAAAAAAAAAAAAGAGAGGTTTGGGGAAAAATGAGTTCCCTACTCTGTGGTGATGACTTGGAAAGACTCCGAGTCACCGCCTGTGTGTGGGCTGCGCAGGCTCCTCTGCTGATGGATGGTGCTCTCAGGGGTGAGGGCTGAGTGATTTTTCTTTTCAGAGAACTGTAGGTACTGTGGTACTTCCAGTTCTTGGAAAACTTTGTGACTTTGAGAGGCAGAAGCAAAACTATTTCACCCTTGTTTATCACTCCTTGTAATTAATATTACTCCTGCCAGGTGCCTGCCCAGCTGCTCGCTCACCCCTCAGCTCAACAGAGGGAGAAAACAGGGTGAAAGATCTCCTGGCTCGAGTAAAACCTCCTCCTGCCGTGTTTCCCACATTTCCCCCTTATATTCCTCGCTGCCAAGGGGCATTTTGGCCTTTGTTAAATCTGTTCAAGCAGAGTTGCCGCAGGCGTGGGTCTGAGAGCTGGGCTGGGCCCGGTGGTGCAGCGGCTGCAACCGGCCGCTCCCCACAGAGGCCCCTCAAGCACCTCACCGGCAGCCATTTTGTGAGCCCTCCTAAAGCTGCTGAGCAATGTGAAAAAATCGCTGATTTTAAAGAAACTCGGACCCAAGGAAGAGCACTGGAGATGTCAGCAAAGCCAATCCTGAGGGAGGCACTGGGAAAAAGAGGTTTTTCCTTGTGCAGTGAGCGCTTCAGGAGGGTTATGTGCTACACCTGGGAGATCAGCCAGCCAGAGGGCTGACCTCAGAAAACAGGCACAGGCAAAGAAAAAGCCACCTTCTGTTGGATGTGGATGGTGTAAAGGTGTGGTTGCTGTGACAGGCTGCCCTGCTTCCCCCAGAGGCAGATCCAGGGTAGTTATGCACTACCTGTGGATAAACAAGGTTCAAAGATGTGCTTAAGGACTGGGGAGCTTCCTGAAGTGGGCCCTTTCTGGCAAGGCTGAGATTGCTTCCCAGTACCTTTGAGATGGCCCAACATGTTCAGATGGGAATACCACCTACTCACACCCATGAAAGACTCCTCAAGCGTGGTCTGAGCATAGAAATGTCTGTGTGATACAGAGAGAGTATTGACCCATGGCCCCTCCATCGTCACATGAAGGTGGCAGTCCATGAGGTGACTCCAAAAAGTGAGTTTTTCTATATTTACTTTGTCTCAGAATGTTGCCTTCTAAACGGGAGGGGGGGGGGGATGTGTCACGGCTGTCTGTCTGCCAGGCTTTATTCTCGTTTTTACCTTTGTATTGCTTCATTTTTAAGCAGTCAAGAAAATATTTCTTCTGTAACTAACAAAGGTAGGACAAAGTCTTCACTTTGCTGTTTTTCTTCTCTGGGGTTGCCAACAGAGGTGAAGAAAGGAAAATTAGTCCTTTAGTTTGTGCCTGAGTTCTTTTGGAGTATTTAAAATCATGATCCAAGAAAGCACCTCCTGAAATTGTCCTGTATCACTGAAGTGTTGTGTAGCTGTGATCAGCATTGCACTGAATTCCATGTTTTGTGTTTGGCCCAGATATCTTTGCTGAATGAGGTTTTGAACTGTCCTGTCATGATACTTTACTTGTGAACATAATTCTGTCTGTAAGTTATGTTTTTTCAGGCACTGAAGTGTTTGGTCTTGCCACTCAAATGTGTGAGTGTTCCATCGCTGGGAATATTTCTAATTGAAAGTTGTTCTCAGCTGAAACATGGTCAATCAGGCAGTAGCTAAGACAGCTGGAGATGTCCTTGCTGTATCTTACCTTTGAAATTAACTGTTTTATATGTGTTGGTAATTAGGAGAATATGATACAAAATGCTAAGAAAGCGGAATTCTTGAACCCTGAATTGAATAATCCAGTCTTCTTTTTTTTTTTTTTAAATTTTTATTGGTATGCAAAATGCTAAGAAAGTAGAATACTTGAACCTTGCATTGAATAATTAAAAAAAACCCCGAAGCTGGATGCACTTGATGTCCTTGTGAATATAAAATCCCTTCAAGGAGTCCTTTATTATCAATGTTCCACAGAAGAGCAGCATTCTGAGAGGAGCAAAGTGAGTGCACATGCCCTGTTTTTAGGTGTTAAGAAGATCTGTTGCATTTGTTCAATCAAAATGGCTGCTAAATGAAAAATCTTCTTCCTAAAACTGCCTGTGAAACAGCAGATGTCACTCCAGTTTTTGTGTTGGCCAGTGAAGAATTTGCTTCGGTACAAGAATAACTCGTGTGACATTATTGCTTATGTTTAGTATAGTGTGTTAAGGAGTAGATGGAATACCTCACAGAATTCCTGAGGTTAACTGTGGATTGCTGTTTTAAGCACTAGAGGAACACTGTTTCTGATTTTCATTTGGACCTGTGCATGTTGGCATGGGGTGGAACCAATTTATGAAGAGATGGAGGCAATGAGTAGCAGCACATACCTAATGCATGGCTTATGTTTCAGGCAATGGGGTTATCTATGAACTGAGAAAAATATACAGTTGCATGGCTGAATTGTTCTAAGACTGTTCAATTGCTTTAAGACTGCATTATGGTTAAGTTCATTTTAAGCAAACAGAAAATTAAATAAGTGGTTGGTTTCAGTGTTCACAGCTTGGTCACAACAATTGCTGAATTTATACTATGTTTGTGTGTATAGGAGCCCAGAATGAAAGTCTAAAATTTCTTGAAGTGGTGCTGATTTAAGTAGGCACATCTTCTATGACTTTATATGCGGTGCATGCTGCAAAATATAGGCCAAAAATCTCATGGCAAGGTGGCAAAATGCGTTTCCTGAATCGCAAAGAAAATCATAAGCATCCAAAAGCTCCATAGTAGGTGCTGTGAATACCCAGTGTTATTTCAAGAATGTGGTTTTGGTTGGATTTGCACACTGGTAGGGGATTTAAAAGAGAAGAGTAGAAAAAAAGATATTTCTTTATCGTAGGTTGCTTTTATTTGCTTAAAACTCTTACTTACGGGCATAAAGGACTACATCTGTCTGAATTTAGTGCCTTTAGGGAAAGGAAGATAAAGCTGTTTTTATATTGGGGGAAGAAAAGCAAAAAGTTTTATGATATGAAAATGCATTTGATGGGGAAAGAAACTGTGGTGTTTTGGTTTTTAATTAAAATAACAGGATAGCTCCATGTCATTCTGTTTTCATTTAGACTTAACAAGCCTGTGTTGTTACAGAAGACAAAAGCTTAGGAATTACAGATATTTTTGGCACTGCACAGAACAGTAAATCTTTTGTTTACCTGTAAATTCAATCCTCGATTCCTAATTTCTCTCCTGAGACTGGGATCTTAGTAATATTAAAAGTTCTGCTGTTTTAAAATCTTTGCAAGCACACACAGCCTCTGCTCCAGTAAGTGCACCATCTGAATTTTATTACTTGGTCTTGATATTTTAAATAGCAGAGGTGAGTTTACATTTTGCTGACAGACATTTTGCTTGAAGTTTTGGAGACTGAAAGATGTTGCAGACAGTTATCCTGGTAACAGATTAATATTAAACATCTCTTGAATATGCCTACCAGCCCTAGAAGGATGACTTGCAATACTGGGGAATAGGGATTTATTTTCCACGATGCTTTGGGCAGTTGTTGCAAGGTGCCAGGCAGGTGATATTAAAGAATTCAAAATAAAATACTTATCTATATTTATAGCTTCAGATAGAGAATATTTGCCAGCCTGAGTGATGACTGGGCATAGTGACAGGCAAAGCCAGAAGAAATTGTAAGACACAAGATCAGTTCCAGAGCTGTAACAAATACAGTTTTAAAAGCAGCCATGAAACCCAGAGGAGAGTAGATTCGGAGCCACAGGCCAAGAGATTATTTCTTTAGAAGGGGGAAAGAAAATACTCAATTTTATCATAATTGTGTA
Organism: Pseudopipra pipra; assembly: GCF_036250125.1. Classification (NCBI taxonomy): domain Eukaryota; kingdom Metazoa; phylum Chordata; class Aves; order Passeriformes; family Pipridae; genus Pseudopipra; species Pseudopipra pipra. Next base: position 5,274,304 of record NC_087551.1, on the reverse strand, counting down.
GAAAGACTCCCTGAATAGAGAGTTAGATTAATGTTTTCAAGTAATAAAAACGTAGACTAGTTTGGCAAGTACACCATGGTGTAAATTGTGTGTTTAGTGGAAAGAACACCTGAACAAAAAATTAAGCTTGAACTTCGATGGGTAAAGATGGACAAACTCTGTCCCCTATGTTTGTCACTTGTGTTCAGTAACATTTAATCAAGAATTCACCTGAACTCCTACAGAGATTCCCAACAGCTGTCCCAGGAACAAACAATTGATCCTACTCAGGGATCTATGAGCAGGAGTCCAGCTGAACACAGTGTGTGTCTCTGTCAGGGGCAAGTCACTTCGATAAGAACCTTTTGCCATAAGGAGACACCCAGAAGCAGAAACACTGTGCTTCAGGCTCTTCCTGGCAGGATCCTCAGGGACATGTTGGTAATGAATAGAGTTGAGGAAATTATCTCAACAGAGGGTTCTCAGTGTGAGGAATTTGGAGCAGCTCTGTGTGGTTCTGGTTATTGTCAGAGCAAGGCGGGCTGGGCTCTGCCTGTCCACCTGGAGTGGAGAACCTGGAGACTTTGTGGGAGAAGGGAATGTCTTCCAAAGAGCTTCAGCCAGCTGTGGGAACTGCTGCCTTCCCAGAGCTCACACAAACACTTAACAGGTTTCTTTTGGCCTTGAACAATGTGCCAGGAGGTTGTTGTCATAGTGCTGAATACTTACAGGAGCTGGAGTTGATGAAATTCTGGCCTTTTCAAAGACTAGTGTGTTTATTTTGATTTTGATTGTCTGTGTTAAGCTTTTTTTGCCTCCTTTTTTTAAATGGGGGGATTAGAGTTACTCATAAGAAAACCTGAGAATCTGATTTTATTCCAGTTTTTAAAAATGGGAATATTCAGAATTTGGGCCCAATCCTAAGAATGTCAAGGACATTTTTGTCTTCTCTTGGTCCTGTGAGATGAAAATGTAATTTTCCCAAAACCAAGTTGAAAATTTCGTGTGTTCCTTGACACTGTTTTAGTACAGAAACCACAAACTAAGATACAGAGATTCTCCCTGCCCTCAAAAGGGATGATGACACATAGTAAGCACACTCTCAGATGAGATCCAATTATCTTCATTTTCTGCAGTGGCCTTTAAGTGCTGAGGGAAGAACAGCAAGAAGTCTCCTGGACTGCCCTTTTAGCTTCTGGCAATCAGCAATTTAAGGACTTCTGGGTCAGGCTGCGTCTGGATTGTCAGTTTTAATGGACACTCTTAGGACTAGTTCCCAGTTGTGCCTAAATGTGACTTTCTTTAGGTTTGTCTGCTTTTGGAGCAACTATTTAAAAATCTGGCTCAACAGGAAAGAAAGGGACAAAGGAAACAAGAGCTGAATTGAGATTTCATGAAGGAGTATGTCCAGGACTGAGCCTTTCTTGGGTTAGTTCTAGCAGCCTAAAAGCCATGGTGAAAATACTGAATTGGCAGGATAAGATCCAGAAGTGTTTCTATGGACTCTCTCTGAGGCCCTGGGTCAAAAATCTCGCTTTAGTGAGAGATTTTTCAGGCTGTGTTTTGGTCTTAAGAATCATGAGATCACAGAGGCCACTTTTATCTATGTTGGGGCCAGAGCAGGAGGGCTGAGCTTAAGAGCCAAAGAGATTTATTGTGTGACAGCAGGGAAAGAAATATGAAAGATGTGCATGTCCTGTTCTTGAGTCCTCTTGCTGTCCCTGTTCTGCCCACCCATGCTGAATTCCACCTCTTCTAGAGCTCACAGGATCAGATGATGTCATGATACAAACTATTTAAGAATAAAAAAAGATTTACAGGTGAAGATGCCCAGGGAACTTAGTTCCCAGTGAATGTACTCCAGAGTGGTGTTGTTCTGTAATAGGGAATATTTAAGGTGCTTTAGGTTCCTGATGTCTAAGCAGTCACATTGCTGTGAGTCAACCAATGCACTGAGTTGTGTACCAGCATGCAAAACATAGATTAAAAAAGTACCTCTGTGAAGCACAACATGGGCTGGACAAACCACCAGTGATGGAGTACTGACCTCTGCAGCAGGAGCAGCCTGGAATTATTCATAATGGAAGTGCCACAAGGTGAATTTAACAGATCTTTTAACATAAACTGGAGACATAACTTTGGATGTGATAATACAGTAAAATAATCCCTCTTTTTTTTCATGGGGCTGAAGGAAGTTAGGAGAGACCCACTTGAGTGTGGTTGATATTCTACTGCTTTAAGCCATAAAATCCTTGTGCTGTGTGGCAGCACCCCACAGCCCGTGGGCGTGCCCTGACTTCCAAGCTGAGTCTTACCAAAGGAAAAGCCACATGTGTGTTTCCTGTTTTTATTTTAAAAAGCAGACAAAAATATTCTTCAGTCAGAACTCTCTGCATATAAAACAAACAAAAAAAAGGTGGCAGTCAGGCTCACTTAGATAATCCTTACAACAGAGCAAGTGTAGGGAGATGTGGCTTCCTGACAGATTAGAAGGGGAGGCCTAATTTCGGATGCTGTAGGTCCCCCTCAGGTGGGAAGAGGTGGTATTTGATCTTTTGTCTCATGAGTCCTAAACTCGTGTCTTGCCTACAAAGGCCTGCAATTTTCTACTTTACATCCATATCCTTATAAATTAAAGAGTAAGTGTTGGTTTGATCTGGGATTTGGCAGCTCTGTAGCACAGTTCTCCTGTACCTGTGTGTGAAGTTAATACTGGAGTTGACGTTGCATGAAAAGTTGAAACCTTTGAGATGCCCTTGATATCAAGGATGAGAGATTCCATTCTTCTGGACTTGGCCTCTTTTGCAAATTGTTAGACTAGGGAAACCATAAGTGAGGAAATCTGTGCCTTTTGCTGAATTTATGCCTGGAGAAACTATGCAAATCAAGGAAAAGATTTGCTGCTCTGCTTTTCTTCCCTCTGCTATTTGTATGCTTTAACACTTTTGTCAGCTGCAGATGGGCCATAAGTGAAGGACAGAGAAAGTGGCAGGTGTTCAATCCTTCCAAACCCTAGCTCATTTTAGCAAAATTGAAACAAAAAGAAAAAAAGGATTCAGTTGCTATGATAAAGCTAAGTCATCAATTACTCTGGAGTTTGCTGCAATGCTGTCAGGGCACTGCAGGCAGGCTGCTGTGGGAAGGCAAACACCTCAGCCCCAGCCCTCTGGTTTAATTTGCACAAAATGCTTGTAAAACTTGGAAATATGGTAAAGCTGGGTTGCAAATGTGCATTTTACATTTCTCTTGGTAACGGACAGAGCAGCTCGGGCCTTAGCAGTGTTCCTCCCAGTACACCAGTGAAACACCTCAGGGTTGCTTATACTGCTGCTATTAAATTTACAGCACATGCTGTTGAACTTGGGTTCTCTAAATATTTTAGTTCTGGCTGGTGGGTTGGAATAGTGAGACCAAAGAGGTCAGAACCCCCAGTGGCCTGGGCTGTCCCTGTGCTCTCATTGCTGAGCTTCAGCAGTTTAACCCACAGCCTTTCAGTGCACTAAAACAATACTCTGCTATAAACTGAGTATTTCAGTAGCTCATTTTCAGATGTTTCATTGTCCATTGTACAGTAGGTGTGGGTCAACCACTGAACAGATTCTTTAAGCCATTGTCCATGCCAGCAGTCAGTCTGTCCTTCCTCTTTCTACTTATGCCTTTTGGAATAACCAATTGTTTGTGGTCTGAGTGTTTTTTTTGCTTTGCTGGTTTTTTTTGGGGGGGTTGGTTTATTTTTTTAGCAAATGAAATGGATTAAGTTAGAGAAGAGGAGCCAACACACTGGGATTAACTCTGGGAGCATGACATGATGGCCAAGGACTGCTTTTGGAAAAGGGGAGGTAAAGTCAGTTCTAAGCAAACCACAATGATGCTCTGTAATAACCTGCATTAATAGTCAGCCACTGGCTGTGTGTGTGGTACACAGTGCTCCAAGGAAGAGCTCCCCTGGATAAACAAAGGAGGAAAAGCTGGAGTGTTTTTCACACTGAAAGCTGTTTATTTGGAACTATATTTATAACTGTTTTCTTTAATAAATACCTCTGTTTGGGAGGTGCTGTTGTGCCATATGTTTCAACAAATCCCATATCAAGCAAGTCCAGATGGATGAAAAGCATTTTATGAAATGTCTTATATTTTCTTTTTTGTTTTGCCTGAAAAGGGTAAAAGTATTACATGAAGTCATGCAGAGTGTATCCAGATGTTCTTCCAAGATCTACCTAAGCCCCATGTTTTTTCTGTGGTTTTAAAATCTGAGAAGTCAGAGATCCACTTTATTGGTCTGTCCAGTATCAATGCAAATTGGTCTTTCTGCAATGACAGTGTGGTGCAAATTCCATCTTTTTGTTTTTCATAAGGCCAAGCTGGTCTGTTGCTTTGGGATGAGAGGCACTATTTCTTTCACTCTAAGATTTTATGAAAAAACAAGTATCTCATGAGTCCACCTTTTTTTTTAAATGCAGTGTATAAAGTATCTTCCAGCAAAAGCACCAGTTTTCCCTCCGTAACTGGCCGTGACTGTGTCTCATGTTTTCTATTTTTAAGACAAAATTTTAAACTTTGCTTATACAAGCAGATGTGTCCTGGGCTATGTCTGAAAGTGTTCTCATCCAATTACTTTATTTTCTAGTATATTCGCTCAGTTCACCTACTGATCTGTCCTAACTTTGTCGGGGTGGAGGGTGGGGGGAATTACTTTCTTTTCCATGAAATCAGCAGGAGTGATCTCCAGCAGCAAAAGCAGGGATATAGTTTGTGTACTTGGAGAAACTGAGAAACTTTTTTCTTTAATGCTTACCTGGTGATACTTTTTTGAATTGCACAGGCAGGAGTGTCATGACATTTAGAGGACACTTAGATGTCCCATCCCTGGAAGTGCTCAAGGCCAGGCTGGATGGAGCTCTGAGCACCCTGGTCTAGTGGAAGGTGTTCCTGCCCATGGCAGGGGTGTTGGAATGAGGTGAGTTTTAAAGTCCCTTCCAACCCAAATCATTCTGTGATTCCATGAGTGTTCGATGCTACTGTCATGTGAAGGATAATCATACAGCCTTGGAGCAGTGCCATATAACATGCAGCAACTCACTACTCCTGGCTCAAGCAAACTGTGTCCAGCTCTGGGCCCCTCAGTTCAGGAAGGACACTGAGGTCCTGGAGCAGGTCCAGAGGAGAGCAACTAGGCTGGTGAAGGGACTCAAGCACAAGTCCTATGAGGAGAGGCTGAGGGAGCTGGGGCTGTTCATCCTGGAGAAGAGGAGGCTCAGGGGAGACCTCATCACTCTCTGTAACTACCTGACAGGAGGTTGTAGCCAGGTGGGGGTTGGTCTCTTTTCCCAGACAACTCTCAGCAAGACAAGAGGGCATGGTCTCAAGTTGTGCCAGGGGACGTTTAGGTTAGATATTAGAAAGAATTTCTTCACAGAAAGGGTGATTAGACATTGAAATGGGCTGCCCAGGGAAGTGGTGAATTCTCCATCCCTGGAGGTTTTTAAGAAGAGACTGGATATGGCACTGAGTGCCATGGTCTAGTAACCACAGCGGTAGTGGATCAAGGGTTGGACTTGATGATCTCGGAGGTCCCTTCCAACCCAGCTGATTCTGTGATTCTATGGAATAGAATCATGGAATGGTTTGGATTGGAAGAGACTTGGAGATGATCTCGTTCCAACCCCACTGCCAAGGGCAGGGACACCGTCCACTAGATCAGGTTGCTCAGAGCCCCATCCAGCCTGGCCTTGAACAGGGATGGGGGAATCCTTCCAGAGAAAAGGCATTCACAACTTCTCTGGGCAAGCTGTTCCAGTGCCTCACCACAGAATTCCTTCCTAATATCTAATCCAAACCCACTCTGTCAGTTTGAAGCCATTCCCCCTTGTCCTTATGACTCCATGCCCTTGTCAAAAGGCTTTTTCCAGCTCTCTGGTAGGTCCCTTTTAGGTTCTGAAGGGCTGCTATAAGGTCTGCCTGGAACCTTCTCCAGCCTTGACAACAATCCCCTCCATGTAACCCATTGTTTGTTCTCTGTGTTAAAATGCATGTTTCCATACTAAAAAAGTCTGGGGTCACTTCAATAGGTGTTTGTTACTGTGGTTCAACACTTAAATTTGCATATATATCACAAAGGCAGTACCTGATCATGAACTATAAGTCCCATCAAGACTCATTTCACACTGAGTCATTTTGACCTCCTGTATTTCACAGGTAAAGTGACTGGGACTTTACAGTCACCTACCAAAGGTACCTGATCTCCAGAAGGTGCCAAGCATTCCCTTTTTAAAAGAGATGGCAGCATTCAGATATTGCACTAATCACCAGCTGGTTTCCAGCAAGAATCACTAGTCATGTCTGACAGTCATCATCCTGTGGTAGCTTTGTGGTTTTCTGAGCACTCCACACCTACTCACAGCTCCTGGTGCTGTGACTCAACAGCAGGAGCAATTCTGTGCCTGCCCTGCAGCTGCAGCACTCACTGTGGTTTTATCAATTCACATCTAGGCAGTCCTCTGCTGAATTTTTTTCTCAGTTCTCTTATAGCTACCAGGGCCAGACAACAGTTTCTTCTAGAAAAAACAAGCACTCTCATTCTCCAATTTCTTGCATATTTTCCCTGTGTGCACTTCTCCCTGGGCAGTGGTGCCAGGGGTCTTATCACTGTAGCTGATCCAGTGCTTGGGTGTCTTTGGTGTCTTCTGTATCAGTGTCAGCAGAGTTTCATTACAAATTGAAGTGTCTTTATATTTTCTTTGCATATCTTGTTCCACCAGCTTGGTTAATTGAATATGGGAATCTTAGGGGCAGACTTGATAGAAGGAAACTATTCAACCAGCTCTCAGAATTCAATGCTCTAGCTCATAGTCTGCTTGCTAAAAGATAGCATTCTGGGGAATAAAACATATTTTTGTTACTGAAGTGTTCTTGTAATGGAAACATGGGAGTTTTGCACAAAGAGGAAAAGAAAAGGTAAAACAAAATACCAAAATCCTTTTTGCTGCTGCTGTTTTAGTAGCATAGAGCAAATGAATGTTTAACATGAAAGGAAATATAGATAAGATTAAAGTAATCATTAACTAAGCCAGGTTCACTGCAGGAACTTGATTGAATCCATTTGAGATTATTGCTTTGTGATATCTGCCTTTTCAGAGTGTGTTCTGTGTTAAAATAGAATGAAACACTGCTTGATCACCCAAGGACATGCAGAAAATAGGATTATTGCAGGCTTTTTGAGGAAAAATCAGGTGCTCTGTAATTTGAGTGTTTAGACACTTTGAGCGGGCTCATTAAGTTAAAGGTTGCTTAACATGAGTAAGCATTAAATGGCTGCCTAAAATTACTATATAGCAATTACAAGCATTTTTTTAAAAAGTGTGTCCTATAGGTGTATCTGAAGGTAATGGAAAGTCTTGGTAAAATTCTGTTTAAAAGTCAAACAAGAAGCTTGTGCAGAAGAGAGCTGGGAATAGAGGGAATAGTCAGAGACTGCAGGACACAGAATTGTTTTGGTGTTGCCTTTCACAGGGCTCCTCAGTGTGCTTGGCTGAGTAGCTGATCAAGAGATTTCTTGGCTTATTCAGCCAAAGCAAGGATGGGTTTGTTTGCTGGAGACAATTCACCAAAATAACCTGTGCCACAGTCTGTACTATTGACTTCCTTTGTGTTCTTCCATCTTAAAACAATAAGGAAGACCAAGCACTCTTACAAATACAGGGGGAATTCTTTGTTCAGATTGTTATGCACAAACACAAAATTCCTTAGCTCACATCCCCAGGAATACAAAAACTCCTGGGCAGTCAAATTACCAGGATTTCTGGCCCAGTGATTTGTTGGAGAAATGGCAGCTGAGCATTCTTCAGTCTTTATTTCTCACAACTGGTTACCTATATTGCTTCTGCTTTCCATCCAGATCATTCTAACCTTTTCAAATAAAACTTTCCAAAATACTCCTCTTTGTGATTTTAGACACATATTTTTAAATTCTGCAGTTTCTTCTCTTAAGTAACTAAGGTGTTTTGTCTGTATTTTGGGACTTTGGTAGTCTCCATCTTGAATCCAGTGTCCTCCTTTTTTTTCCTCCTTACATTATTCTGACTTTGTGAAAGACATTCAGAAGTACAGAAAACCTGAAAACATTGTTAGAGCTCTCTGAAGATCTGATTTACTTCATCCCTGTAGTGGGTTGACTATTATTAGTCCAAGCCCTGTTGCACTGATCTTTATGTCCCTTGATCTTTTCAGGGAGCTGCTCCAAGTGATGTTCAGTCTCTCTGGATTCTCAGATGCCCATTGTGCCCATTTATTGTTGTTCCTGGGAAGGCCTCTGAACCATTGTGGTGGCAAACCCAGCAGAAAGGTCCTGGAGAGGTCTGAGAGAAAGGGCAACAGTGTGCAGCTTTTATTTTATACACAGCAACATTGGAGGCAGTAAATTACTTTCCATAACTGTGACTGTAGATTATGGATCACCAGAAGGCCTCTGAACATTGTTAGGAATAAAGGATGATCATGGAGTCTCTGGGATCTGTATCAGGAGACTGGGAAATTTGTGAGTTTGGGTGAGATACTTTGCTATTCTTTAAGAAAGTTCCATTTAGGAATCAAACAACAACATAAAATCACAGTTGCTGTAGTCTGAGGTAAAATTAAAATCACCTGATTGCTTAAATGATGGGAACTAATAGTAAAGATCCAAGTCCTCCAAGAAGTAACAAATTGATTAATTTGGATTCTTTCCTCTCAGTCAGGAGGATTCCCTCTGTTCCAGTTGGGCTACTTTACCCTTGTTTGTCATCTTACCCTGTCTGTTTTTCACATCAGCTAAATCCATTTCTGGGGAGTCATCCTCTGCAATGGCCATCCTAATTTTTATGTTTTAATTTGCCTTCATATATGTGCGTGTGTATAAATGTATATAAATCTTGTCTTGCTTGGAGCTTTAGTCAAGAGAACTGGCAATCTCAGGGTGTTAATCTTGAATGCAAATCATCTCTACAGAAGTACAGTGGAAAATCAAATAAGTACTTCTTTGTTAATCTGCTCAAAATTGGAATATTTTGACATATTTGGATCATAAATAAGGCCTAGCTTTTCCTTTACCTGTGTGCATGTACAGCTAATAGAATTATAGTGAGGATATTGTATGTGCAACAGAGGGAAAATACAGGCATTGCACTGCAAGAAACCTGTCCCTAATTCCTAGTTTTGGGATAATGTGTAACCTTAATTTCTGCTCAAATTCTTGTATTCGTGCCTGTTTACTGATCTTGAGTGTCCTCTGGGGTTTTAGAGCCACAAACAGTTGCACCCTGTGATATCAGGAGTTTTACTGTATGTCTTCTTAATTCCTTATAAATCATGGTGCCAGTGTCGACTGTTTTTGCCTAGGAAGTCTGGACTACTCCTCTGCTGCAGTGTTAAATAATCAGATATAATGATTTAACTCAGCAGATGCACAAAATTTAAGATTTCTGTTTTGAAGCAGTGGAAATAGGCAAATACCTGCATTTCCTGCAAAGTCTTCTGTGAGCTTGGCTTCTTCCTGCAGTTACAAACACTTGGAGTTTTCAGTTTAAAAATAAAAAAAAACTCCCTGTGTCCTGATTGCAGTGCAGAGGAGCTTAAAAATATGGATCTGACAGTTCCCGAGCAGGCAAAAAACTGTAACTCTAAAAACAGTCCTCTGGTCTACCTTGTTGTGGAGGAGGGGGCTTAAAGGTTTGATGTGATTAATATTGGTTTCAAAAGTGTGGGCTGGATTTATGTGTGTGCTCAGGGACTCCAGTGGGGAGTCATGATGAATTTTGTCCTGGAAAAGTTCAAGATGCACATTTTCTTTCCCCACTGATGTGCATAGTGAGTGTTTCCTCGTGGCACAGTGATGTCTGTTAGCTCTGTAACTGCTCGGGGCCTTTTGATTTATTTATTTTTTTCCACTCCCTTCACACCTTCCAACTTTGCCACGTCCATCCCAGCTTGAGGAATTGGACAAGCCACCTTTCTTCCTCCGTGTGGGCAGTGAGTCCAATTGTTCCTGGAAGTGTGAGCCAGAGGAAGCCTGAGGAACAGGCTGTTCTCCTGCGCTGTGGTGTTACAGAAATAACGGGCTCCTGAGACCTCGGCCATCTCTGCAGTGAGAGGACCAGTTCTGACGTGCAGCCAAAGCAACATTTTGTACAGGGGTAGAAGAGGACTCTGCTGTTTTGGAGGGGATGGCAAATGCCATTGTTATCCTGTTATCTCTGTTTTTGTTAGGGCCTCACACATAGTCTTTGACTTTTTCTTCTGGCCATGAGGAGATTAAACACAAAACGAAAACAACCAGATCTCTAACTATCCACTGTTAATCCTTGCTGCTTTTCCACTTCATCTGTGGGGCAAGGGAGAAAGTGAAACACAGGTACTCAAATCTGCACTGGGGTTTGTATTATATTTTTTTTTTCCTTTTGAGGGAGAAGTTGCTGGTTGTCGGAGGCAAAAATGGGTCATGGAGCTGCTGCATCTTAAAAATAAAATCGTTGGCAGACTTCCCTGCCTGCAACATAGTGCACTGAATTTCAATGAAAATCACCCAAATGTACAGAGCTCACAGGCAGCTCAGAATGCTGCAATAGAAAATGCTGCAGAGTACATTTCTAGGCAGCTTCCGTGGCATTTGATTTGCTTGTTCGTAAATCTTTTCTCAATCAAAGTGCTATTATTTTTTTGCAGACAAATATCCATCTAGATTCTGAACTAAGCAGCATTCATAATGTCCTCTATTTCCTCTTTCATCCTCGTGCAGAAGACGATGGTTTCTTTGAAAATAGAAAATACGTTCTTCTGAAAACAGTCAATTTGAAAGGCAAAAAACAAATCCAAAACCTGTGGTTTAGAAGGAGTAGAAAAATAGTTTATTGTCACAATTTATTTATACAGACAGCTACAAAGACTTTGCCTTGCTCAGACTGTTGAGCATTTTCTGTTCCTTTTGATCTTTTCCTTCTTTTTAGAGTGCTCTGCCAAACTGTCACAGATGTGGGATAGCAATATGGGATTATTGGATTATGACTGTTAACCAGGACCGTTAAACAGCTGCTGTGTTGATGCTGGAATTGTTTTCCATGCTAGTTAGCCACTAGTTAATTACTATCATGTTACACCCCTATCATAGGAGGTGCCAGGTAATAGGTGTAAACTTAGTGCAAAGCACATGTGATCAAATCCTAATCATCAGCTGGGCTGGGATGAAATCTCTAGAGCTTCTGCTATCTCTGTTAGCATGAAGTGCAACTGTACAAAGAAAGCACTTGTTTGGATTCTATATTCTTCTCACCAGCCTCAGATTTTTTTGGCTGTTTTCCATCTACAAACTGATCTTATCCAAAAGGCTATCATTAGTAGTAAATTGTGTAAGCCCAAGGAATAGAATGTTTGAATACGGTTGGCAGTGGAGTCTCAGTCTTAAAATCTCTGTAAGCCCTGAAAGAGCAGGCAGAGCTTTGATTCTGGTGTGGCCAGGAGGTGAATCTCCTGGTGGAGGCTGCACAGCCTTGTCACAGAGAGGAGTTTCTCCAGAAGGGCTGAAGCCCTGTCACCTGTGTCTGGCAAACACACAGCCAGTTCTCACTTTTCCTGCTGCTGGACAGTGCAGCAGCACCACAGAAGATGAAGATGGGTCTGTCTTCTCTCCTCTGACAGCACATTAATGTGTTTGCAGTTCTGTGTCTTAGCCTGGACCCAGACGGTGGCAGAGCTGAAGTATGAGCTTTACAAGAACTGGTGGCTGTGGTTTGGCAGGATCATTGATGAGGCTGGTTAGGAATGGAAATCCTGGTAGAGGTCAGCAACTGGGGAGGTCCCTGGGACTGGTCCCTCTGCCAAAACTGGCAGTAGAAGGGGAGGGCTCTTCTCTGAGAGCTCAAATCTCATGGTTTTACCTGTCTGTACAGAGCATCTGTCTGCCTTGGCTGTTTTACTGAGTCACTGCAGACAAATTATTCGTTGTGTATTTTTACATCAGTTAGCACTTGCTTGTGTGAAGTTTGCCTCTGGTAAGGAATGTCTGATATCACTGGGCTCTGGGTCATATTCTCCAAAATTAGCATTTTCATGTGCAATATCTAAAGGGGATGTTGACCACATTTCAATCTAAATTAATCTCACTTATATTTGTTTTGAAAACATTAGATGTCTTGTCTTTCCTTCTTCCCAGTGGTTAATTTTTCCATATTTATCCTTGCTGGCTGGTGAATGTCTCTGTGCTTGTTGTTTAATTGGCAGATGGGTTCATTTAAGTTGATAGAAAACTGAACTCTGAAGGGAAGCATGTTATCAAAATGCATAGGCTAATCCTATTAGGTGAAAGCATTTTTGCTTAAATGGAAAATGATTAGACTGTATCTTCAGGATCTCTTCAGGAGAGGCTGTGGCTGATTTTGCCGTTCCCGGTATTCCCTGAGTCATGTAACTGTGAACAGAGAAGCAAAGGAAAATTGTTTCCCTTAATTGTAAGTGGTGAACTATGCCTTGCTTCCCTGCTGAAATTACTGTTTTGCGTTATTTTCAAATACCACTGCAATAAGCAGTATGACACGGTGCATGTTGGGAAGTATATGAAATCCCCCCCTTTTTTTTTATCCTCCCCTAACTGAATCCACTCAGTTATATTCCTGGCTGTGCCTGCAGCTGAAGTCATGTGGTAGTACATCTGCTTTACACTAACAGCACCATTTTATGTAATTCATTATGTGCAACCACAAAGTCAGATGCTAATCCAGGCTAATCCAGCACTTTCCTGAAGAGCTGCACTAACAGATCTTGCCTTCAGGGTTTTCAGCTCGTGGTCTGCTGGACAGAGCCTGGAGCTCAGAGGTGATGGGGCCGGGCTGTGCAGAGCCACCGGCCTCCTTCCCTCCCCGATTCCACAGCCCTCCAGGGCAGGGCTGCAGCGGGAAGCCCCGGGCTGTGTGGCTGGATGTGCTCCTCATCCTCCATCTGGGCAGGCTGCAGCGGCACAAGTAGAGGAGGTGCCTGGGAGAGCCAGCCCTGACAGCCAAGGGCTGATGTGCCAAGACACACCAGAGCCCCTGGGCTGCAGCAGTGATTCTGAAGCAAATCCTGACGAGCACAGCTCTGGGGGAGTGCAGGCCGTGTCCTTGCATCCCTGCACAGCCAAATCCGAGGCCTATCCAGAGATCCCTTTGTTTCCCTGATTACAGTGATTTCTGCAGATCAGAAGCACATCATTTGGGGTCTGTGTGAAGATTGAGGGGATTTTTATTTGCTCTTTGGGGTTTTTTTTATACCTGTGTTGTCAGGAGATGCCTCCTGGCATCTGGGAAAAGGGAGCTCTCCTAAATGGCAGTGGACACCTGAACATCTGCTCCTGAAGCAGAGCCAGCGAGAGCTGAGGGCTCAGGCTCTACTCCCACAGAAATTGTTGAATTCCAGGCTGTTGCTTCAGAGCCCTTTCTTTCACTGTTACACATCTTAGCACCTCTTCCTTGAAAATGACAGACTTGAAGCTGTTTTCTTTCTTAATTTACCCTTAAGTCCTTATTTCTGACAGAATTTTTCATTTCTACGTATGCATTTATATGTCCTTAATTCCTGACCCTGCCTGAAAAAAAAAATTCATTACTTCTGGCTTTTTTTTTTTTTTTGCAAATACAGATGCTTAGGTCTGCTTTTGTTTCTTGAGACTGCTCTGATGGAGATGATGGCACTGTGAAGGGGGTGAGGCACTGGTACAGGTTGCCCAGAGAGACTGTGGTTGCCCCATCCCTGGAGTTTTTCAAGGCCAGGTTGGATGGGACATTGAGCAACCTGGTCTAGTGGGAGGTGCCCTTGCCCACATCAAGGGCCGTTGGAACTGGATGATCTTTAAGGCCCCTTCCAACCCAAAGCCATCTGTGATCTTATGTCTCCAGAGTCAAGAGAGCACAGCCTGGCACGAAGCCATGCCATGGATATGGATGTGCAGAAGCAATCCCTACCCTACAGGATCTGCTGTCTGGAGCAAATCCAGGTCAGTTTGTGCTTTTTTTGAATAGCATTTGGCCCAGAGCCATATGGATCTCCTGAAACTGTTCCCTGTCCAGGCACTTTGTGCCTTGGAGCACAACTAGACGGAATATCCCCAAGTTTTCTCAGTGTTGCTGTTAGTTATCCCTACATCCATGTGGCTGTGATATGGGGATCAACATCAGAAACCCATTAACAGCCCGAGAGTCTGTGCTGTGTTTAAACACTTAATACCACTTAAAATACACTGATTTTATTTGGGCTGCTTGAGACTGGGAGAAATGTTCTTTTCTCTTCTGAAGTATTTGTTCAAAGAAGAGCAACAACAAACAACCCCAACCACAAGCTGTGGGAGCATGACTTCATCTTCTCAGTTTTCTCCACGCTGTGCCGGGCACAGGAGCAAGGAAGACATTTGCAGATGCAAAAATACACTTTTGGGACTTCTCCCTGCAGGAAACCATTGCTTCACAGAGGAATGATTTAAACAGCTGTAGTTTGTCTTGACAGCATATTTTCTTTACTCTGAGCTGCAAAATAACCTTTTTGCTGTTAAAATCAGATGCTGCAGTAAATGCCTTTGCAGGTGTTGGGTGTTCCTTGAAAGGTGGTTGAAAAACGCAGGGACACTTTGCAAAAAAATATTCTTTTCTTGCCCAAAATCCCAAAATTTGAGTTTAAAAGAAAAAGAAGTGTAGTTCGTCTAGCAACCAAGATAAAATTTGCAGGGGAAAAAAATAAAAACCACAACAGTATTTGATCCAGAAATGCAATTTTGTTCCATGGAAGTTGCTGTCCAGGCCTTTTGGGCACTTTCTGGATTTGGGGCTTTGCTGGCATCTCAGTTTTGGGAGAATTTTGTTTGGTTGGTTTTGGTTTGTTTTCTGGTTTGTGCATTCCTACACTCTCTTTCCCCACCTCTCCCTGAGGATAAGCTTTGTTTTATCCTGCAGTACTTCCTACTAATTATGAAGGCACCAGTGCTGTGAAAAATCCCCTGCCAGCACTGAAATTCAGCTCAAAGAAAAGAACAAGAACCAGGGGTGGTACTTTTAAGTCTTGAAATCACTAGACTTTGTTTCAGGCTTGTCTAAATAAACTGTTGGGTTTGGGGGTTTATTTGTTTGTTTCAATAAAACAATGAAAATTCTTCGTGGGGAAACACTTCTTACAAGAAGAAAAATGGCTCAAAGTACTTGATTTCTTCAGTGTTAAAATAGATTTAATTTGGCTGGTGATTCAAGTAAGTGGAAAGAGACTTTATAGAGAGTAGGCTGGATA
The DNA here is from genome assembly GCF_036250125.1 of Pseudopipra pipra. NCBI lineage: Eukaryota > Metazoa > Chordata > Aves > Passeriformes > Pipridae > Pseudopipra > Pseudopipra pipra. The sequence continues at coordinate 5,259,055 of NC_087551.1, read as the reverse complement.
TCTGCAAAGATATTCTGTAAGAGATGGGCCAAAACCAAAGACTGTGCCAGACCCAAGAGATTTGGTGGTTTTTTGTTGTCACTTCAGTGTTCAGGCTGAAGCTCTGGAGCCACTCTCAGTGAAAGGATGGACAGGGCTTGTTTAGAGAGCTCTCCCTTCCTCACCTGGCCTTCTGCCTTTTTTTTTTCTCTGCCTTGCCTCAGCCATTCCCATTTTCCATGTTTGTGTAACTCCCTGGCAGCAAGTCGGTGTCCTTGTACAACCACTTCCTTGTACCTTGCCATCATATTTAATTCTTGTAACTTGCCTGATGCGTTGGCTCTGTGTGCTCTGTGAATCACTACTTCAGAAGAAGCTGATTGTATCACAGTGTTACACAACACAGACAGTGGATTCCTAATCCTAGAGAATTTTATCAGAACAGTAACAGTTGTGCAGAGTATTTTTGTTTGAGGAGGTGCTGGTATGGACCTGCACCTTCTTTGCTGTTCAGATTAATTTTCCTGTTATCTGTACACTTCATTGACTAAAAGTCACCTGTCCCAGTGAGTTTCCCTTAAAGCAAAATAAGAGGAATCCAATTTCAAGACTTAGTTTTGAGATTGGCTGGTTTGCTGTGCTGGGTCAGGTTTGAATACAGCAATCCCTGTCAGAAGACTGGGGAAATAAAGGAAAACAAATATTCTACTTAGTCCTTTGTCACAATTGCATAAAACCCATAAAATCTCTAGTCCTGTCACCCTCATCTTACACTTTCGCTACATCCCAAAGATTTCTGTATTTCAAAGGATTTGTGGAAATAATTTTGAAATTCTGTTCAAGTGATTCCTACACCTCATGTTATTCACAGCTTCAGGAGGTTGTCTTAGGCAAGACCTACTGCACACCTCAAATATTTTATGGTGGCTGAACCTCCACTCATCATTTCTCAGGTTTTCCTTAGTATTTTATTGGGCTGGAACTCTAAATGACTCATAACATGCTTAGTTGCTTTGGACAGTTAAATAAGGGATGAAAATCAAAGCTGGTGCACAGCAATGGTGTATTTTTCTGTATGTCACTCCTTTAGTAACGAGCTCAGTTCTCAGCAGCCATTCTCACTTCTAAAACTCTGCAGAAACATTCTCTCTGTGTTGGGCCATAAATAGCAGGTGGGGTTTGATTAGTGTGGGATGACTTGTAGCATTGCAGAGCCTCTAGATAGCCATGAAAAAAGGAACTGAGTTCACTCAGACTTCTGCACTGTCAACACATTTGCCATTCAGACTCAACTAAGCTGAACCTTTATCATTAGAAGATATTCCTGTGCCACTTCAGGCACAGTTTCTCCCTCTGGCGTGGGGATATCGACTGGAGCCAGCCTGCCTGTGCACGGTTCCTTTGCTCTCAGTGCAGCTTTGCCTGTCTTGTCTGCTTAGGCTGAAGCTTGTTGGGGCAGTGACAGGCTGTCTGTGCCTTTGGAAGAGGGAAGCTGAGCTCAGGAGCAGCCTTGAGGTGCTGCTGTGACACAGGCACTGCTGCTGCAGAGGATTTGATGGGCAGGGAGAACATCTACCCTGAACAAGTCAGGCCCTTCCCTGCGACAAACTGCTGCTGACTGAAGTGGAACTAAAGCTTTTTAGCTCTCCTGGTTAGCTTTAAACAGGAATATTTTAAAGGGAATTAGAAGCAAATATTTTGAGTGTGTTACCAAGATACTTGGGGAGAGTTTTCTCCCTCCTCCCAGGCTGCTTTTCCTGGTTTAGCTTTTACTATTGAGCATAATCAGAATTAAGGAGTAATTTCATAATACAGTAATCTGCAGTCTGTAGGTTTCCAACTGAGCATCAACTGAGCCCCTGATCTTACTCAAGTCTTTGCTCACTCAAAGAAACTGTCCATGGCCTTCCAGTGGAAGGTGTCCCTGTCCATGGCAGGGAGTTTGGAACTGGGTGATCTTTAAGGTCCCTTCCAACCCAAACCATGCTATGATTCTGTGTTTACAGTGCTCTCTGCAATCCAGTCCTGGCTGTCAGTTCTCCCTCCGTGCCCTTAAAGGAGGTCACTGCGGAGCAGAACCACATCCCACGGCTGTGCCCTGAGTTCCCACTGTGTCCTCACATCCACCACGGCAGCGCCACTTCCCAGCATGTGCCTTGTTGTGTCCATTTTCAGCTTGGATCTCTCATCCTCTGCACCCTCCTCTGGCCTCAGCTCTTTCCCCTTCTCCAGCTGTCTGCCTTACCAGTGCTTCTGGGATATGTTTCGGGGTTTAAAACCTAATTATACATTAGTTTGAAGGCAAACTAATCTCTCTTTTTTTGTTTTTCCTCTCTTTTTCCCCTTAAGGCCCAGCAAGAGTCAGTGAATATGGGTTGACTTCTGAGGGTGAGGCTGTAAGGATCGCCCGAAAGAAGCAGCAGTTCATTAAATTTTATATTTCTGGTTAATTTCTCCTCATATTCTAATTTAATCCGAGAAACAGAAATGTGCAGTGGGCACTGAAAATCTGGTTTAAGATAAGGGCTTAAGGCTGAATGTCCCAATTACAGCTGCTGTTTCTTCAAAATTAACTTTTCAGCATGTGTTTTCATGGCATTTATAAACTGAGCCACCCAGGCTTTTGTGGTCCTGCAGAGCATCAAGAGCAGTGAATAAAATCCTGTCATCAGCTGGAATTATTGTTGTTGATGGGGTAAATCTGGGAATCCTGTACAGCAAAGTCAAAATAGGTAAGATTTCTTAAAAATGTTTTGCTGCTGTTGGTTTTGATACCCAAAGATACCCTTAGCACAGGGGAATTTGTGCATATTCATGCTTTGGAAGTCTAATCAACCCCCCATGAATGTGGACACGAACCATTTTGTTCCTTTTAATGAACTTTTGATCAGAATTTAGATGGAAAACCCACTGTGCTCTAAGTGGAGCTTACAGCTGCCTGTATTTAAGTTAACATTTAGCAAATGAACTTAGGACTGCCTACAGCAAATTTTACTAAACCATTTCTGAGAGAGTATTTCATTTGAACTTTTTTTTTTCTATGCCAACTTGAGCCATTCTGGATTTAGGATTAAATAACCAAAAGTCTTGGTAGTTTAATGAATGAAATTTGTAGAAGGGTAAGTGAGTTGTTTTCCCTCTGTTAGGGGAGATTTTCCAGCTGTCTCATGGAGAAGCACCATCAGTGCTGTGGACCAGAGACATGGAATTTAGCAGCTGAAGGGGCCCTCAGTTCCTGCCCTCCTGTGAGATACCTTCCTAGTGCTTGCCTGTCTGTTCTCAACTATCCAAACATCAGCCTTTGGAGACTTTTTAGGTCCCTTTGGATAGACTATCCAGAAAATTGGTTATCCCATTCCGTGCAGATTTTGCACAGGCATCAGTGATCCCGGAATAGATTCCAAATGTGTGAGAATCAGCCTCATCCCACACAATGATTTATTTTGATTTTCCTCCCCACCATCTTGTGGGGTTTGGTTGGGGTTTTTTTAATGTTTTCTTATTTGGGGGAGTGTGTGTTTTTTAATTACAAAATAACATTCAAAACTGCTTGGTATTTTACAACACAAACATAATCTCTCTTAATACTGTTCCAGAGGGGATCCAACACTATTTGGCAGGTGCTTTGCAAAATAAATCCTCTAGAACCTTCCCCCCTCACCCCCATCCAACCAGCCCAAGGTCCTGTCTTCTCAGCAGGGTTTCTCTCCTCTGTCTGCATTTCTTGGAGCTCTTTGCAGGTTTAAAAATACTCTGTGTTCCACTAACTTCCAAACAAACTGTCCTCTCTCTGGAAAGGCAACAAAATGGCTCAGCAGACAGCACTCCCATCCTACACACCCACGCCCACGGGCACACACAGCAGCCCTGCATGTACTTAAGCTGTCACTAACACACAGAATTTTCCTTATTTCCAAGTACTCCTCTCTTCCCTTTTCCATGCCTTTAAAATAAAAGATTTATATGTTCATCTGTACACACAGCACAAGGAAGAGAGAGGAAAAAATAAGAGTGTGGGGATTGGCTTGTCTGCCTCTAAATCCCTCAAATAAACATCTGGAGGGGCTTCTCCAGGTTCAGGTCCAACTCCAAAGCCTGTGGAGGTTAGCAGTTAGTGTGACACACGGAATATTTTGGAGAATAACTATCATCTATATTTCTAGATTTAAAGCATATCTGTAAGAGGTGTCACATGGCACTGGCAGCTCTGTTAGGGGTTGCTTTACAGCTTGCCATGCAAACTCTGGCATATTTAGTTTTCTTCAGAAATGAAGGAGGCATTGTATTTAATCCATATAAACCAGGAAAATTTACCTTTCTCTTAAAAAATTTAAACCAAGCATCATTGCTTTTTAGTCCTAAGCTTTTGTTATATACAGTAATATCACCAAATCTTCCAGAATAGTAATCAGTTATCTTTACCTTTGCATCAAATCCATCTGCTCTTCATAAGATGTGCTCCATCAAACCACGAGGTCCTGGGTATGATCCATAGCTTCTTTTCTTGCATTTGTGTCAGTCCAGAAAGCTGTAACACACTCTTCTGGGTTCATCTGGTGTGTTTGTGCTAAGGTTGGGTGGGAATCATTAACATCCTAAAAATTTCAAGGTTTCTTTGATTTTTTACTTAGCTTTTCCAGTTTTCTCTCTTAGTTTCTCACTGCTGAAATCAGGCCAGGTATTTAATGAAGATGATTTTTTTTCCTTTTTTTCACATGTTATTACATTACATATGAATTTGTTCTGTTGAGGAATAACATTCAAATATCCTTCCTTGGGGTTGTTTCACTCTTTCCATTTCTAACCTAGACTAGGAAAGGAGGACAATGCCTGATATAAAAGAAGTCATTAATTGTGGATTTTTAGAGCTCAACAGAAGTTTGTCTTTTAGTTTGACTTCAGTTTTTAAGCAAAATTTGAAGTAATCCAGCTAGGTGGTTTATTCAGCTCTGACATTTGAGAACATCAAAAAAACTTTTCCCTTTGACCACCTCAAACCAACACCAACTTGAGGATCTTGCCCTGTTGCAAACTGTTGCATTCAAAAGCTAGAAATAAGTGTGTCTTTGAGCACTCTCTTCTTTTTTTTTTCTCCCCTCTCAAACCTGGATTTCCACAGGGACAAAAGAAAATACTGATTAAAAAACATAATGTGCTCAAAAGGGAATTTCCTACCAGGAATAGAAGGCTTTGCCTTCAAAAAACCTGGTTGTTTTTTTGTTTCCATGATCAGCGAGGCCATTCTGTCTTATGGGAACTGTAATTCCAGCTCCTTGCTTTGTCCCTTTCCTCTTTGTGAGCCTTGTCCCTCCAGGGGGGATTCTGCACCCTCCTTGTTCAGCCTCAGGGAAAGTCTGCAGTGTATCAGGGAATCAGGAGCCAACCAGAGGGAGAAAGAGGGATAAAAAGGGAAAAGCCACATTTGAGGCAATGTTCTGTTTCAAACTGAGTCAGCTGCTCCTTCAGGGATTTGGGGGGCAACAAACTGAACAAACAGAAGTGGATTGTTCTGATGACAAACTGCACAAGGCTGAGCCTTTCCTTGAATTATTTCAAGAATAATTAATCCTAGAAAAGTCAATTTCCAAAAACATCAGAGAAATGCAATATATTAAACTTATTTACTGAAGTAATTTTCAGCCAACCCCTAGGAGACCCTGCATGCAGTGGAGGAGGATACAAAGACAGATGCAATGAAACATTTCAATATTTCTATCCTTTAAGCTTTCCATTTGGGAAAAAGTTCCAATAGTTCGGGTTTTGATCTTTGTTCAAGACAAAAACAGATGTCAAAACGTGTTCCTTCACAGTGACAGCTATATTTTCAATCAGCTTTAATGGAATTATGATCTTCAGATAGAGAGTGCATTCTTGTCAAACGTGAAAATAATACCTCCATTAATATCTTCATTACTTCCTTATGTATTTCTTGCCCTTTGCAATTATCCCTGTGTTTTTGTGTTCCCATTCTGATGCATGTTCCAGGGTGATTATTGCCCTCCCTCAGCAGGGTTTGACATTGCAGAAGGATTGTGCTGTCACAAATATTAGAATCCCCAAATGCACAGGATTGGAAATGGCCAGCAGATTAAAAATGTTTTGCTTGAAGTTTATTCTTTGGTTTGAAGTAGTGGGGGGAAATATTTGCATAAATGAATTTTTAATAGGTACTAAAAATAAAAAGCTGCTGAAGAAAATGTGGCTTGTCTGCATTATCATGCAATTTTAATTATGCAAGCATTTATGTTCTTTGTGTATTTTGACTTAGGGCCATGTGAGACACATGAGTGAACTGTCACTCAGGCAGAATTAATTATAATTTGTCCATATAGGGGAAAAAACCCTGGGAAAATATGATAACACTTTTCATTGGCAGCAAACCCTAGTTGTTGTTAGTCACTTGAGAAAATTATTCTTAGCAGACTGTAGAAATTCTGTGGTTCAAATACACCCTAAAAAAAGGTGTATTAGCACGTGGCTACATCCACTGCAGGAATAGACCTTAACAACTAAGGACCTGTATCCTTCTGTACCATAACACTTATTTCATTTTCTTCTTTCCCTTGAACAAGAGAAAATATTTTCATTCAGTGTTTGGCAATCCAAGGCAGGTTATTTAAAATAATATTCACTCGAAATGTACCGAATGTAAAATGCTGTTTTTAGAGTGGTTACTTTCCTACAGAATTGCAAATCAAAATCTTCACTTTCCCACGTGTAACAGAACCAGTCTGTAAAGGGTCTTTAGACTTTGTTCTTCTCCTTTTCCCAGGTAAGTGGCAAATAACTACTTGTCACTGACACAGGGCAACAAATGGATAAAGCAAGCATGGATTCTGAGATCTATAATTTTTAATAATTTTTAAACTAGCTACAAAATGTCAATCACTTCACAAACTGACAGGAGACATAAGGAATTTTTCATATTACATGCTGTAAATGATATTTATCTCACAGTTTATCTAGAGTTCATTCATTTAGGTTTTTTAATTATTTTTTTTTTAATTGTCAGCTACTAAACATCTCAGCGATTTGGTGTGCATAGCTCTAGGTAAGCAACAGAGAACTGTACTGAGAACAAACCACATGGGGATAGCAACTAGTAAGAGAGAGCCTTATAAAAATTACATTTCTTTGCACCATTTCATATGGTTGTTGTTTCCTCCAAAAGATAAGTCTTCAAAAGCAGCAGACAAACCCAATATATTACACTTATTTCTTTTTGTCTTTGACATATTTTCAGCCAAGCTTTTATTTTGCTGGCAATGGCTAAATGGTGAGTGCCAAATCCCTCCTTTTTTTTTTTTCATAATTAAAAAAAATGATCATGATTAATAACTATATATATATCAACAAGAAAAAAGTGGCACAACTGCAAACTTGCTGGTATAACATAGTCCCAAAAGAGTCCGAATACTGAGCATGCTTTTGTTGTCATTGTTGGTGTGCTACTGCCATGGGAAAGTTCTTGTTTAAGTAGGAGTCTAAAAGTCTATTTATTCCTCATGCATAAATGCATAAATCACATCACTTTTTAGTGCAATGCTTGTTATAGTAATATAATTCCACATTGTCTAATCATGAAATCATAACAACAGATAATGGCAATGAAGAACTGAAGACAGCAGGTTTAAGTGCTTAAACATCATGATACCCAAAGACAGGAGCATGGCAGTAGCTCTGTGGAATGTCACAGTTTTACAAGAACAATACTGTATATTTAAAGGTTAACAGCACGTTTAGCATTCCAACAGTGTTGTCATTCAGCAAACATCATTAAAAAAAAAAATAATGAGGAGAGGAGGAAAAAAAAAAGGAATCCAAAACAGAAACAAGGAAAGGAAAAACCCCAAAAAACATCATAGTGAGCTATAGCCATCAAATCAGCACTATGTACAACCTTTGGAAAGAAAGATATCTAGAAAAAAATAATTACAAGTATCATTTTTGGAAAAGCTGACAAACTACACAGGACAACATTTACAATGGGGCTGATATGTGCATGTGTGCAAACCTAGTAGATAAATACCATGATAAAAGCATGAAGGTGCTGCCCTGTGGGGCAGCATTAAAAGGAAATGCACTTCACTGCATTTAACCGCTGCCCAGCATCTTTGTTGCACGCTGGTTGGCTTCATCAATCCTGGTTTTGTTGGAATCAGCCTAGGGAAACACAGAGCAGAGAAACAGATGAGTACAAGGAAGGAAGAGAAGAGACACTGCTGTAGTTTTTGGCTTGGTCAGGGAAAAAAAAACAAAACCAAAAAAAAGCTTGGAAGTACCAGAAAGCTGCATTTTATAGAGGTATTATGGACCCAAAAGGAAATCACAGATTTGTTGGGTTTGTGGCACTTCATGTAGCCTTTGAGCAGAGCTTTTGTGTCTGTATTCAGCTTTACTGAACTGTTGGGAATGCTGTGCCAGGCCTGTGGCTGGTGCTGTTGGTAGCACTGGTGGCACTGATGTGCTGGATTCATGAGAACTGGTGGTGTGCATGTAGACTTTGCTGGTGAAAAGCTTCAGTACCCTCTAAGATTCAGTGGACCCTCTGTCCTAATTTAGATCACCAGGCATGCAGTCAAAACTAAAATTTGGGTCAGTGTAGATAATCTCTGGAGCTGAGAGTGAAGATCATTTCATTAGGGAATGCTGGCAAAGAGAAATTTGTTTGGAAAGATCAGCCTGGACATCTTTGCTCTACATATGAAAGGAAAGGAATGGGTAGGAGTGATGCCAGTACTCCAACAAAGTTCACCAGTATAGTTGCAAGACAAATTAACCTCTCTCATCGGGCAGCAGCATAAACAGGAATTAAGGAAAAGCAGGGATTCTACTGTTAGTTGAAGCAATCAACTGGAATTTTGATGGTTGGATCTTAAAGGTCTCTTTACAGGTTTCAATACAAAATGCTGTTAATAAAATGGCACCACTTGGGAGGTTTGGGAGTTCTCTGTGAGTGGGAAGACACTTTGGCCATTTCTGTAGCTCTGCAGAAGTTGGTTTTGGAGACTGAAGACGTTGTTTTAGCTGACAAAAACTGGCAGAGCTCCATTCCAGGCCCACGTTGCCATGCCTACTTACTCTAGCAGAGGGACTAGATAGAACATAGTTTCAATTTTTAAAATCAGGTGAGAGTTGTGTTGCTGCTTTAAAAGCATGAGCTCACATAGCAAACTCTTTTCTGTGGTTTGATGGCTGCATTTTGTTAGTTTTGATGATTGTTCCCACATCTCTGGGGTGTATCCAAATTGCACAGGTTTTATTTAAATCTGCAATTTGAAACAACAGAATGGTGAAGCAACGCTTCCAGATGCATTTAAAAATCCTTTAAAAATGTTTATACCGATGTGCAATAAATCAGTCTGAAATATCTGGGGGTTTTCTCCATAATTGTTTTGGAGAATGCTATATGGATGTGTATTTATAGTGCAGTGGCATGTGCCAGATCCTCAACAAGTGTAAATCAGCAAAATTACTCATTACAAGCCACGCTCCTTTATTTTAGCCATGAGTTTGACCTTGTCTACCACAGGACAATTTTGTGTGCTTTTGCCAAAAGGCTACCTAAAAAGTTAATGGTTTTGGAAGCAGCTACACTTGTGATGAAATGCATGAGTATTTATTGAATATTGATGAAACATCGTGTTCCTAATGATATTTAGACCTTAGTATCTGGTGGATGAAGTTGCATGGAAGGCAGTGGGAGTCTTTGTGCAGACCTTCCCACCTAGGTCAAGATAGAATGCTTTAGGCCCTTCCTCCTTTCCTTCCAGCCTCCTATGTATGGCTTCTTTTAGGGCCAGGCTCTTCTGGTGGTGATGTCTGTGTGATTGCTCTGGTTTGGAGGCAGGCATCCAGTTTAACATAAATCCTCCAGGAGCATTAGGGTTAGCTTTGTCATGCACCCCACAGTGTGCCAGCCACAGGTCTTTCTAATGGTCAGAATTGATCCAGAACACAGTGCTCCAGCAGGTCAGGAAAAGAGAACAACCCTGGCAATGCTGTGTGCCCACCACCAGCTAGGGATGATGGTCTCTTGGCATATTTCATTGCAGAATGGCTCTGTGTGCATTTGTGGTTTCAGCTAACCATCAGCTCTGTCTTTTATAGAGGTTTTCCCCAATATATTGTGTTTCTTTTTCTAGCCTCTCATTCCTGTCTTCTTACTCTGAGAAATTTGGCAGATTTGCACTAAGACTGAAGACTGTCTTGTTTGTGTGCCGCTCTCGTGATGACTCCTCTGTGTACAACACAAATCCATCTTCCACAAATGTTCCTTAGCCAAGGGCCCTGGGTGACGAGGCCTTCCTGAGAGGCTGGATTTAATGAATCCCATCAGCTGCCAATGTTATTGTGCCACTGCTGTATGAAATGGAAAACTGTAGGAAGAACACACAGACGTGGAAGGCCGGTCCCTCAGTGAGCTGGCTGCTCTCAGCATGTACTGCCTGGAGCTTTGGCCCAGGTGCTTTATGTGCACAAAGGGCTTGGGCAATGTTATTAAAATCAGGATGTTTGCAAGCCTGGGCTGGTAGGAGAACAGTGACTTGTTAGGCTTGCTGTATTTTGGAATAGTATCCTGCAGGCATGGGTAGGACACTGCTGATTTCCATCCACAGGGCACATCTCCTGCCACTGTGTTATGGCATGAGCAAGGATGGTATGAATAACAGCAGTAAATCCTTTCCCCCATTCTCCTAGTTTTCCCAGAAATATGAAATGGTGCAGAATGGCATCCCAGTAAGACTGTGTGTTTTCCAACACAGTCAAACAAACAGATGCAACTTTATAAAATAAAACTTTTGACTGATGCAAAGCCATGTGCTTTGTGGTGTCATGTGACTGTCTCTCTCTCAGGGATGAACTTCCAACCTTTAAGACAATTTATACTTTACCTAGTTTTCTCTGGAATCAGACTCCAGTAAGGAGAGCTCTCAGAGTGAATCACTCAGTGTGGTGTTTTTAATTTTTTTCATTAAGCTCTGATGTAGTTAATTGACATGAAAACCAGGCATGGGCACCCTGCTTGTGTGAGGATGCTTGCATATGTAAGGAGGCTCAAGAGTACAAGCTCTGACCACTTAAGGTCAGAATTAACTCCAAGCACCCCATGTAAGTCCTTGGGTTAGATCCTCAGGTTGTGTAAATCTCAGCAGAAGTCGAATGTTGTGTTGATTTTACACCAGATGAAGATCGAGCCTCTTATGTCACTTCAGCCTGGCTGTGCCTGGAGCTCTGCCAGTAGGAATGCAGATGGCTTGCAGATCGTGGGATCTGAGGATGGCAGCCAGGTTTGGAGGGGGCTGCTCTCTGCTTCAGAAATCTGCAGTGCAGGTCTGGCACTGGAATGGTGCTCTCTGCCTTTGGAGGTGGTGGTTTTGCAGCAGTAGTGCTGAGCTTTTGTATTTCAGTGGGGCCATGTGGGGCCCAATTATGTATAAATACACAAACACACACCCTCCCCAAGAGAGCAAGTAGATCTCTGTCCTAATGTTGTTATAAGCAGGCAGCACGACAAAACTGGCTGCACTTTTACCATACAGCAAAACCTTGCTTAATAAATCCCCATCCTCTTTTGGGAACTGATACTCCAAGCAGTTGATGTAATCCTGAACTGCTCATGGAGTTTCTGAGGAAGGAAAAGTCCAGGAAGGTTTAAAACCTTCCAGGAAGGGCCAGGGCATTCAGACCCAAAGCTCACAGTTCTGCATAGCTCAGGGCACTTCTTGTTTCCCGGAGCTGTTGCAGAAGGAGCCTTGATGTGTCCTAAGGGGTCCCCTTGCAGTTGTTGCCTGGCAAACTCAACAGCGTGGGTTCGACCCAGCCTGTGCTGGAGGCTCCTGAAGATCCACAGCGGCGAGCTCTGCTCTGGCCCAAGGATTTGGAGGGAGAAGAGAGGAGCTCTAGCAGCTATTTCTGTCCCTTTTCCTTCTCCAAGCTGAAAAGGAACTGCAGAAGGGAAAACACAGCCCCTTTTGGGGTCGTCTTAGGAATGGCAGCTCTTACCTTCTCCATGATCCTGTCAATCTGGCGGTTCTGTGTGTCGATCTCGTTGCCCATGTCCAAGGCCATGTGACGTAAATTGCCAATGATGCCGCTGACCTGCTCGAGGTTCTCATCCATTTCATTTTCCCGGGCATCGTTTGTTACCCTGGGAGCAAAACACCAATTCTTTAAAGCAGAGGCAGGAGATTCCCCCTGCACCTGTGATTCACCTGAAACCTCCCCTGCATCCTCCATCACTTGTCACCTGAGGAGCAGCTGCTGTGCCCAGCTTTGAAGAAAAAGGATTAATAAGCAGCTTGCCTGAAAAACATTACATGCTCATTTTTTGGATGTTGGGGTCAATTGTCTGGGTTCATCACTGCTCCATTTATACTGCTCTTACTAGAAGTGTTGCTGTCTGAGCTTGCCTGTGCCACAAACTGCACCTCTCTGCAGCGATCATCCTTCTCCAACAGAGAATGAAAGGATGGCCTGTTTGGATTGTGTGTGGTTAGAGTTCATGGGAAGTGCTGGAGGGTGGTGGAATTACAGCTATTCCAGGTCCTCTCCTTGAAGTGCACATAGCTAATGGGAACTGTCCAGTCCTCTTATGCTTGGGGCTCACAGACACGTTGTGGAAGAATTGCTTCAGCTGTGAAAACCCTCACCTAACATCCTATTTATTTCACTGTAGTTCTGGTAAATGACAGAAGCAGCTTCTCTTAGTAAAGATCTTCTGTCTGTCATTCTTAGCACTGTCTTTTGCAGTTGCTTGCTTTTTGGAACAAAACACTTGTACTTAAGCCAAGGCCCAGCTCAACTCTCCAGTGACTCCAGAGGCATGGGGTGACTGACACTGGGAAAAGCAAGGTCCACGGGTCCCACTCAGAGAATCCCTACTTTGTGCCTCTTCATGTAGGTGCCCAAAGGGTGCTCCAGGTTATTTGCAGGACAATTAATATTATGTAGCATAACTTCCTTCACTGCTATATTGTGATCATGTCCCAGCCTTCATTTTGGTGGAGCTGCCATCCAGAAATTAAAAACAAGTGAATGGCAGACCCAGCAAACTTAAATGGCAACTCCATCCCACGCTCCAGATTGCATGACAGCATTGTTTCTATCACACTGATTTCCCTTTATCACAGCAGCCAAAAAAATAAGTGGATAATAGTTTTTGGAAAGATAATTACTTATTAATCCAGTGTCCTTAATCTTCAGAGATCAAAGCTTTGCCTACTGGAATGCCGTTATCCATTCAGCTGATGACATTGTCATCTAAATGATGCTCCATAAGCACTGTAATCAGTAGGTACTTATTGCTGGATCCCTGTGCACTGGGGGAAGTTTGCAGTGTGGTTGCCATTGGTAGAGCTGTGTTTTCCAACCAGCTTTCATTTGAGAGCTCAGAAATTCCCACTATGTTGGGGCTTTACAGCAGCTGAGGAACGGGGCATCATTCCCCATTCAGCGAGGTTTCCTGGATGCTTATGAGCAGGGAAGGGGCACACCCCTGGTTAAAAGTGTACTTCAAATTCTGTGCTTGGCTCAGTGCTTTGGCAGGAAACCTGGGGCTTTTCTCCTGCTGAAAAGAAAGGAGGGGCTGCTGGGTGCTTTAGTACCTCTTCTGGCAAGGGTGGATAACGGGCACTGCATGCCTTGGGACATAATGGCAATAAACTAGTATTTATCTGACACTTCGTTTCTAAGGCGTTTGATGACTGTCATTAATGAGACCCATAATAAGGCCCCCAGGAAAAGTGTTCATGCAGGGAGCTGGAGTGCAGAGGACAGTGCTGACTGACCATGGCTGTCTGCACCCTCACAGTGCTGCTGTGAAACAAATAAATAGATATTATTTCTATCTTATTATTACCCAAATCTGGGCACTCAAAGAGGAAGGTTTAGGATTGTGTTTTCAAGCATCTTCTGGTTCTCTGGGCCAAGACTCTTAGAGGATTTCCAGCAAGGTAACCATCCTTTGCACCAACTCCGGGGACCTACAGGGCCAGGGAAGTCACTGGACACAATAAGCCTTTAGTACCTGGGTTACTCACCAGCACCCACCACTTGGTGGAAAACTGTCTCCATCTTATTACCCAGCACCACTGAAGGAGTTAATGAGCATCACAGAACTCATGACCATATGGAAGAAATCTAAATATATCAGCGACAAGGAGAATAGAGAGAGAACAGTGAATCCAAAGGCTCACCTGCGGATAAAGCCACCACTGATGGCCATCTGCTCCCGCTCGTCTACGACACGTGCGGGCTGGCTGGCTACAACCCCGTCCTGGTTATTGCCCCAGGCCTTTTTGTAGGCATCACTTGATTTGAGCCTATGCAAAAAACACCGTGAGTAACAAAGCATCGAGTGGACAAATGCAAAACTCTTTACCTCTCCAAGCTAAAAGCTGAATCAAGCAAATGAGTTTTCAGATAGAGGGTCGTTGGTTGTATACCGATATATCATAACCCTGAGCAAAAGGAGGGCGTTGGTTTTTGTTCATTTTTTTACTGCCACAACAACAGTGATGGTCAGAGGTTTAGTTTCCAATAGGGTGAATTGCAATTGTCAAGTCTACAACACTGCACACAAGTTTTTTGGATGTTGACTTAGTACCCAGAAAGAAGGAAAATTTAAAAAAAAAAAAAAAAAAAAAGGAAAAATAAAAAAGAAGAAGAGAAGAAATACAGATAAGTAGAAAACATTGTTTCGTTTCAGTGACACATATGTTTTGACATCAAACACAGAGAACGTACTGGCAGACAGACATAAAAACAGAACTGCCAAGTATAGTGTGTACATCACATCACAGCAACACACCCTCTTAGAGAAAAACAGATTTGGCTAGAATTTAACAATTTACCATGCAGAATATTGAGCTTCTGTTGATATGTTTTCAATATGTATGTGGCATAGTAGGCATTTAAAGCCACTGACCTTTCCCAAGGTGATTTGGGGATGATTTTATCATAGAGTTCATTAGATTTTTCAAATAATATATCGGTACTTGAGAATAGTAATCATACATCGACAGTTGATGTACAAACCTTTGTCCACAGAGACAAAAAGTAAAATAGGCAGAAATGAAATGAGTGCAGGAGAAAATAAAAGATACGAGCAATCTAGCATCAGAAAGGGAAGTTTTTCTACATTTTTTTTCGTGCACCAGCTACAGGCATGAATAAGAAGTAAAGCATTCTCACTAAGCACAGTTGCCCCAATAGTTCATCATACCCTTAATGCATCAGCAGTAACAGCCTTCACAATAAGCAAGACACAGGCAAAAATGGATCATCACTTCCTTCGGGAGTTTTAAAGCACAGGACTTTAAATATAGCCTAGCAACTTGTTATATTTGTTCTTCATGACAGTTACATTAACTTTCAGAGAGCCATTTTTGACTGAGCTGCCGTGGATAGGAAATTAAAATCCAGGCACACCTAGAGTGGCAGATTGACATGTGCAGCTTATTTAGGATCATCAGATGAGACTGAACACTTTAACAGGAGGGTGTGAGTGTTTGGAGTCCACAGGTATAAGTTCTTGATTTTTTTTTTCCTAGAAATGGAGCAGTTTCCAGAAAACTGTAGGGAACTGCAAATCTCTGTGGTTTCTCTGTTCTTTGGTCAGCTCCAACCCATCACATAAACAGCCCTGTGACTTGGATTTTGGGGAAGGAACTGAATGTGCTTCTGGGGGATTTGGGAAAGGACATGACAACCCCATCTTTGGTGTTATGTTCTCTCCATGCCCCCTGAAGCAGCTCAGTTTTAAATGGGCCTGAAGATGTGTTGTATGCTACGATATAGAATTAAAATATAGATTAAAAGAGAAACTTTCATCTGTTTTGTAGCTTATGTCCTGTCAAAGTTTGTGAGGACTTAAAAAGATGATGGTTGGCTTGTTTAATCTTAGATGTCTGAAACTATACATCAGCTTTGGCATTACTAGAAATGAGTAAATGAGTCATTCTCTTGCTGCAGGTACCATTACAGGGGTTTGCCTGTTATTTAGACCTGTGCAACTTTGAGAGTGAAACAGTCTTTGTGTTTGGGGCAAGTGATCTTATACACCCAGAATCTGATCTCTGTTTTCTCATGGACTTCCAATAAAAGTCAACAGATGGAGCCTGGGTCTGCTCATGGTCAATAGTAGTTGTCCTTTTGAATGTAGCCTGGTCAAAGTTTCATGCCATGGGCATTTTGAGTCCCCTGAGGCTGTAGGATCAAGCCTTATGTATTGGTAAGGCTCACGGAGTTGTACTTTCTCTGTGCATCAGGGCACAGTTATGTGGGAAATGGTTAATCTTTTTAAATACATGCCATTCATCTCCCACCAGCCAGAAGAGCACTGGTGGATCATGGTGATTCTGATGCCCAGAACTGTGTGGATTTCTCTCCCTCCTACACTCCACTCCTCAGAACATCATCTCATTTGTACCAGTTGAGTCCTGGCATAGAGACTCACGGAACAGTCTCTAAAAGCCTTGTTCATCCACACTCTGTTTCTGAACACTGGTTGGCAATGCTGCTTTATGAAATCTGGCTGCAGACTGCCAAGGTCAGAACACTGCCTTGGAGAAGGGGAGAGGCACCCTTACGAACCAATGTCCCCCACATGGCACACACACAGTGTCTTCCTGTTCTTGCAGCCTGGCACTGCAGCCCTAGTGAAGTGGCAAATGTTTTAAGGCCACGTGTCAGGTGCTAATCCCTTCCCTGTCACGTGTCTGGCTGTCAGTTCTGAGCTTTTACAGCTCGTACAGTGTGGGAGATGTAAAGTTTCTGCTGCATTTGTACCTGCAGCTCTTCTGCATCAGGTCCTCTGGCTAAAGCCTGTCTGAGATAAAAACCTGATACAGGCAGTCCTGCTGACTAAGGCTCTGTGTGTGTGTGTGTAGCTCTTCCCATTTCTCCTGCCCTCTCTCCCACTGTGCACACCAAGGCAATAGTACACATATTTTGGGTAAAATGTTTACCCCAAAAAAGTATTCAGGGTTTGGTACACAGGAGCAGAACTGATTTTAAGTATCTGCGTTGTGTCCCAAGGGAATTAACTTCAAAATAAATGTGATTGATAAGGCAAAACCCCAGTCTTGCTGTTCTGATTTTTGGCAAAATACCCCTAAACTCTATGGCAGCTCTTTCCTTTGCTCTTGATAATCGTGGTAGGATCAGACTTTGGCTGTGAACGAAGTATCACGCAGAAAGGGAGTTCAATACTCAGAACTACTGCTCTCTGCTTTCTTTCCTGCACAATCTCTGGCCAACCATTTCTGCCAGCTTTCCCTGTAACCTGGTTGCATGCCCACTCACTGCATGCTGGATTTGCCATTCCTCAAGGACTTGGGGTTGGTCCACTTTGTCCCCGGTCTCCTCCACCCGCATAACCGCGCATCGCATTTCCGTTTGGCATTTGAAACAAGCTTTGCATTACTTGGAGGACGGTTTCGTTCAAGTGGGATGGCATGCAAGCAAATTCGATGCATTTCAACATTTCTGCTTAGTGTACGTGCTACCCAAACCAGAGAAATTTGGCATATTCAGGTTTTCTCAAATTTTTTTTTGCCTGTGGCAGGATGAAAACCAGTTCAAGTTGAGTTCCAATTATGAAACGTCTCTTTGGAGAGCGCATCAAGGGCTATTTGTGTTGAACAATGAAAAAAGGTGTGATTTTCATCCACAATTTTGAGTAATGTTTAGTACAACCTCTTCTGCAGTTTTTCAGCTCTTTTGGTTATTAAACTTGTGAAAATATGCTTCACAATTTAGGGTGTCCAGGAATAAGGTAGCCCCAGTGTTTTTGTTCGCTGGAAAATGGAACCACTGAGTACACTTTGTGTAAAATGTTGAAACTTTTACCATTAAAAGGTGTGGACAGTGAAGCTTTCACTGCAGTATGCCTGCTTTTAATGCATCTACAGGAACTCCCAGTCGGTTGTCTATGCTATGAGATGGATGCATTTGAACCAGAATCGTTCTTTCTGCATGCCACATGCTCATCCTGTCCATGTGCCTAGCAAGGATGAGCTTCACAAGGCCTTTGGGATCAGCCTTAAGTGCTCAAAGAGATGAGGCAGGCAGCACCTACTTGTTACATGGACAGACACAAAGACCACAGAATTTTCCTAGGTCCGTCAAATTCTTTTCTGCTTCTTTCATGTCCTTATTGATTTGGTCCATTCCCTCTTCGATGCGTTCCAGTTGTTCTGATTAAACACAAGTATTTTATCCCCACAGAATGAAGCAGATGGAAAAGGACAAAGAAAAAAAAGACAAAAACTTCAGACATTCACTGTGACAAAAAACTGGACACCACATAGCAGAGCCGGTACCCAGTACCTACTTGTTACAAGGACATATGAAAAGGCCACAGCATTTCCCTAAATCTTTTAAATTTTTCTCGGCCTCCTTCATGTCTTGGTTGATATGGTTCATGCCTTCTTCAACACGATCGAGTTGTTCTGGTCAGGACAAAGGGATGACAGTGTGGAATGAATTGTATTTTTGCTTGTTTGCTTTTGTCTTCAACAGAACATGAAAAATGACCATGTAGAACTGAGTTAATAATGACATTACAATGCATTAATCTGAGCCGATGCATTGCTGAAGGGATGTGGGCCGCACTGGATGCCAAAGATAATTCTTTTACTAGTGTGGGAAGAGTAAAACAAAGGAGGAATTTATTTGAAATATATTAATATCAACAAGATGTAATGATGTAGAAAGGAAGGGTTATAAAGCTCAAGGTCCAGAAACGTAATGCAGTACATCCACTTACTAAGACACAGTGACATCCAGGAGAGAGAAAGATAGCGTTATTATTTTGCATTTATGTATGTTAATATAAGAGAAAAGATGTCCTTCCGTGGAAAATACTTCAGTTACTTACGCTTACAAATGCCTTGGAATTGGGTGGTTTTGGGCAGCACAATTGCTTGGATTAGTGAGTGATAGTGCTGGTAATAGAAGTACCAAAAACAGAGTGAGCGTTTGAGGGCTTGTATCCATGTACCCCTTTTTCCAGAGGCTGAGGAAACTGAGACCTGCCACTGTGACTGGCATTGGATATTAATCTCTAATCTGAGTGTGGCCTCAGGGCTGGTTTTCCTTCTGGTGTAGAGGCTGCAAATCAGGAGTAACCCCAGTGAACACAGAGCGACTGAAACCTCTCCGGGAGCCTGATGCTCACTGGAAGAGAACACTGGCTGTGACATTCATTGTCCCTGTCCCCAAGTGACCTTATGAACACAGACATGGGGTGCAGACTCGTGTTTTCAGTGGGGTCACTTCTGCTTTGCTCCAGGGCAAGAAAAGCAGCACCAAGCCCAGTAACCAGTCCCATACAGACAACTCTCTCTCTGCTGGCATCAAACAGAATTTGGAGTATTTCCACCGAGGGCTGGCAATGGTGTTGGGTTTTCTTAGGGACTTGGTGGCTCAGAATAACTTAACATGTTTATTTCTTCACTATTAAACCGGGGGAAGGTGTCCTAGAGGAACAGAATGCCACAATGTAAAAGTTTAGGAAGGGATTCTCTGCTGATGTAAGCAGATATGGATCCAGTGGGATCAGGGGTCTTATGGGGAGTCTGTGGTAGCAACAGCATTTTGCATGGGTGGAAAGCCTCACCATTTCATGAAGGATAAATTCAAATACTACCCAGGATCAGAGAGTTACTTGGGAGTGACATTTCAATCCATTAAAAGCTGTAACTGTAGCTAAAGAGGCAAAGTCAAGGAATCCCAGTAAAACACATTCCTATTCACCGTATGGAATAGAAAAACACAGAATTAGACTGTAGAGGGAGGAACTAGAGCACTGCTTATAGAAGGAATTTAATGTCATCCCTGATGTTAATTGAGTCCTATCCAGAAGAAAAAAAAAAGGCATTTCAGAAGGAAAATCATATGCATACTGACGTCAGTACAAAGCTCCTCTTGACTTCTTTGGGAACATGAATAGGCCTAATTTCTTACTTAGGTTTCTAATAACAATCAAGGTTTAGATTTTCAAAGCTTTCTGGGGGATTTGGATACCCAGTTCCCATTAAAATTAATTTTATTTAATTAATTTTAATGGGAAACAGGCACCTCACCCCTCGAGGGCCTAGAAAATCCTGGCCTAAATTATTCAAGCTGAAATAATTCGAATATTGAACTTGTGCTCTTTGTTTAATTCTTGCATGAGACAGGGCTTTGAGAAGGAGAGGTGCCATGTCAGGATGGAGAGATGCATCTGCTTTTCAGGTGTCAGTTCTCATTCTCCTCATCTTGATGGGCCTGTCTCCTGACACCACAGGAGTTATTGATCCCAAATCCAAGGATATATTTAGAGGATCAGAGTTACCTGGCACTGTCCTCTAAAAGGGGCACGTATCGTGTAAGCAAAGGATTGGGAAACTAAGAAGGAAACCTGAGAGATGGACTGCACAAGTTCTGCCTGGTAAACTGCTGAGCTGAGGACCAGAAATGCAAGGTTGGATTGTTTCAGTGCACACTGTAATTTGGGCTTTAGCAGAAGCTTTGGTTCGTGTCTGTAGGTGCAGATTGTCAGTCTCATCAGAAATGAGAGTCTGTGGCACAAGGGGATGCTCCTCCCAGTGCTCCTGCTCCTGCCTAACTCAGAGTCCTGCCTGCTCTTGCATATTGGGCAACTCTTGCTCTGGGAAGCAGCTGTGGGAGTGTGAGCTGGCTTTTATCCTGGTTCATGCAACAAGGTGGGAATTGCTCCATTTGTGTGGCAGACTCCCACCTCCTGCTTGCAGAGCTGTGCTTGCAGAGCCCGTTCTGGGGACCAGTTCAAAGGCAGCTGTACCCACACGTGCATTTTGACACCGGGCGGGACACAACGTACTGACCTTTCTTCCACTGATTTTCCTGCTAGTCCTTCTCTAACCTTATCTGCCCAGCAGAAAACTCCAGGTAGGTCTGCAGGGATCAGTCCCAGACCTGCTGGTGGCTTCCAGTCTAAGCTTGTTTCCTCGCCCAGATGCTCATTCTCTGAAGCCACGTGTGTAGTAGGGCCTTTTGAACTTTCTTTCCCTGTTCCTTTTCTGCCTGAATAAATGAGTCCTAATTGAAGAGTAGATGTGACATGACTCAAACACTTTCATTTTAATTACAGCTCTCTCTAGAAACCTGACTTAATTCATCCTGCTTCAGAAATTTGTGTGTGGTGCTTATGCTATTCCTGAATAGAAATGGGACCCACACTAATTTATCTTCCATTAAAGGAAACCTCATCAGTGTAAAAAAACCATGTCATATTTGTAGCCCAGAAGTCTAGACAGCTGGCTGCTGGTCCTAAAACCAGTTGTTAATGTCATTGGCTGGATTGTTAACTGGTTAAAATCAGCATAGTTATGCTGGCTTTGTGGAGCAACACCAATTTATACCTGTCAAAGTCCTGGTCCCACAGGCAAGGAAATAGATTCATGAGCCTAACCACAGTTATTGAGGCATAAATATTATAGTGGAATTAACTTAATGGGGTCAAGCTGGATTTGTTTTGGTATAACTGCTATTAAAATCTGGCCCAGAATGAATCACTGCTGGTAGGAAATCAGATGGCTATCAAAAGGTTAATTTAATATCTGTTTTCATAGATCTTCCCTATTCCAATGTTCTATATTGTATTAAAGGTTTTAGGGAAGAGAGTCTGCTGGCATAAATTGCCATGAACCTACACAAAGTCACGCCTGCAAAGGATCATGTCCTTTGTCTCTCGTTTATAGAAGCACTTCAAGATCAGAGTTTGACTTTTTTTTGACAGTTTGTTGCAATATTCTTTGAATATACTACATCTATCCTTATGTTTATGTATCATATATAAGAAAATTGGTGCTGCCTGGCAGCAGAATACAGAGGTAGGTTTCATTGTGATTTCCTTCCATTTTATTTTTCTCCAGTAAACTCTGCTGATTATTAGCCCTTTTTGCATATCGATCCCCTTGGATGCCTGAGAACTTTCATTCCAAGGTAGTGACCGTAAATCTTCTTCCAGATCCTACAGCAAACTGATGGCACATCTTAGGACACAAAGAGGAATATTTTTTCACCTGTATCATTATACTTGTGAATTAGTTGTGTAAGGCAACTGGGGGACCACAAGCCAGTCCTGTTAGTTCTACCATAACATCGTGCCCTTTTGCCAGTGGGTCTTTGCCAGGATCTTCCATAACATCCTGGAAACTCCCCACTCTGTCACTGCTCTGGGGAAGGGGCTGGGAGAGGGAAGCTGTGGCAAGGGCATCCCTCAGCTGCTCCTGTGGCCTCCTGAGCAAACACAGCTGCAAAAGCATCTCACACAGCGTTGGATGCAGGACCAGAACAGGGCAAGTGTGGGGCTGCTCCACCTTTGCATCCCCAGCTGTAATTAGCAACAAATATTCCTTGACTGACATCCAGGATCTGGGGCCGGGTAAATGTGGAGATGGGAACTTGCTCCTTTGCTTGGAGTATTGTGCAGTGAAGCAATTTCCACAAGGACAATTTTAATTAGAGGAAAAAAAAAAAAAGGAAAAAAGAAAAAGGACGCCTTAAGAACACATTGTAATCATAACTGCATACAAGGGGGCTGAATTGGAAAGAGAGTCAGCAGATTAACTGCTTCCAATGCTGCTCTGTGATCCCATTTTCCATAAAGGAGAATCCTATTGGAGCATAGCACATTTCTAGGACAGCCTTTTCCGAAATCCTGAGTCTTGACCTGTCTGTGCTCTGAAAGACACTGCAGAGCACAGGTAGGAATGGCAGAGAGCTGGCAGGGAGTGCTGGGAGCCCACGTGTAGCTCTGCTAAAAATAACAGGAGACAAGGCACAACCTGCTTTGTGGGGGTTCATTTGCCTTTTGTTCTGCACTACAATTTCAACATAATTAATACCATTTTCCCTGTAGAATCTGGAATAGTCATTAGTTACTTTTTATTTCCCTAATTATCCTTAACTCACACAAAACTGCCAAACTCACAACTCCTGCTAAAGAGGTCAGCTAGTGTGGGTACCATCACATGGTGCCAGTGCTTTTGCTCGGGGGGTTGCCCAGTTATTTCAAAGTTTTATCTCCCTTATCAACTTGATCTGGAGTAAGATCTGCTGGGTACATTCATCTGCTCCCTGTGTTCACTGGTTGTGCATTTGCTGTTGCTGGTGCAGGGAGAAAATTTCAATTTTCAATGAAATGACGTTTTCTTTGTCGCTTATCAAAGTTGTGGCTATTCCTCTGTCTTGTCTTGGATGAGAAATGGCTGTGCTGCTACTGTTGTTATTGGAAAAGTTTCTCCCCTCCACCTCCTTTGGAATACAAACCCCAAATCCTTTTGTAATAAACTGCATGAGGACATCATCACACACAAAAAAATGTCCTTGAAATCCTCCAAATCTCTGTCCCTGCTGATACTCCCAGGTGAGAGGAGTTTCCTTTGGATGAGAAGAGCTACCATGGGACCCCTTCTATGTTAACAATTCAGGTTTGTTTTCATATCCCCACTTTGTACTCTCAGTTTCATTTCTACAGTCTGCTTTTAACCTATATGCATCTAAATATTAACATTTTTCTAAATTAGCATGTTTTAAAGACATATTTAATGAAGCAGAGCAATTGCCACGGCTCAATAATCCTTTGCAGCATGAAGGTTTTAGTGTAAAATGAAAACACTTTAAAGAGTTATATACGTATTTATATTTAAATCATTAATTAAGGGAGATTGACTAAAGGCCAGGTTTAAAAAAATGTAGCATTATGGATGCACATGGGGGCAGGGAAAGACTTTCCCACTGATGGAAAAAATCTCAGCAAGGAGAATCTGACCTCCTAGCTCCTTCCTGTGGGCTCCCCAGGGGAGGGACTATGTTGAGCTGCTTTGGATGACAAGGCGTGGCTCAAAAAGTGATAATTTGGTATTGCAGAGGGACAGTCCACTCCAAATCCCAGTGACTTCAAAGGGCACTGGGGGAGGTCTCCAGTTTTTATGGCAGCCCCATCCTCTGTGAAACAGGGGTAACACAAGCCCTTGTGAAGCTCCCCATGTCTGAGGGTCGTGGCACACTCACTCTGTCATGTGCTGCACAGCCAGCTGGGCTAAACCTTGGGGCAGCAGGAGCTCGCCAGGCTGGCTTGGTTGTACAAATGCTGGTATTGGGAAATTACCTGGACTTAGTGCCTTTTATGATCCCAGAGGCTTCTGCCTACTGATACCAGAAAATCAGTTCTGCTTTCTGTTATTTACATTGAATTGGCTCAGAGAAGTTTTCCTTGTAAAGTCTGTTTAACTTCCAAACAAGCAATTTTGTCAGGAAACCCAAAAACAGAGCTTCGAGCAACTGCAGAGATTAGATATTCTGCCTGCCGCCCACTGCAAAGATCAGTGTCATGTTTTCTGTATATTTAACACCTAATAATCTTAAGTGACTTGTGCAGTCAGCTGCAAAGAGATCACATGGCAGTGTTAGCAAATTATTTCCTTAATCTGATAATCTGCTGAGACATCCGTGAGCTGCACACATTGCACTAATTACAGAGGGTTCAAAGTCATCATTAGCGTGTTTTGCCCAGTAGTATAAGTCCTTTATTGCTAAAATAAAAAAAAAAATAATCAGGAATTATTACACCTACACATTGCTAAAATGGAGAAAACTTAATTAGACATTTAGCATAGGAGAGTGGTTACAATATTCTCAGGGTTTGTAGCATTATTTGGCTGTTTTCCTTTAGAAACCCACACTGTATATAGTCATAAGCTAAATTTACTGAACCACTTAAGGCATGACCATAACCAATTTAGAGAGGCTTTGAAACTGTCTGATTCTTTCCTGTAGGTATTGACTCAGTGCCTCTCTGACTGTACAATATATATTTCAGGTTTCACTGTCAATAAGAGTTTAACACTGAGTTCCCTGGACTCCCAAAGAGATGAGTGGGTTCAGTCTCAGCTCTTTGGCTCATCCAGATCGTCCTTCCTATCATGACTATGGAATAAATCATCAGACAAGTTTTGCACACAGGGGTTTAGCAATAGTAGAATTCCAAAATAACAAAACAAAAATTCGAGGTTAAAATCAAAATAATCCTCCCTAGCAATCTGTGGAAAAATAGCAGTTAAAGAACAGGAACAAGTTTTCCCAGGAACCACTAAAGTTTCTGCTGCTCTGCCTGTGAAATTATATTGCATGACACATCTGGATATTTACACTTCCTTTGACAATATTTGTGATTTATTACAGCTGTATAATTCACTTCTGAAACAAAACACATTATTTAGACAGGTGCCATATCTGTTTCAACGTAGGTAATTTCTGGTTTTCTGTATTCAGTGATAGTTCTTTTACTGCCATTATTTTTCAAAGACAACAAAATATTCCCTCTAATATTTTTCTTGTCAAGACAAATTGATGTGACAAAATTTGGCTGGGTTAAATTCTTTTCTCTAAGGGGAGAGTGTGTGTGGGGGGGAAGAAACATTTCCTAATACAGTTTGGTGTCATGACATACAGTAAATAATAAGAATGGCCTTTGGGGGGCTGGTTTGATAGAGGGTAGCAGAAATTTATACTCTGTTGATTTATTGGAGACACCCTTTTGCTGTGGGTCTGCACCAAATGAAAAGTTATTAGTTCTACCGAGGGGAGGGGGGAAGGTACCTCCTTCTTTGTCATATTGTGAAGGGCCAAAATGTAATTTCCTGGAATGTATTGAATATATCAGGCTCTGACTTTGTCATTGTCATGCACAGACAGGGAGTTATCTGAGCCTGACTCCTCCTATATGGTCAATTGTAATGAGCTGATCGTGCCACAGCTTTTAATGTTAAAACTCTGCCATCCTCACTACCATGTCTATACAAAAAGCAACTGAATTTTACACAAAGGAAACCTGTATTATCTCTTCTTGGCATGCATTTATTGCATGCCTTTCACTTGTGACTTAAACTAGGGGACAATTCTGTAGCACCTGCGTAAATAATGCTGGATTTTACACTCATGGAGGCAAATCTTCTCATCATGTAGCTGGATCTTGACCCAAAGCTCGCTGAAATAAAGTGGTGATTTGGATAAGTTCAGCCTGCAGCTGTCTTTGACATTAATGGGAGACAGATCAAAAGAAGTACAGACTCTTAGGCAGTTGTTGGTTCTCTGTCAGACAACGATGCTAAAGGCAAAGAGGTTTTTTGGGTTCTCATGCACAACCACACGTATTTTGTGTCTTTCATTTCCAGGGTTGCACACAGTTAGTACAGAACTTTGAGAAGGGTTATACTTCCTTACTGAAGCAATCTGAACTTACCTCCTTGCTCATCCAACATAACCAAAGTCCTGATACCAGCATCTTTACTCTACATCCCAATAGTGGTAGCAAGGGAAGGAGAGAGAGGGGAGAAGAAAGAGAGAGAGAAAGAGAGATCAGTGAGGGAACACTCAGCCCTTGGTACGGGACACAGGAGGACAAAAGAAAAACAGGGAAAGGAATGACAAGGTCATCAGGGGCTGGTGGCACAGTCCAAAGACTTTATGTGCCTGGACACTGTATAAGGAACCAGGTGGTCTCAATTGTACCATCAATCCTTCTGGATTCACCGGGATACTGAACTTCTGCAGAAAGCACAGAATCAGGGACCTTGCAATTAAAATAATCACTTTATGCAACAGTAATTTCTAAAAAGAGAGGGTTCATCTCCAAGTTCACTGAAGCAGAAGAAGGGAGGATGAGGCTGTTGGTATTGCAGGTGTGTGTTAATCCCACAAAAGAAATTCCCAGGGAAAACAGATATGACACAAGCATGTTTGGGAAGGAGGCACAGTGGTTTGTACACAGCCCTTGCTGCTGTCAGAAGTCAGAAAGCTTACCTACTTAGGAAATCCATTTTAAAGTAGGCTAATATTTAATAGGATTAAGCCATATTTTTTGGCTCAGTGATCTAATAGATATGGGTTTGAGCCAAGTTTTAATTCAGCCAACAGACACCTTTAGCAGTAATGGACTTTGAATTGAGCTCGAAGGTAGGATTTTTAAAACACCTACACACTGAAACTGCCTCTGCTCCCACAGCTTAGTGGGAATCTTATCACTGCTGTTGCTGGATACAGGGTTTGAGCAAAGCTGAGCCACTCAGAGCTCCCACTTGCCTAAACCAGCAGCAGGGCACCTTTCACAAGTACAATTTTTGCATTTGTTATCCTCACTCTGGGCTGTGATCGGGTGTTTTGGGTTTCTGGGTGCTGTGATACTGAGCTGTATCACAGATCAGATTAGCTCCTTTTTAATTACCAGGGGGAAACCAGCTCCATTCTGCTTGGAGCAGTGATAACATCTGTGAATAATTAATGGCCTGAACGATCATCTGCCTGTTGCATGTCAAGAGCAGATGAAGTAAGTCCTCTGTGAAGAGGAGCTACCTGGACATGAGCAGCAGTAATTTGCCTGCTTCCATGAACATAAAGCTATCTGTGCTCCTGTGGAACAGATAAAGGTGGTGGTGTCCATTTTGCAGGGAGCAGGGGAGATGCTCACAGTTGCAGGGGAACACAAGGAATAGAAACCTGAAGTCCTGACGGTCCCCGTGCTTTTCAAGCCACCCACTCCTTGAGGCAAATGAAGGACTTCATATTATCCTTCCCCCCAGCTGCCCTGCTCCCTGTCATCGCCCATCTCTTTTCCTGGGAGCAGGGAAGTGTCTCTGGCCCTCAGCTGCCCATTCTGTGCTCCCAGGGTGCTCCCAGGCAGGACACAGCCCACGCTGGCTCGGCCACAAGCCTGACTCTGGCACGCTCGAGGGCTGTTTGCCTGGTGCAGCTGGTGCTTCTCTGCTGGGCTTCAAGAGGGACGAGAGATGCCTCTTGTCTGCCTCTCTCTGCACTCCCATTCTTGTCTTTAATGTCTATGTCACTGTAGAAACTGGCAAAAACCTCAGATGTGTGCAGGCTGGCTTGCTCCCTCTTTTGAAAAAATCCCTGTGTGAGGTGCCAGATGGAGAGAAAAGGCCTCCTGCCTCTCCCCATAGTCTGCTGCACCCTGCTGCCCTCAGGTCAGCCACCTCCCAGGTACCCACTGCTGCTCTCTCTCCCTCCAAGCTCATACTGCATTTACTTCAATCCCAGCCAGCTTTTATTTTTGAAGCCTGTAGAAACTTAGGGTCCAAGGGTTACCTTAGACTTGCCTATTTAGAATAGAGAAACCACTTTTAATTATCTTACATTTGCTGTGGGACAGGTCTGCTAAGCACTGGATGTGCAATGGCTTTTTATTGGACTCTTTCTATGCTCTGAGTGTCCAGGGAGGTCTTACCTTAAAAGAGTTAATATTGATCTATTTATTTCTTATTGTATTTTAACAAACATACATCATGCAAATATAAGAAGGCTGCTTGGGTCCTGAGTCATCTTGTGTTTCAGTAAACATATTTTACTGAGACTGACATGGGACTCAGAAACCTGCAGCTGGTGCTGTGATAGTTGTTGGCTTTCAGAGAATCAAACACAGTCAGGCTGAGAAATATTTGCTGCTCCTTAACCCTCTTACCTTAGTTTCCTGCTGCATTTAACATCTGAGTAAACTCCCTTTCTGCAGCTAAGATGTCCAGTGACCTGAATAAGACGTGTGCTGAGAGATGAACTCAGCAATTAGACCTTACAGTTTGTATTTCATATCAAATCCTTACAGGGAGTGAAAGAGGTGAAATTTTCTTTTATTTACCTGATCCTCAGTGCCACAACATCAATACTAATGTGAAAATATTAAAGGGTGTGCAGTGAATATACTTGTCTGCATCTGTGTTCTAATCAAAAGCATATTGAAGCTAATAAAGAGATGGTGACTGGCAAAGATGGGAGATGATTCAGACATCAAGTGACAATCTCCTGCTGTTCCAAGTTTGTATTAAGCATTAATTTTCAGCTTTTCCACAAAAAATTAAATGTGTAAAGCAAATTTTAAAATATAATCACATTTGTGCATTTAAAACAGATCCGGACTTTGAGAAAAATTCAGTATTTTTATTGTAACTGATCCTTTAGATAGCTCAAAACTAAACCTGTCTGTAAGACAGAACTGCTCTAAAAATGTGTTCATCATCCATATGTCTGAGCAGGAGAAAATCACTCAGTACCTGACCTTCAGTGACAACAGAGTGAGGCATCTCTGGGAACTAAAACACCTCTTCAGTTAAAAGTTTCTGCACTCGAAGTATCACAGAAAATCCTCCTGGTCTCAGTGGGACCAGGTGTCAGCAGGGGCACTAGAACTGGGTGCTTGGAGAATGTAACAGGAGGTGACAAAAGCTGTGTCTGCAAAGTGCCAGCCCAGAAGAACCTGTTTGACAACCACTGATCCTAAAACCTCGACAGCAGGCTCCCATCACCAAGGGCCCGGTGACTGTGGTTTGATTTGTCTGATCCCGAGGGCTCAGGAAGGATTCCCACCCACATCCAGTGCTCACCAACATCATTAATATCCTGTGTGGGGAGCCAGGAATGGGTAGAACTAATGAGGTCCATCTTTTTATGAAAACGTGTGCTAATGGGACACATTCCCAGGGATTAGAGCCTTTCTTTCTTCCTGTAAAAATTCAGGAATTTCCTAAGACCCTCCAGTCCTTGCCCAGGCAATCCTCTGTTTAGTTTGCAGCAAAATAGGGATTCTCAAAAAAATGGGATTCTTCAACTGGGTCTGGCCAGGGAGAAGAAAAATGCATCTTTCATAGGACCCTACAGAGTTCATGGAGCACATTCCATTTTCATCCAGCTCTCAAATCTGTAACAGCCTTCTCTCTCCAGGATTACTTCTGACTCTCCTTGTCTTCTCATTGCACTTGAGAGGAGAATTTGGACTGTTGGATTTTGCCATGGCACAGCAAACATCTCACACTCTTTTCCTTTAGAAGAAAATGGCACAGCATCTCTTATGTTGAGGCATTAAACTGGCAGCTCTGGAGTTCCTCTGTTTATCCATAGTGCAGGTTTACTGCACACAGGCAAATATATAATAATTTTGCACATCAGATGGCCCCTCAGAGCAGGAGACCATCACTTTCAACTTAGGGGAATATTAGGGGAAACAGAGCCTATAAAGTTTATGAAAGTTGGTGTCCTTGAACCTTTCACCAGCACTAAGCTCTAGTGTTTAGATAAAAGCAAACCAACCAGCAGTGCTGGTTTGGGTATCCTTTATATGAAGCACATGCCCAGGTTTTCCACTGGGCCACTGGCTAAGCTTATGATCAGAAAGCCAGAATATATGATTTTAAACCTCTGGGCTTAATTCAATTCTTAGATGCTTAAGTCTATCAGTGCTTCAGTGAAGCCAGTTTAACAGCATAACTGGGAACCCTTCTGGAGGCTTTAATGTACGTTATCCTCCATCTTCTGTAATAGCTTCTTCAAACTTTTTGAGGGTTTTTTGTGAGTGTTTCACTCAGAGCAAGTCAGCAACAAAACATTCACTGAAATTTGCCCAGCACTTTGGAGGGGAAATGCATTGCTATTTCATTTCTTATTATTGCTGTTACATAACTTAATTTCCCAAGGTGGGCATAAAAGTAGGGAGAGAATTGGAATGACTTCTCAAAGGGCTCATCAGCCCCTCCAGGAACACAGTGTGTTCTGTCCTATCCATACCTGCTACAAACTTTGGGTTAGCCTGAGGGGTGATTTTCCTAACAGTGTAAGGAAATGATGTATTGGATAGAGAATCCAAATTCTAGAAATCTCTTTCTCTGCATTTCAGGAGATACCCTGAAAACCAGATATGCACTCTCAGTTCTGTGAAGAACACATGAACTTCCACCTCGATGAAGAATTTTGCTTTAATCAATATGGATTATAGAGTTGGTTTTGAATAAATTAATAGAGACAATTATGTTCCAGGACAGGCTGACATTCCTAGCAGTTCCCACAGGCACTAAAGAGAACTGTCAACACCCAAAAGACAAAAAATGTGGCCAAAGAAACATTTTTTAGTCATCTGTAGTAATGCATTTGCTCGGCTCCTGCCCCGAGTTCCCTATCGCCCTGTTAACGCTCCGGTGTCTCTCCGTGCCTGATTAAAGAGCCACGTGGCTGCTCTGCCTGTTAATTCAGATCCTCAGCCCCAGTGAATCTGTGACCCCACCTTGAATCCCCTGTGCCTGGTTTTTGTGTAATGCAACCACCCTGACTCCAGTGCTGCCACTGCTTTACACAGACAGAGGGGTCTAACCCTGTGCTGGAAGAACTGAGACCAGAATTCTGGATCACATTCCCTTGTGCCAGACATGTATTTCTGTGGAATTACACTGGTTAAAACACTTTTCTGAGTAGAACTGTTCCAATAATGCAATAGTTCCAATGGTTCTTATGATGGCAAATGGATTTTTCAAATTAGCTGTGGCAAGATTTGGGCCAAACTCTAAATTAATGCGATACTTTTATTTTTCAGACTAGAGAAAATTTGACTGTGATAATAATGTCAGGGGAAACCCACAGCTAGTAAAATGGCATCCTGTGTGTTCAGTGTCCTGTGTAGGGCAGCATCATGAGCTTATCAAACTTTTATAGCTTAACATTTCAGCTTGGCTACTTTGTAAGCTTCACTCTAACCTCAGAGCACATGAGCGGAGAACATAGTCCTCTCTGAATTTAAATGTACAAAACAGCCCTTTTGCCTGGACATGTTCCTAAATGCTTTCTTTTGGGCTTTCAGCAGTGCTGATCTTGTTGATATTAAACTCATGGCTTTTCCCCTGGCATGTGATATTCTGCATTGCATAACATGGCCTCAGAGGTAAAAGGCTTGAACAAGAAAATAAGGAGGTCAGCTACAAACTACGTATTTACTCTCACTTGTTCTTCCTCAGTTCATTTTTATTTTCTGTTTTGGCCCAAACATTGCACAGCATCATCATAAAATACAGGTATTTATAGCACTGAGTGGCTCAAATGAGCACTGGTCAGTGTAGATTAGCCATGCTGCCTGGGTACACTGGGCACCACAGAGCAAACTGGGGTTTGGAATCTGCCGTTCCAGTATGGAGCTGCCTTGGGGCAAAGCTGTGGCTGCTTTTGGAACAGCCACTCACCACTTCTTGCTTCCTCTGTTGTGCCAGGACTGGAAAAATCAGCTTCTTGCAAAGCTAGGTTATAAAACCAAGCAGCAGTTCCATATTTGGTTTTCCTTGCTGATGTTCCCTGGGAACATCAGGGCTTAGTCTCCAAACTCAGACTGGTCGTCCTGGGCAAGGAAGGCATGATCCTTTGGGACATGCCCCCCAGCCAGTGACCTACAGTTCATCATGAAGCACACCTTCTACTGCTACAGGGCTTCCCTGGGTGGACAACACTGTTCTGACTCAGGAAGGAGTCAAGTCAGTCTGTTTATTCTGTATTTTCCTGGTATCTAACAGAGTGGAGCCAGCCATGAGAGGACTCCATACATATGTATATAGCAATAATGCATAGACATGGGGGCGTCCTCTTCCTGAGAAAGGAATAACATATTTGCTGTATCAGAAGGATAAAGTAAAAAACACTCTGTCACTGAGAAAGAATATTTTCTATCTCTACCCACTAGACAGGTTCTGCTAAGTAAGGGAGTATAATTGGATTTCTGGGGTCTATTAAATCATAGCCATGTGAGTTCGATTTCAAAGACTCTCATCATTTGTCTTTTCAGTATAAAATCTCTCACTCCCTAAATGCTTCATTCTTTTAAAAGTACCTGGGAGATGGGATCAGAATAACCAATCAGCTGTTTAGACCACAGAAGGATATTAAAGGTCTTTGATAGTCACATTAGTGAAAATAATATGCAACTCATTTTAGAAGAACTCCCTTGACTGCTCAGTGCTGGTTTTAGCAACTTCTCTATTTGGACAGGGAGATATTGTAGCATCTGAACAAACGCCAGGTCCAGAGAGATGCTGAGCTCTTCCAAGAAGCTCTACCGCCCTCCATAAATTCAATGGCAAGTTCAGCAGTCCCAGTTCTCCTCCCACTTTGCCATTTGCAGTGATTTAATGCTGAAATCCCAGTGGCATTCGCAATATGCTGGTTCAATATGTTAGGAAGACTCAAGCAGTGCACAGGTCACACAAACACGGCTCAGGAGAGACAGGGCTGATATTTACTGATGGCTTGGCCCTGAGCAAGTCACTTCCCTTTCCTGTGCCTCTCCTTCTTCCCACTCATCATCTGCCTTGTCTATTTAGATCACAGGCATTTTGGGGCAGCAGGCTCTCCTGCATGGTGCTGGGGGGGTACCCATACGAGACTGTCTTCCATGTCATCAAATTGGTTTCAACAGGAGCTGCATCCAGCACAGAGTTGACACAAAGTGATGGTTAGAAATGGTGTGTCCAGGGAATTGTGCAGATAAAAGGGACAGATTGCTCATGAGACAAGAGCATGTTTCGGCTGCAAGGGGCCCGGATCTGAAGTGTTTGTGGAGGAGAAGTGATGCTGACTATGCTCAGTGACCCATCTGTCTGTCTGTACATGGAAATTTAATTTTGTCTCCACTGGACTCCACTGATCTTCACAGTCGTGATTGATTCCGAGGCCACTCAGCCTACGGCTGGGATTGTGCTTGTTCCTGAATGTGGGACCTCATGCAATTTTCTTCCCCTTGTCTCCTCTGGAGACTCCTCTGCTTGTCAGGAGTACTGGGACTGTCAGCACTGATGACCCTGATTAAAAATGTCACCAGCTCCAGCGCCAGGGCTCACATGGCGTCTGAAAATAATATGTCCTGTCAGGCGGCAGCAAAGTTTTCCACCACCTGATGGCTGAACACTTGAAGCTAAACTGAGTTTGAGATTTTCCAACTTTTAAACCCCTTTGTTGTGAAGAGGGTGAAATACAGCCTGACTGAATTGTTTTTTCCCTTCTGGGAGTGACCCCTCCAGGCAGGTAGAAGCTGTAGTAGCTGTGAGGACTGAGCCGGGATCCCCTTCCTTAGCACCACAGAAAATCAGAGAACTCCCTGTTCCAAAGCAGTCAATCTAGGACATCTCATGAGCCTTGAAATCCTGATAAATATTTCAGAGATACATAAAGAAGTGGCATTTAAATACTGTGACTGGTGTTCTATAAAAATAGCTCAGAGTGTTTATGGAGAGGGAAGTATTTAGAGACAACAGGGCAAGTGCCCTGAGGGCCTTTCTCACCTTCCCTGCTTGCAGTACTAGGGCAAGGACAAGAGAGAGGTGCCAGCACGAGGCTCCTGGAGCTCTGCAGCACCTCAGCCACTTGTCCCTGACTCCAGGTCACCTTCAGAGGCTGTGCCTTTGCTTTATCTCCAGTATCCTGTCTCAATGGATACTCAGGTATGGGCAAACCAAATCAGTGCCTCGGCTGCTGGCCTGCCATGGACACTTGGCAGCCAGGGCACAGCATCTTGAATGGCCCTAGTAAGGGGTAGGGACAGGAGGGACAGAGTGGCACATAAAGCCATGGACGTGCCTTAGCAATGTGAGTTATTAAAAAAGCACTTCCAGGATCAGACTCTCCATCACAACAGAAGTGCAAATAAAATGCAAGTCCTTACCTCTTCGACAAGCTGCAGCATTCGACGGGTGCTCTCCAGGGACTGGAACAAAACAGAGGAAAATGTGCTTAGATTTGGCAAGTTATGCTTTCCAACACTAATGTGCAGGCTCATGCTGACACCATGTTTTTCCTACACTCTTTGCCTCCCCCCCCAAATCAGGCCATCAGCAGGGCACTGGTGATTTCTCCATCTCCAGCTCTCCATTAGGACTCGCTAATGCAGCAATTCCCACTGCATCCGGAGGCAGCTGCAGTCTCCAGGGCTTGTGGTCCCCTTGCTCACACACTGCGGCGGTGCTGCTTGGAACAGCTGGTGTTCCGCTTTAAAAATAGTCTGTGGTTTTCAGCTACGACTTTTCAGGGACTTAATTGGTGACTTTTAACATTTAATAGGTTTGACAAATCGAAGGAATCCTCAGAAAATATTAAATTGCTGCTTTTTGCTCTGAGGCCAGTCAAATTGATGCACAATCTAATTCCTAAACCAAACTCACAATCGATAAATGCCTTAATCTTGACTAAACACAACATTAAATTTCACCCCAGCTCATCTCATTTCCAATTCTGCTTTCAGTGTGAAGCTGACGGAAAAGCAGAATCAGCCCTAGAAATCCTTTTGCCGGCTGCGCTCCTATTCCTGGCTGTGTCTTTCACACCAGCCCCAGCCCCAAGCTCCCAGTTTAGCTGCTGGTCTCACCTCATCGGCGAGCTGGTCCGCGCGCCGCTGCATTTCTTCCAACTCATTGCGCATATCCGCGTCCTCCGCCATCTTAGCTGGGGGGGTGTTTGTGGACGCCGCAGATCAGGGGTTTGTGCTCAGCTGCTCGTGAGCCTGGAAGACACAAAGGAGAAGGAACTGTGTGGTTAGGCTCCCTGGCTCGCTGAGTCGTGCTGGAATGTCAGTCCCACAAAAGTGCTTTAATTACAGGAGTGCCCTCACCCAAACTCTCTCGTTCTGGATGGTAATTCCTGCACAGTGGAGAGCACGCGGGGTTGCTCAAGGTGCTGCTTTATTCCTGTATCATTAATCACTCTTGAAGAACAAGGATGCACCCTCGTCATGTTCTTTGAGGAGAAAGCTTCCTTTTTTCTTAACCTTTCAAATGTTATTCATATCAAAGGTGGAGGCTCAGGAGATGTTATTTGCTGCCAGAAACAGTCCTGAAACCCATTCATTCTTCTCTAGAATTAAAAGGCTTAATGTGAAGGAGGTCAAGGCTGAGTCTGTGCCCCCCATGTCCTGTGTTTCAGCTGCATCGCTCGGAGGGCTGGATGCTCAGCTAATACATTTGCAGAGAAATTAAAGACAATGAAACTTTGCAGATTTTTACGGGCTAATGGCTTGTCCACCACGCCGTAGGTCAGGCTATGAAATGATATTTCAGCTAGACTAGGAGAAGTTGTCCTCCTGGGAGGATCCTTCATTTCAGGGGAAGCGAAGTGACCATAGGACCTAACTTGTGTTTTCAACTTCTCTGCAAAGTGGGTGAGATTCTGATCCCTTATCCCTCTTGATACAGAACAACACCACCGAGCCCATTGTAACCAGAGGTCAGGATGCAGCCCATTAGTTCTCCTTTGGGTAGGGTTTCTTTCTTGTTACAAACTCGAGCTAGCTCTGATTACTGAGCATGACTTGATTAAGAAAGGCGGGTCCTCCTACCATCTGTCAGATCTTTATAACAGCAACACTGGCTTATTTCTTTGCTCGATTCAAGCATGGCATATTGCAAATTACTGAATGTTTATTGCAGGAAAACCTAATCCCAGGTGCAGAGGAGCTGGGGAAGTTGTGGGGGATGGCAAATAACCAGCCATAAAGCAGGTGCCATCAGGCTCAGTTACAGAAGGAGGACAAAAGCAGCCCCTTTCAGCAAAGCTGCTCTAAGAAGGCAAAACCCCAGGGGCTGTTTTCTGTCCTCTCTTTGTGATATGTGCACCCTTTATGAAACAACATAAGTCAGGGCAGGTTTTAGCTCTAAAATCTTAACGGTAACAACTGTGTTTAAATGGAAGTTACTGTACATTGGAGATGAATCCATTCCTCACTTTGACTGTGCTCTCCATCAGGACCTCAGGAGTATGGGCTGAACAGGTACAGCTGGGTGGCAGCAGTATTTTCTCGACCACACTCTGTTTGCTTAGAATTGTGTAAGGAAAGCAGACAGCTCCTTGCATCTCCTCTGAAGCTTCAGCAGCAGATCTGCTGCTTTTCTTATCTAAGAGGGAATATGTGACCTTCATGCTTTCACATGTGCCCTCACTCGTGGTTGCTTTTCCTCTTTGAAGCTACAGCAGGAAGAAATCCATCTCGAAGAGTCAGCCCTGCAGCTACTGGCACAGCATCCTGCTTTCATCACTGAGCACATCGCCACGTTCTTGTCAGAGGGAGCCTGGCATTTTGTGATGGGTCACACAATGTGTAGGAGCCCAAATGTCTGCTGGAGAAGGCCACCTGGCTCTGCCAGCTGCATGGTCACAGCGGTGAGAAGGACCAAGCTTAAAGCAACTCATCTGCAGCGCCAGCTGATGCAAAGCCAGAGCTTCATTTCATGGCTTATATTCAGGCTGGCGTCGGACACTTCAAGGATGTTCACAAAATGAGCTTTACAGAAAATGGTGCCCTCAGATGTTTAGGAGGAAAAGAGGAACCAGGAACTGGTCTGTGCCTGACGGGCATGTGAAAGTGTGGGGATACTCTCGAGGCCGTCCCAACCTTCCCACCCTGGCGCTGCACTCGTGGGGCCCTTTGTGGCA
Source organism: Pseudopipra pipra (assembly GCF_036250125.1). NCBI lineage: Eukaryota > Metazoa > Chordata > Aves > Passeriformes > Pipridae > Pseudopipra > Pseudopipra pipra. Next base: position 5,221,813 of record NC_087551.1, on the reverse strand, counting down.
CATCACGCAGCTCCAGGAAGACGCTGCTCCTGGTCACAAGTGCAGCATGCTCAGCTGGGATAAAAAGAAGTTATTTCTGTAAAGAACCGTGCTCCAAACTCCTGTCCCACTTGGCCCAGGCTGGCACCAGCACTGGTCACTGCTTCACAAATTGTGGGTTTTTTCCCAGATTGAGGCAAAGCCCAGCATTGAAATATTTCTGGCGCGGCCTCTGTGACAGAATATCGAGATTAAGTCTGTGGACCTAATTTTTGAGCATCTAGTTAAAATATTCTCCTCTGCCTGGATCCTTGCCAAACCTGTGCTGGCAGAATTGCAGCACCGAGCTTTAGGAAAAACCAGGACAATTTGGACAGGACTTTGGGACTGATCTAATTGGTAAATACAAATAGCTCTGAGGGGCAGGAAACTGGTTCTGTGCTATGTCTGCCTGGTAGCATCTCATGAGCTGTAAAGTGGGAGGTGATGCATCAGTGAGAGGGTGGGATGACAACAGGGAATTTGGTTCAGTCTCTAAGCATATCCAGTGTGAGCTGAATGATTACAGACATGGAAGTGAGATGAGTGTTTCTACTGACAGTAATGAATAATAACAGGCTCTTGGTCAGTCACTGCAGATAATAAAAATTGCACAGAAAATTCCGTTCTCATGTAGATTCCAGCCTGACTTTTGATCATTTCCCTAGTTTTTTTTGATCATGAGCCAGTGGTGGTGATCGGTGGTGCAGAAAAGAAACAAAGTGGAAAAAAACTGTCATATAATCATAGAATGGTTTAGGTTGGACAGGACCTTAAAGACCACCTGTTTCCAACCCCCCTGCCATGGGCAGGGACACCTTTCACTACACCAGGTTGCTCAAAGCCCCAATCCAACACTTCCAGGGATGGGGTGGCCACAGCCTCTCTGGGCAACCTGTTCCAGGTCTTGACCCCCCTCCTGGTAAAGAATTTCATCCTAACATTAATCTGTACCTTCTCTCTCTCAGTTTGAAGCCATTGTCCCTTGTCCTGTCACTCCATGCTCTTGTGGGTTTTTTTTTTAGAGTTACCCTTCTTGCTTAGTTAGAACCATCAGTTGGCATCTTAGTGACAGAAGCCTCTTATTTTGCATCAAGCTAAAAAAAATGTCAGGGCTTGTAACCAGAGAGATGTTGTGCAGCGAGTGATCAAACTTGACAGGTTTATTGAGATTGTTTGGTATTTGTAAAGCACTTAGAATGGGTTGAGAAATAGCAAAAAGAATTCTTCCAGACAAGTCATTTTACATCAAGTTTTAGTCATAAACACAAGTGCCCTGCAGCTGTGCTGATTCAACTTTATTTAATAGAAAACCGTGCACAAGAATCAATAAAGGTTACTGATTTGCACACAGTATGATGAACTACATATATATTTTGTAGATGGCAGGGAAGAGGTTTAAATTTTTTTGCAGATTTTGCAATTTATAATGTGGAATAGGACTTATTAGAGATAGGATTTCCCCTGAAAAGTCCTACTTAGGCTGAAACTCCTTTCCAGTGCCATGAATTTCCAACCACAAACCCTGTTATCAATAACAAACCTGTAGAGAGAAGATTTATGCTTTGAAGGGAATAATCTGTAAAGTACAAATTAACAGTTTTCTCTCTATGGTGTTTCTTAGGAACACCTACATATATATAAAACATTAAAACTGAGTGAACTCAGGAATGACCAAGAAAAGGTAAACCATGATGGATTTGCCCTCACTGATAGTGGACAGACTTTCAAAAGCATAAGGCATCAGTCTGGCTTGGGCCCACTATAACCTACTCTTGTTGTAGTAGAACAGAAACAGGCCTAAAATACTATTCAGGACTTTTAGTGATAAATTCCGCGTGGAATTTATATTTTTGATCCCAGATGATATTTTTCATTCTGTTCTCATTTAAGTTTATCTAAACTAAGTATCAAAACCCTATAATTGCCTTAGGAATTTAACATAACTGGAATAAACTCTCTGAGATGTACTCTGTACTTTTAACTTCAACTACATTTTATTTTGTCTGTGGTCCCTGCAGAGATGACAGATCAGAAAACCAAAGTAGGGATCTAATATGTTAAGCAATAGAGATCTAAAACTTTGATTAAAAAAAAATAAGAGTTGCTACAGAAGTTGCATCTCTCCATTCAATTTGTGTTTCTAGTTGCAATAATTGCCTTCACAAATGTCTTCTACACAATGCAATTAACTCCAGGCACTTGGGTGACTTACATCAAATCCTCTGTGAGGTGGTCTCATGTGTTACACCAGTGCTTGCCCAGCTGACTAAATGGCAAAGAAAAATACAAAGAGAGAGCAGCTAATGGAAAGGCATTGCCTATTGTACTTTGCATTCTGCCTCTGCTATTTTAGCTGTGCTAAGATGCAATGAAGAATCTTATAGCAAGAACATTATATAATCTGTATGGAGTTCTACTGAAGGCTAAGAGAGACCTACATCCATCCCCAGAGGAAGAGAGATACAATGAGTGACCTTTGAAAGCAAATATTTGCTTCCCAGTGGTATAAACACTCCAGTGCAATAAATACAGGAAAATGAAAATGCTGCAGTTTACTGTGGTGAAAGCAACACAGCAATAAAATGTTCTTCTTTTAAGCACTCTCCCTGTTATTAAAGGGCACATCTATTCTTCCTGTGGATATTTGTAGCCAGAGGATGACTGCATTGGCATATTTTACTAAAAAAGTCAGGGTCAGTCAATACCAGCACATTGGCCATGTCTTTCACCACCTTCACCACCCTTCCCTAGAGGGGCTCTTGGTGGCTGGATTATAGGAAATGTGCTGGCATTAACCCCAAAGCTCAGTGTGGCCCAGGAACTGCCTGCTAACCCCAGCAGGAAATGAAATTACACTGCAGGGGAGACCCTGCTGCAAAAGGGTGCTTGGAAACCAAGACCTGTGTGTGTTGCTGACACCAGCAGGTTCTCCCTGAAATTATGTTGAGGATGGAGTGTTCGAAGGCAGATCCCAACAGGAAAGGCATGTGTGTGCTGTCCACAGTTGGTGGGACAGGCAACAGCTGGTGAGAAATGATTTAAGGCACTTGGAAGTATAATTTTATGGATCATGGGCTCGGAGCAGTGGCCCTCACAAGCTCTAACTTTTCTGACTTCTGTCATCTCCATCTTCTTTCACCCAGGGCTTACCACAATTAATACTGTCTATAACTAAACATGCCCTGCTTTTGCTCTTATTGCATTTTAATTGATCTGAAAGCACTTGGAGAAGAAATCAGGTAATTTTGTAATGAAAAACCCTATTTAAAGATTTTATGATATGGCATAAAATGTAACAATGAAAAATTACTACGAACTGTTATTTAGATTTAAATTCTAAATAGCTTTGAAATAAAATCTTGAGGAAAGTCTGCTTTTTATATCACTTCTGCAGCACATCCTATTGCCTGGATGTAGTTTATTCACAAGATTTTCAGCAAAGTTCTCATTTCCAAAGAAACTCCTTTGTAATGTTTGTATTACTGATTAAGCCAAGAAGCTGCCTCTGTGTTTCCATAGGATATGTTATTTTTAATCCATGGCACAGACACCTCATCTCTCTCCTGCTGTTGTCCCACAGCGTGTTGCTTCAAACCTTTAGGCCCAGCTCCACGGCCCAGGCTGACAGAGCACAGTGAAAACCAACTTCACTTTGAATTTTTACTGGATAGTCAGTAAAGAATAATTCCTACTGGTGAGGGCCTGTCAGGGAGTGACTTTGGAAAAGACAGGCACTGAGATCTTGCCAATCTGAATTCAGGAGAAGCAGGTAATTCCTAGTTTGTTACTGTCTTCCTGCATTGCCTCAGGCACTTTATTTTACTCCCAGGGCTCTCTTGCTTTGCCTGCAGACAGGTCTCTGGAGCTGCAGGAAATGTGGAGATATTTGATTTCCTGCTGCTGGCTCTATCTGTCAGCATCGTGCAGATGTCTTGGATACCCTCTGATGGGAATGCTTGTCCCTGTTTAACAGCTGAATCTGTCTCCCATCTACACAACACAGATGAAATCCTTCTTTTCCTTCCTATCTTGCCCTTTTTTTTGTCCTACTTAAATTTCAAGTGTTTCAGGGCGTGGACTGTCACTTGGTTTGGGGGCCAGGACAACTGGGACTTTCAGATAAATGCTAATGAGCATGATGTCACATTCTCTGTGTCACAACCCATACTTAGGATCAAGAACTTTCTAGTCAGAGGCCAAAATGAAGATTTTGAAGTATAATTAGACAAAATTATGACTCCTGACTATGTGCTGAATGTGTTAGAAAAAATAGTTGGAAAACAGTCTTCCTAGGGGCTTGTGTTGTTATAATGGCAGAAAAGCTCAAATCAAATGATTTCTGAATGTGAATGCAATTAGGCAGCATAGAAGTGCCAGCAGAGGAATTCCTTCTTGCAGACATGGGCACCTCTGCCCCTGCTGTCCCCTGATCTGGAGTGGGTTAAAGAGGGGACTGTGTGTATCTGCAGCACAAGGGGTGTGTGGGCACAACTGCTCCCTGCCTCCACCATCTGCAAATCGGCAGGTTATGAGCAACACATCCCACAGCTCCCCCCAGGCACTGCAGCCGGGGGCAATGGCTGGGGGGAAAAGTTGCTGCTGAGATCTCAGAGAAGAACAATCCACCATAAATGAAATGCCTGGAGCCACCCCATCCCAATCCCAATCCAACACAAATCATTGCTGTCCTGTCAGCTGTCAGACACAGGGCTGCTCCACCAGGCTCCAAGACGTGCCTGTGGCTTTACCAGGCTCCTGCACGGAAAAACAATAAAGCACAGAGCAGCCATTTTGTAACAATTTCACCTCACAGTAATAACAACTTGACTTTCTGTCCCTTTTGCTGCTGAAAGAAAATAAACCCCTCCCTGTGTTACCCCTTTGCAGTCGTTTTTACACCTATGTACCCACACGTTTTGGTTTTTTTTTTACTTTCCAACAGCAACAGAAAAACATTGAAAGCAAAATATTTGTTCTGTTCATCTGGGAGAGCAACCAGCCAGAGTGGTGGAGGGTGAAGAAAGAAACCTTCTTACCAGGAGTGATCAGAGACCTGGACTGAACTGGCTGCTGTAAGTCTAATTCCCTGTTATTACAGCTACCTGCCTCATACAGCTTCATTTATAATTTAGCAAGCTATATCCTATGGTTCCCTAACTTTATTGTGTTCCCAACTAGTTCTGAGTCCAGTACCCAGAAAATATTTCACTTCTAGCACAAATTAATTCACAGCCAGAAAACAGCAGCTTGTTCCTGTGCTGCTGTTGTCTTGTGGCTTAAATAGTTTCTCTCCTTCCCTGCTCTCTCCTTCTCTGAGGTTTCAGCATTTCTTATGACGTGAAAGATCAGACTCCATCAGTCCTTTCCTGGTAGATGGGCTGTTTGCCACCCTGATCATCCCACCAGCTCTTGGTTGTGCTGGTTTCATTTGAATTAGTCTTCTCTGGAAGAGGGTGGCTGGCATTTCACGAGGAATTTTAAATAAGGATATGGGCTTTGCTCAAAGGGCTTGGTGCTTCCCTGTCCTTCCAGGAGATACCTGCTCCAAAATATCCTACAACCTCACTTGCCATTGGCATAGCTGGGGCTTGGTGGCTCAGGACAAGAAATCCAGGTATTAGCAGAGAGGATTAAACAAAATGTCTTGACTTGTGGCAAAGCTATTTGCATTCTGTGGCTAGAATCTTGGAGAAAAACTAAAGGCATCTGCTTAGCTGGAGGATGAGATTTCTGACTGTGTCATGATTTTCAGTAAAACTCACTCCCTGAATCTGTTCAAGTCTTCAGAATATTCACTCACCATCACGGCAGCAATGACGAGCAGTCGGCCTTTCCTTCGTTATATTCAACCTGGGTTTCTTTACACTGCTCCTAAGCCACTAAATCTGATTAACGGCCAATTTTAGAAGCCAGTGGTGAAAGTCACGCCCCATTTCCACTTGGAGGAAGTTTCCCCACTGCCTTTAGTGGGGTCAGACTTGCAGGTGGAGCTCCCAGGCAGCAACGTGCTGGGAAATGCTGGCAGTGTGTGAAAAGGGGGTGTGTGAGTGTGAGTGTGTAACTGTCTAACAGGAGTGCTTGGGGTCTGAAATGCTTTTCTGCCAAATTGTCCTGGGGCTTTACCTTGCTCCCCTCTGTTTCTGTTAGATTAACAGATGGCTAGATAAATGGCAGGGAAATATAAAATGGAATTACTGCAAGACATTTATTGAGGGATTCAGGAGAAAGCAGGGAATGAGGAAACCGCATGGCAAATTTCTATGGGGAGTGTACAGGGTGTTCCCAACAGGCTGCATGAGGACTTGTTGCATTTGCTGTTCCTGGGTCTGTAAAAAGAAACCCTTCCCTCTGCACAGTCTTATAAAGAGTGCCCAGAGCTCCTGGTGCAGCCCCTGCCTCCATCACACATCCAACCCTCTTGCCCATCTCTGTATCACACACAGATCAAATCACTGGCAGAAAATGCAAAGCAGTACAGCTCATCCTCACATTTCCTATAATGATCCAAGAAAGCAGACTGACAGCTGAAGAAAGACATTTGTAGGCTAAATGGATGATGAAAAGGAAACCCACAAATTGGAGAAAGATTTTTATTTTTTTTTAAGGCTAAATGGATGATAAAAAGGAAACTCACAAACTAGAGAAAGATTTTTTTTTTTAGCCCAAATGGATGATGAAAAGGAAACCCACAAACTGGAGAAAGGTATTTTTAGGCTAAATGGATGATAGAAAGGAAACCCACGAGTATTACAGCAAGAAAAGGGAGCCCATTTGCATTGGCCTGTCACAAAGTAGAGCTAATTTCTGCTGCATTTTGTGGAAGTCTGGAAGTCAGGGGGAAATTTTGTGGTAACTTTATTTAATTTGAAAGCGATCTTTTCAAATTAACTGGAGGGAGCAATGAGTAACTCCGCCATTAAAACAGACGTGAAATTCTTCATTTGCATGGTAAAACTTGGTGCTATCCTGCCTTTGCTAGTCCTGATGCTTTTAGGACTAGATGAGTCTAACTAGCACTTTGACAAGTTTAGCATGGAACAATTGATGATTTTGATAGACAGGAAAATACGGAAAAGAATTTTGTGGCGGAAGAACCATAATTCAGTATTTTAGTGTAAAAGATTGGCAGTGACATAGTTAACCCCATCAGCATCAGTGTTGTCATGGCTTTGATTTCAAAGCAGTAGAAGGAATAAAGTGTTCCCCTGCTGGTGTTTGTTACGGGCTGTCAGCACACTCAGCTGACATTTCATTGCTTTCTGCGTGGTTCGTATTTGCAAGATTTCTCTGCCACCTACCCCTGCCCCTGGGCTGTGTTACACCAGTAAGGACCTTAAATTCAACAGAAATGAAAGAAAGAAAATTAATGCAGCTATTAGTACATATAAACATCTTAATAGGGGAGGAAAACTCTCTACACTGAGATCATGAGGGCATTAGGAATGTAAATAGACAACTTTTCCCCTTTTGACACTGTATGTGGTAAACAAAGCAATTCTTTATTTTTATAATACTCATCCTTTCCTTTCTGCCTGATGGTAAAAGCGTGGCCACGTTTCAAGCAATGGGGCTGATATATTTTTAGCAGAAATCTTCTTTAACTAAGTCGTCAGAGTCAAATCAGCAGCTGACAAAATATAAGCATTACGAAACTGGGCTGATGGTGTTATTTGTAAAACTGGATTTTTAACTGAATGGAGTTTTTTTCATCTGTGAGGGACAGCAAAAAAGATATTTAAGAAATTATCTCACACTCTTTGAGAGGAACTGCTATCCAAAATGTGCCTGAAAGGAGCTCAGGATTCTGTCTGCACCTCCCCATTACTGCCAGTGGGTTTTCTCTAGGGCAAAGGAGCTTTAAAAATGGACAAGCAAAACCAAAAAGAACAAGGTTGACCTTTCTGAAGGAGCTCAGAGTTACCCCCAGGGATGTCTTGGTGTTTTGCCAGCCCCCAGCCACACTCTTGGCTCAGGCCTCGCTTTCTGCCACACCCAGGGCAGCCCAGCCCAACCCCTGGCTCCGCTCTCCTCTGCTTTGTGCTCCGGTCTCCCTGGGAACTTGAACTGTGGAAGCAGGATTAAAAGCTGAAGAAAGTTCATGAACTTTGAAAAGCTTACTTCCTTTCAAGAAAAAAAAGAAATAGCTATGGCCATGTTATAAAAAGAAAGGAGCCTACTTAGTTTGTAACTCCCCTGATTCTCTGTTTATACAGAGGTGATACACAGATAGACGTGTGGGTACATAAAATGCAGGATAATATAAGGACACAGCGGAGTATCTTTTTTTAAATGCAGTTTATATAACAAAAAGGGCAGAGAACCCAGTTTTAAACCACTAAACCTTTTACAGATCTCAATTTTATTATTTCAGGGCTCTTTTATAGAGTCACAATAACAAAAAGTCCTGCTGCTATTAAATGGCTCATCTCCCTGAAGTGAAGCTGGACCCGTGACCAGTCCAGACACATTCCTGAAACCCTGCAGTGCTGCAAAGGCTGCTCAGACAAGGGAGAGGATCTGGCTGCTCTCTTCACTGGGCACAACTGGGACATGAAATGGGAAGATGCTAGTGTCATATCCACTGTTTGTCACTTAGGTCAAAACCAATAAACTGGGAAGGCCTGTTTAAGATGTATGGTTACAACGCACATACAGTTGTACAAGTCAAATATTGAAAGCATCTGACGGTTCTAGGCTAAGCAACAAATTGTTTTAGCCATAGGAATGCATAATAGCACCCCATGGATATGCAAAACTTATTCACTCCTTTTCAAAGGCCACTGCTGCTTTCTGATTCACACCTACAACTAATTCCTGGCTGCTCCTCATTTTCCAGGAATCAGTAACAGAGATTCAAGAGGCCAAGGGTGCACATGCACATCGGCTTCTGCTGGTGCAGGGTATGAGAACTTCTCATTATTTATTACAGGCTCATGAGGCTGCTTTTGAAACCTCTCTTTCTTCTGAACTCCATTTCAGCCTTCACAGGCTGATGAAAAAAGCCCCAGCACGCTCCTCCAGTGAAGATTACCCAGACTTGCGGGCGAGGATTTAGCCCTCCTAATACAAGAGCACAACTTCTATTCTTTTTTTTTCCTCCTTTCTTTTTTTGTTGACCAATCAATTCAACACCAGGCTGGATAGTGCCTCAAGGGCATCGCTTTCAACCACGTGATCGGCAGATTAACAGAGAGGCTGCAAAATCCTTTCCGCTCAAACTGTTTTAACAGAGGATCAAAATCTTTCTCTCTGCGTGGGGATTTTTATTTAGCTAGTTCTTTTTTATTCAGTTTGCACATGTTTGGGAAGGAATTAAGGCCTGCAAGGACACGCAAGATGGTCTGGTTTGCTTTCTAACCTTTTCCTTTCAGTTTGTGTTTGGGAGTAGGAAGTTTTCCAGCTCCTGGCGGGAATGTTGCCTCTTCCCTGGGTCTTACAGTTGCATCATTGGTTGAATCTCCTAACAGATTATGGCCCTGAAAGGACAGAACTTAAAACATTTTGCAAAAGCTTCCCCTTTTCCCTGCTGTGGTTCTTTTTCTTAATAAGGGAGATAGATGTATTGAACTGGGCTGATACAATCTGCAGGGGAAAGGTTTGGGAAAGACAGGAGCTGGGTGAGTCCTGAGGGGACACAGCAGATTTACAGAGCTCTGCTGAACAATAAAACAAGAGATTAAATTTGATCACATGAATAAAATAAACAACAATTGACTGTTTCTTGGCCACAGCAGTCTGGCTCTTGGGAAGCTGGTGTGCAAACTGCAACACAGAGGTACATGGGGGTTCCTGCTGAAATCCTTTATATTTAATGCCCAGATCCCTGAGCTGTGCAGGTACAACTGCTGGTGATGGCAAAGTGTTGTAGCACAGGAGCATTTTTACTGGAGAAAACAGGACTCAAAAAAAACCCTAAACAGAGCAGAAAACCACACAGCCTTCATACCCATCTGAGGCACAAAAGCATACCTGGAGCTACAGAGATTGAGGATCACATGTGAAGGTTGGCCAAGAGGTTTCTTTGGCTCTGGCATGTGTTGAAACAAAACCAACCCACCTGCTCAGCTGCTGGACAATGAACCACAGCAGTGAGCTGGGATGAGGGCAATTCACATACCACTGGCAGAAACAGCAAGAATAAACTCAGCAAAACAATTGAATTGCTGACATTTGAGTGCAATCACAGCCTGGTCACGGACAGGTTGCAGAATTCAGCAAATAGAGGATTTTCTTAGAACCGTGCCTGGGTATTCCCACAGTCTTGCTGTCAATATCCTACAGCTCCAGATTTGAAGCTGGAGAGCTGAGGATGTGCTACACAGCTGAGGACAGAGGGATTTTGCCTCACTGCCTGGCAGTGAAAGCTCCAATTCCTTTTTTCACTTAAATCCTTAAACCTTTTTCTGCCATTGCAGGGACCTACATGGGGTGACTTTGGGTCTTTAAGACCAGAGGCTTTATAAAAAGCCATGCCAAAAAGAAGGAATAAATTATTCCTTGAGTGGATGAACAGTGACAGCCAATGTGATTCTTCCAAACATTGGAACGGTACTTGGTTTATATCAGAAAAACAGGATTTGCCTTCCAACCTCTCTACCTTCTTAAGACACACTCTGTATTCATTCACCTGAGCATAAATCCATAGGATCTCTGGGTTTCAGCTGGGGCTGTCTGCTTTCCCAGTCTTTTGCATGGAAGCACAACTTGTCTCAAGGACAAGCGACCCTCGGCAGCGCTGCCTCTGGAGCATTGCAGGGATGACTCACCCAGACTGGGAGCAAGAGGCAGCAGTGCTTACAAAGCTCAGCATGACAAGGGCCACAGGGCAGAGCCCAGGGTGAGACCGAGCTGGGGCTGTGGAGCTCAGCACTGAGCAATCCTGGCCCTGCACGGCCTCTGACGTGGAGGAATTGTCTGAGTAAGAGGGAGGGCAGCAGATATCCTCCCCAAAGGTGTGTTCAGCACTGGGAGGTGGCTTCTGGAGATGTCCCCAACAGGGAGTTGGGAGTTGGGATGCTGTGAAGCTTGTGGGATCAGGCATTATAAAATACCCTACCCCACAAGGTGCTTTTACACTTCTAAGTGGCCAAGCACTCAGGGTCCAAGGCTCAGTGTCCCAAGCACGAGGTGCACCCAAGGGTTTTGCTGGAGCTGTTCAGGGAACAGTAATTGTGTCTCTCCTCTAAGACCCACCAGCAGAGAGCCATCTTTTCACGTCTGGATAGAAGCCCTCTTGTCTTTCAATATCAGCCAAGATCCCTTTATTTTATCAGCTGGTTTTAGTTTGGAGAGCTTCTCCCTTCACTTCTATCCCTCCTGCAAATGTATGTTTGAGGATTTTTAGAAATGGGAACGTTTTGAAGACAAGAACAATAATTGCTAATGAAGTCATTTGTTAGTAAAATTAGTTCCAATCAAGAATATTGACGTGCTTTACTATATATTTATAAATACGACTCCTATAAGTAAAGCCAGCAGGATGGGGCATGAACTTCATTTGAATGTAATCCAATTTAAATCTAAAGCAATCGTTGTTTGCTTGTATATTTTATGTAATTTAAATTCCTGAAGAACCAGTGAGTCTTCATTCTTGACCTAAGAATAATATGGGAACAATTCTCTGTCTGATATAGAATTTGTTTTCTGTAAGCAACGTTGCCCAGTTCAGATATTTCAGACTGATCTGCTTTCACTGTGCTGACACTTATTTTTCAATAAGTGACTAAAAAAAGGGAGATGATTCCTTCCTTCACGAAACCCCAATGGCACACAGAGTAGAAGATCCATGTGGTGTGAGAGATCTTGTAGTGCAGCTGCTGCCTTCACACTTCACCCAAGGGTAAATTGAAAAGCACAGATTTAAATGAAGTTACCCTCTTAAGCTTTGAAAACACATCTAAAGAGCACATCTCCAGGACAGAGAGCCTGGACCCATCTGGCAGATAAAAGCCCCTTGTTCAAGCAAATGAAAAAAAAAACACCCATTGTTGAGGAAAAAGGGGAATATTTATGTCACTTAAATCAGTTAATGGCTTAAGAGAGCTCTGTAACTGTACTTCAGCCCCTGTAAGCTTGGTGCCCTGTGACTGACAGCCAAGCCGTTGTCCAAAATTCCTGGGGCTTAGCCCAGATACAAGGAGCAATGGGCAAGGACAGGATGCACATCTGTGGCCTCAGCCCTCGGGCTCTCTGCTCTCCTCTCTCATGGGTGAAATACCGATGTGCTGGTGAAAGAGCTGCACTTCCAGGTGACCTTGAGCTGAAGAGAACAGGGGCAAGAGATTTATTTAAGGAGCCCGTGGGAGGGGCACGGTCTATTTTTAAAGAAAAATAATCCATTTTGTGCATTTATTACACTTTGGGCCTGGGTGGCTGCCAGAGAAAAAGGAGTGCTCCCCTCCTCAGAGGGATCATTGCAAACCTGCCAGGAGCCCTCATGTTTTCTGCAGCACCTCCCTGGATTCTTCTGCTCCACAGCAGCCCAACAGCAGTGGGGTGCCTTTCCCCCTCTCTCACTGCTCGCAGCTGGACCCATAAATCCTCCTTTCCCAGAGTTTTGCCTCATTGCAACACCTCGTGGTTCCTGCAAACCAGAGGGCACTGCAGTCTCTGCAGTGAGTGACTCTGCTGCCATCGCTGCTCCCAAGGGGGCAGTGAAGATGCTGAGAAGGAGCTTTCCTGGGTGTTAAATTCAGGCAGGAGCGAAGCAGGGAGGGTGTGCTGCAGTATCCATTTTAATATTTGATGCACTGAAGCCCTTTGCCTCAGGGATTTGCTGTCAGCTGCTGCTGCATTTGCAGTCTGCTGCAGGATCCAGAGCTGGAGCCCTGCGGATCCAGACCCGACCTCAGGTACCAGGGTGGTGGATACGGAGCAGGGTCACGTTTGGCAGCCTCGGGTGGAGGGAGAAGTGCAGTTGTAAGCAAGGTTTTCGTGCCTTCCTTTTTCCCTACATTCCCCATTCCTCCCCATGAGGCTGCCTTGAATCCAGGTTAAGTAATGCAGGATAGCAGAGTCACAAAAAAGATTAATTGATTCCTCAGGTTTCATTAGACATTGAGGGTAATCACTGTCTGAAACTTCAGACAGGCCCTGGATGAACATGAACCATCATCAGTGCCCAGCAGACAGCTGGCAGCAGTCTGTGAAGCAAATTTAGCTCCAATCTGAATTGCAGGAACCCCAAAATACAGACTATGATTTAAAACTTTGCCCTGGCATATGGAACTAACTGTAGCTGAAGCTGAAACTGGCAAATGGGGAAAATTAATTTTAGATTAATTCTGTACTTAAGAAAAAACACCAGCTTGTGAGGAAGGGCTCTGTATGGCTCTCTTTCTTCACTTCTGCAAAGCAGGGAAATGCCTTAGACTGGGTCAGCTAAACTAGGGCTGGGTTCATTGAGGGAAGGATTTAAAATCTGTGTCTTCTGAGGACTTGGCCTAAGAGCCTGGAAGAGGTCACTCTCTTTAATGAAACACTGTAAAAATCCTTCTCCCTGTCAGGCTAAGGTGAGAAAAAAACTCCTGCACAGTTTTTCTCAGAGATGTTAATCTCTCTTCTGCTGAAGCAATGAAAACTTCCTTATGAACCCAGTGGTAGCAAACTTTAGCTCATAAGGCTAATTTTGTAGCAGCTCGTATTGACTACCTTGTCTAACTACAGATATTTATTCATAATGAAAAATCAATATTTACTCATACTTAACAATCACTCTTCGAAAGTAGAGCTTTCCCCTGCTTATCAATATCAAGTAATATCCCCCTTTGGTAAAAGAAATTTCTCTGCTCCTGAAATGAGGCACTTTCTGTGCTGCATCCCAATATGATTCCACTCAGTGCAGACACCTGTCTCCATAATAACCTGTGCCATCTTCTTCTGAGGAATGTATAAAACTCCCTGAGATGGAAAACAATAGACCATGAATCCTCAGTTAGAAGCTGATTAATGTCAAGAGTGATCATCCACTGGGAAATTTCTCTGGTTTTTTTTATGTGTCTGAGCCAGGCTTTTCATGGCATAGGAATCCTAGTACTTTGGCAAGCCCTGCTGCTTCAAACCTCCTCTGACTTAAAACAAGAACAAGAATTAAAAACTCTACCCCAAAGCTTAATGAGGCTGTTGTATTTCCAGGACATTTCAATAGACCTTAAGCTAAGCACTAATACAAGCTCACAAATAATACAGGCACCACAAATGCTACGTTTTATGGCATAGATATGGAAAATGGAATAGAACCCACATGTCTTCACCTCGTTGGGTCTCAGTGCAACAATAAAATTCACATGAAAGCTCGTTCCTAGAATTAATAAACACGTTGAACTGCAGTGCTGGGAGTGTTAGGTCAGGAGCAAATTAATGTCATTGAGGCAGCGAAGCTTGACTAGGTAAGGCAAGCACCACCTTTGGGCTGCTGAGAAGGCTCCTTCCTTCCACTGCTGATTAACACTTTCCCTTGGTTAGCAGAGGTGGCAAGATGTGAAGGTGGCCTGGCAGAACAGCCTCCTAAAATTGGGGACAGACAGCCTTTACGGGTCCCCACCCAAGTCACCAATCTCAAAAATCCCAAACCAGTGTTGTGTCGCTTATCCCCATTTAAATGGAAACGTGAGGAGCTGTTACGTACACTCTCCCCTTCCTCCTGCCTTTGGAGGAGAGGTTAGACCCCTGGGATTTACTGCCTCAGCTTTTTTGGACATGAAGACTGTAACCACCAAGGAATAGTGTCAGTCACACACTAAAGGTCTGTGGGCAAAGCCCCAGAGGATCATGGCATGAACCACTGCTGGCAGAGACCCAGGAATGAGGGGGGATACCTGTCCCCTGCCCCTCAGTGTTACCCACTCCCAGGGTAAGGGCCATCTCTAAACATGATCAGCTCAAAGGCAGTCACAGAACATGAGCTCTTCAGGTGTCCCCAAAATCGCCTCCCAGCAGATGCCTTGGCAATCTTCCCAGGCTGATAGGTGGCTCAGACCAGGGAACTCGGGAATAGCAGTGCCCATCAGCTTGTTTTCTTTGAAGACAGTCCAAGGCCCACAAGCAGAAGAGGCACAGAGTGTGGGGGAAGCCAGGGAAAGGAGAACCATGTAAAGCTTTTCCAGCTGTTCTGGGCAATTTTGAGGAGCCTAAGACATGAGAAGGTGTCCAGAAGGTATCATAAAGGATCCATTGCATGTGTATGCTGTGATATAAGTAAGGACAACAGTATTAAAATATGATTTCTCCAGCCATTTATTGTTTTAAAAGAGATCCTTCTTTCTGAACCCTGGACAGCACCTGGTATTCCAAACAATATAAATTTCAAGGCCATATATTTTGTTTAATGTCACTCCCAGAAGAGACAGGAACCTGCATTAGAGGCTGACAACCACAGCTTCCATATTATCCCAGACATCTGATGCATCATCTCCAGAAATGGCTGAGCCATGAGAAGCCCAAATTAGTCTTCATCTTCTTCATCTCATCCAAAAATGAGATGTAAACATTTTCCACTTCCACTACATTTCTGTCTGAGGCTAGAAAGGCTTTTTTAACATCTCCAGAGCACAAACAAAAAAACTTTGTCCCCTTCTCCCTCCAGTTCTGATTGTATGTCAGTGGTTCCTGGCTCTGAAGTCTATAATCAGTCTAAGTGTGTTAGGGGGGTTTGGACTAAACAATAGAACAAATGTCATTCATCAGCACAGACTCTTTGGCAGGAGCTGAACTAAACTCGTGCCAGACACAGAGACTGACACACACGTAAGCAAAGAAACAATAAAAACTTTCCCATTTCATTCAGAATGTGCAATACACTGATTTTATAAACTAACCAAATAATGATCAAAAAGCTTACTAAGAAGATTAAAACTCTTCATTTCTTACGTAAATGGGAGCTTTGCAGAATATGACAGAAAAAAAAAGGTGCAAATATTTATTTCTAAAAATTACTCTTATCCTTTTCAAAGCTTTGACAAAAATGATTCCTTTCCTTTCCTCTAGCAAATCCAAGGCCTGTTTTCACTGCCTGGGGATGTGACTACCTTGTCACACATTCTGTACAATCTGTAGTTAGCCAGCTACTAAATCAGATGCTACAGGTTATGTTACTTCTGGAGGGAAGTACTGTTCTCTCAGGCATTGGAATAGGTAAAAAATGGATAACATTTCTCATCTAAAATACTGAATTTCTGCCCAATATTTTCCATTCTGAGCTTTCAGATTTTACCATATAATTGACATCTCCTCCTGTGAGAAATACTAAGTAGTTTAAGCAGTAATGGAGATATTTATACAGAATGAGGTGATTGAATTTTGAAACAAATTAATTTCAACAGCATTGATTAAAAATATTTCTATATTCCTTGCTGGTCTGATTTATTAAACAAACAATTCATCCCTCATTGACCCATATTTCACAACTATACCAGGATATCATTCAACAGGACACAACAACAGCATAGATGAATAAACTTTACTGGCAGTTTACTCAAAAATCTAATTAACCACAAACAACAATAATTGTATTTACATTTTCACACATGCAAAACTGGCAATATTGGCTTTCACAGTGACAGGAAATATTTGAAACTCTTCTTTCAATTTATCTTTTTTATTGAGTGCTAAAGAACCTCATCCTTTAAGAACCTGCTTCCTTAGTTCTTTGTTTACCTCCCTAAGTGTAACCCTTCACATGGCTTTACAATGTGCTTCCCATAAAAATGGCACTTGTCCTTTGCTTTTTTATGAGTTCTAGGCAGAAAACTTCAAGGGAAGTCAGAGATGTTTGCTTTAATGGCCAACTAAGCTGTCATCTGACCTAGAAATGGAACTTCTTGAATCACAAGCACAAGTGAGCGGCTTAATTTCCTCTGACATCTGCAGTTACATCTGGACATTCCCCTTTGGTCCATCTGGATTTGGCAGCCCTGCAGTGTGTTTCATTTGCTCAAATAATGCCAGATTGCTGCTGACCCCCACAAGTCCACATGCATTTGTCTTCTTTTCCCTTGAAGAGAGACAGGTCCTGGCAGTCCCGTTACAATTTTTTAAATAGTCACACCTCTAACTCAGCTCAAAACAATCCACTCCTGGCTTGAGATGGACTTTTTATTTTTTTGATCCCCTGCATCTTGTTTGCTGTGTCCCTTCTCAGAGTGACCATGAGTTTGTGAAAATGAGCCTGTCACCCAGCCACCAAAAACTTTGTACACCTCACTGGTTCAAAGCCAGTTTCATGGCTCTTCCCCATATTCCAACATATGGCAGCACAGAAAGGGATTTTCTAAAATCCAGGTCCAATGTTCTTGTTCCAGCATTCCCAGGAACTTGCTTAGGATTTTTCCTGTATAATACCATATTAGCCTTCCTGAAGCAGCTATTTGTTCCCCTGTGTTACTCCTGGCAGGCCTGAACAGCCTGTCATCTTCCTTTAGGATGACTTTTAACAATGCTAAAGCAACTATGAGGAACGTTATAATCCAGACAAGCTAAATCACTGTCCCAGATATTCTTTTTTTCCTCAATGTGATTCTCTGCAGGCTGCATCTCCTGTGACTGTTGCTGTGACAGTTGCTATTTCTGCAGAGGTGAATATGACAACTCAGCTGAGGAAACAGGAACAACATATATCCAGCTGCAATTCTGCATTTTTAATAGCCTCAAAACAGTATTATTTCATGTGCCTCTGTTAAGGTTCCTGTTAAAAATCTTGTGGGCAAAATTACTTGGAACAAATGCTTGCCAAAACGTCACTTTTTGAAATATTTAGTTAAGAATATTTGTCTGCATCCTTTGCACACTCAGTAAGGGAGCAGGAAGCCCTGGGTACAAAATGGAAGGAACACAGGACAGGTCAAGCCTTGAATATGTGCAATGAGCAGCCTGAAGATCTAGAAATTATTTTCTGAGAAAAGATTCATCAAATCATTTCAGCCATGAAGCCAAGAATAATCGAAATTTGCGGTGAGCATTCCCAGAACACGGAGAAATGACGGGGATTTCACTATATAATTGGTTTGCTGCAAATTGTTCTCTTGCTTCTTGAACTGCATCATACCTTGAGAGGATCTCAGCCACATGACTGCTGAGGTGCTGATGAGCCACTTTTCTCAGCCTTGCCTCTGTTTTGGACTTAAAGAACTGATTCAGTGGAGGTGAGTCAGTTCTGCTCTGCCGTGCTGGAGACAGGACCTGACCAAGTTCTCCTTTAGACACCCAGTGATTCATAGCAAAATCCCTATTACAGGAGCCCTGTTCAGGGTTTTATAGAATACACTACATTCCTGCCCTGTATAATCCACAGGATGTTTGTAGAGATGTGACTTTCTGCTGAGTTTCTCAGTGAGAATTAAATCACGGTTAACCCTGAGATTCAGGGAGGGGTTGTGCTCTTGGTTGTGTCATGCAAAGATCACAGTTGCAGCCCTGTTTTCTTAGGGCACAAGAAGAATGGCATTCAATGCTTCCTGAGCCTCTCTTCTGCACTGTTTGCTCCACTTGCACACTGCACTTCCCTCGGAAAGGAGGAGCAGCTCCATAGCATGTCCTCCTTGTAACACAGCAGCTCTCCATTATTAAACTGTTTGTACTCAAGACATTTTTTTCTTGAATAGGGTCCTTGGTTACTGTGTCCAGAGAGTGAAAAAGTGCTCAATTATGACCAAACAAACCTTCCTCTTCCACTGAAAAGATTTGAGAAAGACCTATATTAAAGAATTGCTTTCTTAGTGTAAGAACTGCCACTTTTTCAGTAACAACACCCTTAACCCTGGAGTTTTCCTGGCAAAGCTCCCAGTTGCTCTGGAAGCTGACTCAGACAGTGCTGTCCCAGCTCAACAGCCTGTGGGGGGTTGACCCTGGCTGGGCACCAGGTGCTCACCAAAGCCACTCTGTCACTCCCCTCCACAGCTGGACAGGGGAGAGAAAATATAACAAAAGGCTTGAGGGTTGAGATAAGAACAGGGAGATCAGACAGGAATTACTGTCACAGGCAAAACAGACCCAGCATGGGGAAAGTTATTTAATTTATTACCAATCAAATCAGAGTAGGATAATGATAAATAAAACCAAATCTTAAAACACCTTTTTCCTACCCCTCCCTCCTTCCTGGGCCCAGCTGTACTCCCAAATATCTACCTCCTCCCCCCAGCGGTGCAGAGGGACAGGGAATGAGGGCTGTGGTCAGTTTATCACATATTGACTGTGGCTCCTTCCCCCTCAGCAGGAGAATCCTCACACTCCTCCCTTGCTCCAGTGTGGGGTCCCTCTCATGGGAGACAGTCCTCCATTAAATTCTCCAACTGGCTCCTTCCTACAGGCTGCAGTTGTTCAGGAACTGCTCCAGCATGGGATCAGTCCTTTAGGAACAGGTTGCTCCAGAGTGGGTCCCTTTCCACAGGGTCAGTCCTTCAGGAACAGGCTGCTCCAGTGCAGGTCCCCCACGGGATCACAAGTCCTGCCAGCAAGCCTGCTCCAGCGTGGGCTCCTCTCTCCATGGGTGCACAGCTCCTGCCAGGAGCCTGCTCGAGCACAGGCTTCCCACAGAGTCACAGCCTCCTTTGGGCATCCGCCTGCTCCAGCGTGGCGTCCTCCACGGCCTGCAGGTGGATCTCTGCTCTCCCATGGACCTGCATGGGCTGAAGGGGAACATCCTGCTTCACCATGGTCTGCACCACAGGCTGTGGGGGAATCTCCAGCACCTGAAGCACCCCCCCATTCTTCCCCAGCCTTGGTGTCTGCAGAGCTGTTCTTCTCCCATGTTCTCACTCCTCTTTCCAGCTGCAATCGCTGTTGCACAGGGGTTTTTCCTCTTCTTAAACCACTGCCACTGCTGGCACTGACTCCATTGAACCCAGAAAAGCTTCTGGCAGCTTCTCACAGAAGCCACTTCTATATTCCCCCAAAACCTTGCCATGCAAACCCAGTCCACAGCCACATTTCTCTGGCTGCTCGGCCGAGCTCCCCTGCCCTGTGTGCCAGCTCAGGACATCAAGTTCTACAATATCTAATTGCAGCTTGTCCTGCTGGACAGCTTGTCCCAAACAAAGCAGTAAACTGGGAGACATGATCTTCAGAATGACTTTGTTCCTTTCCCTCCCTCACTCCAGCCCATAAAACCATTCATCTGAGCAACTGCTTACAAGCACGGCATTCACAAATCCCACCTCGCAGTGGGATCTCATCACTTCTGATGATGCCCTTTTTACAGTCTACCGCTTTCATTCACTCTCGTGTCTTCAGCTGTGAGGCAGTAATTTAACCCCCCATCTGGCGCTATTAATTTGCACTGATAACTTCATGTCTCTTCTAAAACAGCCTTCTATTTCTAACACACTTGAAAAGAGTGCCTTTTTTAGGCTTTCTAGCACAAAAAAAAAAAAAAGGAAGAGGTCTGGGCTTTGCCTTGCGATATCACAAACACTGGTTTGCTTTTATTTTCAGTGGAAGTGCTGCAGAGCGAGTGCACGTCTCAAATACCGCAGTGAGTGGATAGCAGTTGTTATTCTTTTGCTCAGCTATTTGCCTCTGAGACACTACAGGGGGACAGTTCTCACAGATACTGCCATCCTGGTGTCTGTGCGTGGCTGTAAGACTGAGATTGGGAGTTAGGGGGCACCTCTGCACCCCCTTTGCCTTGTGAAACACACAGATTGAACAGAAGGCTGTGGCTGCTAAAGGGGGGCAGACTGGACATCAGGAGTGAGATTGTTTTATAACCTAACACTTCAAGGCACCTTTAAAATGTCTCTATCAAAAACTTGAGTATTGATGTAAGTCTCTTGATGTAAGTCATTGGTGTGCTGATACGCAAAGAACAGCAAGAAAGAGAATTAATCAAAAAGTCCATCCTCTCCTTTCTCTTATTTTAGTCTGCTGGGTTTTGTCTTTTTTTGTGTGTTTGGGTTTGTGGGTTTTTTTTCATTTCCCTAGTTATTTTATTCTCACTTTTATCCTCTTCTCCCCTCCTTCAGCTTTACTGGTTCAGTGGATCATTTTTTTGGTTAAGATAAAAGTAGCCCTTCTAAGCCCAGGATTTGGCCTACTGTGTTTTACAATACTGGAAAGCCTGGTTAAATTTTGAAAGGTCTCTGACTTCTCTACTACAGGAAGTTCATTGTTTTGAGAAATAGATTCTGGCTGTGGGCATGAATGCAAGAGAGGTTGTCTGGAGAACAGCTGAGTGTACAATACATTTCTTGGAAATGTCACCACAAAAACAGACTAGACCCCAAACAGAAGGTAAAGAAACAAATCTGTAAACAGCTCTGGAGTCTCACATTGTGTGCTTGAACATCTGATCTCCAGCACCACGGAGTGTGTCCTGGCCATTGGATCAGGGTCTTATCTCTTCACCTGCCAGGCTGGGGAATCTTTTAAAAGTTTTGTGAGTAATCTTCTGTGTGCAAGTAAAGGCTTTCTGGGGGAAAGGAAAGAAAGAAATATAATGGGATCCTGATTGGGAAAGAATGGGGCACTTAAGAATACAAAGTCTAAAGAGGAAAACAAATGTTACTCCATAAAGGAATAGGAGTAGCCATGGGAAAATCACAGTATGGCAGCAGGAGAGCTGCTCATCAATCTCAGTAGCAGTTTAATAACTTTGCAGATAAATGGTTGCATCCACAATAAAGAATTTATTGGATTTCACCGTTCAATTAAAAACCATATATTGTCACATTCTTTACTGTGGGCAATTTTTGAAATCAAAACTGGATAACTGTACTGCTGGAGAAGCAGTTAATATGGAGAAGCCCTGTAGCCTGTGGGATGTTCTGTTTTATAAAGTGTTCAGATCACTGGTGGGTAACCTCTTCTGGCCTCTCACTCAGTGAACGAGTCCAAAGAGAGGGAAGCTCTGCAGTCCTTGTAGCTGAGGGTGCTTATGGAGTCAGGAACTGGAGTTAGCTCTTCACCTCCACCTGTCCTGTGTTCCTGTCTTCCTACTCTTTCCCTTCTGTCCCTTTGTGTTCTGGGTGGCCCATTCCTTGTAATGCCTTGTCTGTCCATACCAGCACATCAAGCCCCTGTCCTGAATGGAGCTGAAAGGAATCTTTCTTCACATCTCCCTCCCTGGAGAAGGTGGTTTCCCTCAGAGCACCTGGAGAATATGATGAGAGTGGAGAGCTGAGGCTGGGTAAGCTGAGGTAGGACTGGGAGGAGACCCCAAACTCCAAGAACCAAAAAGGCAGCGTAGTTACTGAGGCCTCCAGAGGATGAGGGATGCTGCTTTGCTCTTCTGTCACATGCTACCATCTATCAGCCTGCTTAATACTGTAACCTTAAATGCCCTGGGCACTAATCTGGAAATTGGGGTACTACAGTAGATAACACCTTTTTTGTGACGTCTGCAGCTCTCTGGTGCTGTCAGTCTGTTAGAAGTGCACACCTGTTCTTGTTTACCGGGCTTACAAAACGATCTTCGGAGCCTGCAAGTTGCTTCAGGAGCAGCTCTTTTGTACTATTTAGAGCAGTCAATTAAGAAAAAGGGAACTAGACGACACAATGGTTTAAAATAATAAAACCCCTTTGCTAATATTGAAAATCTAAAGCCTGCAGATGGCCCTACTGTTGCGTTACAAAGGCAGTCTAGAGCATTTTCAATTCCACTTAGTGCATTCCTGGCGCCTCGAGGGTTTTTTCCACTGTCTCTTGCCGTGCTCGTCTCTCAAATGAACTAAACCGACAGGGCTCCGCCACAGCAAAGAACCATCCAGGCCTTTATTTTTTTTTTTTCCCCTCCTCTCTTTTTTCTTTTGTTAAAAAAGAAAATCTCTTGGGAAAATCAGACTTGAAGAGACTCATCAAGTCTAGTCTCCCGTGACCACCAACAGCTACGTCACATAATCCCCTCCGCGCATTCGCCAAGCGCCATCTTAGAACCCTGGGCTGCTCTTGGCCTTCCTGCCTCTTGCTCCTGCCGTTGGTACCACAGAAGACATCCATTTTCAGGAATTGCAAGCCCCATATCCCAAAAACATGTTTTCAATGGCAAAAAAACCTGTAGGAAATCCTTCAAAAGGCCAGGCAAGCAGTACCTGCCTCTGTCCAGCTGAGCAAATAACACGAACGCTTCTCCGGGGAGAATGGCTCTTTGAAGTCAGGCAGTGAATTCCAGTTTAATTGGGTTCCCACACCTTACTTTGTTTCTTGAGGGCTTTTCGTGCACCTGAGTGTCACTCACGTGAATACTCTCCAGAAAAGCAAATGTTTGGCTGAAAGGCTCAAAAACTCACAAAATGTACCCTGGCTGTATATTCAGCTGCTGTGTTACCAGTTCAGAACCGGTGCTGTTGAAGGGAGAGAACTCAATCCCACTCTCCTCTGCAGCCCTAATGCAGCTCTGGTAAAAAGCACAGCTCTGACAAACTCCTGGTCTTGTGTTATGCATGATCAAAAGTGTGAATGTTGCATCTGCCTTCTGGTCTGAGATCTCTTTCTCCCATTATTATCATGAATGTAATACTAAAAATTTGGGTTTATATGGCACCTTCCAGCCAATCCTTTTGCTAACTTGAAGGGGATAACCATGTGTAGCACCCTCTCAAATGATAAGTAAATGATAACCACCTTTGTAGGGAGGATGTTGCATTTTAGGGGTATTAATTTTTACATCACCAACCCCAGGCAGTGGAAAATGCTATGCCCTAATATACATAAAAATATCTTTCCAAAGGTAGGAGATACTTATCCTACATCTGAAGCTGAGGAATGCAAACTAGAAGTTGTTTTAATCTCAGTTTTTTCTTCTGTGCATGGAGGTAACTGAGGCACTTGACAAATTATTAAATTTATGTAATGTGTGATACTTGCACACGAATGCAGATATTCTGGGTGCAGCCTCAATGTTTTAATCACCAACCCACAACATCTGAGGTTCAGATGTTACTGAACTTCTCCAGTTCAACAAATTGCAAGAGCCTTTTACCGTTCTCTGCAAGAACAAATTATTCCTAAGAGATGTCTGTGCCTAACAAACAGAAATCTCTCTGCTAACAATGTCAGTGGCTGTCGGGGTCAGCCCTGAGCTCGGGGAGGTTTGTGGCCACGTGGGCACGGATGGTGCAGAGGCTCCAGGCAGGAGCAGCGCTGGGCTGAATGAAACAGCAATTCCCTGGTGCCTGCAGGAATGCAAGCTTGGCTAAATCCCTCTGGGGTGAACGCTGAGGTGCCTAAGGATGTGAATGAGGACCAGACTGAACCAAAAAATACTACAGCAGGGAGGAGAAAGAAAACTTTCATTTGCATCTAAAGCATGGTGAAGCTAATTTTAGGATCATTTATTTTAAAAGATGCTTAAATATGCATGGAAGGCTTCTGTTCCTGTTTAAAAAAAGAATCAATGAATGGTAACACTATTTTGACAGATCAGCTCTATTGAAATACTTTTGTTTCGTGAAATTTTTTAGAGTAGCTGGAGGAAATATATTTACCTCTGTAAGGCAGATCAAGGAACTGGCATCTGCACAGTTCCACTGGGAACTATAATTTCCAGGAGAGGTAAAAAGAACCGAAGGAAAGGCTGGCACATCTTCCAAATAACTGGTTTATACAAAAGGAAAACCAAAATTACTACTTCTGCTACTAATGTATTGCAATTCAGAATCAGAATTCCTCTCCTTTGGGTGAAGAGTAAATATAACAAATAAATACATCATGACAAAAGCCAGAGCTGTGAAGTGAACAGAGCCTTTAGATCCTCTTCACTTCAGTCTTCTAGTCTGTTTGACAGGCTAGTGACTGTGAAAGCCTTTGGAGATTTGCTGCCTGGGGTTTTCAGAGAGGGAATGCTACTGAGAAAAGGTGGGAGATGGAAGTGATCAATGTAAAATTACAAACGTGCCCTACCAAGCACTCTGCAGTGCCTTGTATGTGCATCTCGCTGATAACCGGTAGGTTTTGAGTAAAAAATAGCAAATCTTGCATTAATTGCAAAAGCCACCTACATGGGGCATCCTTTTGTAATATCTAGGATATAAATTTGAGTTGTTAGCACTGACACAGGCTATGACAACTATAATTTCGCTCATGGATTCTACCAGTAAACTCTGGCACAATAACTTTGTTATATCGAAAGCACAAAGAACACTATGATTATAATGAAAACATATAAGAGCAGTTCCCCTCTTTCTCTTTTAAAAACATGTACAGTGAGACTCAGCTTTGCTTTCTTTTATACTTCTACTCCACCAATACTATGCCTCAAACACTAGGAATATTGCCTTAAAAAACTTGATGGAAGAAGCATCATTTTCCTATGTATTTATTGGAATGCAGGAAAACCTCACACGACTTCCCAGCCTGAAAGAAAAACGAATGTCTATTGCTAGGAATTTCTGACTTTTTCTGCACTGAGGTAAAACTCAGTTGTGTGCTGGGTTTTACACCACACAGAAAGTTCTGCTGGTGTTATGTACCAGCAGAGTGCAGCAGAACCCAACCTGAAATAGAGGCACAACATGCAGGATTCCTCCTCCTCTGCTGCCTCATCACTGCTCAGTGTCACCATTTCTGAGGCAGAGTGACTGTGTGAGCCTCAGCTGTGAGGAGCTCTGACAATGGAACCAAGCTGGTGAAAAATAGGGAGGGGGGGGGAATGGCATTTCAAGTGACTTCTATTTTTAGAAGAGCTGCTCCTTCAGCAAATACACCCATTTTGGGTTTAAAACATGAATGGGGAGCCCCAGCTCGGGAGCTTATCTGCCTGTGGTGTAGCACAGCACTCAGTTATGCTAATCACACTAATTAACAATGGGGCCCAATAATAAGTTAAATCCCATTCAAAAAAAGTGAAATAGGGCATTGTTAGCTCTGAAAAAAAAAATTAAAAATCTATTCAATAGCCAAGCAGAGCACAGATTGGTCAGCAATAACTTTCAGCTTTCAAAGGCCAGGAACAGCCATGATTAATTACTTGGCATTTCCTTCTTCTCCTCCCTGTGCTTGTAGTAGAATTCAGCTTTTTCCAGTGAGGAAGATAAGATACTATATCTCTCATTATTAAAAGAAAAAGAAAGAAAGAAAATAAAAAGGTTATAATGCAATGATTGGATTCTCTTTAGAACTACTGAGTGCCAGTAAATTTCAGAGGGAACATGTACACAGCACTTGTTTCCCTTGGAAAAACCTGAACTGCTCAATGTTCCATTGCAAATCCCACAGAATGATGTGCAGGGAAGTGTTTTCCTTGATCTTAACTGACTTTGGATTAGACTCCTTGGAATAATCAAAATCAGAAGTCAACAATCATCAGGGTCCTAATGCCTGAGTTTGTGTGCCTTTCATCCTGGTGGTCTTCAGCAGGAATCAAAAGAGGATTGTAGCTCAGCATGAAGATGGGGAAATAGCAAGTGAGCAAAATGAAAGATTTAAAGGCAAAGCTAAATTTCCTTCTAAAATAACAGGGCAAGTAGTTCAAACACTTCCCCTAGGCCATTCAATTCCACTTCTGAGTCTCACAATGTCAGCCATGGGGCCATCACAAAGCAGGAAGAAATATTTTGAGCCTATGAAGTTGACTTGTCTTTGTGCTCGGTGGAAAGGAAAGACCTAGAAAACTTAGTGGGATGTGGGACAGCATATTGGAAACTGTGATCTGATGAGAGGCAGATTTTGCTGGTGGGAGTGTGTGTATCTAAGCATTTGTGGGGGGAGTAACAAGGGGGTGACAGACAAGAACTAGGAATATCACTTGTGTGTTTTGGAGAACTGCTGGTTGCAATATGATGCAGCAAGCTAAATCTGCAAGGTCAGTAGGCAAGAAAGCCAGAGTTAAAGATATCACTGAAGGCTCAAAAATAATGAGCTAAAAAATAATAAACTATTCTTTGACAACTTATGGCCTCAGCAAACTGTATCCAGCACTCCCAGGAGCAAATATATGAGCCCTGGTGCCCGCTCCAAAGTCCAGCTTCCTCAAGGTAATCCTGATCTGCCCGAGATCTGCATCCTGCTGCA
The DNA here is from genome assembly GCF_036250125.1 of Pseudopipra pipra. Lineage (NCBI taxonomy): Eukaryota > Metazoa > Chordata > Aves > Passeriformes > Pipridae > Pseudopipra > Pseudopipra pipra. Next base: position 5,194,855 of record NC_087551.1, on the reverse strand, counting down.
GCTCTCAAGCAAAGTATTATTCTTGTCTCTGTTGGATGCTCTAAAACGGTTGAACAAGTCTCCTGTTACAGCTTGCCTGGCACTGGCCCAGCCCAGAGGTGACTGCATTGGTAGCAGGGCATGAAAGTCCACAGACAGAAAAATGTGCTCTGCCCAGGGAAAGCTGCAAAGTCAGTCTGCATTTGTTGTAGTTGTACCCAGCTCAGAACCCCAGAAATCTCTGAAATGAGTGTGTGTGTGTGTGTGTATAAATATGTGCAGGTGAAAGTACCGTCCTTATATTATAAGGAGTTATGACAGAGATTTGGGAAAAAATTACAAGGAGAAGAGTAGTTGTGTGACAACAAGCCAAAGCAAAGGTAAAACAGTTTCTTCCCTTCATTCCTGAGAGAAGAAATAATTAAAAAACCCGAGCCCTACACTGTGCCATATACTTCCCATTTTTCCCCAAGGGTTGCTACAAATGCAGCAGCCGTAGCCTTGTGACACAGAGACATAAAAATTGCTGAAGTTGTTCACACTGACAGGAAAGTATTTTGTTTTGTTGCCTCGCTCAGTTGAAGCAGTGCAAGCATTAGGTACAGACCGTGCTTTATTTGCCTTAACACTTCAGTTTTGCTATTTGTTGCCCTACCTAAAGCATAGGGAGATAAATGAAAAGCTTTCCCTTGACCTGAAAAGCAGCTCCCACCTCCAGTGTAATAAATCTGCAAACTGGAGCTGCATCTCATTAGGTGGGTTCAGTACTGGCTGGATTCTGCTGTTCTTTCTTTCACTGCCCCCATGAGTTCAGTGGACACAGAGCCTGGTCCGGAGTGCTCTTGGAAATGCCACTCTAATTTTCTAGTTAGCTGTAGAAAGAAAGTTAAGCTGCATTTCTTTGGGGGTTGCTATTTAGCTGCATTTTGTTTCGTAACGTGCTGAGTTTCTGCAACTCCTCCTGACTTCGGAGGGAGCCTCCAGCTTTTGCTTTTGCAAATCAGGCCTGCCTGCACCTTTGGTTTGGTCACCTCTGTTATCTTTTTGGCACCCATCCGAGGGATCAAACTCTTCAGTGGTCACCTCCTGGCTGACCCCTTCTGCGCTACACAGCAGCAATGGAAAACCACTGCTGCTTTTCCCTGGACTGGTGTCCATGCTCGTGATGCAGGGACATGCAGGGAGATGGGGGCCTAGGAGAGAATCACTTCCCATAGCTACACCCGTCGGAGCACTCAATTCCCGTATGGCTCCATCCCTTCCCTTGCCACCCGCAGGGCTGGCTGCCCCACACCATCCTCATGCTGCTGTGGTCGGTGCGGGAGCAGCTCTGTGCCCAGAGCTGGGACGACATGGGGGGTGTGGGACGGGCATGTCCTTGCGGATGCTGCGGCCAGGGCTGGCAGCAGACGGGTACGGGTTGTGGGGCTGCTCTGCCACCCCCGGGTTGCACCACAGACCAGCCCCCCCTCTCCCCCCGCTTTTCAGCTGGGAACGAAACCGGCAGCAATTATTCAAGCCAAGCACGTAAATCTGGCAGATCCCGCGGCCCCGCTTTGACGCAGCTACGCAGCGCAGTGTCTGGACACGCAGCCCAATCCCCCTTTTCTCCTCTTGTTTATTCGCCCCGCAGAAAAAGCAGCGAAGTTACCAACTTCGCCGCACCGAGGGGCTCGGGGAGGCTGCGGTGCCGGGGAGCGGGGAGGGCGGGCGGAGGGGACATCGCCGGGGGAGCGGGGCCAGGAGCCGTGACGGGGCAGCCCGCGTTACATAAGGCGGCGGCTCCGCACCGCTCCGCAGCGCGGAGAGCGGGGAGGGGGGGCCGGGACGGAGCTCAGACCCCCCTGCCCCACCGCACAGGGGCACCGGAGCCCGCGGCACCGAGTGCCCGAGGCGCCCGGGGAGCAGCGGCGCCGAGGGGAGGGGGCCGAGAGGCCGGAGCGCGGAGCCGCCGCGGGAGCAGGGGAGCCCCAGGGGGCGGCCGGTGGTCCCCGTGGGCACTGCCCGGCCCCGGAGGGACCCCGCGGGCTTCGCGTTACGTAACCCCCCGGCTTCCCTTACACAAACACCTCGCCGGGGAGAGGGGCCGAAGTGCCAAGCGCCCATTAATTTCAGGAACTAAAGCTATTTGCCTTTATTATTATTATTATTATTATTATTATTATTTTAATTTTATTTCGCCCTCTTCGCTGCACAACCACAACTGCTCCTGCCCGCGGTCCTGTCCTGGAATGAGCGAGTCGGGAATCGCTTCCCAGTCCCGTGCGGCGCGGCGGGGTCTGTCCGGGGGGGCAGCCCCGGGGCGGGGGGCGCGGAGCCGCAGGGCGCTGCAGCACGGCCGCCCCCGCTGCCGCCGGGGGGGCTCCGCCACGGCTCCCGCGCCGCTCTCCGCGGTGCTGAACACACACAGAGATACATAGAGAGAGAGCGATATATATACATACATAGACACACACACAGGCGCACACACACAGGGAGAAACACACACACACACACATATATATGTATACAGACACACGCACGCACACAAACACACAGGGATATTTCCCTCCCCCGGTCCCGGCGCGGCCCCGGCGCTGTCCGCGGTGCTGAAGCGCCGCCGCAGCCCCGGCGCGGTGCGGGCGCTGCAGTGCCCCGGGCGGCACAGCCCGGTCCGGCCCTGCGGCGCAGAGCGCCCGCACACCCTTCTTCCCGCTCCGAGCTGGGAATGGCGCTGGTTCCCCTTCTCCTCCGACCTTCCCTTCCCCGCCGGCCTCCTGCCGCCCGCACGGCCGAGAGGCACAGCCCGGCTGCCTACAGCCGGCGATGGGGCTGGTGGCGAAATTACCTCCCTCTCCCTGCCTTCCTCCGTGCCCGCAGCAGCCCGGAGGCTGGAGACAAAAACAGCCGAACGGGTCTCTCTTTAAACATATCCTTTTTTTTTTTCCCGTTTCATTTTCGTCGATACCACCCCCGTCCATACCGGCGGTGCCCGCGGCGGTGTCCCACCTTTACCTGTGCCGATGGGAGCGCGGCGCGGCGGGGTCGGCGGGTCGGTGCGGCAGCTGGACGGGAGGGAAGGACAGGCGCTGCTGACCTCCGCGGGGCTCCTTCTTCAATGGAGCGGGAGCCGTGCCCTCATCAAAGATGGCCGTCCGCTCCTACGTCAGCAGCTTTTAATAGCCGGCCCCGGCGGGGGGAGCGGGAGGGGGCAGAGCGGGCCGGGCGCGCTTGAGTCATCGCCGCCGCACCGCTCCGCGCTCCGCCGGCCCCGCCGCCTCCCGCCACCGCCTCCCGCCGCCGCCTCCCGCCGCCGGCGTCGGGGCAGGGGGCTGAGAGCGGCCGCTGAGCCGGGGAGGGGGGAGAGGGGCCCTCCCGCAGCAGCGATTCCCTCCGCCAAGGGGTGGTCCGAAGAGGGTATCCCTCTGAAGTCCCCGGTACTCCATATATGGCCAATCTACGTGGGCTTCTATTTTTATGTGTGAATTCTTGCTTCTTCTCCCCTCTTTTTATGTCTCAGAACGTCCTGCCAGGGGTCTGAGTGTGTTAATCTGGTTATTCCCCCCCTCTCCTCCCTCCTCCCGCCTAAGTAGGAGCAGCCAAACGCAAGGAAATCCATGGTTGAGGGCATGTGTTGTAACTGATCATTTGAGGGACAGGTTAAAAAAAAGAGAGAAATTAAAAACAAACAAAAGCCTGGGCACCTACACTCACAGAGCAGAGTGAACACATCCCACTGCTGCCGAGGTAGGAAACGGCAGCTCTGTTCCAGGAAAGAGCCTGACTGATTTATCATGGAATAATTAAAATATTCATTCAGAGCGTACCTAATTTGGAGCAAATGGAGCTGTCTCCAGTGTGATTTCTAATCGGAAGGAAATCCTTTCATTTCGTACAAAACCGTGTATGTTTGTAAAATTTATCTCTTAATGGGGAATTTAATGAAGGATGGGAATTGCAGCCGAAGCGCGATGCTCCCTTTCGTAACCTCAGTCATCCTTTCCCTGTCATTCCACAAGCCTTAGTGCGTTCATTTATGGAACCATCCAGTCCTACAGATGCCTCTCTCTCCCCTGTCTGAGCCTCTCCTGTGAGCGATAACCGAGCACTGGCTCTGTTTAACTCCGACACCCTGGTACAGGCTTTTCTAAACAGTCTGTGGATCACACAGAGTCAAAACATCAGTCCCGCATTAGCGATAATTCCATCCTCATCATATCTCTTCCTCCCCCCCCTCACTTTTGCCAAGGCAAGGAAAACCGGAAGAGAGGGAAGACGATGCAGCTGTATTTTGGAGCGCGTTCATCTCGTGTTATGGTTGTATGGGCGTGGGGGAGGGACGGGGAGGGGAGGGAAGGGAAAGCGCGGGGGAGAAGGAGAGAGAACTGCGGGTGATTCCTCCTCCCCTGCTCTGTAGTTCCCCACAGAAAAACGTGACTGTAGATCGTGCTTTGTGAGTCGCACCCTCTCCTACGAAAATATGTCCTTCAGTCTCATTTGAAGGGAAGCAGTCAAAAGTTTGCTAAATATACGACAAAGGAATTCTCAGGCAAGAGGGGCTTCCTGCTGCATTAGAGTATCTAATGAGTTGTGCGCACGGAAACCGCAGGGAAGGAGGGAACCTGTCAGGTTTGAGGGCTGTAAACACAGACTAACAGCATCAGATTAACGCTGTGCAGACACCCCCCCCCCTCCAGGTGAGGGATCTGGAACAGCAGCCTGATTGGGAAGCAGATTTAGCGTCACAAACGACAATTTGGAAAAACAAACCTTTCCTGGCCGGCTCACGCACGGGTTAATCGTGCCCGGCGCTTGGGTTAGGTGAGCACTGCAGATGGCAGGAGGAATCCCAGAGTGAGCCCTGCTCTGAAATCCAGGCTGTCTGTGCGCACGCACTGTGCGAGTTCCAAGCACACACGGAAAGTTAAAAAGGAATTTTCAGTCAGACAGCTTGTCTGATAGGTGGTTTTGAAATAAAGTATGATTTTTCAGAGAGCAATACTAGTACTTATTAATAATTCATCTTAACGGTAGATAAGGGAAGGAAAAGAGAAATTATAAACTGCTGTTTTGACTAAGCCACCAGCACTGCAAAATGCTGGCTGGGTTTGGATTCAGCCCAATAACGCCTTTGAGAAGAATTTCAGTCCATTGGATACCAGCAGGGATGAATTTGGCTCCTTTTATCAAAAGCCAGGGAGGAAAATGCAGTGAAGGCAAAATAAAATGCAGCATAACTTGGGGAAAGAGGGATAAGGGATGGAAAAAGGAAGAGAAAGCAGGGAGGGAGTGGGAGCAGGATAAAAGGTAGGTTTCCAGTGAGAAAACTGTGTTCAATTTAAGATTCATTTTCAAGCTCTGCTGCAGCAGAAATCATGTATTTTAATAAAACAACATAGGACAGAATCATTAAAGAGATCACGAACGTCACCCAATAAGCTTAGTAGGAACAACTACCTTTCCTACAGTTATTCTGAGTGAGGGAAGGGATATATCCTGTGTCATTCAGGAACACAGATGCCTCTATCCTGGAAGATGCAGAGGGGGGCAGCCTTTTGCACCAAAGCACTAGGATTTCTGTCGCAATAAGTGCTACTAAGCAAGTTTAGCTGATTCTTTAGCATCTTTTGAGGATGGTTTAAAAAAAGAAAAAAAGAAAAAGTACATGGGGATTTTTTTTTTTACTCTATCCCATAGTACTTGAACACTCATTTCACACTGTATTCAGGAGAGCTGTGAGAAGCAAAGCCTATAAATGAGGAAGGAGGAGATAGAAAACCGGAATTTGGTCTAAGAATGATTCAGCTCATTCCTAATTATTCAGGCAAATATTCAGCAGGCTGAACAACTGGTACCTGTGGGCACAGCCCATGAATAATGAGACAGGGAACACACTTTCCTGTATGAGAGGGACATGATGTGGGTTCCCACGTTACCAGCCAGGAGCCAGCAAAGGGCAGAGCAGGCAGAGCCTGCAGCAGGTTCAGAGGTGGAAAGAAAGCCCTTGTTTTGGCCATGATTTGAGATCTGTGGGCAGCTGGAGCTTCCTGGCTGTCACAGCATCACCCTCAGCCTCCAACACACACTCCTGGGTGCTGCCAAGCTGGGCTGTGAGGCAGCTAAGTGAGCAAAACCCCACAGTGCTGACAGTGCCACCAGGTCCTGGACGTGAATTCCTGGGCTCTCCTGGAGCCGGCTGTGACACAAAGTCTGCCTCAATTTCTTCCAGCTTCCTCAGACATTTCCATTCTTTATTTTTTTCTCAGCAGAGAGGGAAATATCTTGTTTATCCCAGCACTGCCCATCTGTGCCTCAAGTATGTGGCTGGGAAATGAACTGAACTGGGCATAAAGCAAAAAAGAGAGGGAAAATGTACCTGCTTTGGCCCTGAACATTTCACAGCCTCTCCACTTTCTGCATTTTCCAGTCTTAGATGCCAAGGCATGCCCTAATCTGTTATGGGCCGTGTGATAAGAACAGTTTGAGGATTGAGCCCTTTATGCAGAACTCCCAGTTATTTTCTGTCATTCACTGCTGTTTATGTAACTACTGAATTTTGACCATCAGTGGTACTTGCCTCTGTGTGCCCCAGGCTGCTTCTGATTAAATTTGAGGGAATGGCTGGGCCTGATTCTCCCCTGCAATTTCGGGATCTCTAGATATACAGTTAAGCTGTGGGCTTTTTTAAGGACCTGTCTATGATCAGGTGCTCCACTTCAAGCCAAGCCAAGATTCCTCTGAGGCTTATGTTCAAAAATAGAGAGATTTAAAATATGATTTTAACATCAACCTTCAGAGATGAGTCCCCACTGATTTCCTGATTACTCTCTTAGATGTGCAGAGCCAGATCCCCAAAGGTATTTTGGTACTCAATTCCCACCTAGTTGCTTAAAGAGCAACCAGGACTTAAATATTTGGTGAGTCTGTGTCTCCACTGCTGACCCCACCTCCTTCTGCCCTGGCTGGGTCCTTCCCACACCTACACAGTCCAGTTTGACTGTGTCATTTCCAGCAAGGCCAGGCTCTAACATCTATTATCTGATGTGTAAAGGAGAAGTTGTCACAACATAATCATGGAATAATTATTATAATTATAAATATAATAGGAATTATATTCTGGTCTGGAGGTAGGACTGGTCTGAGGTCTCCAAAAACCTTGCCAATTGGAGTTTTAGGCCAAGCTCAACTGTCATGAGAAGAAGGCTCTGCCCAAGTCTCACTAGGCACAGAGTCACAAAGATGTTGGACACAGAGGAAGGAGGAGTAGGATCATTTGGTCTATATTTTACAGAGGAAAGGGGATATAAACACAGGTATCTGTGCCTGTGAGAGGGACAGAAGGTAAAGGTTAAACTCCATTTTTCATTTAAAACTATTCTGCTTTATTAAAATAAACAAGGTCATGCTTTGGGGGGATATTTCTTGATTACAGGAACACAGGCAATTTAAAACTGTGTCTAGACTTTTGGAACTGAGAACTGCAATTCTCTTTGTTTGTAGGCTTTGAAATCGGTGGAGCTGTGATGAGTTCAACAAGCTGGCTTGTGATTTTTAATAATCCACCTGGAGATGAGGGTATGGCTACTCCTTCCTTTATGGTTAGAATTGTCAACCACACAGTACATGTATTTGTTACAGTATTTATTTAATCATTTTTGAATGGTGTGAAGTGGTGCACGAGTACCAACTTCATTCCACTTGTGTCTGATTATACTGAGTGAAGTAAATGGGATTGAAGGAGGGAAATAGAAACATCACTAATCTTTAGGCAAAAGACAAAAGTGTAAAGCAAACCAGAACACCCCTTCTCCTCCCAAACACCAGTTTCTGTCCAGAAAACAGACAGCTCTTAGGGTCCCCTGCAGACTTATGGGTTCATCAGTTGTCACAGCAAATGGTGACAGCCACAGCAGACGAAGACGTCCTGAAGATGCTGCCCCAAACCAGAAGGAAGGCTACAGCTGCCATGGCAGATCATGCCACCAGATCCAGTGATTTCCTCTGACTTGAGCACATGTGATGCCACTTCTTGAGTCTTTACAAGGAGAAAGATTGTCCATTCCCCTGGCATCTTGATGTGTCTCCCAGCCTCACCTGGGAGGGAGCCACAGCTACTGCAAACTGGAGCCACAGCTACTGCAAACTGCCTGAGTTCTTTGGTCCTTAATTTTTAGCACCTGGCCCTGATTTGCTCCATCCCAACCGGGATGTTGCTCCACCCCTCCCTTACCCAGGTAAAAGGGATGATGGGAGAGGCACCTTCTTTCAATGTTAGACTTTAGCTGCATAAACTTTGTCCTTGAGGGATGGGTTTGTGCCACAAAGAAGTGCTGTAAGCCCTGAGTTTCATCTCCTTAGAGTGTGTGGGAGGGTGTTGACTGTTAGTAGGTCTAGTTCCTGCTCTTCCTTTAAACTGGGTCATCACAATTTACCCTCCTACCTTCTGTGAGGATTTGCCTTTTTTTTTTTCCCTTCTCTCTCCCCTTTGTTATTATCCTTTTGCAACTCTCCCTCTCCTCCCCTTCTTCCCCTTCCCCCTGTTTCCTCCTTACACTAAACAGGAGGAAAGTGGGTCACTTTATAATTGCTCTTCTCTATTTCAGAGAGACCCAGAGGCATAAAATGGAACAAACAGGTAAGTGTCACCAATTCAGGGGAGCTTTAAAGATGTTTTCCTTTTGGCTGTCTCCTGGGTTTGTTTCACCTCCTCCTTTCCACTTGCTTCTAAACCCCTGATGTAACAACTAGTGCTGCTGTCTGGATGTGTAGCTAAAATTCAAGTTGAGACTAAGTGACTTGGGAAGCTGAAAGTAAGGATGTTGTGGCCTTTTTCCTCTCCCTTTTTTATTGCTTTGATTCAACGGAATAACAAAGTTGTATGAAGAGGATGGTTTGTACTTAAATATGCAAAGGAAGGAGTGATTCAGTGTTGATGCAATAGTTTGCAATAACCTCAGGCATCCATAAAAATGATTCAGAAAAAGAAGGAAAGGCTTCCTCACATATTAGCAGTCTTTATTTGTGAGCTACTTGCCACGCAACAGGACTTTAGATCACCCTCAGTCAGACAAACAAGAGACATATGCAGTCCAGTCAAGCATACAGTTTTAATTTTTTTTTTCTAATGTAGGCACAGTCCCAGGGATTCTTTTTCCCTCAAGGCCTTGTTTTGTCAGCACTACCTTAGCCATTATCTGCTGCTTTCAATGAGAAACTCGATGTTAAGCTGAGCCCCTCTTTGAGGAGTGAGCTGGATTCTGTTTCTAGGTGCAGTGTTAGAGGAATTCCAGGGTTAGGAGGCTCAGAAGCTGAGGGTGAGGGTTTTGACAGGTGGGCATAATATTTCGTCTTTTTTTTTGGAGATCCAGGGTTTACAGATCCCAGGACTGTACTGCTCACCAATAGCTGTTACTCCATATTAGTTATCTGTGTTATATAGGCCAGGCAGCTGTTTACTCTTCCTTACAGAGCCCATGAGTGCTGCTGCCCATCTGAACAAGGTTATTGTACATATTCAGTTTGGACTTTTGGGTAACACCTTTTGCTCCAGCTTTCACTGTGTTGGGCAAGAACAGGTTCTCTCTCTTCAGCAAATTCTCTTGCTATGTGCTGTGCAGAGTGGTGGAAGAGACCAAGCTCTAGAAAAAGAGCAGGGACTTGGGTTTTGCTCATAGCCTGGATATTGAACAGCTGTAGCATTCTGGAAAAAGTCACTTCTACCTTGAAAACTAGTGCTTTGGGCTGAGACAGAAAAGCATAAACCTCCCTGAGAGAACTGCCTGGAGCAGTCCTTGCTGGTGTTTCACAGAACGTGCTGCATTGGTGTAGCTGCCTCTCCTCCCCTATTGAAACTGGGGCTGAATCTGTCTCAGACTCTCTTCCTGTTGCTTTTTCCTCCCCTATTAAGGTTATATTTTCATCCTCACCTATTGTTTACTATATCTCTGCCCAGGGGGACTCGGTGCTGCCTCTGTAATTCACCTCTCCAAGGAGAGCCTGGAAAGCCAACAGGGCAACTGCCTGGAGAGGAGGTTTGTTAGGCAAAGGGAAGACATCAAGCTTACTGATCCTTTTGGAGCCTTGTTTCTGTCACTGAGGGCTCTTGGCAAAGTCTCATATGTCTGTTTTTTCTCTGCCCAGAAAGGGGCTACCTCAGACAGGGAACCCACTCAAGGGGAAATGGCAAGTGCTCCTCTGGGCCATGATGTCAACTTCCCATCACCTGGATGTGCATCTGGAATAATTCAAGTGACTCAAAAGGAGGCCAGGTTTGTTCTATACAGCAGAAAGACTGAGTTTCAAGATAGACCAGGCAAATATGTAGCTTAAGCTGTTAACCCTTGTGTTCTTCATCTTCCATATACGCTGCAGCAGGTTTAAAATTATTCCTGGCAGTATTCCTCAGCCTTGTTTGAGGCAAAAAAAAGGAGCCTTATGCATCCTCGGTCTAACAGAAAGACTATCTCTATGGATTTATGGGTCAATGTCTTAATATATCTCTTAAATGGGAATGAAAACTGCCCTGGAAACTTCCTGAGAGTTATTTCAATTTCACCTCCTAGTGCTCTGCAAATAATTGATTTTTTTTTTTAATGGAGAAACTTGCTGAAAATTGCAAGTGAGGGAAGCTAATCTGTCAAGAACTCCCCAACTTCTGAATGTGGAATATTTTTTCCTTTCCTCTCCTGAAAAACTAATAAATGTCCAAAATATTTTGAGTAACCAGAGATCATCTGAGGAAAACTCTGCTTCTCTCAACCTAATTCTTGCCCCTGGTGTGAAGGTGTTCTAAGGAGTATTCTTTGACCTGCCTGTTTCTAAAACATGCACAGTTACAGACTCCTCTTGAGTAATTAGTGAGCCTTGTTCTCATATGAGCTGTGTGCATAATATGGAGCTGAATCTGAGGTGTCACTTGCAGGAAAAACATAGATTTGACAGTAAGTTCCAAACACTGGAGTGTGATAACACTTGGCAACCTGCACTGCTGGTAAGGCCAGTCCTGGCACGGCAGGGGATGTTACAGGTCAGGCATGGGTGTGCTGGCATGCTGAGGAGAAGCTTTTATGTTGCCTGATCCAGGTGTGCTCTTGCAGTGTAAGAAAATGAGAAAGGACTGGAGAAAGTGGAGGCCTGATCCAAAATTTCCTGTGGACTTCAATGCAGGTCTGCAGACAGCTTTGGACTGAGGGATGATATTGATTTCTGAAATACTTCCTTAGAGATGCTTTCTTATGTGGGAAAAATCCTCGTTACTTTGACTGTCTGAGCAACCACCCACAAGTCAGACTGCAGCTCTCACACTTGCCAAAAAAAGAGACCTTTTATTAAGAGGAGTCTCTTGGAGCCTGCAGAGACCACAAATGAACACCCCCAGGTGAGGATGAAGGCTACCCTGGGACCCCTGTTAAGCCCATTATGAGGCTCAGCTGCCTTCCCAGATCCCATCAGTGCCTACAGCAGTGCTTCCTTTCTTGCTGTTGGCCTCAGAGCAGCTCTGTGGCATATTTGTCTCTGATTTATGTCAAAAATGCTTTTAAAATGTTACCAGAGACTTGGGCTTCCTCATGATCTCCCAGCACCTTTCCAAGGTGAAGGGATGGAGTTTAAAGGTGACTAGAGAAATAATAAGACAAATAAACAATTAAAATAGATCATTACTTTAGTGTTACTACTACAGCTGAAACCATGGTTCCTAAGTAATGTTCTCTGCGACCAGGATGATCCAGATAATAGGGAGATTAAAATAGGCCCTTGCCTCTGACATTTTTCTTGCTGTTATGGGCTCCAAGGGATGTTGGGGACTGCTCTGCTGGGAGCTTGGCTGTTAGTTTGACTCTGAAGCTGAGCAGAGGAGATGAGGGCTCCTCTTATGCCCCTCTGCAGGCAACGTGAGCCTGGGTGGAAGTAAAGGCACAAGGGCAAGGGAGCTGATGTCCCTTCTGTGGTTGCCTGCTTAGCAAAGAGACCATGGCCCTTAGTTGCAAATCACCTTTGGAAGTGATTTGGGATGGTGAGAGGGGTGGGGTGGCCCTTGGAGCACCTCCAAGGCACAGAGAGCTGCAGAGGAGCTTCTTTCCCACACCTGACCTGACCATACTCTAGATTTATGGTTTGCTATTTGACTTTTCCTGCATCTGGGGGATGGAGGTTAAGCCTTTGCAATATGTCTGTGGACCAGTTATTTTTTCCACTCCTAAAGAAAGGCCAAAAGTGAAGGGTTTAATGTCTAGGCTGACTCTTGGCTGCAGGGTGATGGACTGCTGGGACTTGTCTGCTCAGTGTAGGGGGCTGAGGGTGACGTTTGGTGTGCAGGGGAAGGTTTGAGAAAAGGCAGGAAGAGGTGAAGAACTGAGGATGGAGCAGAACCTTGAACACAGAGCTGAAGATGTGAGGTCTGTGTGATTATAAAAGGACAGCTAATCAGAGGCAAATTGGTTTGGTTTTGGCATGGCACAGTGGTTGGGCAGGGAGTTGTGTGTTACCTGCTCAGGGACTTAACCCTGGGGTGGTAAGGCTGCCTCACCTGATGAGCTTCAGTGTTGGCTTTTGCCTTGTCCTTACCCCCAACTTTGTGAGCATATACCTGTCAGGGGATCTGAAGTTGGTACTAAAGCTGTTTGTGGGAGTCAGTTATTCCTGTGGGGGTTTTCAATCCCACAGCACACATGCAAACAAGATTAAAATGTTTAATATTAAGCTTTATATCTGACTCTTGTTTGTAATAAATAGTTCAAGGTGAATAAGAGAAGCTTCTGCTTGTCCCTGAAGCAGGAGCAGTGTCCAAAGTCATGTTCAAGAAGAGTCTAGCTGCCTTGTTGCAGCTTTTGCTCCTCTTATGCAGCTGCATCCCAAGCTACCTTCATTCCTCTAGAGTCAGGATGCTCCTCCTGCCTCCCCAGCCATCCCTCAGAGTGGTGCAGAGCCTTTGGCTGGCAGAACTGTGGCTGCTTGTGCTGCATCAGGGATCAGATCTCCTCGTGTTCCCAGTGGGCAGGACCCTTGGAAGGCAGTGAGTAGCACAGATCTGCAGGGAAGGCCCAGATAGAGTAATCAAGCTCTTCACCCAGAGGGTGGTTGAGCACTGGCATGGGTTCCCCAGGGCTGTGGTCACAGCACCAAGCCTGCCTGAGCTCAAAGAGTGTTTGGACAACGCTCTCAGGGACATGGTGGGATTGTTGGGGCTCTCCTGTGCAAGGCCAAGAGCTGGACTTTGATGATCCTTGTGGGTCCCTCCCAGCTCAGAATATTCCGTGATTTTATCTGGTTTCTGAGTGTCCCCTTGCTCCTGTGAGTCACCTGGCACGTGGCCCGATGCCTTGCTGGGTGCACTGCTCTGTCTCAGCACTGGAGCCTCTCTGCAGAGCGTCCCCTTCAGCTGATCCGAGATCTCCTGCACAAAGAGCCCGGCAGGTTGGCAGGATCGATCATGCCAAGGCAGAAATAGCTTTGTGCTGGAGCCAAGGTCCTTTCAAGGCAGGAGTCATTCGTTTGGGGGATTTTCAGCAGCGCCGGGTTTGTAAGTAATCTCAGCTATTTGAATTCATTGGGAGCCCAGCCCCAAATGCTCAAAGAAATTTAAAATAATCCCTTTGGAGCACGTATTTGCTTTCTGGCTTTCGGCTGTTTAAAAGCTGTGCTTCCAGCACTTACACCTCCAGCCACAGTGGATGGAAAATGGCCCAAGGATTGTGACAGTACAGAGCTTGCCAGAGCAGGAGCTGCCCTGCTGATGTCAGGGGAGCTGGATCCTGTGCTGCCTCATAAGCTTTGTAGGCTCCTCCCAGGAATTTTCTGGTTTTCTCCCTGCTCCCCACACGTGTGCTTCCAACAGAAGCCAGGATGTGGCCCTTTGTGGATAGGGCAGCATTGCTGTGCCCTCTTATGCTGGCACAGGGGCTGTCTAAAAATCCAGCTGTTACTACTTTATTGCTTAGATCATCATTTATTGTGCAGCCTTCTTCACATTAGAAGCTGGAGAAGCTTCTGGGTGTGATAAAGGTATTGGAATTTGGCTCTTTGAATTGATCTGCTTGGTGACATTGACTGGTTTGTTGGGGGGAGGGTCAGAGCTCTGCACAATTTGTTGTTTTTCTCTTCCCTCATAAACAGATAATAACACAACACAGGTTGAAGGGAGAAGCAGCCTGTGTATATTAATATCTGACATGGCATTTCCTCGTGAAAAAGGAGATGCCTCCAGTTTACCTGTATGAAGAATTATCCCTGGCACTGTTTTGTTCCTGCATATAGAGACTGGGATTGCTGCCATCCTATGCACCAGTCCCACTGCTTATTTGGCAATAAGCAAGTGAGGCCCTGCCTGATACTGGGTATGAATCTACAGTAGGGAGGAATTCTCCCACACACTGCCAGGGAACAGATTTATTGCCACATATCCACACAAGGTGCCGAATTCACCTAAGTGTCTTCTAATGTTCTATTTTAATTGTTCATCTCAGCCAACTAATAATAAATCAGTCTTAAATTTGCAATGGGGATTTGGGGGGGATAGAGATTGAATGAGATTTTATTGATATTATTGCAAAAGGCCTTTTCTATCTCTTCTGGCTAAATGAATTTTATCCTTTTGGTTGTACTAAAGACCCTTCAGGACCAATCTGCCAGCATCCCTCTCTGCACCCTGAGCAATCACTGTGCAGACTGCTGCATCCCCAGCCAGCAGAGCTCTGCGTGCTGGCTGGAGCCCTCAGCTCCACCTGCCTGCACTGGAAATCAGAATGCAGGGAAGAACTTTTGCTGGAAGTCTCTTGTTTCCTTTCTTTTTTTTTTTTTTTTTTGTAACAGGAAACAGTTGTCCCCCTCTTTCAATGCAGGGACAGTCAACAGGCCATAATCTGAATCTTAGAGTTTTTATAAGTTAATTTTTTTTTTTAAACACACTATAGAAACTCAATATTTTTCTTTCTTGGCATGCAGCCTGATCCAAGAGAGGTAGCACTGGGGTTTTTGGGAGGGGTGGATGCACCATAATTTGAATATACCACTGCCATTATAAACTCACATGACAGTAGTGCCTAAAGCAAGACTAATCATGTCTTCTCTTGTGCTTTATACAAACATAATGATTAAGATACTCATGCCCCAATGAGTAAAAAAATACTTGCAAGTGAAGTATCAATAGCTTAATATAGGTGAGGGAGAGGAAGGGAAGACAACACCCAAACTAGGTGAGATTTTATGTAGGAAAAGCCCATGCTAACAAAGGCATGAGCTTCATTCATAGTTCTCAAAACTAATTGCAGGAACCTGGTTTGGCAGGACAAACTGTGATTCACCAATGTAACATTTCTTCCTAATCTTAGAACATTTTTCATTGTTAGGCCTGGCAGTTTTCACATGAGTCTATTCAGGTGCCAGGAGTTAAACAATGTCAATGAACCCCTGAATTCTCAGTGCTTATTGAGACCAACAAAGTACCAATTCTTTCTCATGTTTCCCTTCCTGGGACAGTAAAACAGGTCAAAACTGGGTTCAAAACTGCCTTCATTCTCTGTGGAAACTGCAAGGAAATGGGAGGAGTGAGGTAATGATATTCCTGTTCTGCTGCAATAAGACTTGCAGGTAAATCTCTCTACCCGTGAATTACCATTTGTCACCTGAGAAATGGGGATTAAATTTCTCTCTTGAGATCTAAAGCCTTTGCTTTCATCATGCTGCACATCTTGGCTGGAAGATGAAATACCTGATCACTGTGAGCAAGGGAAATTCAGAGCTCTGGTTGGAGGAATCCACCTGTGTGTTGCAAAGTTCCCAGTGTTGTTCTCCAAGGACTACTGGCTATGATTCAGTGGACACAGCAATTACTTTGTCTTTAATTTTTAAAAAGTTTGAGCTGGAATCTCTGCTTGTTCAATTTTCATTTTGTGCAGTGAAAGGTGAGAGCTCTTGACAGTATCCCAATATCTTGACGCTGTGTAAAGCAAGATGGAGGAAAAAAGTTTGTCATGGAAGGTGAAATGTGAAGTGAAATTTTGGGTGGGCAGAGCTAGTCATGTTTGTGACAGTATGCTCCAGTTTTTCTGAGTATGAATCTGGATATTCACCTCTAGTTATTTTTGTACAGAAAAATCCTGGGGTCTGGAGGAGAGCAGGTGAAGCAGGAACACACTCAATTTTTTTTCCTGCTTAGCCTTCATTACAAGTCAAGCAAAAAATGCATCAGGATATTGTGGAATCATCAGATCTAAAGAAAAAAACCAGCAGTGGTGTGTGCATGGAAGGAAGGAGTTTGGGGAATGGGGGAGTACTTGGATAGTATCCCTCAAAGGCAGAGATCAGTTAGGACAAATGGCTGTTAGCTTGGCTTGTTGATAGTGGTAAAGCATCAAAAGATAAAGTATTAAAACGTAGGTAAAAATCACTGTTTGGGCTTCTAGAGGAAGGCAGTAACCCATGAGGGGATTTTTTGCTGGACTAGCTACTTATTTTGAATGCAGGCAACCCAAGATTAACTTGAGCCTTCACCCTCCACCAGCTTAATGAACTTCTGAGACGAAGAGAAGCCAGTGAGAGAGGAGTTGGCTGAGTTGCCCTGTCAGAGTAATGGGGACTGTCCTGCTTGGGCAGAGCTTGCAGTGTACTCCATGCAAAAGAGAATTTGTATGATAATGGTCTCATCTCACCTCACCAGGAGGCTGGAGGGAATCACAAGGATGTATCTGTGGTGAGTTGCTGCAGCTGCTCCTCTACTGTGAGACACAGTATGGTTAAAAGGCAAAATATTGCATAGCCTGGTACTTGTGGGTACTGCTGTTGTCTTTCCATGTCATTTTGATCCAGGCTTTGATGTGTGGTGTTTGATAGGGACTAGAGAATATTTCCTACAGTGCTTCAGGGAAAAGTGTGAGACAGCAGTGATGGTTACAAGAGCAGGGGTGGCAGGCTTACTGTTTTCAGGTGGTATAGTTTACTCTGCCATGATTCAAACCTAACTAGGAATATTATATTGAAAATATCTTCAGGGAGCATGCTGACTTCTTCATGAGACACAAGGGTGGTCTAATGGGAAATTTTATAAACAGTAGATAGTAAGATAAAGATGCTAAGTGGAAGCAACTAAAAATCATATCTTTCCCAGTTATCCTCTCTTCACTTCCAAGGCACAATTTATCTGATGGAAAAGTCCCACTGTGTTATGTTTGCCATTTTTGAGCATGGTCCAATACTGGCCTGCTGACTTGTGTTGAAGGAAGGGATTGACCTCAGTGTAACTTGTGCTGTGGCAGCCTGGCCTAACCAGCATCAGATCTTGGGTCAGAAGAAATAGGACTGTGTGTACAGCGAGGCCCTGCTGTCCTTGTTGTTTTGTTCAGGGGAAAAAAAGTACTTTTCAGAAGCCTGGTGAAAATAAATAATAAAAAGGGGTACTGGGATCAAGAAAAATAATCTGCCCTGGCACTTCATCTAGGGATACTTTAAATACTGCAAGAATCCCAAATCCACTGTGGGAAATGAGTCTGAAATGACAGGGATGTGCAGGAGTTGTTCTGAGAACTGGAGGCAGACACAGAGTTAAAAATAAAACAAAGCAAGGGAAGATGCTGCAGAAACTTAGCCCACTCTGTATTGCTTTTCTATAGGTGTGGGGGAGATGGCAGGCAGCAGCTGGCTCCTTCAGAAAGCCTGTTTTTATTAAGTCTTGCAAGTATTCTGAGAGAAAGACAACAATTTCAAAAAGCTAAACCCATCAATATTAGGTGTAAAACCTCTTCTTGTGGTGGAGCATGTGTTTGTCCTCTTTCTGTTCCCTTGCACTTCCTGCCCCAACAGGAAAAAACCCAAGTGACTCTTCTTCCTCCAACATCATTTTTCTGGAGTCCTTTTTAGTTCTCAGCACACACAACATGTTGCTGAGTCTCCCCTTCTCCTGGGAGAAACCAATTAGAGATCTGCCCCTGAATGAATTCTTAATTGCAGGTTTCAACCCAGTATGGAGGGGACTGCTGTTGTTATTTATTTTCCCAGGAAGGGGAAAAGCACCAGTAGTGGCAGCAGCTTGTGATGTCAGTTCTCTGCGATGGCGACAGGAAGCTTTCCCGGGAAGAGTGGGTGACAACAGGGCTTTTAATGAGGGGCAGGTGGCCTCTTGCTGTGTGCAGACCCAACTGCACTGCTTGGACTGGCTGGAGTGAACTACATGGGATGCTGCACACATGTATTTGTCTTCTGTCCCTGCTTTAAGGGCTCTGAAGCTCTTAGCTGTAATCCCACGCCAGCTGTAGGAGGGTGATACGAAGGGGGAAAGAAAGGGAAAAGTGCTTCATGCTCTCTGTGTACCCACAACAGGGTTGTGTGAAGATCTGCTGGGAATAGACTTTAAATGAGCTTCCAGGAAAACTCACCGGCAGTTACTAACTGGTGTTGGAGCAGGATTCCTGTTTAGTGTACTTTCTGGGGAAAATCCATCATGACAGCACCTGTTTTCATGACCTCTATTTTTGGTAGTTTTCTCTTTGCTTATGTTTGTCTCTGAAGTGCTCTCAGTCTGGAGGTGTCTGTGTGTTCCTTGTGGTTCAGTGGAGCAGATCACATGGGTTACTTCACTTACAGAGTCCTTGGAAGCAGCATGGTTTGAAGAAGCCTCAGCTTTGTTCCCTCCTAGGGTTAAGAGAAGCCCTTTAATCCTTCAGATGATGTTCCAAAGCAGAGTGTTGATGAGGGATGCTATAGAAACAGACTGCGAAAAAGATGCACAGGAAGGGAATAATCTCCCTCTTGAGAGAGGGATGTGATGTTGGTTCCTTTGTCATTCTTCTCTGCCAACATGTCTTACCCTGATTCTTCTCAATCCATGAAGTGAGGACAGTTCACTTCAGTATTTGGCCTCTCCCATAGCCAGCCAAGGCTGCCAAGGAATGTCTGTGGTGTGAATGCCTTCCCTCTTAATTATCTCCTGATAATTTCATCAATTGCTGAATGGACACCAATGACCTTGGACAGTTTGAAGTGTTGTCATGGTGAAAGGTCCCACTCCTGTTACCAGCTTCCTTCAACAACTGTTTCCTTTACAGAACACCCCCATACTATGACTACATAGAATATTAGTGTCCTACTGAAAAGAAGAATGAAGACACTGGGATAGTTTCTGTGCTGCACGGGTGGCATCAGCTGGCATTGGAGGTGGGCTATATTGTGCCCTCTGGGAAAAGGGACTTGGTGAATTGATTCCTCATCGGTGTCAGCAGAGCTGTTGAAAGCCCCTGTGCTGTGTAGGATACCAGGGCTCTATATTTGCTTACACTCAGTTTAGCTGAACTGGCCCAGTCTCCTCTGGCTGAACCAGACCTCAGCCTTTAGGCTGGATCATCAGGCAGACCCAAAACCAATGCTGACAACCAGCAGAGCGATAGCAACAATGTTTGACATCTGTCTCAGAGGACAAGGCTGATTAAGCTGCAGCTTTATCTGGACCTGAGGCAACCAATGTCCCTGGGCATGGTGGGCCACGGAGGTTTAAACCTTCAGGTTGGCTGAACCTGTTCTTGGGTCTAGTTTGGTAGAGGATCTCAAAGTGTTGGTTATGTGAAGGTAACTGCTGTCTCCTGAAGTTGTCTGAGAGTCTGGCTCTCCTATAGGAAGCAGAGTGCCAGAGGCTACTCTGATAATAAATTCCATATATGAGCTGCAAGATGCCTTACAAAAAACCACCTCATCCTGCTCCAAGGGAAGGTTTAAGGATGAAGCTCAGCAGTGCCCTTTGCTGCTCACCTGGGCACAGGTAAATGATGAGTGTGGCAGGTAAAAATCTCAAGCTCTCTTTTACCTTTTCAATAGAGGTATTTGCCCTGTAAAAGGGGATGGGAGTGGATATAGCAATTTTTTTCCTTCCCTTGCACCCTTACTCATCTCCTCCCATGTGTTGGAGCAGCTGTCCTGTAGGGTGATGAGAAAGTATGCAGGTAAATATTGATTATCTCTTTGTAGTAATTCAGCAAAGAGACATTTCTTTACTCTTCACCTGCATTGCATCCCTTCTCCCAAATGAACTAGTTCCTGAGGAGTATCCTTAGTAGAGAAGTCCTTACATTTTTTTTTTTGATGGAACAGACCTTTAAAATAGGCACGGAATTCCTGATAAATGATCCCCTGAGTCCTATAACCATTTTGCTGTCTTCATTAGTGCTTAAACAACAGGGGATGTCATGTGGAGGAAGGAAAGGAGGTGGGAGGCAGCTGATGAGAGGAGCAATGTACCCTGCTAACAAAACCCATCTGATTTCGGGACCTCTGCATTTCACTTCAGCTGCCTCATTCTGAGCAACCATGTTAAGAGGGAAGAAAAATATTTAAAGCTGCACTAAGCAGAGCCCCATGGAAAACCAAGATAAATATCAGCAGAGCTGGTGCTGCTCTGACTGGGAAACACACACAGCACTGGGATCAACACATCCCTGCCCTGTGGCAGCATCTGTTGCAGCCCTGGCTTGGCACATGTGCCAGTGCTCCTTTGCACACTCTTTCCTTTGCTCCAGAGCTGTGTTCAGCACTGGGCACTTGATTAATCCCTTTTTCCTAGTGCTGAGGAAAGTATGTGCAGCTGGAGAGGGAGGAAGAGCTTGCCTTAGACACCAGATACAGGGATATGCCCCATAGGATTGCTACCTGTCCTTAGGGGTTTTCTGATTCTCTCCCAAGTGCAGAGCTTTCTCAGGAAGGAGCTAATCCTGTGAGACATCCATGGCCACCAAGGCCCTGACATGTGAGTGTGTTCTGAGGCCAGCAGTGCAGCACAGTTCACCACAGCCTCAGCCCTCCTCTTCCACCCTGTCAAATTCAAGGCTGCTTTTCCGGAGCGCTGCCCTTCTGGCAATGGTGAATCTCTACTGCTTGACATAACCCAAGTCTATCATCTGAGGATGTAGCAGTTAAATAACAGTCTGAGCTTCTGCAAAACAACTCTGGTAGTCCCTCAGGCCACTGATGCTGCTTATTCCTCCCCCAGAGCCCAAGGGAGCAGATGCAATGACTACATAAAGGATTCTGAGGACAGCAGTATAAAGGCAGCTCATGCAGTGGTCAACAGGCTTCAATTTGGTTGGAAATCCTCTGGTCCTACATCAAATGCCAGTGTAGGGGAGGTGTGTTTTCTCCTGGCCTTTCCTGGTTTGCAAAATTCATCCATCTAGTGAAGGAACTGGACATGAGGAGAAGAGCAGGGATTTCTTCCTGACTGGAAACCAACCAAAACAGGGTTATGTGAAAATCCTAAAATAGGAGTATAGTTTTAACCTCCTATTCTGACTATTCCCCAGGGCAGTGGTTCTTCCTCACCAGGATTTCTCCATCAATCAGTTCTCTGCTGTTTTCAGGAAGATATCCTCTGCCTGGTGCTTGGGATGGAAGTTGTACTCTGCTCCCTGGAGATGGTTTCCCTGGGGTGGAGTATTGGCTTCCCTGCTTCCCTAAGGATAGCCTTTTCCTGCTGCTTGTTTTCCTCCCTGAATACCTGTTTCCGAGGGGAAAAGCTGTTTTATGCTCCACTCTTGTCAAAGCCCTGCTGAGGGCTGTCGGAGTCCTTCCCAAACCATCAGCTGATGTGGACTGCAGGCAGTGACTGCTGTTTACACTGGGTATGTTTTGGGGTTTTCAGGAGGAGAAACACGCTTCTGCAACCTCCAGCAGAACACAGGCTGTATGCTGAGGTAATCAGCATCCTTGATCTTCTCCTCTGAGACCCAGTAGTTAGCTTATTTGCACTCAGTCGTGGCAAAAATACAAAGAAAACAAATATGAAAGATTATTTAATGAACTCTGGAAATGAATAATGAATACATCATTTTTAAGTGGTTCTTCAGTCTGCTCCAGACTGCTACCCTGAGATATGAGAGCATCAATCTTGGCTAGTATGAAAGAGGGCAGTCATTTGGTTTCTGAATGAACAGATCACAGGATGAATGGAAGAGCTAATTGTTTCTTGAAGCAAACTTTTTAGACCTTTGTGTGTCCAAGAAGGAAACTTGGCAGTGTGCTGAACCTTAATTTTTAAACAATGTGAAAGATGGGCTTGACTTACCGTTGCTTTGAGTTGGTGTGGTGCAATGAGAAATGAAAGACTAAGCAAGGTTTTGCAGTGAGATTACAGTTTTGTGGAAGATCCCTTGGTGACAGAAAAGTAGAATATATGACTGACTTTAACTTGTTACATGTCTTGTATTGAACACATTATCTTTGCCATGGTGTCCTAGTTTAGTCTTTATCTGAAAACCAAGAAAGCTGTTTGGGAGCTTCATCTATTTGGAGACTGGCTCACATTTCAAAAAAGTTATACAGCATTTCTTTCTAGCTTGCAACTCAAAAGGGTTTTAGGATAGCTATACATTTTAGGTTTGCTGTCCCTTGGAGTCCTCAGTGGATAGACTCACAATAGTGAAAGCACTTTATGGAGAGATGACTCAAGAAGTGTTTCCTTTTAGAGTGTCTTTAAAATAACTTCCTGTGAATGAATCTGAAGAATTCTATAAAAATGTGAACGTGTAGCTAAGCATGGTGTGAGTGTGAAAATGTATGGATTAAAAAAAGCCAATTTAAAAATTAACAATACGGGAAAATTAAGTTCTGAATTCATATAGCAAAGGTGCAAAGTTTTCAGGTGACTGCCGAGGAGAAAATGTGCAGCCAGCAGCTCAGCTTCATCAAGGGAGCCATTTATTTTAAAGGCATCTCTATAATCTGTGACTTGCAGACTTGTCAGGGGACTGAAGTGAAGGTGGTGATGGCTGGTGGAGGTCTAGGAGCCGTGCTGAGGATCACAGAGTGCTGCCTGTGTTAGTCTGCAAAGCCCTTTCTGCTCTGCCCTTGTGGTTCTGTGCCTTAACCCCACGATGTGATAGCTGTGACTCTGGAGCTTTGACACGTGTTTTCCTATAGGAAAAAAATTCCCTACTGAGGCTGCTTTTTGTTTCCACTTAATGAAGAAGGTGTTGGTTAGATAGTGTGGAAGTAGGCACCTCTTGTAGGGTGCTCTGCCAAGCTTCCTGGGAGCCAGATGTAAGTGGCAAGTGAGTTGAAGTAAGCTTTACTGAGCTTGTGTGATGTGAAGGAAGTTTAACTTTCATTTGCTTTCACACTTGAGAGCTTATTACAAACCAATAAACTCTTTGGTGTAGCACATGGTGTGTCTGAGACATTGATGTGGTCCACAACCTTTTGCATCAAGGTTTGCATCTTGTTTCAAGGCCAAGTCTGTTTTTCTTAATAATTCCAATTGCTCTCACAATTCTTTTTCCCCAGTCTAAAAATCAAGGGTTAAATTTGTGTGTTGTTACATGTAAAAGCAGAAATTTAATTTTTAAAACATGTCAGACATCTATTTGAATTGGGAGCTATTGGGTCCCTAAATATCTTTCAAAATCTGGAGCTGTGCAACAGATGGAGAATCAGCATTTAAAGAGTAATTTCGCAAAGGAAGCGGAGCATCTTTAGTGAAATTATTTCCTTTAGCAAATAGTTGCACAGCATGAAGAAAGAAAGCAGAGCCAGCATCTTGCTCAGGGAAATCATGCTTACTCTCCCTTTCCTCATGCCTTCTTTCTAGTTGTTTTTTTTTGTTGTTGTTTTTGGTATGGATGCACCCAGGCCACATTGTGGCACAAAGACCAGGGTACCCAACTGGTATCTGTTGGTCTCTCGTTGGCACCACGTGGCAGGTCAGAGTGGACACTTTGTGGTCCCATGAAAGGCTGAACCCTTCTTATGTCCTTAAGTGGTTTCCATGTAGATATAAAGGTCACAACGACACTGAGCAAGAATCACTGGCCTGCGGAATTGGTCCAAGATAATGTCAGAGGCTCCTAAAAGCAGGCTGATAATGTGGTGTGTCAGGCTTATGTAACTGGATGTTGAGCCACACTGTGTGTACATGTACCTCAGGTTATGTGCAAATGTAGGTTTGCAGTTGGGGTAATATCCTGGGAAATGGATGGGAAAATCCCATCAGCTACCCATGTCAGAGTATCAGACTATCAATGTACCTGAATAGGGAAAATCCAATCTCTGGTCACCTTTGAAGACAGCAGTGACACTGCAGAGTTTGTGTACTCAGGAACTGGTGACAGTCCAGAAGAGATCTCCACAGTTTCCTTATCCTGGATGCTGGGGACATGTGCAGTGTGCAAATAAGTTTGGCAGTGTCTGGGAGGGAAAGGCAACTTTCTAGACAGGTGGAGCTCATCAGTTTTCAAAAAACCAGCTTCTGCTTAGAGATCAAACAACTGCCATATGGTGTTGTTTTTTCCTATAGCACAAACATATTTAGCTCTGCCAGGGGAAGTCTGGGGAACTGATTCTCGGTGGTCATGTAGGATATGGCTAAAACTGGAGTAAAACACTACCAAAGCACAGCTTTGGAGAAAGGAGGCTGAATGGCAAGTGCAGGAGAGAGAGATGAAGTGAGTCACTTAGGGAAGGAACTACTGCTCAATTTAACCTGGGTTTTATTTTATGAAAGCCTGGCAGCTGCAAAGATACAGGTGTAAAAAAAAAAAAAAAATAAAATTTGTAGAACTGTATATAACTAGACTCCTCCACCAAGCTCTAAATCAATATTATTTCAGTTAAAAAAACCCAAATAATTGCATGCTACTGCTCTGATTCTTGCCTATAAGACCAAATCTCATTAGGAGCTGCAATAATAGCACATCTAAGAGCAAAATTTGGCTCAGAATGCTTTCACTTTCACAACACCCACTTTTCATTTGAGTGTTCAAAGTTGCTGCAAAACATTTCGGAAAATTAGCTATTAGCTCCACACTGTAGTAATTTTTCCAGTGACAACCATTGCATAGTGCATCTACACTGTAATAAACTTTTTGGAGTACCTTAAATTTGTCTTGTTATTGTCTATCAAGTGTTGTTAGTGCTAATCTTGTTCCAGTGCTGACTCAGTTGATGAGCATAATTTTGTGATGTAGGCAGCCCTAATTCGTGATGATCTGGGCTTTCACAGAATATCTAGAACCTTCCTGAAAAGCCATTTTGCAAGTGACTAAGACAGACACGAAAGATCTTTGAGCTTAAGGTTGTGCTATAAATGCAAAGCAGCATTTATTATTTAGGCATTTCAAATTTTGCCTTTATCAATACTTCATTAATAAAGTGATCCCTGCAGGAACCATTTGTTACTCTGTGCTCCTGTGCAGCTTACTGTGTCACATTAGGAAAGGAGGAAAAAAAGCAAAGCTTGTAGCATTCAAGACAGCCTGAATATCTTTTTTTCCCCCTTGGTCTCCCTTCCCCCTTCCAGGCTTTCTGCTCCAGTGGCTTGTATTGTAGTCATACTATGCTTCAAGTGACTTGAGAGCATCCCTAATGCTGCATCCCTGGCACTGTAAGCAAATAAACTATTTTTGTGCAGCAATCTGTAAGCTGCACCTCAAGAAACATTTCCTTGTCTGCTGACAGACACTGGGGAAGGCTCAGTGAGGATTGAGCAAAGAGAGCACTGGCAGAATGAGGAATCTTGTCTTCCTTGATGCAGTAAATCCAAAGCAGCTGGAGGAGGGGTCTAATGCCACCAAGTTTTCCCTCTCTGGCCATCAGCACTTTGGGAGCAAGTGGTTCTGCTGCTGTGTTGAGTTACCATTGTCCACGGTTCATATGAGGTGTGAGAGCCATCAATGGAATCCAGGAGGAGCAGGGAAAGGCAGTGGCCTTGCAGGATGGCTGGTGGCTGTGGCAGACACATGCCAACACAACTTCTGAAGTGCATGAAATGCTAGGGCTAGGCACCTTGTAAAACAGCCTGCTGATGTGTGATGCACACTGCCCAAAGTTCACTTGGTTTTACCTGAGTCCTGTTCTAAATTTGATCATTTCATAAGTTAGGAGAAAATTCTGCCCTCACACACTCAAGTTTTGATCTGAAGAGTAAGCTGCTGCTTCTCTCTGCCCCTTGTATCATCTCTAGTGATGACTATGAGGTGTGTGGAGATTTTCACACCTGCTGAGGTCTGGCAGCAACAGACTCGTACCCCCTGGAGTGACTGGCACCAAAGTTAACTGCAGGGAGGATTTGGGACACCTGCAAGATGGAACCGATGGCAGGGCGAGATTTCACATCAAGCTGGATTGGTTTGTCCTTAGATCTGTCCCTCCAAGGCAAAATCCTCTCTTTCTTGGAAAATCACAGCTCTTCCTGCCCTGAAGTCACATCTGGCATCCAGGAAAGCTCCTTTTGCCTTTTCTTTCATTTCCAAGCAGTTTCCTGTAACACTCTTGGGATTTAAAGCTGGGTTTGTTCAAGTCTTATGTTCTTTCCCTCCTCCTCCAGTATTTTACAGGAGTCTTTTTTTTTTTTTCCCCCTGCCTTTTGCTCAAGAACAAATTGCTTTCCCTTGCACCATTGGAGCTGCAGTTTGCTGTGCTCTTTGTATGAGATGCTTTCAGAGACTGGAGGATTGGATCAGACTCCTTGATGACTCTCCCTATACACCACTTCCAAGGCTTCAAGACTCACCTGCTTTTTAGCAAATCAGTGTTGACACTGGCTTACTTCAGTGCTGATGGATGCTTTCCCCCTACTTCTTGGGCTTTGTGGATGGGCTGTTGGCAAGCATTCCTGATTGCAGTTGCTAAAGCCTTAATCTCTCTGTATGGAGATAAAGAAGATGCCTTTGGTGAGTCCCTGAGGTCTCTTGCTGCAGGGCCAAAAGCTTTGGTTCATCAAAGGAACGGGGCAAAGTCTGCAGAAGGCTAGTTTGCTGGCCTGATGTTAGAGCTGGCTTTGCTGGGACCTGTGGGGAATTGATACCTGCAGCATCTTGCTGGGTAATGTGTAAATTGTAATCAGCTCTGGTGTCCCAGTTAAGCTCCAGTTAATGTGTGAGAGTGGTTTTGGGCTGAGATCTTTTCAACGATTTTGTTACACTGCTGACTGCAGGTTCTTGGGACTGGTTTGAACTGCAGCCTAGGGAGGAGCAGAGAGGTGGAGGAGAGCCACTCTCCCTCCCAGAATGGTCTGGCCTGGGGTGGAATTAACCTCTTTGTTCAGTGCAGAGGAAAAAAATATTCAAAGCATGCCAGCGTTGACCTACATTTGATCCTTGTGATGTGCAAGTTCTGCTTCTTGCACTTTTTCTTGTGGTGACCTTTTGTTCCTAGGAGGTAAGAACTGCTTTGAGGCATTGCTGTGTGTTTTGTACAGCAAAACTTTCCTTCCAACAGGAAAGGATAATTTGAGGATTGTTATTTCCGTTACAGGAAATCCCAAAGTCGAAATAAAAAAAGGAAACTTGTTCTTGTGAAGTCTTCAAATATCATGAGATTAAATCTCTCTTTAGATTCTGACATTATGGATGGGATGATTGCCACTGATCTCTCATATGTGCCATGTGCTTCGGAATAGGATATTTTGCCAAAGTCTCTCTTCGCCACCAACCAAATCTCAGTGAGTGAGGGAAAGAAACACGGTGTGTTTGAGTGCCGGCAGGGTGAAGGAAGGGCCAGGGTGCTGATGTTTGAAATGTCAAATTATGTGGCTGAAAAAAGCATGAATATTTTCTTCCAGTATCTCGATCACTGCATGTGAGAGAGCAGAGAGCAGAAACTGGTTATTCAGAGGACAAGAGGAGATTCAGAGGAGCATATGGTAGTCCAAGGCAGAGCTGTGCCAATGCTTTTTTTTGTCTGCTCCCTTCCGTCTGTTTTCTGGAGGAATGAAGGCACGGGTGAGGAAGGACGTGAGAAAAGCTGTTTGGGGCTGAACAAGACTTTTGACCTTGGAAAAAAGTATCTGCATTTACCAAATTTGGGAGTGAGGCTAAAAGAAATCGTGAGAGCCACTCACAAGCCCTAAGTGATGGATGGCGCTCGTGCACTTTCCCCACCCTTTCCTTAGCTGCCACTACCCCCAAGCTGCTTTAAGCCTTTAGTTGATTGAAACAAGGGTCTGAAAAGACCCTTCTTAAAGGGTGCATCATGGTGTTTTCAGATGTAACTCGTCACAGCTGACACACTGCAGAGGGAGGTGAAAATACTATGTGCAAAACCCAAGATGTCTGCAGGCAGCAACATCTTCACAAGGTTCCGTCTGTAGTAGGACTCGGCCACAAAACTGAACTGACCTATTTTACCCTGCTGGCTCCCAACACAGGCAAAATACTATCCAGTCACAAATTATTTCCACAAGGGCACTCAATGTCTTCTGACCGGGTTTCGTCAGCCAGCACCTTTTCCCTTCTGCTGTGGAGCCTACCCAGGTGAACTCGTCTGAGCAGCAGTAAATACCTGGGGGCAGAGAGCAGCCTGACCTTATCAGTGGATCTGCCCCTTTCATTTGAAGGATGCCAAGGTTACAGAGTCGAAGGTAGGAGATGGCAAACAGTGTTTGCTGGAGCAGAACATCAGCTCCTGCCACGCTGCCCCTCCTGCACAGTGAAGTAAAGCAGGGAGCCCTAACAGAGACAGGAGTGCAACTGGCCAGCTCAAGGTTTTGTTATGTTGAGAGCGCTGAGTTCAGGTTACCTGTGCAGCCTTGCTTAACTGTTAGGTTTCCACGTCTTCAATGTGCTGCTTTAAAATAAAAATAAATAAAGGTAGGAAGGAACGAGAAATCCATCTGTCCCATTGTGTGGTATTGTATTTGACACCCACAATGGCAGGGGCTGAGACCTTCTGATTAGCTTTACTTGCTTTCTGGACTAGCAGAACAGTGAACTGTTGAATACCTGGGCCAGGCACATGAGAGCAGAGAGTTTTAATAGTGAGTTTTGTGGCTACAGGGCCGTTTTTGCCAGCCTGTTTACACTCCAGGATCTAATGTGATCCTGCAGGTTAAAGGGTCTTTCATATCTGATCCCTTTGAGATCAGCTGTGTTCCTGTCTGTTCCAGGACTGCTTGTTTACCCCTCTTCCTTTCTTTTCTTTTCTTGCTGATTGCCCCATCCCAGGCTTTCAGTCCTGCTGGTCCCACCAAGATGCTCTGGAAAGGTTCCCTTCACTTATATGCTGGCCCTGCTTAGTTTCTTTTCTCTCTGTAATAACTCATGCTGGGCAAGATCCAGCTTTGCTTGGATCCTGCACAGTACCCTTCCTGTGTCCAGCTCCTGCTGGATCATGAGCAGTCAGCACAACTTATTTGCCAAGGAATATAACTTGTCAGCAGATTCTTCTCCTTCATCGTGGAAAGGGCTGAATCCAACACAGACAGTGCTGCCACTGAACTTTGCATTATAAACTCTCCCAAGCAGGGATTTGCACTTGCAAAGCCTCTTCTTTTGTCCCTCTCTAGTGGCCATCACACCAGCAGAGATTTAGGAACTTTTATCATCAAAACAATTTGCAGGGTAGTTGGGCTTGCTATCAAATATTGTGATTGTCCCTTGATAATCATCCAATGTGGAATATCAAGTTATGGCTCCAAAGGAATAGCAAGTCAGAGCCTCCCTTGATATCAGCCTCTGCAATCCCTCTGAAGGCAACACAGCTCCACCACTTCACACCACACATGGTGTGTGCCAGTCTTTATCTGGCATCTCCAGCTCTAATAGGAACATACGCTTTGCTAAAATAAGAAGGAATATTTTTGTGCTTTAGTACAAGCATACTAACAATTCTGGTTTATTTTAAGGATGTGTCTTAAAATCATTAAAAGGGGCATAAAATAATAATATATGTAATTTACCACTGTGGAGACTGTCAAGAGTTGTCATGCTACTGGCATTGTATTTAATACACGGGCTGCCAAGAGGCATCGCTAATAGAATTTGCATTAATATACCCAGCTTCTTTAAAAATTAATTAGCCAAAGTAGAGCATCGTGTGCTGCGACTCTCAAACAGGAGAGAAATATTGAAGCAGTACTGAACTAAGCAGTCTCAAAGCTGCTTGGAAAGCCAAGGGCAGCTGGAAATATTGCCCCAGCCGTTCTCTACTGCCCATTGCATCGTGACGGGGACGCAGACACAAACTGACAGTGGGAAGCATTGCCGTGGAAAATTTTGAAGGAAATCATGGATTTGAACTGGGCCCGGAGGCTCTCGTGCTGCTGCCGAAGGCTGTTGTGTTGCAGCTGCAAAGCGGAGAAGCTGCAAACAAATACAAGGAACCTGTTAAGTCACGAAAAGGAAATGTGATCTTTTCTAATGTTTTCCCAGAGGCTGGGAGGTGCCAGCACTTCACAGCTCATGCAACACACGTAAGCGCGGGTCACGTGTTTGTGTGCGAGCACGGATCCAAAGACAAATGTGCTGAAGAAGATTTGCATAGGTCAGAATGTCCAACAGCAGCAGTGAGGCATCGCAGAGCTTACCAAGGAAATGTCTGATAACCCTCATCCCAAAGTCAGTCCCCTTATTTTCATATTCTTCCTTCAGCCTGCAAATGTAATGGCAGATTGGATTGCTGTTTACTTGACTGATTTAAGAAATTAGCAGCAGTCGTGCACCCTCAGTCTCCAGCACCTTCAGTTTCTCTGTGTGCTGGTGACGTGTTTCACTGTTCTACATGGAGGAGAAACAACAAACTTTTATTGGTCACATTTGTTTGTCTGGGGAAATCATGGGGCGCGGAGTGGGGGAATGGCCACCATTTTGTGTTTGCAGAAACAATGGGGCATGGAGTGGGAGAACGGCCGCCATTTTGTGTCTGGGGAGACCATGGAGTGGGAGAACGGCCGCCATTTTGTGTCTGGGGAGACCATGGAGTGGGAGAACGGCCGCCATTTTGTGTCTGGGGAAACCATGGAGTGGGAGAACAGCCGCCATTTTGTGTCTGGGGAAGCCATGGAGCAGGGGAATGGCCGCTGGTTTTTGTTCATCTGGGATACCTTTAGTTAGAAGGTGAACAAAGTTAATGGTGTTTGTGACAACACTTGGGCAGTTTGTGACCTTCTCTTCTTTTGTACTTTAGCCCTGCTGGGTTGTAAGTCTGAGCTGTGGTGCAGCCATGAGGGATCCAACCTGCTTGTCCATGAGAATCCTTTATATCAGCTGAGTGGGGGAAAACAGGCCCAAGAGTGAGGCACCATGCCTGAGCTGGGCAGAGTTTCTCTCTGCAATTAGTTTCTCTCATTGCTGAGCTCTTGCCAGCTTTACAGCTTTCCTGCTAAGAACTTCCCCCAGGTGTAGATATTTTTCTCCCTTACTACCTGTAAGTGAGTTCTCTGTCTCCAACTATCCGTTAAAATTATGAATAATTGCAGCCTTCTCATGTACTGTCACCTTGAAGATATTTATAAGCTGTGATCCTGTCCCCTTTGAGTCAAGGCAGTGCCATTGTTTCTAGTGCAGTCACATGTCTCACTGTCCAATTTCAGGGTTCATTACTCTGCAGTGGAAGTTCTGTCTGGGCTGGAATTTGGAAAGTGGAGTTTTGGATTGGGAGCAATTAAAAAAAAAATCAAATACAGCTATTAATTGTTACACTTACAGGAGAGCAAGGGAGATGAACGGTTTTAGCTGCAGTTTGGCTGCTTTTGGGAAGTTATTGTAAGTTCAATGAGTTTCAAGCAGTGCAACATTTCTACTTTTGCTGCAGCCTCAATCCCCTCAGCATTTCCATCTGCATGATGTACATGTGCAGCCTGGGAAAGGTTCAGACACAGCAGCAGTCTTGGTGGGCAGCTGGCTCTGGGCCAATTACTTCAGGCTAAAATATAACTGGAGATCATAAAAGCTGCTCCTTTTAGGACAAATTCTTCAGTTTCTCTGAATCCAGACCTGGTCTGTAATTGTAGGCTCTTTGGCTCTCCATAGATGGTGAGGAAGGCCAGGCAGAGACTCCAAGAGTTGATTTTTTGATTTAAAGGAGGTTGTTACAGTGAGATCTGACATATTTAATGAGCACATGCTTTTCTGATTCATCATTTCAGATCTGTGTTTATTCATATGGTGGTCTGGGTTACCTTCCATCTCCAAGCCCTAGAAAATCATGTTATTAGTGATAAATGCTCAGATTGCTGCTGGCATCTGAGGATTCACTGATCAGAGCAAGCTCAGGGGACACGAGTATCCCCTTGGGAAGGCTGAGGGGGTGGTTGGCAATGAGAAAGCACCTACGCTCAGTTCTGCAGCAAAATGAGGCACAAATCAAATGCTTTCACACCAAGTAGGGAAACTCAAAGGGCTCCTTTGCTGACCAGATGTGCTGAGTAGCAGAAGGGGAAGACAGAGCCTATGTGGGAGTGCCTGTATATGTTAAGGAATCCGTTGGTTTCCATCCAATTATGGGATGATCTGGTAGCTGGGAGATGATTAGAATCCATAAAAAATGAAGGATATTGGAGATGGGTTGAGCTGGATTTCAGCTCTCAAAGACAGGCTGAAAGTGCTGGAATGGGTCTGGGGAGTGAAATGGGTCAAGAAGCTCTAAACCTATTCTGATTTTACATCAGAATTAAACTGGATACTTTTCCTTTAATTCTCTGTCACAATGACAGGAATGTCACTCTGGTGATTGCTCTGAGGACCTCCCCTTGCCGTGCTACTTCACCACCACTCTGCAGCCCTGCTCCTGCAACCAGCACCATCCAGGGCAAAAGAGGATGAAAAAGGGATTGCTCTCTGCTCCAGTATGGGGAAATGGGACTACAACCAGAGTTTGGGGCTTGTTGCTGCTCTCAGGTTTTAGTGGGGAAATTCCCCTGGGTCACTGGTCAGACTGTCCTGTGGAAATCCACTGTCCTGTGCATCTTCCAAGGCCAAGATCCAGAAAGTACAGAATTGGTGCTGGCACAAGTGGGCATTTCCTATGTAGAGGATGATGGACCTGTTGAGATCTGCAGATGGAGGATTTTTGGAGGACTGCAGTGAAACAACCAACTGAAAACATGTTAGCCTCAGGACAGGGCTGCACATCCTCAGTTGCTCCTTGTGAATCACCGGGGATGGAATCAGTGTGTTATGGAAAGGGTGTTGCGTGCGAAGCAACGCTCTGTGCTAACATCAAGGATATTTGTCTTGTTGGTGCCTTACTGTCTTTGATTTCCCCAGAAACAAAGTGAATCCCTTAAGGAATTTCTTTCTCGCTTTCCTCCTGAAATTTGATTATTTGAAGAGATTGAGGAACTGCACAGTTTAGGAAAAGCTTCCCAGGGAAAGCAGCTTGCAAAGCTGGGCTTGTCAGCTTCTGTCTGCCTTGTGCTGCACCCTGAGACTGAGTCAAGAGCACTCTGGGAAATACTGAGCTGATGTTGCAGAGAGTGCCTGCAGCTCCATGGTAGCCCATGGGGGTTTAAGTCATCAGAGGGCCTGAGGCAACAGCAAAACATGGTAGCAGAGGACTGAGGATATAACTAGTGAGAAGAAAATACTTGCTTTCCCCTCAGTTACCAGTAGCATCAGTTCAGTCTCAGATTTTTCCTGCTGCCAGGTCCAATGTTCAACCAAGATGTGGGAAAGGCCTGGCCTCCCAGCAGCAAGGGAAGCATGAATGTGAACCAGACCTCACCCTATATCTGGAGCAGAGCTGCTGATGTTCCCAAGGAAATCCCTGTGCTGAGGTGGCAAGGCCTCGTTCCTCGGGGCTATTGCAGTATGAGGGATTTGGCAGAGGTGGGGTCTACAGAGCAGGGGTGTACCCTCAAATTATAACCTTGTCCTTAGTCATATTAAGGACAAAATGGTGGTACTTTAATTTTTTTCGACTAATGACAAAATAGAGTCTGAGTATTTTGATTTTTATCCTTCTCTTTTATCTCCCCCTGGCTCTTAGTAACGCTCTGCTGGTTCTCAGCCAGGCTGCTGGGGGGCTGCGTGACCCTGGCTGTCCCAGGCCCCCCTGTCCTCAGGACATGGCTTTGCAGCTGGGACTTGAATCCGTACATTAGCCAAAACCCTGGCAACACTTCCCTTTGAGTCAGTGTCTCTGTGGAAGCGTTCTTCAATATAACTTTGGTACTGTAAATACTGGAGATATTTACCTTCTGTTCCAGGGGAGTGAGGGCTTTGGTCTTCCAGCATATTTAATTCCTTATCTTGGCTTAGCCTTTATTGGCTCTGGACTGTCAGACAGTGGGGAAGGGGAGCTGTGGTGGATTTCTGCTTGTTTTCTCCAAGGTGCATGAGGTATCACCTGCACAAGCAGAGGCTTTGCAGGAGTCAGTCTCCAAGGAGCACTCCTGACATTGGATGTGGCAGAAGTCACAGTGCAGAAATATTAGCAGCAACATCACATTGCAGATGTTACCCTCAAATCACCATCACTTTCCTCCCTCCAGAAAGGCCTCTCTGATTAATGCTTGTAGCATAGGAAAGAAACACCGTAATACATGGATTTCATAAGCAGAGGATTTGTCAAATACAAATGTGGCCCTTGAGGCATCCATTGATCCGGAGGCTCTTGTGGCTGCTTGCAGATTGATGGTCCACACCTCTCGTGGGCCAGCATAAAGCTGGAGGTGGTCACAGACAGCCAGGGATTGTCCCAGCTGAGTGCAGGGCCAGAGGAAGGGCATCTCTAGATTTATCATGGTCTTTTAAAAATGGTCCTCAAAAATGTTTCCACTTTCAATAGCAACATGTTTTCAGAGCCCACCAAATACATATGGATCTCTGAAAATTAAATACAACTTGTCAAAACCCAGGTACCTCTATCATCTTCCCCCTTCCTCGTTTGCCATTAGAAATAAATGTTGAATACTTGGAGCAGAAACTAAAAATACCCCCAGTTTTTTTAATTTTGGTTGAAAAGGCCACTTGTTTATTTTGACAGGTTAGTTTTCGCTATTATTTAGAAGCAGTTGCCTAAAGCAAAGCACAAGGTTTAGGCTTTGCCTGCCCACACAACATATTGTCATGCTGATCTTCTATCAGCCCTGACCACCCATAGCCCCTTGCGTGGTCAGGGAAGGCAAGTGCAGACTCAGTGCCAAACTGTGTGTGTTGGAGATGTGCATGGGTGCCACCAGTGTTCTTATTCTGACCTGCTCCCTGAGTACTTCTCCTGGAACACGTGGCTTCAGGGAGAAGGGCTCCTGGGCAAGGTTGAGATGCTGCACAGACACACCGGGTGATTTACCCACTCCTGCAGGGAGCCAGTGGCAGTGCCAGCAGTGAGCCAGGTCTCCTCTACTCCTTAAATTTAGACTTGTCAGCTCTCAGCTCTCTCTGCAGCTTTGTGAAGTGTAATGGGATCCAAGGTAGTTGCAAAACAATGTCAAAGGTGTTAAAATGATTATCATAAAAATACATCTGCTTTCAGCAGTGATGCCTTGGAATGCCACAGAATGCTTGGAAACCAGAAGGGTGGCACCTGGCTGCCAGAGTGTGCTTGTGTGGACTTGGAGAAGTCTGCTGAAATGGTAGGATTTTTCTTTCCTTTTAAAATCATTACTGTAGGCAGTTAGAAAAAAATCAATTCTATGTCCCATGTGATGCAGATCTCGATCTACCTTCTAAATCCCTCTAACTTGATTAAGGCCTTAGGAATTTCAACTATTGAAAAATATGAGCTTTTTCATATAAATATCTGAGGTTTATCATCCCTAGTGCAGCAAATAGAATTAAGTGCCTAAGTCTTATTTTGAGAAATTCAAGTAGCTCAGCCTTTAGGGATCATACAACCTTACCAAAGGCTTTAACATATGTTTGTATGTAAATATAGTTTACACATATATTAAGCTTACATACGTATATGTAAATGTAGATTATGTATATGGCAGCTTGCAGCCAATCTTGAGAAGGGATTTTCTTTATACCCTTTTATGATATGTAGTTGGGCAAACAGAGCCTGATCTAACCCAGGCAGTTTTGAGATGTCTGTTATCTTTGTCATCCTTTGGATCACACCTTCCCTAAAGGGAGGTGAAGCTCGGGCATATGGGTGGTGATTGCAAAGATGCATCTTGCTCTATGGTAATGTTTACTTTATAGCACATGCTGGAAAGGGTGTTAGTGCCGAAGAACAGAGATGCAGGGCTCTAATAAATGCACATGGCATACATCTTTCCTTTGGAAGGGAGTGTTGCCATTTCCAGCTACAGTTACTGTGCTTTCGTGGCTTGCCAAGTCCTCGTGTGCCATTTTCCCTACTCTGGGATATGTGCACTCCAGCTGCTCAGCTGCACTGTGCTGGCCGTGGGGGTCACTTGAGCTCCCAGACCTGTGTGTCCTCTCATGGTGGGGACAGAGTGGAGACAGATCTTGGCAATGCCAACAAGTGAGAGCAGGAGGGGCCAAATCTGATCAGCTTTGAGCTCCACGATGGAGCTGGTCCAGTCCTGGGGGACCACAGACTTTGGGGAGCCAGCACCCCTGCCAAGGAGGAAGTACTGAGCTTCCTTGGAAGCAGGAAGCCTGGTCATTTCACTCTGTACTGATTTCTCCACTACCCTTGGCGGTACAGCCCTGGGATTTGGCCTTGGCAGCATTGTGATTCCTCACGTCTGCAGAGCATGGTCAAACCCAGAGCAGGAGAGAGGAGCTGCTCAGGGCAAAATGGGTGTAGCACTGGCACACTGTTGCTCTCCATGCTTTCCCTTCCCTGCCTCCCAACGCTCTGTGGAGCCGTAAAGGTCAGAGCTGTTAAACTCACCAAAGGAAATGCAGTATGCAGTGTTTGACTTTTCAGGAATACAGCATGGTGGTGATTGTTAAACCTGCTTCCTTCAGTGCACCAACAGTCCCTGCAAAACGTGTAGGTTGGTGTTGACACAGCTCCAGGTACATCCTGCTGGTCTCATCTGGAGGTGTGAACCTAACAGACTCCTGTTACAACGTACAAAGTGGGCAGCACCAGTCAGTCACACACGTGGATTATTTAAAGGGTTGGAGTTACTGGTGTGCTTTCAGCTGGCCCACAGTGCCATTTGCATTTTGGCAGCACGAGTGCAGATTGTAATCCTGCCAACGAGACAGATCTTTGCATGTGCCCTGGTGCACTCAGAGGTACAAGTTTCCTCGAGGCGTTCCTGGTTGCAACTGTGAGATAATCAGTGATCTCTTTTTGAAAGCCACCAGGTTCTGGCTGACTTATCTTTTCCCATGGAAAAATATTAGGATGCATGATCTCAGGTATGTGGTGGTAGCAAAAGAGGAGCTATTGACAGAAATAGAGAACACCCCTGAGGACTCCTGTGAGCTGCAGCTGAAAACTTATCTGCTGAGCTCCCTTTTGGGTAACTGAAGGAGGCTGACTGTGAGCAATGGGAATTCAAAACTGTACCCAAGGGCTGCGCTGAGCACTTCCTCCAGTGTGGGAATACCAACTGGCTGCCTGTTTTAGTGAAAGCAGGGCCAAAAAAGAAGACAACCACGAGGAGGAAGAGGCAGATGCAAGAGGGAGAAGCATAAGGCGCTGGAAGTGATGTAGCGGAAACACTGCTTAGAGCAGAGAGGAAAACCAGAAAGGTTGCCTGTGCTTGGAAGGGAAAGCCAGAGGTGCAGCCTGGGAGAGGGATAGAGAAAAGAGGTGAAACAAGGCAGGCTCAGTGGGCAGGAGGGATAAAGCAATGCCAAAAAAAGGATAAAAGCAGGTAGCAGAAACTGAGACTCTTCTCCAGTGAAAATTACAGCAGGAGAGAGGCCACTGTTCTTTTGTCATCCAGCTACACTAAGAAATTCAGAAAGGAATCCTCATAGATGTAATATAACAGCCTTTTGATTGACCTGAAATTGCCAGATTATTCAAAAGCATCTTGAAATGCTGGGGCTGAGGGTGGTGGTTGGTTTTGTTAAGGCACTCTCACTTCTTGTACTGTCTTCACATCTGTGGTGTTTATGGGTAAAAATAATTCAGCACAAATATAGTTTGCGTCTGTCTTTAAGAAATCAAAGTTGTTGTGATGCTTGGGGCTGTGACAGAGAGCCTTAGAGAAGTGCAGGTAGAAAGCTGCTGCTGTAGGGAGGCAAAGAAATCTGGAGTTAAATAAAGAAACCAGCTCCAGCATCACAGTTCCACCCAGCCCCTCTCCACTGGGCTCGTGGTTAATCAGCATGTGCTCCCGACAGACCCTTCTGATATATTAATTAGCGCAGCGCCCTAACGAGGAAGGCAGAGAATTGTGTTTCAGCGGCAATAAGCCGAGCCCTTCTGTTTGTTTCAAGGCAGGCTGGCTCACACTGAGCTTTCAGCCACCGTGGCTGTAAGGGATGGAAGTGGATGGTGGAAAGCTGGAGAGCTCTGATCTCCCCGTGGAGAGAGGGGAGGCTGTGAAGGCGCTCTCCGCGTGCCGGCAGAGCAGAGCCAGCCAAAATGCGGAGCCGTCCCCCAGCAGCGCAGCAGCAGGGAGCTCTCGGGAGAATTCCTGCAGCAGCCTACTGCTTTTAAAACCTGGTCAATAAACATTAGATAAGATGGATGTTTCTTTGTCAATGAGTTCATCTGAACTTCAGTTACACGGGGCACTAGCTGGGAGACATAAAATGTTTTGTGCTGCTTTATTAAAGAGGAACTTTGATTACCTATTAAGAACTGACTGTTTTTTCTCAGTACATGAAATTCCCAATCTGTCAGTGCGGTTCAGTG
The DNA here is from genome assembly GCF_036250125.1 of Pseudopipra pipra. Classification (NCBI taxonomy): domain Eukaryota; kingdom Metazoa; phylum Chordata; class Aves; order Passeriformes; family Pipridae; genus Pseudopipra; species Pseudopipra pipra. Next base: position 5,156,476 of record NC_087551.1, on the reverse strand, counting down.
ATGAATATTTGCATCCTGAAGGGCAAAGGGCCCAGTGCTGCTGCCGAGATGCTCCAGTGTGCACAACTCCCCCCACAGCGAGGGCGCTTTCATGTCTCCTGTCTGCAGACACTGTCTGTCCAGTGTCACTTTGTGAATGGGATTTGGAGTACAACAGATGGGTTTGAATGGAAACCCAGCCCTTGGGTCTGGAAGTGGAGCACTGAGCTCCTGTTTGCAATTGGATTTGGATTTCAAAGCAACTGGAGGGTAGGAGGATGTGTTTGGGGGCGGCTTGGTGGCTCTGCTGGGATTAGGAAATTCTGCAGCATTGCCTCCCAGCCTAACCAGCTTAGTTCAGATATAGGGGACCAGGGAAGCAAAGCACAGGCAGTGCTGACCCTGAATTTGTGCTGTTTCATACTGGACCACAAACTGGCAGTTCAGCTACTTGAAAGGATACTTGGTTTTGTGACTTTGGCCAAATGACAACAGCATAAACAAAGCAGAAATGCTGCTGAGCGGTGTGATGTTGATTTGGGCTTCCCAGGACCTTCCTCTTCAGTGACTCAGGCTCTTGTCCTTCATGTACTCAGAAATGTGCACACACAAAGCATGTTCAAGCAGTCTGCTGCTGGTACATTGTCTTGCTTTTTTTAAATTATTTTTTATTAATCCCACTGAGACAAATGGTATAGATTTTACTGAAGGGGGAAAATTGCTTGTTGCTATCCAAATAATGCAACCTAACAAAATCTCAGAGGCAGAAGGTGTATCCACCTGCTATTGATCCACCTCCTCACCTGAACTTAAATGCCATAAACCTGGACAAAACACCTCTCTTCGCCCTGCAGCACAGATGATTAAAATGACTCGTTAAGGATCAAAACATGCACGAGCTCAGAGAAACCCTCCCATGCACAACCCATCAGCCCTTCCCTAGGGGCTGCAGAGCAGCACAGGGCAGCAGAGCTTTTGAGGGGTGTTGAACTGGCCACAAGTCACAGAAGCAGCAGGACTGATGAGGAATGACCTGCTCTAGGGGCTCCCATCACCTGTTGCTTTTCACAAAGCTGGTTGGAGAAAGGTGTTTCATCCTCTTAGGTATCATACGAGTTAAACATGGCACTGGGAGTTGTGTTTTTGCTTGTTGCAAGCACTGGTCCAAGGGGATAGTACAGAAAGAAAGAAAGAAGGTTATATTCAAGATCTAATTTAGACTGTAAATCCTCTGGTGATCATGGCTGATGCTCCTCTCTCTGTGCAGCTCTGAGTGCCAGGATCCTCCTCCAGAAACACGAGGTCCAGCAGCTACCGGAGGGCTGGTGTTAGTTAGCCGGTAATAGCGGCAGGAGCCACGGAGTCTGCAAAGCAAAATCAATGGAGCAAGATCTAAAAGCTGTACTAAATAACTCCTCAATAATCATAAATCTTGTTACCAACAGCTCTCACGCTGCTTTACAGTGGAGACGATGCCCTCGCTTTGCGGAGGCGGAAATTCAAGCGTCGAGGAACGAAGCGATCGTTCCTAGAGATGCAGCAGAGAAGAAAAGGGTCTGGATTTCTGGGTCGGTGTGTTATCTGCAGGGCTGCATTGCCTCCCTCCCGTGACCTGGAGAATCAGCATGGGAACAGCCTGCTGGCAATTTTCAGCTCTCTGGTGGGTGCTTTAGGGAAGCATTTCCCTCAGGGCCCTGCTGAGCAGCACTGGGCCGTGGAGATTGGCCAGGAGGATGCTGAGAGGCAGTGGAGGAGCAGGCTCGATGCAGGTCTGCCTCTTCAGCCAGAAGCCTGCCTAATGGGTTTTCCCTCTCCTCTCAACGGGTCTCTGCACATGCAGGAGAAGCAGAGACTGTTATAGAGATTTGTTTTGCAGCAGGTGATAGGAACAGCAGAGCTTGGGAGAAAATACTGCTTGTTATAACATGCAGCAGTCTGACTCCATCCCTGCTCGCTTGTCACGGCACTTATCTCAATAAAAAAGGCAGCTTTTGTCTTAACTTATTTGGAAAGCACATCAGGCAGGGGTTAGAAAATATCCTCCCCTCTGCTCTTCCCCCAGAGCCCCACACAGGGTCTGGCCCAGACCCTGCAAGAGGCAGCCTCTTCCCTGGGGTACTGGGAAATAGATAGGGAATAGATGGGAATTTGATGGACAGTAGATGCCTGATCTAAATCTGGAGTTGTGATCATCAGTGGATGGGTCAGGGCTAAGTTTCCCAGAAAGACTCTTGGTGCAGAGAGAAATTCAAGTGGAAAATCCTAAGTGGAGGAACCCAGTTTCAAGACAGAGCCTTTAACCCTCATCTTACCAGTTTGGGGGGGATTTGTTTGGGTTTTTTTGGTTTTGTTTTTTCTTTTAAATTAATATTAAAGTCTGTAGATTGATTAAACAAGTATTTACCTGATGTGAGGTAATAAGGATGCATTAACTCCTAAATCATTGCGGTGCTGGACAAGAAATCTTTCCCAGAGTGGCCTTATGGCTTCGGAGTTTGTGTTGGGGGCAAAGGAGGAAACCACAGGCTGTGACTACGCCGGTGTTTTAATGAGGATGAGGGCGAGATTTTGCAGCAAAAAAAAGATGAGGCTTTGGCTCATCGCAAGGCTTTTGCATCACCAGAGGGCAGCAGAGATTGGAAGAAAACATTGCTGCGAAAATCCTGCAGCAGTGGCCAGAACTGGGGAGGAAAATATTCCTCCTCTGTGTTGGAGTGAGCGACCCGCGGGTGGTAGGTGGGGGCAGAGGTGGGTGTGCGTCCCCCTGGTCCCTCACTGGCTGAGAAGTGCCAAGAGGTCGGCTCTGCACCGCTGCTGCTCTGGGAGGAATGCAAACAGATTTCTGTCCTTCTGGCCTGTGCCTTGCACCAGGACCTGTCAGCTGGCTGGCAGAAGGAAAACGTAGTGGATAAACATTCGCAAGGAAAGCGAAAAGCAGTTCAGATTGACATCTGTGCCCCAAGTCCTGCTCTGGGCTGCGAGGAAACTAGAGCATGCAAAATGCTTGGTCCCTCTTGCTCAGCCCAGGCAAAAGCCTCACGGAGCGATCTTTCCCCTGACAGCGACTTTTATTCTCGGCGCGTCGGCAAACCGCCCCTTTCCCTCCTCCTGCCACCACCACACCGTGCCCTCAGCCCCCAGGAGCAGACCTTTGTCTCCCTTCGCCAGCAGACGTTTCCTCCCGCCTCCAACATCACCGGCAGCTTTTCCTCTGCCCCCCTTGTTCTCTTCATGCCTTCCCCTCCACAGTTAACGGCTGTGGGTCATAAACCAGTGAAGTGATGGTGTGAGCCCGCTCACACTCCAGGTTCCAGCCCAGTTTTACCAGACAGCAAAGTGAAGGGGCTGAGTAGAGATTCATCCAGTCCCACTCCACTGGCTGCCTGCTGCCACAAACACGGGGGCTTTCCTCAAGTAATTCAGCTTTATGGATGGGGAAAGATACTTCCTGCTCCATGGTTCCCCAAAACAGGATTATTAGGGACCCAATCATTGGTATTGTAATTATTACTATTAGCTGAAATAATTCTGACTTGTTATTATTAGAAGCTCCAGCAGAAGGAAGGCACCAACACTTGCTTTTCTTTGAAGTGAATCTCTCACTGAAACAAAGCTGCCTGCTGAGGACCTGCAGGTAGATATTTGGCATATATTTGAAGGATTAAACAGCCTAAAATATCCCCCAGGCTGCTGACTGCTTTGGCACTGTGTCTTGCCTGTTCAGATGTGACTTTCAATTGTGCCTTTCACTTGTACTATTTTTTTGTTTGTTTGGTTTTGCTTAGTTTATTGCTTCCAGGCAAATTTCTGACGGTTGTCAGGACCCTGGGCAGAAAACCCAGTGAAATAGTACTGATGTCTCAGCTGCTGTAGCAAAGGCCTTTTTGAATTATATGGCTTTTTTTACTACAAAAAGAAGGAGAAGGGTGGGTTTGCCTCTCTTTGCCATGATGGTGTTTATCAGAGTGCCATCCTTCCTCCTCCTTTCCCCAAGCTTTTAGGAGGCCTTTGCAGTGCTCCTGATGAGACAAGAATGTGTGGGGAGGGACCAGGCAGCCTGTGGAAGCATGAAGGAAAGGCAGGTGATTAGATGTGGTGCTAAAGCTTGTTGGAATGGTCCAATTTTTTTTTTTCTAGTGCCTGTTCAACACAAAATTCATAAGGGGACCTTAGATCTGGACCTCCCTACAAAGAGTGAGCTCAGCACCATCTTTACCACAGTTTCTTGCTGTAGCTGAGTTTCAGACTGAAAATGTCAGTGGTTGAAGATAAACTGGAGACAGGGCTGTGGAGAGTCTCTGAGGCACATTTGGTATGTGGTACCAAGCCAGGCCCCAAGGTACAGAGTGTGAGCTAAATGACCTGCTCTGATAGACTGGGAGGCACATGGGGTTGAATGGTGCTTACTGACATCTCAGAAAACTCTTTTGAACATTCAGGCAGGTTTTTAAATCTAAGAGTCCAGGAGAGATCTTGCTTTGCCCCTCTTCCAGCACATGTGTAATGGCAAACCAAGGCTCCCCAGTGAGCACCACAACCAAATCAAAAAGAGCTCATCACTGTGGCATCACACACAAACCCACCCTTCAGCTGAGGGCTTGGTCATCCCTTGGAGTGATCCAACCACTCCCAAGCCCCTGAGACCGCTGCAAACACTCCCTGTAAACAGGCAGTAGTTAATATTCAGCCCTGACACCGAGGTGCTGCATAGTGATGGGTCAGACATGTTGTGAGCAATTGTTTGTCTTCCCTGACTGCATGAGCATGCAAATAGAGTCAAGTAAACAGAACTGCCAAAAGCCCACAGATTTGCTGTTTTAATTTTAGTGAAATGATAATTCTTAAGAGTCTGTTAGAACAGAGATATTAAGGATGGAGTTTCTTGTTTTCTTTTTATATATATATTATTATTTACAATCTTATCAGGAGCTTGAAGGAAAATGGTCAGTTTTAAAGTTTTGATCACAAAACCCATCAAAATTTTATTTGAAAGGACCATATTTCAACCTTTTTTTTTTTTACTGTTCCCCCAGCAGATCTTGCTGTGGCTGCTCAAGGCTCGCTTTAGAATTGGTTTCTGTAAGCAAAGCAACATGCATCTCTGAAATTCATTTTCACTGAATATTTTTTATATTCAGGAAAAGCTCCCTCCCACACTGCAAGCACACTGCATGAGGTGAGGAGCCTGGCCTCAGCAAATTCACTTATAAAAAGATGCAAATCAGCATTTCAAACACGGATGGTGCCTGTCAGTACACAGAGGCTTGGCTGTCAGAAGGTGGATATTCCTTGTTTACTGATAAATTAAAGTCTCTTCACCCAGGAAAGCTTTAACAGTCACATGGTGATGACAAGAAACCACTGAATGAGCAGGCTGGGAAGGGATGCCCCCAGCTCTTGGCAATTCCCAGCCAGTTCAACTGGGAAGGGGGGGGGGTCCTGCACCTTCACCAGTGTGGCCCTCTCAGCTGGGACAGGAGAAAATGGTGTGGGAAGAACAGGGACAAGCAGCTCTAGCAAGGTGAGAGGAGAGTGCTGCCAGGAGGAACCAGGACTGTGAAGGGGGGCTAAAAGGCACAAGGGGATGAAAGTCATGATGAAATGATTCTTGAGCTATTTCTTTTAAGTAATGGTTATATTTGATTTCTTCTTTTCCTCCATAGTGGATGCCAGGTCACTCAGGCCCATCAGATAATAACTGCTGACTGACATCCAGAATTAATAGGCAATTTGAAGCTACTTCTGGCTCATGTGAATGTTCCTGTTGGTCCCTCTGTAATGTTTGTAGAGCTCCACAGCAGTTCCCTGTGACATGCCAGGCTTCTTTTTTTGTCCTTAGTCACCAGGTAGGAGCTGAATTGTGAGCCCTGTGCTACAGGAGAAGAGCTGTTGGGCTGTACAGGCACTGCTGGTAGTAGGAGAAGATTTACTCACCTTATCCCTTCTGTGAGATCATACTCAGCAAACACTCTGTTATTTTATTTCACTTTTTTGTTTGTTTGTTGTTTTTGTTTTGTTTCATTTCTTCCATGAGGTCTTCAAGGTTTATAACACCAACATACCAATGATTTAGCCTTGTCCCAGTCAAGTTCATTTGGGGGGGTAGGAAGTGAAGCCCTTACTTGGGCATGAGGAGATCCTCCAGCCCTTTAAAGCCAATATAATTCCTCCATCTAAAAATCTTCCCTGATTTGTTATTACAAATGAGATGTTCCTTGGAGCCATGGCAAGGGATTTGTGGCAGTAGTAAAGCTAAATTAAATTTCCTGGGGTTCAGCCTCAAACAATTGATAAGCTGGGCTATTCAGGAGCCATTCAAAGGTTACATTAATACAGCTGTAACTGTATTAATTACCTCCACTGCACTTACAGCAGCCCAAGAATTCCACTTTGTGGAATTTTTGTCTGTTTTGCATTAGCATATGAGCACAGATTGCTGACACCAGAACAATATTTGTGTTGCAATTTGCCTTCCAGAAAAAAACAATTGAATGGTAAATGTGTTTAAAATAGGGAAGAAAAAGCACATTCGTACATTTCAGTCATAAATATGTATTTAATGAAATATATGGTAAATGGGGAAAAAATACATGCACTGGGTGTAGGAAGCCTGTAAGATAATCTGAGTACAGAGGTGAGAGGAATTTTTGTCATATGTGTTATTTTGTGCCCTTTATCTAAGCTGTTGTCATATCAAAGTGATGATTTGATGTACTCTTTGCTTAGCATGACATAACTGGTCATGTCTTCTTCCTCCTTGAACAGTGACAGCAGAGGCAAGCTGGGGAAACTCCAGAGTGGCTTAGAGAACTCTTGGGAACAGGGGAACTGCACAAAGGGATTCATTGGGCATGTTTCCACTTTGGGTAGATATGTGAGGGCTGCTGGGGTGAGGGACGTGAATGAAGTGGGGAATTACATGTGTATGAATCCAGCAGGAGCTCCAACAGGAGCACAGTGTGGGAGGGTCTTTAAAAAAACAAACAAAACCAGTACAAGACAGGCCTGCAGCAGTTGATCATTCATTTACATCTTGTCCATCAAATGTCTCTTGGTGCCCAGTTACAACCCTGCCCTGTGGTATCTGATGACTTTAAGAGTCTCCTAATCAGCACAGGGAATTCCCACATAACAAGGGGCCTTTGAACCACACTCCAGAGCTAAAGAACTGAGTTTTGAGCTGATAAATGTGTGCCAGTAGTATCTACAACGGCAATTCCCAGCCCTGACTAATTTCACGTGTTTTGCAAGGGAACTTAGGGCAGCACATGCAGGGAATGGGGGATGAGCAGTGGAATTGCCTGGGCTCTGCAGTGGAGAGGTACGTGAAGCACTCTGGAGTGGTAAAAGCAGCCAGCCTGAGGTACTTGTGTTAGTTTGAAACAATACTTGAAGGCTTCACAAATGTCTTGAACTTCAAAGGCAAATCACAAAGGATGACTAAGGTTAGATTACAGCCTGATGGCGAACCAAAAGTAGCATACAACTCCTCCGGCCTTAGGTTGTGTACATGTGCCTAGTTCATCTTTCCTTTCCCTTTCAGCGTTGCTGCTGTTTGTCTGCTTAACCTTTCTGCTTTGGTTTCTTCCTTTGATTTATTTTTCACTTGAGCTACCCATCTCAAGAGATTGAGTCAGAGTCATAATCTGTTTGAACTCCTACCTGCAAATTTCCTTGTTCTCGGTACATTTTCTGACACACAACTGATTCAGCTTCCCAGAAGGATCTCTCACTCGGGAGAGTGGAGCTTTGCTCTCTGTTACCAAGGTCTCTCTCTCTCTCTGACTATCCCTTGGTACCCTTTAAAACCATCCACCACATGATCACTCAGCTTTTCCATAACCAGTCCATTAGCACAGTCTCTTTCCTTCTCTCACAGCTTGCTTCCAGCTTCTGTTCAACATCCTTCCTTCTGCTGGCATCTGTTTTAAGTTCTGGAGCTTTATCCCTCGACTCTCCTTGTGATATCTGCTTTCACATCCCTAAAATCTTTCTTTGCTGCTATTGTTGCTTCATGCAACAGACTCCTACTCCACTTCTGATGCACAAGGGAGAGTCTCTAAACACATCCTCACTGCCACCCTTAAGGACAGCCTTGAAAGATGCTTCTTGACTCCAGACAAGCCCCTCTGTTTGCTCCAATTCTGCCTCTGGGCTACTGAATGAGCACCTGAATGAGTTGACTAGTCATGCAAAAATGTTTTCCAAGCAGGAGACAGCCCCTGCTGCTGCCCAGGTTAGCCTGTTCCCTGTGCATTCCAGTTCTCTTCCACCTGCTCACAGCTGCCCTGGTGAACATAGCCAGCAGAAAATGGTCTGTACCTTAATGCAGCAGGAGTTCCTAAGTGTGGAGAACTCCATGCAGCGAGGAGAGCTGAGGAACTGGCTCTAAGAGCAGAGAGCTCTCCCAGCTAATCCCCACACCAGAACTCTGCCAGAGACACAAGAGCTTTTCTGCAGCTGATGTATCGTGCACTTGGCACACGCTGATCACACAACTGACATGTGTCCGTCACACACAAATCATGCCACAATCACGACTGCCCAGCCCAGAGAGGCCTCAGGGAGCAGGAGCAGGCACAGGCCTGGTGGGCACAAGCACTGGGGAGCCACAGGGTCCTGCCTGTCTGTTCGGGCAGCCCCAGTTCTTGCCCACACCCCCATCCCGCGGGCAGTCCCAGCTGTGCCCACGCCTCCCGCACACAGAAGGTCACGCCAGGCTCCTTGTCACAGCAGTGTATTAAGGCCCGTGTGCGGGTTGAGGCGGGTCCCGTGACGCAGCAAGGGGGTCTCGTTGGGGTGGGAGGGAGCCGGGTGCTGCAGTGTTTCCCCAGCAAGGGCGGGGAGGAGGCTGTCCCCTCGTGGGGATGTCTCTGTGTCCCAGTTCTTCTGTGTCCTGTTGCGAGCTGACGTGCTCTGTTCCAGCAGAGGTGGATGCAGTGGTCTGGCAGGACGGAAGGAGGGAGCAGAGCCCGGGGGTCGCCAGGGGCTCCTGGGTGCTCCCCGGGGCGGTGGCACAGGCACCTTAGCCAGGGGACAGCCCCTAATCGGCGGCAGAGCTGCCTGGGGCCAAGCAGCCTGGGGCGGAGCTTCCTGGGGTTGAGCGTCCTCGGGCTGCCCGACCAGGTGAAGGAGCCACGGCAGATCCTGGCTCCCGGCAGAGCAGCCCGGGGCTCCCCGGAGAGGTGGTAGAAGCACCCCATCCAGGGGATGGCTACTGACTGGGGGCAGAGCTGCCTGGGGCTGTCCAAACGGGTGATTGAGCCCTGGCAGCCCCTGGCTCCTGGCAGAACAGTCCGGGGGTTGCCGGGGGCTGCTGGGGGCTCCCTGGGGCGGTGGCACAGGCACCCGATCCAGGGCATGGCAACTGACTGGGGGCAGAACTGCCTGGGGCTGAGCTTCCTGGGGCTGAGCAGCTTCCTGGGGCTCAGTTTCCTGAGGCTGCACAACCAGGTGAAGGAGCCAGGGCAGCTCCTGGCTCCCAGCAGCGCAGTCCGGAGGCTGTGGCGGTGCTGCAGGGGCAGAGCTGGGGGTGCAGCAGCTGCTCTGTTGCCTCAGAGGAGGCAGCTTCCGCTGTGGCACTCTCGGCTGGGGCGCCTGTGTGGCTCTGCCCTCTGAGGACACGGGGGGCCGGGGGACATTGGCTGTACTGGTGGGGGGCTTTTCCTGTAATCGACGCTTTGCTGGCCGGGGCTTCTTCAGGGAACAGCCTTCGACCGTCAGATTTATCCCCACAGCCGGACGCGGGGGCGCAGCTGCCTGCAGGGAGACAGAACAGGGAGCGGGGGCTTGTGGTGCCTGGGAGGTGCCTGCCTCCCTAGTCCCCCAGCCTACCTCCTTGTAGATGAGCTCAAAGGCGCCAGTGGGACAGCTGGGGTCGTCCTTGCGGTCGAGCACGAGGCGCAGCGTGTCCCGCTGGACGTTGGCGCAGAGCCGTCGGGTCACGGCCGAGGAGGGGCTCATGGTGGGGCAGGAGTTGATCTCCAGCAGCCAGGGCTGGCAGTCCTCCCCCACGAGAAAGTCGGCCCCAAAGAGCTCAAAGCTGCCCTTGCGGAAGCTCATGTGGTCGTGGGCGCAGCGCAGGGAGTTCAGTATCGCTGCCTTCATGCCGGGCACCATCACCTGATGCCAAGCATCCGCCCGCCCCAGCCGTGCCAGGTATGCCTGGAATTGCCGGCTGGACCAGACCCTGCTGGGGGGCACGCGGGGGTCCTGGTGAGGTGACGTCTTGTACTGCTTCTGGACAGAGACGTTGCAGAGGTGCCTGGAACTGGGGCGGGGAGAGCGGGGCTGGGTCAGTGGGTGCCGGGGTGCCGGCGTGTGGGGAGCCGGGGTGGGGGACACTCACTGCTCCAGGTGGCGCAGGGAGAAGGGCTGGGAGCAGAAGCGCAGGTAGCAGTCTTGGTAGAACCAGACGGTCAGGGGATTCCCATCAGTGACCAGGAACCACTGCCGGATGTCGAATTTGGTGCCGAAGATGGTGAGCGGCCGCTCCACGTACTTCTGCACCACCCACTCGCACGCCCGCGCCGAGGGGGTCGTGGAGCTTCGCGCCTGCTGCAGCACCTCCTCCAGCCGCGTCGCGCAGACGATCCCTGGGGAACATAGCGGTGGTGAGGCCCCTCCTCAGTGGGGAGCCTGTGTATGCCCCGTGCTTCCCCCAGCCTTACCCCTGCCTCGGGATTTGGCGCTGGGCTTGAGGATCCAGATGTTGAGATCGCCCTCTACGCCGAACTGCGGCAGCTGCTCCGCCAGGCGCCGCAGCAGGTCCTGGCACCGCTCCCGCTGTGCCCCGCTCAGCGCCAGTCCGGCCCCCTCACTGTGGGGGGACACGGGGGGCTCAGCACCAGCCCCACCACGGTGCCCTCCACGACCCCCATCCCGCTCAGCACTCACTGTGCCGCGCGGTAGTAATCCTGCAGGAAGCAGTTCCAGTCGATGCACGTCCTGCAGGGGGACGGGGTCTTCCTGTCGATGTCCTGGTGCTCCAGGACACTCAGGTGCTGCTCGCAGACCTCCAGGGCCTCCTCTGCCAGCCGGGAGGGAGAGGAGAGGGAGGACCCTGGCCCTTCTGTGGATGGCACGGGGTGAGAGATGTGGCTCCTGTGCCAGCCTTGGAGTCAAAGCACAGAACCTCCCTGTGGGACGGGTGGCGTTGGGTACACGGGGATGGGGCAGGGGGCAGAACACCCATAAGGTGGGCTATAATGTGGGCTGTAACCATAAGGAGGGTGTGGGGGATCCCAAGCCACAGCCAGGAGCAGCTCAGCCCCCAGACGCATCTCTAGCCCAGAACTTCTTGTTGTCCACCTGACCCAGCTCCATGCACTAACCTGGCCCCTTGCTGGATTTTGGGGGCTGCTCCGTCCTCACCAGCCTGTCCCCAGCCTTCTTCAGAGCCAGTTTGAGCAGGCTGCGAGCTGCCGTCAGGCGGAAATCCTCTGCAAGAGGGAGACATCATCCCCAACCAGTCCTGCATGGCACTGGGAGCACGAGGGGGAGCAGGACAGCAGCAGCCTCAAGCTCACCAATGAAAGCTTCCCGCTCCTCCCTGGTCCCCAGCCGGTAGCACCGGGGGAAAAAGGTGTTGGGGTCGGCTTGCGCGAACCAGGGCAGGTTTTGCAGGCTGAGGCACAGCCCCTCCTGTTTAGAGAAGGTTGTTAATCCTTGCTGGACACCCCCGTTCCTTGTGTTGCCCCTCTCCAAGGCTTCCAGGCTCCCACCTTGGTGCTGAGGGCATTCACCCAGTGATAGCGGTTCACCACCTCGATCCTCTGCAGCAGCTCCTGGTCAATGGAACTAAGGCGGATGGTCCACAGGAAGTTTGGCACCTGGTCCCGCACCAGGTAGGACTGTGGGAGAGAAGTGGCCAGGGTGGGACAGGGAGCCCTCATCCCATTCTCGTCCCTTGCCCCAGGCTGTGCCCTGCGCCTGGAGCTCCCAGGGGAAGGGTGTGGGGGGCTGAGGCAGAGCTCAGCCCCAGCCCTATCAGCTAACCATGAGGTCATGGATTTCATCGGAGTCCTCATAATCTTCATCTTCCTCTTCCTTTTCCTCCTTCACCTCCTCATTGCGTGGCCATGGGTAGTGCAGGGGCTCTGTGGACCCCAGGGAAGGCTGCGCCCCACCACGTGGGTTCAGCACTGCCTCCCCCTGCTCATCACCATCATCACTTGGCTCTGTCTCCGGCTGCTGTTTCTTTTGGCCGCCAAGCTGCTGCTTCAGCCGTCTGCCCTCGCGGGGGAGCTTCCTCTCCACCCAGCCCCGAGCCCGGAGCAGGGAACGGATGACGGGGTAGGGGCCCCGCACCGCGAAGATCTTCTTCTCCTGCACAGAGACCAGAGAGCTCAGCCTGCCCCACCCTAGTCCCTCCAGCTCAGCTCTCCTGAGCCAGAAATGCCCAAATGCAAGTGCATGGCGTTTTGAGGGGGGTGAAATCAGGCTCCTCACCTTAATGGCCTTCTCCACACGCCGCTTGGCTTTCCTGAGCAGCGCAGCGTCGACCGAGCGCTGGCGCCCATTGTGGTGGCCGGTGGTGGCAGCTGCCACCTGCCCCGTGAGGAGAGCCCCGTCGGAGCCCACAGGCCCCGCTGGGCAGGCAGGGAGGGGGAGAAGATCCTGACCTGTCTGCCTCTCCCTCGCTGAGCTTGGGGCCCCTGACATGGCATTCCCTGACCTGCCGAGCTTCACCCCCGTGTCCCAACTGCACTGCCCAGCCCCAGGATGCCCTGCTGTGCCCCTGTCCCCAGCCTGCTGTCCCTGGAGGTGGCTGGGGTGTCACTTGCTCAAGTGCTGACCCTGGCTCTGGGGCTGTGGGCCTGCAGTACTGCTCTCTCTGTGACACTGTCCCATGGCACCCTGATGGTGAGGGGAGCTGTGGGTGGCTTTGCGTCTTCCAGGCCAAGCAGGTCGTCCTGTTCCCTGGTCCCACTGGTGTCCAGCGCAGGACATGGCCTCCCCAACCCCAGCACCACTGTGATGTCACAGTCCCAGCCTCCAGGAGGAGGAAGTAGGTGAGCTCTCCTTGGGGGTTGGAGTGGATGATCTCCAGAGGTTCCTTCCAACCCTAACAATTCTGTGACTCTACAGGCAGCTCGAAGCAGCCTCAAAGCCAAAAGCCCTGGTTCTTGTGGGGGGGTTTAACTACCCCGAGAGCTGCTGGAGAAACAACGCAGCAAAGCACAGACAGTCCAGGAGGTTCCCTGAAAGCTTTGATGCCCATTTCCTGTCACAGGTAGCGGATGATCCCACAAGGAATGGTGTGCTGCTTGACCTCATACTAATAACCAGGAAGAGATGTGAAGGCTTTGAACTCTCCTGGCTAATCCCCATGACAGAACTCTGCCAGAAATACAGTTCTACCCTACAGGATGAGTTATAATTTCTGACTGTGCTGCTTGATTTTATTTTGATGGCTACTCTTTAGCAAATTGCCCCTTTTACTCTCCTTTCAGAGATGCTGTTGTATTTACAATTGTTCATGGGCTCCTTGCCCACACTGCCTTCTACGACTTAAGCGACACTATTTTTGTTATTTACAGTCATCTGCAGCCAGCAAAAGTTTTATGCTGACAGACAAAAATCATACACTGATATTAAGAGTTCCAAGAGAGCTGAAACTTGAAATGGTATCTCAGTTGCCTGTGAAGTCCTTATACTGAACTGTTACAATGCTACACCTAGTAGGATATTTTCTCTGTCTAACAGCTTGTCATAAACTACTCATGCACGACCAGGTTCATACAAATAATATGGTCAGTAGCGACATTTGAAACTAGTATCTCTCTAGATACGGCTCCTTGCTTTGCATTTGCCTTGGTTATCTCCTAAATAGCCCATGTGCATGTGCAGCTGGAGTTAAAAAGGGATTACTGGTTGTAAATGCTGAACTTTCTGTTGCCTCTGCACACAACCAATTACCTGTCTTAGGTAATTACTGAATTATGTCTTCATACCTATATATTTAAAGTAAAAGGGTAATGTATCTTCCAGGAAGAAGTTTTATGCTGGGATAGAAAACAGCCTTATAAAGCCAGACCCTTACAAAGGACACGTGTGTGTCACAACAGCAGCTATTCCATGGAGTATGCTGAGCTGGCTCCAAGACTTGGAATCACATGAGGATAAACCTTTTACCAGACTAAGCCCTTAACAAAAGATCATATGTAAGCAACATATTCTATAGAGGAAAAACTTGATATGATTTTCTTTTATTGTAACCGAGACATATTTCCTGAGCACTGCATGATTCCTTCCCTGCAGAGGAGTAGCCTTTTAGATCTTTGTCTCCTAAAAATACATGCTGAAATAGGTTCTTCCAGCTGGTGGGCTTAATCCTTAAATTTTCTATTAAAGAGGGTTGTAAAGCCTTCTAAGTGACCACAAATAGCAGCACGTTCACGGAGGAATTCTTGCTTTCTTACAAGCTCCAGTGTTGCAGCATCAGGGCTCCATAGCTACAAAATAAAGATATTTGTAGTTAATTGAGATGTGAATTCTGCAACAGGAACAGTAAGAAGGTACTGTGAGCCAAACTGAGCCATATTCTAGCACTCCTTTGCACTTGAGACATAGAAGAGAACTAGTGTGGCCTCCCAGCAGAAGATGTGACAACAATTTGTGTATGAATAAGCAGGGCATTCTCTTATTGTCACTTCCAATCTATAACATGCCATGGGCTCACATTACAGATAATGTGGGAAAGATCTCAAGGTAATTATTTAAAATTACTGACTCAGGCCCACAATCCTCAGAGTGAAAAATAGTAATTAGCCGTAGAGTCACAGGCAATGCAGCCTCAGTCCCCTGAGACCATGGCAGAAACCAGCACAAATCAGGGTTAGGGAAATGATAAACAAACTCCAAACACAACTCCTCAGCCAGAAATAGTTTTCTTTTCCTTTTGAAGGAGAAAAAAATTATATTAAAAACAAACCTCTCTGCGATCATCTTTTTCTCAGTTATTTGTGAGTATTAACAAGTCCCTGACAGAGGTGTTGTATTTCCAGTATTCTGACTCTAGGAAGCAAGTGTTTAGTGTACTGTGATCCATCCAGTTCAGTAACTGTCACTGACATAATTCATGTGATAACTAATCAAGAAGTTGGGGCTCGTCCTATGCACAGACTCCTATCCTTTAAAAGTAGGAGTGTGAAAATCCATACCACGAATGTAGCTGCGTTTGTATTTTACTGTGAGTCCTGTAAACTTTAACCCTGTTTTGAAATCTGATAAGAGCTTGATTTCCACAATAATTTGTTATGTGTATTTATATAATACATATCCATGAACTCTTTAGTTTACCTTTGTTTTGTGGCCACCTCCCCAGCCTGTGGCACATCATCTCTAAGACGGTTGAATTGGTAAGTCATTTCATTGTGAAGTCATGGATTGTTCTGGATTTTGATCTCAGCAAGGCCTACCTTTAAATTAACATGAAACTGCCCTCGTATTTTGCTGCTGTACTTACCTTTCTGGGTTTGAAGCTGATGTCATCTTTGTTCCTCTCTTTTGTTACCAAAGGCTTCCGAGCACTGGCCTTTCGGGAACGCAGTGTCAGTTCAGGAACAGGTTTTTCTACAGCTGGCGGAGGTACCTCTGGAGACTGGAAGAGAAATTCTCAGCTATACCAACACATCGTGCTCAGAAGCCAGACACACATCCTGCATCTTCTGAAGCTCTTCTGCAATCTCCTTGCTGTGAGTGTAATTTTCTTAATCCATCCAGAATCTGTTTCTCTTAAAGCTGATATTATTTTTTAAAACCAAAAATTGCGAGGGCAAACCTTTTGAAAGGTAAAGGATTCTTCTCCTCTTTGGGCACTAAACCATTAACTGCTCTTTATGACACACAAGACAGTCACCTCCTACTGCTGGTGACTCCATCCTCTGCCAGGTGATAAATAAACAAGCCCCTAAGGTCTTCCTCCTGCCTGTGAAAGCCATGTAGATACAATTGCATTTTCTGCCCAAATAACATCCTGGGTCTGACTAACAAGAATCAGGAAGGTCCCATCCACAATAAGACAACCAGGATGTGGTCATGGAGGCTTAGCTTGGGAACCAGGGCAGTGCTGAGGTACTTGAGGATCCCTGGGGAGTGCAAGAAAAGCACCCAGAAATAAAACAGGCAAATGTCAGTGTGGGATTTGAGAAACAGGACTCAGGTCAGCAGCTGAAATGGGAAGTCAAAAAGCTTGGTATCACCTCAGTGAATTCCATTAGCAGAATGAAAAGACCTTTTCATCAATTTGAAGGGCCTTGTTCTTATCTTGAGAAGAAACAGGTGCTCCTTTCAGGCATTATGGTTACCAGTTGTTCAGTGTTTACCACAACAGAGCTGGATGATCATAAACTTCAGGAGGAGGGAAAAAGAACAGGAACTATCTTTCTGTGTCCTGTCAGTGATATGGGGAATAATTCTTATGTGGGTCTGGGGAAGTCATGAACTTTGTATAATTAGCAAGACAAAATTTTAATTGATGAACAAGTACTAGTACTGACAAGAACAGGTACTGGCATCTGAAAATACTTTAACAAAGCAGCCTGATCTATAGCTTTAGAGAGAAATGGATGGCAAAGAAAGACAGAAGCACTCTACTAACTACTAGCAAATCAGTCCTTTGTTACTATCTCTCATACCTCTTTTTTCTCTGATGACTTTGGCTTCCCACCTTTTGCCGTCTTTGCTTCTTCTTCTGGTTCTGCCAAATTATCCATAAGATTTTCGAGCAGGTCAATTATTTTAGCATTGTCAAATACTCTGGCAATATCAAGAGCATTCTTTCCTGTATTTAAAAACATAAATACCCATATAAACCATGAAAATCAACGTTAGCACTTGTTATTGCAATTTTATAATGACAGTACAGTCAACTGAATTTAATTTGGCTACTATTTTATTGATTATTTTATTAATTCCATGTGCCAGCAGTGTGCCTGACATTGGTGTGAGGGCCAGCAGTCATCAGCATTACTTGCAGAAGTAAGACCTTGCAGAAACAAGCCTTGAAACCCAATATTGCAGGAATTCTTGGAGTGGTTGCTTTGTTCTTAATGTCCTGACATTTGCAGCTTAATATACTGGTCCTGCAAGTTGTCATTTTGATCTCTGAGATCATTTAGCACTAGGAAATGGCTGGCACAGTACAAGGATAGGAATGCAGACCAAGTTATTGTAGCTATCTCCTTCCTGGAGCTGGCAAGGGAAAGCCCCAAGTTTAAATGGGACTGAACACCTTCAGTGCTTAATAAAGGGAAAAAAGCCTCTCCTGGATCTATGAGATTCTGTGGCTGTAAATTACTGTGAGAGTGAACTGCTGTGTGACTCAGAACTCCACATGGAACCAGAAATAAGGAATATACATCCCTTCTACTGGCAGGGTTTCACCTAGTAGGTATTTTGGCAAGGGAAGTCTCATTGTGGGGCAATGTTTCTTCCTATGCTGGAGCAAGAGCTGCAAATGGGATGAATGTTAACTGTTTAAATTACTGTGGAAACAGGGGCAATGACACTGAATGAGGGATCTGCTGTGAGGAGGCAACATTTCAGTATCAGTTCAGATTTGTTTTCTCAGGGAGTAATATTTATGTAGAGCAGCAGGGAATTTTTTTAACCAGAGCTGTCTATGCCTAAAAATAAATCACTTAAATGGGTGGCAAAGTATACACTGGCCACAACTGAAATCTAATTTTCCCTCAAATAATAATAATAATTAGATAGAATGTTTTCATTAAAGCCACTTATAACTCTGTATGTATCTTCTGAGGAGCAGCAGCCTCCTTAATTGTGTAATTAATTATGTTACTTTATTTTCTAGATGCATAAAACCCAGGAAAGCTGACTATTTACAACAGTGATTCCACACTGTAGAAAACTAATTGAACCCATTACCTTCATCCTGATCCTGATAGCAGTCCTAAATTCAGAATGCTTATACAAAGTGTTCCAAGAACTCAGTGTTTTTAATACAGAAACAGCCTTTTTTGGAGACATTGATATTTACCATTGCTGTTTGTAATTTGGATGTTGGCACCTGCAGTGATTAAAAAGTAGACCATGTCCAGCCTGCAGGCCTCGATGGCTCTCATCAGTGGGGTGGTGTTGCCTATTCCAAGGGCATCCACTGCTGCTCCAGCCTTCACCAGCAGCTCAGCAATATCCAGGTGTCCATTAGAGCAAGCGTGATGCAGAGGGGTCCACAGGAAATTGTCTGTCATGTTTACATCAGCCCTGCAAAAGAGTAAGAGCAGTTGTGGCAGGTGAAGCTCTCTAATGGCTAAAATAACATCCCCAGCTCCAAGGACAATCCATGGGAACTGCCCACTGCCATGGCAAATTCCATGTCAATGGCTGTGTTCGTATTGCTACTCTGAAACCATTTGGGTCTCTGATGTAGAGCTTCTCATGGAATATTAATTGTAGGAGTGTGTCTGGGTGTGACCGTGTCCCACTCCAAGCCAACACAGTGTCCTCTATGTGGAGGTTTTCACAGGGGCAGGAAAAACAACAGGCATTCAGACACCTCAGTCCTGTAACATGCTGCTAGTGTTTGTGCTCCAGCTGCACTGGGAATGGCAGAGAGCAGATTAAGGAATTCAAAAAAGTGTGTTTCTGGGCCAAGAACAGGTGCTACAAAACGTGGCAACGCTGCCTAATGTGTGGATGTGCCGAGTTCATCTGCACAAGATGTTCAACTCTCCCTTTCCTTTCCCTGTTGCTGCCCTCTGCCTGCTTCATTTCTGCCTGCTTCATTTCTGTTCACTGGCTTCTCCCTCTGACAAATGAGATACAGAAGCTCTGCCTCAGAAATCTGAGCATTGGAAACTTTCTCAGCTACTGGGTCACTGTACTAGATCTGTTTCTGCTCCCAAATCAAAATTGGGATGTTCTGGAGGATGCAAGGGCTAGTTCAGGGGAGATATTTGCAATATGCTGGGATGAATTGATGAAGGGATGAAGAGGAAAAGCATTAACAGCCCTAGAGGTCCTGAACTGAGTTAAGGTCACTGTCCCACTTACTCTGTGGTCAAAAAGCTGC
Organism: Pseudopipra pipra; assembly: GCF_036250125.1. NCBI lineage: Eukaryota > Metazoa > Chordata > Aves > Passeriformes > Pipridae > Pseudopipra > Pseudopipra pipra. The sequence continues at coordinate 5,137,458 of NC_087551.1, read as the reverse complement.
TGTCTTCCCAAAAGACAGGGAGGGAGAGGGAAGAAAAAATATAGGAGAAGCTGCTTCCAGAGATAGCTTTTTGCTCTTCAGGTCAGGTGATTAATATTGAAGTCTAGAGAAAAGCACAGATACCTCTGTTCTTCTTTCCTTGTTTAAATTTTTAATCTCTTTCAGAATTCTACCTCTGGTGAGATCTTATCACAGAAAATTCCCCCAACCCCTGACTTTTACCTTTGTTATCTTTCAGTTGCTGAGCTGTTATGGTTTATTTGTATGCAGTTTCCCTTTCCTTCATATTTCTCATTAAGATAAGCTGTTCCAGTTATTCCACTTTCTCTCTCAACCCAACCTCCATGCCTGTACTCAGACTCTGTCTGCCCCTAAATCCTTCTTTCTAACTTCATTCTTTCAGAAACAAACTGATCAATGGGAACAGGCAGCACTGACTTAAAAATTCTTCAGTGTTTTCTCTGATCAAGCACTGAGTTTATCTTTAGCCCGAATTTCATTTACTTCTGAGTCTTTCTGGAGCAAGATAGAAAGTAGATACCACCAATTTGTGTTTAAACCTTGGAATTTTCTATAGTTCTGGAAAAATATGTTTTGTTTTCTACTCTGTATGTGTTTGTGATACTGTACTGAAAAGGTTATACTGTAAAAAGGATTTGAATGCCCATGCCAAACTGAAAGTCCATGCTGCTGAGAGATGCAAAGCAAAACACTACTGGTAACTTTCCTCTCCATTTTCATTTCTGTCAATTTATAAATCTCAGAAGTGGTACTATTTTTTTAAGCTAAGCTATTACGTTTCTAGGTCTCACTGTTAAATATGATGTGACTCCAGTGCTGTCTAGTGAGGCTTGCTAAAAGTAGTGGAGATTAATTTGGTAGATTAATTTGGTAGCTGTTACATCTTTATCTTTGGAAAACCTGAATATACACATTACACAACTTCCCATATGCTCCAGGAATGTCAGTGTAATTACCAGGGTGTGTAAAGATCCACGTGCTGTTAATCTTTGCAGGAACCAGAGCAACAACCACAGTCACTTACCCTGAGATATTAATGTTAAAAATAACTCTATCTATGGGTAAAGAACAAAGTTAACATAAATATCTTTGAAAAATGTTCATTTAAGCATTTATGTGAATGACTGTAGGACTACAGCAGTGTGACATTAAGAAGAGATTATGCTATTACACAAGTATAACTGGAAATTGCTTTCATTTTTAAGCCATCATTGAGATTTTTCCCAAGTGTGTCTGTAGGCTACAAAATTGCTGAAGCACTTCTAAAGTGAGGAACAGACTAAATAGCAACAGGGGCTTCTGGTGTAAATCCTGCTGCCTCAGCTGCAGAGGAAAGTGATTATAAGGCCTAAAACATCTGCATGCAAAGGCCCTGGCACGTGGAACAGGGAAGTCCGGGGTCACCTTGATGATTTCAGGCAAGCCACTTCAGCCAGATTTCCCCAGAATCATTCACCCAATTTTGGGTGTTCAGCTTTGAGGATGCAGTGCTTGAGACACAGGCATGAACTAACAGCAGTTCCAACAGAACTCTGCAGCTGACCAAAGGTCAACAGCCCAGACACAGAAAGTTTCAGGCCTGGGGAACTTACCTCTTGGGTGCTTCCACTCCCCTGTTAGTAAAAGGTGAAAAGTAATACACTAAACTTCTGTGAAGTGGGATCTTAGGGAACCAACTTTAATATTAAACGTTATATAAGCAAAAAACCAAACCTGTTGCATACTGGAAATGTATGCTTTTGAAAACCTTTCCAATATAGCAATTAAACTGAAATCATCTTACCCCTTTTCCAGAAGAAGCTCCACAAGGACCACGTTCCCACTTGCACACGCAACCATCAAAGGTGTTTTGTAATATCTATCTTTTATGTCAACTGGCACACCCTCCTCAAATGCCTTCTGCAGGGACACGATGTCTCCTGCTCTGACAAGGTAGTTAATATCCAGGTACGTTTTCCTTGGCTCCTCCAGGTACCAGACACGGTCGTCGTGCACGGGGTGGGCAGAGGGGTGGTCCCGTTTAAATCTCTCCTCATCAGGAATGTTTGGAAAAGCCTCAACCAGGTACACAGGGAAGCCCTCTTCCCCACGAGGATATTCCCTCTTCGGAATGACACAGACCGGCACAGGGAGGCCTTTTTTGCCTTTTGCTTTCGCCCCCTTTTTCTGCTTCTTCGCTTTGGGCCCAAAGGACGACATGAGAAAGTTTTTGTCCAGGTATTTGGAGCCTTTAAAAAACTCGTCGAGGTTGATCCTGTCGGGCTGCACTTCATGCATTTTAGCAATATTTTCCATTTCTTCAGCACCCAGGAAGCTCCACCGCTTCTGAATTACGGATACAAAGTCAGCTCTGGTCACCATCCCATCTTCTTGGAGGAGAGCCTCAAACTCCTTGCGGAGGGAATCCTCGTGCTCCAAGGACCAGTCGTACAGCTTCAGGTACCAGGCAGAGACCTCTTCCTCGGGGGATAAGGTTTTTTTAAAGCCTTTTTCAATTTTACGCAAAATGGTTACTGCTGCTTTAAAACCGCCGTTCTTGGCAGCCTCTCTTGGGGTCAGATGTAACAGGTTTCTCCAGGTAGGATCACAGCCTAAAATATGGACACAATTTAGCTGATAGTGGAGTGGAATTCCCAATTATGTCACGTAAGAAACTTGTGATGTACAGGCAACTCAGTGCCACAGGTCTGCAATTTTATACTGTTTTAACTATAAGTAGCCATAGTAGGTGGAACCACATCATTGATCCCAGACTGGAAGGTCAGCCACATGTCCATATTTTTTTCCCAGTGGGAGAAGCACTGAGCAACCCATGCTCTGTTTATCCATGCACTCATGAATATGTATAGAAAGGCAGAAGTTCAGTGGAAACTTTACATTTTTACTTAGTGGTAAGCAAGGTTAAGAAGAAACAAACAAAGGTGAAAATATCATTCAGTGTTCTATACCCTAACATTACAATTTGGCAATGGATCAGTTTGAATCACAGGAACAGAACACAGGATTTTTCATGGTCCTCTTCAATCAAAGCTGGAAGTACTATGATCATCTGATTAAGTCAGGAAGGGATTACAGCTGCTTTGGAGTTTGTTTCAATACCCACGGGCATGGAGTTTTCTTCCTGACTACACAGAGATTTTTGTTTTATATTGTCAGCAAAGCAAAAATTTATTTTCTATTGGAAATTTCAATGCAATACATCTAAAAACAACTAAAATCAGAACTACTTAATACTGTCCAATACAACCCCCTGATGTTGCTGCTGCTTTCTTTGAGAAACATTTTCTCACCCACATGAGATAGTAGCCTCTGTCAGGCACTTCTTAATGAGAACCACATTTGCCACATGGTACCCGAGCAACAAGTCCTTCAGAGATGCCCAAATGAAACCTTTCCTTTAGCACAGAAATAGAATAGAGATGATAGTTGCAAAGTAACTTATTTTTAATGTACCTCTTTGTCCTATATACTTGCAGCAATCTACAAATCCTCCCTCTGCAGCATAATGAAGTGGCGTGTTCCCATTCATAGCAATAAGTTTCAAGTCTCCATTATAAGCTGAAATAGACTTCAGAATCTAGAAAAACAAAGTACCACCAAAAATCTTGTCTGTTTGTTAAGGTGGGAAAACGTGAGATTAATTTACAAATAAATGCAATATCATATATTCCCATTTTACACAGCAAAGCTCTAGCCCATGTCCAGCTGATCGATGCACATGTAACATTAATGTTTTCTATAGTATTATGCCTATTTAACTGAGGAAACAAAAACCCTGGGCAGTTGTAAACTCCAAGGACAATCTCCATTCCTGCCAGCTCACTGTAGGCCACTCTCTGGCCTATCTATCACTGCTGGATTCCTTTGGTACTTAAAAAGAAGCTGCTTTTGATTGCTGATTATTATGCTTCGATCAGCTGAGATACTGGACTCAACCCCCTCCCGCCCCCAAGACTTTGCTTTAACACCACAAATGATGATACCTCAAAAAAGCCTCCTTTGGCTGCAAAATGTGCAGCACTGTGTCTCTCAAAGTCAAACAGGTTCACATCAGCTCCTCTGGCGAGCAGAGCACGCACCACCTCGACAGCACCTTCCCTTGCAGCCTCCATCACAGCCGTGCGACCCGTGGCCTGCCAGGCAGCAAGACAACATTCAGCATTTCTTCCTCCAGGCTGGAACAATATGATCTGATTGTTGCAAGGTTGCATAAAACTGAAAGTCTCCTCTTAGCCACTACTGGGAAAAGGAGACAAGTCTCATAGTTTCAAAGGCACTGCAGGTAAGCTTTAAGAATCAAGTCATGGTGCTGCTAAGATATGAGTAGTCAAATCCCAGCAACTCAAGTACATTGGTAGCTTGAGTGCCTTGAATAGTGCCCATGAAAATCAATTCCTTGGTTAAGGAATCCTTTATTCTGTGTGCATGTTCTCATGCATATTTACAAAATTTGACACAAAATACCATTTCAGCTTATGAAATATGGAGCTATGGCTGGAGGAGTGCTATGGGGAAGGCAGAGCAATCGGAATTTCACTGCTGTTTTGTGAGGAAAAGTTCACGCTCAAATACATTAATGATTTGTCTTTTTCTAGATAATGATGTATGTTTGTGTTTAGCAGAATCTGTTTTCTTTATGATGGCTGACTTTGGCAGATCTGGTGACCTTCCCAAAAACACAGCACATCTTGGATGAGGGATAACCTGCTATTATCATGTTGGCCCACAGCAACACTTGCCACTCTAGAGAGGGGCAAAGAGAGCAGTGATCCATGGATTTTGTTCCATTGAACCAAACATTCTTCCCTGATATCTGTCTTTGCCAGCCAAGCAAACCATTCCTGTTATATGACCAGGATACTGCAAAACCAGAACCAAAGGAAAAGCCTTGAATAACATTAAGGGAAAGCTCCAGCTTCTAGACTTACCAACAGCACAGAGCTTCAGTCCATCAGATCTTTGTTAAATTAAGGAACCAAACAAGTAAGTCATTAAGACATACAAAAGAGAGATAAGTTTCTAATGTCTCATCCCTGCCTTGATTCCCCATCAGGTTGTTCCTGCTGGACTCACCTTTTAGTGAATATTATTTGAACTCTGAAAACCTGAGGGCACAATGAGGCAAAGTGCAGATCAGCACTGCTCCAGCGAAGTACAGTGAACTGTAGCTCCTAAGAGCTGGCCCAGTTCCAGTTTGGTTTTGTGAAATATTTGTAGAAAATCCAAATCAGGATATGTGGATCCAGCAGAAGACTTAAATCCCTCTGCTCCAAAAGAAGGGTGGTACAGAAGATGGGAATAGGCATGGCCACAGAGTTGAGCCCTTCTCACTGCTTAATTATTTCAATGTGAGGATTTAAGGTCATACACTCCAGTTAGCTGGTTATTATTCCATACTCCTGTGTATGTTCTTAGTTACAGAAATACTCATACCGGGTCTCTTGCATGGGGACTTGCTCCTCTCTCCAAGAAAGCCAGACACATTTCTTTAATCTCATGAGCTTGCTCACAGGCTTGTAGCAGCACAGACCTCCCCTCAGTGGTACAGTTGTTCACATCTGCACCGTATTTCAGGGCAATGTGCAGGCAGTGGGAGTGCCGCCTGGTAGGTAAAAGGCAGTAAAACAAAATACCTGGGGGAGTAAACCAGAATTTAGTATTTGACAGGTCATGGGAGGAAAGTGATTCTCAATCACAAGTTACCTCTCAGCTATGTACTGGGGAGAACTGTGATTTAAAGGCCTACACTGTTCAGGGGCAGTTATTTCCATTTCCACCAAAGCTGTTGTGGCCAATGGCTTCTGTTGGGCTGTAAGGATTACCCTCAACCAGGGCTCCTCTGCAGGTGGGACACAACGCACACAGTAAGTCTGTAACACAGCTCAGAGATCGTTTCATGGTATTTCTGGTCTGACCAAGCTCCCTCTCACTCACCTTTCCCTTCGTTATCCACAGCAGTCATGTCTGCGTCAGCTTTTGCCAATAACTCCAAAACCACCTCATGGCCCAGCTCAGCTGCCTTCATGGCTGGAGTGCGTCCCATCGTGTCCTGCACGTTGGGATGAGCTCCCTGTTCCAGCAGGAAGCGGCACATTTCGATGTCGTTTTTCATGGAGGCCAAGTGAAAGGCACTGTATCCTTCCTTAGGCTCTGTGTAATTAATGAGGTTTGGGAAGCCCTTCTGGACCAGCTTTTCTATTTGCTTCTTGTCTTTCTGGTGAACGCACTGAAGAAGTTTGTAGATCTGTAAATTTAGAAGTCTTCTATCTACTGGTAACATTCTGGAATAAGGAAAACCATCTTCTTTCAAGGAAGTAGTTTCTGCATGGGGAGAGAAGAGAACATGTAATCTCAGAGATGAGAGATTATAATTACATGCCAGTAAGACCAGGAATCAAACTATGTTCACAGCATGAAAATATCCACTTTATCTTGACAGAACATTAAGCTTTGATTTAATTACCTTTTATTATATACAGCATATATAGAGACTATATAAACCCATGTAGCACCTTGCTAATTTTTCTAGTCTTCCAACTCTTCTGAAGAAGTCTCATTCAAGGAGAAAATTAAGTTAAGGAACTGTAGAGTAACTGCTTTCCATTCTAGGAACTGTTATAATCTACAATTACTTGGGAGCCTAAGGGGAGGTTGATCATCTGTCATTTTCAAAGGGAAAAAAAATCACACAGTGTCCTCTGTACTTGCTGAAACATAAAATTGGTACTAAAATTGATACTAACACCACCTCACCAGTACCTGAGCACCTTTTTTTTGGTAGCTGATGCATGACCTTCCTACCAGGCTATGTACATAAAAGAGTAGGTTGAATTTCTCTGCAGCAAAATCTTAGGGGGAAAAAAAAAGATGCAGACAGTGGGGCACTGGCCTGGGAAAAAGTTCTGCCAGGTGAAGCAACACCTACTTCTTGAGAAAAATGCAGTGCTGGAAAATAGCTTTGCATTTGCCTCAATTCTGGGTTTGGTTGGTTGTTTTTTGGTTGTTTGTTTTTTTTTTTTAGGTTCTTTTAGCCTCTTTTAGCTACTCCCAGCACATGTGCCTGGAGGGTCAAGCAAGGGTCAGGCATTATAAGGACCATTTCTGAAGCTTGCCTAAGTGGATGGGAAGCTTTCTATCAGCTTCAGCAAGCCTTGGGTCAGCCCATCCTCCCAAACTCTTACAGGACACACAACAAAAAAAGGTGGAGGAACAGTGTCTTATTAGGGAATAGTTGGGTTGTTTCGTTTTCTGTTTAGGTCTTGCACAGCCCTCACTCTGGTCACGTACACAAAGTATATTCTTACATTGCACAATTAAATCATAAAGTAGCAATAACTTAAATCTGTCACCCGTGGCTTGTTCATTTTCATCCCTACCATGTTGTGCTTCTTGTGGAATTTTATCCAGGGAAAGGGAATAAATGCAGAGATTTTTATTCTACTGACAAGGGTTACAGCTATAGCAGCACTGTCATCCTAAAGCTTAGAGCTGAGAAATGAGGCTGCTTCAGAGCAATGCCCTGACAGAAGAGAACACCAGAGTCCCCTACAGAGCCTGGCTTTTACAGCCTGAAACGTTAGGAAGTTATTTCTGAGCAAACCTTCAATACAGGAAGGTTTTTTTCTGGCTTCTGAGCACAGGGAAAGTCATGGTGTAAACGCTGCAGGGGCTGTGAGGAGGAGCAGCAGGAAGGTACTGCAGGGAAGGCTCTTACAGTACTTACACCACTGGAATTCAGAAAAGATATGTTTTTAAAGATACTAAGATGGAGCTGACAAACTTAAATGCTCTCTCTTGTTCTTGTCCCATTTCCCACCACCCTGCAGCACTAAGGAACTTCCAAGAACTAAACCCCTTCTTCCCACTATTATTCATTATTTGCATCTGGAAATCGCACAACATTTTTTCAGGAACTCACTTAGGACCAAAACTTGCCTTTTCTTCCCTTCTTTCTCCCCCTGAAGCTGCAAACACTGAAGAAATTACATTCTTCATGGAAGTAGGTTAGTAATGCCACAGAACAGGAGCAGAACTGCAGCTGGCAGAAACCTGCTAGTAGCATTCGATGAAGGCAGAAGTGGATATAATATTCACTGCATATGGATTTGGATTTGTTTTATGGATTATCCTTGAGATTCAGGACAGTGCCAGTGCTACCTCTTGCACAAACGTTACACTCAGTCTCTGATGTAAAAGCATCCAGAGTCAGCATGTCCCAGGATTCTGTGTCTTCCTAAGTGAAATCAGTGAAAGTGAAATAAGTGAAATAATACTTGCTCCCTACCACCTCTGCCCCATGCAGGACATGAGATTGACAGCACCCCTCACACTTCCTTGCACACTTTCCTTTTTGCTCACAGGGTAATGCACAGTCCATTACAATTCTAGTCCGAATTCAGCCTGATTAGTTTTTTTCTGGTGCTTTTGAGATGCTTATCACAGTATTATTTTAATACTTCACATAGGGATAAAATTACTTTCATAAACATAAGTGAAATTATTTTTATCACAACAGTGAAGTCTGTTGTTATCACAATTCAGCCACCAGTGAGACCCTACTCAGTCTAAAGTCTTTGCTTCAAAGCATTAAGAACCAACAACTTACATGAAAACAACTGTAACATTTTAACTGTGACAGTTAAGATTTCTTTGCAGTATTTCTGAAAAGTGACTGGATCAAGTTTTATTAGAAGTCTCTACAGTAGCAGAGTCACAGTAAGACAGGTGGGATAGAAAACTCTATCCAGAGTCAGGTGAAGTTACAAGTAAATTAATCAGGTGTCTAAAGTGTAAGTGTAAGTATAGATCTTGCAAATCTTCATTAGGTAAATACTACCATCAATACATACTCCATAGATTTTTTTATCACTTAACCTGTAACAGATGTTTTTATGGAAAATGAGGGATTATTAGTGTGGTTTTGAGAGAGTCCTGCTCTGAGGAGGGCTTCATGAAGCCATAATCATGAAATCCCAAGCCTTTGAGATCTGCTTAGCAACAATTTTATCTGTTGACAAACATCCAGAGGCTCGCTACCTTCATTCTGTCAGCTTGTATCATCGTTTTGGATGAGAGCATGAACCCATTTCAAATCCAGATTAATCCTTTTCCCGCTATACCAAGTACTTAAAGAATCATTTTATTCAGATTCCTGTTTTCCCACAAAGCTTTCCAAGCTGTGGTCGAGGTACACTGACAGAGAGGGAAGGTCTGGTGCCCAGTGCTCTCACTTTCTGACTCTCTGTCAAAGCCTGGTGCCCAGCTGCTGCTGGAAGCACTTGTGACTCCTTCTTAAGACTTTGCAGCATTTTTCAGTTTCGATATTTCAAGTTGAAAACATCCTTTTAATTATCACTATTCACAAACCAGTAAACAAAATTTTCGTGTGTTTTATCTTTAGTGAGGGAAAATAGCTGAGCACTTGCTAAATTTAATCCCTTTGCGTGCTGGCCACAGAGATAAGCATGAGCCCTCTATGTTAGTATAAAAGGAACCAATATGGTAACACTGCCACACTATATTTACAGCTTCATAAGAATAATTGCACTGGATTTTTGGCTGTGACTAATGTTTAATGGGAGTGATGCAGCAAAGTTCTTCTAAAACTGAATTCCAGTATCATGAATAGCCGATAATGTTGGTGTTAACTCTCCAGAAATGCTTTGCCTGGGGCTGAGGAACAGCTGAGGGCTGAGGGCTGGGGCTTCCCTGTCAGGTTCTAATATCGTGTGGGGATCTCAGCCCAGATCCAGCCCCGTGGGAAACAGGGCCCAGTCCTGAGCTCTGTGAAGCCAGTCCCGAGGTTATGGCTGGGTTAGACCAAAAGATGTGCATCCTGTTGTCTCCAGTTTGCCTTGCAACTTCCAGTCCCTCAGTGTCCATCCAAACCGGGATGTAACATTGCCCGGCAGCCCTGGGGCCAGCCAGCACCTGGCAATCAGGGGTATGAGCAACACCTGCGGGACAGGGGCTGAGGGGAGGTGGCTCCTCAGCCAGGAGCAGAGCCGGGCTCCAGGCAAGCCCCTGGATTGCTGGGGAGTTGGGAATGAGGTGCTGCTGCACCCAGGAGCGAGGAACAGGGTGAGCAGCCGCTTCTGCCCAGGGCCCTGCGGAAGCCAGGTAAGGGATAAATCTGGCGTTGGTTGATTTTCCCCGGGCTGCGACTCAGAGGAACGGGTGGCCTGTGGAGGAGAGTGGCTTTAACGGGAGGGAAACTGCTGGAAAGGGAGGATGCCGGAGAGATGGAGTTGACCCACACGGTGTTACGTGGCAAGGACTCGCTCGTGTGGCCGTGCAGACACACAGACCGAGGTAACTGCGGGGCATGAGCTGGGGGCGATGTCCAGCGGAGGGGGATTTCCTTTAGAAACGTGAAGCACAGCGGCTCTGTGCTCCGCGGGTCCCCCTCCTGCGAGGCTGCGCTCAGCCCTCACAGCGCGCCGGCTCCGTCACAGCCTTTCCGCAGCGCTGGGGAGGCGGCACCCCCCGCCCCGCCGCCCCCTCACCACCAAGCCCGGCAGCGGCCGCGCCCCTCGGCAGCGCCGGGCACTCACCTGAGGAGCCGCGGGAGCCGCGGGGCCCCGCGAGCCCGGGGGCGGCCGGACCCCCGCCCGCCTCAGCGACCGCCATGGCCGCCATGGCCGTCTCCTTGGCAACGGCGTCGCGCGGGCGCCAGCCGTGAGGCGGCGGGTCCCCTCAGACGCGGCCGCTCCTCTCGGTCCCCTCGTCTCCGGCGGGTCCCCTCGGTTCCACCGGATCCCCTCTCGGCGCCGCCGCTCCCCTCAGTTCTGCCAGATCCCCTCAGCCGGTGGGAGTCCCCTCAGCGCCGTCGGGTCCCCTCAGCTCGGTACGGACCGGCCCCGAGCCGCCGGGGGTGAGGCGGCCACGCGGGGAAGGAGTTGGGTGTCGTGGCCTTTGTTGTCTTATTGCCCACTTACTTAACAAACCTCCTTCTCATTCTACGGAAAGCAGCGCTGAATAGTTGTTTTACCCTCTAAATTTTATTAGAGTCGCCGCAAAAGTGGAGCGGCGAGGTCTGTGTATAACCCAACCGCACAGCCATCCCCACAGGGTTTGTATAGCACAATAATATAAATGAGCTGTGTTAGACTTGAATGGAAACATAATCGTTCACAGTCTGGGCTGGAAGGAGAAACCTGTTTATTAACAGCAGAAGAATGTCAATGAATGGGGAAAAATGCTCCAAACTGCTCAAGTGGAGCCTGAGTCATTCTAGAAGGCAACAGCAGTAACACTGGGGCTGCCCAGGCCCTCTGTATTTCTTTTCTCTCAACTTCCCTTAGTGCCTAATTTCCAGATGCCACAGCCCAGCCCTCAGTGCTCCTGTCAGGGTCAGTAATCGTGTATGGGAGAACTGCAGTGAGACTCTTTGTCTTGTTCCTATCTGAGTTTGGCCATTGAATCATTTGCAAATCACCTCTAGCATTAGGAAATTCAACAAAAATTGTTTTTTGATGTGAAATCTCTTCTGCCAGGGAAGTGGTGACGTGCAGCTGGAGCCATGTCCAACAGCATGGAGAGGCGGGTGATGAAAGCCCTGGGACTGTGTGGTGAGTCACAAGAGAAAAACATCATTTTAGCATAAAGTACTTCATTATTTAGCCTGCAAGGAGTGCCATTTGTACAGTAGCTATTTCGTTTTAGCACTTTGTTATGTGAATTGGCTGGATCGTTAGTCTTGCATTGTTCTGCCTTGGTGGATTGCTTTCCTCTTTGGAAAATAGAGCACCCAGGCCCTTCTCTTTCTCCTTGGTCACACTAAATGGATGATGCGGGCATGGCACAGCAGAAGATGTTCCCCTGCCGGTTCTGTGTAGAATTTGTGCTTTTACTGTTGCCAAAAATAAGGAAACACGTGTGTCTTGGCCTAAGTAAGGCCCAGGGTAAGTTGCCTTTTTTTAATTTTGTAGAACAGCACACATTAAATGCCCATTAGAAAAGCTAGCATGTGTATTCTGAAATTTAGCCCAAGATGAAAATAACTGAAGATCCTGTCTGAAACACCTGCATGACTTGACTCTGGAAAGTGTGGAAACACATGAAACAGACTGTAACAAGTATGGGTACTTAGCATGTCACCCCAAGTGTGAATGTACGTGTAACTGCATGTGTATATATTTAGATTTTTATGCTTGATTTATTTTGTCATGGTGATCCGTTTTCCATGAGCTTTTTGAGAGTCACAGTAAGAACTCATGATGCAAGAAGCAAACCATCCTTTTTTAGCAGCTGAACATCATATTGGATGTTTCAAAGCAGTGTGGCTTCAAGAGCAGAGATGCTGCTCTGGTATTAGGGTACTGCAACATATCCAAAATAAATAGGATCTAAATCCTATAAGAGAAACTCACAGTATTTCCTGCCTTCAGAGATAAAGTTCACAGGAGAAAATTATTCCAAGGTCTGAAGCCTCAAGCTGTTGGGCTCTCTGTGGCTGACAGCTCAGTTTTGGAGGGGTGCCAGGCTAATGCAGGAATGCAAGTGGGATGGTGCTGGTAAAAATGTAACTGACTGCAGGAAGGAAAGAAAGGTGTAAACTGCCCGGAGCTTTAAACGTAGCCCAGAGATTACAGCTCCCAGAGCCAAACCTGGGAATCACAGCACAAAACTGGACACAGTTGTTCCCATGGTCTGGTACAGACCCAGGTGTCTGCACTGCTTGAGTCTTCACCTGAGGGCAGGGCTGCCCAGAGGTCTGATGGGGTAGGAATTACATGTGAAAACATTTCACTGATAAACAGGTGGTTCCAAGAATTTGAAATACAGAGGCTGTGAGGTTTTGTTTGATGCCAGCAGAAGGTGCCATGCTGACAGCACTTACACAGTCCCTCCATGGAACAAGGGGAACAATACAGCTGTCATTTCAGTTGCTGTCTCTGTATGGTGCTGGGGTGTTTTTTCTGTGGCTGTAAAAGCACAAGGATGTTACAAATGTCCCACAGCCGACCTCTGGAGGGAAGCTGTGCACCACAAGGACTCTTGTGCTGGTTGGCACTGAAGTCCTGCTAACATCAGTGGGAGCTGGGCTGATGATGGCCTGACTTCAGCTGGAAGGTGTGCCTGAGGGTTGCATGGTTTTCACTTGAGCCTTTTACTGTGCAAGTAATTGTCACTGTTATCCAGCTCTCCGGATTCTGATGCTACCGCAAAAAATCTGCTGTGTGGTGCATTCCATCTCGTTCAGAGTTGCCAGCTGGGGAGAATGACACAAATTTACACATTTGGCTAATTCTGAAGGTCATCTGGACTGTTTCAGGTCGCTGGGAGTTGCACTGAGGGAGCACGAGATGAAATCAGGATGTCAGTGTTGCTAAGTGTCGATACACTTCCCTGCCTTGCCCTTCCATGGCACTGTAGTGGGAGTGAAGTGCAGCTGTATTGGGGAGGGGGTGTAACTGCACCCTCTCAAATCAGGGAAATAGTCTCCTTCTGGAAAGAACAAGGAAATTCTAGGGATGATCTTTGTTTCATGCAGCAGCACAGCCACCCCAGAACTGTGCTGGGAGGTACCACCTTGTGCTATATGTGTCTTTCCTGGGCTCTGCTGTTTCTGGTTTTGGTGCCACTCTATGAAGTTGTTAATATCAACTCAGATCAACACAAAACCTACTAAACTGATTTTGCTTAACTTGTTTGCTCTTCTTTATAGTCCTTTTGTAATTGTTTACTGTCAAAAACAATGCTCATTCTTTCTACCAATTAATATGCACTCTTGGGAATAAACCTTTGCATAGAAGGGAAAGTCCATGACATAACTTTTAGCTCCCTGATACTGTGTCCTTGGAGAAGAGACCTGGGGGGAAAGCTGTGCCTCCTTTGGGGTGGTTGTTTTCAAGGGAAAAATTAACTTTTTTTTCCATCACCATTTCCTATGAGGGTCTCTTTCCTATTCAGCCCAGGGATTCTAAAATCATTCCCACTACTTTTTTTTATCGTGTTTACTTGTCTAATACTGTGCCTTGGAACACATATAACTCAGTGGGAGGACTCCAGATGACTTTCAGTGGGTTGTTCTGTTAATAATTGAAGCTCTGACTCTCTCTTGATTAGTTCTTTATATGCAGATCATGTTAAAAAGCTGAAGGGAAAGAAGAAAGATAATAGTGTTATAGCTGTTTTTCACTTAGCTTCTACTCTGATGGGTTAGACAGCGATGAAAATACAAACTGCCTTTATTTGTCCCATTGGTTCTCACCCAGCCTGTCACTGTACCCTCTCTAAAATCCTGTGCACTGCAAGTTCTTAGTTTTCAAGGTGAAAGAATAGATGTTCTGGAGCCTTGCTCATCTGATGTTACAGGAGGCTACTGAAATATTGATCACTTCTTCACCCTGCACACAGCAAATAAAGGAGGAGTTTTCAGTTGGAAGTTATTTTGCATCTGCAGGGCAGATCTGGTGGTGCTGGCTCTGAGCAACTTAGTGCAGTAGCTTTTAGAAATGTAAACAGAAGGGAGACAGCGCAATGGGAAGTGACATTGTTTTTGAGGCAGAGAGAAGCTCCTGTTCCCTGGGCCTGATGGAGAAACATCTGGGTTTCAAAGCTGCTTGTGGAGTTCAGTGCTACTTGTTGTGAAGAAGGGTAATCTGCACTAAGAACAGATAAGAGCATGAAAGCAATGCTTCCAGAGTAATGTAAGGCTGCTGAAATCCCTGAGGTCAAGCAGGGAGAATTCCTATACAAGAAATCCATTGGTTCAGTTGGAATAAGCCTTGCTCCTGTTCCCTTGCTTGGCCTTGCTCAGTTGTGGTTAAATGAGGAGAGGGATGATAATCATCTGATTATCTTGCTGTGGAACAGTTGGGAGCCCAGGCTTGTCCTCCTGCCAATGCCAGCTCCAGGGATGGGTCCAGCATTTGGAAAGAGAAGTAACGTGTTCCACAATCTCCAACAGGTGCAGTGGCTGTTCCACTGCTGAGTGTACCAGGAGAAAACCTGGAATAATCAGTCTGTTTGCTCATCCTAGCTGCCCAATTACCCACTGGGGAGAGCATGAACTTTTCTCAGTAATTAATTTAACATATTAAGATGGTTCTAGGTATAGGATGCAATTTCTGGTTCAGACCAAAAAGTTAACCATGTCAACTTACAGCAGAGTCTTTGGTTTGATATGGGAGAGCTGGCATGGGGGAGGCTAAAGCTCCACACTCCTGCCCTGTATCTACCAGTGTCACCACAGTTGATTCCAGCTGTTCTGGGATCTTTTGGTCCCAGAGTTCTTGGATTTTGTACCATGCCACAATCAAGCCAAATTTAAAACTGTGTATGTGTAAACCAGAAATTTTTCCCACAACAATTAGTAGGAGACTGTTAATGAAGCCACCATGCTCAATTACTCTCATAGATAAAAGTTACTAAAGTTTCCCTGTTCTTGTTAATAGATACTTCATCAGACCCTGTTCCTTATAAGGTAGCAAAACCAGAGCTCCAGGCTGAATATGTTTTATCTGAGCTCCAGGAATACTGATATCTGTCACCTTAGGTTAACACATTGATTAATCCAGACATCAGATAAAAGATAGAGTTTATTTAGGATTAAATACTCATTTATAAATAAATAGAATATGCAACTTATTTTCCGAAGTGTTTGATATATTGGCTTTGCTACAGATTTGTTTAGAACACCTGAAAAAGGACTGAACTGTAGTTAGCCAAGACACTGTTCCCATGTTACAACTTTATCGTTCATAGTATCATAGAATGGTTTGGGTTGGAAGGGACCTTAAAGATCATCCATTTCCAACCCCCTTGCCATGGGCAGGGACACATTTCACTAGACCAGGTTGCTCAGAGCTTTGACACTTTGGCTACAGCCACTTAACTCCATTCAAAGTATTTCAGGGTCCATTGCTCATTCCTAACTTTTCCATAATCTCTCCCTATCACCTCTAAATAAATGGCTGCTCAAGTTTCTACAACTAAGGCCTTTTCATCTCTGCTGGGATGACTTCAGGGGTACAGTTGCCCTGTAGGATGTGCTCCATTTTGTCTGCATTGTGTCTGTAACACAACACCCTGCTATTGAAGTAGAAAAAGCTGCATTAAAGTTTCTAGGCAATACCTAAAGCAGTGTAAGTGGCCTTTTTTTTTCCACGCAGGAGAGATAAAGTTACCTAGACAACTGATTTAATTTTACACAGGGGGGGTCCTGTATATTTTTTTCCCTGTGAATCAGTGACAGTTTTGACTAGGGAGACCCTCCAAAGCTTGTATTGGTTAATTGGTGTCATTATAATGCCTGGGGGCATTAAATTCAGCCCTGAATTTCACATTTTGAAAACTGCCTCACCCAAGTAGGCTATGCAAGTTTTACTTTACTCAGAGCATAAGACAAAACAGAATCCATCACAGCAGTGGGGAATAAAGCACACACAAACACCAGGGCCTTTTCCTTCAGCTTTGCCACCATGTAACGTGCCTTGGGTGCAGGAGATGTTAAAGCATCTACCATGGCATCCACAACCTCGTGGCCATTTGTGCTTCCTTCACTGAGAATGCTGTTGAAAAAGTCTGCCCGCTCCTGGACGTACTCCTTGTTGTAAACAGCCTTTTCCTCTTCGCTGAGTTCGCTCCAGATCTCCTCGGCGCTGACCGGCGGCTGGATTCTTGTGGAGCGCGCGTAATTTCCTGGCTGAATAATACAGACCTGGGAGCAAGATGATAAAAAAATTTGCAAGATGCAGTCAGTCATTGTGAGTTCAATTAAATCCCACAGTCAGTGAAACAGATCAAAAGCTTTCTGCAGACAGATTTCTTATGGAAAATGCTGCTTTGTTGGAATTTTAACCTTTGAAACTTGACTGAGATCAAAATGTATTCCCGTGAAACGTTTAAGATTGCAGAGGTGCTTTATTCTGACTTCCTCATTTCACTCTGATGTTAATGTTCTTGTTTTGACTACTCAGCACACCCTCACAGAATGCAATAGTGCATCTTTGATTTTTATAGAAGGCTTAATGGTATAAATGTTTTGACAATACTGAGACAAAGCATTTCAGTATGACTTTGATGTCTCCAAAGTGGAATACTTTGGATTTTTCCCTCAGTGGAGAATCTTGAAATTGATAATTTTTTTGACCCAATTTGGGACAAAAGGAGATGTCAAAGAAAATTAGAAGGTCCTGGGGAAAGAAGTGCTGTTTTCCCCAAGTAGGTGTAATTAAAAGTAAACTAGGTCTTGTCAGCCAAGTACAGGGGGAACCAAAGCTCCTGGTCTGCCTCTCACTGAAGTTGTCAGCAAATTTCTGTGGGTTTGTGCACATGTAGATTTAAATTGAGAGCACACAGGTCCTTTGCTGCTCTGCCTGTTTTCTTTGTGTGTGTTGTTTCTGAGGCTTCTGGGGAATTTCAGAGCAGGCTGAGCACTCACAGTATCCATGCTTTCCCTCAGTTAGCAGCAGGCTTGTTCAAACTATTTGTAGATATGCAACATTAAAAGCTCCATGGCATTTGACTGACCTGATTTCTACAGAGCGTAACACAAGGTGAGGAAAACCAGTGCTGAGCTGTGTAGGAGACTCAGGGATGTGACAGGAGCTCTCTGGGAAGTCTGTGGTCACATAAAACCTTAATGTCTCCAATCTGCCACCCAGCCCATCTACCACGGCTCCCACCTGTGTGTCAGTGCTGGCAAGGGGCTGCTCTCAGCCTGCAGGGCACATCTGAAGGATTGGGGGCAGATCCTATTCATGGGGAGCAGGACAAACTCCAGCAGAGAGATGGTGTGCACAGCTGGGGCAGCTTGTGCTGCCTCGGGTAGGTTTGTCCCAGGACATCTTTAGGAGTCTTCCCTTTTGGTGCTATTTAGAGAAGTGTCTGTTATCAGACAAATTAATGCCAGTAGCAAATCTCCCACATTTATTGTAAACAAAGGGGGTGTAAAAACTTCCCTTTTTTTTATCTGGCTAGAAGAGAAGGAGAGATGGTATTTTTTTCCATTCCTTAATTTTCTGTAGGCTTTCTAATGGAAGACAAGTACTTTGATTGCTGTAGGCAGCCAGCTTGTGTGGCCGGAGTTCAGCCATAGCTCCATCTGTTCCTTGTCACCTCTGTGCAGCTTTCTCCTGAAAGGACAGAGGGGACAACAGAGCAGGGGAAAGGGAGCACAGGGAAGCAGGACTGTGTATTTTGAAGACTCTCCACAGGGTAGGTTCTCAGGCAAATGCCAGCCAGCATCTCACATACAGCGAGAAACAGAAAAATAACTCTCACGGACGTTCTGGAAATGTTTGTCAGCCTGGCTCACTCTGTGTGCTGGGACTGTTCCAAGGAGGGGAACAGTAAAAATCCCAAAACTACCGAAGTAGCTAACTTGTTAAACTAAGCTCTTCCATGCATTTGAGATTATCCTCAGCTAATCAGTTGAAATCCTCATCATGCTGTGGGGTATTAGGATCCATAAAATCACTCGCATTTTATAGCATTTTATAGCATTTTGTATTTATCTGACAGGAGTGGTTAATAGGTGCATAGCTGTAATTTTTTTCCCAACACAAAGCTTCTGAACAATGCTGTAAATCTGTGTATGTAAAGAGAGCACCAATGTAAACCCTCCAGGGAAGACTTTTAGGGTTTGAGAAGAGTGTTTCAACAGTAGAGTGACTCCAAGGAAAAAGCCTAGTGAAGCTACTTAGTGATCTAAGCTTCAAGTTTGACTATCAGTGTTGCTTAGGCAGGGCACTAAGAGCACTCTTAGAGCCTCTTAGGTTAAGAGAATAAAAACATAATTACTCTGCACAATAATGCCTCTTGCTGTTCTCACAAAAAGGAAGGAGCTTTTAAGCACTGATGTTGTAAGAGAAGAGGAAGAACCCCTCAGGCAGGTGACAAGCCCCCTCCTCTCTCTGCACAGCACTCAGGGTCTGGGCTCTTTGCTTCTGCAGCCACCCCAGGGAACACTGGAGTTATCTGGTGCTGTTACAAGCTCTGTGTGGAATATGGCACTGCTCAGGCAGGCCTGTGTCAGGAAGTTTCTCCACTGTAGAGAATGTGGAAAAAATGTGCAAGTTCCAGTGTTGGCACACAAACCTGCTGTCCAACAGCTTCTCAGAACTGCAAACATCACCCAGGCCTGCTGTTCTTAGTGATTTCCAGCTGACTGATAAGCCACAGAGAAAACACCTCTTTCTGAAGGGAAGCTGCACTCATGGGTTCAGTTCTGATCTTTGTCTTTGTCACTTTGGATGCACGGAGCTTACTTTGCACAAGACTGGATATCATTTTGCATACACTTGTTCCCTTGGCCAAAATTTCCACCTTGTGCTTTGGGGATAGGTCTTTCTCATATGAAAATGAGTATTAGAAATAGCATGGAGTTTCACACAAGGTACTTGTTACATCACTTACCTGGACACCAAACTTCTTCATTTCCAGTCTTAGAGCATCACAGAATTTTTCAATTGCTGCCTTGGTCATGGAATAAATGCCATTTCCCAGAGTAAAATAAGCGATGATGCTGGACATGAAAACAATACGTCCTGGAAAGAAAATAGTTCAAATCACATAACTTTGCTCTCAGTCTTTAACGTGGAATTGGTTTACCTCAGGCTTTGAGCTGCTAATTCTGTGGTATTTATGAGGCTGCTTTACTGCAGAGTATGCCAAAGCTGGGCAGTGTAAGCACTCGCTCCCCAGCACAGAAGTGCACTCAGCTCTGTAGGCAGAGAACTTCACACAAAAATCTGCCCTCCTTCCATCTAGTGACAGGTGCTGGGCCAGGCAAAGTTTAACACATTTCCCAGTGTGCTGCTTATTCCTGCTGAGTCTGAGACAGGAGGGAAAAGGTGGAAACAAAGCAGTCCCCTAAAAACTTTAGACTGAAAAGTAGTAATAAACCACTGTGCTAGTAAGAGGAAGACTGCAAAGGAGAGGAGATGATTTGCCCTGAGCTGGATATATGGTTGCTAATACCATTTTTCCTGTGCTAATGATGTCTGTGCACTGAGACACGGCTTTATAACTGTGCACACAAAGTCAAAGTCAGACTGAACACTGATAAGCCTCACCAAGGAAATGTGACTTGACAAAATGTGTGCAGCATTACACTGCTTTGCCATAATTTCCCTGATCTGTGCTGCTTTTCCCCCTTTGTAGCTCCTGCTGAGCGCAGGCATGACTTTAATAGCAGAGATTTCTGATCTGAGGCACTGGGCTGTGCTTCATTTCCATTGTTTACTTGTCAACTTCTGTCACATAGTCACACCAAAGAGTAAGGAATGTGTGAATGTGGATATATAAATACCAGAGGTGAGGCAGAAGGTGGCCTTGTCTCTAACAATGCAGAGAACAGAGCTGCACTCCTGTTGCTGCCACAGATGCAGATGCATCTGGGCCCCAGGTCCGACCAAAAAGAACAGGGTTGTGGGACATCAAAAGGGTGTCATGAGAATGCTGTGAAATCTGTCATTCTGAATTAGGTTCCCTGCCTTCCTACATAGTGTTCTGAATAAATCTTACACACAGTAAGAGGAAAAGAACTACCAGCTTGCTGATCAAGATGCTGCATCAGCTGACTTGGCAGGCTGGAAAAGATATGGGGAAGTGTTGCTCCTCTCAAGGTAGGACGCTTAAGTTCTAGGCTGGAGGGCAATACCTCTCTTTACAGGTACTAATAATCTTGAAGGTTTTCTTGGAATAGCTGCCCATCCTAAAATGGCAGCAAGCCCCTTCCTTCACAGTGAGTGATGGTAGAACAGCCTCTGCCTCCTTTGTCCAGTAGCCAAGTTATTTGGGGCCCACACCCAGGATGGGGGACACATCATTTCCCTTCTCTCTTTGCCTCAGGTGACTGAAACCCAGCTTTCCCAGGAGAACACACTAACATTTGTAATTCAGGCTTTTCATTTGGAGATGTTGCTTGCTGCCCCCAAGAACGTGAGCTTTAGCTGTCCTGGCTGTTCCTGCAAGGAAGGAGACAGGAAACCTTGGGTTTTTCCTAAAAGTGCCCTGGCCTCCTCTCCTGCGTAGATGGAACTTGAAAATGGAGTGCAGGCAGTTAATCAAGGCAGCATTGTCAGCCAGGGGTGAGATGCAGAGTGCTCCTCTGTGCTGTGTATGTGCAGCCATCCAGACCTCAATCTTCTGAAAGTTTATGCATGTACTTAATATCATACACACAATTAGTCCCCTTTGCTTCAGAGTAACCCCGTGCAATTCAGGAAGTCAGAGAAATGCCTCTGGTGGATCAGCATCACAGAGTTTTAGCAGTAAGCAGGACATCACAGGAAAAGAGGGGTGTCTCCCTGTGTAATGGCCACATAACACACTCACTGGATATATACAATAGCACATTCTTTTACAAAAACACATCCAGCTCGTGGTATTTAAAGGCTTCTTTCTTCTTGTGTCAGAATATCATTAACCAAAGGCAACCAAGCAGAAAGAAGCAGAGTAGCCAGAAAGAAAAGGGGATGCTTTTATCTTACTAACAGTTTCTGTAGCAATGACATCTGGGGCTTCCAGATGAAACTCAGCCCTTCCTGTGCCTGATGCTGCACACACAGAGCACAAATCCTCATCTCTTACAGCTGACACACACAAGCTAAGCAACAGTGGGAGAAAGGAAAAGGGTATCCTCTTTCCCAAATACAGATGGAGACAGGTAGGGAACAAACTGCAAAGCAATTGAGATGTGCTGCCATACTGGAGAGGGTTATGAAACCATTTCTTCTCAGAAGAAAGGATAAAGCCCATGAATGTGGAGGCCCATGCAGATGCATTTATCCCACTGGATACCTGTGTGTCTCTGTGTATGACACTGTTTCACATACTTGAAGTCTCCTGCCCCAGGTCACAGAGAAGATCTTGTTAGACCTGGAACTGGAAGCTGGATGTCTCTAGTTCACCTCTGCAGGGTCATCCTTTCTCTCCTAATTGCCAAACAGTAAAATAGTAAAGCCTAAGTAATAACATTAAGCAGTTCATTGGATCTTTGTGTTTTCTCTTTGTCAGTGCTTACAAAGTCTTGCCTGGGCTTAGTGATCTCCTGTAAACATTTTTCCTCTCTTTTTTTGAGTCAAACACTGAGATAAATCCTTATTTGTAAATACTTCTATGTACTGCAAAGACAGAGTCTTTAAGGATATTTTTTGCTCTTATGACTTTACCCTCTTTTCAGGATCAAGTTGCTCTTTCAGGCCACACAGAAGGAGGCTGTCATTTCAGTTCAATGAGAGACAATTAAAGCTGCTTTTATAGATGCTACATTACCCTGATTATAGTAAGCTAATTATTCTACAACTCTAAATAACAGTGGATTAGCATTACCCTTGTATTTCCTTAGAAGGGGAAGAAATTCCAGGGTTGTCCTGATGCTCCCAAGGAGATTCACATCTGCAAATTTTTCATATGTCTCCATAGACAGCCACCCTGTCTCGCCAAAAGTTGATATTCCTGCATTGTTGACAAGCCCCCAGAAACCTGTGGAAGAGAAATGTCTCAACGAGCATCTTTAACTGAGAAACAACCACCACCAGAAAACAAAGCAACTCTGGTGATTTGGACCCTTGGAAACAACCATATAGTTGTGTTATGTTTTTGTCTTTTCTGCTTGTAAGGGCAGGCATGTTTTGTTTGATGAATGAATGCAGTTGTGGCCATTATCTGGACTATATGGAATGGTTTGAGTTGGAAGGATCCTTAAAGATCATCTAGTTCCACTGCCCTGCCATGGGCAGGGACACCTTTTGTATAAGTCTCAGTGCTATTTAATAATCACTCACTTTATAGTCATCTTAAGTTATTTATGAGTAATATGATCTGGGAGGCTAAATCTTACTGACAGTGTGGTGTGCCATGATATTTTAATTACTTTAATCCCACTGTGTGCTATGAGCAGCTTTGTGAAAATTATATTAAGCAGTCTAAAGGCTAAGGGGTACTATTTTCAAAGTGACCGACTAATTTAGGAGCCTAAGTCTTGGATCCTTTTCTAGGATTTGAGCTTTGATTCCTTCTGAAATCAGCCAGAATCAGGTACATGGGTGCAGCATTGGGTAATCAAACAAGGTCAGTGGCTACAGTGTTTTGTAAATTTTGTACTCTTAAGCAACTTTATTACCCACGTAAGGACAGGTTTTGGTGCTAAGGAGCCCCACCCTTCCAAACACAGTAAGATTTCAGCATTTACAAGCAGAAATTTATTGGCAGCAAAGCTTGTTCTTACAGATCTCTGTGACAGAAAGTTTGAAGCCCTTTAGCCCAAAGCCACAGCACATTTCATGTGAGCCCTGCACAGTGTTAACAAGCTCAGCTGCTGGAAATGCCTGTCTGTCGAAGTGAGGAGTGCTCAGGTTGGAGCTGTCATGCTGCCTAAATGCTGATCAAGCCATGCTGACTTTCCATGCCTTCACAGCACAGATCTGTAGATGCACAGTTTTGCAAACATTTGTGTTTCCATCCTCAAATCCTGACTGGCAGCGTTTCTGGGGTGACCAGCAGCATAACTAAGGAGTACCAGGGCAGCCTGACCTGCACTGAAACAGCTGCATTCGCAGCTTAGTTCTGCCAGCCTTGACAATTGGCTCAGGCATTTCCTTCAAACAATTCTTGTGTGTGTGTCTGAGGCAAAGGATTGTTTTGCCACGCCTTCTACAGATCTCTCAGCCTGGCTTTCTGGGGGCAGAACAGGCCTCAGTGCCTCTCTGCCTTCCTCTGGACACAGAGTCTGGGGCAGGGCTGTGATGCTGACCCAGCTGGACCTGTGGTAGCAGAGTTATTCTCAGGGGATGTTTGATCACCCAGGAGAAGGCACTGCAGAAACGCTTGGGCTGAAGCCTTTTCTTTCTAATCTCCTCTGACAAAACTACTGCAATGATTCCATGGTATCTTGGTCCTTCCAGAGCCCTGCCAAGAACTGCCAATACCAGATTTCACTCACAACAATAGCTGAAACAGAAAATTTTGGAATTAGTCTGTAAAGCAGACCTCTGTAAGCTTTTCTAACCTATATACACTATTTTATTACCTAATCAAATTGGTGTTTAAACAGAGAAAGAAACAGAGTTCTTTTAGTGAACATCTCATTTGCAGAGCAAAACACTCAAGATCAGGAATTTACCAGACAGAACAGGAATTTACCAGACAGAACTTGGATAACTCTGTCCTGCAAAGAGACTAAATCACTATTCAGCAGCCTGTCACAGCAATCCTGGACACTGTACCTCTCTGGTAACTTTAGATACAGATGGACTCATGTCCTAGTAATGCAGCAGTTTTGTCTGTACTCACTTCTCTTCCATGGCCCCAAATGTTAGCAGACAGAGGAGAGGAAATGGACCAAAAAACTGGCCACTGGAATTGGGCACCTTACACTTCCTTCTTCCCCTTACTGCTGCCCTGTTGTTCCAGACCTTTCCATCATTTTCTAGCTTTATTTCTCCTTCTTAAAACAGAACCAGCCCCATGGGACTTACCTCCCAGTAAAATGCTTCAAGATCAATGGATTAGAGTCCTCTGTGAAAGCTAATTTTCAATATTTTTTACTTGCACATGATCCAATCTGCTGATGGATCGAGTTGCTGCACATCCCATCTGTGTCTGCTCAAGGCTGGAGGTCTCTGTCCTCAGGGTTATTTTTACATAACCCAGCTCTAACACAACACAAACTAAAGCCTGGCATCACTGTAAAAGCTGTTCCCTGATATCTTCAGCTTTACCTTTTCTAATTAAAAAAGTTATTTTCCTTCTGCCACTGCGCCCTGTGCAGCACAGCAAGAACACTTGCTCCAGATATCCCTGAATATCTGGACTTTGGAAACATACCCATTAAACTTCAGACAATTGATTTTCTTCCTCTGAACTGTGAATCACAGATTTTAGCTAGCAAGGCTTAAGTTTTCTCTCCAGCCTCCTGTGCTTCAAAGCCTCCAGGTGGTCAGTGTTGGGCCCAGCCTGTGTGTATGAACAGAGCTCACAGAATAATGGCCCCTTCCTTCTCCACGGTGGCCAAATCCCAAGAGGGGAGAAAAGCTGGCCTGAGTTAAACTGAAACAGACTTTTGTGAAGGGAAGATTAAGTAAAACATAAAAACACATTTTGCTCAGGGTCAGCTCAAAACATTTCGTTTGCCCTCAAGCAAAACTTACTGTTTCTTTGAATGTTTTGGCGTTCCTGAATGGGAAATGTTCTGATATCTTCCGGAATTTTTCCTGCCACTTTGTTTAGTTGAATCAATTCTCAAAATTCGACCCAAATAACAAACAGTTCATTATTCCCTTATTCCACTTTCTCAGAATATTCCCTACCTCTTAAGAAACAACCTGCCCAGCTCTGTACTCAGGGTACTTGAATCTGCTTTGGTCTTTCTTTTCTGAAATGTTTGCGGTAAAAATCAGTGCTGTAAATGTGCATACAAAATATATTGTATAT
Organism: Pseudopipra pipra; assembly: GCF_036250125.1. NCBI lineage: Eukaryota > Metazoa > Chordata > Aves > Passeriformes > Pipridae > Pseudopipra > Pseudopipra pipra. The sequence continues at coordinate 5,112,051 of NC_087551.1, read as the reverse complement.
TTGCTTAGACAAAAGCAGCTCAGGTAACATAAGAAATACAGATGGAAATCCAGAAGGACAAGGCACAAGAATCAAACAGCTGAAGGAGGGAGACGTTGCATTTCCTCAGTGTCCATGCACAGACACTTTAGGAAAAAGCAGCTGATGTTTGGTGTGTCAGACTGTCAAAACAGAACTCATTCCAAGCCCAGTTTAGGAAGAGGGGTGTTAGACTGTGCTACAGCAGGCAGGGAATAAGTCAACTGGGAAGCAGGACTGGATGTTGGAAAGCAGGATGTCAAAGAGATTTCCACTGATCTCTGTGTTGGGAAAATGGATCCCGAGGACAAAGATTAAAAGATACGGCCACGAATCTAAAGAACCACTTTAGGAAACCAAGCTTAAGATTAGTGAGGCTTTCAGGAGAAGGACAGTAGCTCTCACATAAGCTCCCCAATAATTTCAACTTCATGACTTCATGACTTGCTGATCCAAAGTCCTTTTTTAGGCCAAAAATGTACGTGATGTTTTTCCAGAAACTCTTAAAAGTCCTGCTCCTATTCAAGTCAGTTGAGCTGTGTGTTTGCAAAAGCTTTTGAAAATCAGGCTCTTTCTGTGCAAGTGCCAACACACAGTTTAGGCCAGACTCCCTAAACTCTGACAGGTATACCTGGGATCACTGATCTTTGGAGCTTCTCATCTAAACCTGAGCCCATGGGAAAATGACGGGCTGTCTCCCGAGAGATTCCAAACCCATACTAAAGGAAACTAGCCAAAGGAAGGGAAGTGTGATTTGCTATGTTCCCAGTGAAAAATGAAGAGAGGGAACAACCCCCTCAGTCCGTGGCAATGCAGGGTGGTAGCAGGCCAGATGAGACTCCTGAGTTTTATTTATGTACCTTCATGAGTCACCATCCTTTGTATGGAATATTATGCTGTGGTTGTCTTCATTGCAAGGATGAGTCTATTTGTATAGGGAATCTGGGCCAAAATATTGTACCATGGCTGAATTCCATGAATATAAAATCTTAATTAAGTGGAAGACAGTACTTAATAACCTTGGAGTAGGAGGTAGGAACTAAAACTAATATCCCTCCCTTCCAGCTAGCTACATATCACCCACTCACAACAGGCAAGAAAAGGAGGAGAAATTCCTGCCTGAAACAGAAGAAAATCAGAAAAATTCTGAGGTTTGCAAATCAACATGCTCCAAAGGCCTGGTCCAAAGTTCATATTGACTTTAATGTGCACGAACTTTCTTCTTTCTAAGCAAGAAAGGACTCTACATACTTTAGAAATTCATCTTAATGGGTGCACAAGCCATAAAAACAAATAAAGAAAAAGGAAGGCACCAGAGCCAGCAGTTTCATGGAGCAACAGTTACTTGACTCTAGAGAATGAGCTACATACCACGGAATTGATCTGCCATCCTTTCAGATTGACATAATTTCACAGCTCAGAACAGAACAAATATTTATAGGGAAACAAACCATGAAGTGGCAGAATATCTAGCTAAGTGTGTTACCAGTAGTTTGGATTTCTGCTCTACCAGCAAGTTAGTCCTGAACTGTGGATTCCAGGGTCTACAGGGCAGCATGAACATGACACTGCGTGTGAACACGACACAGCCCAGGCTGTCAGAATTACAGGATAAATCATCTCAAACCCAGAGTTTCAGGTGACCCGGTCCCCATGGAGCCTGTAAGGGCTTTTGTGAGTCATCTGTGTTGTGTCTGCAGGTTGACAAAAAGCCTGAGAGGGGAGGCCTCTTAATCAGATAAGGTCAAGATCAACCATAAATACACACACTTAAAGAGCGGCACCTTACTTCACTTCTCATTTCATCCCCTTCCCAATGTGCACATGAGTGAGCAGAGGCCTTGCATTTCATTACTGCTCTGCGTGCTTTATTCTCCACTCCTGTGCCCTGCGTGAGCAGGAAGTATTTGTCTGTAATTCTGAGGGAAACAGCCTGAGGAACGTGCTCTGCGCCAAGTGACCCCCGGAATCACCCTGGGTGGCTCTCGCCCTGCAGCCCCAGTGGGGAAGGAGGTTCTGTGGCCCCATCACCTGCGCTGTGTCACGTGTTCTGAAGGGATAACCCAGGATTTAGGTTGTCTGCAATTATTCTGAAGCTAAATCTATCCATTCCCCGGGGTGCACTCTCCCTGCAGGGCGTGTAAGCGACAGATTTCCCTTTCAGTAACCCTTCCAGGGACTAGCCTGGCCAACCTCAAGTGGCTCCGAGAAGCAGCTGCTCTGGTATGGCACGGCCGCTGCCCTCGCTGCACTTCTACTTATTTCCTCTTTCCACAAATCTTGCCCAGAAATCCATCACGTTCCCACCCCTCCACGCCTGCACAGCTGTTCTGCGCTTCCCCTGCCCTTCCCTCCTGTGGGATACCTGCACAGGGGACCCGGGGACGCTGCACTCGGGGAGTTCCTCTCCTGGTGGGAAGGCGAAGCTGTACAAAAATCGCACCCGCTGTACAAAAATCGGACAAGCCCCAGTTCGCGTACACACCGAGGCGTTTTTAACACAAAGTATTGTTGTTGTTACCCACAGCGGTAACTGCGATCTGCACCATCAGCGACGGCGCTCCCCAGTCCAGCAGTCCCGGGCGAACCGAGCCGCCGTCTTGGGGACCCCGTGGTCTCTGAGCCCCCCGCGGCCGCCCCGGTCCCCCCGTCCGGCCTCACCTCTCTCGGGGAGGTGGCTGAGCACCATCTCCTTGGCCTCCCGCACGTCGCGGGCGCGGGTCACATCGAGCCGCAGGACTCGCAGCCGGCCGGGCTCGGCCGCCGCCTCCCGCTGCAGCCGCCGCGCCCCGTCCCCGCCGGGGCAGAGGCAGCCGGCGAACACGGTGAAGCCCAGGCGGTGCAGGCGGAGCGCCAGCAGGTGCCCGAAGCCGCTGTCACAGCCCGTGATGAGCACGGCCCGCCCGGCCGGCTCCAGCCGCGCCGCCCCGCGCCGCCACCGCCGCGCCAGCGCCAGCGGCAGCAGGAGCAGGAGCAGCAGAGGGGCCGCTGCCCACATCCCGCCCGCGCCGCCACAGCCCCGCCGTCTGGGACAGAGGGAGGGATGGAGCGCCCTCTCCTCTCGCCCGGCATCTCCTCCCAGCCCGACATGCCCTCCCCGGCATCTCCTCCCCCGGGCAGCGGCCGCCCGCAGGCACCGCCCTCGCTCCGCGGGCGTGCGGGGTGTCCGCTCCCTCCGAGCGCCGGTGGGGAGCGGGAGCGGCGTCCTGGGGGAGCCCGAGGCTTGGCAGGGGTCTGTCCCCGCTGGAGTCTCTCGCCGCTTTTAGTTTCGAGCAGAAAAGCGCGGGCTGTGAGCATCGTGCCATGGGCAGCTGGAGCTGCGCCGGCGAAAGGGAGGTGGGCTGTGCCGAGATCCGCTTGCGTGGACAGTTCAACTTCTCCGCTCAGCTGGGTTTTATACCGCCCCGGTGCTACAGACTGGCCGCAGGGCATGAAACGAAAGCAGCACGAGTGTTTCTAATCGGTCAGATGGGGATTTCTAATACAGCTGCACTATTATGTTAGTCGCTATATGTTACGTTTTATGTTACATTATAGTATTAAACCGATGTGGGGTTTTCATGGCTCAGGTCTGTGTCTGCTGTTGTCTCAAGGGTCCCTACATTACTCCATGGTGGAGGAAAATGTCTGCTTCTTGTAGGCTAAAATGACAGTTACACATTGCTGAAAAAAAGATCCCCGAGAGCTAAAATTACAGGAGAAATTTGATTAGGCAGTGCTTACTCTGCCCTTTCTTTTATATGAGCAACTCTCCAAGCAGCTATTGAAAGGGATACTATGTCATATCTGCCTCCTCTGAGTAAAATGAAATGATTGAGAGAAACAGATGCCTTTATTAATTGTGATTTAAAGTTGGTTTGTGAAAAATACAAAGGGACCAGAGTCATTCATTGACATACAAGCAGTTGCAGAGGAAGCAGGAGGCCTTAACACACAGAGGGATGGTCCAAATATTTACCTGAACTACATCCCTGTAACAGCCTTGTTCATATTTAGTGAACAACCTGTATCTAGTTGTGGCAGAGGGGTTTCTGAACTGCTGGTGCCCTGCTGCCCCTGAGTCTCCAGAAATGACACTGTCCCTGCAATCAGCCGTGTTTCGTGTTTGCTTGGGGATCCCTTCACACTGACAGAGAGAGTTTTACTGATATCCTGGGGAGAAAGGGAATAATCATTGTTTGATTTGCTTTTCCATGGACCAAGACATTCCTGTGTCTGTCGTCCTGCTGGCTGCACATCTGTCTAGGTTTACCTTAAATTGTTCAGTGCTCTCTCTCTCTTCTGCATTGCTCAGGTCTCCAAAGGCATTGCATTATAGGATTCAAAGCCTCAAGTGGCTTGGGAAAGGAGGTTGTGCTCTGCTGCTGGGAGACAAAGTAGGACATGAATGGTTAAACCTCAAAGAAGATATCCAGATAGTTGTCCTCAGTAGGATTTATTTGACCATGCTCCATCACACTGGGAGATGCTGCCCTCTTTTAGCCTTCAAAAGATCTTCCAGTCTTCTGCAACTACATGAGTCACAAAGGTTTGTCTTTACATTTGAAAAATAATTATGCAACTCTCCGAATCATGAGAGTTGATAACAGCCTGTCCTGCAGCCAGCTTCCCTGTCTGGTTCCTCCTGGCATAAAAAGACAGGGAGGGATTCCAGATTCACCTCCTCCATGCCTCCTACCCACCTCTGGTCCATGTCTGCCAGTCTCTCCTCTCTCAGCTTTTGTGTCTGGTTAATAACAGGAAGAAAGTTATGGATTCCAACTGCATCCTTCACAGTCAGAAACAACTTCTGGACTACCTAGTCCAGGAAGTGAGGCCACTTAGGTCTACAGTGCAGTGTATTGGCAGTAAAACTCTATTTGTTGGGATGGTTTTCCTCTGGTTTATAGTATTCTGTTCTCATATAGACACATATGTGTACACACAGGTACTCATGCTTGTGTGTTAATGTGTATTTTGAATTTTGCCTGTGTTTTGTCTAGTTTCTGAAATCTCTTTCTCAGAACTCCTAAGTTTTTATCTGTCTTGATCTGTTCTATTTCTTATGCAATTCCAGTTAGTTGTGGATTACCTGTAGCAAGTTTAAGAAAAAGTCTGGATTTTGAGGAAGTCGATGAGGAAATGGAAGATGCTTAGAGCCTGATGGGGATCTGAATGAGATTGCTCCTAGAATATGCCCAGGGATCTTCCACTCTTCCTGAGAGCATTTCTGGGAACAGAAACCTGTGAAGTTTATGCTTAAAGCTTTATACCACCCAGTGTCTTTCACAGGGTGAAATAAGGAGTTGCTGCACTTAAAAACTGAAGAACAAGTTTCCCAGTTCAGGTGATTAGATAAGCAGATATTCCTAAGGACTGAGTTGCTTGTGGAGGCAGTTCTTCTACACATTGGAAAACCAGGCCATTTCCAGAAGTGCCAAACTATGGATTTAAGGCATTTAAGATTAGGTTTCTCTGGGAAGGTAATACTGCTTAGATCTTACCAGCTCTGTTAGTTTTCAGTCTGAAGCAAATTAGATGGGAAAGATGACACTCCAAGTTTTTTGTTGAACAGAGAAGTGTTGCCATGTTGTCCCTACTCTCAAAACACAAACTGTTTTTCTAAAGGACTCTGTTTCTTCTCAAGGAATGGCTGGAAAGCACCGTGATAAAGGAGAGCTGGGATGGGCCGTGTTCCCCTGTTGCACCCCAGGACTTCCAGCTTGATTCCAGGGAAGCCAGATCTGCTTTTCACTTTGTTCCTGAGCAGAGGGTCGGTGGCTGTGAGGAGCAGGGCTTGCTGTGGGACATTTAAATAATATGCACAGATCTTTGTCCAGCTTTGCTCCAGCAGAAACCAAGATACAAGGGAAGGGAGGAGACAGTGTAGTTTTCCCCTGCCCTTAATCTCCTTATATTTGTGCCTCTTCTCATGTCCAGTCACCTCTGCTTATTTTCCCCATGCTCTTGTTCCTGTTCCCTCAGCCCCCATCCCTGCACCCCTCCTGGCAGTCTTAGCACCAGTTGGAGCTGTCTCAAGGTTTGCCATCTGCCATTCTCAGTGGTGCTCACTCTCAGGATTGGGTAGGAGCAGTAATGCTCCTTGATGTCTTTCTTACAGCCTCAACTCTCCAGCAGCATGTGCAAGTCATTATTATTTTTACTTTTGGAAGCAAAGATGAAATTCTGCTATGTTTTCAGGTAACTGCAGAGCCATCCTTGGTTTCACAGGAATCACTTGATGCAAAGTGCCTCATGTCAAAGCTTCAGCAAAATGCTGAGAATGTGACAGAGTACCTCCTAAAAGCTCCAAATAACCAAGAAAACCTGGGAAACAATTAATACAGACCCCTCTTTTATCATTTTAATGCTTCTGGAGCCAATGTCATGATTTCTGGGGTGTAGGATCAGGATTTCTGACCCACAGGATCTGACTGTGTCACACACAGTTCACCAGGACTCTTCCCTTTGCCATCCATTGGGTCTTGTCAGCTCAGATCCCAAACCATGTCATGTTCCTCTTGCTGTTGCACAGGGAGCAGCATGGAATGCTGCTGGGCCTTTCTGATACTGGTGAAAATGATGCTTATCCAACAGGAGGAAACACGAAACTCATCTGGAAGTTCAGCAAAACACATTCCTGTCTTCCAGAGCTGACACAGGAATGACGCTGCTTGCTGCAACCATCCAAAAAGCTGACACTGAATTTGCATCTGAAGGCAAGTTTCAGGACTGGGAAGACTAGCTTTCCAGGAAGAAGATTAAAATACTGTATTTTTGGTGCAGTTAAGCAGCCAAAGACATTGTGAACAGAAACACTTGCAGTTTTTAGAGCTGGCAAGCCGCACGTCCCAGTTCGGGGCTCAGCCAGCGAAGGCTCTGCCGGAGTGTCAAAGGAAAGGAGCCAATGGGAGGGTGTCATTCCATGTAATTAGACAGGAGCAGTTGCATGTGGGCTGTGCATGGGGAATATCGAGTCTTTGAAGACTAAGCAGGATGTCTGGTTCTGTATAATGTGATGAGCTGCATTAAAATCTCACTGCGTATTTTTAAAGAGCCTGGGCTCGGTTGGCAAAACAGATTTAGGATGCCACGTGTGTTAAAAAAAGGGGGATGGCTTCTATTTAAAAGGCAAGGCAGGAATATCTTCTACCCATGAAATATTTTCAAACACTTGTCACTGCATACAGTGTCCAGTCTATTCCAGAGATTAAGTCTTCCATATGTCAGAAGTTATTTTATTAAGTCCCCAGGATTAAGTCCTTTTGGCAGTATTGGAGTAGTAGCAAACAAGGAGAGAGAGAGAGACGTGAGGGAAATTCTCTTAGAAGCAGGAAACTCCACTGTCTCTTTTAACCTGAAGTGACTGATCCTCTTTAAACTGGAACACCCCTGGCTCAGGAACAGATATGTTGTGGTTCAGCTGGTGTATCCTCATGCATGGGCAGTGTGGAAAGTGAAAAGACACCCTGTGCCTTCCAATTAATACATTCCAGAAACAAACAAAAAATTAAACTCTGTTTTATCTCATTTCTAACTTGGAAGACAAATGTGGGATCATTCTGACTTGAAAATGCTACTGCAAAATGATCCAAAGGGAGTAAATGCTTGGACTGCTTTTCCACACACCCTCATTTCTCTCATGGAAGGACCAATGCAGCGTAGCAAACTGGGAGCTTCAAGTGGAGGTGGAGGATAAGGATGAGAGGAGATCAAGTTTCCTTCTTTTCCTGGTGATCAGATCTAGGAAGGGCTGAAATGAAAGTGGTCTCCTCCAGCACATACTGTCATTTAACCACACAGTGCAGACATAGATTCATCAGGTAAACTGCTTTGAACCTGAGGATTCCTGGAAAAGAGGACCAACGTAACAAAACTAGGATTTATCTGTGGTTAAAAGTTAATTTAGTTGGAGAAATGGTGTGTGTTTGAACACAGTGGCTCTTCCCCAGCATCTCCAGATGACAAAAAGCCCTTACACTGTCAGACTGCTGGGAAATACCAGTGATGTCAGAGTAGATACACAATCAGTTCAGTGCTGATCCAACATAAACATTAGAAAATTTTTAAATAATTTTACCCAAGCCCTAAATATCCTTCTCCAAATCTGCCCAGAATTAACTTCCAGTAGTTTTGATTAACCCTGTCTAATAAGTGCCTCCTTTCCAAGGGCGTCGCTTACTCCTGTGAGGACAAGGTACTCATGAGGGCAATTTTGAAGTCATGAGGCCAGTTCTGATTGTCTCACCCCTGAACTGGAGCCCAAACTTTCTGAAGTCCGTACAAAGCTGTCTGATCCTTTGGGATGCCTGGCTGCAATGACAGACCAGCAGTAGCCTGGAGCTCCTACAGTCACAAAGGCAGCGAGGTTTTAGCTTTTGTGTAAGAACTGTGCCAAGCTGGCTGCTTCTGACTAGTATTCCATACTGGCACCTATGGATTTGCCTATTAAAGCTCTTATCTTTTGTGGAAAATCTATCCCACCAACCTTGTTAGAAGCCGAACAGCTGCATCATCTCTGCTCCTCTATAATATTCCAAAGTCAGGCACCCGAAGGTTTGTGGTGCCCTTAGATCATCAGAGCAGAATATTGACGGTACCGTGTTATTTGCGCTCGAGAGTTATTATTTCCAGGAGAACACCTGTTCCAGACGATGCCCACGAGGTGGCAGCCTGTGCAGGAGAAACGAGCCCTGTCTGTACCTGCGGGGAAAGAGGATTGTCCTGAACGTGTGTGTCACCTTCCCCCCGCAGGCAGAAGCGGCCTCTGCTCTGCAGTCCCGGCCGACACCCTCTGCGCCAGGTTTTAGGGTTCGGATAATGCCAGGAAGATGTGCCAGCCCTCACCTGGGCCGCGGGATCTGAAGGGTGGGAAACAGGATGCTTTGCGCTGACAAGCCGCAGAAGAGCTCTGAGTTCGCAGTGCAGTGAACGCACATGAGCACAGGAGGGTGCTGCTCTTTCTCTGACTTAGCAGAAAGCAGGCTCTCTCTTCCCTGCTCCGTGGTGCCATCAGCTTCCAGGCCTCAGAAGGGCATGTGTTCCTTCATCCTGGACAAAGGCCTGGGTGATACCAGCTGTGAATAACCCCAGATCGCTGATCTTTCTGGAGTAAAATAACATTCACGTGAAGGGCAGACTGTGCTTTGAGGTGATGACCAACCACATCCGTCAGTCTGCAGGATAAGCTCCCAGGTCTGTCACCCTGTAAAATGATGTCCTTAATGCTGGTGCAGGTGAAGGTGTGGATAATCTTACTGTCATCCCTCTCTAGCCAAGGACAAAAATCAGAGAGCGGGTGGTTTATGGTCCTACTGCCCTTGTGCCCGATTGTTCAAGGACAACCCAGAATATGGCACATAATTTGCCAGTTGGTCCAAGCTGCAGGAGCCTAGACACCAATTTCTATTGGAAATAGCTCATTTGCCTCTCCTTACCTGTGCCAGCTGGTAGTGAGGGCACAAGGAGGGGTGAGGAAGTGCAGGAGAAGTGGTCTAAGAGCACAGAACAAATCAGAGATGAGTGTGATGAGAAGCTTGGTTTCCTTACTTACAAGTCTGAGTTGCCCCATGTACAGGACAAGGTCAATACTATCTCCCCCCCCCCCCAAAAAAAAAAAAGGCCAGAGGATGGAAATACATGAAAGTTTGCATTTTCTTAAAATAGAAGTCAAAAGTCAACTCCATGGTAGAGTTGGGGGGGTGCAAGAGAAGGAGCTGTACCATAGGCAGTAGAGGAACTTTTAATACAAGAGACAGAGACACTGGAATTTGCTGCTAAACCCACTGATGCAGAGAATGATTCAGGAGACAACAGCCACTACTCACCCACCTGGCCCCAAACCTCACTTACATTATGCAGAAGGAATTAATCAATAGGTTTGGTTTCTTCCTGGAATGTAAAAGCCCACAGGAAAGAAGGCTCTGCTTCTCTGATACGGTTCAATCTCCGGCTACCAGAAGTGCTGCCCAGCATTCCATCTCTGAGCAGCAGCTTGGAATTACCTCCTTGGCCCTTCACTGAGACAGGTATGGCCAGTTTCTGGGATCAGAGGGGCAGCACATGGTTGGCAGGACCAGCTCTTTGAGGGTAACAGGATGTAAATGCTATTGTTTAGGGCAGTTTCTAACCCCTTTTCCCTGCCTCCTCACATGGTCCTACTCCTGTGAGAAAACACAGGACCCATTTTTTGGAAGGTGGTGTTTACCCAAACCCCTGAGCTGAGCAGTTTCCCTCACTAAGGATTTTTGCCTCCTCTAACGTTGGCATCACTGGCAAGAAATTGTAAGTGCACTATTACAGAAATATGGGGGCTCACTGTTCCAGCCCAGGCAGTGTGTGGGAGATCATTTGGACTGGCACCTTCCCAAGCACAATGTACTGAAATGTCACTCTGCTCCTGGGTGAAGCTTGGATTCTTCCCAGCTTATCTTCTCCTTTGCCTTGCAGCACCTGTGCATCTTGCCCTCATTTCTTGGCATGCAGATGCCTGAAGGTGTAGAAGACAGTGCTCTTGTTAATGCTGGGAAAGTGAAAATAGATGTATTTTGCATCCTAAAGGGACTTTGCTGAGGTCCTTCTGCTTTGTTCTTGCCATCAGGGGAATGCCCACTTTTTGAATGGACCCCCAAATGAAAGGGAAATACTTTGGAGCAGCACAGGGAATGTTCAAGGCCTCCTGACAGGACTCCAGCTGCTCAGAGCCACTCTAAACTGGGTCATTTTTAATGCTCCTCACAGGAGACTCAAAGAGTATCTTTAAGCCCTTGGATTGGGAACTTTGGATTTAAGGTTTTAATGATAAACTTTACATGTGGATTTTGGCCATTCCCTTCCTCTGGTAGGCTTGTGTTTCTTTTTATTTTTGGCAGATTTCCGAGGGCATCAGGCAAACAGGGAACAGGAATTTGACCCAAATTCAGACAATGTGTATTTCTACCTCCAACCAGCTCCCTTTTCAGCAGAGCCCACTGCTGTTGCCCTGACAGTGCACAGGGGTGTCCACACATCGTGTTTCAGAGCAGTGGGAGTCGAAGCCGTCGCTCAGTTCGCACTGGGAACGTTTGGAAGCCGAGTTCTTATCTGGGTTGCTAAAGAATGGCCTGTTTCTTAAAGCCTGGTGTCACATGGAGGCTGTTAAATAATGAAAGCCAGGATGCACAGCGAAGTGTTGGCATACAAAAGGAGCTGTTTTCTGAGCACCAACTTCTCTGCCTGCCAGCAGCAGCAGGACACAATCTACCTAAATTTGCTCAGTTATTTTTTTTAATTTAAGTTGAGAATAGCTTTTTTCTCTTCTGTCGCTAGATAGCTTCTGATAAGAATTTATTTTCCCAAGGGAAACGAAAAAGACTTGAAAATCTCTGAAGAAAATGAGAAGAAAAGCCAACCACAAATGGTGATTGTGTGATCTGCTTTCCAAAGCATTTTACTTCCCTTCCTGCACTGTGATTTGACATCCAAAGGAAAGGGGGTGGCAAAACCTGACGAAACCAGGCTCAAGTTTGGGCAGTACAGAACCAGCAGTCTTCCCTAGTCCTGCAGGGTTTTAATCCCAAGCATGGAAGAAATCAAAATTAGTTATTTTCCCTGTCATGGCCACACTACAAGGGAAGAGCAGATACTTGGCAGAGGTCAACAGAGACCCTCAGGCAGCTCCTGGAGCTGGCTTTGTGCAGCCCCCTCCTGATTAAAACATTCAGGGAGTGGCTTTAAGTTACATCACAGAGTCTTGTCAGCAGGGACGTGGGCAAAGCAATACTGCTCTACCCTGTTCTCCCTGTTCTCTCCTCACAAGCCCTTATCTCCCTTGCTGTGTTGTCTGATTATGATAACAGTGGTTCTGGCCCCTCTGGAGGCTGCCCATCCCTCACCAGACAGTTCACTGGGCAGTGCCAAAGAATTATTCAGTAGTGTCCTCAGGCAGGATGGATTTTATCCTGCAAACACAGAGGAATTAAACAGCAGCATGGAAGTCAGCATCTGCTTAAATATTCAGTATTCAGAATGCAGGTACATGGAAAGGTGCTAAATTTTGAAGCCAAAAGGCTTTCTTGAAGTTAATCATGTGCCAAGTGCTTTGTTGTGCAGGGAGATGGAGGAAAAAAAACAGCTTAATATTGCACAACAGGGTTTTTAAGATTTGCTGGTCTCAATTCCACTTCTACTTTGTTGTTCCATAAAATCATGTGTTAGCAATAGATTTATACTAGGCCAGTTCCTTGGAGGCTCTTATTGACAACTCCCTTTTTCTTTTTTTTTTTTTTTTTTTTTTTTAAGAGGTGAATTTATATACAAATGTGGCCATTTGTAACCACCAATATATTCAGTAACATTTCCCTCTGTGGTACATTTATGCTGGAAACCCAGAAATGAGAATCTCTGAAATGCCAGCATCCTTAGAATGCTGTCTCCATTTGATTTCCTTCTAGCCTGAATTTTCATAACAGTTACATTTGGGTTTCAGTTACACACTGCACTGGCTGATGAATATTAAACAAGGTCTACAGACATTTCTTGGGTTTGCTTTTACAGACTCTGCTTGTACAGAGATATTTTTTTGACGGTGCCCTTCTTGCTGCCCTCTATTCCACTCTTTTATTGTTCCCAGGTTGTTCTGAGAGACAAATGACAGTGTGAGACAGGAGGAGAATGATTACATTTTGCAGGGAAATTATACAGAGTAGAAAATCAATAGTTAGATGCTCCCTAGGACCACCTAAAACTTCTTTGAAGAATAATTAGCTTGCAAGAGAGCTCTGATAGCTGGAATTCCTCCCCAGTTCTGTATGCATAAGATAAATTTAGTCTGGAATAAGCAGTGTGCTTTGAGGCCTCTTCACTGATCTGGGGAAATGATTTGTGTGGAGAGAATGAAGAAGGTAGCTGGAAGAGGTGTGGAAGAAAACCTGACTGCCCACATCCATCCTGGGCTCAGAACCAAGGAACAAGCAGCAACAGAAACAGGGAAAAATCAGCAGAGCAAAGCATAGATGGGAGTTAAGGGCTGGGAGTCAGCACCTGATGATCCAGGTGACTCTGTTCAAATGGCAATTATCCATTGGAATGGCAATCCCATGGAGCAGAGCTGATTGACCACCAGTGGGGAGAGTCCAGCCCACTGAAGAGGTGTAAGTGGTTTAATTGATGAAGCAGCAACATCAGATCCAGGGCTGTGTTTAAGCAAACTGCCTTATGTGGAGCTCAGAAAAGGCTTCCAGGACTTACAGGAGATGATGGAGAGCAGCAGAGAACTCTGATTCCCATCATTGTGTCCTGATCTCATCATATGTTGGAGCTTTTTCAATGTGCTGCTTCCTTCTGGGATATTGCTACAGGTAATCCTAAAGCTGGGAGCTGAAGTGTGGGGTTTAATAGCCTTGTTGGTGTGAACTGCTCTGGGCAGAGCTGGCCTGGGAGTGAGATTGGTCTTGCTCTCCAGAGCTGTCAGTCCTCTGTCTTTCAGAAGTGTAAAAACACACTTGGAATGCAAGAAAGCTGCTGCAAGAGGTGTCAATAGCAGTTTGTGACAGACTAAGTGACATCTAATCAATTAATTAGCTCCCTAGGAGAAAGGACTAATAAGGCTTGAAGGACATGCTGGAAGCATAATGTAGCAGATATTAAGATAAGGGAGATTTGGGGAAGATCTCACAAAACAAGAGAATAAAGCAGCACAATAGTAACAAGTCACTGTAGTGGAGATGATCACAGGGTATCAGAGAAGGATTCAGGGTTTTCACCCATCCGTGGAGATTGATGTTTAGTATTTGTTGGCATTTGCATTTCTAAAGTCATAAGCATTGTATGAAAACACATCTTAGTTTTGCTTAGGTTTGGTGTGTTGGGTTTTATTGTTTATTTGTTGGGGTTTTTTTAATGTATCCACTCTTAGGAACTAGAAAAGCATCCAAGCACGTGTAGCATTAAGCATGTGACTCAACCCCTCTCCAGCCACAGATGTCTCTCACTCTTAATTAAATATGTGCTAAAGTGGTCTGTTGGAGCAGAGCCCAGGAGTATTGTGTGCAGGTTTGAGCCTTCAGTCCAAAAGTGGTGCTAACAAGCAGGTCTAGAATTATAGACCTGTCAGCTTAACTCCAGTTCCTGGAAAAGCACTGGAACAAACAACCAGACTATTTGTGAGCACCTAGAAGGAAATGAGGGGATGAGTAACAGGCAGACTTCTTTTTTTTGAGATGTGAGGGTCTGGTTTGAATTCTGAGTCTGCTTCTCATGCATTCTAATAAGGATGGAATGGATGAAAGTACCTGGGTGCAAAAGTGCTTGGAAAACTGATAGAATGATGTTTTTGAGGGAGTTTCTGCTTTGTGTCCATGTCTTTTGTTTCCGTGTGGGATCTGGCTGATGGAAGGAGAGCATGCAGTTGGAACTCGCAACTAGCACCACATTGGAAAAGCTTTGAGCACACTGGGCAGGATTGGAATTCAGGATGTTGTTTGCAAATGGAGATGTGGTAAAAATCCACCATCACCAGCTTGCCATTGAACTGTGACAGAGCACTGTCCCTCTGCTGAACACAGACTTATTTATTGCAATAAACTCTTAATACAGGTTATTATATGCTTACACCAGGGTGGGGACCACCAGCTACATGTGTAGTTGATTTATCAATGAGGATGAAAGATTCTGATGGCTCACAAGCTGATCCTGAGTAAACAACACCATGCTTTTACAGAAAAGGCACATGAAGTGTGTCAGCAGGATTGTTCCCCATGTGGAAGTGCAATATTCCAGCAGACAGGAGCACAGTATTTGCTTTTGCCAAGTGTGCTTCAAGGCTGAGCTGGACAGTGGTTAAGTGTGAAAAGGAAAGCAGGAAGACTGATCCCAGGCCCAAAAGGCTCGATCTGCCAAGGAAGATTGAGGGGGGTTCCTCCTCAGGAGAGGAAGACTGAGGGGAAGACTATATTTCTCCCCAGATTTTGTCAGCTGCTGTAAAGGAAAAAGAGAATTATTTGGTCTTCCTGACCCTGGCAGTGAAGACAAGAAGCTGTGGGCTAAATTGCTTCAAGGGAAAATCAAGGCACATTATTTTTAGTAGTTAATCTGATACTAAAGGAGTGTGAAGGACTGGAGCAGATTGTGGGAGAGGTCTCTGACTTTTCAAAATGAACTAAACCTCTGTGTGAGGAATGACCTGTGCAAGTCCTCCCCTACACAAGCCAGTGGACTAAATAACACCTGGAAATCCATTTTAGACCTCTGGTTCTGGTGGGGCTGATTTACACTCATCTGTCAGCATGAATCCAGGTTGATTTAACTAAGTCAGTGCCAGGAATCTCATATTGATGGAAAGGGAATCTTGTCTTCCCAGCAATACAGCTCTAGTTATCCAGAGATTTTCCATCTTGGGACTTACCAGTATTAAATGTCTAAGCACAGAGAGGAACAGGATAGGAGAGTGCATGAAGCCACCAGTAAATCACAGTATCTAACTTGAAACTCACTTGTTAATTAGTGTGTTAACTACAGGTTGCTGATTTCATCCCGCTTTGCCTCAGCCCCCCAAACAATGGTTTTGGAGGCTGCTAAAGAGCAGTAATGCAGAGCAGCTTCTTACAGCTCTCCAAGCAGCAGAAGAGGACAGCTGTATATCCTGCAAACAAGTTGACAATACAGATATTTTCAGCCTTTAATGGTCCACCAAATGCTATTAGTGTTGATAGCACTGGGCTCTTTTTTCCTTTGTCTGTATGTATTCATAGAATCTGATTAGTGTTTTGCATCTTCTTTTTTCCCCCCTGTAGTTCATTTCTGAATCCTCAAGGTTCCCCTCCCATTTTTATTTTTATTTTTTTTTAAATTCAAGGTAATTTCTTCCTTACAGCTGTTTGCACAAAACAGCTCCACTGAATGTGCAAGTAGGAAATGGGTACGTGATGTGTCACTGAAGCCTGGAATCATAGAATGCATTTGGGCTGTGATCAGATTTGGATCTTTAAGGGACCTTAAAGATCATCCAGTTCCAGCCCCCCTGCCATGGGCAGGGACACCTTCCCCTAGACCAGATTGCTCAGAGCTCCATCCAGCCTGGCCTTGAGCACTTCCAGCCATTGGGCAGCCACAGCTTCTCTGGGGAACTTGTGTCCATGCCTCACCACCTCACAGGGAAGACTTTCTTCCTGATATCTAATCTAAACCTGCCCTCTGGCAGTTTAAAGCTATTCCCCCTTGTCCTATCACTACATTCCCTTGTCCAAAGTCCCTCTGCAGCTCTCTTGGAGCCCCTCTATGCACTGGAAGGGTCTCTAAGGTCTCCCTGAAGCTTTCTCTTCTCCAGGCTGAACAACCCCAATTCCTCAGCCTGTCTCAATAGGGGAGGTGCTCCAGCCCTCTGATCGTCTTCATGGCCCATGAGATACTGTCATCATGGTGATTTGTGTTCTCTTTGAAATCCCCATTCCTTTTACCTGCAGGAACTGGGAATTCTCTTCTGGTAGTCACTTGTTTATTTACGAGAAAACAGATATTAAAATCTACCAGGACATTTTAAGTCACCTACTTCTTGCTTCACTCCATTATTTATCTAATATAGAGCACTTACTGGTCTTTCAACTGAGAAACTGATTCTTACATTCCAACAAATATGGAAGAACCAAGATGAACTGTTATTTGCTCATCTTCTGAACTTATGGACACAATCCCAAGAAAGCAGTTTCACTGGATTCTCTAACTGGTGCAATAACCCACGTCTGATGGGCTTGACCTCAGTTTCCTAAATCCAGACTCTTGAAAACGTTCAGATTTGCATGTAAGCCTTGACAGGGATGTTGAGGTTCAAATATTGTGAGATGATGGGTCAGCAGAGTCACCCAAAGCTTGTCTGGCATATAAGTGGCTCCCAGAACAGTGGATTAGGACCCCAGACCCCTTGGCATTCCCTCCTTTCCACATGTCACACTCTGTAATGCTCTGGCAGTGTCACTGTGCTGCCCATACAGGGGGCAGGCTCTGGTACACACTGGAAAAGAGGGAAAGGAGTGGGAAACTTCTCCTGACACAAAGATTCAGCCACAGCAGTGGGTATTTAAGGTTTTGATCAGTGTTTGAGGCTTGTTCCGCTGGCCCTAAGCAAGATGGAATTATTATTTGAATTCTCATTGGAAGGATGTGACTTTTCCTGTGTTGCTGAGTTGTCAGTGTTTGCATCTTTTTGGATATGTTTGTGTGGTGACAGCCTTGGAGGTCCAGTGGGAAAAGGTATTTCAGGCTTTGCCTTGGGCACGAGTTGACCTGTGACACCGAGAAGTGCAAAGTGCATCCAAGAGGCACAATGGGAAGTTGTGAGTTGTTTCTTTTCAAAAAAAATAATATTTCAAAGGCCAAAATAACCCATCCCCCCAGAAGACATTGTTTTTTGCAGTTGTGGTTTTTTCATGCTTCTCAGAGCTGATACAACAGCACTGCCCATAGTTATTTTTTGCCTTTTTTTTTTTTTTTTTGTGTCCCTAGGAAATGCCAAAATAAATTAGACACATTATAGCAAACTAATCTTGTGACTACACGTTTCAGAGTTCCCGTGCTCTGGAACATGGAATCCAGGCTCCTCGGGCAGATGCTGCCTGTGGCAGTCGCTGTTACAGATGAGCATCTATAAATGGCACAGCTTCCCCTGTTGGGAGGTTGTGGGGACAGGATTTTGGATGGGAGAAGTGCTCCCCTCCCCTCAGGCTCTGCAGTGGGGAAGGGCTGTTCTGCAGGGAAATCTGCCTTTGGTAGAGATTATTTCTTCCCCCCCCGCCTTTGCTCTTGTCAATTTGGAGATTCTCTCAGCTTATTTCAAAGTCAGTTATAAACCTTTTAAATGAGCTTTATGCTGATACACCAGGAGGATGTTTATACATGGTTTTAGCACTATTTAGAGAGATGAAAGCAAAAGTTAAGGCAAACTTTCTCTCTCTGCCTGTAATCAAGCTAAGGAATAAGCACTGTTAGGAAGGCCTGTGGCTCCTTAGAACATCCTGTGGGATGACACCAACAGTACCTCACAAATGACATGGTAAGAAATAGCAAATGAAGCTGCTCTGGGGCAAAACTCAGCAAAGCCACTGTGGCACCAACCACTTGCTCATCCAGAGCAAGTCTCACTTTTCCTGAGACCCATCCTCTCCTCATCATGTGTCTGGTGTATCCAGCACAACAGGACACACACCATGGCACGGGCACTTGTGCATGGCTGGGTTTTTTGGCACAGAAAATCCCAGCCTTGCCTTTTTTTCTGTTGCAGAATTAAGTGGAGTAGTAGAGATGCAGACAATACTAACCCTGGCTTACCAGTGTTGAGCTAAATATAAAGCATGGCAAGCACGTAAGAGGGTTCTGGTAATGTTTGTATTGATTAAACTATTAACAAGAATAGCAAATCCCATTACACTAATCATTATTTTGCTTCCCTGCCCTCTCCTTCCTCTTTGTCCTCCCCTGAATGTTTTTCCTTGAATACAATGAAGGGAAATTTGTTGCCTCAGGCCGCCCTAAACACCTCCCAGTGTTCTCTGTGGAGGTGGATGGGCTCTGGCTTCAGTGGAGGTGTCTGTGGGAATGACCTCTGCTCTGGAGAGGGAAGCCAGGAGAAAAGTGTCCCCAAAATAGAGAGAGACTGCAGGCAACCCAGGAAGATGCCCTCTTAATATCTTTTGACAGGCCTTCAGGCATCCATAAAGGAATAATATTGGCCCGTAGATCATTAACATAATTTAAAATGGTGGAAGGTTGTGTTCGTGTAACCAGCTTCCCCCTGTTCCTCCATCACCACTAACGTTTTGGTTCTGCCAGGCAATAATTTTACAGTGCTGCCCAGGAAAATGTGTTGCAGTGGAAGTCCAATTCCATGCTTTCTTAAAAAGGTTAAAAAATGGAAGTATTGCAGTTGAGAGTGGGGAGAAAGAACAGGTCTTGGGTCATCAGTTGTTTCTGTTCTGAGTTGTAGGACACAGGATTTGGTGCTAAAGCTTTTTATCTTTAGGCAGACTTATAGCCCAACTACATTTTTATTAAATTAATCAAAATGATCTACTGAAAAAACATTTGTTGGAATTGGGGTTTTTCCCCCTGAAAATTTTCATCCAAATTTGGAACCCTTTCAGGAATTTCTGAACCTTTAATTTTAATGACAGGATGACTGAGGGGATGTGTCCCAAAAGATGTTGGCAAAATCTTTTGGCTGGATTTGTAGGCCTGAAGAGAGCCAGTTACTTTAATTTTTACTTTTTTATGTGTTATACGTTAGTGATGAAACATTCAAGACTATTTAAGGAATTCAAATCCCTCATTCCCACTCAAATTAAAAGCATCTGGGCATTCAGATCCCTTAGTCAGCTTCAGCAGTCTATAACTTCAGTGTTAGTTTGATATAACTAATTTGTGTTAAACATACTTTTAAGTGCAGTTATATTATAATTTATCTCCTGGTGGTATTGCCTCACAGTCATAATTTTATGCTTGCACACAGTATCCCTGTATCCCAGTGGACTGGGAAGCTTTATAAACAAATGTAGGCCATCCCTGAGTCCTCAGGCAAGCTAAACTTCCACTGAAGTCTTCAGGAGCTTTGCTCACATAATGTCCCTAATTTCAGACCATGAATACTCCTGTGTGTACAAGCAGGGGCCATCCTTTGAGTGACAGTCCTTGGGGGAAAAGCAACAGCCCCCACACAGCCCCTGCAATAATTTGGAGGAGAAAATAATGGTGATCAGCTGAAATTGCACAGTGTTGTGTGCACAGAATGGGATTGTGCACTGAGGGAGTTGACAACTCCGGCTCAAAGCAGGGCTCTGGCTAAAGGAAACATTTCTGGGGACATTCTGCAGAATATATGGGTTTGGCATTATTCATCCAATTGATTACTTGCCAAACGTGTAAAGACCAAAACCCCAAGCTTTTAATTCAGGATTTTTCTGCTTTAGCATGTTCTCTCTCAATGCTTTGATGTTCTGGTATTAAAATGTTTGTTTTCAGTCTGGCTTGATATTAAGCTGGTTTAATGTCTTATAGAAGCTGTTTTGAAAGCTTCTCTTTTCCTCTCTGAATCCAGCTCCCTGGGTGGGTGACATCTCTTATCATCAGTGAGACAGTTCTGAGTTGTGGCTTTAAATAATGAAAACCAAGCCCTAGCGTTTTTCTTCCCAGCAGAGTTATTCCTTTATTTCCTTTCACCTCAGATGTCTTTTCCTCTGTGCATATCCCAGTGTGTTCAGTACAGCATTGTATTGTACAACCCAAAATTTCCCTGTCTCCGTGTTCTCTTACAGATTAGACTTGCAAAGGAATTGGAGACCTTTCTCACAGTTCCAGAGGTGCTTTCTGTCTTCATCCACAGTTTTTCATTGTCTGGCAATTGAAGTCACGACTCATAATCCTCTGCTGCCAGGAGTTTGTCACTTCTGATCCCAGCTATGCTCCTTCCCATAGCACTTTTCCTTGTGGCATGACAGTGTTACCATGTAGTGCTCCAGATGTTTCCTTCCTGGCTGAAAGACATCAGGAGAGTTTTAGCTCTTTAGTGCTGTTCACTCATTTCCACTGAGTTCATTCCTGCTGCCCTTTTCCTGCCTCATCCCTGCTGCTACAGCGGCCACTGGTGCCACGGTGCAGGGGGACAGCAGGATATATCCACCTCTGTATTTCACACAGCATCCAGAGCCTGCCTGATGGCCCTGATCCAGAACTCAGGGAGGCCAAAGATGCTACTGAGAACCAGACACCTGAAGGCAGCATTAGATGGAGAGATGGAGAGCCAGGACCCTTCTCCCCTTTAGCGAGAGAAGATGAGACAAACCAATGGGGACACTGGGAGATCATCTCATGTGCTGTCTGGCTTTTTATTTTATTTTCTCTTTATCGTTTTCTGTTTTCTCTCCTGGCCCTGGTCAGTGAATCTCAGCAGGCTCTGGGTGCTTTCTCTCAAGCAGAGATGTTGGAGAACACACCATTTCAGGTGCTTTCCAAGCCATGGGCAGGAGTGAATGTAATTCAAGAGCCTTCACAGCCTGCAGCAGTGAGAATACAGGAACTGGGGAGAGATGATCCAGCAATGAACAAGATACAGGATATTTTTGGGTTTGCCCTTTAAGAGCAACTGCTGTGCCTCTTAAATTCTACTGAGATGCTGGAGAGCAGCTCATGCTCTGCCTCAGTGCTGGAGACTGAGCTGGTTGCTCTTGTGCTACCAAGCTGAACCTACTGCTGTGCCCTGGGCTGGACTCCTTGGAGCCAGACTGATGCAGAAAGGCAGCGTCCTTCAGGTGCCAGGGGGCTGGAGGGGGCAGGGATCTGTTCCCAGGCTCCTTTCCCAGCCCTCTTCCTACAGGGAGGTCACCCTTCCTTGTCCCAGCAGAGCTAAGAGCTGCTCGTGCTGGAGGTGCTGGTTTCCTCCGGCAGGTAACTAAGCTGTGACTCTCACCTCTCAGTTTTTGGGCTTCAGCAGAAGCACAAGGAGCTTTGGGCTTCTCCTCAGGACAGTCAGGGCCCAGGTCAGTGGGCGAAAGAGGACTGTGACACAGAGAACTGCAAATGGAAAAGGGACACTGTTTCAACCTTCTGCCCAAAAGCAAAAGAGAGCATTAATGAGCCAGAAAAAAGGGCATCTTCAGCACAGCCTTTAGGGCTTTTGATTCCCAGAGTGAGCAACCCAGAGGCACAGGGACACTACAGCCAGAGTTGTCCCTTTCCCAGGGCCAGAGTCTGCCTCCAGCGAGGAGGCTCCTGCAAACCTCAACATCTTCAAATGGTGACAGTCTTGCAGAGGAAATTTAGCATGCAACTAAAACTAAATGTTATTGTTTGTAATTTATACCTTGATAAGTAATTATATATGAATGTGGCATGTAAGTAAATAAGGCCACGCTTTAATTAGAGGGTTATTTCTGATGAGGAATTCTTCCTTACTGCAAACAGCTAGCCCTGACAACAAACTTCTTCCAGGAACTTCCAAGGCAGCAGTATCTTCTGTGTGAAGAGCAAACCAGGAGGAGAACTTCTGCCCTCTGATAAAGGCCTTGTGCTGCCAGTTACTGAATTGTATTTTGCTGATGGGAGCTGTGGGATTTTATTTTCCATATAAAGAAGAGGGAGTTGAGGTGATTGCTGGGACAGTGGGGGCTTTGCAGAGCTGATTCTGCACATGTTGTCTCTGTCCTACCCAGGCAGTCTTAATTAAAAGTCCAGCCTGGGAGAACAGGAGTTTTCCAGAATATTAGCACACGCTTTTAAACCCACGTGGTGAGGAGTGGCCATGAACAAGGACTTTGTTTTTGAAATTGTGGAAACAATGTTAAAAGGGAAAAAACTGTATTGGCCACAACATTATAAAGACATTTCCTCCCTCATCTAGACATTGTCAGAGAAATGCAATATATGCAGTTGTACCTGGCTGCAATAAGCAGTTCCTACGTGGAGCCTTGAGAGCTTTCTTCTGTTCCCAGGAGGTTCTTGTCTCAGGTGACCCACACGTGTCTGGTGCCCCTTCTTCCCAAATGAGGATCGACGGCTTCTTCATCGTCCCACACATGCCTGCCAAATTAACAGGGTGTGAGCTGGGTTAACTCATCCAGGTCATTCTGGATTACACCTCGATGTTCCTCCGAAGTCATTCCAGGTACAGATGGAATATTGCCACTTGCATCTGATTCTAGTTAAAAACCTGGATGTAACGAGCTCGGTAGCAGCGATACACATGGGGCCACAGTGTGCAAGACTCATGGCATTAGAAGTAGAGCTGGTTGAAAGATAATTATTCCTTCTTGTGTCCACTGAAATGTGTTATTACATAGTCCAGTGGAATTTGAAATCTTTCTTTTTTTTTTTTAATCAGTTCCTCAAAGTTATTTTTGTGAAGGCTTTGGAAGCGTTTCCATCAGTTATACAAAGATGTTGTCCAGAATAAACAGGAGAAAGCTGTGCTGTATGAACAACCCACTGCACTTCAAAAGGCTCAGCAGCACGCTGGGACGTCGGATTATTTGCAGAAGGTCAAATCAATTTTACGATCAGGCAAACATTAGCAAATTGCTCTTCTTAGAAGCTGAGCAAGTAAAGTATTTTCCAAGAAATGCGCTTGAGGAAAAATCAAATGGCATTTATTAGAAACCAGCACTCAGCGAGACTTGTTCTCTTTAAGTCACTTATTCCCTGTGTAATGGTGAACCATTACATCCAAATATCACATGGGGCAAATTCAGGAGTAAAAGTTTTCTACTCTGTAGAGCAAATGAATCAGAACTGGGGCCTTTCTGTCTGTGGTGTAGAGAATAATCTTTGAGAGGGGATTTTTACCTGTTTGCTTATGTAACTTCAAAATACGGGGTTAAAGGTCTCTGACTCATAAAAATCAGTGTCTACTTAGGGGCCATATTTCCTTTAAACCTGGTGGCTGCTCCAAACGGTCTCCAGACAGTGCATCCAAGGGAGAGAGGGACAGGGTGGCTGCTGGTTGAGGAGATGCTGACCTCCTGCTTGAGGAAAGAAGTGCCCTGCCTTGCTTTGGGAAGAGAGAAACAGAATAAAGTATCGAGGAAAACATCTCCTTAGTGTCTAAGCAAGAGCCCAAGGAAAGCTCTGAGTGACTTCTTTTCTGGCCAAGAATCATCCTTCTCAGAGCTTTGCCTCTCAGCTTCTCAGAAAACAGAGCTAAGACTCCAAGTCCTCTTTTACCTGCTCCCCTATTTTAGGTGCAGAGTCAATGCATCGACCTGTTCTGCATCAGACAGTGTGAATCCACACGAGTGACGCAGACAGGGATGATCCGTGCCCTGGAGCTGGTGGCATGAATAAAAAAATCTGCTGGAGAGGTCTAAAGAGAGATGCAGAGAGCAAATGGATGATGGTAGCATTCCTCCTGTCACCTCTGTTTCCGGCATCCAAACATCTAGGGACTTCTGTAGACCTTTTTTTTTGGTTTTTGGTTTTTTTTTAAGATTGTAATTTATTCTCATCTTTCTGCCTGTATTTTTATTTTCTGGACCTTTATGTAAACAACAGTGGAGTCTGCTGCTCTCGAATGGATGGATAAGAAGGACACGGTCCCTCCCTTTGCAGTCTGATCCCTGGTAAATTAGTCAGTGTTGTGTGTACGGTTATTGGAACTGCTCGGGAATTTTCCATCAGTGTGTTTATTCACTGGAAAATGGAGTCTCCATAAATTTAAAGCAGGATGGGAATTTAAATCTCTGATGAGGACTAAAAGCTTTCCCAATTCCGTCTTGGGTAACGAGAGAAAAAAAATGCATTTTTAATATATGTATATAAGAAACCCCAAAGGTGGCCAGGGAAGGAGAGGAAGGCAAGGAACCTGAAAGCAGTTTTAGCTTCATATTGCTGATATCTCAATTAATTTAATGATGACACTTAAAATGGAAGTGGGGAAAACAAGCCTGTAATGGAGAACGGGCACTGTTCTTAGAGTAAAAGGGCAGTTCAAATCCAGAATGGATTCGTGGGGTCTAGAAAAATCAAAAACTTTTTTGGCTGTATTTTGGCAGTGCTCTAAGGCTTCAGTGGAATTCTGTGGGGTGAATGTTGTGTTTCCACCTTGAGGCCAAGGCAGAGTGGAAGTCAAACCCCAGCACAGAGGCACACAGGGGAAAGCCTGTGGGGGAAGCAGTCGGGTGTCGTGCCAGTCAGACATCCGGGTGTAAATGTCTGGATTATCCACTGGGAATGGTCCTCTGATGACAAACTCTTTTACAGAAGGAAATATGAGTGCTATTCATTATTGAAAATAACTATTAAAATAAATAAATTATCTACTCAGAAGTTCTGTAATCACATAGATAATGTATCTGTATCAGGGAAGTATTTAATTATCATATATAGAAGTATTCAATTTTTATGCATGTTCAGTCTACATATTTCGAATTAAGTCTCTAAGCATATGTCTTAGAACTATTCAGGTTTCTGTCTCCAAACACTGTGACATGGGAAAACAGAGTTGCAGAAACCTTTTCTCTCACTTGGTTCCTTTTCCCTGTTAAAAATGACCTCTGAAAAATTTTCCTGAAGGATTGAAGCAAGGGGAGGAGTAAAAAAATACAGATGTGCACACACTTTCTGACTAACTGCATTATTTGGAAGAGAGACAGATCTGTAGAACTCCTGAAGCTTTAATCCTGGTATTTTTCAAAAATATTTGTCTGGTCAGAAGCTGCCCAGCTCCAGTTAATGAAAGACAATGTTTCTAAACTAGTGCAAAGTTAAGCTCTTGTTTGGGATGTTTTCAAATTAGTGTAAAGGTTATGTTCCATCTGTGATTATTTCCAATGCCTTACAGAATCAGAGATGAGTTTAGCATCATGCATAAGTGATAAGTAACTTTGGTTTTATTTTTCCTTGCATTTCTAACCCTACCCCTGCAATTGCATGAAAATGTGTTGATTGTTTGTTTCAAGAAGGACGTGTCATAAATACAGATATCTTTCTGGCAATCTCTAAAAATACCCTTCAGCCTTGGGTGGTTTAATGATTGATGAAGCTTGGAAATCAAACTCTTGTCTGGGGGTTGTTGTGAGATAAACTTACACTGTGGGACTAAAATTCCTCTGAGCTGAACGGGGCCAGTGTGAAGAGGGTACTGCTTTAGGATGCTAAAGAAGGCTTCTGGCAGAATGTAGGAGCCAGTATAAGATAAATATCCAACTGCCTGGGCTTTGTTTAGTTTCTTTTTGAGAAATAATCCATTTCTGTTCATGTCTGCAAACATAAGATTTGGAAGAAAGCTGAAAAAGGTCATGGCAACACACAGCTCTTCCACCTCCTTCTCTTCCCATAATATCACACACGTGGCTGCTGCTTGCAGTGAGCACAGCAACGCCTTCTGAATGCATGCAAACAAATAACCCACTTTTTAACATATGGCAGACCAATATGCATTTTTAATTATTGCTTAAAGATCTTGGTTTGCAGGCAGAAATCCTTCAGCCATCAACCAGCAGCTGAACAAAGGGCTGATGTGCGCGGCGGGGCTCACAGGTACCTGCTGGATCTCACAACAAACCCTTCTGCTTTCCCTGCCCACGGATTTCCACATGGCTGGCTGCCTGCTTTGTTCTTCTGAAGTCTTGATGAAATTCTCTGGCCCATAAAATACAGGTCAGGCCAGCTGACCAGGCTGATCCCTACCAGGATAAAGAGTCATGACCGTGCAGAGTCCTGAGGACTCCGCACAGGATCTGAAGCGCGCGGCCTTCCCATGGCTCCGGCAGCTGCAGGAGTTGGCAGCAGGAATGTCATGTGGGGATGGAGGTTCTGGACCCAAATGGGCTCTGCCCGCTGGCAGGGAGTGAGGGACAGGGATGGAGGAGGAGAAGTGTTGCTGCAGCTTTTCTGGGTTGTGTAACTGTTTAGTCATGAGGTTCTATGTGCACATCCGGGGCGCTCGGCTCTTGGCAGAGGAGTTGTCTGTTGAAACAAGAGAATTACAAAAACACTTCAAGGAAGTGAAAATTGGCCTCCCATAAAATGTCCACAGGTGCTGATGCATTTTCTTCTGGAGGAAGAAAAAGGCAGATAGACTATAGATGATGCATAGATTCTTATCTTGAAAAGGAAGCTTTTAATGGGAAGCTCCCCTTCATCTCAAATAACTCCTCCCAGCCTATCATTTCAGAGTGAGATCTGCTTTCTCTGTCTGGGTTGTTTCATAGCCCTGGTGCTGCTGTATCAAAGTGCTTCTCTAGTTTTGATAAATCCCCAAGAGACAGGAAGGCAATTTAGTCACAACCCTGGTTTTCAAAGACTTCTGGATAACCCATATTAAAGGCACAAAAGCAGAGCTACAAAAATTAATCATTTGACTTGTAACTCCGAGCATGGTCATTTGCAGCCTGGAAAATGGCCTGATTTATCCAAGGTGGCCTGCAGTTCTTGTAGCTGAATGAAGTTAAATAATGCAGTGCTCTTTAAAATTGCATGAGTGTATGATTTCGTTTGCTTTATTCATTCCTACTCTGCTGTAGTTTGTTGCAGTCAATGATTATTGCAGCTGTTCAATCCATCTCTGCAGCGAGTGGGAATGGCAGGACGTGACTCTTCCTTACTCGTGCCATGCACTAAGCTATACTGTTCCAAAAGGAAGCTGAACTTTCCCTGTGCTTTGAGTTTAGGAATGACTGTATGGCCTTGCCTTTATCTTAAGGTAAGCTCAGCATGGAAAAGTCTTTGTTACTTTCTAATAAAATAATTTGATTGACTGCACTGACATCCTTAGGAAGCAAAGGAGTTCCTACAGTGTGTCCTCCACACAAGGGAGCATTTCAAATGTCTGTCTCCTCTTCAGGCCCACTGTAGGTTCTTGCTTTCTGGATCTCTGTCACAGGAGTGCCTTCCTGGACTAAACTATTTGGCAAACTGAAGTTGGTAGATGCTGAAGGAGATGTGCAAGGCAAGGGAAAGCAGCAGGAGAGCATCTACCCCTGCTACCTGCTGCAGAACGGAGCTGCAAAAGCAGCCTGACCTTTGGAAGAGGTGGAGACTGTCCAAGAAGCCCTGGGGCTGCTGGAAGCCTGGATCCCTCAGTGCTCTGTATAGTCCTGCCAACATCTCAGTGCACAGCCTTGAGCAAGCACCAGCAGCTGCGGACACCCTTCCTTGCCCAGGATTAGCTGTACCTGCCCAGGCTGGTGTCACTGCCCTCACAGCTCCGCTCAGAGAGATTGCAGGAGTGTCCCGTGGTGCACAGGAGAAAGCAATAGGATGGATTAGCTAAATTTGCCTGTTAAAATCGATCAAAGGATCAGGTGATCTTGCCTGGACTAGCTTAAGGAGAGGTTATGAGAGCTGCTTTGCCAGCAGCAACATGGGGATGGGGACAGATGGCCAAGAATGATAGTCCAATATCTCCCACTGGTCTAGCTGCCTGCACAGGGAGCTCTCTCTCCAGGTCCTTTGGAGCCTGTGGAACAAGGTTTGGAAACATGCACTTGCTACTGGTCTGAAACACCGTGGTGAAGTGTGGGGGGGAGAGAGCCTTTCAGATATGGGACCCAACATTTTTTAGGAATTAACATTATTGATTCGCATCAGTTATTTCTGTGCTTGTGAAACTCCTTCCTGTTTAACAGATAGGGACGGAGGGAAGCTGGCAAGTACCAAAGAATCCAGCAGTTGTCATGTCTTGTCTGAGATTCAGGTATGAGAAATGAAATCCTGGCCCTATGAAAATCAACAGGACTCTTGCAAGCAGCTTCAGCATAGCAGAGATCTGAACAAACAGAGAGAGGCTGTGTGAGGCATTGCTTACATTGAGGATCTTGGATTTCTTCCATGCAGAAACCTGAGACTTTACAGAGGAATGTCCTCTTATAGAGGATGCCCCATCCCTGGAAGTGTTCAAGGCCAGACTGGATGGGATTTTGAACAAGCTGGTGTAATGGAAGGTGCCCTGGCCCATGGCAGCGTGGTGGTTTTTAAGGTCCCAACCCAAACAATTCTGTGATCCTATGGCACAGTAAGTGCTGGTTTTGCTCAGCCCTGTGACTGTTGTGCTTGTGTGTGTGAGCAGGTGAACCCCGAGGCGCTGTGACAGCAGAGGCCACAGCCATCAGTCAGCCCAACACTCCGGGTGTCTGAGCTCCTCCTGAGTCAGCTCAGGTTGCCCTCTGCTGGGTCTTGCCCACCTCCACGTCTTTATCTCCTTGCCCTACCCCACCCTCCCTGCAGTCAATCCTGAAAATCATGAGGCAATTGCCAGAATTTCCAGGCAACCTGCCCAAGGAGCAACACGGAGCAGCAGTTTCTCAAGCAGCTCGATCGCCGAGTCCCTGGACACGGTGCCAAGAGCACTTGCAATATTTGACAGTACAAGCTCAGCTAGTGGAGGTGAGCAATTAAAACTCTGTCTCTCATCTTTTTCCTCTATCTCTTTGACCTCTTGGTCACAGAGAAAGTTTAAACATGTGATCTAAAGGCACCAAAGGTGAAAAGCCAGAAGAATCAAAGGGTTTTTATAACCCAAGCTGAGCTATCACAAAACAAACAATGAATTTGGAAGGGAGCTGACTTGCATTTCTCTGTATCTTTGTGGTACAGTCTCTTTATACTTAATAGCACCTTATTCATTTCTACTGTCACTGTAAAATAAAGGTGTTGGCCTTCCTGAAAATTTAAGTCTCTGGGCCTGTACTAGAATAAAATATAGATTATTTTAGCTGTCATAAGTATTTTATTTCTCAAAGGAACCATGACTAGGGGATTCTGTCTCCATTATGGTACTTTGAAAGGCATTTAGGATGAATTTCAAAAGCTTTGATTATATTGAACAAGTGTCTTTTTATTTACACTAGAAAAGATATAAAAAATGTCCTATGGGACAAGTGATAAAAAAATCATAAAAACTAGCACAGAAGTTTCTTTCTTTAGATACCAAAACCTGCATATACATCAACAGCATAAGAGAAGTTTTTAAAGGGAGATAAAAGTTGTATAATAGTTCTGCTGTATCTTGTCCCTACAGCACAAAATCTCTTCTCCTGCCCTGGTGCAGATCCTGCTGACCAAACTGCATGTTGCATGTGAGGATCTACCAATGTAGGCTTTTGATTTGGTTTAAATTTTTTTCATTATCAGTTGGCTGGTGGTGAGTGTTTGTGTTCACCCAACCCCTGCCAAAAATAGTACAGTAAATTTTGCAGAATAAATACCAGCACTCACTCAAAACTCTTAACAAAGATATCCAAGAAAACTCTCAGGTTTCTTTTTTCTTTTTATTTTTCTATTTTCTCTTTTTCTCTTTTTTTTCCCCCTCGTGACATAGTGCTTTGATCTGCCATGCAATTGGGTCAGCACTTGGGAAATACATTTTAACATCCCCATCTCTGATGTGAATATTATGCAGGAGATCCTTAATGTAAAACCTCATGGATCCTACAGTAGAGCCCCCTGTCAAGAAAACATGAGCCCTGCAAAAGCCCTTAACTAGCACAGGGACCAAGCTTACTCAAAAAGCAAAAAAAGACAGATATCACCAGGCCAGATTCTCATTTAATTAGAACAACACAGAAATCCAGCTCCCACGGATCATTACTGGTTAAGAAAGTCTCTGTTGTTCATTTCCAGAGCAAGATTATGCTGATACCTCTAAGCTTGGGGAGCTTTTAGGCCTTGTCCACACAGGCAAGTTTTACCAGAATAAGTTTACTAGGGTAAATTAGCCTAAATGCTTGTGCAGGCAGCTGAGCATTGAGTCTGAAACTCACTGCTGGTGTGCAGGGACCTGTTCCTGGAGCCTGCAGGCTGCCTGTGATGGGGGTCTATGTCCTGGGCCATGCAGAGTTGCACAGGATCTGATCACAGGCACTGCAGGTCTGCTGGAAGCTTCTGAAGACAAAAGCACAGAACCTGTGCCACTGGGTCCTGAACAGCTGCAGCCAGCAGCAGCTGCTGGCTGGGGTTCCCTACCGCCTCTCCGAAGGGTGTCTGCAGTGGGAGAGGCTTCGTGGTGCGTGCTCTGACTTCCAAAATGTCCTTCCTCTGCAGGGCCTGGGAGCACAAAGAAAACTTTCAGTGCTGGGCAGCAACAAAAGGGTCTTGCTTGTCCTGTGGATGCTCTGAGAGACCCCAGCTCTGTGAGCAGTCAGAGAGGCTGCCCTGGGGAGAGCTCAGAGGGAGCCTTGGAGAAACCACAGAAGGAGCAAGGAGATGAGGGACGGAGAAGGAAGGAGGCAGTATGGGGAAACAGGGAGAGCTTTGCCGCTCACAGGTCCCTTAGGTAGGTGGAAGAAAGGGGTTGGCCTCTTCTCTTGTAACCCCATAGCCCTGAGGGCAATGAAATGACAGCCCTGAGGGCTGAGGCTGAATTTTCTGTCACTCCCAAGAGGTGTAAAATTATGGCTGTGGGGAGAGAGACTCCAGAATAGCGAAGGTAACTCAGCAGGGGCGTAAGCCAGCCTGTCCTTTGGCACCCTTCCTGTCACACCAAGAAAGAACCAGGGAGATTGCCTGGCAGAAGTGCCTACAGCCATCCCCTCAGCAGGACTCTTGTCCTGTGCTGTCCCATGTGAGCTCTGCAGGCTGCTTTTAGTCCCATATCCCCACAGAAATGATGGCAGTGTGGTTCAAAGAGACTTCCCAACCTGCCAGCCAAAGTTCTGACCTGACTCTTTCTTATGAATCCCATAGTAGCCAAGAAGTCGAGAAGCAATTCAGGATTTTTAATCCGGAAGAGGTTTAAAATCAGGCATTTTCCTTCATCTCAGGTCCTTGTCTGGGTCTTTGCTCCCCCTTGTTCATCTCTGTGTTTTCTTCCCAAGGTGAGTCCAGCCCTCAGTGCCTTGGTAGGACCCTCTCCCCCTCGTTCCTTGGCCTACCTTGCCTTCCTCCAGGGACTGGGGTCTAATGGGGCCTTTCACAGCCACCAAAGCAGGCTCTTTCCCCTGGAAAAAGCAAAATTTTTGTTTTGCACAACAAACTGCAATGCAGTTAGAGTGCCATAACCATTTTCCAAAGCATTCTTGCCTCCCTCATTTGCTGAGCTACAAGGATCTCACAGTCTTGTGCATTTTAACTCCTACTGTAGGCACAATCCACAAGTTTGCCATAAAAGTTACCTTTCAGGGCTAAGTGGCTTTCTACGAAGGTTTTCACTGCCTTCTGATACTCGTCTTCAGTCATGTGGAGCTGGGCCACCTCCGTGTTTGAGGAGCACTCCTCTGTAGCTGTCCCCTTCTCTCGGGCGGGCCAATGTGCAGCAGACACCCTGAAACCTGCTTTATCCAGGTTCCTGGCAAACATCCTCCCAATGGAACTGTTGGACACAAGAACCACAACCGCTTTCCCTTTCACATCAATGTGCCTCTCCACGGTGCCGAAGGAGAAGATGATAACGAAGCAGGTCAGGAAGGCGATGGAAATGCAGGCCATGGCGTACAAGAGGCAGGAAAGGGTCATGGCGAGCACTAAGTCTACGGCCAGCAGGAAGAAATGCTGCAGGAGGAAAATCATTGCGGGAAGGACGAGCTGCAGCCTCCTCCCGCTGCCTCCTCGCTCTCAAGCCGGCTGAGAAATCTGCCGGGAGTCACCCCGCGCATCCCCGCTGTTATAAAGCCGGGCAGCCTTGCGAAATGTGCGGAGGCAAGTCACAACCCCGTGGGGAGGATGAATCATTTGCTGGGATAGAGCAACAATGGGGATTTTCAAACCACGCACGTTTTCGGGCGACAGCAGCGCCGTGTTTGTCTTGGCTTTGCCGTGCGCTTGGAAGCTCTGCTGGGCTGAAATGCGAGGATTTGTTTTGTAAGGGCATTTCCTCATATGTCGTCTTGGGGGCCAGTGATGTGTACAGGTTGTTTGGAAGCAGCCAACTTTAAGGGATTTCTCCGAGGAGTGTGTGCGTGGCATTGGGAAGCCACGAAGTAGAAATAATCCCTGTATCTGCTTGGCACACTGAGACTATCTTAAAGTTGCCAGTCTCCCACTGCTGTAACACAGCAGTTTCAGGGAGTCTGGGCAAGAACCCAAGTGGGCATGGAACTGGGAGCCCTGCCCCGTGCAACCAGCTCTTGCTGTGCTGTAAAACATGCCACCCTGGGAGCACTGTGCTCCTGTAGGGACTGTGCCAGCCCGAGGGGAGTTCAGTCACACCACAGACAGGGAATGAGCTGGGTGCTGGAGAAAGCTTTTCTGATTGAGGACAGAGATTTTGGGGAGGGTCCTGCTATTTCTCAGGCAGGCAGAGCAGTGCCAAGGTGCGGAGTGTAGTTATCCCTGACTTCAGCACATGAGCAGACAGAGCCTCTGCAGGACTGGGAAGAGCCTGGTAGGCTTGGGAATGAGACCAGCAAAGGTGAATGCTGCAGTGTCAGGACTTGGCATACCCCCAGCAGTGGGTCAGGAGGGAAGCTCCTGGGTAAGCTGCCAGCTCTCCTGCTGATTTCTCCCTGAGGCTGGACCCTTCTTGGTCGGGGTGGAAGTGCTGCTGATCACTGTCAGTGATCATCATCAGTGGCATCAGAGCTCTTTAAATAGTGTCGTCTTTTATTATTCTTTTTAATGTGGATCACTGTAAAGGGCCCCCCTGAGAAAGGTGTGTGTTGTGTTGCAGGTGGGTGTTGTGTTTGTTCCCTACTCTGACTGGAAAGGTGCTGGGAGTGGGGGACTGCCTGTCAGCACAATCCACGTTTTACTGGTCCTTCTTGTTCATCCTCCATGTGAACCTGTAGATCCCATCTCTTGGATCAATAGCACGTTGTGTGCTATCACAGCAATCGAGCTCCAGGCACTTTTGGGATGGAGTTGCAGCCAGCTGCACCCCAAAACCACCTGCACACCCCACCCGGTACGTGTACAAACACACAGAGCTTTGTTTGGAGTGGACAGAGGGATGCAGACATTCAGTTTGCCTTTAAGTGGTTCCTGAGCAGTGAGAGGCAGCAGGGCTCTGTGTGTTGGGCATCTTATCTTACTCACCAAGTGCTTTTAAAAATCCTTAAGCCTTTCATACCAGAAAACTGGGGCAGGACATGGCAGCTTGGTAGGGTGTTACCTGCCAGGCTTTGAATTGGCAGCCTGAGCCTTGTGGTCTGGGCCAGGAAAAGTTCATGGTCCTTTTTGCTGCCAAAAAAAATTAAAATTCAAAACATTGCCTCTGCCAGAGGTGAATTTGCACCCCTTGCTTGCTACATCTGCTGTCTGAGCGTGTAAAGCTTCTGTGCTCCTCTAAACTCTGGAGCCTGAAAGTCAGCCCAAAAGGCAGGAGTGGGAGAGCTGGAGACACAGGTTCCGATCATCCCTCACCGGCCCGCGAGTGTTTTCACTTTGCCTCTCGGTGGGGCCCGTTCCTGAATTTCCTCACTGTGCTTCCCGGCTGCTGGAGTTGGGGGAGTGCGTTTCTGCGCTGGGTGCAGGAAATGTCGAGGTTTCGCCTCAGCTGTGGGCTCATTTTTCAGAAAAAAAAAAAAAAAAAAGTTGTTGGAGTCCCTGGGCTTTAGATTAAAAAAAAAAAAAAAAAATAAAAAAAAGAAAGAGGAAGAATTTTTAAAAATCTTCTCTTTTTCTAGTCACCACCATTTATAACGAATTAGTGGCTCCACCTCTCGGCCGCCCGCGGGCCCGCAGCAGCGGGGGCTGGCAGAGCCCCTCGGTCTTTCGCGGGGAGCCGCAGCACTGGGTGATCCCCCCCGCCCATTTGGGGGTACTCTCAGCCCTAGATGAATTCCCCCCATCATTCTGAGGGATCCGCAGCCCCCCGTGGCCCCGCTGGAGCCCAGCAGCGGCTGCTGGCTGGCTGCTTCCCCCACCACAGCTCTTCATATGGGGGATCTTTTTGGCTAACCCTTCTGACCTTCCCCAGAAACCCTCTGGCTTTAAGAGGTGAACCACCAGCTACTCAGAACCATGCCAAATTTATTTTATTTGTAACTTTTTTTCACCCCAAGGAATGATTTCTCTCTTCAGGGGTTCTTAGTCGACAAATAAATATTAAAATGAGAGGTGCTAGTGCAGGTCAAGGAAACACTTCCAAAGCAGTGATCTTTATTTTTTTTCCCTCCCCACTACTGTAATATCTGGGAACAGTCAAGACCTGAGGCTTGCCCTGGGTTTTATCTCACCATATTCATAAGCATAAAGATATTTTGCCAGTAGGTGACCTGTGGGGGAGCAGTGACATGTCCACTGGCTCCACTGCTGGCTGTCACCCAGTTGGGGTTTTGCACTACAATTACCAAGCTGACTCCTCCAAGGCTATCCCCTGAATCCTTTCCTAACTGGCATTAACTCTTGGGCTGCTGCATCATTTTACTCAGTAGATTGTTCTTTTCAAGCCTGTTGAAGAAATTACTGATTAACGCTCTGCTTCTGCGCAGGGTTTGCTGTTTGTCATGTTAAGCAGCAGGATTAACTGAATATATCTGCCTTGTGAGCTGGGTTATTGAGTCATTCCCTGGGCTTTGCTGTGCCTCTCAAAGGTGTCTGGTTGTTTTCAGCAGATTTGGGATTTTCACTGAAGGGTGTGTGTTGGACATCTCATGGCAGGCTGGAGTCCACCTGGTCACAGCTCCCTCCACAAACTGGTGGGTTAGAAGGGGCAGAAAGTCAACCAAAGGGTGTGTCTTTGGGTCAGGTGAATTCAGGCAACATCTCTGTTGGAGATTCAGTGTCTGTCAATGGCAGCTTGATTTGACCACGTGGTTCAAAGTGTCTCTGACAGGGAGCTCTATATTTTTTAAAATCTCGTGAGTTAAGCTCTGTATAATTAGAGATTTATCTTAAACCTCCTTCAAGCAGATCCTAAAGCTCTGATTATTTCCTGATCAATACCACCTTGGTGTTCCTAATACTACTGAATGAGCAATAAAAAAAATTATATTTTTCCTAGAAACTGCATCCTTGAAGTCAGATCTCCAGGAAAGTTGGAAGCTTTACAGGGGCACCACGGGGCTTTGAGGCACTTGGTGAGGTTTCAGGCCAGTGCAGTTGTCCTTTGACCTTCCTTTTGCTGCCTGCATTATTGAGGGCAGAATGATGCATCTCCAGGCAAGGGAAGATGGAGCTGGAAGGCACAAGCTGAGGGGTCAATCCCCCTCCTGATTCAGGATGTTGCTTCTGGGTTTACAGGTTTACTCTGCTGCCAGCCGTGGGTGTTGGCCAGGCCATGCTCCCTCCTGAGCTTGGCTATGTATTTTTCCTTTTGAAAAGCAAATACCCAAGTAGAAAGTATACATTTTAATTTTACAAAATAAATAATTTCAATAACGTTAGAGTTCACGTTAGCTTTACAATGGCTTCACTACCTTCTGGGTTTATTCTGCTGTGGAAGTGGAGGCACAAATTTATTTTTTTTTTTTTTGTGCTTTGGGCTGCACTCAGGAGAGTTGTGGAGATATAAGAGCTCAAAGGGAAGTGCAGTGAGAGCCATCAGAGGCCCTTTGGTGGGGGAGCAGCTTTTTGCAGGCTCTCCAGCAGCCTGTGGGAGCTCTCACAAAACAGCTGCTTCTCTTTTCCCCCTCCTGTTTGATTGAAATCCTTGCTGCAAAGCATTATACCTGCAAGAAAGATAACCAGGAAATTCAGTCCTCACCAGATTAAAATTGAATTCAGTTCCTCACTGAATGAAAATTGCTGTTTAAAGCCACAGAGCGTTGTTTTGTTCCCAAGTGCAGGACTAGAGTTTAATTTTTGCTTTATTCCCTTTGTGTTTGCTTTTCCTTCTTTCTTCCTTTTTGAGTAGCAACATGAAAAGAGGAAAAATTAGACTTAAAAAGAGAAAGAGTGGAAAGAATGAGATGGGGGAGAATAAAAGTTGCCTTTTTTTTTCCCCCCTGTTCCTTTCTTGAAAATGTTTATCGCTAGAAAAGTCACAGTGCTGGTCTGATCCCAGCTCAGTAAGTCTGGAGAACCTGTACATTGAGTAGTGAATCTTGTCTTTCTTGGAGTGCTCTGATCTGATTTTTACTTTATCCTTCAGGCTTGCTAAAGTGAAATGAAAACAGTGACTAGCTAATGCTTTTTTAATTTTCAGTTTGGTACCAGTAGCAGTGGTTGATGGTAATAAAACAGTTCTTTCACTAATTATCTGGCAGCTTAGCCCTACCTGACTCCTCAAAAAGGTCCCAGCTGCTTATTACTGGAGGCATCCCAATGTCCTCTGATGTTTGACACCACTTTGCTATCCTGGTCATGAATCTAGAGAAGAAAATACCAGTCCTGGATGTTCCTTTGTGATTCAATAAAATCCTGACCTATTTATGCATCTCTCTCATTAGATGCTCTGGTTCTCTTCCCATTTTTCTTTTCTAAAGGCAAATTTCCTTTTACTTGAGGCTTCTTGCTCACTGTTAAATATTGTTCAGTCACAGCCTGCTAATTGAGTGGAGCAGGAGCAAAGAGGAGAACATGAAAAAGGCAACTAATAATGAGAGGTGCATAATGTATGGGCCGTGTGTCCACGTCACACCAAGAGAAGTTTCAGGGGTGCACAGCCCTCAGTGTCTGAAAACCAGTGTGTGAGCACATAATTACAGGACACACATATCACAGGGTCAAACTTCTATCCCACAGACAACTTTAAATTATTAATTTGTTAACTTGTAAGCACTGACCTTTTCGGTTAAAATATTCTCTTATGTCTTCAGTGTGTATAATTTCTTAAAAAAAAAAAAAAAAAAAAGATATGATCTGTAAAAATTTTTGAAACCTTCACAAACATTATCAGTCGGTTTCAGATCCTTAAGTTAAAACAAAATCCTCTGTTAATTAACTAATAGATTGCCAAAATTAGAAATCTTTTGTCTTCTCCCCGATTTTGGCAGTGGGTTTTGCAGCCACTGAGGAATTGCAGTAATGTTCTAATGGTAGATCTTGTGCATCAGTGCCTTTCCTTAAATGCTTCTCTGAACCAAATTTCAAATCCTTGGAAAGGTCAGCTGTTCCTGAAACATTACTGCTTGAAGAAATGGTTTCTGTTGGTTCTCGGCCTTCTGAAAACCCAGCTGGAGCTCTGGCCTTTCTTACTGCCTCTGCCCTGCTGTGGCTGACCATGCTTGACCAGGCAAGGTGGTTCTGTGATTCTTTAAGGGTCATGTTGGTGGCTACCAAGTATTCCCTCCAAGTCAGTGAAAGAGCTCCTCTTTGATTATTGGTAATAATCCAGTGAAGGGCTAGTTGGGAAAATTAAATAGTGCTGGAAAATACGTTTTTCAGTGCTGTCTGTAAATCACCTGAGCTGGACCTTTGGTCAGGATCTCCCTTTGTGTGGTCAGCCCAAGTTTTACCTACAGCCCTCCTGCGCTTCATGGAGGTTCTCGGGGCTCTTTCCTGTTGAAGAACCTCGAGTCAGTGTCCGGGAATTGAGTTGGCATTAGAACCTGGAAACTCCAAAAAACAGAGACCCAGTGGAGATTTATCGAGTTTCACTTGACAGGAAAACATTAGTGATTCTCTCTAGAAAACCAGGAAACTCAGCACAGATCTTGAGAGCAGCAGAAATGCTACAGGCAGGAGTTCTTCCCCATTTTTAGGATGACCTTATGTACCTGGCACATCTGTCTTGCTTGGGAAACCTGAGCAGTCAAGTAAGTCCCTGTCATAGACATTTTACAAGTTTTTTGTAACCCTGTCAGCAACTGCCAGTTTAGAGAGTGGAACAAAATGGGTCTTTTATTTATAAGGAAAAAAAAGTACAAAATTCACCCTATGATTTGTTCGTTTGACGAGTTCTTGGATTATTCAATGGGCCTTTAGTTGGATGAAATGAAAAATAAAGCATAGAAAAAGTACATAGTAATTCATCAGAACAACTCTTCCCCATTTAGAAATGCCAGTGCTGCTTTCCCTCCCTGTGTCAGCCCAGCTGATTAAACACCAAGCTCCTAATGCGAGAGATCCCTTGTTTCTCTGCCGCTGCCACACTGAGCCTTTAACCCCTCGCATCGCTAAGTCGTGTTTTATGAGATAAAATAAATCCTTTTCCCATTCTAAATCCTATATGAGTCAGTGTTATCCCACTTCTGCAGCTGAGAAAATTAGGTCAGACAGGAGAAATGACTTGATGGAGGCCACCAGGGAACTCTGTGTCGGAGTGACAATTAGGGTGGAGGAGCCCCAGGATAATCAGTCAGGTCCCAACATTTGCTGCATCCGTCCCACGCTGAAAAGAGCCAGTGGCATCACTCTTTTTTGTCCTTTGAAACTGCTGAGTGATGACAAAAATGGGTTATGTCTTGGGTTAAACACGCCTCTGAATACATTTCTTAGAACTCCCAAATAGTCCAACTCCCAAATTCCTTTCCTGTTCAGCATTAATATTAATGCAGATTTTCTGACTGAAACACGTGGGCTTTTCTTGAGTGTACAGATACCAAACTGACTTAAGCCGGAGAAGAAACTGTATTTGGGAAACCCTGAAAATCCTCTTTAATCAGAAGCTTATTAAATGAAGAGCAAAAACATGAACCGCTGATTTTCAAAATGGACACGCTCTGGTTTTCAGCTTCCCGTTTTCTTCCTCAGCACGATGACAGACGTGCCTTCTGCACCCACCACAGTCAGACTTCTCTTGAAGGTCAGGGGCTGAGGATTTAAAAATGAAACCTGACTGCAATTAAATTGCTTCTGCCTGTCAACACATTCTCTAGTTATATTACCAGTACAGATCTGAAGTATTTAGTGATCTCTGTTAGAGATTTGTCTGCGCAGAAAAACAAAGGAAGCGCCCTGCAGGGAACTGAGCAGGTAAAATAAACACTCTGCTTTGGATAAGCTGTTGTGGAGGATTCTCCCATACAAAATACCTTTTCAATAACACCAACCACATGTGTTAGGTGTCCTTTTCACCTGCAGTGGTCCAATGTTTTACCTCAAGTACCTTCATTTCTGGGCTCTCCTCCCAAAGCGTTCCGGGCAAGCACCAAAGGGGCAGCACCAGGTCAGGGTTTGGTGAAGATGGTGTTTGTGGGGGTTTGGTTGTAGTTTAAATCCTCTTTCTTAACATCCCAACCAACCTGGTGGCCCTCCACTGGCATCACTCCAGCCTGTCAACATCCTTCTCCTCCAGAAGGCATCGGAGCCCTGTGTGTTTTCCATATACACTTGCCTGGACTTAATGATTTCACTTGGAAAATCCTAATTGCTGCTGTATGGATGAATTGTGATCTTTCAGCAGTGTTTTCCCAAGCGCTGGTTTTTCTGGCCCAGCTCCCAGTCAGGCTTTGGTGCCTTCAGAGGGATTCAGCCAAAGCTGCCTTCCTGGATCTGCGAGATACAGCTCGTAGGCTCAGATAAGTTACAAACGCTGATGTATTTTCATTTTGGTTTTATACTTGCTGTCTGAAAACATATCGCTCCACTGCCTCCTCCTTACAGGGAGCACAAATCCCACTCCTGAAAGCCTGGAGTGCATCTCCTGAGCTGCTGCAAAGCCAGGCTTTCAGGAGCTGTTGTCAGAAATAGGGACTCTTTATCTGCCTTCCCCTGTCGCTGGTATCCATCTGAGGGAAGGGTGAAGTGTAAAGCAGAACACGAGGAGAGGCTTTTAATCACAGTGGCACCCCCATCCTTCACTGCTTGGTGGGTTTGCTCCCAACCAAAGCACTGCTGAACAGTCTCTGGCTGTACTTCACATTTTTATGAGGATGCAGCTCCCATCAGCCTTTTACATTCTCCATTCCTCCTCCTGAAGTGTGTCTGCAGTTCACATTACTGTCTGGGAAGGTGCAGCGCCACTCCAGCAGGAGAGACAGGCACAGAAGGCTCCTTCCATCTGGGTTTCAAGGCTCAGCATCACTCTGAGCTTTAGTGCATCAGGTTTGGACTTCCCTACCTTATGCCCAAGGGAGTCTGACCTGGGCATTTCCCAGAATGTCTGTCATTACACTGCACCCAAAATGAGTAGCTTGACTCCTCTCTGTAACGTGACTTTCCTTCAGAGCAAACCTTCCCTGCCTGTTCAGGCAGTTCGTGATGTTGTGCCACAATATTCTGCTGATAACTGCAACCACAGAAGCTGCCTCTGTGCTTCGTGATTCAGACCTTAGCTGCTGCCAGTGGCTGTGGTACAGTGTATGTGGGCATTTTCTGTGCCTTTGGAATATAACACAGGTTCTGCTTTTAGCATAAAAGTGTGCCATTCACAGGAGAACGATAATAAAATAGTTCCTCATGTCCTTTTCCTTCCCACATTACTGGAGCTAACCCAGCTCTGCCCTTAGACAGGAGAGCTTGGGCAGCAGTGTCTCAGCTGCCTTGAAGCTCAAATTGGAGGGCATGTTGTGGAACATCACATCAGACTGCAGACAGGATGTATCCCTCTGGTTCTGGATCCCTTCAGCACTGCATATTCAAGCTGGGTCAGTTATAATACAGCTTGAAGCAGAAAGATGAAAGAGCTGCAATTAACATCATCAACCCCACATTTTCTTATGAACAGCAAATGCAAATGTTAATGTAGACAAGCAAAGACCTCTCCCAACCTCTGTATGTGCTGAAAATTTAGCAAGCACATCAATAATTCGTTCGTGGAGATACTCGTGAATATTTTTGTGTTTTAGCCTTGTCATCAGCAACTTCTCGGGATAATTATGTTGTGTGAAATGATTACTACAGAATGAAAGAGCAAGCTCCAGGGTAGTTTGTCTCCATGGCTGTTCATTTTTCAGTGATATGAATGATGGTTTTAATCAACAGGTCTGTGCGATGGAATAAATTCCACTGTCTCACCATTGCTTTGGGGTGCAGGCTGTTCTCACCAATAACTATTTCTTTTGTAACCAGAAATATCTTCTGCTGCATCTCAGCAAAGAAAGGGACATGTATGCTACACATGAGTGTATTGTGCTTTATGGCTGTTGTTCTTAAAGCTACCCAAACAATGTGGATGCCCAGATCCCCTCAGTGTTAATGAGCACAGAACAACCAAGCCCTTAGTTGCCCTAATTGGAAAATCTATGTACACAGTGTCTAATTCAAAGGATGTAGAACTCGGTGGGTAGGCTCC
The DNA here is from genome assembly GCF_036250125.1 of Pseudopipra pipra. NCBI lineage: Eukaryota > Metazoa > Chordata > Aves > Passeriformes > Pipridae > Pseudopipra > Pseudopipra pipra. The sequence continues at coordinate 5,070,611 of NC_087551.1, read as the reverse complement.
TGTTGATATCAAAAGATATTAGACCTGGCCCACATCAAGTATTTCAGAGAAAGCACCAGCCCCTTCACACCCCAGCAAAGGGGTTTTGAGGTAATCCAGCTGACTTGGTGCTATGGGAATATCAGAGAGGACTGATACAGCTGGACTGGGAGCGAGCAGCCTCTAGTGCAGAGGGTCCAAAGTGCTGCAGCCCTTCAGCCTGCAATGGGATGCTCAAATTTCAGTGATTTCAGGAGGACTGTTAGGGGTTTGGTAGCACAGGCTGCAGAAGCTGTGTCAGGGCAGGGATGGGCAGCAGGGCATTGAGAGAGTCAGGAAAACCTGAGTCCTTCCTTCACCTGCCTATTTACCCAGCTGGCAGCAAGGCTCTGCTTTAGCAAGGTGGTATTGCCCAGACCAGGCTGTGTCCATGCAAGGTGAGCTTTTCCTCGAGCCAACATATCTCAGTCCTCCTTGGCCTCAGTCAACATATGACAGGAAAACTGAATTTAAGTGCTGACCCCAGTTGACTCTTGGTTGCTCTCCTGGACATGCACCTCAGAGTCCTTGTTTTAATCAGTACTGAGCTGTTAACTTGTGCCTTTCCTATTTACCTCAGCTGGTGTTGAGCTGAGCCCCAGTGATAGCAGATAATTACAGTCACCCACAGAGGAGCCATTACACAAGTGGTCTCTTGTTAAGGCCACTCTTACTACTGTGTAAGTGTGAGCAGAGCCATGGAAGTGACCAGGCTCTCTTGGCTCTTCTAGCACTCCTCATGTTCCCTAAAGATTGCTTAGGTATGATCCAAAATTTCTTGATAATACGTGTGCCTGAAAACCAGGCGAAATCGCTGCATTTTCCAGCCCCTTGCCCAGGGTGTAGCCAGAGGGCACATTCCACTGGGTAAGAATCTGTTCCTTTCTGAACACAGCTCTCCAGCAGCCTCAGTGAGCTTTGCAAAATGACCTGGATGCAAGAGGCTGTTTCATCCATGCATTTGTAAGCAATTGGACTGATGAGGGAGCATGGATGTGTGTGGGGAGGGGTGTTACTCAGTCGTGGGTGAAATTAAACCAAGATTCTTTGGCTGAGTTTGCCATTCATCTAATGAAAAATCTGGTTTTCATTTGCTAACCTTCCAAATGTGTCCATCTGTAATTAATGTGGTCTCTCCACCAAATACTGGAGTACCTCACATACACATAAGCAATTTGAGCTGAGTATGTATGTGTTCATGTTGGCTTTTCAGTGCCTAATGCTCTAGCTGTAGGATTTACTTGGGTTGCGTGTTCTGTTTTTACTTTGTTTTCCTGGCAACTTGAGTCAAAAAACTCTTGGGTAGAAACAAATGCAATTACACATGCAAAGAAGTGGACTTTAGCTGAATGAAAGAATATTGAGTGTGTTGGATACATAAAAACAGGTTTATCAGAACACATTTTGTATTCAGTGCTGCATTATCAAGTAAAGGTAATGTTACCTGAAGCCTGCAAATTGAACTGGTTTATGGTCTCCATGTTCTTCCTGTTTTATAACCAGCAGCTCTCTGCCTTGTCTCTCATTTAATTTATTGGAAATAAGTGTTTTGTTTTTCCAACTCTAGATTAACTTGTTCATTCAAAGCTAAACAAGCAAAGTAAGAAGACACTGTGTCTGCTGCAATTCCTTGTACTTCAGCAAGGCTTATCAGATGTCCCTTTATTTTTTCCTCCTTGATGCAGGATTCTTAAAGGCTGGTTTTATAAAGGCAGGAATCAGATAAATTCAGTAAAGGTTAACCATTCACAGTGGCACTTTAGTTAATAGCCTTGGAATGGAGACCAAGGAAATGGATGTTGACTTTCCGGGGTGCTTCGAGTGTTCTTGAAAACTTTCTCTTCAGTCTTCCTGAAAGCTTCTTTCCTTCTTGCTTATGGCATCTTAAGGGCTTTTCAAAGGATGAATAAAAATTCTCTAGGAAGGTAAAGCTGAGGAGCCACATGGAAAAAAGAACTGGTCTAAAACTGAAGACTGTTCACCTGGGAAACTAGAGGGGGAAAAAATGTACTTTAGCATGCAATGCATGCCTCATTGGATTTCACTAAATTGCCATTGCATTAGCACTGAATCACAGGAAAAACACAGCATTTCAGAAAGCAGGTAAAACCAGAACGACTTTAAATGATTTCTGGGATATTAAACTCACAGAGACTAAGATGTATTGTGCCAGCCTAATTATTTTGAAACACTGTGGGTAAATCAATGGACATACACTTAATTTTTAATTGTAGGGGCCATCTATTACTTCCACCATGCGGGCCAAGTCCTGCTCTCATTTGCACTTAATGAAATCTTACTACAGGCAGTAATTCTGTGTGAAATGGGCAGCATTCCAGCACTCCTTTGATGGTACATGTTGTGACAGAAAAAAAGCCAAGAGCAGAACACGTGGCTCTTGCTTTCCCACTATCGGCGTGGAAGTGGCATTGCAAGGATCTCCACAAGGAACAGCACATGACAGCAGCCTGCCCACTAAAGAAAAGCACATGTTAATTTTGAGTGGTTTTCCAAAAGAAAAGGACCTCATGGGTCTATGTTGGGTCGGGTGAGCTTCTGCCACCCAAAATCAGCACAGCATCTGTGAGAAGTGATGACTTCTCTAATTCATTCAGCATTTGTCACCTTGGCTCTTACCTGCCGACTGCTGGGCTCAGGCAGTGCTGGGGATGTGCATTCCTGCTCCAGCTGAAAGCTTGTGGCCAGGAAAAACTGACTGTCATTGCCAAGAAAACTGGATGGGAGAAGTAGATTGCTCTTGCTTTGTGTTCTCCGTGGAGCTAATTTACAGCCAGACATGGTAGACTTTGAAATTGTGACTGATTCCATTTAATGTTTGGTACTGCCAGGGGTGTTTGTGTGTTTTCCAGGCAGAACATTGCTGTAGCATTGTTCCCAGCTTACTTCTGGGTCCTTCTTGGGCTTCCTCATTAAAAGAACCCAGATTTTGAGCTGGAAGCTCCCACGGGCAAGGACTGCTTTCCGTGCATTCTCTGTATGATTGTTTTCTTCAAGGACACCTACATGCCACTGTAAATCAGCAAAACTGTGCCCTTGTCACAGTGCTCTGGGGAGACAAGTCCTCCAAGCACTGAGGTGCCAATAAATAACACCACCAGCATCCTTAGAAGAGTCACTTCAGGGGTCTCTTCAGCACTGCCTGGGGGCAGCAGGTGGCCTTCATGGTGGGAGCCACAGTGCTCAAACTCTGTAATGCTTTTCACACCCCCACCTCGTGACTATTGAGGTCCAGGTTGCTCTGATGAGTGCCTTGGCATGTGGCAGAGGGGAGAAGCACTTGCTGTGGAAGGTGATAGTCATGTTTGCTAGCTTATTGTCATCACAGCAGGGGTAAAAAATGTCCTAGCAAACACCCTGTCAGTTGAAATTTTGAGCTCTCTGAAAGTTTGCCTTTGTAAAATTGTGCCTTTGAAGCCTGCAACGCCTTCGGGGCTCCAGAGCTTTCTGTGCAAGCCAAATAACCAAACTGGCCCTGCCTCGGTTCTCCACTGTTGATGGAAGAGAAAATGTGTTAATTTTATGGTGCTGCTGAGACGTCCCAGCACAGAGTTTACCCTGTGCCAGAGCGTGAGTGATGCAGCACCACTGTGCCTGGGCAGTGTGGGCTAGGTGAAAGTGTAATTCAGAGAAAAACATCATCAGTCCAAGTAACTCTTTAAAGTCACCCAGGATTATCCCAAGGTCCTACTTCCATCGTCCTCCTTTTGCTACACACTGATGTCAGAGCCAGCAAAACTTCACCCGTCCCCATCTTCCCTTTGGATCTGTGCTACGACGGAGGTGTCCTGCCCTAGAGATGCTCCTTGGGGAACGTGCCTCTCCTGTTGCTTCCATCCATCTCCCACTGCAGGCTGCCGGCATACCTGCCCTCAGCAGGGCTAAATCCCTCGGGACGAGCCAGTCGCGCATCGCCTCTCGGCAGCGGCACCCTTGGAAGAGGGGGATCTCTCGTTGCCATGACAATGAGCCTGTCGGGATGAATATTTCTTTCTGCGAGCAGCAATTCAAAGCTTAAAGCGATGCTGCTGCCTCCCAAAGCTTATTAGTGCCACGCGTAAACAGAGCTGGGCAAAGCCTTGGGAAAAGAAAGGGGCGGGGTGGGGGGAAAGCTGGCTGGTGTTGTGGTCCCTTCCCCTCTCGAGCTTCGAGCAGTGGCGAGAGCGGCTGCTTTCTGCCTCTTTGTTCCCGGCCCTGGCACAAATCAAATCAAGCCTCCCTTCCCCCAGCAAAGCTCGTGCTAAGCTGGAGGACGCTAGAGCGAAAACGGATTAAAAAGAAAAATCATCCTTTCCGCAGCAGATGAAGAGGGTATCAATCAGCGAGATGGAGGGGGCTCTGCCCCAGGGCTGGGCTCGCAGCTGCTAACGAGGGGCTTAAATCAAGGTGCTCGGGGGGCCTGGGCTCCCCACCGACCCCTCCTCTGCCTTCTGCACCTGTAACACCCCCGGGCCGAGAAGGGCAGCGGCCAAACCCGCTGCGGGTGTGAGTGCCCAGGAGCGCAGGACGAGCCGGAGCTGCCGCTCGCCACGCTGGAGGGAGCTCCTGAGACGGCAAAAGTGCTGCGTCGTGGTCCATCTCTGACAAATCAGACCTCGAACCGATGGAAACGGGTTATATTTCAGGATGCTTTTAATAGCTGATGTTGGCAGATGGGTTGTTTCTTTTTAGATCTATGAAGAGTTAGGGTTTTTTTCTCCCCGTGTAAATTAGTCGTATGTGGGTTGTAAACAGTCTAAATAGGTCTTGAATATTTTTTTTAAGCTTTTACATACAAAATCTGACTTTCTTGGAGCCATGTGACTCGGGGAGCTGGGGGAGTGAATTCTCAGTTTGAGGGCGACACTGTTGATTATCCTTTCCACCATCAGCTGTCCCACAAACCAGGGTTGGCACAGGCACAGTGCAGGGGAGGGGGGGCTTTCAGCCAGACCTGTCAACTAAAAAATAGAGTGAAGAGTTGGGAAGAGTGAGCAAAGCCCTGTGGACGAGCCACCATGGAAGCTGGGACGTGCTCGGTGTGGCTGGTGCCGGTGCCCACAGGTCACCTGGCAAGAGCACCCACAGAAAGAAGGGGGTTCTTGCAAGCAGGGGGAGAGAACCAGCTGGGCACTGGAGGGCTGGGGGAAAGATTACAAATAAAACAAACAAGGTTGCTTTGTGCAGGCCTTGGCAGCCTTGAAATGTGGGTTAAAACTGGTGAAAGCCACTGAGAGGTGAACGCTGAGTAAGGACAAGTGAGACTGTATCTTCCTTGTGCTGGTTAAAGATTAGCTGTGTTTTGGCACTTTTCCTCGGTTCTTGGTTCTATTTGCTTCAACCACTGGGTGCTGAGCAATGGTGATAAACCCAAAATGCTGCAGCCTTTGTGGAGGGAATGTCCCCAGAGCACCCAGGGCAGTGAGGCTGAGAAGGGCTTACAGTGCTCGTACCCACAGTGGGAGACCCAAAATAACCCCATGACAGCACTGAGTGGAGGATGAAAGGGGCTTTGGCTGAAAGGTGTGATCTGTAACCAGAGTCTGATGTGGTGCTGAAGGACTCTCAAGCACAGACAGCTGGACGTGGTATTCCTAAAAGGCCTTGAAATACAGAGTCAGGACCCTGCTCCCCACAAAATGCTGGTTTTTTTTCCTTGGTGTTTTGCCAGCAGGAATGGATTAAGGGAGGATTCCCTCATTTGGGAAGGGGGGGACTCCTTAATCCCTAAAGCCTGGATTTAAAGATCCTGGAGAGAGTAATCACAGACAGTGGATTAGCATCTGCTGGGGAGCCTGGCAGGAGAGGGCAGCATGGCACTGCCAACCCCAGGGTTGGTCCTCACCCTTGTCTGCAGCTCCTTTTCCCAGGCCTGTGTCTTAAATATACTTTTTCACCTGAAAACACAAAACTCACAGAAAGGAAGACGTTAAAAAGAGCATTTCCTCAAGTCATGGATGGTTTTCCTGCAAGTGAGAAATGTGTAAAACATGGCTGGGGCAGGTGACAAATGATGGCAGGGGGTGTGGTGTTGTGTGTTTGGTTTTTTTATAACCACCTTTAAAATTGCTCTGCAAAGGCTTCTGCCATGACAAACCGAGTCATCCTTTAGCTAGAAGAAGAAAAGGAGGAGATGCTTGCCAGTCAACAGAAACCAGCTGGTGTAGGGCCAGCCCCCTACTGCCTGGAGGTGTGTTGGCCTCCAGCCATGCAAGAAAACCCATAGTTGGTGCCTTGTTTGTGTGGGAAGCCTGGAAAACAGAGTTTGTGGCAGTGTGGCCCTCATTTGTTACTTACTGTGGCTCATGCACTGCTTTTCTCTGAGAATGCCAAACTCAGACTTTTCAGAAAGGTCTGACTACTACTTTATCCTTCAAAACACAACCTTAAAACGTGCAATTTCTATACAGATATAGCACAAGTGGAGCGTTTAGCCTGGCTAAGGCATATTCCCCCTGGGAGATCTTGCAGGAGAAATGGACCATATTGGCTTTTCCAACTGGCCTTAGGTATTGCTGCAGCAGCACATGAACTCAGCCGAGTGTGTGTTTATCTGGCAGGAGGCAGTTGCCTCAAACAGAGTGAGGATCAGCTCCCCAAGAGGTTCACCACTTCAAATTTAAAACTGCATTATTTATTCAGACAGGAGTTTCTGGCAGCAAACCTTGCATCCTTTTCTGCATGCTCTGTAGTCAGGAGGAAGGATGGTGCTATGCTTGATGGTCCCCAGAGCATGCCCTGTGCTCCTGGCAGAGGTGGAGAGGTCAGCAGAGATGGGCGAGTGCCAGTCGACCCACCTCGGGCTGGGGAACTGGAGCTTCAGGCCCTGCTGGGTGTTGCCTTCTTGGTTGCATTCTTTAAAAGTTCCCTTTGGGAATTTTGGATCACCTCTCTGCACGCTGCCCTGTGACAGGGCTGGTGCTGCTCCACCCGAGCCTTGCAAGTGTGGCTCATCAGCCACTTCAGCTTTCAAGTCTAGTATGATCATCTCCTACTGTCAAATCATTCCCCTTTGTACAGACCTTGGCTTTCAGAGGATTTTCAGACCCTCTGGATCCTCCTCTTGCAGGTCTTTGCCATCCCCATGAAGCTTTCCTGGCTGTGGATGGTTCCATTTAAAGCCCTCTCCTAATTGTGTATGAATCCATCCTCTGTATGAGGCACCACTGGTGAAGTACTTACAAACAGAGCAGTGGAAAGGGAAGCTCTGTAATGTCACAGCTACCAAGAGCCTGATCCCCTTCTGCATAAGTCACCAAAACAGACTCAGAAGAGTAGGGAGCAGTCCTGGTTTTCTAACAGTTTCCAGCATGACTTTGCACTGGTAAACTGTTTCAGCCCAGATTTTCTTTAAGGCATTCATTGCCAGATTTCAAGAGGAATCAAATAAATACCTCTAAAGATCTGATCCTTGCACCTCCCTTTGCCATTCCTTGCTGAATTGAGGGTTGGTGCTTTCTCCTCCCCTGCCACCTCACCTGCTCAGCCACACTGATGCAGAGGGTCATTTCTGTTCTCATGCCATCAACATCCAGTCTTGGGGGACTCTACTCTGCCAGAACAGTGTGGGCGTGTGTACCCATGGAGCACAGCAGAGGAACACCCCAGGGATTGTCTGGCAGAGGATGCTCCATGAGCAGGACACCCACTCCCGTACTTAGATGCTGCTGGGCCGAGGTGCCACGTGCTCTGTGCTGACAGACCTTCACAACTGTGGGGTTGTCAGCCCTTTCCACCCCTCCTGGGCTGTGTCTAATTGAATTTGGATAGTGGCTTTCTTTGCTAGAGACTGTGCCACTGCTCTGGGATACCTGCTCCTACAATTTATCCTTTCAATTTATGTTGCCAAGGAGCCATGTTAACCCTCACCTCTTAAAGGGTGAAAACCCTTTCTGTTGTTGAAAATTGAGTGCATGCAAGTCTCTGAGGAGCAGCACTGGTTTGTACCACACACTAAATAGGAGCAGCGGTCTCAGTCTGGATTGTAAATCAGGTCACTGACAGTAGTGAGGCGAGAACAGCAAACAACCTGGTGCTGTTCTCCATCTGTGCTCAGAGGAGACCCAGAATGGTACCAGCAGAGGGGCTGCAGGGAGAGAACAAGGTGTCTTGGCAAACCTGTCTGTGACAGTCAAAAGAAATCCTGCTTTGCAGCAGGTTGTTTTCCATCTCCTGCATGTCGCCATCAGCACAATTGTAGCATCCAGGGTGCTCGGAGGAGATAATGCCCGAGAGTAACAGTTAATGGGGAAGGGTGGGAAAGAGGAACAACTTTCTCTTGCTGCCACGTGCTTTCAATCCCTTCAGCTCTCTTGCTACAGCCATAGTGAGGAAGTGGTTTTTCCACTAGTAATTTTAGTGCTGCTTTAAAAGAGCTAGACTAGCAAAGCCAAGGAAGTAAACCCCTGCCCACCTCTGGGATGCTTTCCTGCTCCTGTCTGCCCTCACCAACTCACCAACACAACCTGCTGACTTCAGGCACCTTCCTGGTTTTTCCATCTTGATCGAATTACTGTCTTTTCCCAGACAGTGGGCAGTCCTTTTCTTTGAAAACAGACCACCAAGATAAACCCAAGAGTTGTTCTTCAGGTCTCAGTGGGTGCCTGGTCTGCTGGAGAGCATCCCCTGAGAAGGAGAAGATGGATCACAGCCCTGAACCTGCTGTGTTGATTTGAGCATCACCCTGCAGTGCCCCTGCTCTGGACAGCACAGGCTGAAGCTGATTTTTAAGTCAACACACTGGTGGGGATGGAGGGGAGGGCAGGCTGGGCAAAGCCATGATCCTGTTTGCTCTGATCACTGAAGGTCACGAGGTGGGTCCGTCTGTTGGGGGGTGAACCAAACGCTGGTATCTGTGGCAAAGTAATTCCAGGCTTGCACCGATTCCCCTTTCAGTTTAATTTAATCATCTTTGGTGTCTGATTCTACAAACATGGCTTTGTTCTGCTAAACCTTTGCTGCATATTAGCAGAGAGGCAGCTGGAATTTAAATTTGATTTTGACTATAGTGAGAAACCTTATATTTAGCACTTGGCAAATCTCTTGAATGCAGGAGCACATCAGTTTATAAATGCAGGTTGCTTTGATCAGTGTAATTTTGGAGGCTTAAGTATGAGAGAGAGAATGTAGGCTGGGTACTGATACTCATAAAGGAGCTATAGAAAAATATTCTACCAGGTGATTGGAATTACATTACTCTGCAGTATCAACCTACCTAGCATTTGCTGCAAGGAATCATTTGTACCTGAAAAATGCTTTGGGTAACAAAATACTTTCAATGCAGTTTTTTGCCACTTGCAGTATAAGGGTCACATACAGGGACACATTCTCTCAGGTCAAGGGACAGGTGACAGCAAAGAGTGACAAGAGCTGGACTAACTCAGGGGCATGATGGTGACCAAGAAATGTAGATGAGCCAAAATGGCAGTGGGATAAACTGCCTGCTTTCAACTCCTCTTCTCCATTGGACAAAACTCCTCCTGGCTCCTTTGCCATGTGGGATGCCGAACTAATAGTCACTCTCAGCATTAAAACATGTGTAGGACTCGGGGTTTTGCCATATGTTCCAACAAAAGCAAGGACTTTAATTGGCAGCTCGGGCCTGGAGCTGGAGGTGTTCCCAGAGAGCTCATGTCCCTTTGAAACCTGTCCCATTTCGAAAGGAGCCACCTCTGACCCTGCCAACTGGGCAGCAGCTCCCACAGGTCCATGGACCTGACTGTGCCACTGTAAATTCTGGGATACTCCCTGGGCATCCCTGGGGGCTGGTTTTCTTCTGGAGTTGCTGTTAAAGGAAGGAGTGCTTGGTACCTGCGGGGTGGGGAGCAAAAGCTTTTAGCAGCTGGGAGGCTCATCTGTGTGCTTATTGCTTCCTAAGAAAGACTTGGATTTTTAGAAGAGGCTTCCTTTTGCACAGTAAAAGTGATCAGGGCCAGAACTTAGGAGTACATGGTTTTAAGGAGCTCAGGTTCTTCTCTGAGCAGAAAGAGATAAAAGCTAAGGCAAGAGTAGTGACTCTGCTCTTCAAATTTGCATGGGCAGAACAAAAAATGGAGCTTGAATGAAAATGTTATCATCAGTGTCATGGGCATGATTAACAGAGTATTCACTACGTCCCAAAAAACAGCAAGGGGAAGAGGTGACCCTTCCTACTGCTTTTGCTGGCTGCTGGCTTCCAAGAAATACCCCACCACTTTGATTTATTGACATGCTGGGGAAAGGCAATTAAGTTTTACAACCGGCCAACCCTGTGGGTCCAGATCTTGAGAAGCAGAAATGAAAAGGGAGCCTCCCCTTCTCATGTGTGATATTTTCAAAGCATTGTTGTGTGATGGTGCTCTGGGATTCCAGATCTGGTGGCTGCTCATTCTCCACTTTGGGGCTGTGGCTGCCTCTACCCAAAGGGCTGGAGCAGGTGTAACTCCTCAGGGAGCTTCACCACGAGATCTCCACAACCGCAGGGTTCAGTCTGTGCTTTCCCCAAACCCACCATCCCCAGAGGAGCCAGCTTGGAAGGCTTGAGCACACATCCCTCTTCTACACATCCCTCTTCCCCAGCCATTGCATCAAGGTTGTTGCCTGATAGCAGAGGCTGCAGCTCCTCCCAGCCTGTGCTGCCTTCTGCTCCCCAGCCCACCACATCACCGGTGGCCGAGCGAGCACCGGCGATGATACAAAGGTTGTTTTTGCACCGTGGCTGCAGAGTAAGAGCACAGGAGATTTGATGCCTTGCAGCTTCTTGCTCCTTGGGCCCGTGGATCAGCGTGGCAGGAGCTGGTTTGTCCCCTGGTGAGGAGCTGACTGAGAGCCAGTTGGCAGTGCCTGCGCGGGGAGGGCTGTGCTCGTGGCGGAGCCGGGATTGATGCACGGCGGCGCTAAAACGGATTGACAGACCTGCAGAGAGCAACTTCCATGCATCCCATATGTTGCTTGGCTTCCTCTGAGGGACTTAAAATTTTGAGGTGAAAAAAATCTTTTGCTGGAGGAGAATTAGGATATTTGTATACTTGGCTGTTTTCAAGAGCCTCTTGCTGAACCTGATGTGGTCAAAAAGAAAGAAGGTATCTTTTAGTCACTCCAGGAGCGATCACAGATGTATTAAATAAACAGTTTCCTGTGGCCGTAATAGCAGACACAGGAAAGTTCCCCAAATTGTCAAGAAGTTCTGCTCTGTGAGAATCACAGACTAAGATTGTCAAAGATCTAGTGCTGCTAATCGGCGCAGTAACTGCTGGGGCACTCTGATTTACACCTGAAGGTTTGACTTGTTACCTATAGGAGAACTGCCCAGGAAGACTGGAATGTAACCCTGAGGTCAAACGAGAACTTTTCAGAGCAATGCTATTTTTACTCCTCTCTGTTTCATTTAGGCAAACATGTGCAGTGCAGACCGTGGGTCCTGATGAGGTGCCATTGTTTAATACTGAAAAAATGCACATTTGATCTCGTTCGCATTTCCTAAAATCCGTGTTATTGATTTGACAATATATTTTTCCTCAGGAAAAAAAAATCTGCAGTTATTTATTCATTCTTGCCCCTTGGAGAGCTCGCTACCATCTGCTTTTCTTGGCTTTGCATTACCTTTTTTTTTTTTTTCCACTTGTTCTTTTCCCACTGTGCACCACTGAAGGACTATACTATACATTATCTCATAGCCAAATTATGCAGGGTATTGTAAACATGTTGTAAACTTTGCCAGCTGCAAAGTCAAGGGCTCTGAGAGATCTTGCTTAGCACTGGAAACGCTCTTTGAAGAAAGGAGGCAGCCTTTTGGAAGCAGATTTGCAGGGCAGCGTGACACCAAAGTGTCATCCTGCTTTTGCAAAATGCTAGGGGAAGAAAAGGAGCAAATAAATGTGTTCATGGATACCTATAGATTTATCATAGAGGCCAAGAAGTCCCTGAACCAGTATCTGCTCAGCACCCACTGATAAGACACAGCAGGGCCCTGTGTGCACATGCTGGGACCTGCAGGCTCTGGGCCCCAGTGGATGGTGAGAGGGATTGGTGCCTGATAAAGTCCCACATCACCATCATTTGAGGCAGGACAGGGCCATGCTCAGGGCACATCACAGGACTGAAGGCCCTGCATGTGCCAGAGTTATCCCTGGAGCTGGAACAGTCATGTCCCGCAGACTGTCCCGGGAAGAGGCAAACTGCAGAGCATCTCTTGCTCTGCCTTGCAGGGTTGGGGCCCATTTCTGCCCTTGGAAATATGAGTTGAAGGGGAAGAATCACAGGTGTGTGAGGATAAGTCTGTGTAAATCTACACTATCCCTAGTTAGAGATCTCTGTGTATCTTTTGATCATTGAACAATAAGGATACTGGCAGTAGGAATGACCAGGCATTATGGAAATCGTGTCTCAAAAATATACAGTAACTTTAAAATTACCTTTTTGAAGTTTAGTATCTGTTCTCTTTGTCTGTCTTCTGGTGACTGATCTTGGTGCAGTGAAGGTCGTGCCTTCAAGCCTTCCTACCGTGGTACACTCCCCAAAAGGGCCACACCTAGGAGCCTGCCTAGGAGCCACACCCCTCGAGCCCAGGAGCTGGAGTGCGGGAGGAGCACTGGGCAGCAGGGAAATAGAGGTTACTGTCACCCTTGCAAATAGAGAGAGAGAGCCAGGGGCTGTACTGATACACTCTTCAGAGAGCAATCCCAAATGCCTTGAAGTCAAGAGGACCGGGAAGTGCTGTGAATTATAGGACCACAGGGAAGAGCCTGTGACAGTGTAAAATACCTGTATGGGCTGATGACACACGTGCAACCCTCAGCAAAATGCAGTTTCCTACATTTGCTGTAAATTCATATTGAATGCTTTTGTGCTCAGAGTTTGACCAATAAGGAAAGCAAAGACACCTTAAGTTTGGAGGAGATTTGAGGTGTAGTTATGAGAGTAACTGCTCTGGTAGCAGAGAAGTGGCCCTTCAACAGCATTTTGGAAAGAGGCCGGGGGCTGCACGGGAGCACAGTCGCACTCCACCCAGCATCCCTCAGCCATCCTCCCTGTGCAGCAGCTCACAGCCCTTAAAAGGCTGCTGGCCATCAAGATGAATAGCTGGACAGGGCATTCATCTGTATTATTTAGGGAATTCAAACCTGTCTTTTTAATTATTCCAGCAATACTTCATCGTCCTCTCCGACGACGGTTAGTGGGAAGGATCACCGGTTCAGCTGTACTTCCGTAATGTGGCTGGGAATATCCTATGACTTATTGCCCAATCCCTGCTCTTTTTACAGGGTTAAGAGCTTAGGGGAGAAGAATTGCTTGGCTGTGAGATGTATTTCTTTTTGCAAAGGATGGCTGGTGTTCTCCCAGCCCTGGAAGTATTCTTGTGAAAGCTATTTCTTCTCTGAAGAGTCTTTTATTACTGTTATTGGCTTATGTTCATAGGCTTTCATTCTCATTAAGGGGCACAGATTTAAATGAGGGGATTTAATCAACAATTTTCATCATGACTTAAATCAGCTAGCAGGAAACACAAAATTGATTATTTAAATTAATCTTGTGCTCCATTTGTACTTTTTAATTATTTTCCTAAGGAACAACTGATACTTCCTCACCGGAGCCTAGTACTGTTTTTTCACTTATGATCAGGATATGCTATTACCATATTTATTTAAGAATCTGCATATTAAGTCTAAAGTTCCTTAACAATTTTCACTTTATGTGCCAAACTGATGACTGACGCCTCTACTACTTGACTAATTTTAATGTTAATTTGTGTCAGGGTGCACTGCAGAGCAGAGAAAGTAACATACATTAGTTACTGTGCTCTAATTTAAATCATATACTAATCTTAAATATGATGGACAGACAGGGTAAGGGGGAGAATGCAGTTATCAAATCTTATTCTGCATTTGAAATGGACATTTTGAACACAGGAAATAACACCTCTTGACAGCAGGCTGGGTGTTTCTAATCACCAAGTCCTTATAAAGACTCATATGGGGGAAACTGCAATAGCCTATTCCCTCTCTGGCTTCAATCCCTAATGGTTTTCTCAGACTGGAGGGAAGTGAAGGAAAGAACATTTTTCTGTGCATCCCAGGGAGAAATGGGTCTGTAGATAGTGAATTTAGAGTCTCAAGACCCTCCTGATCCACCTGGTTCAACAAATACTTCAGCCACTGCAGGGGCTTCACTTGATTTAGAATGTGTAGGGGTCTATTTCCATTTATTATAATATTACAGTGAAGCCTAGGCCATAGTGTTTAGTGCCACTGATTCAGTTTTTAAATTAAAACTACCAAATTTTAAACATACAATGATGGTAAGTTAAAAAAATTAATAATGCTATGCTCTGATTTTTCTGGGAAAAGGACATTTTGCCCTTTTAGCCACCATTCATTTGCATCAACTCTAGCTCAGGGCAGCTACGCTGAGTTGAGGGGCCATATTTCTTATTCATACCATTGTGTGTAAGAATAAGCCAAAAGCAAAATGAACCTTTTTCTAAAAGCCTTGGGCTTTGGGGTCCATCTGTGCATATGTAACATCTACTTTTCAGATTGTAGGGATTAAATAGTCAAGTTCATCCTTCAGGTAGTTCAGCTGGCTTTTGGGGAGAAACTAATGTCCAAGTTAGACACCTGGTTTCTCGTTGGCTTCAACCCCAAGGACACAGGGTCCAGGGCTCTCTGGGAATACACAGGATGGGATTTTCCAATGCTGATGGATGTGCCTACATCCCTTCAGTGTGAGTCTCAGCAGGTTCATGTTACTGAGCCACCCCTTCTCCCAGCACCCCATGGATACAGAGGGGTTATTGCTCCTTCCCTTCCTCCCTCATTGCTCCTGCAATGGTGCCTCTCTCCCGGCGCTGCAGTTTCACAGCCATCAGCCCATTCTGCCAACTCACTGAGACACTTTCCTCCAAATCACACTTGAGACTAAAGACAAAACAGCGAAGGCTTGATTTCTTTTTGTTCCCCTGCCAGAAGCCATATGCACCATGCCAAGATGTGACACGCAACACCTTGCATTACAGACACACATCACTCACGCTGACTCAGAGCAGGGAAACCTTCGCTGCCTCGTCCCACACGTTACTTCTGGTCTGATGCACCAGGGAAAGGCTTCAGCTTTGTGGTGAGGTTTAAACCCAAGTTGTTGTGGTGGGGTTTTTTCTTTAAGGAAAGTTTTAGCATGGCTTGGGGTTTTTTGAGGAATTTGGTTTGTTTGGGTTTTTTCTCCAGAAGCCTGAATGTCCTTCAGTGGCTGCTGATTTCAAATGATGCTTCTGGCTGCAAAACCCACTGCAAGCCAATGGAAACCAGGAGCAACAGAGCATCTTCAACAGTGGCACCCACTCAGGGTATTGCCTTAACCAGCCTGCCTCTGAATTTCACATTTAAGGGGTCAAAATTACAGTCCAGGGCTTCTGAATAGCCTTCTGCTGTATTTTGGACTGTGTTGGTTCTGTGCTCAGTCTCCTTCTCAGCAAGGAGAGTGCTCCTTCTTGTGCTGGCACTGCCCACCACTGCCATGGTCAGGTTTTGAGGCCAGAGCAGGTGGTTTGCCATCCCAGCAAACACCAACACCATGTGCTGTGAAGAACAAAGGGAGCTCGTTTCATCTCGCAGCCTTAGGTAGAGCAGTGATTGAGGGGAACATAAAGAAAAGAAGGCAGAAGCAGACATTATGGGTAATGGAAGAGCACATTTCCGAGGGATTTTTGTTGTTGTTGTTGTTAATGTAGGGTTTTTCATACGTGCAGAAACGTGTTTAGACCTCAGGTGAGCAGCTGAGTGCCGTGAGAGCCTTGGCATCTCCCTCTGCCCGGCCACCCCACACAGCTCCAATGCAGACCTTTATCTTCCAGCTGTTCCTGTCGTATCCTCTCTGCTCCTGCCATACAGAGTGAGTGCTAATGCAAAAGGGCATCAAAGAAACTAGAAATGATGTGTAATTCAACATCATTAAGTATGAAATCACTCCTCTCCCATGCAGGGCTGTATCAATCAAATCGACTTTGGGTCTTTTCTTCCCAGGGAGCTTCTGCTGCAGGTGCCTCTGAAAAGCCCTTTGCTGTCTGTGCTCAGTGTTTCCTGACAGGGATGGTTTATGGTCATCCATGAGCACACACCATCATCTCCCTCTGGATTTAGCACGTGGAAGGACCGATATGTACCTTTATTAAAGGCAATCTTAATCTTTCTTATGGAACATTATATAAAAACGTAGGCTTAGGGCAGCTTTCAGAGGCAGCCACAAATTGCCGGCAGTAATACAACAAAATTAGATGGGATACATGGGGTTTGGCTGTTGTACTTCTCTGATTGCTTCCTTCCATCACTTGCCTTAACCAGATTTGTTCCTTAGCACGTGGCCATTGCTCGGGGAGCGCTACTGGTAATGAAACATGTCAACATGGTATAGATACATATAAATTTATATATATAATGGCTGAGGTCCCAGTGCAGAAGGAAGCGGGTGGGTGGGTGTAGGGGCCTGTGAGTAGATGGTTGCAGAGCTGGAGTGTAGATGGACGGATGTGGATGGGAGCATGGATTGGCAGACAGGTGGGTGGATGTGTTGGAGGAAAGGTTGGACGTGGATGGCTGGATATATGGGAGCACTGACTGGTGCATGCACAGGTGGGCCATATACAGGTGTAAGAGTGCATGGGTGGGTGTGTGGATGTGTAGGTGTATGGGCAGGGGCAGGAATGGAGGGTGATATATGGGTGTACAAGTGCATGGGGGGGGCACAAGTTGGTGCATGCCTGGGTGGAAGGATGCACTGGTGCATTGGTGTGTGGGTGCCCAGGTGCCTTGGCTGGTGTAGGAACGGGTGGGTGAGTGTCCAGGTGCATGGACTGATGAGGGATTGGTCCAGGTACATAGGCTCGTGCAGGAACAGATGTGTGGGTGTGAAGCTGCCCTGGCTGGTGCAGGAATAGGGGTGTGGGCGTGCAGGTCCCCTGGCTGGTGCAGGAATAGGTGTTGGGTGTCCAGGTGCAGGGGCTGGTGCAGGAATGGGTGTTGGGTGTGCAGGTCCCTTGGCCAGTGCAGGAATAGATGTTGGGTGTGCAGGTCCCTTGGCCGGTGCAGGAATGGGGGTGTGGGTGTGCAGGTCCCTTGGCCAGTGCAGGAATGGGTGTTGGGTGTGCAGGTCTCTTGGCCAGTGCAGGAATAGATGTTGGGTGCGCAGGTCCCTTGGCCGGTGCAGGAATGGGGGTGTGGGTGTGCAGGTCCCTTGGCTGGTGCAGAACACGGGTATGCGCCGCTGTGGCTGCCGCGCTGGGGGCGGACAGACGGACGGACAAAGCCGCGGCCAGATGCCGGGGCAGGTGCGCAGCTGCCGCCGCCCCTCCCGCCGGCAGAGCCCAGCCCGGCCCCGCAGCTCGGGGCGGCGGGCGGGGGCGGGGCGGTGCTGCCGGCCCTGCCCTGCCCTGCCCGGCCCGGCCCGGCGCGGGGGCGGTGCCGGTGCCGCGCCCGCCCCGGCTCTGCCCGGCTCGGCTCGGGGGGCGGGCGGCGGCACCTGCGGCCGCGCCGAGCGGGGCTGAGCGGGGCCGAGCGAGCGGAGCCGCGGCCCGGATGTAGCCGGAACATGGCGCTGGGGGCGGCGTGAGGCGGCGGCCGAGGTAGGAGCGGCGGGGCGGGTGCGGGGACCCGCCCGGGGGGCGCGGAGCGGAGCGGGGGGCGCGGGCGGCGGCTGCCCCTGCCCGGGCTGCTCGGCCGTGCGGGGCCGCCCGCCCTCCGTGCCGGCGGCGGCCGGTGCCGGGCAGACAAAGGCACGGCCCGAGCATCCCCGTCCGCACCTGTGCGGAGCGGGCAGAGCCGCGGGCGCTGCCAGCGCAGGCTGGGCAGGGGCAGCCGGGGCTGCGGGTTCCTCTCATGGAGCTCCCGGGCTCCTCTCCGAAATCACCTACGGCGACCCTTTGCTTTAAATGCTTTGCTGGGATTTCCCACAACAATGGCTTTTTTTTTTCTTTTTTTCTTTCCCCAAGGGCGTTTTGGTTTTTGTCATTTTTTTTCCAGAAGTTGCGCCCAACTTTCTGTGAATATCATGTGCTTTTGGGTTTCCCCCAGGTAGCAGGTGCCCAGAGAGCCGTGCAGCCGCTCCTGGAAATGCGCCTGGAAATGTTCCTGCATGCGCCTCTATACCTCTGCTCGCTCGTTTGGGTTTTTTTCCTTCATATAAAGGGTTAGGAATGCCTGCAATCGACTCCGCTCTTCTTTATGTGTTCATTAGTCTCAGATCATCGTGGCTAAAGAAAATGAGCTGCATAGTGACTGCCGTGCTTGAATAACGCTCCAGCTTTAGACCAGGAGAGGTGTTTTTTTCAAGGTATCGATCAGACCTTGAGAATTTCTTACCAACCCGGCAGCAGCACGCAGGCTGCCTTTCTTCCTCTTTGTTACACACCAGCCCTCCGTTAACATAAAGAAACAATGGAATTTTTTTCTCCCCAAATATTCAGCGTTAGACCAAATGGGCTGTCATTGCCAGTAAGGATAATATTCCCCCCAACGCGAGAGGGGCCAGCAGCGAGACCACTCTGCCGGTAACCTTTCCCCTTCATTTTAGAATTTTTTATGTGCTTTAGCATTTGCAAAATGAAGGAGGAGAGTTGGTACCTGTGTTGAGATAGATCTCAGTGGTCCCTGCTGCCCAGACAGCACTTAAGGAATCATTGTTCCTAATTTATTGCCTTTCTTGTACCACGAAACTTTAAACGGCGCTGCTTAGGGCTGCAGTAGGGAGCCGAGCTCCCCTGCCCTGTGTCAAAGTCGGTGTTAGATGGCTGTGAGCATCGCTGCTGCTGCCGGGGACAGACCTCTTGTGGTGGAGGATGCGTCTGGAAGCGTTGGGGAATCGTGAGGATGATGTTTCTGATGCAAAGAGTGGATTTCGTGCCACTCGCGGGGCTCCCTGGCCGTCTGCACCCCCAGGAGTGAGGTTGAGCAGAAGCTGTAGGAGCTCCTCTGTTCCAGTTTGAGGTTCGCAAAATGGCCCTTTGCATTCCTGCTGATCCGGTGCCGCTTCTGCTGCAGGGGGGTTACTCGTGTGCTGATCCTCCCATGGTGAGGGGCTGCTCTCCTGGTTTGCAGGTGGGGATGAGGGACCTGTCTGCAAGGGGTAGGGCGCCGGTTTCAGAGCTGCTGCTGCTGCTGTGCCAGGTAAAGCTTTGGGAGTTACTCTTTGTGATTCGCCTCATTGTCTGTTTTCTGTGGTTTAGTAACATTTTTTTGGCTGTAGCTCGTTTCAGGTGGATGGAAGGTCTTTGTTCAGTGTGGGATTATGTATTTATGCTGTCACATGTATTAATTGGAGATAAACCGAGCAAAAATACAGTTTGAGTTGAGGGAAAGACTCACTCTCACATTGAGAGTGGTGAAGCTAAACTTTCTCCTTCCCCCTGCTTCAAACACATTTACAAATGGTTTTGATCCCAGTGAGACCGTGACTTCTAGTGGAGATTAATTTTCATCAAATGATTTTAGACCAGTGTGCCATAGTCCTGCCTCTCCTTTTTGTGCAGGAGCCCTGAGTGCTGTTACACACTCGTGTAGTTTTCTAACCTTGTTCTGAGGAGATGAGGGCTCACCACACCCGGAGGGGGGTGCGTGTCGCTCGTCTATAGCGCCTGCTGAACCGCACTTAACAGAGCCCTCCGAGGAGTCATTTCCCGCAGGGAAGCGGTGGCACGGAGGGACCACGGCAGGCCTGTTGTGGAGAACCCTGTTACGAGTCATCAGCAAATTCCCTTGGCAACCCCCTGCTGAGCCAGACCTAGTAAATCCCACTGCTTGTTTGATTCCCTTATTGCTTTGGCACCTCTGTTTGCTTCCCAGTGGCTTTTCTGTTTGGGTTTGTTTTTTTTTTTATTCCTTGACATCTTCATCAGCCATGAATGCTCACAGTTAGTCAGTGTTTGGCTTTCAGTGAATTCTCAGCGTCCTAGTGGCTGATTCTAAAATGGAAGTGTATAACAGGCAAAGTTCCTGCAAAACATTTTACTTCTCAATTATTATTTGCCAAAGTGAGTGATTGTGGCAAGTCTTACTTTGAAAACTGGTATTTGGGAAATAAAATGCTTTGTAAGAAACTTGCTCCCCAGTGTCAACTACTACTGTCAATCAGCTGATAACAAACTTCTAATAGTGGTAGTTAACAAGTCGTCAGTTTTTGCCTTATGTGATTGGCACCACCTCTGACCCCAGATTTGCTACTGAAGTGGGGCAGACAAACTGTTCTCTTCAACATCAGTCATGTATTTTGGGCTTAAAGCTGAGTTAAAGGAGGACTCCAGTTCGTGTGGCCGAAGCCCAAGAGGTGATGCTGGCACAGATCTGTCAGGGGCACAGGTGGCAGCTGTTTCAGGGATGTATAGAAAAAAGAACAGGAAAAACGGAGCAGAAGAGCGACTGCATCTCTGCTTCCCCTCTAATCGCCCTCACATTTGACACTTAAACTCAGTTATTGCTTTGAAGCTACTCCAATTAAGAATCTGAAGTGTTTCAAATACCTGAATTCACTCTGGTCTTACCGGTTTACTGTGTAAAAGCTACAAACACAAGTCTACCGTGTGGCATGTGCCGAAACTCCTAACAGGTGTTTGTGGGTACCAGCAGCTGAACAGTTTCAGAAATATGCATAAAGCTCAAACAAAACCTCTTGCTAAAATATCTCCTTGGGATATCCCTGCTCCTGGCATTAGCGTTGCTGACTCATGGTGCTGGTTGGCCATCCTGGAGGCGTTTCTGGGGCTGTCCCTGCTTTGCTTCTTGCTGAAGTCAGTGGACGTGGCCTGTTGGGTCTGCTGCAGGGTTTGGCCAGGTTTCCCCAGGTTTTGGGGAAAGCTGAGCAAAACCTCTCTTGTCAGGGTAGAATGGTCAGTGACTGCAGCCAGGTGGAACCAGGAGAGCGGTGATGGAAACTTCAGGTGGTTGGTATCCCTCACACCTGGAGGGATTCCAATTATGCTCTTATTTTTCCCATCTGTTAAACATAGGGTTTTACTACTCTCCGTAGCAATTTAAAGCGTGAAAGTTGTTTTAAACAACTGTTTGCTCAAAAATGGAATGGCATGACAGTAGAGCCTCGGTTTCAATGGCATCCTCCCTTGTAACTTCTCTGGTGTCTAGTTCAGGTATGTGTCTTCTTCAGTAGGAGTTTCATAGGGTGCCTCCCTTCTTTCTAGATACAAAGCTTGATGTATTTAAGACAGCTTCCCCCATTAAATTCAGCTGTGGTTGGTGATGAGGTGTGCCAGAGCACTGCCTGATGCACAGCTGCATTGGCTTTATTATCAAGGCAAAAGAGCTGAAAAGCAGAATGATTCAAAACCAGTAACAACTGTGCGTAAACCCCATAGTTACGTCTAACTAACTCCAGTTAGTTATGAGCCTGTTTAAAAGGCTTCTTCCCCCACCCCCCCCCCCCCCCCCCCCTTAGAGCAGCTTTCAGTGCACTTTAGTGGTATTTAATGTTCAGGTAACTCTAATTAAGCCTTTAATCTTTAGGCCACAGAGATTCACTGGAGAATTAGCTGATAGTGCTGGTATTTCAGCCTGCCTGTCACCAAGCCCAGGAGGGCTCAGTGTTGCACTTGGAGGGCTGTCCCAACAACCAAGAAAACAAAATATTTTCTCTCCAATTAAATGTTTAACTTTGCTTTTTTTTTTTTTTTCTTTTTTTTCCTGGAGAGAAGCAACTCAGAGGGCAGGACTGTGGCCAGGGCTCCTGGTCTAGGACCAGCCACAGTGTGTGGTTCTCGTGTGGTTCAGCCCTGCCTGTTGAAAGCAGCTGTCTTGCAGCCCTGGTACAAAATGCCAGCTTTAAGCCAAGCCTTGTGCCTTACAGGTTCAAAGATTATCCCTTACCAAGTGGTGCCTGTGAGTGCAGTGATGTGAGAAGGGTGTGCTCCCATTGCCTTGTGCAGAGCCAGCTATAACATACCAAGTCAGCTTCTTTGCATCTTTTCCAACTATTTATTTTTTTTCTGGGCCATGTAAGAGTGCTACTGCTGTTGGAAGGTGCATCTGATGGAAGTACAAAGGTAATTATTGTTTCAGAGCACACAGAGCATGAATATCTTTTAAAATCAAATGAACAAAGCAGAAATGTATGAATCCTGTTTAGCTCTTTCGCAAGCTGGGCTGCTATTTCCTATTTGTAACCTTTCTTATCTTCTAAGCAAAACTTTTATAAAAACATGAGCTGTGTATACCAATTAATATTTTTGTCTAATGAACCACCAGAACTGGGGTCCTGGTAGGGCTGGAGGCTGCCAGGACAGGTAGTAAGACATGTTTTCCCTGTTGGGAGCTTATGGAATGAGGTGCACCCATCCTGTTTGTGCATCTGCCGCGTGCTGGGGTGGGCATGGCCAAAACTCCCTGGAGAGGAGCAGCGTGACTTGCGCAGAGACACACAAGTGATGGAGAGTGGAAGTGAAATCCTATCTCCCATCATTTTCCTTCTGGGCTGTCCTGGCTTTGCCCTGCGTGCCAGCCCTGCTGCTGGAGGTTGCCGCTGGCAAACGGCTCCGCCTGCAGCGGGACGCGCTGCCCCGGTGTCACAGGGCTGGGAGTTCTGATTTTGCTGAACAAAGATGCCCTTCCAAAAATAGGTTAAGCCAAAGAACTTGGATGCCCAAAATAGCACTAGAGATTTTTTTCCTTCTTCTGAGTGTGTGTTGGATTTATTGTTCCCTGCTGGAGGCAGCTAAAGAAGTAAAGGAGATGCTGCAGCTGTAGGCAAGGGAATAGAGGAAGTAGACATAGACAGTCACCTCTGGTGGGGGAAAACCACATGTGCCACATATCCCTGTGGAAATACACATTTGTGCAAAACAACAATGTAAATAAAAATGTGCAGTGTCACTAAAACACTCACATGGCAAAAATTTTGGTTTTTTTCTTTGAAGGAAAGGTACCCCACAAAGGGAAGGGTGGAGAGGTCCCTGGTGACAGAGGAGAGGACAAAAGAAATGCCAACAAACAAATACTGGAATGAATAAATGCCACAGGAATGTTCCTGGTGATAGCCTCTATAAACCTTTTATTGTGACATGCTCTGCTGCGTGTGAATAATTCACTTGTCCCAAGCTGGTGGCAGTAAAATCTGCACAGCAGCTTTTCCCCTCTGCCTTGGCACAGCTTGGTCAGGCCAGAGTGGTTAAAACTTAACGTTTCTTTCCAGGGATTCTCCATAGAAAGTTTTGTGTCATTAGGTTGAACTCCAGCTTTCCCATTCCCCAAGTTAGATGCATGCCCAGGGGACAGAGCTAATTACTTGCACTGCAGCTATTTAAGGTGCTGGGCTGAGCCTGGAGCTGGAAGTCAGGAGGCACGGTGACTCTAATCCGGGCTGTGCTGCTCGCTGAACCACCTCCAAGAAGTTATTTAACCTCTGCGTGCCACTGCTTCCCTCTGGGTAACAGCAGGGATTATGATAATTGCTTTTGAAAAGCACTTTAGGTGTTTAGTTTTAATTTTTTCCAAAGGTGCAGAATTCTCTGGTCCTGAGCTGAAGAGGCTCAATCCGTCCCAGGAGGCTTTTAGTACTTTACAGGATTATGAAAACAATGCTTAATGCCATATTGGGTTGTTTGGGCCACGTAAATAAATACATTTAAAATATTTTTGGTGCATCTTCTACACACTGCTCATAGAAGGGCTCTTAAGATACAACTGAAGGACGTAGAAATGAGATATAGTTCCAAAAGGTTGTTACTGGGCACATAATGAAACGTAAGTAAACTGTCAGAATGTTTAAATGGTTTGTTTTTTCAACTAAATGCTGCCAAGGCCACAGAAACCTGGGTTAGCATGTATGAAACTTGTTTCTCACTTGGGTGTAAAGACAAGTTATCCAAAGCCAACAGATTTTCAGCATTTCTCGCGGGCTTTGGAGGGTATTTGGTTTGGGGTTGTATAGAAAAACGTGATATTCTAGGCTGAAGAAACAGGAAGGTTTTCCTGAGAGCAGGATGAGAACAAAGTAAATGCACCCTGAGCTCTGCCTCTCTCCCAGATTTTGAAGCATGCAGGAAAGGATAACGGTACATGAATTTGTCTCTGGTGCAGGCCCTGAACTCCTCTTTTCCAAATACCAGAACTTCTTTCTATTTTATGCTTTGGTGTCACAGGGGAAAAAATAATGAAAGGGCGGAAAATCCCGTGGCTGAACTGCAACTGAGACCAAAGTGGGGTGGCTGGTTGGGAGGCACCATCCGTGCCCTGGGATATGCTGGCAGGGTTTGGGGAAGCAACATCACCAGGGATTTTATGTTGGAAACACAAAGTTTAGTGTGCTACTGGGAAGTGCTCCAGTGCCACGGCAGTGGCTGTAATCTGAGCCATCGGCTGCTCTAGGAAATCTCTGGGTGCTCCCATGTTTTATGCAGGAGCTTGGAATGATGCAGCTGTAAGCCAGGGACTGTATTGCATCTTCCCAGCACGAGGGATATGGGCCCCGTGAGCATGTGTTGAGAGAGGCCTGGCTGCCAAAATAGCTTAGTGTTGCTACAACGGTTGCAGGTGGTGATTGCCTTTTAAGTTCTGCTCTCTGTTCTGACATTTTTAGGACAGTAAATGAAGGATGAGAAGTAGAAAAGCAAACAAATTAGAAAAATCCCGTGTATGGATGTCTGTTACTGCAGTCATGTGGCTCCAGGGAAAGAGCCCCGTCCTACTGGAAGTCAGGCAGGGGTTGGCAGTGAAGGAAAGTAGTTACTGCCAGTGGCTCTGCTGCCAAAACTGAGTATTGATGACAGGGCTCAGTTTAAAGCAGATGGTGTAATACAGACCCTATAGACTGCCTGGGGAAACACGTGGAAAACCACGTGCCTGTGTGCCACGGAGGATTTATTCCTAGGGACGAGGCAGAAGAGGCCTCCACTTGGATGGAGGTGAGAGTCGAGTCCTGGAAAGCAAGAGAAATGCTTTACTTGGGCAGGGCTTTTGTGAGGGACACAAGCATGTCTCTCATTTTCCATTATATTACAGATACAATACAGAAACTGCTGAAACTGCAACATCAGTTGCAACATCCATTGCACATCAGTGCTTTCCTACCCAGTCTCTTCGAGAACCAACTCTTAGCACTGAGAAGATTCACAGGGAGACTAAGTAGGGCTTTTTCGAGTACTTAGGAAGTACAAGGCATGAGATAAATAATTTAAACACTGATGCAGAGCATTGCTAGCTGAAAAGTGACTTAATTTCTTAACAGGCTAACCAGAAGTGGATGTTTTTTCCTCTTTTCGGGGAGAGGAGTGTGGAATGTGTTGCCCATCAGCAGGGCTGCTGCTTTCTAAGAGATAGGTTTGCTGTAATGAATCATAGAATGGAATCATGCACAGTTTCTCTGGGCAACCTGTTCCAGTGCCTCACCACCCTCATGGTGAAGAATTTCTCTTAATATTTAATCTGAACCTACTTACTTTCATTTTGAAACCATCCCCCCTTGTCCTGTCACTCCATGCCCTTGTAAATAGTCTCTCTCCATCTTTCCTGTAGGCTCTCTTCAGGCACTGGAAGGCCCCAGCTAGATCACCCCAAAGCCTTTTCTTCTCATGAACTCAACTTGAAGCCAGGGCTTCTTTCTTCTTGGGCAATCCAGTCTGAATTTGGACATCATCAGTGCAACAGATCCCTGGTACTGTTTGTGGGGTGGGACAAACTCAATACCTCTGTGGCTCACGTTTGTCATAAACTTCTGCTTCAAGAAGCATTTTGACTTTTTCCTCAGCATCTGGTAGGACTTGGTCCACAGTACTTTGTTTTTGCATTTTTTGCCCAACAACCTGATGCTGCTACTTGGGAAGAACCTTTAGCTGAGAGTTAAGGGATTTCTGTGAGGTTTTGTTCCATTACTTTTGCCATTTTTATTCTTACACAATTTCTTTTCCTGTTTACTTTGCTTTTTGGTATCTCCTCCTACTGATCTAACAGCATCTTGCTGCTTCTCTTCCATTTCCAATTCTGTGTGAGGAAGAAAAACAGTCAACAGTCCTGATTTAGCTAGAAATTAAACTCCAGCTATTTTTCCATGGAATTAATAGGAAAATTGGCGATAATTGTTAACTACTGCTTTTTAAAGACTTTTTTTTTAAATGGGTGAGAGACTGTCAAGCTGTCAGTCAAGAAAAAGATTGGATAATGTGCCATTCCCCTGACAAGTTCCCTTTATTGTATTAGGCATCCTCTTCGCTGTGCAAACTTGAGCTGCTCAAAATTTGCCCTTTAATGTTTACTTTTTCTATCCTTTCTCAGTATTACTTCAGTAGTATTAGTGGACTTGCCCAGCATAGTCAAAAAGGTGTAATAATCTTTGAAGAAAATAACTTTGGGGCGTGATTAGCTCTGTAACATCGTGGTGTTCTTTAACCTTTTTCCTGTCTCTTGCCCTGTCATTCCATGATGCACCCACCTGTCCTTGCTGAAGCCAATAACCAGCCTTGGGCCAGCCCTAAAATGTGCAGAGCCTGGCTTTGTGATGAGCGTGTTAAAGCCAGGCAGGGGTGAAACTCTGAGTTGCATGAAAATTTGTGGTCCTTATGGGCCATTTCTCAAGACTTTTGCCTATAGCACGGGACATTTAATTTTCTCTTTATTTCTTTTAAAGTAGATTTGGAGAGCAAATTGGAGATTTTCTTGCATTCCCCAGATTCCATAGGTGTGGAGTTTTCAGAGAAACTGTTAAAACAGGAGATCAATCAATGCAGATACTGGACCATGCTGAGTAGCATCTCTCCAAAGTACCCTCTGCTCTTTACATGGTTCTGGATTTAAAACGCCGTGAAGCAAAATTTATCTCAACTCCAGGCACCGCTGCCGTTGCATGTAAAGCACCACTAATGTACAAAGCTGGTTCAAAGCAGAACAACCTTCATTCACAGACTGTTGTCCCACCTCCATCAGTATTTGCAGGTTGGAAACCATTGCCTTCCGTGCACCAGGAGGATCTGGAGTTAGCTAGTCTGTAGCTGGATTTACCCCATCCTGGTGGGAGAGGGTGTGAAAGGACCAAGTGTGGTATTGATTTTGATGTAGGTACAGCAAAAAATTGCCATGATGTCACAGCAAAGCTTTGCAGTCATTATGGCAAATGATGAGGAAAATAAAATTATAGAAATAACCATCTCCCTTGGCCCGCAGATAAATCAAAGCTTAGCCCTTGATCTCTCATTGCTCACTAGCCCGGAACATAAATCCAAGGATTTATCATTAAGCCTAATGGGTCATAAAATCTGGGCTATTTTGGAGGTAGTTGCAGAGATTTGCAGCCCAGGCAGAGAGCAGGGTCTAAGCCTCTGGGTCTTGTGTAACTAGGTAAATAGCAAGCTTCAAATAATACCATAAAGCTATCAAATGTAATAACTAATGCAGCCAGGCACGTGTGTGGGGAGGGGAGCCTCGCTGGTGGCAGGCCTGGCCGTAACGACCATGAGAGGCCTCGGTGTAGAAAGGCCCTTTTGCTTTGCTGAAAGTCAGGGATATGCCTCTGGTTTGGTTCACACTTGGAGCTTTTATTTTCTGCACATCAGTAACTTCCCTCACCGTGGGCCCAGGAGAGCGAGCAGCGAAAACCAGGAACACGGGAGCGACCGACAGCTCTCTTACTTTGTCACTGCAGTTTAAATATTTATGACAGCGCTTCACAGCGTGCTGGTAAATGCATGATAGCATATTATGTAAGAGCAATAAAATTTGAGAGGTAGAAGACTTCACTACTGCCCTTTGCTAGTAAATCTTTGCTACCGTCCGTGGTGAGGCCATGTAAAGGCCGTGCCTTTTCCCCCAGTTATTCTATGGGAGTTTTGCACGGGAGTGGGAATTTAGCTGTTACTGGCATTTGTAATAGCATGTGTTTTAAAATTGCTCTCCATCTCTTACTCAGGGAGGACTTGGGCTCAGGAGGATTCCTGTAAAAGTTGAGGGCTCCGTATTTGCAAGTGAGCAGCAGGTCTTTGGTGTGTGCAGGCGAATGGATGGGGAGCAGATCCCTCGGTGAGGGAGCATGGGAGGAGGGGATTTGGACTGTGAGTCTTTGGGGTTAATTAACAGTTCAAATTAGCTGCTTCTTTTTCTAAAGAGTTGTAAAGTATCGATTCCCGTGAGTACTACACTGCTCCGCAGAAGGGGATTCTGAGGAAATTATGTGCAATGTCGATTGTGGCCGGACTGAGGGTGTCTGAGCTGGACTGAAGTTTGTGATGGGTGTCATAGCTTCTGGGAGAATTTACTGCTGGATGCTGACAATGAAACCAGAAAGCTCATGTAGGTTTGACTTTGGGATAAGTGAGAGGGTAACCCATCAAAGGAGGAGCTTGTCTAGGAAACAATGTGTCTGGCTGCTGCCAGCGCCCCTGCTGCCGTGATTTGGTTGATAGGCCATGGGAATATGCTGGTGTTCCAGTTATATAGTTCCAGATTTCAGTCCAAGGACTGACCAGGTCATCAGTTCCTTGAGCTATCTTAGCTTCAGTAGTCAAATTGCTTTAAAGAGAAGTGTGTACATTTGTGCCTTAATTAATCAACAAGAAATTCCCCCTCATTCCTTTCCCTCTCAAAGGCAGACATTGGGAACCTGTGGTTAGTGATATCTCAGAATTGCCGAAAACAAACTTAAGAGTTAAAGAAAACATAAGTTAAAGATGATTTGTTCTTGGATAAGAGCGCTATTATCTGTCACGATGGCTCTCCTAGCAGTACTGTATGTGTTTGGGAAGACATTTTAGGGATCTGTGCCAGTAAAACCCAGCCTTGGAAGCACATTGTGTGAATGGATGAGAAAACAAGCCGCGAGCACGAAGGATGAGCCAGCATGTAGCAGGCTCTGGGGTGGGTGGGATGCAGGTCCAAGTGCAGGGACTGAGGGATCTGCAGGACTTGGGTAAATGCTCTGCACAGTCACGGAGAGGTTAAATGTGCAGCAGGTACTGGATTATTTATCTGATGAACACACATGCCTGTTTACAAAAAACAAGTGCTCAGTGATCAAGACTGTTATCTTAGTTTTCACCAAAGACATTGTGAGGATGCCAAGTGGGAAAGCGAAACCTGCCAAAATCAAGAAGTAGCAGTAGAAGTTGCTGACTTTTAATTTTGAGCCTTTGCACATCCAGGCAGCTCTAATTATGTGTGCTGTTTCATACGCGTGATTGAGCAGCAGTTGTTTCTGCATTTATTATCTCTCAGTTATCTGCTGGTGCAAACTTTGAGTGCCTTGGCTGAGTGAGGCAGGAGCATTCCTGCAGGGTGAGACACACAGTCAAATGGGATCCTGGGTCCATTAGCCCCACAGTTAAGTCTTTTCCCAGTTTCACATTTCTGAAGGCCGTGCTGGAAGATCTGGTGATGTTTTAGTTCTTTCAGTGCAGTTTGAAAAGCAGAAGCTGTGCTGGGGCTTGGTGCTTTGCTGGGGACACCTGGTGCATTACCTTGCTGTGTGGTCTCAGTGCAATAATTCTGCAAACACTTTCCTTGAATTTCAGACCTTGGGAGACCACTGATTTCTGTGATAATCTCTGTTATGAGGAGAGACTGTGAGAACTGGGCCTGTTTAACGAGATCCCTTCTCAGTCTTCTCTAGACTAATGCAGATAAATATCTCGAAGTTGGGTTCCAAGAGGATGGTGCCAGACTCTTCCCAGTGGTGCCCAGTGACAGGATGAGGAGCAATGGCCATAAATCAAAACACAAGAAGTTTCACCTCAATGTGAGGAAGAGCTTCTTTCCATTGAGGGTGGCTGAGCACTGGAACAGCTGCCCAATGAGGTCATGAATTCTCCTTCCCTGGAGACATTCCAAACCCACCTGGACACATTCCTGTGTCACCTGCTGTAGCTAACGTTGCCTTGGCAAGGGGGTTGGAGTGGATGATCTCCAGAGGTCCCTTCCAACCTTAACTATTCTGTGATAATGTGGGATCGAGGCCTGAAGATTTGATTCCATTTGAGAAAAGTGGTGGGATGGACATGTCTTGGTTTTGAGCCTGACCCATGGGATGATTGTTGTTTCAAGATGTGGCTGGGTCTCAGCTCACTTTCATAATGTATCTGGTGGTTCCAAAATTCCCTGAACTTTGCTCTTTCCCTCTTTCATTTCTCTCTTCTGAGAAAGCATTGACTGTTTCTGAATTTTGCTGCTTTATATAGGCTCCTTTTCCTCCCCCTCTCACCACTTGCTGCTTCTCCTCCTCCGCCCCAGTTACTAAAATCTCTTCTCCCCGATGCGTCATCTTCATCGGCAGCGTCTCATCATCCGCGGGCTGAAAGCAGAGCAGAGCACACGGGAGGAAGAAATGACCCCGAGCCCTCCTTAAGTTTTCAAGTGGCTGAAGTTGTTTGTCGATCAAAGGTGGCAGCAGGAGTCTCTTCTCTTTGCTTCCTCCATCCTTTATGTGGCAGCTTCCTCCCTGCTCCCGGCTGGCAGGGATCGCCCCTCGGGCTCTGCGCTGAAACTGGAGCGGCTTTGCATTTCCAGATAAAAGGCAGCACTGAGTACCCTGCTGTATAAATACCAGCTGCAGAATTCCTGCAGCCAGGGTGGTAGGTGCCTTCAGGAGTATGGGAAGCCCTTTGGTAGGGAGGAAAGAAGTAAGGGAGCAAGGAATTTTGGAAAGAGGGGTAGAGCGGAGAGAGGCGAAATGCTCGATGGCAAAGCTCGGCTGAATCGGGTGGTGAGAAACAGTCATTTTGATGGCTGTGATCAAACCATGACTTTGAGGAGTGTTATGAATAGCTCTGACACGTAGAAAGCTTGCAGGTAGGGGAAGAACAGATCCCGTTTCCCCCCTTGGAGATTCTGAAGCCACAGTCGGACAAAGCCACAGACAACCTGCCCTGGTCCTGCTACGAACAAGGGAACACAGGGGCCCCTCCAGCCAGGGTGAGTCTGACATTGGTCTGTGTTTGGAGAGAGGATAAAAACCAAGCAAAAATATTTGGGTCATTGCCAAATAGAAGTATTAGGAGTGACATGGCAAATTTGTTTTAATGTAATCTGGATTTAATCGCTGGCGTAGACTGTACTGAAGGCTTTCAGCTCCAGCAAGGGGTTGATTAGATAAATGTATTTATTTTCCTGCTTTTCATTTGCCATGGATGTACATACTGGGGTAACTTAAAAGCATGTAGCAAGGAAGAAACAAAAGAAAGGGGACAAATTAAGTGACTGCTGCCAGATCAATTATTCAGTTGCATTTCAACTCGTATTTTTAAACCTACAGCTTTGAATGGGAATGTTCAAAATTATCTTTGCAATGACCATCTTTCCATCTAATTTAAAGTCATTCAGCTTTACAAGAAGCAATTATGCTCCACACTAACAAATGAAAAGACATGGCAACATCAGAAAAACTGATTATTCAGGCAATCTTTCTTACATAAAATAGCCAACTAATCTCCCAGCTTCAGTCTTTGAGTGCTATTGCAAATACCCTCCTGAAACAGAAGTTCATTCTCGGTACACTGGCAGCCTGCCTCTCATCCCTGATCTCTGCATGGTCACAGTGATGGTTTGAGGGCTAAGAAAAGATCTTATCTTTTGTCTCTGTAGTTCTTCTTGCACTCACTGCACTTTTTATTCTTCTGTGACCAATGAAAGTGAAGCACAGGGCATGGGGTTTGTGTCCTGCATAGGAAACTAAGGAAATCTCCAGACTTGCTGCTCTTTTGATACACTGTCCATCATCCTTGAGGCCATCTAGTCTGAGGTTCTGGAGGAATCCAAGTGTTTTGTAAGTCACTAGTTAGTGCAGCATTGCATTTGGAAAGTTGCTATGAGCAAAAGAAAATGCATCTTATTTGCAAAGCTGAGAATGTATTGTCAGTGTAATTGAAATCTTAACCTTCTAATGAAATGGTTATTGTTAGTCCAACTCTACTTATTATAGGAAAAGAAAAGGAAAATAAAAAAAGTCCTGCTACAGGAGGTCTCAGTAATAAGTTATATGTTGCTAAAAACCTATTTCCTAACATCTGTGCCTTTCTCTGCTCACCCTTCCACTGCTCCCTGGGAGAAAGTAGGAACAGGGCTAAGTTTGGGGGGTTCTTTTTCTCGGCTCCCCTGCAGGTGTGTCAGGCTTTCTGTACTCCACATCAAAGGCTGCCCAGAAGTGGAGGTGCAACCAGCAGTTCAATTCAAATTCAACCAAACAGACCAATTTTGTAAATGGAAATTGCAGTCTTGTAGGGGTTTTTACCCCTCTTTAGCCTTATTGACCCTTCTGTACATTCAAAAATGCCTTTTCTCCAATAAAGCATTTCTAATTCTAGCCCTGACTGCTCTTAAAAACATCTACAGAAAAAGTCAGTGAGTCATCAGTGTCCCGCGCTGCCTCCAGAAGGAGCAGGGTGCTGATGGTGGCTTTTATTCTTTCTTCCTGGGAGAAGCAGGAGGTGGAGGTTGGTGCTTTCTTCCACTGGGCTCTAGAATCCACCTGGGATAATAAATACATTTATAGTTTCCAGCATGCTTTTACCTTGTCTTTCTTAGAGCCAGCATCTGCACGTTGTATCCGTGTTTACTGTACATGCAGCATCTTAAGCACATCAGATACTTGCTCCTAATTCTCACTGTCACCCCTAAAACTGTTTTTGTTGCATGGGGGGTGTGCAGTATTACCCTGTGCCCCCATTCCTATCTTCCCACACCTGCACCCCTCTGCATGGCATCTGTCCCCCTCCTTGGGAGTCCCCTGCTCTGTCACACCGTGCTCCTGTTCCTCTGCACCCCCGATGGCCCTGGGGTCATCAATATTTCATTCTCTGCAGAATACCTGCCTGTTATTACTCTCTGTACAAGCATTACAGTTATGTTCCAACATAAGCCACCTGGTCAATAGAAGAATTGCTGGTAAAGCTAAACAAGCTGCAGCAAATCCCCAGGGAGGCACATCCGGAGCCCGACCCTCGGCACAGCTGGTGCTTCAGCACGTACTGACTCTGGGTTATCTGCTGGGTTTGTTCCCCCCCTCCTCCTCATAGCATTTCTTAACTTTATATTTTCACCCTAATTACTGCAGAACATTAGGTTGATGTTTGTAGGGAACCATTCATAAGGCTTTCAGGGTTTCTTTCCTGATCTGTAAGTTGATGGAAGGACTGTTGCTGTGCCAGCCAAGTGAACATCCCTGCCCCTGCCCTGGGAGTTGCTTTGTGTTCCCCAGCGCTGAATTTCAATTGACATTTCAAGAGTAATTTTGCCTGAGCAGCAGTCACTTCCAATGTCAGAAAGTTCAGGCACTCCAGCCACAGGCCATCAGGATGATCTCCCAGTCAACGTGGAAGTTGCTGGGATTTTCTGTCCTTTCTGCCTGTGAAGGAAGAGCAGGAGAGCTGGCGACCGGATCGCAGCCACTGCCAGGCAGCCGTGCTGACACATCTCTGCCGTGCTGCCTGGAATTGGGCATGACATTGCAGCTCACTGGGGTTATGCTGGTACCATTAGTTCACTTACCTCTCCAGCTTTGAGCTGTCTTTGACAACCAGTGCTCTGTGTTTCCATATAATCTGCACCATATTGTTAATCTTTTCACCAAAAAATTGTGTGGTACCTATTTATCCATAGCCTGTTGTAGCAATAAACTGCTTTTCAACATTCCAGATCATCATTTGGGTCTTGAGTGGTCTTCCATTTGTCTAAAAATATGTATCTATTCAACCTTTGTCTGCTGTACTATTTTTATATACCCCCTTCAGTGAGATTTGCTAAGGACTGTTTGTCTCTTTTTATAAAACTTACTACATTCTTATCTTTTAAATTACAGAATTTTGTAGCTTTCACTCCTAGAAGCAGCATTGCCCTGAGATGTGCTTTTTGGTTTTCCTTCATCCTTGCTCTTAACGTTTCCCTGTAATAATAGAATTTTCCATGCCAGGAGCTTGGCCCCGTTTTCCTTAAGAGATGCTGCCCTTCCTCAGCAAGGCTTGACCTGCTCCAGGAGTCTGATTTTTTGCTCTGAGCATTTCAGAGGATTTTACTGTGGTGGATGAGCCAGAAACACAGAAAACAGCTCAAATCCCACATCAGCCCTAAATTCTGCCTGCGGACTCCTGTCCCTCCCAGCTGCCTGGGTGGACTGCAGCTACCGAGCCCCTCCGTGGCATTTCCCAAACGTGATGGATCCTGAAGGATGCCATAGATTGTCCCAGATTAACACTGTGGTTTTCTGAGGCTCATCTGTTGAGGATATGTTTAAGCAAATGGAGTATTCATAATTCTAGATAAAATTAAGGGGGAGGAGGGAAGGGTTTCACATTTTCAATGCAAACATTTAAAACAGATGCAGCCTGCTGGGAAGGATCACATTGAATTGCATGACTTTTTAAAAGAAAAGAACATCCATTTTACTCAAGTCCTCGATATGAAAGATTAGGAGTTGAGACGTTTTTCTCCCACTTTGAAAAGAAATGTGTTTTAAATTTAATTCTTTGCTGCAGCTGTGGCTTTCTCTCTCTGGAAAGCCTTCCTCGTGCTTGGAGCGATGTGAAGATGTGGGCTGGGTGCTAATCCAATTTAAGATGCCAAACTTCCTTTCCACTCTTTGGAGATTTTCCCACCACCACCTTCCAGATAAATGTAGGACTGTCTTTTATTTTAGCACACCACTTGTTTAGGGATATTTGCTGGAGATTTGTCATCTTAGTGCAAGGAAAAGGATGAATGTGAAGGTTTTCATGTTATTTTGGAATAGATATATCAATGTAAGATGGTATGAAATCAGCTCCTCCAGTGTAAATATCTAGTAGTGCCTACATTTAAAAAAATAAGCCAGAAAAAAACAGGACTTGTGCAAAAGTCTTATGGCACTGATGGTGGTGCCAGGGCAGCCAGGAAATTCTGGGGCATCTGGTGTTCCCAGAGCTTTGTTGGCACCCATGGAGTGCAGGAGGAATTGCTGAGGGCACACAACAGCAAGTGGCAGCACTGGGAGAGTTTGGCTGGAACAGCTGCAGGATTTTGCTGTCTCGTCACCCCTGTTGTCCTGATCCAGACTGCCCCAGGGCCTTCCCTCTCCCCATTCCAGGTAGAGCCTCCTCCTTTCCTATTCCTCTTCCTCCTCTCATGAAGAAAGTGTACTTTGTAGATTCAATGTGCTGATTCGAGCACATTAATGCATTCTGAATACATCAGCTGTGCCCATAATATGCAGTCTGAAGCCATTATTCTGAAGAAGTGATCTTCCTATCTTCCTTTATTATTGTTATTATTATAATTATTATTAATTTTATACAGCCAGCACTGCAGTAGTAACTTTTCCAGTAGTAACTTTTATTTAGTGACTTACTAAGGTTTATCCAAGTCACAGATTCCCAGTGGATGTTCTGAGCTTGTTTCTTATTTAAAAACATCATCTAAATTCAAATCAGGAATTAACACAGTTCTGCAAATGACATTCACCCCTCTGCAGAAGGACCAGCATTAATCCTGTGCGCTGCAGCAATGGCATTTCAAGCTTTGTTTGAGGGCTTTAGTGGGGCTTACATGAGCCTTAGGCAAAGCACAAACCTCTGCAATAGTTAGACAGGACTAACACTGCCTGCTTTGGGTATGGAGCTTAAACATGTGTCAGAGGGGCTGTGTTAGGAGATGGGTTCTCTGGCTGTAAAGGGAAAGCCAGGGGAGAAGACAAGGCACTCCACAGAATCTTCCTGGGTCACTTGGTCCCAGAGTTAGTAGCTACAGACAGAATCTTCATACAGTCCTGTTCCTAAACCATTTGTCCTGCTGCTGGAATCCCGGACTTCACTGGGAGAGGAGTCAGGTCCTTGTTTCAGAGCTCTAGGGGAACCAGTGTAGTGCTGGCAGAAACAGCAGGATCTTTTTTTAGGCTGGGACTTACAGCTTCTATTGGAATTCAGTTCAGGTTGGTCCGGTTCCTGTGGGGCTCTCTGGAAATCCCCACCATTGTATATTAATTTATTTGCCTCCTTACTGGTTGTCATCAGCAGTTGGTGCTATTTGATTTGCTAGAGTTCCCACAAAACCTGTTGTGCTGGGCCAGTGGGCGGGTTGGAGAGCATCCATCCGTCCATCCCATGCCTGTGTAGGGTAGAGTCTGCCCCTGGCATGGAAATTGTGAAGTGGGGCTCAGAGTAGAAGAGGAATCTGATACACTTGCTTCTGCTGTATCCTGCTGCTCAGGAAAACATAAACCATTATGTGCCATTAAATCATTTTGAACCATTGCAAACATTGCAGGAGTTCAGTACAAGCATCCATAGCTTTAAGCCACCTCCGCAAAGCGCTCTCTATCTCTGTCATAAAATTTGGATGAGCTGCACTGGGTAAACTGTTTTACTGTTACCTGATAGCCACCTACCTTTTAGAGCTGAGACTTACTGAGGGAAGATAGAAATAGATTTCAGTGCATCGTGAGAGCTCAGCGTGACTGATGTGCATTCTTGGCCCCGTAAAGCTGCTGCCCAGCATAGCAAAATATCTCCCTTTAATTCAGAGACCGGGCAAAGGAAGCTGTCTGGTGTCTGAGATTAAAGTATATGATTATTTAATCACTGGTTAGTTGGCGATAATGAGCAAGTATTTTGCAAAATGAGCTCTTAAAGTGAATCTCTAAGCACAGATGCTGGTGCTGCAGAGCTGAAGCTGAGCACAAAGTGTGGCCCTGCTGTTCCCAAGAAAGGCTCAGTGGATCAGTGTCCCATCTCAGCCAGGCGTTGGTTGCAGACCTGCTGCCCAAATTACCAAGCAGCACATCCCAAGGTCAGGGGGAGGATGTAGCTCCAAGGGTTTCTTAACTCGAAACTGTCGTTTCTGGAGCTTCACTGAGCTTTTCCAGCAGGGATATGTTCCCCTTTAATTGCTGGACTTCTGAGAACAGCTTGACAGAAGAGCAGCCAAACAATCTTGTTTTCCTTTGTTAGCTATTTTTATTTTACCTGGATCATTACTTATCAAAGAGCACTGCTGTCACTTGAAATAAACATGTTTAAACATTAATAAGTAGCATAAGAGATGCTCTTTTTGATGCTGTCTGGGAAGACATCGTCTGATTTTTGGAGGAGAAAAAATGCAGCACGAATGCTTTTTCCCCTCATGTGTTTTAAAACCCCTCAGTAATGACTTTGTGAGTGGGAAAGATCTGCTGCCCTTAGTGTTGCCTTGACAAAAGCCCCACCGAGCCAACAAAGTGAGGGCTGGTTCCCAAGAGCAGCGAGGAGAGGTTTGTGAGGGTACCTGGGTCTGCCCAAAGGTGCATTGGAGGCTGCCAGAAATCTGGGGCTCCGAAAGCAGTTCCCTGGACCTCTCTGGCAGTGGTCAGCACCATGCTGAGACAATTAAGAGCACATACTTCTATATTAACTGTTATAATTTCAGCTATGTTGAAAGCCTCAGGTAAAATAAGAACATGATGATGGTACTCATATTTCCAAATTCTTGGAAACTGGCTTTTGAAAGGAAGATTTATTCAGTTTTCTTGTGGCTGAGCAAGTTACAGTGCATATTTTGCCTCTCCCTCTCCACGTGAGGTGCCGGGTTCATCCCTTCACGTTGACTCAGAAAAATCAAGCCAGAAGGGACTGTTGAATCATCTTTGTCACTCTGGTGTTCCGTGAGCTGCTCTGTTCTCACCTGTTCATCTCAGCACAGAGCAGGCTGTGTCTGACTGCACTTCCCTGGGCAGGAAGATATCCAGGCATCTCCAAGAAATTAAACGTTTGCTGCTCTATTTCATAGCCTGTTTGAGAGTTTAATGATTCATATTATAAAAATATTTTCCTTGTTGGCTTTTCCTTGCCTTCAGCTTCCAGCCAGTGATTCCTTTTATTTGTTACTGCAGAGATAACAAAGCCCTTTTCTTGCGCTGTGTTTTCCTTTGTGAAGGGGTTTTACGCTATAATCGAGTTACCTCTCGGTCATCTTTAGACAAGCTGAACAGATTGAGCTACACATTCCTCATTATAAGACATTTTTCTCCCACCCAGTAATTTTTACAGCTGTCTCCCTCATCCTTTCCAGCTCTTCAACATCATCTTACCAAGGCTGACCCCAAAGCTCTTCCAGGATCCATCTCATCAACTGTGCCTTTTGGGGGGTGAAGTTGCCTCCTGGCTCATGTGTGTTGTGTTTCCATTTTATATGGGCATGGCTCAAGCCATGGCAGGAAATATCCCCTGTGACACAGAGAGGCTCTGCTCTGGTCTCCTGAATATTTTTGGGAGGCATTTTGGCATTTTGTTGCTGCCTGCCGTGGCCAGTTCTGTAGGTACCTCCACAGTCCTTGTGGTCCCAAATAGTTTTGTGTTTTCATTGCTTTTTATGTGATTGAAAGAGGAAACAAGTTTGAGAGGGCAGAGCTGTTCCTGGAGAAAGATGAGTTACTAACTTAATAAACGCAGGTATTCCCAATGCCTTCTTATTTGCTGGTTTTCTGGCTTGGCAGCTAAGCTGAAGTTCAATTAAGTGTCTCTAACCTTGCTGCAGGGAGAGCTGAGGAACCATTTGTTATTTTAAATCTCTTTACTTTTCAATTGTCAAATTCAATTAAGGGAGAATTTATGCTTTCATAGGAAAAGGGCAGCAGCTATAGAAAACCCAAGGACCTGAGCTGTTCCAGGATTCATTGAGGGATTTCATGCTTTCAGCACAGTCACCTGCAGAGGTTTTGGCAGTAACTTCAGAGTTCTGGCAAATAGGTACTTGCTTATCTTAATATGTGGGGAGTTAGATGTGCATATTTTTTGTGCTTTGCAGCCAAGCCACAACCACAGAGGGCAGAGCTCAGCAACATCCACCTTTAGCTGCTGCTTTTAGCCTGTTTGCAGAAAGTTTTGTTTGCACAGGCTGCACCTTGCCCCAAAACTGTTGAAATCAAAAGTGGTGTTTCCAGGGAACATGAACAGGTTTTGCATTGGGGTTTTTTTGTTTGTTTGTGTGGTTTTTTTATTTCACCAGAAACAAGACTTACTTCCTTTAAAATCTCATTTGTGGTTATTTTCCTGTCCGTGGGAAGGGAAAAAAAAGGCTGCATTCGTCCAGCAAAGGACATCATAGGTAAAGATCTTGGGTGCTTTAGTCCCGTGGGTTCTGTGAAAGTGTGAGACAGGTGTTGTCCTGGGCTTTGTCAGTCAGTGGTGAAAAACCAAGTAGCAAATGTTGCTTGAATTCATCTGAGTGAATGAACCAAGGGCTCTGGTGTTCGTGTTTACCTGCTGCATGTCCTGTGCCTGGATTCACAGAAAGGAGACTTTTGGCATGAAAGGCTGTTCTCAGGCTGTCAGGATTTTCTGCTGTGTAACCTGGTTAGGTTCCTTAACAGCCCTTTGCAATAAACTTTTCAGCTTCTCAACAGTCTCAGAGTAGATGCTCTTTCTTTTCTGTCTTGTCCCCTCTCCCCCTCCAGCTAATGGTGAGAAGTATTTTTACCATTTCACATAAATCTGGGAGGCTGAGTGACTAGGAAGCCAGCTGGGAGGCTGAATGTGTCATCTCTGGAGTAAAACATAGATTTGGGGAGGTTTTGTGTTGTTTTTTTCTTTCCCAATGTTACCATTTCTGGTGGGCCAACAGATGGAACTGCCCACGAGGCCGTGTTTGTCCCTGCAAAACCAGCTGCTGCAAAATGCTGGGGCAAGAGCTGCTTTGACTCCCGTGCTTTGGAGAAGCTTGTTATTATAATAATAATAATAATAATAATAATAATAATAATAATAATAATAATAATGCCCCTCTGTTTGGCTTAGCAGTGTTCTGCAAATTGGCATTTGTTCTTGAAGTCATGTATAACTCCCACTTAGTTAATTTAGGCCAAAGCTGCAAGTTTCTATTTGGTCCTCCGAAAAAGAAAAAGGGATCAGAGCAGTTTGGGGGGGAAACGTGATTTCTGAGATAACAGCTCACTACAGGACATCTGGTGGCATCCAGTGGATCTTCCCCACCAGTGTGGATGTGATGCCATACCCTGGATTTCTCCATAAAAGCACAAATGTGCTCATTAAAGTGAGTGGCAATAGGCCTTTAGGCACCTGTCACTGATCCTGAGAGGTCTTGGAAAGGGAACAGCCGAAAGACACAGGGGATGAGAGCACCATAAGCTGAGAACAACAGGCGGAATAACTTGAGAGCTTTTTGATATTTAGGATAAAGAAATGCAAAAAAAAAAAAAGTGACACCAGTGGGTTCACTGTGCAGGTGGAAGAAGAAAGCTAGGATAACAGTGATAAAAATAAGTATGTTTTGAAAGTAGGGAAGCAGCAGGTGGGGTGTGAAGTGCCGGGTGAAGCCCACGGTGTGTGTCTGGGAGCTGCCAGAGGCACAGCGGGCTCTGGGTGGTGGCTGCTACCCAGGGACTCTGTAAATCCTGTGTGTGCTGGGAATCCCTCTGGAAATGAATATTTAATAGAGAAATAAAATGAGTATATGGATGTGTAAATGCTGTGTTTATCTCCCTGCTGCCCTATAAATGGCTGGTAGCTATCAGCCCAGGAGGGCTACAATAATTATGGGCTTCACTGGCTTGGCTGATAAAAAAATCAATTCCATTGGGATGATCTTATGCTTTCCTTACTGGAAAGCACTGGAAGCATTATCCCTGCTTTAAATATGCACCTGCAAGTGGAAGGGACTTGCTTGGAGTCCAGCTTTCCCCAGAACTGGAAAATTCTGAAAATGCTGGTTTTTCCTAAGCTGCCTGTTCCTGGACAGCC
Source organism: Pseudopipra pipra (assembly GCF_036250125.1). Classification (NCBI taxonomy): domain Eukaryota; kingdom Metazoa; phylum Chordata; class Aves; order Passeriformes; family Pipridae; genus Pseudopipra; species Pseudopipra pipra. The sequence goes on along the minus strand of NC_087551.1, from coordinate 5,029,960 downwards.
TGTGGACACCCAGCACTCAATAGCAGCAGTCACTTCCCCAGGTACTTACCAGACTTTCTCCCAGCTGAACATCTTTGGTTTGGTTTTGGCTCGGTTTGTTTTTCTCTTTCCCCAGAGGAAAACTCCAAACCAAACTTTTTGTGGAGTTTCTGTCAGTATTTCACAAGAAGAAGTTTCTCTTTCCGTGGGAGTGCAAGGGAGATGTAGAAACCAAGACTTAAGACTGAGCTGGAGTGCAGCATTATTTGGATGTACAGACCCGTCCCCTTCTCCGCTTGGGAGCTGTTACTGGGCCTCAGCTGAGGCTGGTAACAGCTGAAGTCTTCAGCAAATGCTTTTATATCAACTTTCTCTGTTAGGTGGAGTTGTGTTGCCTTGTTTCCCAGGGCAATGTGTAATTTGTTCGCTAATAGACTGTCCTATTTAGACAAATTAGACCTTTTTAACACCATTCGTATCAGTGGGTTTTGACTGCACTGCATTAATTACAGCAGGGACAGGGATGTTGTAATAGTAGAGAATTGTTCTCTGATTTGGGGAAAACAGACGACACTCAGCACTCAGCTTCCAGTTTGTTTTTTCTGTATTTAGACCTGGTGCTTAAATCATTAACATAATCTTGGGGTGGCTGTAATTATGTGAATAACTGGGTGGGAAGGAGTCACAGCACAGTGTAAAAATAACACCAGGGAGTGCAAACTTGTTTTTATCAACAAATAAGAGCAGGAGGAGGATGGTGATGGGATGCCAACGGTGCCACATCCCGGGGCTGGCACGGATGGTTATCACGGCTTATATTGAGTACAGGTGGGATCTGGGTTATGCCATCACATATTGCAGCTAATTGACTGTATTATTCTGTGCTTTAAAATCTCTCTGGTGCTACTAAATCAATAGGCCTCCAGTGCTGAAAGGATGTATAATGCTGGCAGGGTAACAGAGCATGTTTCTTTTTAGTGCAGAAATCTGCAGAAATCTCAGCATCTCCAGCATGTTGAGGGTGTTTGAGCCTTCTCGTGAACGCTTCCAGCAGTGGCTCCACCACCTCCCTGGGCAACTTATTCCAATGCCTGACTACTCTCTCAGTGAAAATATATTTTCTAATATCCGGTCTAAACCTCCCCTGGTACAACTTAAGGCCATTTCCTCTCGTCCTTTCACTTGAGATATGGCAGAAGAGTCCAGCCCCCACCTCACTACAGCTCTCAGGTAGTTGTAGAGAGCCATGAGGCTCCCTGAGCTTCCTCTTCTCCAGACTAAACAACCCCAGTTCCCTCAGCCACTCCGCATAGGACATGTTTTCTAGACCCTTCTCCAGGGTTGCCCTTCTCTGGACTCACTCCAGCACCTCCATGTGCTTTTTGAATCGAGAGGCCCAAAACCGAACACAGGATTCGAGGTGCGGCCTCCCCGGTGCCAAGTACAGGGAAAGAATCACTTCCCTGCTCCTTCTGGCCCCACTGTTCTTGATAGAGGCCAAGATTCCTTTGGCCTTCTTGGCCACCTGGGCACATGTTGGCTCATATCCATTGGGCTGTCAACCAGCACCCCCAGGTCCCTTTCTGCTGAGCAGCTTTCCAGCCGTTCTTCCCCACACCTGTAGCACTACAGGGGGTTGTTGTGACCCCAGTGCAGGACCCAGCACTTGGCCTCGTTGAACCTTACTCAGTTGTCCTCAGCCTGTAGATCCAGTGTGCTTAAACCTGCTTGATTCGGAGGAGGCGAGTTGTTGAGATCCTCCCAGCCCAGCCTGACACCTTTCCCCGCATCTTGAAATGTTTTGTCTGTGTTCCCATGAAAGCTGTCTGCAGGTTATGTAGTACAAAGGATTTATTTATTGCTGCTCGGACAGAGGCAGTGATCCCCTTATTGCCCTGTGCCTGTGTCTTGAAACCATCTTAATAGACTGTATCATGGCACTTTAGAAAGTCAAATCTCCTTTCAGCCCGACTTCCTAAGGAGGCTTATGTGCTCATGCTCTGTTTATATCCTCCCTCCGAGAACTTTTGAACCCGTGGGCCCGGATCAGCCAAATTTATCAGCTGAAGGTGTTGATGGTAGTGAGGCTGTGAGGTTTTTTTTCGGAGCCAGATAAAGCGGTGACACTGAAAAAAAGCACTTCTGTGTCAGCTCACGGCTGGTCAGACATGAATTCCGTGGGAGAGGCTTAACGGGTACCCAGCCACTCACCGGCCATGGGAATTGCTTTTTTTGCAGAGCCATGGCAGGATGAATTCCGGTGCAGGTCCTGCTGCAGAGGTGCCTTGGCAGTGCTGGGGTTCTCAGGGCTCCCCCATTCCCGGTTCCATGGGGCTCAGCCGTGCGAGAGGCTGTTTGGCTGTAAATAGCAAGGTGCCAGTAGTGGAGGGGACATCACCACAGCCAGCAGGCTTCCTGCAGTGTTACAAAGTTTGGGAACAATTGGAAGGAACAGAGAAAGACTTGCATTCTGATTTTTGCATTGTAAGCATACAGGGAGATCGTGAGGGTCGTGGTCATTTGGCTCTTTTTTGAAGCTCTGTGTCTTGAAACGTAGTGACAGGGAGTCTCTGATTGTGGGTTTTCACTATAGCTTTCCTGCACTTTTAACACTGGAGAAAATGTTGAAGGAAGCCAAGCCCTGCTCAGGTTGAGGCTCAGGAAAACTGATTACAGCTGCATGTGTGTATGTACATACATGTATGTGCAGTTCCATGCATATGTGGATATATCTGTATATGTGGGCACGTGTGTATTTCCATGGCAGAGTGAGGTTCAGTATTTTTGATTTCAGGATTGAGAATACAGTGATAAAAGAAAACTCCTGTGGAGTCTCATCCAGGGGGGGCAGGCAGGTAAGTTTGGGGTACCCTGACAGCTAAACTAGGCCTTACTGTGTTCCAAAGCCTGTGAGCTCGTTCAGGCTTTGCACCTTATCCCTGGGGACACACGGGAATGATTCCCCACGGTCTCGCCTGACCCGAGTTAAACAAACACACACCAACCAGCTTTTATCTCATGAGCAAGAAGCTTGTGTAAACTGAACTCTCAGCAACAACCTCAATGAACTAAATCCTTCTCAGGGAGCAAGAGATAATCATAGGAAGAGGCTCAGTTTCCCCCCGCTGTGCATCTGTCAGTCAGCCACCCACCCACGGAGAGGGGGGAAGGCAACTCTGCTGCTGTAACCCCGTGGGGACCAGATGGGTGGGGGATTCCATCTGCCACGGGAAGAGGGGGATTGGGAATGGCAGTGCTGGCAGCTCGTGTGCAGGTGCAGGGAAGTACATCCCGCTGCAGCCGCTGTGATTCCATCCCGAGGCCATGGAGGTTTGAGCTGTGCACAGTTATTTAGAGGAGGAGATTGTGCCGTGGGCTGCTGAGGCTGCTAAATCCATTTCTACTCAAATGATTGTATTGGAGACTGGAAGGTGGAATTGAAAATTATTATCTGCTCAAATAGCCTTTTTTTTTTCTTTTTTCTTGTGTTTTAAGTTTATACCCATGTCTTGTCGTTTCAATGGAAATAAGCTCTGCTGCTGTTTCAAGTCAGTGTTTGACATGACAAAGATTGTCTGATGTCAGTGTATAATTGTAAAGGTACTACAGAAAAGAAAGCAAATTAACCTTTTATAAGTGGAGCTACACCATTTTGTTAGTAATTTCCAGGACACGGCTCTGAGCTCACTGTAAACAGTATTTCCTGGCAATTTAAATTACTGCTTTTCTCAAGAAGAATTGTAATACCCTAAAAGAAGTGGCATGTAACATCAGCAAAAAGGCAGCAGGCAAAACTAAGTGCCTCCATTCTTCTCCTCTGTTATTTTTACCCTCTTGTATCTTGTAAGGTCTTGGAGCTGAGAGTTGAGGTTCCTTACATGTGCTTCTCTGATGTGTTCTGACCAACCTCTTTATGATGACCTCTCACTGCAATAGTCATCAGGGATACACTGCATGACTTTCTTGGATCTTCTTTAGGAGGGAGCCTGCAGAAAAGGTTCTCCAGCAAAGTCTTTATCATCATTTTTGCCTTTTGTTGTGTGCACATGATGTTGTACCCTTGGCTTCCAAAGTGCTTTCTTCCTTGCTGCAGGAATCTTACTTTCAGCCTTTGTTCTTCAGTCTTCGTGGAACTCGTTAAAAAATATGAATTTCCAAAGTCGGATGTTTTTCTATTCGGAGAATCTTTGAAGCTTGAATTTCCACTGCCTTGATTTTCCTGCTGTTCTCCTGGTAGCCTTTTGCTCAGAAGGGCGTGGGTCTTCAAATACTCCATTTTCCTACTTCCACATATGCCAAACTTCAGTACTTTAATAACCATGTTAGTGACTCTGGGGCCTTTTGGACTGGATTTCTCATTCTTCTCATCTGGTTTGTTATTTTTGGCCTATTAACTCTGATAGGTGATTAAATTTAATTATATCGAGTTGAACTTGATTATTTAAAATTAATTAAACCACTCTGGGTCTCCATTCTTCAAATCTCTTGAGAAAGAATTACAATATTCCCTTTCTGGTATAACCTACATTAGGAGTGTTGGCTAAAGTTTTTAAAGCTGAATAAGACAGGTAGAACTCATTGGTTTCTTGAGGGGAACATTGTTAAGATCTGATTTATGGATTTGAGATGGGATAGACAATGGGCAATGCTTTGCCATAATAAAAACTTGTAAATAGGATTTATTTATTTGTTTACTTATTTATTAAGAATAGCTTTCAAGTTTATAATTTCAGCAGTCCCCTTATACCTCGTTCAGTCCTCTCTTTGTGAGACCTTTTCCACAAGTATGGTATAAATCACAAATTAGGTAGTATGGGCTATCTAAACCAATATTTTAAAATCACAGTCCATCTTATTTCAACGAGGGGCTTCAGAGCTGACTGTTAATAAATATCAACTTGGACATACTGAATTAAGAATACAGTATAATGTTGTCCTAGATTTATTTTGAAAGGATGGAACAGTTATGATACTTGGATTTTCATCTGGCTTTTTTTATTTAATTTATGTACCTTCCTCTGTGGCATATTGTAGACAGTTCTTATGAGATACTTCAACTCTTTAGTACTATAATTTAATTACTTTAAGTGAATGCTTATACCCATAGCTGTGTATAGAACAAGCTTTCTCAGTTATGTTTCTGGTACCAGCTCTCGAGTTTATTCTGTTAAATGTTTCCCAGGGGTTTTCCCTAATACTTGCATAAAATTCACTGCTTTTCCAACGCTGCTGCCATAAATTCTCAGGCTGATGTGTCCAAAGGAAACAAATAGGAAGATTAAGTAGAACATTTTGTACCTGGACAGATATTACAGAGGTCGTCCCCTGATCTGACTGAGCCCGGTTGTAAATCTGTTGTAGCTCTGATTTCCCTCCTGTGTGAGAGAGCAAACGGCCGCGTCCCGTCCCAGGTGACCACGCTGGATTTATGTTGGCATCAAGGTGTGTTGTCTGACTGACATGTGCAGCACGGATACCTTGTTCCTGAAGCAGTGCAGCACAGCTGAGAAAATGGGCAAGCAATGTAAAATGCATGACGGGTTGGTTTGCCAGCCGAATAAGAAATGGTTTTCTAGAGGCCATGAATTATGCGCTGAGTCGTTTTTAATATGAATTTTATTGGTGCCTTTTAAAGTGGCTCGAGCAGTGGCATTTTGAAAAGGCTCAAAATAGTTAGAACCTAAGGCAAAGAGCAGCTCCAAAAAGACAATTACCTTTCCAAGAAAACCAATGGCAAATTAAGAGACTTCTTGCCTCAGAGAACAAAATCAGACCTTGGTCCTGTAAGCTTTGGTGCTTGCTTTGCTTTGAGCACAGGAATAGTCTCATTAACCCTTGTAAGACCAAGCAGCCAGAATGAAGTTGTGCCTAGTGTGTGGGTAGGATTAGGGATTAAAGCCCCCTCAGCATTAGACCTGATCTGTGCCTCTGAGCTTGGGATTTCCCATGGAAACACTCACATGAGAAATGGTGGTATCAAAGGTCTGAAATCAAACCCGGGCTCCTGGGGTGATGTGATCACTTCACCATGTGGTTGAATGGGGCTTGTCCCACTTGGTTTTTCCCTGCTGTGCCTTTTCCATGCAGGCAGGGAGCCCTCTGGGGTAGGGACTGCATCATATGTGCAGCAGATGCAGCTCTCACCCGGCAGCAGTACCTACTGTCTTTATAATAACTGGGGTAAGTTTGGCTCTTTGGCATCAATTAAGCTAAATTCAGGCAAAGCCCCTCAGAAGAGTTAAATCAGCATAATTCCTCAGCAGAGCTGGGGTCGTCCGTGCTAAGACATCTGGTTTAGAAATGTATTTTAAAAAACCCTCTGCAATGCAAACACATAACCAAGGAAAAGGTATTCTGGGCCAGATTTTGCAGTTACTTGAGCTTCAGTGATGTGTAAAGCGTTGTGTCGGCTCGAGGTCTTTTCCCTGTCTGCACAAAGCGGTGTTTGCGCCGAGCGTCCAGAGTTTTTCCCCGTGTGTGGAAATACCATTGCCCATTGAATTTATTGTTGCTGATGGGACTGAGTCATCTGCATAACTCCCCGGGGCGGGATGCCAAGGTGTAATCCATGGGGCCTCATCCTGCAGGGTGCACAGCGCTCCTGGTACCCAGCCCAGCATCAGCTGGTGCTGGGAATGGGTCTTGGACCTCCTGTTGGCCAGCGGAGTGGGGTCCGTTGGGTTTGGTCCTGCTGGAGGTACCACTCCTTTCCACTGGCTTTGGCAGCTGTGAAGCATGGAGCACCAATCCTGGGTCTGGGATTCTGAGCAGCACGTCTGGGAGGGAGGGACAGCTTTCTTGGGAGAGAGGGAAAGAAAAACGCGAATTGTGCTGCTGGCCCAGGTCTTTGTGCATGCACATCTCAGTGTTTTGAGGAGACACTGAGAGACACCCATACCAGAGTGTTTAGAGATGGTGGTGAGGAGACTCCTGAAGATCTCTGTTAAATCCCTGCTTTGAAAAAGACCTTGCAGAGATCTGGATGTGCTTGTCCCAATGCAGCTGAGCTTCAGGTCCTCCAAAACAGTATTTTTGATGAATACACCATGCCCTTTTGCTAAAAAAGACCTATTTTGGTTTTCGTCTGACACATGGACGATGTTTCTTTTGGAACTCTCCTCACATCTTTTCCATAGCTGTTTTTAATCATTCCTTGCAGGATGAGTACTTTCCCTTCTCAGCCTTTCCTTCATGAGCTCCCTGGGACCTTTGTCAAGAGTTTCTCCTCCCTCACAAGCTCCGTCCTTTCTTGCAGGACACCCTCCTGCAAATCCTGGAGCAGCTCCTGATCACTGGGTATTGGCCACCGTGGGTGTTGTTCCTGTATTGAAAGGGAAAATATTTAGCAACAAGTAAAAGGTTTGCTGGTGGAAAGCTACAGCATCTGCAATCCTCGGTTGTGTTTGTGTTAACAATTCCAATATCTTTGACATAATAACAGTAATTTAAACAGGTGCTGTTGACTGAAGGGCAATTAGGGGTTGTTGAATTTTACATTTCCCTAATACTCACCAGAAGCTGCCACTGAGCCCCGTTCTGCTGGTATTTATAGCACCACGACTGAGCAGCTCCTTTGAAGTCAGTGGCAGTAAAGCTCCGTGGAGCCAGCGGAGCACTGGGATTGGCACCCGTCAGCTTTTTCATTCCTCCTGCAGAGATTCCTTCACAGCTGCTCTTCCCGACAGCCTGATTTATGCCCTGGGATTTATGGAGCTGAACAAATGATTATAGAAGAGCTATGTGTTTTATTACACAGGGACCAATTTTCCCAAGCCAGAGGGCAAATCCCCTCTTCTCTACCTGCGCTCTGCTTGTGCAGCTGCCGCGCATCCTCTTTGATAGTCTGAACGCTGCAGATTAGGGGATTCAAGGGGCCAAAGGAGTCATTCATCCTCCTTTGGAAGTTTAGCCCAGGAGCCCTGTAGGTATTGCTGTGGTCTGCCACCAGCTGTGACCTTGCTGGAGGATGCAGCAGCCTATGGGGGGGCCAAATCCAGCATCCAAATCACTTGTGCTGTGTTTTTTGTGCAAGTTTTTCAAAGTGGGAATTGGAGGAATTTTATTTTTTTTTTATTTTATTTACATTTACTGGAGGTTTGGTCTCAAAGCTCATTATAGGAGGGAAACTGAGTGCTTACCTTCACTCCATTAGCTACTTTGATAGTCCAGCATCTGCATTAGTGCTGGAGTTAACGAAGTGTGTGAGGTAAAAGCTTTGTCTAGTCCCTCCACTTTCCCAAGCGTTCCTCAGCAGTAGGTTTGCACAGATGTTGCCAGGTGTGAGATCTGACCCACAAGAACTCCACTGGTGGTGTTGAACAAGCCAGAGGAGACCTGGCTGGGCTCTGGGATCCTGGCTTGAGGTTTCAGCACTCTGTGATCAAGAAAGGCAGATTTCCATGTTTGAACCGAGCCCATCGAGCCTGGAGCATCGCCAACACCACAGAGTTGCTGTTTCCATGGAGGCAGCTATGAAAGCAGATTTTTCCCTTTAAAGAAAGGCAGAGCATGGGACAAAGCACATACACTCTAATGGGGTGGAAGTTCATTACCAGAAAATGAACCCCCTTAATTGCTTCTGCATAAATGAGATGTTCCTGAGGCCATGGATGGAGAATGGGGTGTTACTGATCTCAGAAGGTCACCTGCTTCCATGGGAAGTGAGAGAGGACTACAGAGCTGAGCCCAAAGGAGTTTTATGGATTTGTGAAGGGAGCCAGTGAATCTGTGTCTAATTAACTCAATTCTGAGTGATGAGGGTGCTGGGAGGAATACACAGGGCAGACCTGGCAGAGGGGACCTGCAGCAGCTGCCACGTGGCACCAAGCTGATTGTGCCACCATCACTTTGCCCTGAGTATAGTATGGCTGATCGAATTCTCCTCCCAGCCCCTTAATTGCTGCTCAGCTGGATTTCCACTTTGACAATGGATTAGGTCAAAGCTGCTCAACTGCTTCAGCTCCATCTCACCTGGCTTCTCCTCCCTCACTCAGTTTTCTATTGCATCTGTCCCCTCTGGCTCAGCCTCCCCCTCTGCTAGGAGCCACTCCCATTGATATCTCTGGGCTGCTCCTGTCCTCCCAGAGAAAACTACCATGATTTCTGTGTTCACAACTCCCACCCTGCCCTCACCACTCCTGCATTTCGCATTGCAGACCCCTCTCCTCCCTGCCACCCTGTTGACCTGTGCTGGTTTTCCAGTAGGGATTGCCTGTCCATTGCTTCCTTACTACAGGCTTTTTCTGAAGTGCTGGGAGCATCCTTCCATGCAATTAATGACACGGCAAGGAAATGGAAACTGGTTGTGGGGTCACAGCATGGTGGTGGCTCCTCACCTGCCCCATGAACAGAAAAGAGCTCAGTGCTGGTGAGCGCTGAAAAGAACTGTACAGGGCTGGCTCTGGGAAGGGATAATGCTGCTTTTCCTGTTTTCTGATTCGGCAGGATAGGTGGTCTGTGGCACACAGAAAGCCTTTCCACAAAGATCACGCACACGGATGTGCCATGGGGTGAGGAGGGAGGTGGCAGCGGGAAGCAGATGGGCAGCACAGTGTGTGGTGTGCCTGGCATTTGCTGCTTTGCTTAGGGAAGCTCAGAAAGGAGTTACAGTAGGACCAAAGAAAGAGATTGGGAAAAAAAAAAAAAGATTGAAACCCATCAATATTCAGAAGAGCAGAAGAAACAAATACATTGACCTAAATAACCATTGGTGACTCAAAAGCTTAAGGGAAATATATGTAAATAGTGCCATTAACAGCTAGGAGGCTGTGGGGAAGAGGGGCTCTGAAGGCAGAGATGGGCAGCTCCTGACTTCTGAAGTAAAATGCAAACTGACAGAAATATTTTCTTTGAGGATCCGCTCTCTTCTGCCTGACCACAGAGACTCCTTCCCAACCAAGTTAAAGTAAGTTAATATTTTAACTTCTACCCAAACCAGATCAAGTACTGCTGCCTTCATTGGAGGAGAGTGTTTCATAAGGCTGATTCGGAGAATAATTCAGCCTGAATCATCTCCACGTGATGCATCCATATGAAATGCAGGCTGATTGCAATTCCTGCCTGTGTTCTGCCCAGCTGAAAGCAAGCTGACCTGCAGGTTTTTGCTTTGGTGCATCCATAGGAAAAATTTCGCTTCGCTGGCCTGTTGTAATGTTTTTCCTTATTCCAGATATTTTAAAATAAACAGAAGGGATTAACTGGAGTGGAAGGCTTAATTGACCTCTTTCAAACAAATCTCCTCCCTAGAGGATCTTGAATTAAACCCCCACTTCCATTCCTGCAATTTAACTGACTGGTGATAGCTCGTCTCCAAAACAATGCCCTCTGATTAAGCCTTAACGTCTTAGGCTATGGAAAGCTGATTTCGTAGAGATACAGAATCTGTAACACTTGTCCTAAAACCTGCCATGTTAATCATTTATTAATATTCTGCTTTGACTTTAGGCATCTGGTAGTGTCTTTTACATTTGTATTTGCTCCTTACTCTGTCCTGGTAACTGTAGTTTATATAAATTTCCTCCCTAGTCCCTGCAGTGCCCAAGTTTGCCTCTGTATTGCCTTGTCGTGTATTTATTGATTTCAGTTCACCATTACATTAAGGAAAATCCTTTTTTATCTGCTCCCATGAGGAGCTGTTCTGCCAAGGGCAGTTCTTTGGTCTCGTGTTGTTTTGCAGCAAACAGTGCAGGTCAAAAAGTGAGAGGGGGGTGAATTTGTTCTTCATAACCTGGGGTGACAGTGAAGGTAGTGGTAGAGCAATAGCTGACAGTGAAGGTGGGCTTGAAATGAAGTTGGGAGAGTTTGGAAGATTATTTTGCATAAATAGGTGGTGGAGTGGTGGTGTGGGGAAGGATAGGTGGGAGCTGAGGGAGTTAGTCCTTCGGGACTCAGCACATGGAGCAGAAGCACAGCAAAACTGAGAGCCCAGGAAAAACGGGTGACCTGGAAGATCTGTGGGGAGTCCTGGCTCTGCTTGAGAAGTGGAAATGGAGGAGGAAGCTACTACTGAGTTTCCTTTGAGCTTTTCAGGTTGAAGTATGCCTTTAGCCAAGAGAAAAAAACCCTGTGTTTCCTCCTCCCAATCCATAATTTCCTTGCTCTGATTATTACCAAGTGTGGAAGCATTTGCCTCTGCTCATGTGATGGATGCCAGCAGCACTGGAAAGCTGTCATTGGAGAGGGGAAAAAGAGAAAAAAGTCTTTTCTTATGTTTGCTGGAGCAGAGTTCAGTGGAGCATTTCAGATGCGTTCAGATTATTGCTCTTCTGCTTTGCCTGTAATTCGCCTTTTCCTCTGAATTAGAAAACCACCTTTTAATAAGCTGGTAGGCAAGTAGTGATTTTGCATGCTAAATAGTGTGATTGCTTCATCTCAGTGGGATTGTGCTCTCTCAGAGTTGGACAGCTGAAAAAATACATATATTGGTAATTAAATTAGACTGTATTTACAAATATTGGCTCAGAGATTTTCCAAGTCATAAACTTCTATCTTTCCTTTTCTGATGAACATAAGCTTTGCTGAATTCAGAGCGGATAACGTGGAGCTCAGCCTTCTTCCAGCTCTACAAAATCTTGGTTTAGAAAACATTGATGGAGGGCTATAACTGAAGTGTCTGAGACTTTGGTTTCCACTGAGACGTGGGAGGTGGTGGCAGCAAAAGGGAGGAAGGGAAACAACATCTCCTTTAGCCTGTTAAAAAGAAAGGGAACAGGAAATCAACTTTCTCCAGTAAAGTCAGCCGTGTCCCCCCTCCCCTGCTTTTGGATGTGTTGTCACCATGGAGGGTTATTTTTCCCATCCTATTCTCAGTAGGGGGAAATAGAGGAGAAAGTGGCAATTTCTAGGGTCAGTCCTCCCCCTGAAACCAACAACAGTTGAATTAGGATCTAAATGCTGCTCCAGAAAGCCTGAGATGACACAGCTCTACACTGGGGAAAAGATAAATGGCCTTTGAAGATGACTTTCAGGGAGGTACAAAACACACAGCAGCGGGTACCCAGCTCTGCTCTCATCAGGTGTGCAGGAGTGACATCTGCCCTGACCAGTCTGGTGGTGACACTGAGGATGGAGTCTGAAGCTCTCTGAATTTTGGGGTTTCCTTTGGGTTTCTAAACTCCCTCCCAGTAAGTCAAACTCTGTAAAAGAAATGGTCACACCACCCTAGTAAATACACTTTTTTCCCCCCCCCCCCATTTCTCTGTAAATACCCAGCTGCAGATTTGGTATTTTAAAAACCGAATCCATATAGTGAATGAACTGAGGATTTCAAATGGCACCACGGGTAGTTAAAGGCTGCATGGCAGCTCCACTGCAGATCCAGCTTTTCCAGCCTGAGCCCCTGCTAGCGAGAGAGAAGGAGCTCACATGGACTTTGCACTGATTTATTCATATCCCATCTCTTACGTGGGCGAGCTGAGCCTTCAGCTTTTGGCATCCTGAGCTTTGGTTGCTTGCAAGGACACGCCACAAGTACGAAACACGAGGGGGACAAGATGATGTTATTTCCATTTAAAACATTCAGAATATATGTTATAAGGAGAAAGAAGAGTCATAATGACATGGCTGATTGCTGTCAGAGTGCTAAGAGGGAGTTTTTTTGGAAAAGGTCTTATACAGCCGACTGTGACTTGCATAATCATTTTAAAAGCCGTTCAGGACATCTTCCTGCCTTGATCCTGAAGAAGCTGGGAATAATTTAGAAAGCCATGGTTGTCAGTGTGGCTGAGCTCAAGGCTGGACACAGTTACACACACTGGGGTGGGTGCACAGGGTATAACCAAAGCCTGATGCTTGGAGTGCAGAGACTTACGGGGTAAAGTGTAAAAACATGTTCTGGTCATTCATTTGTGACATATCAAATAGTTTGAGTATCGTGGCTGTCCTAAAATCATCTTTGTAAAACCTTTCTACTGGCCCATGAAGCAATCAGTAAGTCATCTCTGATGCCCACCTAGAGCACAGATGATTTTCAGAGTGGCTGAAACAAAAAGCATCAGGGTATTTATTGAATCGTATGTCCAAAATTTGAGAGGAATCCTAAGGAGTTAACTATATCTTAAATATCTTGCAAGTTATATATGATTCTGTGTTTAAGTACAAAAGGAAAAAGATGACAATTAAATGAAAGATTTTGTAGGACAACATATTTCATTTGAACAGAAGCTATAATTTTTATTAATTTTTTTTGTAAGGAAATACTTCCATTAGGATCTGAGCTCCTTCTGCACATTTAATTCTCCTCTCAGCCAGTGACTCTGCAGTCCCTTTTTTCATGAATTGCTGACTCTGGCCCTGCCACTCGACATAACCACACATGTTTCCTTAATGCATTTTTTTGCAGTCGCTTTCCTGGCTCATCTTTTGATTTCCCAGTTGTATCAGCAGCTTTGTTGGAGTCATTCCATAACGAAGCGGGGAATGAATGAATTAATGAATCTGCCTGCCTCTGGAAACAGTGGTGAGTGCAGCCAGAGTCAGCAGGCAGAGATGCTCTTTTTTTAAAATGATTATTATTTTCTAATTGGTGGTATATTTTTGATGCTGAGACTTTAAGAAGGACCTGCAATCTCAGATGTAAATGTGCTAAATTTAAACATAAATGTATATATTTAAATATAAACAGAGGGGTCAGGGCCTGATGGGCCGCTGGCACCGTTTCACTGAGCAGGGTGGGAGCCGTGGGGATCCATGAGCTGTTGATTCCTGAGAGATGATGGCCAAGATCTTCACCTCTGTATAGCCTCAATATCTTCCCCTCAGTGGTAAATAAGATTTATTACAACATACTTGGAGAAGACCTTGTTTTCTCTCGCAGACTCCTTGTTACAATGGCAGTTTCTCAACAAAACAACCTCCTTGAGAGCTGCTGTAAAACCAGTTGGTGCAGGCTGAGGAGGGGTGATGTCGTGTGGTTCCAGCACGAGAGGAACTTCTTCTGGGAGAGAGGTGGCATTTTGACACAATTGTCTGAAAGTTTGGCAGCTGAATTAGCTCATGCACACAGTCACAGGGCAGCTTGGCATGGTGCTTCCAGAGCAAGGCTTTTGGGAGTCATCTTAGCTGGTCACCGAGTCACCTGGCAACCTCCTTTCCCTGGTTTTTTTGAGAGGCTGCAAGTGTCTCTTTGGACCATTTCAGATGAAACCACTCATCTTGGAGAGGGCCTGGAGAGGCCCTTCCCATAAACAGCGTGTGGATGGGCCCAGCAAAATGCAGTGATTCACATGTGTGCTTCCTTCCTCTGGAAGGAAGGAATGGGAGCCGCTTCCTGTAGCAGCAGCATCTCTTGGAAGGTGGCAGTGGGGGCTGTCTGAGATGCAGTAACCTCTGCAGTTGCTCAAAACCTTCCTGCAGGCAAAAAAAAGTTCTATTTCTGGCATTTAAAAGGGGGAAAGCAATAAAGGCCTCACAGTTGCATTCATCTTTCTGGATTTGCACAGATTGCCCAGAGACAGAGATGTGGGAGTTCTTTCATTCAGTTTGCATCATACCGTCAGTTTTGTTTGCTTTTCTGTGGCTGGTCCAAAAGCTTTCACATCAGAGACAAGGCATTAGGGGTCTCCATTTCTTCTTCTGACCTTTGTCTCCCAGTTGGAGAACAGGTGAGACCCATCCTTTCCAAACTGGTGTCTGGAGATGGAAAATACAAAGTCTGCACGGCAGGGTCACTTAGCTCCAAAAAAAAATCAGGGTTGAGGAATTCCTCAGTGGCAATTATTGACTGTTGAGGATGATCCCAAGGGAGGAGGACTGAGCAGGCATCTCTTTATAAACATTCCATGTTCTGTATAAAGAGCTTATGGTAAACTTTCTGAGGGAGGTAATAAACAGTAAGCTCTAGAAACCCTTCAAGGGATCAGTTCTAATTTTTAATATGGAGACAGAGCATTGCATGACAGCAACTCAATAGGTAATAGGATAAGAATTGACTTTCAAGCCTGTTTTTCAGCACAGTGCAGACTGGGGGAAAAAAAGACAAGAAAATATGTATGGAGTAAACATTTCAAGTTGAATCTACACATTTGTGATTTATTGTAGACTGTGTAAATATTTTTTTCCTTCAGTTACATTTACAGCAATGCAGAGTAAAAGCAGATAGTAAGAAGGTAGGAAACCCACAGCGATAACAGCAGGCATGATTTTCATCTTCCAGGCACTTGCTGTGGATCCATATAATCCTTAGATATGTTTGTTTGCATTTTAAAGGTCTTTTGACATACCAAATAATCTGATTTTGTGTCATTTCTTGGTAAACACTTTACAGGTCAGATGTGTTTCATCCCAAAGAGCATTCTTATCAGAGGCTTGCCATTAATAATGCATTAGGAAGCATTTGTTGCTGTTGATCCTTCACTGCAAAGCAACCTTTATTACCAATGTTATAGTAATGGAGTGATACCCTGAGAGCCAGCACAGCCTGTACTGGTTTAGAAGTAAAATAAGATCTTGTGCAACCAGCACAAGATCAGTTGTTGTTGAGACCTAGGACACATCTTGTATCCTTTTTTTTTTAAAGTAGAAGCTGAATTTTACAAATTACCAGGACACATCCATAGTAAATACAGGGCACTTGTGAGGAACCATGTGGTCCTGTTATTAGTCATGACTGGGAAATCTGGAAAAGCCCTACTGCAGCCTACCATGGCTTGGTCACTGGTATGTTTGTAATGCTGGCTTTGCAGCTGCCATCAAGTGCTGCAGAGGAAACTCGGTTTCAGAGGGTTGGAACTAAAGCTTTACATTCAAAACCAAGACATTTTAATTTCCCCTTCGCTGTGATACAAGTTGGTGCCAGTCCATCTCTTTTGGGGAGGCGTTTCCAGCAGACCCCACTGAGGATGTGGCCCAAAATGCAAAGAAGGTACATGATTGATAACAATTTTCCAAGTGTTTCTCAAGCTCAGTCTTTTCTCTTGACAGATACAGAATTTCATATTCTTGCAGTTCTTATCCTACAGTCCCCCCCAACCTCTGGGAATGTCCATATTTACTAATATTCAGAATTATGTGTTATTGTTTCACAGCTCTGGTTTTGATGTTTCCTTCAAGTTTGTCTGATCACCCTGCTCACCCTGTCTTCTCTACTGATGTCATCACTTTAATTCTCGATAATATTTCCTTTTATTATTTTTTTTCTAACTCAAAACATAGAAATAGAGTACCCACATCCTCTACAATACAGGATAGTATTTTAAAATACTACTAATAATATCAACTCAGAAAAAAATAAATTACAGCTGCTTGAAGTTTCAGAAGTAACTTGAGACTCGGGGTGACTCATTTAATGGGTCCCTTATTTAATCCCCTCTCCCTGTGGGTGTCCAGCATTGCCTACAAAGTTAATACCATTAATTATCTCAAGCTGAGCACCCAAGGGACTATTTGCTTCAGCAAACCTGGAATCTTTTCAATTGCTGGGGATAGAAATTATTTGAGTTACCTCCAGGGGTTTAGGGGGCTCTGAAGGGGGGGTGTTTCTCTTTAATCTGCCCAGAGCTGTTGCAGACTTAATTCCCTGCAAGAACCTCTGTCTACACGTTTCTATATATGTGTGCATGTGTATGAGATAATAGAGAATGACTGACTACAATATATGCATTTAAGCTACTCGTCTGAAAATTACTGAGCATTAAAATCCACTGGGAATCACAAGATTTCCAAATTAGGAAAGCACGTGTCAGTCAGTGTGTGGAAATGAGTCCTGGTACAAGAGTAGCTTTCAATAAGAAGAATGAGTATTGTTCCCTGGAGTACATCAATCCTAGTTTGGCCACTCTGTACCAGCTTTTACTATTTTTCTGGAAGCATACATTGCCTTTTGTTATTATTTTTTCCTGTCTTTTGTTCCTTTGTGCATTTCTATTAGATGTGTCTCATGGGCCAGCTATCGAGAGACACACTGCTGTGCTGTGGCAAATGAAGGCATTTTCCACCGTAAACAAGGTATTGTGGGGCTGAAAAGGAACGTGGACAATGACAAGCCCTGGACGCTTTGTAATTGTTTAAATGCATTTTTATTATATTGTGCAGTGACATAGAAACTCTGAAAAATTGGCTGGTTTGACCCGAGGTTGAAATGAGCAGAACGCTGCAGGGTAAATGAGGGGCTTTGGCAAAGATGGCATTTTGTTGGTCTAGTCCATCAGGATGTATCTTTCCATGATTAAAGCATTATTTTAATTTAAACCACTTGCAAGTCTGCCCCATCTCAAAAAAAATGTGAGACATCTTGAAAATCCGTGGTAATAAGTTGAGTCCTATTGACTGTCACGCTTTTTTGTTCTAAAACTCACATGGGCATGCATTGAAAATGGTATTTCTATACTTAGTTTGAGCTGAAAAAGATAGTGTGGAAAACTATGTGGTCACAGGTGACTAATTTCTATCAGTACATTATTTATGTGTGGAAGAGTTTAGCGGGATGGTAGAAGACTCAGAATTTGGGCTGGCTTCATTCACGATTTGTAGATCCTTTCTGTTACTGCCAGAGAGACAATGTTTAAAGTCATCATCTTGATTCATTAGTAGGGTATATCAGAACACTTTCCAAGGGTTTATTCTGTTGTTCCCAAATTGAAATGCTCAGATCATAACTGAGGAAAGCAGAGATCGTAGGAAATGGGGTCTCCCCTTAGGCTGGTGAACCAACCTGGTATTCACCTGCTGTCCATTCACATGACAAAACAAACCCTTTCACAAGGTCTGAAACTACCTTGTATCCACAGAAGTAATGAGATACCCCTCTAGATAAGACCAGGAAATTAATGATTAATTACAAGATATGACCACAGGACTCACCTGCCTGTGATTTGAGGTGCTCTGCAGGCAGCTGCCCCCCGATTCCCGGGTGCCCCCTATTCATTTCCATCCTGTACGTCCAGAATGACACTCTGGGAGTTAGGAAAGTGTTTAGGAATATCTTATCTGGAAAGTGAAACAGGATTTCTCCTCTGACACAGTAGTGTCTCAGGCCTGACCTGAAACCAGTGGGGTTTTTAAGAGCTTTTCCATGAACTCTATTTGCTTCTTACTCAGTTCACTCTGCTTTTCCAGATACTGCTTCTTGTTTAGTCTCCTGAAAAATAGGGTAATTTTCTCTGTATTTTCAGTTAAAAATAGAAAAATAGAGGTAAGTTCTAAAAAATGCAAGCCTGCAATGAAGGCCCACTCCTTTTTTTTTTTTGCAGAGGAAATTCATGCTCTGATTGCAGCCAGCAGCAGAGGGTCCCCTCCAGGATGCTCAGAACCATCCTTAAAGCAAACAAAAAAGGAAATGCAGAACTACTGCTGTTGCTATTCCTTATTAAAAAAAAAACAACAAACACCTCTCATTTTTAATAGCTGTATAGTTAAATAGATATGTGTTGGTCTCTTCCACTTGTCTCAGCAGTGAGAACTGGCACCATTGTGAGCTCAAGGAGAACCAACATCCTTTTTACCTCTCGCTCACGGAGAATTTCTCAGCAATTTATGCTGCTGTCAGTCCACACCAGACATTTGCGTTCTCCTCGAGATTGAGTTTCAGCCCAGCTCCCATTTGTCTGGAGCGCTGGCTATGCAAGCTGCCTTGACACATTAATTTAATTTGTGCTTCTCAATTCATACTCTTTCATTTACGATCAAATATCGGGAAAGGTTACAATTAATCAGAGCGCGGGAACAGAAGCCAGCAAAGCTAATGATGAATTACTGCGTTTGGGTGGCTCTGGAGGGGAATAATTGAGGTCCTTGTGCTACAGAAAACTATTATTAGGAAGTAAAAATTATCAAAGAAAGGCGACCTGCACCCATCTCCCATTTTGCAATCCGTGTTTCTGTCAGTTTTCTCAAAAATGAAGCATTTTATTAACGCTCCTGGCTGCAACCGGTATTTTTTTGACTGTGTGGCTGCTTTGGGGGAAAACCTGCCTTTTCACAGGGCACTGGGGGGTTTGAGCCCAGAACTGTCCCCCACTTTGGGCTTGCACGTGATACCCGGTGTGCACAAAGGCAGTTTTTTAGATGCTAATAGCGTGCCCATCCCCGGGGGAAAAGGGCTCTGCTGCTGCTTCCCCAGCTGAGGAACCACAGGGAATCCCTGCGGAAAATACAGGCTCACAGGGTGTGCTTCCTGATTGAAACTGAACTAATTGCTGGTTGTTTAAAAGCAAACATGTTGCTGGGCTGAGGCAGACAGAGCACAGAGCCCCTCCCGAGGGAATATTTACAGCCCGGTCGGCCGAGTGCTCGAGGTGTGTGTGGGAAACCCTTGCAGGCTTCCCAGGGTGGCTCAGGGTCATGATGGATACACGATTTCCTTGGGTTACTAAGACACATTATCTGACTGCTGAAATACCATTAAAAAAACATAGGTCTCATGCAGCTATGGTACACAGTCATTAAAAGGTCCATTTTTAAGTAAAAAACACCCATCTCACTTTGTTATTCTGGGTACTAACTTTGTAAGGTTATCATGTGGTTTTGTGCATGGCAGAATTTCACAGACCTTTGCTCAGTGTTTTCTGGGGACACCTGGGATGGCAAGGGCTGTTGTCAGTGCTTAGGCGTGAACTTGGAGCTCCTTGGTGGTTTTCAAGATGGCAATATAGAGTAGGTCTTTCCAACTTAAAAAGAATATCTAGTTATAGGGGAAGAAAAAAGTGGCTCTGACTTTTTCATTGGGAACAGAAAGTCAGAGTTGAGCAGACTTCTTTCTTATTTGGTGGGTTGAGAGGACTACTCTTACATGGGATGTGATAAAAGATACAGAACACTATTAACCTTAGGACTGAAATCACCCTTTTTTTACTTCTATTTCAACTGCCTTTGATTTTACTTGCTGTAAGTCCAAAAATATATTCTTTGGGGGTAGTAACATATATCTGGACCTTCAGCTTTTCAGTTCCCAGTCCCTGAGTGTCCCCTGGTCTCAAGTACAGGAGAGGGACAACTCATGAAAACCCCAGGATGGGGTCGAGCATTTAAGACTGAAGCAACAGAGCAACCTGTCACCTCTGTGTGAGCTCTGGGAGATGAGCTGGCAAGGCTGTAACTTTTTTGGGGAAAGCTATTGCTGGAAATCCTGCCCTGAGCACAGACCATTGCTCCCCTGGCACCCAAAATAGTACTGCCACCCCCATGCTCCAGGAGGATACTGTAGGATACTTCTTGCTGGAAAAACACCTTCGTTTGTGACTGGGAGGCAGCACGGCAGTAGTGTCGTAGCTGACAGAGTGGATGTGCTTTTCCACATCACACACCTTGCAGGGGCAGTGTCAGACACAGGGAATTTCCTCTCTGTGTGGGCACCTGATCTGTCACTGAAGGTCGGGGGGAAATTTGGATTAGTCTGGAAGTCCATGGCACTGTGATGCTCAGTGAATTATTTCTGTGCCTAGGAAGGAGTGCAGTGCAAAGAGCCAAGTCTGGCATAGATCTAACAGGTAGGGTGTGCTGATTAGCATGTAATTCGATTTGTTAGGCACTACAGTAAACAGCATTAAGTGCAAAATGCAGTGATTGCTCCTGATAGCACCCTTCAAGCCTTACCTCAGTGCCTGTGGCTGTGGCTGGAGGTGTGTCCAGGGTCTCCAGGAGGCACCAGCAGGGCTGGCAGTACTCCTTTCATGGGTAGAGACAAAGAAGAAGAGTAAGACAAACACTGCAATTACAAAAGAGGTTGGATAGCTGTATCTACAGAGCACAGCTCACACACTTCTCCTGCTATCCCTGTCCCTTCCCCATTCCCCACTGACGCAGCTGGGACCAGCTCTGCTCTGGATTACTCAGGAGGAGAGGTGGTGTGATAGTCAGATTTTCCCCACCAGTATTGTGTTTTCCTCCAGTAAATGCCATGTCCATATGTTTTCCATCATGGCTTTGGTAGAGAAAGTCCCTTATCTTTATTCTTGTGCCACGGTTGGACCGTGGGTTGGAGGACCTTGGCGTGGCAGCCTGGAGCTGAACAGACTTATCTCCTGGCTCCCCTGCTTAAGAACAGACTTGCTTTTGGTCTCATGCTGTCACACTTGCTGAACTCTTTGTTTGCTGTAACTGAAGGGCTGCCTCCTTCAAACCTCACATTTACAAACACAAAATTAATGTGCTGCATCATTTCAGAGTAAGAGCAAGTGAAGTCTTTCTATGGAAGTGCCCCACTGAAGCCATGCAGTGATGAGTCCTGTTTTCTCTTCCCCCTCAAAGCCAGCTCAAGCCCACTGTCATCAGTGGTAGCTGTTTTTAGGACAGGCTCCCCTCATGTCCCCGTGAGGTGTTGAAATCAGCCAGACCATCCCTTGGCAAAGCACGTGCAAGGAAAGGACAGACATCCTGGTTGTGCTCATCCCCACCAAAATAGCAACAAATTACGAGTATGATACCTCTCATTTCCTCTTGTTCCATGGGGGTGAGCACAGGAGGAGCTGCACAGAAAGGTAGCATTTGTTGAGAGACCTGGCACAATCAGGAGTATATTGGAAGCTGTCGGGAAGAATTAAATTAAGGTTGAGTGCTCTGGCATGGGGATGGCACACAGGCAACTCTGCAGAGCTGCCCAACAGCCTCTTACCTCCCTGTGCCCCTGATAAAGGCAGGCAGTTGTCCCATTGTCTGTGGGATGTTTTCCTAAGTGACCCCATTAGGAAATTAGGGTTTCTTAACAACTGTGAGAGGATTGCTGTTTTGTTATGACAGAGTACGGGCAGGTGTCTGAGTGAACTTCAACTTCATACATTCTGTGCTCCTGATAGAAATTCTGTGATTTGTATGCTATACACACTATCCAGCATCCTGGAAAGGTCCATCATTTCTCTTCAAAGCACTTGGGTACCTCTTATTCCTGAAAGAGTTTTACAATTCTTGGAAAACGTTTGTTCACTCATCCAGGATGTTTTCTGCTTCCACGCCTAATTAAACAAGTAAATGCCTTTTTTTTTTTGTGTCGTATCAAAATGACACAAAATTAATTTTAGCCATAGCAAAAATTAAATCATCTCTCCTTTTTTTGAGACCAGGCACATCAGTAGAGACTGAATTGGGGCACTTAAAAGCCAAGAGCTAAAGGTTTCACTGACTTGGCTGCCCCAGTCCTCATCCTCAGACAACTCAGGAAAACAAGTAGCATCGTTTCCATTCTTTGGGAGAAATCAGAGGAAATGAAGTTTCCTTGTGATTGCTGTGTGTGTTACAGTTATTTAGAGGGACTGTGCTAAGGAGAGGTTGGCTTTGCTTTGCAGTGGAACGGAGAGACCTTGCTGGCTGATGAAGTGAAGCGACTGTGCAGCATTTATTATTGAAACCCTTAAGAGCTGCTGGAGGCTCTGCTCCTTTCAGGAGCACCGAGCAGCCATTTGCAGAGCTGCTGGGGAGGCAGGCTGCTGTTAACCAGGGTTCCTGGT
Source organism: Pseudopipra pipra (assembly GCF_036250125.1). Taxonomy (NCBI): domain Eukaryota; kingdom Metazoa; phylum Chordata; class Aves; order Passeriformes; family Pipridae; genus Pseudopipra; species Pseudopipra pipra. Next base: position 5,007,608 of record NC_087551.1, on the reverse strand, counting down.
CACCTTTCACAGGCACAGCCCCACGGGAGGTGTTCTCTGGCCACTGATATCCACAGCATTGCTGTGTTTGCCCGCATGGCTGAACCCATCCCCGGCTGTGCGAGGTGCCAGGATCCCTGTCTGTCCTGCTGGAGGAGCTTCATGCTCGATTTAAGCTCATCTAAACAGGAGCTGCAGTCAAAAAGGGGGGGCAAGTTGCACTGCCCAGACCTCAGACACCATCCCTGTGCAAAAGTGTGGCCTTGGCATCCAGTTTTAGACTAAAATACTGTCCTGACAAAGTAAAGGTCCCACTGGGCCAAATTTCACATTTGCTTCTATCTGCAACAGCATTGAAACAGGAGAGAGCAACATGGCAAAGACAAATCTAAAACCAAAAGGGGAATATCTTGTTGAATGAATCTGCTGTTTATTTTTAAAAGCAATATGCACTATGCCAGCTGATGTGCTTTTAGTTACGTGATGTTGTTTGGAGCTCCGGAGGACCTGGAGCATCCAATAGCTGCGTTCGGATGCAAGTCCAGCAGGAAATCCTGCAAGTGCCGGCATTGATCGGGCAAAGAAGTACATGTCTAGAGCTGATGGTTTAAAATGTTACTCCAATAGACTCCAATCTCACAGATTCCCATCCCAGAGGGTGAATGAAAATCCAGTGCCATTGATTTGCCGCCGGCTGCGATTTGTGGAGCCCTGCGGACGAGCACTGAACACGAGCTGCTACCTGGCTGCTTCTCTTTGAGCCTGGAAAATAAATAGTCTTTGAGCAGAGGCCAGCCAGGATGGCTTTGGGTTAGGCTGGAAACCTGTCTGTGAGTGCCAAAAGGTACCCAACATGCACCAACAAGACAAATAAAAAGATTATGATGGTGGAAATGGAAAAAGAGCCAAAGAAAGTATGCACAGGGGAGACAATCACCTGCAAATGCACAGGGGGGACTTACAAAGCAACCAGCAATCAATTTTCAAATAATGGGCTTGATCTTTAAGTAAACTAATAAAAGGAAACAAGGGTGGAATAAATACCTGATTTATCATCCCATCTTTTTTTTTTTGCTGCAGCGGCAACACAACTGTATTTTCTTCTCTGAGCTTCTCCTCTCCGCCTCCTGAATCATAAAGTCAGGGCAGCACCTTTACAGCTGAGTCTCTCCTGTGGCACAGGAGGTTTTATAGAGCTGCCAGCCCCCTCGCCCTGCTGCTTTTTCAGACAGATGCTGCTCAGGGGCTCAGCAAGCCCTGCTTGAAATGGCCCAGAGATCAAGGGGGGGAGGACTGTTTTGAGACAGCAGAAGGAGGCAGAGGACTTTGCCAGAACAAGACAGTATTTCACTGAAAAGTGACAGGACCACTGGCGGTTTCCCTGGGACCAGGAATTTGTCCTTGCCTTATGCAGCAGATTTCTGGAGTCCTTCAGAAAGTCAATTCTGAACTTGCTTCAATATAACCATTAGTCTCCTCCTCTTTGTTGTAAGGTGGGACCCACCAACCCCAAGGGTTAATGCAGGTTTTGGGTGTACTGGCTATTTCCTGTGCCAGTAGAAGGAGCAAATACCTTCATCCCTTTCAGCTTGCAGTTCATGCCTTCTTCCACTTTGAAACTTCTCTTGCCCCAGCTAACCTGTTAGCCTGTGATCCCCGTGTGCCCTGCAAACCCTCCTGCTGCCTTCCCCAGGCTCCTCAGGAGGGACAAAGCAGCAGGAGGAACGCAAACCAAACTGTTCTGATCAGGAAATAACAACTAAAAATTGACTAAAACACTCATTTTCTGTAGAGCAAGTGCTGTAACAATTGACTTTACCAGGCAGCCAGGCCAGCCCAGCAATGCAGAAGCTGGGAAGGTCACATTTCCTCCATCAGCCTCCAGTTCCTTGCTTGTACAGCATTGGAAGGACTCCTCTCTCTTCTGCACAGCACCTGCACATATACCAAAGGAGCTGATCCTTCTTTCTGGATCTTGAAAGAAGCAGGGCCATCACTGTAGTGAATCCCACCCAAGTGGACATAAACCCAGGTACTGTGGGCATGTGGCTCTCACAGCAATCATTTCTCCCCTGAAGGAGAAGTCATGTACTGTGATGTTTGTAGTAGCTGATACCTGATACTGTTTTTAAGCAGGAGCCTTTCTGAATGCAGGTGAAGTCCCTTGGACCAGGTTAGAATTAGATCTGAGCTCTCTGTCTCTTTGTATGGCTGAATTGGCACAGCAGTAAATCTGCCTTTGACTGCTGGTGTGTGAGATCTACATCTGACCACAGCAGGGCCAGGCTCTCATCTGGGATGGGTTGTCTGGTGGGTAGGTTTGAGATGCAGAGCCGTGTGTGCGTTTGCTCTGTGGTGTGTCAGGGCACAGCTCACCACTTACACCGAGCGCCGTCCTCTGAGCAAAGCCATCCGCTGCTGCTGGCACTGCTCCAGGCTGGGAGCTTCCATGGGATGTAACTTGCAACGGAGAGGGAAGCAGAAAGTAGGACCTGGGGCTTTCTTTCCTGGCAATAGGGGCATTTTCTTGTTTCAGAAGGTATTATGAACATTTAGAGGTAAGAAATAAGGACGTTGTGGGTTTATTTCTTAAAATCTCCCAGCGAGGAGGTCAGATAAGCCCTTCCCTCACATAGATCTCAATGTGTGGAGTGAAGTTCATGCAGGTATTTGGCTGAGGCCATCTACTAAAATTCCCTAGGAAGTAGAGAGAACACACCTGTGGGTTGCAACAAAGCATAAAGATGTGGCGATTTTTTTTTTAAATTTTCTTTTCTTTCCTGTTTTCTTATGACTTCTCTAGATTTTTTCACCATGTTCGGGAAAAAGAAGAAAAGACTTGAAATTTCTGGGCCCTCTAACTTCGAGCACCGGGTCCACACTGGCTTTGACCACCGGGAGCAGAAGTTCACGGGACTACCTCAGCAGTGGCACAGTTTGCTGGCGGACACGGCCAACCGGCCGAAGCCTATGGTGGATCCATCATGCATCACTCCCATCCAGCTGGCTCCTATGAAGGTACAGAGTCCCTTGGGAGTTCCCCAGCCTGCCTTTTAATTGCTTGTAACCTTAATGAAGCAATGCCAGTGGTGTGTTGGCATTGCACAGTGGCTGTCCCGGGAGGCAGGCACGGCTGGGGAGCGTGCGAGTGCAAAGGCAAACATTTAACAGTAGAGCTGCAAGGAAAAAAAGAATTATTTATATATATATAAAAATTGTGTGAATGTCCCAGAAGAGTGTGAGTCATGGGTCTGGCAGGGCAGGGGCCAAGCCTTCACACTCCCAGGCTGCAGAAGAAAAAGCCACAAGTCCCCATGGAGGCCGAAAACGATGCTCCTCTGCAGCATAAAACTCCTCGATAATTAATTTAAGAGCAGTGCTTTAGGCAAAGGCGGTTTGGAGCAAGGGAGAGAGGGAAAAGTACACCAAAGAAAAAAAATTAAATTGCTTGTTCAGCCAGGCAGGGAGCTCAGGGAGGGATCTCATTGCCACCTGCTGCTGCCTGGAGGGGGTAACACATGGGGATGGAGCTGAACTCGCTGGGTGGTAAAATGAGGGGAAACAGCCCCAGGCTGTGGTTTGGGAGGTTCAGGCTGGACAACTGGGAAGAAAACTTGACTTAGAGGGTAGAGCAGCACTGGACAGGGAGCCAGCGTGGCTCTGGGATCCCCCTCCAGAGGCTCAGGATTCTGGTAGACAAATTCACCCTGATGTAGCAGCATTTCTGGGATTGCACATCCTGACAGCCAAGTGAACCACACCTGTGTTGTGGTGGCAGCCTGTGCCCTGCCAGCCGTGTACATCTACCCCTCATGCAGCTGCAAAATAAATTTAGGATTTCCTTTTCATGGGGATTTTTCTGCAGCAAGGGAAAATCAGATAATCTTGAGAGCGTGGACCCTGTAGCTATATTTGATAAGTGCTCTTTACTAAATTTACATTTACTGCCTGCTCCTGAAGGGCACTCATCACTTGCTGATCAGGACTGCTGGGTGGTGCTTCAGGACAAGGGGGATAAAACCAAGGCCTTGATATTTTGCTATAATAGAATATTGTACTGTATATTAGAGGCCTAGAATAATGAGGGGAAAAAAGTAGGCAAACCTTTTCCTGCTAGGGGAGGAGAGCAACTTTGTTCCACAGCCTTTCTTAACACCAAAAATGTGTCTGGGTGTTTTGACATGAATGCATGAAGATGTTTTAAAATGGGAAGGGGGGAAAGAAAGGTGTTTATTATCTTATAGAGCTGCCATCTCTTTCCTGCAGTTCTGGAACCATCAAATGCATAAGCTTAGTAAGTTTTAAAATGTAATAGCTTTCTCAGCACTGTACAGGCCATACCACTCTGGGTCTCAGCCTGCAAAATGGACGTGTGCAGTGCTCCCCAAATGGGCAATTGCCGCGTTTTGAAGTGGAGAAAATCACTGTATTTCCAAGAAATTTGTCAATTCTTGCTTTTCTGTCTCTGTACCAGGGGTCTGTATATGTGCAAATACCAGGAACGTACTTCTGAACTAAACTGTAGAACTGAACTAAACTGTAGAACTAAACTAAACAAAATCCAGTTCCCAATCCGAGCTCATTCTCCCAGTGTAGCCTTGGGCAGTGGTGGTCCTTGCTGCATCCTTGCATCCCACAGCATCTTCCCAGGATGTGTCCCAGGGACAGGATTCCTGCAGCCTGCTCCCCATTGTGGCAGTGGCTGTGGGGCTGAGCACAAACCAACCCATCTGCAGAGAGACCCTGGGGAGGGGTTTGCTGTGGAGATGGGAGATGTGGATTTGGAAGGAGATTACCCAAATTGCAGCTGATTGCATGACACTGCTCCAAAGGTATAGTTAGATGAGGAAATGGTGTTAAGACTGGAGGATTCAAGAAATTGTGCCTTCACCCTCCGGTTTCTCTCCCTGCCAGAGACTCAGTTGCAGCTTATTGAAATGGGCCTCCATAATACAGAAAACACAGGTTAGTTTTAATAGCAGCTAAGAGACATTGGCTGTAATCTGAGAATTTGCTTTCAACCCTATTGCAAGATACCATTTTACTCTATATTTTTTAAGAATTAAGATCCTTATTTTGTTATAACAACTCATGGAGAGAAACTGAGTTGCAGCCACTTTAAAGCAAAAACTCTTTTAATGTTCCTAAACTAGCTCAGCATAATCTTTTAATTTAGATGAATTTTTTTATGTGTGCACAGGCACCAGTACCTTTAGTGTTGAAAGGGCACTGAGGATTTCATAACTTCACTGAGAGCTGAAGATTTAAAATGCACTTGCAGTTCATGGAGACAGGAACCAAAGGTTCTGAGATCTCAGTATTGGTTACAACTTTCCCCTTTCCCACCCAGCAGTTCATAGTTCACTTGATGTACCCTGTGAATGCACTGATGTGTAGCAGAAGAAGGTTCATAATTTTTCCCTGAGTCACAGGAGTAGGTCATGCTGAGGCATTTGGCCAGAGTTAGTTGGTGCTGAGGTTTCAGGTCATACAGCAGCTCTGTAACTCTGCTCTTACGTGCTCCTGAATTTATTCTGTTTGATTCCTTCAGTACTGACTGTGCTGTGAGGCAGAAGTGTGTCCCAATAGGTGCTTCTTCATGACTGAAGAGCAGCACAGATCATAGAGCCAGACTTTGAGATTTCTTGGGTTTGAGACAGAACTGGTGTTTGCTTGCTTTGGGCTTCACCCAGAGCTGAGGCAGAGGAAGGGAAAGACTTTTTTTTTTTGACTTCTATAGATTTCACAGCTTTCCCTGTTAGTGGTGTTTGCTTGTTTCTCAGCCTGCAAAGCAGAGAGGATCTGATAGGCAGCGTATCCCTTTGGGTAAAGCCAATAAACGATAAATATTCTCACTGCTCCATCTGTATATTCAAAGGCAGCAGCAGCAATGATGAAGAGGCAGCGCCCTGGGCTCCCAAATATCCTGGGGGATGTCGTTGCCCTGCCTCTGCGTTGGCTGGGATGAAAGGCTTGTAAGTGCTTTGGCTTGTCATGGTAATATCAGCCTTTGAATCCAAACCTGAGCTGACTGTACAAATTCATTCATTTCAAACACAGGGAGAGACAATAATGGGATTCCCCTTCTCAGTGTGGGTGACCCAGATACCAGCAGAGGATTGTGTATTTCAGATGCCACCACAAGTCAGTAAAATGCTGCAGAAATTTCATGAAAAATAGAAAGCGGCAGTGATCTTGATAGGTTTGTGGTGTGGAGACAGAGGGGGTGAAAAAAGGCTGATTTTTCACTGAAAACATCTCTGCAAGAAAAATGTGAACTGCCTGTGTCTGCCTGCACTTAAAATGGGCTTCATGAAGTCTGAGATCCTGATGCCAGGCCTCTCGTTCCTCTTCCTTCAATACTTTGTAGTAGTTCTGTGTGTACCTGGAGCTCGTGGTTTGCATGTTTATTCTTAGCACACAGCATGCTTGGCTTGTCATCACCCTTATACTACACAGAAGCTTCAGTTTGTTGCCACCCTTTGATTTTTGGAAAGCCTCAGAGTCAATAACTAAGCAAATGCATCTCCACTCAAAATATTAGGAAAGCAAACACCAGAACCCTTATTTTGGGGATTTTTGCCAAAAGAGCTTATCATTGGCTTTGTAAAGAAGCTCTGTTAAGATCTTTAAGTGCCTGCTGCTGTCAGTGGGAGCAGGATGGCACTGAAGACTTGTTAAAATCCCTTCTCATGTTTCCCAGTGCAGGGAACAGCTGAGCGTCCTCGCTTCTGTCAAGTTACTGGAGGGAAAAAAGGCATTTATTCATGAAAAATCACCATGCTGAGGTTACTCTTTAGTTGTCTGCACTGGTACGTGCGTGAAGCCTCCATCCCTTTGCTTTTGTTGATGCTTTGGGTAGTTTCATCATCCACACACTCAGCAAGGTCAGATGAGAGTCCCCAGCTTGATGGTGACACAGTGATCGGTTTGTCCTTGAGGAAGAAGGGACGTAGCTGTGAGTGTTTGGGTGGCCAAATACACAGAGGCATCAAAAAGAATGAATCCTTCCTGCTGGGACCTCTGCATGTCCTTTTCCCCTGAGCACGTTGCAGCAAATCCAGCCATGCTCATGTGGTGGAATTTTCCTTTTCCTGAATTTTCTTCCCTCAGCTTGACATCGATGCTGTACTGTCAGGAAGACGGCAGAAGCCTCTTGTGTGCCCTGTGGGTTGAGCTGCCTTAAAAGTAGAGGACACATTGTCCTTTCCATCACTTGACCCAAATGCCCTTGAATGCCCCAGGTCTGAGCTGAGATGCACATGAATTTAAGATACACATCGACTGTGCCATTAACCCGTGGCAGTTCATTTACCTGGTGTTCTGAGCAGAGAACTTCTGCAGGGGACAGACCACAGCATTGCCAGCTTTTCTCCCAGTCTTTCATCCTCATGTTCCAGTGGTCTAATCTGTATGGTTTGTCTTACTAGTTTTAGCTTTTCTCCCTTCTGCCTCTCAAACCCTGACCCCGATCCTGGTGAGTCAGCTGTAATTTTTAAAACTTTTCTAAGCTTCTACTGATGCATTTCAGCCTCTCTACTGCACAGGGGAAAAACGATCAGAAAGTGAGTTACTGGTTGTGGCCCTTTCAATAGTTCTGGCATGATGACAGATGAAAAAGAAGGTATTTCTCTTTGCCATCCTATTTGGCCTCTTAAAATATTTCCAGCAGTGAAATTCAAGTCTCCTTTCAGTTGTCATTTCTTCCTGCATTTACATGCTTTCCTTGCTTAGATGGAGGACACTGTGCACAGTGATGCTGACTGGTCAAAGACCTCAAAGAGGAGATAAACCAGGGTCCTTGTCTGAGCTTGAGCAGTCAGAAATATCCAAGTTCCATTAGGTAACTCCTCCAGCCCTCTCCTCCCATGTAGAATTGCACAGGGGAAATGCCTGACCGGGAAATGAGGGATTTAGAAATAAAGAACCATTCAAAGGCTTTGCCTGCTGTTTGTGGGCAGATGGACAAATCAGTGGTTGTCCTGACCTCTCTTCCTCGTCCAACCAATTGTCTACTTCTCCTTGGTAACTCCTTCCTTTTAGTTATTCCTCCCATTCCTGCCTCTGTAGATAGGACAGTCTGAATTCCTTGCTTGAGGAAGGTTGACTCCCATCCCGCCAAATGCTGTGGATCTACAGCACTGCTTGACAGGACGGGATTGGAAGGCTGCTGACATCTCGTGGGCCTTCCTTGTAACCACATCATGAAGAGCCCTGCACATTAACTCACATTTCCTAATTACACGCCGTGCAATCCCACGTTGTGCCTGGTGCGTGTTCAGCTGGGAGAGGGTGGAGGGGGTGTCTCCAAAAAGGGCCAACACCTTGCAGCACAGGACATTCCAGGTGGAAGGAAAATGTTTTGCTGCCAAGTGTGGTTGAGCAGCAGGACAGCGGCCTGGAGGGACTGTGGGATCTCAGCCTTTGGAAAGGAGAGGGCAAAATTTGATGGACAATGCCCTTAGCAGCCTGACTGGACTTTGATGTTAGCCTTGCTCTGGGCAGGAGGGTGGACTGGAGGCAGAAATGCCTTCCAGCCAAAGTTCTTCTGTGATTATCTTCATCTAGAAGTGATTGCGGTCAGATTTGCCGTTTTCCTGCAAGGCAACCCCACTTCAATTTATTTTGATCGCTGAATGGGAATGCTTTTCATGCTACATGGTGCCAGAAGAAAGTGCTGCAACATTTTTCAGTGAAAGCTTTTTTTTCAAAGGGGTAATGCTTCACTCTTGAGGGCTATTTGGTTACTGCATTTACAAGTGACAGTGCTACTTCAGTTACTCTCTGTACCTCCCTGTGCAGATATAATACAAATATGCCATCTAGTGTCCATGGATGTGTCTAACTGTGACATTCACTTGGTGTGAGAAGAGCCAAGTTGCCAGTTTTGTGTAGTCTTACAGGAAATCTATCACTGTACAAATAAAAATCAGCCACAGGACAAATCAGTGCAAGAAATATCCAGCTCAGAAATTCTTTAGAATTCATATCACTAGATTAATATATTCTCATATGTTCTACATTGTATAGAGGAAACTTTTGGGTTTATTTCTGATCATCTGATTTCTGAAAATTACAGGGTTTATCTAAGAATTTTTTTATGTTTTAAAGAATATTGTTGCTGCCTGTGAAGTTGATTTTCATGAGAGAAAAGTGTTTAAAAGTGTTTAAAAGTCATTTGGACTATGCTTTTAATAACATGCTTTATTTTAGTCAGCCCTGAATTGGTCAGGCAGTTGGACTAAGTGATTGTTACAGGTCTCTTAACAACTGAAATAGTCGATTCCATTTCCTTCTATTCCATTCCATTCTAAAGGAAATGCCTCTTCTCATTGCACTTTATCTTCTTTATAGTTTTGAGTTTCTGGCTTTCTGAGTTTCTGGCAAAATTCCTGGTCAGCTTGTGAGCAGCAGCTCTTTCATACCATTGCATTTCATCCAGCCTGACTTTCACATTGTTTTTCCAGAGCCTCATTTGGAGAAGAAAAACTAGCTTTATTGTCATCTCAGATTGACTCAAAACACAAGATGTTCCTCAGTTTTTCAGTTCTGCTACTGAACTAGAAAATCAATTATTCACGTACCTTTTCTGACCAAGATATTTGCCCCTCATGGCAAGGTTCAGGCAGGTGCATGTGGGGGTTTGTCTGCAGCTGGACTGTAGACACCAGCACCAGGGTTTACAAACCAGACCTGGCCATCACAGAGAAACACTGAGCTTGCCAGTGAAAAACCCTCTCCTAGTACACAAAGTAAATACTGCCAGTGGCAAACCAAGTTTTTCTCATTCCATCTTATTTCTGTCCTTTAAATGTGCTCAAGTGATGCAGGAGCAGTGCCTGCAGAAATGTGGTTTCCAGAGGTGGTCGCCGCAGCCAGCGCAGGGTAGGGAACGATGCTTTGCTCCACGCTGGACTGTGAAGACAAGTTCAGCACTGCAGTAAGACCTTAAGTGCATCATTCTGCCCCACTGCCTTGGAGGGGTGATAATTAATTGCCTGCCGATCATGTCCCTCGTTTAAAAGGTCCCTGACATCCCTAGAAGAACGTGTGCTACCAGTACTCTCCTCCTGCAGACAGCTGGAGACAGGCTCACACCTACACCTGCACAGTTCCTCTGAGCCAACTGAGCTCTTCCCTGGAAGAATGTTGGAGTTTGCTGTCGGCAGCATGGACGTCTAAGGAAGTTTTTCAGAAATCCTTCATCACCTAAGTAAGCTTTGTCCATGCAACAGTTGGCATTGAGTCAAGTCAGTCTGCTCACATGACAAAGGAGTTACTTTACCTGAGCCTGCAGCAGGCATAGACAACAACACAGATCAATATAGATTACAGACTTCCATGGGTAAAAGTAGTTTTCTCCAATATGATGAGTAAAAGAATGTTTTTAAATGCTGTTTGCACATCAGTATTGCAATTTTAAGTAATTTTAGTGTTGGGGCAATCTTGCAAGGGCAAGCTTTAGTTCTGCTTTTGAGAGCTTATGTGGGTGAGCAGAACTTTGCAGTACACTAAATAAAGATTGAAAGTCAATTTAGAGTTCACAGTCTACATCTGCTGAGGCTGACCAGACTGCTTTAGAGCTCAAAAACCACGTTAACCTCTAGGTCCACACATAAAAGGGGCAAACTCTCAGTGTCAGCATTTCAGAAATTGAATCTGGTCTCCTCTGGGAATAGAAGGTTGGGAATACACTCCAGGTAGCACTGTATAACCTGAAACAAGCCAGGAATTAGATCCTGAGCAAGGACACTCATAATCAGGTTCTTTTTTTAACAAGGAAGTTAGTCCCTGAAGACAAAGCTATGGGACATTGTCCCAGTAACTCCTCTCGCTGGCTTGCCTGTCCTGAAAAATGAGCCTCACTCCCAGCTTGCTGCCTGGAGGTGGAGGACTCCATCACTGCTCATATGGCTGCTGCTGTTGTTGTTAGCTCCTTCTCATTTGTTTAGCCAAGTCCTTTGCCTCCAGAACCTTCCCTGCACTGACCAAACTCTCTCTGGGGCCAGAAACGGGGTTTGGGCCCATGAAGGACTGGGCAGGTGGACGTGATGCTTCGGGGTGGCAGTGGGGTCCTTCTGGTTCCTGTCCCGTGGCAGTGGTCCCCCAGAGGAAAGCATGAAAAATAAACAGTAAGTGTAAGCAGTAAATGCTTTCTCCAGTGAATGTTTGGAGAGGCTGAAGGTGTTTTGCCAGCCTTCAGTCTCACAGTCCAGCAAGCTCTTGCTTGGCTCAGCTGAGAAAGCTGAAGGAGTAGAACACGTAAGGAGATTCCCTGTTTCCAGGGACTGGCCAAACCTGCAGTGGTGCTGCTGAGGTCCCTGAGACGGCAGGCTGTGTTGATGTCAGAAAACTCGCTGCTCAGCCGTGGGAAACACTAGGTGGCAGCAGGAAATCTCTGGAAGTTCATATCCATACATGTCAAAAGCGGTCACAGACAGCTGAAGTAATCATAAATCTACTTAGGCATCCTGGTGGCTTTTGTTCAAGGCTTGAGCCCACTTAGGAACAGGTCTGTGGAGGGGGTTTCCATATAAAATTGGTCCTGCAGCATCTGCACCAGGGCAGTGTTTGCTGCTTCCATTCCCATTTAACCATGCAATGACAGTAATCACTCAGTAACTGCACATTCTGCACATCTCAGTGATATATTCATCCCTAGGTCTGCTGTTGAACTTGGTTTGATCCCCTGTAGTCCAGAACAGAAACTGTCCTGGTTATAGTCCCATTAAATTATGTTCCATGAAATAGAAATAGATGATCTTTAAGGTCCCTTCCAACCCAAACCATTCTGAGATTCTGTGATTATAACCAAACAGCCACGTTTATTCAAGCCCTGCAGAGTTTAGTTCAGTAAGAGTCATAGGATCAGAGGGAAAAAATGTTGTCAAGCAGCTCACTTACTTGTGGAGCCAAAGCTCTGGGTATAAATGCGGTTTTTTCTGTCTCCTGCTCTGACATGATTAGATCTGGGCTTTGGTGGCTCTGTAGGAATTTCAAAGTGCTTTGCTGCTCTTTCTTCCTTGTCTTCCCCTTCACACAGGATCCAATTACACCAGACAAGTGCTGTGTATTACCAGGGAACAACACTGACTTACCTGCAGAGACTTTTAAATGCCTTTTCTGTTGTCTGTGGAATGAACTGTGTGGGCCAGAAAAAAAAAAAAAAGGGCATTTCAGATACAGATCTTTGGAGAGAGAAAAGTGAACGAAAGAGAAGTATTTAAGATGAGCATTTCTGTTTTTTTAATTGGTGAGATCCAACAGGCTTTGGCTCACACAGTTAAAAGAATAGCAAGAGACTGTGAATTGTACTGAATTTTACAGTTTTGTAGTCTGAACAGAACAGTAATTGGTATCTATGTCCTAGTTTGCATTTAATAGTTCTCACTGGGCACAGTGCAAGCAAAGATCCTTATTGCTAAGGCTTGTGCTTCCATATGAAGTAGGACTTCCTGAAGCATTGGGATATATAGGCATAGAAATCTGGTTTAAACACACTGGCTTTTATGAAACACCCTGGGAATACACTCTGGGGCAGGAGATCAGGTCTGACTCCCATCCCACACCCCGGGCAGGGGGAAGCGTCCCCATTTCTCCCTTATCAGCAGTGGCTGCACTGCCCTTCTCCTTCTTCCTGCCTTCCCATGCTGTCTGGCGGGGCTGGAGGAAGGGGAGGGAGCTCACTTTGTCGGGCAGATTAATTCATTAAGCGCGTCAGGGCCAATCTGCCGCCGAGGACAGACCGCACTTGGTGGCGACGCAGCCCAGCAAATCGAGTCAAATCAAGATTACCCGAGAAATGTTGGAGCAGTTTTTTGTAAATGAGATATTGTGGGGCTGTGCTGGGCATCACCCCTGAGAGCTCCTCTGCTGCAGAGCGTCCTCCGAAATCTCCTGCCTCGGCAGAGAAGGGGGTTGATTTGCACTTCTTGTTTGCAAGAGTGAATAATTAAAACGTCAGCTTGGGAAGCTCCTCTTGTCTTTCCTCTCGCCTGCCTTGTAAATTTGACCCTGTCCGTTAGATTTCTGCACAGGGGAACTTTTTTGCCGTATGTCTATGTTTGCAGGTGAAAACTGCTCAGTGGGAGTCAGTCCCCCTTCCCTAGGGCATTCCTATGGCTGCACTTGCCATTTGATAGCTGTCCTTGAAAAGGAAAAGTAATATACTTCCTTGGAAGAAAGAATGCTGCAATTTGCAATGCATATGAAATTATTTTCTGGTTTTATTTTGATGATACAAATTCCTGAGTTCCCTGAAATCAAGGAGTGAGCTCTCAGGAGAGGACTAAGGAGCCCATAGAGACATCAGTCAGATTAAAAAGCACCTCTTACATGTGTGTGACCAGGAATGCACAATTTTAGTGTTAAAAAGTAACACACTGAAGTTTTTCTCACTGTTCTAAGGCCATGGAGCTGAGGCATTTTTTGGCACATCACTGGCTGCAGGAAGATTTCTCCTGCTGTACCTTGACAGTCCCTTCCCTGCCAACATGACCAATGCTCTGCACACAATATCCTGCCCTTCCTCAGTGTGTTAATCCCAGACTTGCAGGGCTGTGATTGCAGTGCCTGTCTCAGCCCTGGGCAGGGCTCTGCTGGGCTCCTGGGTGGTGATCCCATCGCTCTGTGAAGCTCTGGCTGCGCGGCCCCGGGGACTCAGGCACTCACCAGCTTCTTCTTCCGCTCTGTGCCTCCGCCTGATGATTTATGAAGTGGGAAGGTAATTCCCAGCCCTCTGCCACGGCTTGCAGAGCGCAAGGAGCTCCTCGAGCTGGCCCCGTGCACTCTGAAACAGGAGTGTTGACTTTGTCTTCAAGCATCTGCCTTGTTTAAAGCTTCCTTTGCTGTGGCAAATCGCAGCCAAAAGTAGTACGGTTTAAATTGTTTCTTCTAAATTAACAGACTGTCAAAATCCTCATTTTAATTAAAAGCAGGGAGATGACCCCGACCGCAACGGAGTGACCCAAGAGCCTCTGCCCTCCTAAGCAAGTGCCCCACTGCCAGAGCTGTCAGATGAAGGCAATTACTTCTCTGGGCATAAAATTTTATCACACTGGAATTGACTTAAGTATTTCAGAAAGCTCCATCAAACCACAGCCAGAAATCTTTCACTGAGAAAAAAAGCGCCGGGATCATTAATTGGGTTAATGCTCCATCAACCTTGCGTTTGTTAATGGGCATGTTTGGGGCACGAGGGGAACCTCATCCAGGGAAATGTCATCGGAGCTACAAAGAGGGTTTGTGCTGCAGTGTGACTTTGTGCATTGCAGGCTGTCCCTCTCTTCAGGCTTTTTCAGTTGGTGCTGTACTTGAGAGCAAACTGCATTCCCATGTTGGCAGGCAGTGCCAGCACCCTGTACCACAGGGGGCTGTGCAATAAACGTATGGGTGAGCGAGACTGGAAGGGTGGGGCACTGGTTTTTGCCTCCTCTCCCCTTGAAAATCCCACACCAACGCCTTTCTGGACATCTGTGGTAGTGTCATGCGCCTCAGTTGTACAAAGACCTTTTTTTTTTAATGCATATCATCCATAGGAAGACTCACACGATGTTGTGCCCCACAGTTCCCAGCACTAATCACATACAGATGTAAAATACTGACTCTGTGCCCTAAAAACAGTAGCAGTGGATGCCTCAGTGTCAGCGCTGTGGGAGACTCACAGCTCCCGTGGAGCACATCAGTGGGTTGTCAAAGCTGAAGTGGTTGGGGAGGTGGTGGTTAAATATTTGTTTAATTCCTGTGATTTCTCATGCCTTTGTTGAAAAAAGTGGGGTTTTGTTTTCCTCACACCTCCCCCACATAAAAGCGTGGAAAAATAACAGTGTAAGGCTGCAAATATTAGGTGTAAGGACAACTGGCTGATACCACGTGAAGACTGATGAAGGCTGGGTTGTGCCTGCAGAGAATTCTGCATCCATTTGGGCTCACCCCAGGCCCCTGGAGGTTCCTCTTGCTATCTCACCTCCCCGCAGTTTCTCCAGGAGAGGAGTGCAGAGCAATGGGCAGCAGAGGCAGTTCACACCTCATTTAAAATGCATTTTTGCAGTGCATTTTCATTAGAAAGTGGTGATGCCAGAACTGAAAGAGGCATCAGGATTGATACCAGTCCTTACTTCATCTTATGTTCCCTGCCTCGTGTCTGAGGATGAAGAGCTGTAGTGCAGAAGGGCGTCATTCCCACATCTCTCCCATAGCACATCAGTAATCCAGGCACAAAACAGTTCCCAAGCCCAGATTTCTGAGGTACCACTTACAGCCACTGGAGCTTCAGTGTTATATTAACTGCCCTGAATTCTGTCATCTTTATTTGGACATAAACTTGTTTAAGTCACACAGCCCTGCCTGTGGCAAATATTGGTCCTGGAGCTGTGACATGCCATGAGCTTCCAGTCTGCTCCTGTCTTGGTGTTACGAGACTGAAAAACAGAGTTGTGTTCCCTGGAGGGAAGGATTTCTCTCCTCTTCCCCAAGTGTCCCTAACTTTGCAGTGTTTTTTGGCTGCCCCTGCAGCCAGCCCTGTTGGAAAGTTCTGGGGTGCTGCCCCTGAGGGGTTTCTCCCGTGGACTGCCGTGAGGTGCTGAGTGGTGCAGAAACAGCTCTACCTCGGTAGATCATATGGGATTGGCTTTGCAACTTCCTTGGGAAAAGAAAAGGACAAT
Source organism: Pseudopipra pipra (assembly GCF_036250125.1). NCBI lineage: Eukaryota > Metazoa > Chordata > Aves > Passeriformes > Pipridae > Pseudopipra > Pseudopipra pipra. The sequence continues at coordinate 4,991,967 of NC_087551.1, read as the reverse complement.
TCCACAGAGGCATTGGCAAATGACATGGCTTTGAAAGGGGGAGAATAAGGTACCCAGCCCTGCTGGTGTTCGTCAGCCACAGGCTTCCCAGGGCACTGATCTTTTTCTTTTCCTGGCTGAAAATGTTAGTTTGATAAAATAGGAAACTTTGACATTGATGAACGGATTTTATCCAGGATGTGGCCAAAAAACTACAGTCTTTGGTGTGGTTTGATGCAGCTTTTTAGCTTAGCAGGTCCACTCTGTGCATTGTCATGCTGAACCCATAGCCTTAGGAAAACACAGCACTATTAAGAGGACAGGTAAAATTCCTGCAGTGAATGTTTTTGAGGAATTTCATCGTGTGGGACATTTTGCTTTTTCCTTCCATCTTTGGATAAAAGAAAATTTTGAAGGGTCCTAAATCCTCTGACTTTGGTTTGCGATTTCTCCGCTCCTGTCCCTGTGAAGTGCTGTATAACTCATAAGTAACACATACACCAACTTCCTCTCTCAAACTAAAACTTCTGAGTCACAATTCACTCTCATTTGTTGTGTGTCTGAGAGATCTGTGTGTATATATTGCATAAAAAATTGCACATATCAGCTGTGTTTAAAGTAGGCCCAGAGTAATTACTTTTGACATTCAGTATTCTGTAATAGCATTTCAAATGACATATAACAAGCATTTTTGTGTATTAAAAAAAAAAAAATGAGGAAAAGTTACTTGAATGTAGGTATTTCAGTGGAATTTTAAAACTGAATGTTTTGTTAAAGTTGCTGTATTTTAAAATGTCAAAAGAATTACCGGTGAATGTGATTATAATGAAACGTTGCTCTTGTTGTCATGGAAACTAACTTTTAAAACTGCCGTGCAGGGTGACAAATTACACAGTGCCGTTCTGGTGAGCCCTTTTTTTTTTTCAGTTTCCCATTATTTTGCTTTTGAAGAATTTTAAACAGCTGGCACCGGTGTTAAGGATATTACACTTCTCTCAAACCTTTAGCTGTGCCTTTATTTTGATCCATCGAGTAATACACATTTTTCAGGCTGAGTAAATTTCATTTCTACATCGCCAGTGTAGATCATCCTTAACATCATCTACACCTTTCAATAATTAACATGTGGCCATGCCAGTGTTTTCCCAGCCTTTCTCCTCCTGTCCTGTGCTGTTGCCAGTATCAGGTTGATTAATTCATGAGGCGGGATCGTGGCTCTCGTGCTTAGACACTTCATGGCAAGGGGCAGGGGACACTGTCTCATGCTCCTGGTTTTGGCAGGTGACTCTGTGGTGTAAAGTGCATGTTTGGTCCAGGGAGCAGAGATCCAAACATCCTGGCCCAGCTGGGTCATTCAGCACCAGTGCAGTTTGCAGAATGCCTTCCCCAGGGAGGGAACTTTCTGGGATACCGGAAACAATTAAATTCCTTTAAAATTATTTTTACGTGGAGGATGAGAATGTATAGCGTTGGGAAGAAATCCCTAACAGAAAATATATGAACTCTGAAGCTTACAGGTGTAAAACAAGCTCTAAATTACAGGCTTCAGGAAGGAATGTTCTGACATACTTTCCTGTCTGTTGTGTATTCCTTGTGACTAACTCTGAGTAATGGCTGTTTTGTAGACAGGCTGTAGATCAAAACTGGAGCAGATCCCATAGGATGCTACTGGAGGGTGCAGAGTGATAAATGACATCTCATCCCATCCAGCACCATTTCTCACTACATAGCTGATGAGTCTCTGTTGCAAAAGACATGTTTCCAGGGTAATCTGTGTGGCACAAGCACCCTGACCTCCCCACGTAGGTTAATGTTTTATAAACATCACACAGAAGTGGTTACAACTTGGTTACTTCTGCCATGAGCATGGGAAGCACAACCTGCCACGATGCTGTCAAAAGATGGGGGAAAGAGGGGATGAGGTACAGGAATACTTTTGGGTCCTTTTCCATGAATCTTCCTCATTTGAGTGTGATTAAGCATTCAGTGGAGCGCGGTGGGATCACAAGGATGGATCCAACACTGTCATCTGGAAGGGCAGCTCAGAGGTTAGAACTTGCCCTCAAGTGAATGTTCAATGGAGAAAAACCTTAAGTGCACAGTGGAAGCACTTCCTTGAGAGCAGCTGTCCCAGATCCCAGCTGTGCTCTCCAGTCACTGGGCATTCAGCTGCCATCACTTTTTCTCCCTGGCAGCATATTTACTTCTCCACGTACAGCCAGCCATCGGAGACATGGGCAGGTCTTTTATCTCTCATCTCCCACCTTCCCCTTTGAGCCTGGTCCCTGTGTCAGCCCTCAGGATGGCACCTCAGACTTGAAATTTAGCCTCACAAACAAGGAACAGAACCCACCTCATGCTGACCCTGGGCTACTGGAAAAAGCAAGGCTTTGCTGCGCGCTTGCGGCTGTCCCCAGGAGTTTTGAAGGACTTCAGCTCTTTTGAGGTCTCAGAATCACAGTGTGACTCAGGTTGGAAGGGATTTCAGTGGATCATCAGGTCCCACCTCGCTACTCCAGCAGGGTCAACCTGGAGCACATGGAACAGGATTGTGTCCAGACGGTTCTGGAATATCTCCACAGAGGGAGGCTCCACACCCTCTCTGGGCAACCTGTTCCATTGCTCAGTCACCTGCACAGCAAAGAAGTCTTTCCTCCTCCAGGTACTTTTTCTTCTGGTAAGAATAGATCAAATACAGACCCCCTACACCTCTTACACCCCTGACTGCAGTTGTGAAACAGGGAAAGCCAGGGTTTTCCTTTGGATAGCTGACAAGGATTAGTTTTTCTCTCCAAGGTAGTGCTGAGGAGTAAAACATGAACACAGCTTCAAATACTTTGAATGTCTTGCAACACAAGAAGATAAATTACCAACACATCCATCACTTAGATTACTCTGACCATCTGTGCTTTATGCACCTTCTGTTAAGGAAAAAAAGTTGATTTTCAGCTATGCATAGACTGTGCTTTTAGTTTATGTATAATGCAAATGAGGGGAGAAGCTAGCTAGAGGCAAAATCAGAGTTTGGATTGGCTGTTTATAGGGGCAACCTTTCCTTAAAATACCTTTTGTTTTTCATCCTGCACATCACAGACATTTAGAGTCCTCATTGACTTCTGAAAACACAGCTCTGGGAGGACAAAGGATGATATATTCTTAACGAGTGCCTAAAGTATAGTAGTTCTAAAGACAATAAATGCAAGGTCGCATTAGGGCAAAACAGTTAATTACCCACTTCATTATTGTCAAGGTTAATACAGCATTTGAGCACAGAAGCTGTTTTTCATCTCCTTTTGGAAACAAGGCGAGACAGCATTTCTTACAGACAGATCCATTATAGCTTATCACCAGAGGACAGGCCCCTGCAGAAGCACCATGAAGGATGTCTGCTGTCACCAGGCTCCGGAGGAGATGCCAAACCTGAGCGGGGAGCAGTGGGAATGACGGGAGAGCTCCAGCTCCGGCGTAACGCGCGTTAATTCACGGGGACTGCGCCCCATTGATTTAATGTGAGATGGCAACAGGAGCAGAAAATTCACTGGCCCTCCTTCATCTCCTGGAACATCGATCCCTCCTAAACTGCACAATGTGCTGGAAAATATCCTTTAATAAACATGGGGGATTGACTGTCACAGATCCCATCTTTCCGCGGCGAACCCTGTGAAAGCTGCGCCTGGGGAAGGGCCCCATCCTGGTTTTCCATTTCCGTGTGCTCGTTTCCATTACCTGATCACAACAGACAGAAACAAAGGCCTCGGAAGTCTTAGCCCTTTGCAAATAATGCTTTGCTTTTAACTGCCTACTTCAGCAACTTTGAAAATTCCTCAAGTTGTTTAGAAAACGATTTAGAAAATTTAGAAAGCAATCTATGTAAATATATGTAGGAATATATAGAGAGATAGAATTCACTCTTTATATTGAAGCACTTCTTTTTCCCCAGTTTCTAAAGCCTTTAAAATTGGGAAAAACTAGTCTATTTGCCGTGACACTATTACCAGGATAACTGTGTTTGTATCACTTTTGATGTAGCCTTTTTCTGGTACATTTTCTCTCAAGGTTTTTGGTTTGCTTTTTAAGGTAGAGCTAGAATTTCCCATTGTTTGTGACTCCTGCCCTTGTATTTCAGTCCCAGGAAGTTTTCCCACTGCTCACTGGTGCAGTGTCCAGCTTGGTGATCTAGTAACCAAGACCACTTCATTCCCAAACCAAGACCCCACATCAGCAGTTTGGTCTTTCCACTGAATTCATTCCTTTAAACCTGGGGACTTCTCTGAGGCCTGGCACTAACATTGGACTCTCAGGTTTGGGAATTTGGGCCATGGTTATGGCAGTTCTCAATCTCTGGCATCTTTCTGCAAATACTGTGCTTCCCAGGAAAGCTGTGGGTGATATCAAGCCCCCAGCACACACTTTCTCTGTAGTAAATGACTTCAGGACAGGTTAACATGGCACAACATATGTTTTATTCTTTATAGCATCTTCTTTGATTTCATTTTTTAATAATTTGTGCTCTGTTCATCTGTACAGAGCAGTTACTCTTATTACTCCTATAGACTGATACCTGCTTTGGGATATTAATTTGGTTTTTAAGCCTAGTTAATGGTTCTGCCTATCAGGGAGGCACCCACTGTATTTCACATTTGTGTATAATCATCTGAAGTTCTATTCAGGTAGCAAAATCCTTGACTATATAGCTTTGTTTCATAGGGTCTTGGTGAAACGCTTCCTAAATTATCTTCTTTTGGTGGGAATGATGCTAGATACTTCCTTGGAAAAGATAAAGTTGGTGTAGGCTGTCTGATTTAGCCCGAGGGCATCTCACCATGATCTGTGTCCTTCCGCATAAGGGAAGTGCACAATTTAAAAACAAGCCAAGGCAAATAGGAATATTGTTCTTCTTATCAGCCATAAATAATTATCACAGTTGATAATAACTGTTAGTAACAAAGCACTGACTACTCAGTAGAAAATGTGCCCCTGGAGTAGGTAAGTTTATCCTTCCTTTGCGCTGGCCCTTTTAATTTTCTTGTGGAGAGGAGCCTGAAGCCAACAGAAATTACAGCCATCACCCTTGCAAGTCAGTGTTTGCCAGTAGTCATCCTTAAAATGCTGGGATAAAAGAAAAGGAGTTTAGTTCTTAATCCCCTTAACTTCATCAGTCAGGATGAGACAGCACTGAGGTCCCAGAGCTATCCAAGACAGCTTCATCAGACTGAGGCTTCTGTGGCAAATGCCTTTTTTTTTTCTTAAATCAGAATTTCCTATAAAACCATTTTACTGTTAGTACTATTTTTAAGTCCTCATAATGAAAAAGGTTGCTCCCTGTAGGACACTCCCACGCATGGACCTGTCTGCAGAAAATCCCCGAGCTGCAGGGATTTGTCATAAATGAATTCCCTAACACATAAACACTCAGCTGCATTCTTCTAAATCTTCCTTCTGAAGGTGTTTGAAAATCCTGCTTCCAGACAGCGTCTGCTTGGAGGAGCAGAGGGAGAACTCCTCTATCACCAAAGAGTCTGCTCTGCTCCCAGGGGCTCCCTCTGGCTCCGAGGCCCTTTTGTGCAAACACAGCGCGGCTGCTGCAGGAAACCTCTCCTTTGTGAAGGCCAGTCCCGTGGAGAGTGTTAAATTGGCACTTTACTCCTCGGCATGCGTTTGCACAGGGGAAGCGGGGTGGCAGTCGGGTATTTCAATCTTGTTTTCAATTATAAGCATTTCATTGTCCAATGTTGCCGGTTTATTATGTGATAATTAAGTATGAATGATCGCACAGTCATCCTGCCAAAGAGGCTGGAGCCGAATGAAACCAATTCCTCTCATCCTGCTGAATGGCTTTGGAGGCGAAAGCAGTGATCTATTTGCTGTCCCTTATTTTTGCTGTCCTATTGTTTCAGTATCACTGGCTTCAAAATAGCAAACTAGGCAAGTAATTACAGACATAAATCAGAGCAGGGATCAGCGTGAGGTCAGGACTGCTTTGCTTTTAGGCTGCCTTTTCTCAGCTGCCTTTTGTGAGTAACAGAGAAGCACATTCCTGTTAATTTTGTGAAACAGTTATTTTAGTAGCGTTGAGATGCTTGTTTTGACAAAGTTTGAGCCCCTTGTGTGCTTTCAGGCAGAGTTTGAGTGGTCTCTCTGTTGGTGTTGCAAACGAGTGCAGGTCCAGTGACCAGGCATCCAATATTCCATGGTTGGTGTCCAATCCACCATAGTCAGTGTGCAACGTAGGCTGCACCTCCTTGGGGTGACCACACTGGCTCTGTTTGAAAACTCAGTAAGTTAAATAAGATCCAGCTGTAGATATTTAGCCCCAGTAAATCAGCAAAGCAAATGTGTTTTCATTAGAGCCGCGCTGATTTATGGCCCTGGCCACTGCTCTGTACATCTTATTCTTGTCGGGTGTTTATAGACGTGAAGTGGTGCTCAGTGGGAGCCAACTGCTGAAAAATGGATTCAGCCACGGGTTACGGTCTTCAGGTGGTACTAAATAAAACCAGCCAGTCTTCCTTGAAGGAGAGCTGTAACCGAGCACTGCTCGCCTCCCATCCTATCAGGAGCATCAGTGTTTTGGACAGAAGGGAGTGGGGATGGGCAGGGGGGCTGTGGAGGACGTCGCAATAGTGGGACACAAACAAGGCATCTGTGATGTCCCAAAGCCGTGGTTGTGCTCAGTGGTTTGCTGGATGCTGTCTATTGTAAGGAGATAGAGTTAAGTATTTTTCCCCTCTTCCCCAAGTGTCTTTTATTCTAAGTTAACTAAGAGTCAGTCCCCAGTGGCAATTCTTCTACTCAGGAACATACTGTTTCTTAAAAAAAGGAAAAAAAAACCAAGAAAATCCAGTGCCTACTAAACTTTGTGCTACTTTCCATTCCAGCAGTTTGGTAAAATAACATGTAGAAGTGAACACTGAATGATTTTCCTTTAGTTTATGCATACCCTCTAAATCTGATTCAGCCCACCAGTTTGGCTTGATGTACACAACTGAATAATAACAAATTAAAAATAAGTAGTGGTTTTAGATGTTTAAATGTCTCTATTGTTGGCTACTGAACACCCACCTCTTAAATGGGGCTTTTTGAGAATGTCTTGGGGTTGCATGCCAAATCCCAGCTTATGATCTACCCTGAATTTAACCTCTCTTTGTTTCTTCCTTTCTGCCCTATTGTAAGTATCTATTGAGATTTTTTTCCTAGCAGTGAGATATGTGACTGCAGAACATGACACATCATTACATGTATTTCTGGGTGATTTGTAGACTTTTTTACTTACCGGTGGTTTTCTTGATCAGCTATTAAACGAAAGTCAGTATTTAATCAAAGCAATTTCTTATTCCCAGACTATTGTTCGAGGAAATAAGCCTCGAAAGGATACTTCAATCAACGGCCTGCTGGAAGAGTTTGACAATATCTCAGTGACAAGGTCCAATTCCCTGCGGAAGGAAAGTCCTCCCACCCACCACCACCAAGGAAACGCAAACCACGTGCCAAGGCACCAGGAGGAAAATGGTTACATCACGTATTCCCAGTACTCCAGTGAGTCAGACACTACAACAGACTATGTCGTGGAAAAATATCGAGACAAGACTGTTTATGGGGAAGAGTTAGAGCGGTACTACAAAGGCAGCTACGCCGCCAAGCAGAACGGGCACATGATGAAGGTGACGTCCCGGGACATCTATTACTCGGAAGTGACACCCCTGCAGTCAGACCTCTCCAGGTTCCTCCCAGATTACCATGCACACCTGGACACCAAGCCCAAACCGCTGGAATACGGCGGCCTAAAGCTGGAGTACCAGCGGATCCCCAGCGGATCCTCCCTGGACTATAGAGATCCCTTTCCTTACACCCCGTCCCGAGCGTCGGTGCAGAGCGAGTGCCCCAAGGAGAGGCTGGAGTACGGTGACAGCGACTGGGGACACGGCCTGGGCAAGGATGACTACGACAAGAGGCCCAAGTCATCCTATGTGGACCCAGCGAGCCCTCAGCCAGCCATGAGGCAGAGGTCCAGGTCGGGCTCCGGTCTGCAGGAGCCAGCCATGCCCTACGGAGCGAGCGCGTTCAAAGCACACCAGCAAGGACATTCCTACAGCTCCTACACCTACCCCCGCCTGTCCGAAACCGCAGCAGGCATCCCCAAGGTAACCTGACATGCCTGGTGACAGGGCTGCCAGGGCAGGGATCAGCCTCTCCAGAAAGGGAGTGCGAAAAATTAGGGGTGTGCAAAAAATTATGGGCAAGGAGCCTTTGCTTGGGCACGTGATGCCAAACGTGGCCAGTGACATCCCTGGGAGCTGCGTTGCCGCTGCTTGGTGGGTGTAGAAACCCCCCTGTCTTTACTCATGTCTGTGAAAATGGATGTCAGGGGCATCCATTTTCAGGATGTCAGGGTTTAAGATAGGTTTAAAAAACAGGTTTGGAGATGCGCATCTTACAGGGATTTCACTTGGAATTCCCAATAACTCCAAGTTCTTTGGCAGGTTTTTTTGTAGCACTGGGGGTTCATACACCTGTTCAGAGCTCTGCAGGAGGTGAGAAGCTGATCTGGTTTGTATATCAGGTGCTTTTGTGTTGGAATTTTTACTGTGCAAGGCTGAGACTTCTGTGATTTAGTATTTATGTTATATTGATGCCATCTGTATATCACAGGGTTTATTAACCCTTCACCACTAGTGAGAATGGTGAAACTGCTGTATTTATAAGCAGCAAAATGAAATCAAAGCAGCTTACCTCACCCAAGACATTTTAGATGTAGTTAAAAAAAACAGGGCTAATGTGCAAAAAAGCATTTCAACCATGTTATCTACAGGCAGCTCCACTGAATACATTTTTGACCTGTTCTGCCACATGAGGAATATTACCCACACAAGCTGTCTTGCCCTACCTTGCAAGAGTTTGCTGAAACTATTTGTTCAGTTAAGAGAATACCGCTTTCCTCACACCTCCAGTCACATAGCCACGATGATGACCTGCTTAAACATCTAATATTCTGCAAGAGGTGTTTTTGCAGTGTGGCTTGCACTGAACATTCCCAAGTTCCCCTAGCAACGGGCACCGAGATGATCGCTCATTTTTCCAAGTCTTGGGTTGCTGTGACTTCCCAAATGTGCTGAGGTAGGGAGCTGTTTAGGTGCATTAAAGCACAGAGCTGGGTTTTGGAGCTTGAGGGGGGGAGTAAAAAAGTTACCAGGTCTCTTTACATGCCTTTCTGAAGCTCAGGGTGTAGTGGGAGGAGTGTGTGTGGTAGTAACTGAGCACCAGTGTGGCCTTCAGTGTGGGTTCTGGAAGTTGTGAGGAAAACCTGGGATGGGTTAGTTGCCATTTTCTTAACTGAAAGCATTAGTTTTGTCAGAGTTTAGAAAAGACAAATCTAATAATTCAGAGACCCCCTTGCACCTGCTTCTGCCAATTTTACAGCATTCAGTAGGGCAGAAGGCAGAGGTATATTTTACAGGACTCAAAGCATTCCAGGCACTTCGAAAAATATCCCATTAAAATGCAGTAACAACTTTTATTAATAATAAAAAAAGAGGTGCCTCCATGCAAGATTCATTGTGAGGTGTTTCTCTCCTCAGAGCATCAAAAACACTCCTACAGCCTTGGTGTATCGAAACTTGATGATTCACTGTTCAATGCAGCAGTTTCAATTCCCAAACCCATACACAGCTCCTGGAAGTGAATAGCAGTTTCTTGCCCTGGATGATTGCTGAAGAATCTTCTTTTCAAGGAGGCATTAGTGAGATAATGGTTCATCAAATGGGCTTACTAAATGACAATCAGATCTCAAATCAGATATTTTACAACTGGGATTGGCTGTAAAGTATAATTAAAAGTGGGGGGGAAAATCAGCAGTGAAAAAGTCTGCAGGCACAAACGTATGGCATCAAAGTGTGTTTTACAAAGGTGTTCATTTTGGCTTGTAAATGTGAAGAGCAGACTTACTTATTTGCAGGTGATAGGTGTCAGATAAATCAAATGTCTGCCCAGTTTCATCAGTGATGCAGTGAGAGGTGTAGGAAGCCGGAGGCTCAGATTTGGTTCCCTCCAGTCCACCACTGTGTTATCCACCTGCTCTCCTGTCCTGTAGATTAACTCCAGTAATACCTGTATGGGGTCACAGGGCCTGCTGTATTACCCTCACCACACAGAGTTTACATCCCACTTTGTTCAGTGGAGTCACCTCAATATTGTCTCACAGTCCTGCTTATTTTTGGCCACTCTGCTCTGCATGTTTCCTTTTTACCCTCCTCTTCATCGCAGACAGCCCTCTTAACTTTTTGCACTGGGCCCTGTTATTTCAAAGCTCCTTTCCCTGTCATTTTCCAGTAGGAGCTCTCCATGACACCCTCTCCTGTCCCTCCTCCAAGGAGCCATGATGTCTGCTGTCCCCAGCTCTCTCTTTCTAACCTGGCTGCTGCTCAGCACCACCATCATCCTGCTGCTTGTTTGCAGGGACTCAGCACCAGGAGGACATCTCCAGCCTGGCAAAGGCAGGGCCAAGCCTTTGCTAACAGAAACCTTTCCCTTTTTTCCTTCTCATTCACACACCAGTGGCTTTACATGAGTGCTGCCTGCCACCTCTGTGCATGGAACAGGGAGTCTTGGAGATTTCCATCAGCAAAGCACCAGAGAGTAACCTTTGCCCTTGTGATCTCCGTGAGATTTACAGACCGTCCCTTCCACACCTTTTACTGAAACCTAATCAATCAGAAATCCATTCTGTGTTACTGAGAGGTGAGTCCATCTCTCCAGGGACTGGGAGGACGTGGGCTCTGGCTGCAGGGCTGTGGCTGCCACCTCTGCCGCAGTCCCACTGCAGAGCGCACAGGGACACCCGCTCGGCTGAAAGCCAAAGGTTCTGAAAGGAAGGAACCCCTTAGGAACAAGCAGGTGTGTAGTACAGAACAGGCATCACTGACTGGGAACTGGAATGAGTTTGAACACAGCGTTACATCCACTTTTTAATGCCAAAAAGCCCCGGCTGCCGCCGTGGCCGCATGCAGGTGCAGGAGGTGCTGCGAGCTGGTGAAGCGACCCAGCCGGCAGCAGCACCGCGGCACCGTGATGGATGTTGTGTCAGAGCCTCAGCTGCTCCTTTGACCTGGTCTTGGGTGAGCACAGGGCTGGTTTCCTCTTTCCTTTGTAGTATTTAAAGAATTTCCTTTCAGTAGGTAACTGCGTTCAGCGGCAGAAATAGAATTATTAGTGGCATATAAAGCATGTTCGATTTTGCTGTGGATGGCGGGCACTGCGTCAGGACACAGCCTGGGAGGAGAGGTTCAGCTGATTTACTCATTACAGCACCTGACTTTCTGTAACATTTCTTGGGATTCAGGAAGTAAATGGGCTTAAGTTGTACTGCAGTGCTAACCTCAAAAAGCTTTCACAAATTCCTAGCAAGCACACCAAACACCTGAATTTTCATTCTAAAATTTCACTGCAGAATATACTTTTGCCAAGGTGTTAAGCCTGGGGCATACTCAGAAATACCAGACATGGGTGAAGCTTCAAATAATTCATTAGCGTGGATTTATCCAGCTTGAATTTCCAGACAGGGCTTTCCCTGTCTCAATAGTTATAAAGAAGATGGTGTATTTACACCCAAAGCCGTAATTTATGTGTCCCTGCATACACAGATATATAGGACAGGGCTAGATTGAGTTCCCCTCCCTCCACCAAACCATCTGAGCACTTTTCTGCGTTAATTAGTTTGGCAGATGTAATGTCCTTCATGAAATTCGTGGTGTCTCTGACTCTCTTCTATTTTATGGCCACCGCTGCCTGGCAGAGTAAGGGAAATTATGGCTGTAATCATGGGGATTTTTGCTTAGGCAAAACCAGCATCCTGGGAGGCGGCTGCGCAACGCTGCTACGTGCTGGCTGGATGCTCCATATGGCTGGAAGCTGTCAGTGTGCGAGTCTTGAATGGAAGCAGACTCCAACTTCATGTTTCCAAGGGGAATCTCCGAGCAGCCCCTCCGGAGAGGCATTCCCCCTTCCCTGCTAAACCTCTGGCAGAATGAGGAGAGGGGCACCCCAGCTCACCCATGAGGCAGAAAAGCACTGATACAATATTGCACTGGAGGCCTTTCTCCCTGCACCGAGGGGACTCCAGCTCCAAACTCCTCCTCTCCGTGCAGAGCCCACAGTGATAAATTGATGCTGCGGCAGATTTTTTTTTTTTTTTTTTTTTTTACTTTTTTTTTTTTTCTTTTTGCAGTCTTAGCATAAAATGGTCAAATGATGTTCCACCGCAGAATTCAATTTCACAGTTCAGTTGGGTCCTTGATTACACTGCCAAATTCAGATTAATGTGCATTTAACTAACATGGATCAGGGACTCCTGGCCGGCAGCCAGCAGTAATAGTAGCAACCGTGAGCCGTGCGGAGTTTGCTGCTCTGTCCATCCCTGTGCACTGCCACTGAAATTGATTGATTAAATGAACTCATTGCCATAATTATTTGTAATTGTGCTACATGATGAGCCTGTGTCAAACCACCCCCCTGCCCCGAGATGCTCCACACATCGAGGAGTCACACATGTTATATTGAAAACGTGGAGATGCTCTTTTCCAGAGCAAAAAATGTAGGGTTTGGGTGGTTTTTGTTTTGGTTTTTTTTGTCTCACATCCTTTGGTTTTTCAGACTATTATGTTTGTGAAATCTTGATTTGCTTTCAGTGTAAGAAGCTTAGAGAAGCTTGGAAAATAAAAAAAAGAAAAATAATAAGGAGGGAATCTACAAATGAACAAGGCCTCCCACTGGGATAATTTCCTTTGCGATTTTCTCTGATTTCAGGTGAAAATTAGCAGTTTTGTGACACTGCAGTAGTCACTGTGTGTCACTGTGGAAAATGATTTAAGAAATGGTGAATTGAATTAGGCTGCTTGTCATACCCATGTGTGCAATCACTCAAACAAGAGCTGGTAGCATGGCAAGGCAGGAGGTGACAGGGATTTCAGGGTATCACTGCCTCCACAAGGAGTGGTTGGGTCATCCCTGGATTGCTGGGGAAAAGCATAAAAAAAGACTAAGAGTTGAGAATCAAAATCCAGGTACTGGTATTTGAAAAGAAAGGCATAAATTGGAATTTGCCAAAGGGCTGCTGGTTGTGAAAGGGATGGATTCTTGGAGGCAATGGTCCAGAGAGCCTGCAGGGCACTGCAGATACAGAGCACATATACTTTTTGGAGCATAGATCCCTTCCAACCTAGGCCATTCTGTGATTAAACAAGGATTATTGTGTCTACAAACAGGTACCTGGATAGAAGAATGGACCTGAGATGCACAAAAGATCTCATGGTCTCCCCTGGCCTCATTTGAGTGCTGATGAGAGCACAACAGCCCAGTGGTGTAAAACTCTTTGTTCAGACACAGGCAAGCAGTGTCCTGTTGAGGAGAACAGGTACAGGTACACATGGGACCATGTTGTGCTGGCATCCACTGAGGGCCTCCAGGAAACTAATTGAGTCAGAAAGCTGTCACTGCTCTGCTTTTGTGTTGCAGGTGGATTATGATCGAGCGCAGCTGGTCGTCAGCCCGCCGCTCTCTGGGTCAGATACCTACCCCCGGGGCCCAGTAAAGCTACCTCAAAGTCAGAGCAAAGTCAGCTATTCAAGCAGCAGCTACCAGTACCCTCTGGTCTACCACAAAGCACCCCACTATCACCAGCCATCTCTCCAGCCCGGCTCTCCCTATATTTCCACCGCCTCCTATCCCAGCTCCCCAAGTATCACGTCAAGTGCTTACCCTCCACCCAGCTGGGGCTCCTCCTCGGACCAGCAGCCCTCCAGGGTGTCCCACGAACAGTTCAGAGCTGCCCTGCAGCTCGTGGTCAGTCCCGGGGACCCCCGGGAGTACTTGGACAACTTCATCAAGATCGGGGAGGGCTCCACGGGGATCGTGTGCATCGCCACCGAGAAGCACACGGGAAAGCAGGTGGCCGTGAAGAAGATGGATCTCAGGAAACAGCAGAGGAGGGAGCTGCTCTTCAATGAGGTGAGTTGTTCTGGGTGGTGTGGTGGGTTTTGCAGGCAGTGGGCTCAACAGGAGTCATGGGCCAAATGGCAGCTTCAAGAGCCAAATTAATAACTTTCTGAAAGAGGTGGTGAGTCCCACAGGTATCTGTGCTGTGTAAATATTGTATAACCAGACCAGTTCTAAATGAGCTACATCTCCTCCTGGCTTCAAACCTGTGATGTTGTCACAGCAGTCAGCTCAGAAATGTATCAGCTGGTCCATGCAGGGTATCAGGTGCACAGACATAGTCCGGTGCCTTTTTCTGTTTCCTGACATAGTTTATCCTTCCAAGATGGAGGATCCAAACTGACCAGACTGTTCAAGAAGCATTTGCACTGTAATCTGGAATACACATGCTTTTTGTTTCCTTCTTCTGCTAAGCCTTTGCTTTCTTGATGGTTACTGAGCTAAGAGCTGACAGTGCTTTTTTTATGGAACCATCTGTGTTACTTCCCACATCTCCTTTCCTGCGTGGTTGCAGCCAGTTCAGAGTCCACAAGTGCTTATGGGAGACTGTTTTCCCCATGTACATTATTTTAAATTTCAGAACACTGGTTTTCATTTGCCATTTTTTCACCCAGTTGTTTGGGGCTGAGAGTGCCTTATGCAACTTGAAGAGTTTTTCCAGTTTTTTACTTCTTATTCCCTTAAAGAAGCTAGTGGGTTGTGTATCCTGCTCCCTTTTCAAGATCATTTGTAAATATGCTGATCAACAGCAAAACCACTGCAGGAGCTCAGGGAAACCTCTTGTGAGAATGAACTTTTTAATTCTATCTTTTGTTTCCTGTATTTTGACTGTAAGTGGATCTTCCCTCAGCACATGACAGACTGGTTTCTTTAAAACCTTTAAAAACTTAAAATTTTTTAATTAAAATATTAGTTTTTAGCAAACTTCACCCAGTTCTTTGCACAGTGCATGACTGTACCGGGTACTTGGGCTTGGCTTTGCCTCTGCTGGAAGGCAGCACTGAATTGGGCTGTGGTGGCTCTAACTGAGCATTTCTTGAGCAGTAACATCTTGAAGCAGGTCCTACATGCTGTGCAGGACCAAGCTGCTTCCCTGACATGCTCCAGTCACTCGTGTCAGCCAAGAACCTCTTTTGAGCAGCGCTGAAATTCCTCTGTCTGTAATGAAGCCTTCCCTGGCTGTTGTTTTCTCTCCTGGTCACTGTTCTGACAGCTCTCAGTCCCCCGTGCTCACAGTCACTGCCTTGGCTGGGCTGCTCTTACTGTGGTCCCAGTTGTACAGTCCCTTGTAGATGTGGGATTTGAGTCATCCCCTGCATTACCAGCATTCTGTGAAAATTCCGTGCAAAGTACCACGGGGTACATGATGAAAACGACTTTGATGTGGTGAACAATTGATCAGGTTAAAAAAAAAAGAATAAATCTCTGTTGTACTGAAGGCAGTTGGCAATAAAAAACCAATTAAATAAACAGTTCTGTTCCTGCAGGCTGAAATAAAACAATTATCTACCGCTCATACTTCGGCAGCTAGAGATTCCTCGTTCCTCCTGGTGTGTTTACGATGACTGATATTTTTATGTAAATACATTGGTTTTGTTTATGTGCTGGCTATAAGGGTTTGGGAGGATGTGGTTCATCCCAGAACCTTCAGCGAGCACCGAGAGAACAGCACGGCGAGAAGGAAGGTCGGAACGAGTGTCAGACAACACTTGTAGCGACTCACAGGTCCCTTCTGTGCCCCACAGGTGGTGATCATGAGGGATTACCACCACGAGAACGTGGTCGACATGTACAACAGTTACCTCGTGGGAGACGAGCTCTGGGTGGTGATGGAGTTCCTGGAGGGCGGCGCTTTGACCGACATCGTCACTCACACCAGGTGGGGTGAGGGACCTGCAGCCTAAAGCCCAACATGTAGCCTGGCTGGGGGGGAGATGCCCTGGCTTTCCCTCATGGATTCCTCTGGACCGTGCCCTCCAGAGCTCACCTGCTGCTGAGGGCAGCTGGGCACCTCCCGGCTCTGTATATGTATTTTTATTTTTATTCTCATTTTATTTTTATTCTTCTTTTTATTTTTATTCTTCTTTTTATTTTTATTCTTCTTTTTATTTTTAATCTTATTCTCGTTTTATTTTTTTATTCTTATTTTTATGTCTATATAACGTGTATATGTTTATACTGTATTTATTTTTATATATATATAAAACATTTTTATATATGGCTGTGTATTTGTAAGTACATACAAAATACATATATAAAAACATAAAAATACGTGCCATATACATTCATGGAAAACATATATACATATATACACGTAAATATATATAAATATATATAAATATAAATAACATAAATATACATAAATATATAACATTAATATATATAAAACATATGTACATATAAATATACATATATGTATATAGCTATCTATGCATGTATATATGTACATATACATGGCTATATATATACACTATGTATTTCTATAGTTATATGTCTGTATCTATATATAGATAGAGATACATAGATGTAGATATATACACTTATACCCATACATAACATGCTTCCTTTACCAGCATAAATAAGCCACTGCAGAGGAGTTCCTGTCAGTACCAGCATTTTTTAAATCAAAGGGAAAGAAATACCTGAGAGGGCTTGCTGGTAGATGGGGATTTGCTGCAATTTAGTTGGTAGTTCATCAGCAACACAACTTTTATCCATTACTTCCTAAAAATAGCCCCCCAAAAAAATGTTCTTTTCCCTGTTTGGTGATCTGCATTGTTGGTTTTGCTGTCATGACCATGTCAGTTCTAAGGGTAGTTTCTCTCCATACTCACAACCCATGTAACCAGGCTGTCAGAAAGGTTATCTGCAAACCAAGCCTAAAACATAAAGGGAAGAGAGTTTTTATATCAGAATATTTGTGCTTGTGGTAGAGCACGTTCCCATATTTCAGTTAATGTCACACCTTTAAAGCAGGTGATCCACCAGCACAAGAGCTGCAGTGTATGGAGCTGCTCTGCCTCTTCTAAGGGGAGACATTAGATTTTACAGCCCTCTTTCCACCTGATCTTTGCTCATCTGCTCCTGATAATGAAGTAGGGAAGAGCGATTTTTATTTAATTCCTTCCTCTTGAATAAAAGAAAAATTTAAAATTTCCACACCAAATCAGTGGGAGAGTATTTAGGGGAGCAAGAAGAAGAGTGAGGAATAATAAATTAGAAAATTTATGAGAGAACATAGTTTAGTGATGCTCTTAGACCCTACCAAGAGCAGAGCTGTAACACAGGTATTTTATTTTTTTATTGCTTCCTTAGCTTGTGTGCTGAAATAAATCACAATATTGCAAGTCATTTGTTAACTACTGCAACCCAAAACATTAAAAGCTCTATCTTAGATATTTCTGACAGATGTTCCCAGGACACCACTTCTTAAGAGCTGTCATCTATTTTTTAACTCAAAACAGTCTTTTCTTAATCTTCTGGGCTTTTTTTACATTGCATGACCTTCCCTCAAAGATTTTGCTACAAATGGCACACAAAGTTAGAGCAGAAATCTCCACAGGAGTTTTTCTACTCATGTAAGAGAGATGCTGGGGACATCCAGCAATGGGGCAGCAGTAGCAGGGTGCACAACCCATCCCAAAATGGGTGTTTTCAACCTTGCATAGAAGTGAGACTTCTTGTTTATTTTTCTGCTGAAATATCCAGAATATTTTTACAGAAGGCATAAAAGTGCTCCCCAAGAGCTACACCCAGGGCTTGATGTTTTGTCTGCACAATTAGGAGTGGTTTTTTTTCTCATATTCATTCCACGCCTGTTTCCATCCCAGTGGTGGTTCACCCTCCCTGGCAAGCACTGAGCTTACTGTAAATAAGGCATTCCCCTTATTTCCCAGAGGGAAACGGGCTCACTGTCACAGGCTGCATCACATGGAGCACTCAGCTTTTTTAGTGCTGCAGGGAGACTTATCCAGACCTCGTTGCAGAGTTTATCCTCACCCTCATCTCATGTTTTTGGTCAGAAATAGGACCAGAGAGTCACCCCACAGAGCCACTGCCCAAAAGATCTGTAGGGGAACTGGTGTCCCTTTGTTCCAGCTCCCCTTTCCCACTGTCTTCCTTAACACTCCGGTTTTCCCACGTTGCTGTTTCAGGATGAACGAGGAGCAGATCGCGACCGTCTGTCTGTCTGTCCTGAGAGCCCTGTCCTACCTGCACAACCAGGGCGTCATCCACCGCGACATCAAGAGCGACTCCATCCTCCTCACCAGCGACGGCAGGGTGAGCACCCAGCCCTTCCCCAGCTCCCAGGGCTTCAGGGTGACACTGCCTGGAAAAAAATGAGCCAGGCCTGTGAAACTGCAGGGTGTGACCTGTGAGTGACTCGTTGGAGAGCTGAATCCCAAAAACACAGGCCTGGCCTGGCCTGGCTGGTGATGGACATCTGTGCTGCAGGCAGCAGTCCCTTGGGGAGGGATTGCAGCCATCAAAAGGCAGTGGCAGAAGGAGCTACATGATGTGGGTGATGGCTCGGTGACAGGAGGTGATGGGAGATCATCTTTTGGGCTGCTCCACTCCTACTGTGATGCCTCTCAAAAACACTTCCTTTTTACTACACTTAGTTATCCCTCAGTTAGCAGCCTCTGTATGTGTGCTCTGTTAGCAGCTGCTGTACCTGTGCTGTTTCTCCAAGCTGGTGAGAAGGCTAACACCTTTCTGTGCTAAAATAATAATGTGCATTACTGCTGGAACCCTCCCCTGATGGTCAGAGTAGCTTTTACATTTGTGAGATGCTTGATAATGCCAGTTCCACACTGCCATGTACTTGGATGGGATGCTGCTGCCAGTTAATTGGTCTTTGAGCAGGGAGAGAGGGGGACAAAATGCTGCACATGACTTGCTCAATAAGCAAAATGAAGTTTGCACACAAAATTACAGGTTGTTACACAGATGTCTAAAGCAAGACTTAGCAGGTTGGACTGAGCCTGTTGGTCTGGAATCAAATCTAGACCTTCCCTTTCAGGTGAAGCTCTTGGCTTCCCAGGCCTGGTCTGACTCCTTAACCAAAGGCTCCCTTGTTTAATTTGATACCCACTTCACCAAGGAAGAGGGCTTTTCTTCCTGCAGCAGTCACAGGCTGCTCCTGTTAATCCTGTCAAGGAAAGAAAATCCCACGTGTGTAGGAGTTCTTCAGCTGGGATTTCAATCCATGTTGCTGAAATAACATCTGATCTGTGCTGGGATCTGCATACAGTGCCTCATTATACTCATTACTCCAGTACTTATTATCTGCATTGCAGATTTCTTCATGGCTGTGTTGTGCAATTACCTTTTTTTAGAAAATCGTTGTCTTTTATGTACTCGAATGAGCAATAGATATGCAAAACCTCTTGTGCTCCTACAAAAGATGATTGGACTCTGCTTCCAAAATACGCATTATTTCTTCCACTCTTCATCCAGTAAACTGAAAAATACATTTAGCATGGAGAACTTGGCTATTATTGTTTTAGAAATACCAACAATCATTTCATAATTCTCTTTAAAATAACACCCACAGCTTTAAAAAAAGTAGTGTCTGCACTGAGTCCAAAAGAAAACAAATCAGTGCTGACAACAAGTCAATGCAGGCATTTATGCAACTTCCCACTCCCATTGTCCAGGGGCTGTTGGGGTTCATTTTGTATTCCCAGGCGCTGAGTATGTGGTGGGATACACCTATGGACCCCGTGCAGCCTATAACTGGGAGTGATGGGAGTTAGGATAATGCCCAGGAAAACCCCTGTGATAGCTTCTAGGCCTTCAAATAACTCCTGGGGGGGGGGGGGAAGAGACTTCAGCCTTAAGGAACAAGCTGTTTCTGGAAGGGGGTGATGCCACCAGCACTCAGACCAGCTTGTTTTGGTTGGGGGTTGGAGGAGTTTTCACCTTGGCATTGTACAGTGACATGGAGGGGGAGGTGATAATTTTCCATAATTTCCTTTGTTAAAAAAAACTGGCATAAAAGTATGAGTAGGCACATGATGCAGCAAGAGCTGCTCTCCGGAGTGCTTGTGTATGCCATTATTTCTATTTCAGGTCACTGCCACAGCTACTCAAGGACAGTACTAATTCCTGAGTTCCCAAGCAAAGGGAGCAGGTCCCATTAACTCTTTTTTGGAAGAGTCTTGTGCCTTTCCCCACCATTCCGAAATCAGCTCTGTCACTACATAAAGATGACATTTTCTTTAGTGACAGTCCATGGTGTGGGGTCCTGGTCTTAAAAAAACCATTGGCAGGGGTTTTGCTTTCTGTGGGTGTTGGGTCATGCTCTCGGTGGTAAAAGGGAATGAGGTGAATGCCACTTGCTTCACCTGTGTTCTGGCAAACTCACAGGTCATGTTCCTGGGTGCACACCCCAGGAGGGGTGTGCATCACTTGGAATGTGTTTATTACTGAGTATCAACATGCATACATAACTGCAGACATGGGGTTTATATATATGCAATAATAGATTCATTATAAGACTGTTACTTCAGAATTTTTTGCTTTCCTTCTGTTTTTAACCATTATAAGCCATTTATCACCTCTGCATCTTTTGCTGGTGGAGAGGCAATGAGGTGTGACAGATGACGTTAGTAATGAACACCACTGCCGCTCTCCTACGTCTTTCCCTTGCCTTCATTCTAATGAATTTAAAGTTCCCCAGGCTGTGTTCCTGTCTCCAGACACACTTGCAAAACTGTGCTGCTGCCCTGTCCCAGACAGACGCTGCAGCTCCATCCCTGTACCTCCCGCTGCAGCCAGAGGTGTGTGTTTCAGAGGCACGTGTGTCTCACAGGAATGCGCCTTGTTACTCAAGAGGGGCTTTTCCTTTTCCTTTTCAGATAAAATTGTCCGACTTCGGGTTCTGTGCCCAAGTGTCCAAGGAGGTTCCCAGGAGGAAGTCGCTAGTTGGGACACCGTACTGGATGGCTCCGGAGGTGATATCCCGCCTGCCCTACGGCACCGAGGTGAGTGCAGGGGGCACGGCAGGGACCCAGAGCTGCTGTTTGCCCTCTGGGGGGTGCCTTGGTCGACCCCACGGAGCTCAGGGAGCACCGTGCAGTTCAAAGGCATTTACATAGATATGCTAAATAGCAGCAATTACGTTTGCCCCAGAGTGCTACATCGCGGCTCCTTTTAAAGTGTTTCTCCGAGATGAAGTCGTTAAATAACAACTCCATTTAGCACACTTAGTGTAATGCCTTTAGTATTTACGCTTAGGGTGCTGTAGGAAAGGAAACTGGCTTTATTTTCACATTGGGAAAGACCCTTTGATGCTCTTTAATATAAAAGCCTGGAGCTGCAGTCACAGGTGTCCACACCTGCATGTGCCAAACCTGCAGCCAGGTTATGCAGCTGTACTGCACAGCCAGGTAACACCAGTATCTGCACTCTGCTTTCATCCAGCTGAAGCCTGAGATTCCCTTGCTCTGGAGGAGTGCCAGCAGAGGCACAGGTCCCACAGGGTCCCAAACACGTGAGCCAGCTGGATGGGTAGGATTGCCACCCTCTGTGGTAGCACTGGTGTCCCCATCGGCTCGTTCCTTGCAGTCATTGCTCTCATTAGCTGAGAGACAGGGGTAGAGAAAGCGCGTCTGTGGGAGCTATTTTAAGCCCTGCCAAATTGTTCTGAAAAAGACAGTCCACACATTTTTATTAGAACCCTTCAGAGGAGACCAGCAAGGTCTGCAGTGCCATATCCCATCCATTGGGAAGCTCTGAGTCACAGCACTCCTGCACTGCCAGCCTGGGAAGAGCAATCCCCTCTCCCGCGCTCAGCCGTGACAGTGACTCACGGCTCCCCAGCAGGAGACACGGCTGCCTTTGCTCCTCTGCGTGGGGAGAGGAGCTTCTGCCTGATAGTGCTGATAGTAACAGCTGCAGAGAGCGACCCTGCAAGGCAGATAGAGCCAAAAATACAGATACACACATATTATATATTTATATACATATATATACACACACACATAAATGTAGAGATACAGAAATACACATGCACAGAGAAGGGGAAATGAGCTGAGACAGGAGATGCAGCAGGAACTGTTTTGGCACAGCCCGAGGGTGAGAGCACCCCACAGGCACTGACGTGCTCCCAGGACAGGTGCCATTATGGAAGACATTCCAGGGGTAATAACATCAGGTATTATTAGCCCATTAATAGCACTGGAAGGATTATAAAGTGGCTGAACTTATGGCTACATTAGGTTTCCCCACCAGAAGGGAAAAAGAAAAAGGATTTGGGCTAAAGGATAGTGTTGGGAAAAGAGAAAAGCAGCATGAACTGGCCCTGGCTGTATTTGGGCTGGCGAATGACAGGAATTACAGTCATTAGAGAAATGGAATTCTGGAACAGATCTGCAGCAAGCCAGGACCAAAATAAAAAAAAAGTAGTGTTATTTGGGGTTTTTTTTTATCTGGAGCTGAATCATTTTCCAGAGGGATTATATAATGTGTTACCTCTGCTGGCTGGAAGCAGCCCTGGGTGTAGTTAAGTGCTTGTGTTTGCCTTGGGGTCTTGAATGGAGTTCCTGTTGTTTTTGAGCTTCAGGGGACACAGAGTAACTGATTTCACAGCAGCCGAGTTGTGCTCTGCTCTCTCCCTGGCTGCAGCACTGCAGAGCCAGCCTGGGGTGGGCAGTCAGTGGCTGCAACCAGTGCAGCTGGAATGCAGGGCAGGAGGGTGCAGCCTCTCCAGTGCACAGGGCTTCCACTGGACAGCACCTAAACCAGCTGCAGACCCGGGTTTTTAAGTCACTGCTAATCCATGTCATCCATCACTTACTGCTCAAAAGGCAAGAGCATTCTCAGCTGGGTAAAGATTTATGGTGATGGCTCACCAGACTGCTGGCTTAGACTGGCCACAGACAGCGGCGTGAGCCATCTCCAAGCTTTGCATGAGCCCCAGTGCTGAGCCTGTTGGCCCCCCTGCACTACCAGCAGTGTTCATGATCAGCCTGTGTGTTCCAGGTGGATATCTGGTCCCTGGGCATCATGGTGATAGAGATGATCGATGGGGAACCTCCCTACTTCAACGAGCCGCCGCTGCAGGCCATGCGCCGGATCCGGGACAACCTCCCGCCCCGGGTGAAGGACATGCACAAGGTCAGACTTCCCATTAGGTGATGAAGGTCTTGAGCAGTGACATGTTTAATAACACTATAGGCACACATTTGAGTGCCCAGCTGATAACTTCTGAGGTCCCACCTGGAGCAGTGGGTCCTACACAGGACTTGTGCGGGGAGGATGTGAGACCAAAGCCATCAGCCATAGCCTTGTTTGTGCCCAGCCCTGGCTTGGCTTTTGCAGCAAGTGATGGCAAAGGGAGCTGGGCAGAGCCTCATGTTCCCTGTGCTTCCCAAGCTGCCCCAGGACCTGAGCAAGTCAGCACATCAGGACTGCTGTGGGTGGGTTTGCACGTCCACATCCAGTGCCAAACCCTGTGTGCATCTCCCATTTTGGGTGTGCTTCAGGCCTGAGCCCTCAGCCCACATTAATGCTTTTCTCACCCCCCACATGCAGAGCTATGCAGGGGCTGCTGTTCTGCACCCCACTGATACCCAAATGGTTTCAGCATGAGCAGCGTGTAGAAGACACAGTCCTTCAGCTCAGTACAGCTGTTACCATAGGCAGAATCACTGTGTCCCTTGTCTTCCCAAGAAAAGCAGTGTGCACACAGCCAGAAAGGGATGTTTTTGTCCACCCCTAACACCAGTGTGGTGTTGCAGGTCTCCTCAGTGCTCCGGGGCTTCTTGGACTCGATGCTGGTGCGGGAGCCCTCGCAGAGAGCCACGGCACAGGAACTGCTGAGGCACCCCTTCCTCAAACTGGCTGGGCCCCCTTCTTGCATTGTGCCCCTCATGAGGCAACACAGGCATCGCTGAAGCCGGCAGCTTTTTGGGAAAAGGTCAGTGCAGAGTCTGGATAACGGCCGTGTGGGAATGCCAGCAGTTGTGTGGGAACTACAGGCAGGGGAGGAGTAAAACCTTGTGAAGGAAAACCAGCCCTGCCTAAATAATGCAGTGTATAAAAAAACCAAGGAAGTGCTCTCTGTGCTCCCTGTGTGTGAGGGGCAGGGGAGTGATCCTGGTCCCAGCTGGGAGGCCACGCTCCACCACGGACCATCGCTCCCCAGCGCTGCTGTGTTCCCAGCCATCCAGGGAGAAGGCACCAAAGGCACAGGTTGGAAAAGTAACGAGGAGAGCACAGCCAGAGCGAAACACCGGAATTTCACTGCAGGCTACGGCACTTCTGTTTCAGAAGAACACTTTTCTGACAAAACAAAGCACTTTTTATCTCGGTCATAGCAGCGCAATGTATTTTGCAACGAGTTTGTAATTTTCTGTACAGTCCGTTTTGATAACTTGCAGTACTTTGTCACGTAACTGTTGTGTTAGTTGAAGTAATAAGTGTTACCTTAGCGAGAATTTGAGAAGATTAAAGTTTCCTACTTTTTTAACCCTTTTGAAAACAGGAAAAAGAAAAAAAAAAAAGCCCACAACCACCTTTAGGAAGTTGTAAGGTTTTGCAGATTTCCCATGGGGTGAGGAGAGCGCTTATCCCACCCTCTCGGCAGCCTGAAGAGCCAAGGATAAGTGATGTTTGTGGGCGCTCTGGCAGCCTGGCTGTGACGCAGTGGCAGAGCTGCTGCTGAATGTGAGTGGTCACCTGGGTCTCCCTCCCCTTTCCCCAGGGTGGGAGCCAACACATCCAGCCTGCCTTTGCTCCAGGGTCAGCCCAGGTCACAGCCAGCCCTTTTTTTATGCCACCACTGGGCCAGTTTTGCCACCACAAAAGCCTCTGTTGTTTCTGTCGAGCTCTGGCAGCGGGAAGGGATCACCCAGCGGGATCCCCAGAGCTCCAGCAGACCTGTGGGATGTGCTGCCAGATGTTTGCCAGAGAGGAGAAGTCGTGCTGCTGTCCAGACCTTTCTGAATGTTGATGCAACAGTTGACTACTACGGTACAATTTTGTGTTATTTGTTGGATGACTTTGCATGTTAACTGTAGGCCTAAATAGATTTGCCTTTAAAATTTTTAGAAGTGCTTCATAATTATTTCAATGATAAATGATTTTTATTTATTAATGATTAGTTCTTTTTAATTATGTATGATACAAAAGCCATGTTTTTCAAGTTTGGTTGTTTTTTTTTCTTACTGACCTCATTTTACGGTATCTTTAAGGAACCACAAAGCCAACTTTGTGAAAACGCAGTTTCTTTCTTATGATGGAGTTTCATAGTTGATAAATTAATTGTTATTTATTGTAGTAAATTATAACTAAACATCTAAACCTGGCAGGAGCTGTTGCTTAAAGATCTTCCTCTGGAGAAAAGAGTTGCCAATAATAAAGAAGCTCCTTTAGTTCTGCCCTTAAAAACTTAAAAGAATATTTGAAGGGAGAGAAGCAATTTAAAAAAAAAAAAAAAAAAAAAAAGGGAGATAAATATGAACTGGAACATTGAATAGATGTTCTCACATCTGTGTGTCTTACTCCCCCCGCTCTGCTTTCTCTTCTTAACCCTGTTTGCACATTTTAAGAGGGCACTACAGAAAATGTGTTTGGCTCCCGCCGCCCCGCCGCAAACACGCTCCCGGTGCCCACCCGGCCGAGAGCAGCACCCACAGCCTTCCAGGGGGTCTGTTTTGTAGTCTTGACAACTCAGGAAAACCGGCTGCACCAGTCCAGGCAATGGCATACAGGCACAACTGTAGTACTAGCCACAAAAGTTAAACTTTTTTAACCATCTTTAAATAAAAAAAAAATTTAAAAAAAGGGGTTGGTGGGGGGTTTTTTTCTTCAATATTCAGCACATTTTAGGCTGTGCAAGTGAAGAATTTTCTGCAACTTTCTTATCATTAGATACTTTAAAACAGTGTTCATCAAGTTTACTGAAAGTTTTGTCGATTTCAAAGGTTTTTTTTTTGTGAACACCAGCTACTGGTGAGACAAATGCACATGCAAGTTAAATAAATTAATTAATAAACAAGTTTCAGTGTGGTTTTTTCCCCTGTGCCTTTTTGCTGTTTTATAAATTTGACTCAGTCCCACAATACTGGGCCAAGCAAATAAGAAAAAAAGAATTTTCCTTCACCCAAAATTAAGGGGGGAAAAAAAAAAAGACTTACCCAAGAACATCAGGCTTAAATTTAGAAGAATAGTAGACAAATAGGCATTTCAAACCAAGATGCTGTGATTTCACCATTCTGAGAGGCTCCCCCCAAACATACCCATGTACACACACACGCTTACGTTAGAAAAATAAACAATTCTCCTCTAAACATAGAAAAACCCACATGTTTCAACACGAGTTGGCAATGCCAGCACTTGAATAAAACACCCAGACTGTGGTCAGTCAGACGGTACAGAGCATTTTGAGAAGTGACGAGCACACCCACACACCTCTGCAAGATGAAGTTCTCCAGAAGGACTTGTCCCTCTTGGAACATTTCCACCTTGCTTTCCCTGCCTCTTAAATAATCCCTTTTTTTTGGGGCCTTACACATCCTTAATTTTTGGCTTACAACCATTCAGCTCTCACGCCTACTGACAACATTCCTCCCAGTTTCCCCAGCAGCACCAGTCAGCTGATGAAGCTACAATGTTATTTGCCACCTCCAAGTCTTATAAGTGAGGTTTTTATATTACTCTTGATTACTTTCGGTTGCTGACATCAGTAAATATTTCAAGATACATTAGCCATCACCTAAAAAAAACCCAAAACACCCCAAACAAACAAACAAGAAATCTTAACTTCGGCTGTTTCGCCCTCAGCACTTCAAATAAAGCCAGAGCTGGGCAAAAAGCAGGGAATAACCACGGTCTGTTACCTTGGGCTGCACAGTTGACTGAAGCTGATGCCGAGCTCCACGTATGTCCGGGTACTCCAGGGAGTTTATTCCCACCTGGCACTAAGGAATGATGGCTTTTTCTGAGGTCACAGTTCTAAAAGCATTCACAAATCCCCATCATTTCAGTAGCAGAGGCAACATTTGCTGGCTGTGTAAGTCCCCTCCTTAGCAATACATCAATAATTTATAATTAAAGTTCTAATCATAAGTACTTGGTAAGTCATTAGCAGCTGCTTTAGTAAGTGCCTAATTATTACAGGTCCTTAAAGAGCTCAGTAGGGTGATAAGTTTCTTATATTTATCCACCATGAACTGGTGTGTTCATAAACATCTATATAAAGCAAAGCATTCAATTTGCAGCTAGCCCATAATAAGCCATCAATGAATGAAAGATAAATATAAAATTAAATCACAATAAAGTGCTGCCATCCTTAAGATGCTGCTGTAGCTTGAATGGGCAGGAGGGAAGCTGGACAGCTGTTTTAACCTTATAAATAATTTTTTCATAAATAGGCTTGAAAAGCCTTAAGCAATGGAAAATTCAGATCAAATTCAGTAAATGTTAACAAAAGGATGGAAAAGATTAAAATATTCAAAGGGGTTTCACCCAACATCCTAAATAACTTTCTTTATACAACATACATCAGTCTGGGACACAAACTGCCAGTGAGCTGAAATTATTGTTTCTATTTCCTTTCTTCCCCCCAAAAGAGAGGGAAAAACATTTCAATCCAACAAAAAAATTATTTGCTATCAATTCAGAAAACAAACAAAACTAATTACTGTATTCATGCAACTAATAGCTTACAGACACACTCCACCTGAAAGCAATGCCAGGAGCTTCCTAAGGGGAAACCTCCATCATCTGACATGAAAAGCAACAAAAGTTCTTGATGTTTGTAGGCAGAGGGTCACAGGAGCTGCACCAGCTTTTTGGGGGGTCAGCCCCACTTCAGAGCACTGGCCAGGGCTCAAGCAGCAGGATCAGGCAAGGACAGCTTCCTGTGAGCTGCCCTGCTGTGACCACCCCAACAGGGTCACTGCAGAGTGAATTAAAATCAGTTTGCAGAGTCGACCATAAATTAGCATTTTTTCCACCTTAACCACATGTTGAGGTGTTTGAGAGCATCTCCCAGTTACACCAGGCGGGTCTCGCTCACCTTCTGCAGGGGGAGAAGCAACGACGTGACACACAAGGGCTAAAGGCTAAAACCCACCAGCAGCTTCAGCTGAGCAAGGCACAAACTCCCAAACCACTCTGGGGATATTATCCCCAGCCAGCAGCTCCATCCCTCAGCCACTGCCTCTCCTACAGTGACACTTGGCAGCTCAGCCGAGCCCCAGGTTTCGCTGCCTTCAAACACGGGGCCATCCCAATATCCCGCTCCTGCAGCCACCCGGCCACAGTGTGCTGTTCGGGAGACAAACGACCATGGAGGGGCTCCTCTGGCATCTGCAGTTCAGCTGTTTGCTTCCTTTTTTTAAATCCCATTATTCTTTTGGATGTCAAATACAGGAGCAGATGTGCCAGGCTGATGGGAGCTGGCTGGGAGAGCCTTTCTGGCTGGAGGGCAGACAGGGGTGAGGCAGGACAAAGCTGATAACTGTGGCTCCTCTCTGTTGAGGATGAACCTTTAATCCTTTTATTCACCCTCCTGCTACCTCTGGCTTTTCCTAACTGCCTCTAAAACAACCTTTTTTTAATAATCAGCTCATTGTAGGCAGTGGCACTTGGTCAGCTAAAGCCTGCCCAGAACACTTTCACTGGAGTGTTGAAAGAAAAGGGCAAAGCCACAAGCACCAATAGTGCAATAATTTTGCTTCTTAAATCCAAATGAGAAAAAAAAAGCCAAGCATAATATATAGGAATGAGACCAGGAGTAAGACAAGACTAAAGGAAGGCTCGTGCTGCATCCACCTTCAACAAAAAAACCTGTAAATTTTGGAGGAGGCTACAGCATTAAAAGCCAGTGAAGTTTCTCCTCTTCCATTTCACAGCATTGAAATTACTATTTTTCTTTGATTATTATTTGGGTTTAAGCAGAAAGAGGACAGTCTGTCTGAGTCACTGCTTGGATCAAACCAGCACTTTCTTGGATCAACAAGAAAGTATTTTGCATACCCTAAGTTAACTAAAGGCCTGGACTAACTCCTGCTGAGGGAAGTCAAAGGCTTCACTGGAAACTGGACAGTACCAGATTGAAACACCATTGCCCACAAAACATGTAAGAAAAGCAACCAAGAGATTACAGTAATATTAAAAATAACCAACAAATCACAGAATACTGAACCACCACCGTATCTTCACCAAACCATCTGCTCCAAAACTCCTGCTAGAATAAATCCTACATTTAACATCCACTCAGCAAGAGGTATTTTTGCACCAATTCCATGAGGTATCATGGAGTTAGGACAAAGCATTACATCACTTCAAAAGAAGAAGGCAAATCAAGTTATTATGTATGTACATGTTTTAATTAATTTTAAAAATTGTCTACATTTAAGGATAGATTTCGAGGACTCCCTTATATTTTTTTCTGTTACATTAGATTATACCTGAATAATCTGCATAGTAACTTGAACATTACTCTTTTCTTCTTTTTTTTTTTTTGTTTTGTTTTGTTGTGAAAATATCAGTTGCAGGTAGCAATGTAACATCTCAACAACAATCACAATACGTGCAGGATGTCCAGCCAGAAGCATTTCTCAGTTGACTTGCAGTAGCACGGCACTTTATAATTTGTGTATCAATACTTTTTTTTTTTAAACTTTTTTTTTTTTAAAGTTGAGTTCAGATGTGGCTCAAGAAGCAAAAACAAACTTTCTTCACTCGATCTCAAGTGTGGGGTCAGCTCCACAGCTGACTGTGATCTGCTCCACTGGAGTTACTCCAATTAATATCAGCTCCAGGTTCTGACCTTTAATTTTTTTTTTTCAAAACACACCTGTATTTGCCTCCATGCTGTCCTTAACATGGGTGCAAACTTAGGAATGTGGTTTGAGTCCCTTCATTAAAGGGCCTGAATGAAGGGACTCTGTCCCTCAGCCCTGCTCCCTGCATGGACAGGAGCAGAGAGGGCTCAACACTTCCCAGAGCAGCGCAGGGGAGAGGTTAAAAAAAAAAAAAAAAAAAGAACAAAAAAAAGCTAATTTTGCTCCCAATGTTAAACTTTGACATGTGAAGCATTTCTGTTTCCAGATGATCAGCCCAGCTGCTTAAGAAGGTATTCAAACCACCTACTGCCACAGACACCTCACATCAGACACCGAGTCCTCTTACAGACTCTGCCCTGACTGAGTGAAGGCCCGGCCCTGACCTGCGTGTCCCCATGAAATGCTCACCATGAGGTGCTGTGAATACCATCTCTTGCCCCCCCATAACCTTTCCTCACCCACAGGAAAAAAAGTGCTTTTGCTTTTTCTACCTGATGAATACTCGGGTTGCTCGATCCTGCTCCCTATCCCATGTGCTTGTACTGAGATCTGTCCCGAGGAATCTGCACTTGGCTGGCTGTCAGCTTGAGGTGGATGTGGTAAATGCCAAGGGTGATCACGATCACCAAGCCCAGGATCAGGCCCAGAATCAGAGGCAGGGTTTCTTCCAACTGCTCCCTCTGGTCCACTGGGCACTTGTGTTCTGCAGGGAAAGGGAAAAAAGGAAAAGAGCCATGAATGAGACCCTGCAAATCCGAACTGCTGCAGTGGCCAACTGATCTCCTCGGAGTCACAGCTCCATGAGAGAGCCCCTGCACAGCAAAACCAGCTGCAGCAGCAAGGAGAGACAGTGACAGAACCATCACTGGAGCCCCAGGGAGAAAATCAATTGCTTTGGAGGAAAGTGAAATCACAGTCAACACAGGGAGGGAGGCAGAGGTAACATCTATCAAACCAGCCACACAGTGTAAAAAAAAGCACTTTTATGCCCATAAGCTCCTGTTCAGACCTCTCTGCCACACATCAATGGCCTTGCTGGGAATGGGACAGCAATAGTATGTGTCTCCTGACTGTGGCTGAAGATCTGCTTTGCTTATTTAATTATAGAGTCTATAAATATGATATCATGAGGCCTCAACGTCACTCAGATTTTAATTGTGCATCAGACTTGCCCTGCACATCATTCAGAGATTTCCCCCCCCATCTGCAAGGTGGCAGAGGTTTAAGAGCATCGCTCTCCCCTTTCCATGTGCTCCCCACAGGGAGTTCACCAGCCTGGCAGAACAATGTGTGTCTGTGGTCAGACAGCATCCTGGCACCCCGTGTTGTTCACAGAAACAACACCAGCCCCCCAGTGTTCTTCCCTCTGCTGATGAGTCTCTGCCATGGTCTGATAAACCTCTAGAAAATATTAATAACCACAGCTACAAGGCGAAAACACTTTTCTGTTGTGCTTGTAAAGGCCACCAAGGTCAGGAAACACATTACACTGGCAATCCCAGTTCAGTTCCCTTACACTTCCAGAGTCTGCTGCAGGCCTGACTGACTGTACTTTTTTCCCCACAGGATTGCTGCTTCTCCATGCTGATGGACAGGCAGAGCCCACACTGCTGAGGTGGGGCTGCCAGGACAGAAAGAACAAAAATTCTAACTCTGGGGGAAAAAAAAGGTTATGTTCTCTGGCCCCTGGATAATCATCTTCATAGTATTAGGAATGTGCTGAAAACAATGAAAACTTTAGGGAAAAAAAAATGGAAAAACAAAAAGGCTGAGTGTTAGATGAGCAAATACAAAGGGCACCACGAATTCCTGCCCTCACTAAAGACTGTCCAGATGGGTTCCCCAGGCAGCTCACTGCAGGACACCGAGATCTGCAATAACCAGGAAGAGCAAATGCTCTGCAAATCTAATGCCATGTGTTAAAGAGCAGGAAAAACCCAGAGACACCTCCCCCAGGCCCAGGCAGGAGGTGACAGCAGGGACCTGTCTCCAGCAGTGCCAGCACCTCCAGGAGCTCCGGTGCGTCCTGGAGCGGAGCCTCCTCCCAGCACCGGGCTCACAGCGGTGCCACCAGGAAACGTTTCAAGCTGTAAATGGAGTGAAACAAAAAAAAAGCAAAAGTGAAATGTAGTCTAACAAAAAAAATGTCCTTTTCGGTTCCAATTGCTCACAGTTTCACCAGAGGAGTGATTAATCACCAGGACTGTGGTACAGGCGATTCAGCAGTTGCTGCAATGCAGGGGTTTTGTTTGTTTGTAGTAAGGAGAATGGGGGGGGGGGGGGAATCCTGATTATTATTATTTAGCTCCCAAAGTTGGGTTTCTAGTGCTTTATGAAAGTCTTCCCAGTTTAGGACGCTAAGGCCTGACCAAACTCACAGAGACACACCAGCAGGCTGAGCTGACTGCAGGAAAAGCCACACACGGGGCAGAGCTGTGGGGCCAGGGGTGCTCCAACCCCACAGCCCCGCTGCCCACGTGTGGATACAAAGCAACACCATGGGAAAAATCCATGCTAGAGGAGCTCCTGTGTACCCACCTACAGACAACCTAACAGGCCAGGGTGTGCTGAGGTGCTAATTAGCAGGAGTTCACAGCAGCTGGACTCTGATTTTTGCTTTGAAAGTGGTTTAGCTTAAACCCTACAGAAAATGGAAAGCAGCCTGCTGTAAACCCAACTGAGGGCATTCCACTCAGCTCAAACACACCAGGTTTGCCCATGCACTTTCTCTACACGAGGGTGATGCTGCATTTGCAGGAGAATGGGGTGAATGTGAGGGTCTGCAGCCAGTGAAGAAGGCAAAGCACCACTGCTGTGATGCAGAGAATGGACCCAACTGCAAAGCACTTGCTCGTAACATTTGAATTCCCCCAGCTTTTGCCAAAGCAAACTGGCTGCAGAGCACAAAATATGCCAGAGGATGTGGCCAGAGCTCTGGTGTCCCCAGGAAGCCACGGCTGTATTTAAGTGTCTGAGTCACAACTCAAAAAGGTGTCAACTCTTGCAAGCAGCCAAGGAAGATAGTTCTTCATCCTGACACTTTTTTAAGAGGATTAAAAAAAAAAAAAAGGAAAGAAAAAGCAAAGCAAAGCTGGCAGTCTCCAGCAGCTCACCCCCAAACATGCTGCTCCACAGCTGGACCCGCTGCACCACCCCAGGCAGAGCAGGCAGCCTTGCACACCAGCTGCCTCCTGCCTTCCCAGCACCTTCTCCTCCCCACACACATCCATCTTCTCCTTTTGGAGCAGACCACCAGGCATCCCTTTTGGGCTCTTTGGAGACTGTGGGGAGAACGGGAATGGGGCTGGGGGCCACCCAGCACAGAGGTACTGGCAAGTGCTCAGCACAAACACACCAGCAGCAGGACTCAGGCTCTCCAGGTGCTGACTGCTAGGAGGATGAATTTTGTATTTTAACATGAGTATAATGTTAAAACGCGTCATTTTACAACAAACAAAAACATTTTCACGTTTGTAACAACGTACTTCAACATTTATACAGCATTTTTCACCCCATAGGCACTGAGGTGCACAACACTGCGGGGAGACAGGCAGAAGGTATCATTCCTGGTCAAGGAAAAGGCAAAGAGGGAGCAGGAGGGGAGAAGGGTTTGCATGAAGTTCGTGGCAGACACAGATTCAGACATTCAACCCCACCAAGCACAGTGTGGGCAGGTACCAAGCACAGTGTGGGCAGGTGGGCTGGTTATGCACGACAAATGAAACACCACTGCATTGGGAACTGCTATCTATTTTTAAATCAATGATCCTGCAGGAGAACGGCCCTTTCTGGTAAATTTTCACCCATATTTTGCTCCAGGTCAGAGGGATCTCAAAATTTCCCAAACCGATGGGATCTACCCTCAGTCCAGGAAAGCAAAACGGTCCCTGGCAAATTTAATTCCCTTAAAAGTTGGGGTAAGGCTGCAGTTCTGCCGCATCCCAAACACAGCAGGGCTGCCCCTTTTTCCCCCAAGAGGTGCCACCCCGCAGTCCCTGGTCCCTGCCCCACGGAGCACGGGCTGCAGACGGATACAAAGGAGGCGTTTAGGTACGTTGCTCATTGTTCTCTTGTGCTGCAGCACCAGGCTCACACACTGCCGCCGTTTCTATGGTGAGTGCTCGTCCAATTTCTGTACTAGGGCTACGAAACCACCTCACGGGCCCATTTTCTTGTTTCAGATCCTTCTGCAGAGCAAACAGCGGCAACAAACACACGGCGCCTTCCCGGCAGCCGCAAATGCCAGCCTGAGGATTGGCACGGGGATTTGTCCAAAGGGATGGACAAAACGGGCCAGTTATGTATGGGCATGACAAGATGGATTTTTGAGGTGGGTGTTTGTAAATAATTAGATTAAAAAAAAAAAGAAAAAAATAGAAAGATCAGGTGCTTTTTTAAATGTGGCTGCACACCTTGGTGCCAAGGACCCTCGGGAAAATGTGGCCCTCAACTGGGGTGGCTCAGAGGGAGTTGAGACCTCCCAGGATCCCAGTCTCTAATTCTCAGCCTTTGTATCCCTTTGTATTTTCCACCATAATGCATTACATTTGCACGTACAGATATAAAAATCAAAAGAGCTGGCAATTTCTCTGGGGTTCTTTCGTCAGTTTAAATGTTCTCCTCGCACCCTCTTGATCCAGCTCATCTTTTTTACTCATCTTTAAAGCTGAAAATATATACACATTTTCCCCATTAAAAAAATAAATTACCAAGCTCTGAATGAAAAAAAAATGTTCTGCTGCTTCTGTATTGAAAAACATAAAATAAATATATATATATTTGGATTTGTGAAGGTTGGAAGTGGTGTCTTTAAAAAAAAAGAAAAATGATACTTTAGCACATGAGTTTAAGCATTCAAAAAAATAAAAGCAATCCAATCAGTACCTACAAGATTTTTAATCTATCCCTGGCAGAACAGTGTCAGGACTACTGAAAAAAAACCTTTCCCCCAGTCCTTTGTGGTGAAAGGGCCCTGACCCTCCTGCGTCTCGGTGATTCTTCTGCTCTAGTGGGTCTCTTTCCCTATTCTAAAATATTTTAAAGTGTTCTGTAGCTTGTTCATAATTAATAGGAATTTTACCTAATGGGAAATTAATGAACCAAAAAGGAGAAGGCTAATTACTGTAATTTAAGATTGGCAGTGGTTCTCAGACCCCACAAAGGATCGTGTTTTGCCATGCGTGTGCCGCGGACAAGCTCGTCGGCGCGGCTGGTGGGGACTGTGTGAAGCTTCACTGATAAATGACCTCTCAGGCACTTCTGACCACCCTCTCCAGGTGCTCTCTGCTATTTAACTTCCAGTGGAATTCGACAAAAATAAAGGTAATTGAATAAGGGGAGCAGCAACAACAAAAAAAACAAAGCCTGACAAAGAGAGAAGCTGCGCTTTCCTCCGGAGGAGGAATTGCCCACACAGGTTTAAAGATTGCTAAACCAACCAGGGTCTCTTTGTGTCCTGGAGAAAAAGAAAAAAAAAAACTACAACAAAGGGAAAAAAAAGAGAAAGCAACAAATTTACTGCCTGACAGGAAAGAGCATATCATGAAAATGGCAGGTAGATTCCTTTGGCAATGAGCCCTGAGTTCTGTTGTTTTAGCTGGGAGCTCTCAGACTTCTCTAGTTTGGTATCACAGAGACACAGCAGCTCAAACAGAGTCCAAACCTGCATATTTTAAATATGCTTTTCTCAGCCCTCCAGCGCCTGCCCACATGTAAAACCTACTCCATACTACACTGGCCCTGCCATGAGTAATCCAGCCACGCAGAGCTCTGCCCGAGCCAGCACACGTAACAGCACGGATTTACTCCATCGGTGAGAGGAGGCGAGTCATGAGTGCCAGTGCTCGGCTCTGCAGTCACTGCTGGGTTTTTATTGTGTGCTAATGTATTTCCCACATGCAAAATAATGAAGACACGTTTTTAATGCTGGGCTTGAAAATAACACCACCATTTCCTAGCTTGTTATTAAAAGATTTGGCTATTACATATTTTATTTGCATCTTGTTACACTGACGGACTTAACTAATTTGATAAGGTAGTGCTATAAAATGGGGACTAGTCTCACCTAATTCAGGTAAGCATGTTTGCATTCCCTCATTCAACCTGATGGAAAAGCCAAGGGGGAGTCAGGGAGCAGGACCACCATGGGTTCCTCAGGATAAAGGCAGGCAAAACTGCAGGAATTCTGCCCCATGGCAGTATTGCTGCTGGCTCCAGTACAACCCTTTGATATAAACAGCACGCCTTAACTTACATTTTCTTTTATCCACCATTACCATTAGAGAAACCCAAGAAGAGCAATGACATCCCTTGTGTTTGGCACATGAGGCGCCTCACTGAAGTCCCTGCTACGCTTCCTTCACCCTCACAATGACCATAAATCAAACTGAAGCCAGCAACATGCATCCCAAGTATCTCCTGCCATCACAGCCCCAGGTTTTCCCTCAGTGTGCAGCAGCCCTAAAAAACCCCTGGAGCTGTGCTGAAGCAACTTCTGTGCTGCAGGGGAGACACCTAAGCCTTGCAGGACTCCCCAGGGACCGGCTTGCTGGCAACCTGGCTCTACAAGTCCTCACAGAAGCCAACGTACATGCAATGACAGGTCATGATTTAGCAGCTAGGCTGAATTTGTAAAGGTTTTTGGAGGGCCACAGAGGCAGGGAATGGGTTGGAGGGACTGCAGGGAGCACTGATAAGGGAGCTGGAGTGAGAGGATGGTGCTCTGATAAAGGTGGGACACAAATTCCTTCAGCACATCGCAACATCCCCAAAGGCCACGGTGGCATCAGCATCTTGGGGACACAGGACTTGCCTTCACCTTACCTTCACTGAAGACAAAATCCGCGGGGATGTCGAAGGGCTGGAGCCGCACTTCCGACAGCAGGAGCTGCACCGACTTCTGGTGGTCACTGGAGATGAGGGAGATGGTCTGCTGGGCCTGGCACTCGTAGGACTTCCCAGCGGGGGTGACCAGGGCCGAGAGCCGGTGCGAGCTGGCCGTGTGCTTCCCGGCTGGCCAAGGGACACAAACAGAGGTCAGGTCCCATCTCCGGGGGCCCGAGGTGACTTTAGTGACAAAGGCAATGGACTGCACACGCGGGAGCGCAGCCGGTGCGCAATGCGGCGCCCGCGCGCTCTGCTGCTCCCACAGCACCGCCACCCGCGCTCCTGTCGCAGGACCTGGGGCCCGTGGAGCTGGAGGAATGGTTTCTATTGACACACGTCCAAGTTTTAGCCTGGGACTGTGCTTGTACTCCCCACATTTGGGAAGCGGCAATTCCTACTCAAGCGGCACTTGAGCTCGGAATTCAGGTGGGAAGGAGCGATGCAATTTGGGGACCACGCTACAAAGCAAAACAGGCCATAATGCCTTTCCTGAAACTACAACATGATCATCTCACCCAAGCGTTAAGTTACAATAAAATATTTTCCCGTCAAGCTCGTTTCACAAACGAAGGCCGAATGTGGCTCAGCAAGGTGGAATGAGGGATGCCTTCCACCTCCCGCTCTTCTGCAGCCCTTTGTTCCCCTCCAGCAGCACAGAAAAGCAATCAGTGTTTCACACTGGCAGAAGCTGATGAGGCATGGCCACCACCGTGTTTTGGGGACTCAAACAGTAGAAACACCAGTGGGAAAACAGCCCCATATCTACTGTATCTTACAGCACAAACTCTTAGCCCGCTATTCACTGGAGTTTGAAAATCCTGAGGAAGAATGATTTGCAGATGACAGTATTTCAGTTTTTGATACAAGACAACTAATTTCTGAGCAGAAATGAAATAAAAACAAAATGAAAGCCAAAAGAACGGAAAACCAGCGAGAAAAGAGGAGGCTGCTGGGTGCAGAGGTGTGTAGGAGTATTATACTGATGTCAATCTCATAGTTATCCTGGGAAAGCGCTGCCTTCCCACCTATTCAACCACCATCAGAAGTGAGGAAATAATTAACCTTAAAAGCCATCTCCCAGAGGAGAGGAGACAAGCTTTTTCAGCCCAGGTGGCCCCCTGCCCACCCCCTCGGGCCCTGGGTCCCGCCGGAGAGCCTGTGGCAGCGCAGCACACGGGCAGAGCTGGGCTCTCCTCCCACGGCAACCGCGGTCACTAAACACAATAAAAAAGGGGAGGGGGGACACAAAAAAAAAATAGTTCGCCGTTTAAACCCGGCAGTTAGTCCCGGCTCTGTCGGGCGGGTATAGGTCTTCCCCGTTAAGCTGTGCTTAGGCGAGTAGCCCGCGGGGTGCCCGCCAGACCCCCGGGATCCGCCTTAAACCCCGTCCCCCGGGCGCTTACGGCTCACGGCGTCCTTGAAGTAAGTGCGCTCGGAGGTGTCGTAGGTGAACTGGATCCGGCTGAGCCTCCAGAACGCCTCCGGCCCCCGGGACGTGTTGTGCCCCTCCTGCCGAGACAGGGCTGGTCAGGACCCCGCAACGCCGGCGCGCCCCCTCCCCAGCTCCCGGGCGTGCGGGGGAGCCCGTACCTTCAGGAAGAAGAGTTTGAGGGTGTACGCTTGCTCCAGCCAGGAGAGCTCCAGCTCCGACTCGTTAGTGCCACACTTGCCCTTCATCTCGGCGCCCCGTGACAGCGGGATATCGGCTTGCTCCGTAATCAGCTGGAAACGGGGAGCGGGGGCTCAGGGGGGCGGCCCCGGGGCTCCTCCGGGAACCCACGGCCCCCCCACTGCCCCGGCTGCAAATCCTCGGAGGGGATACAGGACTTTCCCAAAGTACCGGCGGACGTGTGTGTGTGTCCCGTGCCATCCCCGGTCCTGCCGGAGCCCCGGGAGCCCCCCGGGCCGCCCCGCC
This sequence comes from Pseudopipra pipra, assembly GCF_036250125.1. Taxonomy (NCBI): domain Eukaryota; kingdom Metazoa; phylum Chordata; class Aves; order Passeriformes; family Pipridae; genus Pseudopipra; species Pseudopipra pipra. The sequence goes on along the minus strand of NC_087551.1, from coordinate 4,953,399 downwards.
GCCCCCGGCCCCCACTCACATCCACGTAGTTGCTGGCCCACACGTCGTAGGGGACGATGAACTTGGCGGCGAATTCGGCCATGAGACACGTCGTCCGGTTTTCCCGCACCACGAAGATGTCCTTCTCGGGGTTAGGGGAGAGCCCGGAGAGGTTTTCAACTTCTTGCTCGGCTGCCAGGCGAGCCGCGGCGTCTGCGGGCACAGAGGGGCTGAGCCCGGCAGCGATGGGCCCCTCGCCCCAAGCCTCTGCAGGCTCACCTGAGCACCCCCGGCACCCCCGAACCCGATGGAGTAAGCTCCTCTATCGCGACGGGGCGCCCCTGTCGCGACAGAGCAGGTAGCGGAGATGGGGCAGCAGATGGGCGGTGATGTGGGACCGGTGCTCGAACAGCGCCGGGTCTGTCTCAGCGCCAGAGGCTGCCCCATCGCGACAGGGCTCCCTGTCGCGACTCGCCGCCGCGGTACTCACGCAAGAGGAGAAGCAGCCCCGGGAGGCGCCCCCCGGCCATCCTCCCTGCTCGGTCCCGGCGTGGCCGCGGCTGCTGCAGCTGCTCCTCCCAAAGGGTCCGCTCCGGAGAAAAGAAAAAAAACAATTAAAAATAAAAAGGAGGAAGGGAAAAAAAAAAAAAAAGGTGCACACACCTCCTTTCTCAGGAGCCGCACAGGCTGCAAAAGCACTCTGCTGCGGAGTGGCGGGGAGGAGGGACGGGGAAAGTGTGTGGGTGTGCGGGGAGGAGGAGGAGGAGGAGGGGAGATGCCGGCGGAGCTGATGGAGGCGCCCACGCCGAGGGACGGGGCGTACGCACGGCCGGGCGGGGAGGAGGGATTCCCACCCTCCGGCGGTGGGGACCCCGCGGAGGGGCTGCCGGGGATCCCCGCGGGGACCTGGGGCCGCCCCGGCGTGCGGCTGGAGCGGAGCGGGGCTGACCCCCAGCGCACCCCGCTCCCCCGGGCAGGGCCGGCGGTGGGAGCGGGGCCGGGTCCCTCCCGCCCCGGGGCCCTGCCGCCGGTCCCCGCCGGAGAGGCCGGCGGGGCAGGGGGGATGGAGGAGGGGATATCTAGTCCAGCCGGCTGCTCACGGAGCGTCACTAATTTCGGTGAAGCCGAACAGCTGCTTCGCGTGTTAATTTAGAAGGAAACGTGCAGCTATTTTTGTGTGGCAAGGTCAGGAGCAATCCCGCAGCCTTTTGTGAGCGGCCACCGACACACCTGAGCTCTAAGATGTCGCGACGAACCGTAACACCTACTGTAACATAAAACATACCATCCCGTAGGTCCCGACAGCCCCGAGAAAGGTGCATTAGAACAAAAATCAAGACCGGCGGGGTGTCTTGGGGAAGCAGGGAGGACGTGACACCCGGTGTGCGCCTCAGATGGGGGGACAGTGCCAGCTGTGCCGGGGCTCACAGGGGTTTGTCCCTGCCCGGCGCTGAGGGGAGAAGGGGCTGTGAGGTGGGGTGATAAGAGCTCACCCCCTCCCCGAGCAGGGAGGGCTGCCCGCCCCCCGCCCCGGGTGTGTGGTGCTGTTGGGGCCCCGCAATTGCTCGTCAAACGGCGCCTGCCTTCCCTCCCTCCGAGCCCGGGGGCAGGGGCTGGGCCGGACCCCCGGGCTCTCGGCAGAGAGGTCTGCGGGGGCAGAAGGCGCGTTGCCAGCCCGGGTGAGCTGCTGGTCTCCCCCGGGGGTGCGAGGCGGTGGCTGGAGGCCGCTCCGGGGCTTCCCCGCTCTCCCTTTCGCCTGGTGATGCGAGGATGAAATATTTTTTTTAACTCCCCGTCTCTCATCAAGAGCTTTTTCTGGAGCTTTAACGGGCTGCCACCCTCGCCCCGGGACCAGGAGTACATCCGATTACTTACAATTTACAGCGACACCGGTCCCAGGAGCAGCAAACCCTACGCCAGGGATGTTTTTTTTTTTTAGGTTAAAAGCCAAAGGGACAGCAGCTATTCGGAGCCTGTGGCGGATTCACCAATTCCCATTTCTAGTTCAGGAAAAGGCGTCTGAAGGAAACGGTCCAGGGTTTTGAGAAGCAAGGGACTGCAAGGTGAGTTTTGATTGTGGGCAGCTGCCCTTTCTCTGCCAGGGCACACACCTGCAGATAGGGGCTTTCTTGCTGGGAAATAGCTCTTCAAAAGCAGGTACTGAAGGAACATATTGATTTTTGTAACTGTAACGTTGAAATTCCTTTTCTGTTTGCTGTACGTATTAAATATATTCTGACCATTTCCTCTCTCTCCTGTTTCATGATAAAGAGTCAATCCTGCCCCCCTGCCCCAACAGAGTCAGACCTGTGTTGGTTGTAAAACAGGATTAACCTACAGATAATAAGTTCAAGGGATTGTATAAAGGAAAAAATATAATCTTATATACGAGTCTCTTTGACTGTAACAAACTATATTTCTGTGGCAATTGTAGTGCCTGGCTTCCTCAGTTCCTCCACTGATGAGCCCAGTATTTAACTACCTTCTATTTCCTCCTCTAGTCCCCTATTTAATTTCCAGACTTATTGAGGTTTCTAGGTAGCTTCTAAGCCTCCAAATGCACGATTCTGAGCAGCTGCCCCTGCAACCAGCCTGTGTAGGAGGGTACCGCAGGGAGCAGCTGGGAGAGAGCAGCTGTGCTGGAGGCACAGGCAAGCCTGACCCACGGCACGGCACCGCGGCTCTCCCAGCACCCGCCAGCTGCACGGCACAACAAAAAACCCTTCAGCTCCGGGGACAATCGCCACTTCCAGCCTGCAGAGACTTGTTTATTCTGTTCTCTGCGGCAAAATAGGGAAAGGCCTAAGATTTCCTAAAACCAAGTAAGCCCCAAAACATGGTCAGAGCAGAAAGGTCTCACCTGAGGGAGCCAGTGCACCATTACCTGCCCTGAAATGTTGTGACCGGGGCCAACTACGGTCACAGACTGGATCACATGGAACTAGACCCCCAACCTGCCCTTTCACAACCAGTCTCCACAGCTGGGGGTGTCTCTGAAGGTTGAATCCCCCTTGCTACCTACCCCCCAACTATCAGGCAGCAATAACTCTTACCGGCCTCCTCGGGAGGAGCACACAGCACGGTGACAGCGGGGCTGCAGCCCTGGAACAACTGCTGGCACATCCAGCAGGAGCAGGGTTTTCTGGCCGACTGGCTCCTCTGGGATGTCTCTGCCACTTGCAGCCGGTTTCACAGGCAGCCCGTGGGCAACAGCATGCGGAGTCTACAAGGAAATCAGCCCCCGAGGGGTATTTTGGGTCTTTAGTGACGCAGTCTAACTGCACTCAGGTGGTGCAGGTGTTAAACGGACCCCCACCTGGAAATAGTTAAGTTAATGACCAACCCCCAAATTACTGGAGGTGAAAGAATAGCGGGCTGCCTGTGAGGCCAGGGTGTCATGACCCTCCCCATCACAGCTGAGCTGAATTTATCTCAAGAGATTCAGAGAGGGAGAATCTGCCACTTCCCTCGATGAAATTTCACTGAAGTGGAATCCATCACCCCGGCAGGGAATGACATTTTAAACTGCTTTAACTCGGTATCAATGTTCAAATTGATTAGCCTATTTCATCTCAATGGAAATTCTCACCTCATTACATTAGCGGCCAAACTTCAAATAATTTTTGAATCAAATACTACTTAAACAGTATTTCAAAATACTTAGCTGACAAAATTCATCACTTAATTTCAAATTACTGCCTGCATTTTAGGCTAAATTGTCAACGGATAAAATAGGCATCAGTGCTGGGAGCTGAGGTTTCCTGCTCTGCAGTTTCATAGAAGCCCATTTTCTCTCTGACTTGACAAATGCCTGGCTCCTGGCTGAGCAGTGAGCACAGACTCAAACGGGGGCTGTGGACAGTATTTTCTAGCCTTCCAAAACCCGTGTTTCCCCCTAATGGATAGGACACTTGCCAGGGAAGAAAGACAGGCAGGTTTGTTTTTTTTCAGAGAGGGATGTGAGCCGAACCCAAGCCCTTCATTTCTAGCTATTTCTTTAACAGGTAGGGCAGTGTTTTCCTGCCAGGCTGTAAGTGAGCCTAAGATGCTTCACCATCCAAGTTCCCTCTATATCTGCTCTGTTATTTGCTTCTCTTTACTGGCTAGAAACCACTGTCATAGGCAATGGTATAAAATTCCAGCTCTCGGCACTGTCTCCACCAGCTGTGTTTTAGAAGACATTTTTAATTAAAAGAAAAACCATAATAAAAAAATTGCCTTGTTTGAGATGCCAGATCCTGAAAACACTGCTGCTCCCAGCTCCATCCAGCACTTGAGACCGGCTTATGGAGCAGGGAGAGCTGCTCCCAGCACACAGCTTGTCTTTTAAAACATTATAAGGAGCAGGAGACACCTCTGTAGGTTGTGGCATCAGAGTGGGAATTCTGAATACACATCACAAGTTTGCTTAAACCCTGCTTTAAACACCTCAAGACTCACTGACCTCTGCCTCAGCTGCATTCTCAAAGCTGTGCTGCTACACTGGACTCAGGCTGCTGCATCTCCAGGCAGTGCTGCTACACTGTACTGGGGTAGACCTCTAGTGCTGCCAGGACCAATGCTGCACAATGCTTCTAGCACTTAAATAAAATTAAAAAAAAAAAAAAAAAGACTCCTTTGACTAAATAAGCTGTGATAGAAATATATTTACACTATGCACATTTTTACAGGAAATACAACTTGCTAAAAATTTGCAGTTAATAATACCACCGCCCTGCAATTCACTGCAGTCAAAACTAAAGGATTTGAATTTTTAAGTTTTTTATTAGAGAAGTTGAAAGTTTCATCTCAGGACTGACAATAACATAATTATCTCTTTTCATTTATTTTGTTTATAGGAATATGTAGAATTTGTTTGTACAAGCATATACAACAAAGTAATTGGTGCTTAGTACATTGAAATCAGGAATCTGATTTGTTCTAAACTACCAGTTTTCCATGCAGTCATCTTTGAGTTGGCAGCATGGACAAATTCCAAGCAGAATGCTTACATGCATTGTTTTGCAATATAACTACAGCAAGCTCTGGAAACATGCAAATTAACACATTAGCAAATTGGTTTTTATATCTAATGGACATAAAAAGGTTATTCCTGATATGAAATTCTGAAAATCTGCATAAATACTTCTGTGTAAAATTAAATTAGTTATGTACTTTTCTTTTACTACAAGTATCAAGAATGCCCACGTAATTAATATACACACATATATATAGAGACCTTGTAATGCTAAAAGTCTTTGTAATTAATCAAACAATATTCTGTGCCATACATTTACTCAGTATTTACCAGCTAGTAGCATGACTGTGGTCATATAGTAGGCATTACAGTCTTAGTAGCATTTGTATCACATGCAAACATACTCTTAGCATTTCTGTTTACTAATTTTTATCACGTGGCAACATGTATGTGATTTTCTACAATGTTGTAATTCCCAAGTGTATAAATACTTTTTACATTTTCACAGTTACAAACTTTTTGCCAAAAGCCATTTAAACAATCTTTTAAGTTACAATGAACTGTAATATCTGGGATCTACAGCAACAGGATCAAAATGCAATTTCTATACAAGCAATGTAGGATGTAAACTTTTCTTAAAGTGCCTAAAATGTAATTCCTTAGAGCACTGATCAGTTTTGGCACAAATACACTGTATTTCCCTCAGGTTATTCATTGCAGTAACTTTTACAGGATATGGGCTCCTCTCAGACATTATGACAGAGTTGATATGGCACTTGTGAATGACATCATTAGGCTGCAGAAATATCCTGTCAAGTTACTGCTGCAGCTGATGAATTTGGCCGATGACTTTGTACATATTGTACTTCTGAATACACGCAGTTACCTTTCAATTGCCTGCTGCCTGGAAAATACCTCGGAATATAATTTATAATCACCCAAACTCAGCTCCTTCCTATCCTGATTATTAGGGTGACTGGGCATAAGATCCAGTTCAGTGGGCTCGATGACATGAGGTGCTGAGCATCTGGCGAGTTGTTGCTTGTCGGGATCTGGCAGCAGGGGGGTTTCTACACAAGGTATCGAGAACAGAAATGGTAAATAACATAACTCGACTACAGTTTTTTTGTTGCCATTTGAGATGATGTTAAAAGTATCTGTTGTGTTTCGAGGCTCTGATTGTGTAATTCTGGTGCAGGCAAGCTGCCTGTTGAGGACACAGGAAGGAACACAGGGACGGGGTTTAAAAAACCGTCTTCATCTTCGGGTTGGGGTTTTTCTGAACAAAGGAGATTCTTACAGAAATCCAACAAAGGAAATTCAGTGCCCAGTGTTAAAAAAAGGAAATAATGCAAACCTTAAGACTTGGTGGTCCGTAGCTACACTTTACATATTAAAAACAAAAAACCAAAACAAACCCCTTTTAAAAACAAAACAAAAGAAACAAAACAAAAAAAAAGGAAAAAGCCCACTTTTCAACCTCGGCAACGTTATTTTGAATTTTGCTCTCATTTTAAAAGGATGCTGTGTTCTCCAACTTCAATTTGCTTGTTGAGGCTTCAGACCACTGTTGCTGGCCTGCGATCCATCTCTGCTTCCAGCTTCACCATCTGCTGCATCTCCTTTGCCTGCAATCCAAAATAACCGCATGAAGCGTCGCATTAGACCTTTTGTTCAGAATGAAGCACACGTTCTACATGACAGTGTCTGAGTGAAATACAGGCAAAACACACTGAGATATATATATATATATAATAACATTATTTTTACACCCCTCAGCCTCCCCCGTGTCATTCTCTTTTCAAAATCAGGTGTAATCCTTATATCTACAAATTCACGGGGAATATTTTTGATCCTATTCCAGGACTCATGGGTTGACTTTCTACAGCGTGTGGTAAAATGCAGAAGCCCCAGCATTGGGGAACAATGCCAGGCAGATGCCAATTTGACTGTTTCTCCTGACAGGACATGTCTTTGGGAATGTATTCTTTACTGCTGTTCTATGAGTATTCTGATGTGTTAATTTCTGAAATTCTTAGAGACTTCATCTATGATCTGGACTTATTTCTTTCATAAAGGCAAGGAATGACTAAAATCCATCGGTGTAACATATTCCTTGCAGTAGGCAAGATTTTTTTGAACAGTAATTTTTTAAGTATTAATTTTTTTAAAAATAATTTCCATCTGGCCTGGAGATCCTTAAGATTACAGAGGGGGTGTTTTTCACCTCAGGATTAGACTACTGCTATATGCTTCATGGGATTACACACACTGAATCCACCTGAAACTGTATCCAAATGCATTATGCAAAATACAGCAATGAATATATGCCAGATCTGGCTATAAACTCTGTGTGCCTGAGGCTTTGCAGGCAGAATTAAAGTACTGTGTATAAATGGTAACTGGCCTGGGAATCCCCTCTTAGAGGGCGTTTTTTTAATTCCTTTCCCTCTCTCTCTCAGACACACACAGAGGCACAATTTCTCCTCCTGTTACAGTGTTTTGTTTGAAACTCTGGAGTTTAAAGGAACTGGGAGTCAGCATCTTCATTTTCCCTGAGGCCTCTGAATCTGGGAAGTTACTTAAATCCATAACTCCAAGGACCCTGAATAAATTGACCCAGAGAGCAATCTAATCCACCTATCTTTACAATCAAACTCCTGAGCATTAGGACAAGTTTAGGAAGAGACAACCCAAGCTAATATTTTCTTTGGTGTAACTGCTCCGCATCTGTCATGCAGGGAATAATGGTTAAGGGACTTGACTTACATAAACTCTGTTCCAAAAAAAGTTGTAAATGTTGCTTAGACAGGCAACTTTGCTACACAAGCTCCTACTTAAGGGCTCATCTATTCTGTATGTGCAAACACATATTTGCATGTGTGAAAATGGGCAGATGCAGGTCTAAAGTAATGAGATGCACCACTATTCCTTTTGCAAGGTAAATGTGGATTTATGCAGATGTGACATACCTGCCTTCTTGAAAAATCTAGCCCTGTCCTTTCTTAATCATCATCATCATCATCATCATCTTAGGGAAAAAAGTAATTATGATAATAGCAAAGCAACTGTCATAAATATGATTAAAAATTAATCAACGCTCTCCATTTAAATGACTTAAAAGTTTGAAAGTAATGAAGAAATAATTTTAACATGAAAATATGGAAACATAACAAATAAATCAATATGGACAACCTCTTCTGAAATGTTGGCTGGATTTTGCCTGTGTGTGAAATGAAACTCCAGATGAAACGAAACCTTGTGGTTGTTTCTCAGTGACTCACACATTTCACGTTTTAGGCTTGTGACTTAACTACTGGCACACAGCATCCTATAAATATATTCTGCCAATGTATTGTGTACAGAATTGTTGCAGAGAGAACCTGGCTTCAAAGAACACATTAGCATATAGCACAGGACCAGGGTGCCTGGTTTTGCCAGTCTGAGCCTGGTTCAGACAGTGCATTCTGACCCGAACACTCGGGCACAACACTGGAAGATGAGCCTTCTGGAAGGCAGCACTGAACCCATAGTGAGCCCAGGAAGTGAGGAACAGCCAGTGGACTCCACTTTAAAGAATAAAAATAATTTTTTCCTAGCCTAATGAATGCTTTTGTTCATCATTATGTGTCTACAAATAGATGTTGCTGAAGTGGGTGCTGTCAGTGGTGCAAGATGTTATCAGTTCAAGAGAGTAATTCAGAGGAGGCAGTACTGTAACCATGGGATGTTCAAGCCCAGTGCAGCTCTTTCTCTTGGTAAGACAGGGGTTAACAGAGATTTCTTGTGAGTAAGGATTACTTAGGGAGCCACAGCAGCACAGCCACATCACAACTGGAATTGCCAAACCTTGTAACATGTTGGAATTTGAAGTGAATTTTAAAGTGCTGGAAGCCTCTCTTCCTTAGGCACTAGGAAGCTATTTCTAGCCATCTATTTTATATTTTGCTATTCTTAGTGTGGAATTACTTATTTTTATTACTATGCTAATATATGTGGGTACCCTTTGTCTGACTATCAGCATTAGCAGGTAATCATACATATGTTAACACTAAAATAGTTTTCTTAGATCAACAGACACTCTCACACAGTTCAGAACTCTAAGCAGATCTTTCAGTAACAGCAGCTAATGTACAAGTTAATCTCTGAATATTTCCTCTGCACATCCCTGTTCATATGCATCTGAATTTGAGATGCTAAAGCACAAAATACTGTTAATATTGTGTCAGGCTCAAATATCTGTGTGCAAACAAGATTAACACTGTGTCCACTATGTCAATGGCACTTCCCAATGGTTGCATTTACAAGGAGGGCTCCAATGATAATGATTTAATTTAGAAGGAAAGCACACTGAAATAATAGTTTGCTTATTATACGTCCATCCTACCTTGTGTTTGAGAGACTGCATGACAGGATTTCAAAAGCTGTTTGTACAAAAATAATAATGTCAAAATTGAGTAATACAACAAGAAGCAAATTAAATGAATGAAAACTGAAGTGAGATTGAGAAATTAATGCAAGAAAAACATACACAAAACAAAACAAATTTAAATTCACAACAGTTTATATTGAAGGCTGTTTCCACCCATAATTCTATTTTTCTACATTGTATATTTGTATGAAAATTTTCTTGCCTTGTTTTGATCAGGGGAAAAAAAAAAAGCTTTGAAATGATCATTAAACAAATACCACCTTTATCTGGATCCAACTAGCTTTCACACATCAATGTGTATCACAATGAACCAGAACCAGCTGGGGTTTTGCACTGATGCACTTTTGGGGGCTAAAAGGAAACGGTTAAAACAGCATGTGCAAAAATATATATGGTGATGGATCAAATCAGAGTGAGTTAAAAAGCCGTTGAGGACTCCCCCTGTGGCAGAGGCCACCACATGCCCACACAGAAGTGATAACCAGCCTGTGGATGAGTTTACTCCATTTAATCACTGATGATTTAAGCTGACTCTGTCCCTGCCCCGAAATGGCGTATGAGCAAGCCCATGTAGGCTGGACCATCACTCAGCAGCAGAAGCTGTAACCCCAGGTGAGGGAAGTATCTAACTGCTCAAAGAGGTGACTCCTTTAATGATTCACACCTATTCCCACCTGCCTCCCTCCCTTATACACAACGTGGTTATCACATTATGGTTAAAGGCACAACTAGAATCATTCTCTCTTGTCCTTATGCTTTTAAAAAATGTATCCAAAGCTCTCTGAAGCCAATGGAAAGAAACAACTGATTACACCCACGTCTGGATCAAGCCCACCATTTTTTTATCAACTGTCATGCTCTCTACAGTGATGCTACAGATCTGCTGTATCCCAATGTCCTCCCCCAGGCCCTGGCTCCCCTGGGTCCTGCCTTTTGATATTGCCCAGGAGCAGACTGACTGACAGATCCATTCACGCTGGATGTTTCAGATGGCCTCTACAGAATGTTCCTGTGAGGGAACAGAACGTGTGGTTGTCGTTCTGAAGGGAGGTGGGGTGATCAGAAGACAGAGCCCTGGTGGCTGGGGCTTGCTAGCAGTAGCCACCTGAGATCCTACATGCTGTGACCCCCCCAGAAGTTACCCAGGCTGCAGCTTTTGGGGCTGTAGGACTCTCTCCTGGCAGTGGAAATACTTGATTTGCATGTACTCTTCCCTTGCAAGATGGCTTTAATTCATGTTATGTTTTCCAGAGAGTTCAAGTTCTGAACATTTAATAAACAAAGTAGTAAGTACATAACCCTTGAAAGTAACGGGTATTAAATGCTCCCCCTTCTCTCTCACCTCACTGAACTGCTGGGTATATTCCCCTTGCAGTTTACATTTGTAAGTGCAGTACTGCAAGTCCATGCACTTATTACAGCTCTTCTGGCTCAACCTTTCAGCAAGGGAACTGCTCAGAACATAGTGTTGCTTCCACCAGAAATAAGATTAGGATTTTCCTTTCCTTGCCAAGTAGTTTTTCAATTAAAAAAAAAAAAAGGGGGAGCTTATAAACTAGCAGAAAATAATATGGTATTTTAATTAGGAAAGGGTGTACTAGTATAGATAAAACTCCCCATGCTACTATACATCTCTAGAATTCAGTCCAAACTCACTGTCTCTTAAGAGTTCAGAGATGCTCTGTGCACGTTTCACCTCGAATTTTCCAGTCAGCACTAGAAACGTTAAGTTCCAAAATGAAGGAAACTGATTTGCTTGAGGTACTTTTTTGGGAGTAATTACAATGGATATGCCGGGTCTTGTACGACTGTCACGTCTCGCTAACGAGCATCAATGTGGCTGAACAGCTGCAAGGACAGACTCTGGCTGAGCAGTTCAGCTGCCACGTGCTTATCTGAAACAAATCTGGTGCTGTATCAATATTTACATCACCTCACCTCTTCACTTGGACTCCCCAAGCAGGTGAGTGACCGTGAACAAGGTCATTGTCCCCATTTTGGTAAAGACTTACATTTAGGAGCATTCTTACTCAGCCTGACTCTGGTTACTGTTTTCACTACCTTGCTTTTCTTTTAAGCCTTTAAAAGAAGATACCTGCTCATTCTGCTTCTCCAAGACTTCCAAATGCTCAAGTTGAACTTTTTTCAACTGATCCATTTCCTTTGACTGCTTCATTGCCAGCTGTAATCGAGAGAAAATAATTGGGTGGGGAATGTAACACGTTATTAACAAGTAAAATAAAAACTTACTTGAAACATACACACATACATACTGTCACCCCCCATTTAGATGGCACAAAACATCACAGGAGGCCTATTATATCACCCAAGCTTAAGAAAAGCTATTAATACATTAATAGAGATATATTACACATATTGCATATAATACATAGAATTAGCAAACACAAGAATGAATAGTAATTCTGTTAATTTGAAATAAATTCATCCTACATAGATGTTAGGTCTTCCATGCTACACACTATGTGGAACAAAGCAAAGACAAAATCTACTAGAGCTGGATTCCCAACACAGAGAAGTGAAAAAGAATATCCAGAAATAGTGCCCAGTGACTTGGTCAAGGTTATAGTTACCCTTTTTCTCTCTTCCAGGAACTTTTTTGTGTTGCTGCTGTTCAGTTCTCTGACTCGCCTAAAAAAAAATGCAAACGTTGTCCATGAAGACTCATTGGAAAAATACAAACCCAAAAGCTACAACAGAGTAGAATCCTAAACTCTTAAGGTATATTTTGGGTTTGGATTATCTGTACCACATGGGACTAGTGGCAAATTGTACACTCCTAGGGCTACACACCTTTACACTTACATTAACAGCATGACTGAAAACTTGGCTGTTGTGAATGAAGTTTGCTTTTCCCCTCACTCAAGAGTGGTAGACAAAACTTTAAGGAAAGTTTAATTCACTTGTGCATCCCTTGCTGCACTCTGCCTTCAATTTGTTTTGGTATATAAAAAGTGCTGCATCTCTCAACAGTGGGAAAAATCATCTGATGATCATATCTAAAATTACAGCTTATTGATGCTGTTATTCTTAAAGCTGTTATTTAAGCAAAAAGATAAGTATATAGTTAATATTTACATAAAATACCTAAATGCAAAGTGTCTCTTCCTAAGATTTCTGTCATGAAAGAGGACAAAAACAGTTCAAAGAGGTGAATCAGCCTAATGACAAAGCCTGAAAACCAGAACTGCATTTTGCCTGCTTTCAGATCTGGGAACAGCTTTATCTCGGAGTCATTAGTGAGGTCTGACATTAACAAAGCACACAGTTACCACGGGCTCTGACAACTCATCCTCCTGATGAGCTGGGAGTGTGCAACACTCCAGGGACTCAGTTCAGCACGAACAGGTTCAAGCTGATTGACCAAAATAGCCCAGTGCCAAGGAGGGAATGTAAAAGAGGAAAGACTGAGCCAGATGGCAAGCCCAAAGTGAAGGGGAAACCCTGAAGGCTTATGAGACAACATCATGTAGGCTCTGCTTTCACTCCCTTTTTAGTAAGGCCCTCATTTCACTTAAAAAGCAAGAGAGGATAATGCACTTGAAGTACAATCATTAAACCCCTCACAGATGTGTTTCAATGTAATTGTGATTAGACCTGCTCTAGTCAGTCACAGATGATCAAGGCATTACATTTATTAAAAGGATAAATACAAGAAAAATCATTATTTTTTCTAAAGCAGTCATCTAAAAATATATTCAGCAGAATCATTAGACCTTGTTTCCATGCATAAAAGCGTGGTTTTAATAGAATTAATCCATGAGTTCCCCTGTCAGCATTTGACAGCATTCTCTCCTCAGGAAGAGAGATCTGATACTTACCTCTCTCTTTCAGCTTTATTTTTGATGGATTTGTCTTGGCTTATGGCTTTGCTGTTCTCCATAGATATTTTGGCCTGGTTGGCACGCATCTCCTTGCTTTCCCTGGGGGAAACCAAAGATAGTCATTAATGCCCAAGATGCAATTGTTGTGGAGGTTGGTTTCCTCTACACTGTGGTTAATTTTGCCCTTGAGGAATTAAGGAAGAGGAAAGAACAAACCACATGAAAACTGCCTTCCTTTGGGTAGGCTTTACACAGTTTGAGCAAGCATCCAGAAACCTCCACTTGTTCCAGAGAATAAAATCTGAAAGATCACTTTAAAGCATTTTTACACTGCAAATGCTATAAAAGGGTATAAAATACACTCTTTTCTCCCTAATATACGAGTTGTCTTAGTATGAGCTACTATTAGTCACTTAAAAAAAGCAATTTGACTTCTAGAACTGTGTCAAAAAATTTACAAATCCTGCACTCAGAACATAACAGCAATATCAACAGTAATAATATTTGCTAGTTGTGGTATGAGCTGACAGACTTCCTTTTAAGACTTCTAACTTTAGGACTGAAAAGAGCCCTTTGGGCCTGAAAAGAGTGGTTTAGCCCACGGTCAGATTTGTGTGTGGTTTTCTCCTTCTGGCTCAGTGAACCTTTTAGCCTTTCCTGTGGAATGAGAGAGCTGTAACAGGAGGATGGCAATCCCCTTCCAAGGGTAATGTCCTGAGTGGTGTGGTTTGGCTTGGGAGCTGGAAAATTTTCCATGTTCCAGATCTTGACACACTGGAAGCCCAGGTAGGACCTCAGTCTCTTTTTTTGGACATGATCTTAAGCAGAGAGCTAAACAATTATTGTACTAATTAATCCAAAATTCTAAATATTTTTCATGAAAAGGAGGAATGTGGCACAGAACAGAGTGCTTAATTTAATGCAATATTGTCACTGAATCTTTTTTAGCTTGCTTTCATCTCTAAAAGACATTAATCATTAAGTAGCATGAGGAAGCTTTGACTAATATTTTTGACAGCTTAAAATTTTTATTAAAGAAGTTTGGAAGTTTGGTGCTTTTTTTTTTTTTAACCTCCAAAAGTTCATAAGGTGAAACATTTCCTGGATACAGGTTTATAAGCAGTGGTATGACAGCAAAAATTAGACTGGGTTCTAAAAAATGTTGTGTTGAGAGCACATTTCATTCCAACAGTCCCTTCTCCAAATAAGAGCTTTTATTTTCTATACAGAATTTGAGTTAATTTTCAAGCACACTGTCTTAATAAGAGGAGTACTGAAATAATTCATTTTTATTACTGTGCTCGAGGACATGAAAAAAGTTAGTGTAGGTGTTCAAATTGATTTAGCCTGTTTGCATCAGATATAATTTTAGAGTGAAAGAAGTTAAGAGGATTAGAGGACTACTGTGCATCACTGCTGATTGCAAAATGAGGGTTTGGTCATGGAGATGGTTGAAAGAGCCAACACAACTGTTTATTCTGCAGGTATAATCTAGCTCTGAGCTGCACTGCTGATGGGGTCTTTTCTGTGGCTGTTGGGTTTTCACTTGCAAGAAATAAAAGATATTACTAACAGAGGAAATGAAAAATCTTATCTTCTTTTTAAAATAATCTAGAAGCACTTGTAGATGTAGATGAATCAAGCACTGCTTGATTCTAAATTAGTGCTTCTCAAAGTAAATAAGAAGTTGCAGTGGCCAAAGTTCCAGTGTCAGCTCAACCTCCTGGAGTGGGGCTTCAAGTTGAGTCTTCAGTTCAGCAGTAAAAACACCCTCCCTCTCATGGGCAGTGGTGATGCCTGTAGCCAGAGGTAACTGGAAGAAGTAGATAAGCCAGGATGGTAAAGAAAAAAAAAAAGGATTCTGAAAAATGTGGCATGGCAAGATTTAACTGCTGACTTCCCACTGTGTCACACTGACTGCAACTCTGAAACTTATACAAACATGTCTTTTAAAGGGACACTTTAGGTGTATATATATATGTATTAATATATATGTGTATATCCTTGGTATTTATATATTTTATATGTATTTTGATGTGCATTAACATGTTATGTCACCAGTATTGCTGGAATAACTAGAAATCTCTTCTTCTATTAAAAAAGTGGCACCACATAATTTTTCTCTCTCTCTCATGTCATTTTATCTGGAGCACATAATGCTTGTGAATAACAGCTCCATGTCCCCAATTTCTGAAATGCTGCAGGATCACCACATCCAGGTGAGTAAAGGTAACAGTCTGAGGAGGTGGGGGGCACAGCATCCCCAGAGTTCAATAAGCTTCAGGTTTTTAGTGGTGTCTGCTGCCTTCTGCTTTGTTTTCAAATGAGCTCAAAGCACAAACTGTAATTGCTTTTTGTACTGCACTTGGAAGGAAGGTATCTTACCCTACAGCAGATAACTACATCATTTTAGATTATTGATCCCTCCTCCCAGCCCTGTGCTGTGATATCCACCTCATTACCCCAGCTCACAGAGAGGGAAGCAGTGAGAACATCATGCTGAGAGCACGGTCCACCTCCTGCATCACCCTTAGAGACCCTTTTTTTTCCTATGGATACCAGAGCTGTCTCTTGGCTGTTACATACACCTCTACAGATAAATGCATATGTCTTCCTACACACAATATATTGCATTAAAAAGTCTACCAATGACTTAGTGTGAAGTCTTCTGAAATATTCATAGATTCAGACACAGTCTTAAATTTGTTTTTAACGGGAAATTCCCCAGTCTGCACATTTAGAACTTAACACATAAATTCCCAAACACACTAAATTGCAATGAATAAAGCAGGAAGAATATTGAAGGAAGAATTTATCAGGATGTGGATTTTCAGATCTAGTTCTTAGTAGCTCTGAAAATAGAGCAATACATGGACTGAACACAAATGATTTCTTACAAGAAAACAAGATCCACTGCTAAGAATATAAGAATCATGTACAAGAAATGACAGTGGGCTGCTTAAACAACATAGAGATACAGAATTCTAAACCCTAAGACTAAAATTAGGAGAGAAAAAAAGCTTTAAAAAATTTAAACTTTCCCTTAGTGTATATATAATAGCTGCCTGGAATGACAGCTTCTAGCAAAGTTAAAAGAATATGGAAATATGTATGGAAAAGAAAACAAAAACCTCTTACTTCCACAGGGGATATATTAGAAAATTATCTTTTAAGCATTGTGATGAATAGCAAATAGGATAGAAAAAAAGACTCAAAAAAACCCCGAAGAAGGTGATGTGATTTCTTGGGCTATGTATGATTTGGAGACACAGCACCAAGGACTACACCTTCCTCTGGCTAATAACTTTTGAATTATCAATTTGTATTATAATTTAACAATTTTTGGACTTCATATTTGACTGGGAATGTTTTGCAGGACCCTTGAATAGATGGGTTAACACAGAGATTAACATAAAGATGAGCTCACTACCAGCTTTTTGCTGGGAAAATTCTCTGTTGGATAGAAAGCTTGCAGGTCCCAGCCTGTGTTCTCTCTGATGCAAAAATAAGCTGTTTTTTCACTCAGGAGTTGAAAAAATAATTTCAATTCCTTCTTCAAATGTGATTTCTTTGTTCCTTCCCCCCCCTGCTTTTCATGTGAAAGATGCTGAAGCCACTTACATACAAATCTATATATGTATGTGTATATATGTGTGTATGTTCCTATGCTTTCAGGCTGCTTTGGATAATAGATCATAGCATAGAAAAGTGATTCTCTGCTTACTGCCATTTTTAGCACTGTGAATATGATGTGTATTTAATTTTATTTCATTTCAAATGGGCAGGATGGTTAATTACAAAAGCAGCAGTGTCATGCAGTATCTTCTGTATTCCCAGTGACATTGTATGAAGATAAGACATCAGTCTAATGTAGTTTATCCTGCAGCCCCTTGTTTTTATGATCTCACTTTCCATGGATCTTTCATATAATCACCAGTGCTATAAACAAGAGTCCATAACTGACAGCAACTCCAAAGGATATTTCCATATTTGATACTTCTCATTTTCCAGCCTCTGAATTTGAGTTCCAGGGGAAAGTCGATGCAAACTCCCATTGCATCTGCTGCCTTTAATGAAGTTCAGATAATCCAAACCAGCTAAGTAGCACATTCCTTCACCTCCCTAAACCTTGTCTGATCACTTCTTTTACTTCTCCCATGCATTCAGCCCAGTATCTCTGACAGCAGTACAGAGCTGCCAACACAAAAAGCAAACCATAACCCAAAGCAGACACAAACCACATCATCAGGTAGCACTGCCCTGCTCACCTGTCATGGGAAAACTTCAGCTGCTGGGTTTGTTGTTCATGAGCATTAATCAGCAGTTTCTTCAGTAGTTCACACTGTTGGTTCAAGTGCAGGTCACGGATCTCTTGCTCTTCGGCGCTGTGCGTGTTGATCATCTCGGACCACTCCTTAGTGTGCTGAGCCACGATCTCCTTGACCTGGGGGGAAGCAACAGCAGCTTTGTTAGAGGTGCTCAGATAGGCTGGGAGATCAACTCTTCCTGCTGCTGAAGATGATGTAAAGACAATCATAAAACAGGTTGTAAAGAATGCAGCTAAATTGTGAAAAATGAAGTTACACTAATGAAGTTGCCTCACAGGGTAGCAAAGCCACCAAGGACACTACCACCTACCATAAAACCAGATGTAAACTAATCCCTACTATCAGGACACTATTATCTGAAGTGCCCTAAATAGAAAAGCTCTTGACTGTACTACCCTTATTTTAAAACCTTCTCTAACACTGAGTTCATAATAAAATGGTTTCACATTTTTGGTTGCCAAGAAAAAAAATATATATTAAAAGTTCTGAACTTAAAAATGGAAAAACCTAGTGAGACAGTCTTTCATTTTGTGGAGACAGTTTTACACACACAGTCAGTTTACAGAGAAATCCTGTGTTTAATACAACCTGAAACTGAAGATGGGCTACATATCTTTGTTTGATATTCATTAAGTCAGCAGGGAATCTGACAAGGTTTCTTCTCTTCCTTATCTACCAAGACTCACAAGAATAATGAGATTAAAGTTTTGGAATGTTCCCAAGAGACAATATTAAGAAGTCTAAATCACCAGAGTTGTTATTATAATAACATATCACACTCAATGATTTCGAAAAGCAGCTAATAGAAAGATATGTTTTATTATCCTTTAATAATTATCCTTGGGTATTTTGACATGCTATCCTACTTTTCCATAGATGGTATATAAAATATGCTTCCCAATAAATCTATTTTCAGGTAATCATTTCAACTGCTACTATAGTAATTAATAACATCTAGGTCATCTTCTACCAAAGTAAATTTGATCTTTTATATCAAAAATTGCCTCAATATTGCTCAGAAAGTGAGAGACTGATGCCAGTATTTCAGCTCCTCTGAAGGCCCTCTTACATAAAGCTCACGTTGCCTATTAAATCTGGACCCCTAATGAAAAAAAAAGGTAAATAATTTTGGAACAGATCAGGGTCACCACCACCAAAAAACCAGATTTGCATTTAACTACAGCTAAACAGTGGTCCCATAGCAAAACAGGAAGGGCTGGAGGCAGAAGCAGCTGATGGAGAACAACCTGGAGTTTTCTGCAGCTGTTAGAAAACAACAAAAGCATTTTGAGGCAGAAGTTGGTACGACTAATACAGGTCTAAATCATCAAGGTGTTTACAAGTGAGTGTACCTCCAAAAAAAATGAGCTATGCTTATTTTTGTGCTCGTGGGTAGATGTACTTCTAAGCCAGAGCCTGTCAACTATGAAATGATATGAAGGATGTGGAGCAGTCAGTGGGAGTAGTGTTTTTAGTAAGATGTTCATGAGGCAGTACTGCCTTCAGAGCCAGAAAAACAGGAGGATTCAATTTTAAAATGAGTCAAAATAAATGCTTGGATTTTGGTAAGGAAGAGAAACTAATTTTTCAGATGGAGTTTTTGAAAGGTTGCGGGGCAGACACTCCAGCTCTCCTCTGGCACACACCTAAGGCACTTCGGTTAGGACCAAGGGAGACCTAGAGTGGACTTAGGAGAGCTAAAGGTCATGGCTGAAGTTCTTAGGAAACCTTGTTCCTTATTTATTTTCAATGCAAAGTTTCCAGATGGAGTCAGCTCCATCCATGACTTGAAGGAAAAAAGGGACAGGTAGATGGATCCAAAGTCCTGGGTGTAACTGGGACCACAGCAGAAGAGGGACCACCCAGAAAGCAGAAAGTATAAATCAGAATGTTTGAAAGCACTAATATTTAAAAAAGACAAGTACTATTATATGACTCAGGGAGCAGGACAAGTGTTTTCCTCCACTGCTTGCTGCTGTGTGACTCTCCCAAACAGTCTGCCACTTAGGATTGTGTTCCACATTAATTTAAATATTAGGAAGTGCAGGGGATATTAACATATGAGCTCTGATTTCTAGGCACAGTTTTACATCACCCTAAAATGACAGGCAGGCATTCCAGTAAACAAAAAAGTGTGTTCCTCTACTTAAAGCCTCCTTATGCTGTAGAGAAAATGCAAAACAAACTTTGCATAAAAAAAAGAAGCATGACAATAAAATAGTGAAATAAATAGATGTATAAATAGTGGAAGCCCTGGTGAAAGCAAGTCTTTAGTGACTTAGCTGCAAAGAGTATTTACAGAGCCCAAGTAAATGCAGGGAAACAAAGACTCAAGGGCTTGTTGCAAATGAGTAAAGTGATAATTATTTTTAAATGGTTAATGTTATAAACTACAGAGGAGTGTGAAGGCAGGAATTCTGTATCTCAGGTACACTGACACCAAAGAATCATATCTCAAGTTGGAAGGGTCCATAAGGATCATGGATTCCAACTCCCAAAGAGGAACCCTGCAAGGAGACTACAGCAAGCACTACAGTACCTTCAGTATTTAACCTGAGAAGGAAGTAAGAATCACAAAACCCCTGTCTCTGTTCACGGACAGATGTGCCAGTGATGTGCTGCTAATTCCAGAATCAGCATGCAGTAGTCTAAGAAACAAAACTTGTTTATGAGTTTTTGTCCAGGGATGTGAGAGAAAGCTTTCCTTTAAATTACATATCCACCAAGCCAGGAGTCTCATTTCAGGTACAGCAAGATATAACCTGATGAGAAGGATGTAAGGGACGTGCCAAACACCAGTTAGAAGACTTTAAATTTGACTCAGATTCAGAAGAACTTAGAACTCACGGCCATTAAAACATCTGAAATCCAATTTTGCTGCGGATCTGTGTTACACTTCAAAGTTCAGATGTAGCAAACTCAGAGTACCTCCCTGCTTTTCTCCAATTTACTAGCATCATAGTTAAAATTACTATTTTATTTTCACTGGGATGTGCTCTTGTTCTACTGCTTTCCACTATTAAAGCAGTGTTGCCTGTCCTAAAGGACAGGAAAAAATAACCATTAGCTAACTTCTCTCTTTCCTGTTCTACAGACTCTGTTTGCCAGCCTGTCTTTTCATCTGTTCCTTCAGCAGGCCCAAGAGACTAATTAAAATCTTGATAAGGAACTTTATTTTGCACAGCATATATGCAAGATGTTTGTTTAGTCACTAAGTTCAAGCAGGAATGATCTTTGAAGTAATCTTTCCTTTTTTGCCTTTTCATCCTCTGCCTGCTTGATATTGGGACCCACTTTTCTAATGCAGGGGAGTAATTTGCATTTGCTACGTTAATCCTGTGTGAAGTACACGTTGGGACATTCAGATCTAATTTAAATATTTTATGTCAAACTTGGGCTGGATGTTTCCTCATGACAGGAGGAGTTTTGTTAGATGAAAAGGTCTCTGGTGTTAAAGGTATACATGCATATTGTGGTACAGAGCTGCACCGGAGGACATGAGCTGTAATTAAAGCTGAATCATGTTCCAATCTGATATCAAAATTAGTGGGCCAAATGCTGTGAAATGCTGAACAACTGTTAATTAATCAAACTCCCAGTATATCAGTGTAATGCAGTCAGCATCTCAGAATTTAATCTAATTTAATTGCACCTACATTCATCTAAGATAAAAGTTAATTTCCCAATGGTCTTGGGCACTGTTTTCCAACCTGTTGCTTGCAAACCTTTGAATGATCTCCAGGAATAATTCAAGGGCCCACACAAGGAAACTGAAACAAAAGAAGTCAGTAAATAATCCGGATGATTTTGATGGAACCACAGTGAGCAAGACACTGAAAATCACTAGAGAAAACCAGAGAGGCAGATGACTTACAGAAGAGTTCTTTGGGAATTATCCAGTACACAGAAGCTTGGCATTTCAAGTCTTATATTTGAGTCTTACATTTAAGTCTCCTTTCAAAATGTCATCCTAAAACCTAACAGGGGAGTGGACAAAATTCAATCTTTTTTTTCCCCAGATATGGATTAAATTGAAGGGAGCCAGTCTGAAAGCAGGATTTTAAAAGGAAAACAGCTCAGAAACTGCATATATTTGTGGAAAGGGAGAACATGAGTCACATTTGTTGGATTTGGAAGACTAATGAAGATCTGGATGTCCCTTGTGTACAAATGACACCTCTTAACTCCAGACTGTGAATGACACAGGTGAGAGGCAGGGACCACAGCAAAGAATTTTCTATATAATATAACTTCAAGTGAGTTTTGGATCTTATGTCTGGATGATTAGGAGCTAGTGCTCCTCAGAGAGTTTATTTCACTAAGAGATAAATGAATTTTGTATTTTCTAGGTTGCCAACAAATTTGGTTTTATTTAAGGCAACAGTTCTAGACTTTTCACGGGGGAAGAAGATGGGGAGATAAGAGAGCACATTAGGTTTTATCCCTGGAGGCTCGCTCCGTGTTCAGCTGAGAGGGCAGCAACAAGAAAGCAACCCTGTTTAGAAAACCAAGATCTTCTCCACATGGAATAATAAAACCAAAGAATAAAGTTAAAAGAAGACAAGATGAACATTAACTTATTCTAGCCTCAAAGATGTGGCTGTGTTTGTTAGTATTTTCTATACTTGTCTGATTCTTTTCACAGGTTTCAGCTTTTACAGGGGTCAGTCTCCAGCACGCTCTTCTCCCTGGAGATGTTTTTGCACATGGATGAGCCTTCTGGTATCCCTGCCACCCTCTAGTCTGGATATCTTTCAGAAACTTGAAAGCATGTCAGCAAGTCACAGATAAAACTTCCAAAGGGAATAGGAAGTCAGAGAACACAGCAGTGGCACAGGAGTACAGAGGAAGCAGCTCTGAGCAGCTTGGTGTGAGCCAGGAGCTTGAGAACAGCTTTTCCAAATGAATGGAAGTTGAGTCCCAGAGCACCTTCATTCTCCAGCACCTTGAAGAAAACAAAGCCACTACACAAGGGGGAAAAAAAATTACTAGAAATAAGAAGACACTTAGTTCAAGAGCAACTTGGGCTCCTCCTCCCCTAAGAGACAGACCAGCAAATGTCCACAGCGACAACGATGGAAAACGAAAAAGACACTTCTCTATGTATATATTTTGGGAAAGTATTTAGCATCCAAAGTTGATATAACACATATTCTCTTTGTTTAGCTAAAACCAACACAAATGACCAGTTTTGCTTCACGAGGAATGAATATGGCACTTTCTTCAATTCAAAACAGCAGGAAATTGATGCTGCTTTTAAAAATTCTTTTAAGAAACACTTTTAGACACTCAATTACTCCCATTCTTTTCAACATGTTATTATTGCTGAAAATCATTCATATGCTTCCAAGAAAATTAACTACCAGTTGGGTCTCAAAATCTCCCTTTCAGATGTTGCATGTGTTAAAATTGGCTGTTTGCTTACCTTAGATTTGTGATCTGATGTTAGTGTCTGAATTTTAATTTCCGTTTCTTTCTTCAATTCAACACAATTACTTCCCCTAAAAAAAGGAAAATTGCAAATGTGTGCCACAAGTTAAACATCTCCCCATTCAGTCAGCTCTTACTAATTAAAATGTTAATCAAAGTTGAAGAGCTGCAGTGTATTGGAATGAAATTATTTCTTCTGGCAATTTATTCACAACTTACAAAATATTGTTGGATTAATGATCATTCAATTCAAACACCACATGATTAATTCTGGATTGGCCCTGCATTTATTCTATTGCTGAGGATGTGTCAGGCATCTCCATTTATGATACTTGGTTCCTTTTCCAGGCTTAAAATATCTTGCCAAGAAAAAGCAGTTTCTGCCTGAAAACTTCCAGGCATATTCACTGCCTTGCCATGGTTTTACTCTGTTTTAAAAATAATTTTGCTACTTTTATTTCGTTTGAGGAAGAGAAAAAAGAAGTCACTTGATTAATTACCTCACAGGGCGATCTGGGAACCCTAAATTGAACACCTACTGAAAATGTAGGTGTCCCTCTGTGAGAAAACAGAAGTGAATGGGTTGCAAAGAAAGCGCTGGACCACACCAACCCACTTGGATGAATCCAAGCCATTGGATACCTTATATGACTTGGAAAGCAGTGAATCTTGAAGACATCCCTCACTCCTGCAACAAGACTTTGTGTTTGGGTCAAGTGTTAAGGGGGTTGCATACCAGTTTCAAAACTTGTTTAACGCAGGAGGAGCGTGCGATTCCAAGGAACAGGCTGGCAAAAAGCCTGGAGAAGGCCATCCTGAAGCTCCCCTGACGTGCCTGTGGGTTAGGAGATGGATGGCTTCTACCTCTCACCCACAGAACTGCCTCCACTAAGCCCAATTACTCAGGCTGTGCACTGGGTAGGACAAAAACTATTCCACTGCATCTACAACAGGAATTTCAATTACTGCCTCACCAGAGTCAATACGGTTTTGAAGGCTGACAAGCTCCATCATTAACAATCTTTTTCCAGTGAAGGGTTTTTACAACAGAATACAAATTCACACAGTGCAAGTCTCTGTTATTTTGTCTGGAATAATACAGTATATTGAGAGAGGTCTACTTTAACATCACTGTAATATTTCTGTGTCAGATTATCCACTGATGCAAAGTGGTACAAACTCCACTGAGGGGATGGAGCCACGTTCATTTATCACCTGCAGCTGGCCCTAATAAGAACGGTCACTGCTTGACTGCAGAAACATTAATACATGTTTGCTCCAAGAAAGGAGACTTACGAAACCCTCAACAACTTTAAATCCTACTTTTTTATTGAAGTTCTGCTAAACTTAGGGAAAATGGCTGAAAATTTTATCATCAAGCAGCACCAGGTCAGCCCTTACTGAAAATAGTAGTGTGGTGTGTCTTGTGTTCCCCAGGGCCACCAGAAGGATTAGTCATTTATTTTCTAGCCATAGCAAGGGAAATTCTGTAGATATTTATAACACTCTTTTGACACTTTAAAAGTAATCTAAAGTAATAAGCAGAGGTTCTGACCACTGTTACCTCTGCCTGAAAAACAACAGCTGGAAGGAATTTGATTATCCATGTGGGTAGCCATGATCAGTCTGGCTGTAAGGAATGTATGATTTGTCATACACTGTGAAAGAGTAAATCAAACATATGTTATCCCAAATCAGTCTAATTAGTTCAATCACTAGACTTTCAGAATCCCAGACATCAAAACCACCAGCTGATCCCTTCTCTGGAAACACAGCTTTCAGGATATCTCAAGGCAACTTCCAGCCAGTTTGGACACTGGACATAAGGGAATTGCCTTCAGCTGCAGTGGAAGAGTCCACAGTTAAACCATCAAGTCACAGCTGGGAACAAAGACCCAGGACAGTGCAGCCCAGGGTCACATATCCCTGCTCAAACACAGACAGTTTAATTTCTGGACAGTCTGAGTAAATCAGGAGGATCTTCATGCCCTCACTCCAATTCAGAGTGGGAACACAAACACACCTATGCCCATAAGCCTCTCTGATATTTTTAAGCATTTGAATTGTATGACAGAAATAGCACAGGGAGCAAAATCCTGTCCATCTGTCGGAGAATTAGCATGTGACTAAAAAATTCTACTTTGCTGAACAATATGCAGTTAACATTTGTCACACCATGTGGCAGAAACAGACCACAAAAAACCTGCACAAGATCAGAAGAGAAAGTCCTCTATACACCTATCAAAAGCCTTTTTGTCAGGAAATAACTGTCACTTTCAGAATTAAAGCCTTGAAAACATGTTTTACATGCTCTTTTACAACTTTTATTGCTTGCAAAGGTTCCAAAATGACAGCCAAGAAAATGGAGCAGGTCCTGTACTCACTGAACCCAGGACTCTGGATTCATCAGGTCATTTAAGTTCAATAAAATTTTTAAGTCCCAACCAATGTGTTCACTTTTAAGCATGTCCTTTAGTACACTGCACAGCTGGGATGTGCAAAAGCACTTTGCTGAATGGGCTTCCAGGGCTGCATATGCAAAGACCTTGAAGGAAGCCAAAATATTTGGATACAGAATTAAAAAGTGTTTTCACAGAAGGTCTGTGTTGATACTGGTTTTGATTTGGTTGTTAATTAGATACCAACAGTTATTCTTGTAAAACCGAAAGAGCCATCAGATGACTGAGAGCTCTGGAGTCCATGGAAAGTATGGAGTCATGGTAAGGAACAGTATTTGCCTTTGTAGTGGATCTGCTTCTGGAGTGGTCATTTCCAACTTTTTTTTTAACTCACTGACAATTTAAAACTATCATAAAGGCTTTGGTTTCCATGGAAGAAGTGTTATAACATTAAGAAAAGCTGCTGCAAGTACCCAATGAAGTGATCTCAAACTGGGAATCAAATTATCAGCTACGTTGGTACTTGTCCCATTTGGGGTTACTCTGGAAAGCATTGTTATGCAGAGCCTCCTATTTACTATTTATTGCACAGAGACAGCCACTACCATCCTTAACTTTCTGATACACCTTCCTTTGCTGTTTTGGCAAGACAGGCAGAGCCACTGGCTTCTTCTCAGTCCAACAGGAACACTGAGATTCTTTAATTCCAGAGCACAGGGAAGCCTTTCTTCCCCCACGATAATTATGGCGTAATGTCTATGGATTAGTTCACTGTCACTGCGGTAAATAACCTGACTCTAATTATAAATCCAAGTAATCAATAAGCTTTTGCTGTGTTACTTCGAATGAAGTTGAATTAAAGCCACATTAAACCAATCCATTCTGTAGCTGTCCCCTCTCTCTTTGGAGAAGTAGTAATTTTCCAGAAGAAACTGCTTGAATTAAAAATATTTGGGTGCTTACAGTTCTCCTATCTTGGACAAAAAAGTACAACATGACCTTTTTAAAGAGTTTGTGAGCTTTCAATAATTTAGTGAGGAGAATTCTCCTTACCATGTTTACTTCTGACAGTTCTATTTCTGTTCCGTTGCAAGTTTACAACCTGCACACTCAAAAAACCACCACCATTCCAAATAATTTGTATAAAAAGCACTGGTGGAAGAATCCAGTGCCAAACAGGCATCTCTGTTCAGTGTTCAGTGAGTGAGTTTGTTGCCAGATGAAAACAATATGAAATTAAGACTAACTATTAGGATAGCTGGATATAGAACTAAATTAATTCCTGCTGTCTCCATGAAATGCCAGTCACAGGGCAAAAGGTGGAAAGGAAAAACTGCTGCCAGATTACACCACAGCAGCAAGGCAGCAGCAGGTCCTGCTACTGAATTCCAAATTAGAATTAGACATTTTATTAAAGTCCCCCAGCATCTTCCAGGAACCTTTCTGAGACAAGTAGGAGATTCACACAGATAATATCCCAGGCCATCAGCTACTGCAAATCAAAACCTTTTCACTCAAGTCAAAGGAGTAGAACTGATTTATCCTAGCTGAGAACCTGAAGGATTTAAAAAAAAAAAAAAAAAAAAAAAGATATTTTGACTCAACAGCACAGCAAAACTCTATTATTCTAAACCATTCAGGACTTAGAAGCCAGCTTTCCCCCAAAAAAATCAAATCTTTGCTACTTTCTGGTCATTAGGGCTATTGAGGACCTCACTGAACACAAGAGTGACGTTCCCTGGGGAGTGCAGTGAGACCAGACCAAACCACAGAGAGAAAACTTCGGGGCAACTCCTTCACTTTTGCTGTTAAAACTCTGATAGCAGAAGACTGGAGAAAGGCAAAGAGAGTACAGCATTTATGGCCTGCTGCTAAAGCCTTCAAACATCTCATTTCTCAGCTGGATGGGAGGATGTTGCTTCAAGCTGCAATCCATTCATTCCAATGACCTTTTTACGAATTATTTATTCCAGACCACAAAAGCATAACATCTATTTTAATTCTAAAAAAAAAAAAAAAATTAAAATAATATCTTACCCCTTCTTCTTGATTGCCTTCTCTAACATTTTCTCGTATGATACCTTTTCTTTATCATATTGGGCCACTATTTTGTCAATTTGGGTGCAGTGCAACTTCTGCATAGCGCTGTGCTCCTGGAAAACAGTAGGAAAACAATTAGGTTGCTGGATTTTTAATTTTTCATTTTATTGCAGTGTAAAAAATATCAGTGTACCAACAGATAACTCTGACAATGGAATTTAACCTGGTTTAGCCATCTGACATTAAACATCCCAGATATTTCACCATAAGCACCACGACATTTCTTCTTTGTTTGAAAAATCATGACCTGCAGTGAACCTTAAAAATATGGTATACCCTAAAACAAAATAATGATGGGAAAAACCAATATTTTTTAATAAATATCCATTTAAATGCAGTGCAAAAAATCCGATTTACAAGCTCAGATCAAAGTTTCTGAACACAAAGGAGAACAAATTTCAACCCACTCCCCTCTTCCTCTACGTATCTCATACTGAATACAGTGACAGCCCCTTGGCCACTGCATTTCAAATAGCTAGTTAGTTATGGAAGGGGAGGAAAAAACTTTTCCTATGATAAAAAGATGACTCACTAAAGCATATTAAACACTTGGGTGTGCATATAGACAGTTCCTTTCCACTACAAGACTGTACCAGAAACAAAACACTTCACTTAGGGCTTACATTTACACTTCATTATTGAACTTGACTTCATATTCTCCTTTATCAGACCAGCTGCTCATAATGATGCAAATATTTAGCTAGCACAGAAAGCACTGAATATTGAATTTACACTACAATAGGAATAACTGTTCATTAATTTATGTTATTTTATTAATATCCAGTTGCTCCACATTTTATCTAATCATGACAAAAAGAACTGCATTAATTAATATGGCCTCTTCCAGGACTTTATTGTGTTCTATAGCTCATTTTGCATTTATTCTATGCTTGCTATTCTACTGCTCTTTGTTATTATTTTCTATACACCTTTGCCTTATCACTGCTTCTTCCTCTAAAAACACTAATTAAATACTTTTACACTCACTTTTACCAAAACATTAAAGCAAATGTTGCGATGCTCTTAAAAATCTAGTCCTGGGCTGTACCCCAGCACTCCAACATCTGCCAGGCACTTCCCTGGGGAACACACACGGCTTCCCAATTTTGTATTTAGAGTGGGGAACTGAATTTTCTGTTCTACAGAGGATTTAAAGGGAAACAAATAAGACTCCGTCAATATTAAAACATTCCAGCTTCACCAGGGAGTATTTACAGTGACTAACCAGGCAGGAAAAAACATAAGAATGACATAAACTTGACAGCACCAGCCAGACACAGGTGAAGCGACTGAGAACATCTCTCAAACCACCCACTCTCCCCTAAATGAGCAGAACTACACAATGCTTGCTCTGAAAAGACTAAGCACAAACACTGCAAAGCGTGAGACATCTGCCCACTCGGGTGACACTCCTCCATAACCTGGAATTCCTGCTTTTCCCTCAGGACAACCATCATTTAAGCCTTCTCTCTTTATCACAACCCCCCTGTAATCTTCTGCAGATCCCCTCTACTGCTGTGTACTGCCCATACACAGCTCCTGCATGTGAACTGGATCCATCCCCCCATTTTCTTCCCTGGTCCTTCCCCCCACCCAGTTCCCGGAACATGGATTTGCTTGTGCACACTATAAACAGAGCTGGAAGAGGAAGATGGGCTGCTAACAACCTCCACAGGCAAGGCACAAAGAGTATGAGGAGTCAACTCCCTGCCAGAGGTTCCCTGAATTACAGAGCCTTCAACCCTGAAACACCATTTAATATGGGAGACGTGTCTCATGATTTCCTCAAGTCTGCTGAATTTCCAGTTGGAATTCACACACCTTTTACATAAATATATTCACAAATTACATGTCATTACAAACCAAAGCCACAGTTTTGCCAGGGTTCTGAGAAGTCATTTAATTGATATAAAAAGACTCAAATCACAGCAAGAGTATCCATGTACAACTGAAAACTGAGGTCTAGAGAATTGTCATTACAGAATACAAGAATGAGGAAATAAAAAGAAGGATCTATTACTTCCAAATCAACAGTCCATGTTGCAGAACTTTATTAATCTACAGTCCCATACTCTTGTACTATTGCTTTTGCACTCTGAAATGGAGATATTTTTAATGTTCTTTTTTACTAGGCTTTAATTCAAACACCCCATCTATATTCAGTGTTAGTATGAAGATGCAGGAGATGGGATTTATATTTTTGGGTGGTAATTACACAATTCTGTTGCCATCTAGAGCCATATCAAATTCCTTAAGCGGCATTTGTGACTATCCCTGTCATGTCTGAAACTCCTGGAACTGTGCACCACAATCATCTGTTGGGTTGCTGTCTGTTAGAGAATATATCAAAATAATCCCTCACTCTCCTCCCTTTTCTGTCTAGCTCAAAAAAGCACAGAAACTATGTGGCACTCCTGTAAAATATTGAAATTCAGTAGGGGCCCATAAAAGCAGGCTGCTAACAGATGAAGTCAGTGACTGAGATGCTTTTATATGTCCATCTCCTCGCCTTTATAGCTTTATATCTGCTTGTGATGCCACCCCAGATCATTTACCTAAACAGTGCTCAAGATCTAACTTGATAAAAAAAGAGATATAGACCAATGGACATCATTCAGACATATCAGCTGTTCTGCAGCTGCACAGTAATATTCGTACTGGGAGGTTACAATTACTTCAGGGAATGTAGGTAGGAAATACTTCAAAAGCAGCTGAGGTTTGTTTGTGGATGCATTATTTAAAGAAAAGCATTTTTGCAATATGCAGGAGTGGCTGTACATATTATTTTAAAATTACCAAAAGCACAGGTTACCAGAACTAAGATTCAAGAGAAGTTATTCCTTGCATGGAGGTTTTTTTAATGGTGACAATTCCATTAATTTGCCACTGTTTTTCAAAAGCCAAACACAAGGAATACTACAGGCTGATAGCTTCAAAATGGGCTGAGGTTTGGATCAAGAGCAATCATCTGCTCTTCAGCAATCCCAACAGCAGCATGTGCAGACTTAGTTTTTAGAGACTAAACCAGCCTGGAGAATATTCACTCTGCCCCCTTGAACTCTTTCTTCCTTCATAGCCAGGGCACAAACTAAGCAGAGGGTTTGGTCACTAAGAACAGTGACCTTTCTGCTAGTCTAATGATCTCTACCCTAGTTAGACTAGAAGTCTTATTTTTCCTACACAAAAGTGAAAAAAACAAACAGTGGAGACTGTATCTCCACCTGCCCAAACATCCCTCTTTTGAAAAAAATGGATTAATAGCAAAACCATCCTAAAGAGAAGCCATAGTGTGCAATGTGTCTCTGTGTGTGTACACTGGGTATTACAGCTCTAAGGAGCTCTGCCATGATGAAAAACCAATTAGTGATAATATGTAGAGGGATTTTAGGAGTATGTTATCGTAGCTGCTGGAGTCAAAACGGCTGAAACACTCAACGGAGGTAAATAAAGGAAAGATAGCATCAAAGAAATACACTGACAGAGTGTGCTGTGCTCTGAAAAGCCTTGGCTCCAGGTAAATTTGTATTAATCTGGAAATGTGGTATCTGTATCAGTTCTATCCCCTGACAAAACAAATGATGTGTTTTCATACAAGCAACCAACCTCCACCAGCCAGGATTTCAGAGGAGCTGCTACTGCTTCTCTACACCGAGCAGTAAACCATCTGTTTACTTATTCCTCCAGATCTCTGGAATGTTTATGGTTAAATGAGAGTGTGCCTATTTCTGGAACTTTTAAGTTCAGTCTGCTTAGTACACAGGGTTCCTCCAGTTGATCATGGGTAACTAACTGCACAGCTCTCCTGCTCCAGCCCAGCTGATGAAATGCATTAAGAACAGTGGTGAGTACAGCACTAAGATCATCTCTGAGCTAACTTGGTTGCACTTTCCTGCTCAGACTCTCTACATTCCAGAAGCTGCCCTTTTAGCAGGGCATGCTCTAGGCAGGCACTTTCTTGTTAGGACAGACTTGCAGTGTGTACTTAAGACCAGCAGGACACAGGCTGGCTCAGACATCAAATAGCTGTGCTTGAGCTAATGCTGAAAGCCCTTCTGAGTGCACAGCAGTTTCAGATTGTGGCTGGCAATTTCTTCCTCAGATTAGAGGAAGCAAGTGCAAGCCTGAACAGATGGATCCTCTTTTTTTTTTTTTAATATTAGCAAGCACAGTCTTGGCTAAAATATCCTTCCACTACCATGGGTCACGTGTAACAGAGAGACACCACTGAGTACGTCTGTTTCCTACATAACCACAGCACCATTTCTACAGCAAACTGATGGAGGTTGGACAAGGAAATGACAAATTAGTGTTTAAAAATAAGAAGCCCTCCCCAAATTAACCCTATGAAGGTCTAGAAACTGTTCATGTCAAGAAGTGTGGGTGACAGACACTTATTGGGCATGGGCTTTGCACACAACACAAAGTCACTCATTTTGCCTCTGCAGAGTCAGTAAGGATTCTGAAATGTAACTATTTAGTTTTGTTACACAGTTTTTAATAATAAGAGCCCCACAAACATGCCAATTACTGAAAGTAATTTCTCCATACTACATTGTACTCCCAAACAATCATTAAAATAAACACAAAGACTGGTATTAAAAATGCCCAGGCAACTACTCTGTGTCAGATTTGCAACGAAATCTGCTATCAAGGAGAGCAATCTACTCCAAAAGCCCAAAATGGATTTGCATGTACTGCCAAAATTCAGAACTTCAGCTATTTTCTTCACTTTTTATGCCTCCTTCTGTAACAAGAGTAATGTTTTCTAATGATAAAGAGCAGGAAAAAATTGGCTGTGATTTTCTAATATACAGCATATTTCTGACAGTGCTGTATGTAATTGGCACATCATTGCCAACAGTATCAAGCAAAAGAAGTGGTTAACACAGATACAAACAAAAAGGACCAGGGCATTTCATTTTTCAGCTCCACATTCCAGTTCTCTTTGGCCATTTTGCAGCTTCTCCAGTGCCTGTCTTCGATGCAGCACCGTCTCTCATCATTACTGCCTTTTCCTTCTGAGCTGCCTGTCAATATGCCATGCAAGAGGGAGCTGATAAAATCATTACCTGAAAAAGGTGAGCTCTGGGTGCTTATATGGGTCAAACAAAGGGGCACCGAATCTCAGGGAGACACACAAAGGGTTGCTGAAGGGAAAATGTTCTCACTGGAGCATATTTCAGTACATTTAAGACACATATGCCTTTCTTGGTGGTCCAACTACTGTTCCTTAAGTCCTTCCCTACAATTTAATTAGGAGCTGTCTGTGCTAGTGAGCACTGCAACTGTTTTCAATTAGAGTCTGTGGCTCAGAGAACTCTTAATGACCATACCTTTGCATGTTTCTTCTTTAAGGCATTCAGCTCTTTCTGCTGTTTCTTTAAATGCTTTATATAAGCCTACAAAAAGAGAAATTGGATCAATTTTCCTCTGGTCATATTGACTTTAACTAGATAAAATCGTGGCTACTGGGGACAAAAATTAGGAACACATCTTGAAAAGCTTGTGTCCATCCTTACCTTCATTTGTTTCAAATCTTCTATCTTCACTTGAGGAATGAGGTCTATACCTAGGGAGGCATTGATACAGTTTATCTAAAACTTCATACGCACTAGTACATCTCATACTTTTAAAGTTTGAGTTTTGCCACAGAAACCTACATTTAAGTTAGCAATTAATTAATGTTTTTCACCACATAAAAAAAATAGTAGCAGGTTAATGAGAAAAGCTACAGTTAATTTCCTTTTCCGATGCACTGCTCAATCAATTGTGAGAAAAGAAATGAATCAATGAGTGTATTTTAATCTCTTACAGCTCTGGCCTGGAGTGTCAAAACACAGCAATCTAAGAACAGAAAAAAGTCCCTTTTCAGCAAACATAGCAAACCATTTATGAACATTAAAACTGAACCACGCAAACTTTAGAATTTTGGTCCGTATGTGGAGACTGCTCTGGCACCACCATCTTTCAGTGGGGAGGCTTCCTGGATGAGGTTCTATGTGACTACATAGAGGCTGTATTTCTAAATTTAAAACATAGGAGTGCAAATTTACCTGCGGCCTGTATGTGAATGAAGGTAAAATTTGCATTTTGGTTAACACCAGGCTATGAGAAAAGGAGCAACAGCACTCTCCAAGGCTAAAGGAGAGGTAAAAATGAAGGAGAAATCCAAAAGAAGTGGAAATTCTAATGAAAATTCAATACAACAGGCAAATCAATCACACAAGACTAAGTGTACTATTTAGATGAATGAAAATATGTTTTGATCACTTTAACTGCAATGCAAACAAAACCCAATCTCATCTCATGTTTATGCTTTAATGAATGTTTTGTGACATACTATGATTTTTAAAAACTACCAAGAGCATCCTACATGTAATTATTAATAAAAATGTCAATACAATGCCATGAGAGTTGTAATTTTTAGGTTTTTTTCCTGAGGTTTCATACAAAAATATTTGCATGTACATAAATACACTGCAAACATATTTAGTTAACTGCTCTTAACAGTGTCTGTGGACTATAAGATTTCCCCTGCCTTGAAAAGGACTTTCTGGCTTTTAAGGTGAATTTAACTGGAAAATATTTAGATGCTGTAAAAGAAAAAAAAAAAAAAGCAGGGGGGAGGGAGGCAATTTCCTCAGGGAATATGATTTTTTTTTTCTTTTCTTAGAAACATAAGATTCTGCTCAAGTATACGGTACCAACGTTAGTCTAGTAAATGAGATTGGAAAAGATTTAGGCACAGATAGAGGCTGAAGTTTTCAAAACCACAAATCACTTAACCCTTACTGAAAGTCAGAGAACAAAAAAACCCCCAAAATTCCTGTGCGTTTGAAAGCCTTCCCCAGACACCCTGCCCTGCTGGATAACTCATTTCTAATAGCAAAGGGAGTTGTGTATCATAACAGTGGTAGAATTATTCAGATCTTAAGAGATCTGAGATAACCAATATCATTACAAGGGATATAAAATGAACAGCTCTACTTTACCATGCAAGAATATGGGTAAAAATTGCAGACAGGAGCACGTTTCAGTTTCAGACTGGGGCTCCATCAGGCTGGTGTGTTCTAAACAAACTTCCTCAGGATTTTACTTTAAAACACAGATTTATTTACTTTGTTCTCCAGGTCTGACTCCATGGCAACCAGGAATCAGTTGTCAACCCCAGAAAATTCCATGCTTAATTAATGCACAGTAAAACTAATACTTGTGCATCTTGGTGATGATACATAAAATATGAAAACACCTCACAGGATAAAATAATCTGGGGCTTATGCCAGGGAAGAACTTTGCAAGAGTTCAGGTGCCAGAAAAAATCTGGTTTACTGCCAAAAGTGACTCCAGAGAAATGGCATCTTATTTCTCAGGAGATCCCTCTACACATGTGTGTACTCAGCCATGTCTGCTTAAGTTTAACAGCAAGAGCCATCAGTGCTCCTTTTCACCCCCACCAAATACCTTTGGGCCAAGGTGGATGAGAGTAAATGAACCAGATTCTAATTCTGGTGGCCCATTAACAGAAATATTTATTGTGTTTCATTCAGCTGTACAAATTTGTTTTCTCACTTAATCTTCATTACCTGTGATGATATGGGAGAAACAAATAATCCCATCTGACTCTATAAAATGACTTTGTAGAGTGAATAGTGAAGAAAAAAATACTTATTCACTCATAAATGAGCACATTTAATATGGATTTTTCTTTTTTTTACAATAAACATGCCATTTCCATAATCACTCTTCAGAGTAAAACCACATGGTGAAAACATTTCTAATTGTTGGGAAATCTCTACAGAATCCAGTGAATTCTAAATACCTTTAATTACTTAAATCTGCAACTCTGCCAAGGGATTTGTGAAGGGAGAAAAAAACCAGAAGAGTTTCTCTGGACTATGCCAGATAATAGTCACTCCTACTGGCACTCCTCCAGCAGATCTTTAGTAAACTACTCCCAGAGTCATGCATGTTAACGCTATAAGTATATAGCCAAACAAAGAGGTCACTTAGTAAAATAAACCTGTATTGGCTTTATACAGTTATTCTAGCAACATAAAAAACTTATTTGCAATTAGACAAAGACAACTCTTACTGGCAAGTGAATTTACCTTCTAAAATGACAAGAATTATTAGGACTGTAAAACTAAAATGGAGTAAGGAGTACTTCTCTGTGGCTTTCTGAATCACTCCAGAAGAGAGGGGGTGGTGTGTGGGTTTTGTGTACCTTTCTTCGCGTCGGTCCCAGAGCCCGCGGTGGTACTTGGGCGAAGTTCGGAGCTGCTCTGAGGTGTTACGTTGGCTTTGGGATTGTTGGCTTTTCCTTTTCTGTCGTTCTTCGAAGTGTCATTTGGTACGTCAGCTATATCACTCTGAAAGAAACATTCACACCATAATAAATTAACTGTTCTTTTACCTGTATTGTAAAGGTTGGGTACCGGGAAGTTTTCGAAACTTGCTGACTTTAAACGTAATCAAATTGCAGCATAATTTCAAACAACACTATAGTAAAGTATTTGTAACCTACTTGAAATAGCTACCTGCTGAAATACAGCTCTGTTCTCATTCTTTAACATTTCTGCTTCTATGGGATGTGTCAGTTTGATCCATGAAAAATCAGCCAGTGAATTTCAGTACACGACAACTAACATAAGCTAATGTATTTCAGAGCTGGACAAAGGGTCTTGTATTTGAAAATGAGAAATAAGGTAACATGCCTTGACTGAGGAAGGACCAGCTTACTTTAAAAAAGGAACACAGCATGAACATAAATGGGCTTTTTGTCACTGAGTCCTACTTACAGTTTCGATACCCATAGCTCTCATTTGGTCTGCTCTTTTTTCTGTGATAGACAAAAATTTCTTTGGATCTGATAAAGCATCCACAATATCTGGAAGGGAAAAAAAAAATCAACTTTTTATGATCTTCAGAGGCATTTTGAAGGTAATATTTTACAAATGCCTTATTCTAGCCCTGTTTTCCATACGCAGTGATCAATGTGCAAGCACAGGTTTACAGGATGACAAAGTCACAGGAATCTTTACCTGCATATTGAATAATCCCTTTCCATGCTTAACTTCAACAGTCAAAACCAAAAAAAAAAAAAAAAACACAGTGAAAATATTAAATCCATCAAAAGCTTTGGGAAGAAACTTGCTATCCTTCATGTGCAAAGTGGGGGCTGGACTGTATCATCTCCCTTCCAGCTTAACATTTCTATGAAATGTTCTCTCTCTGAAGTCACTGGATGCATTTCTCAAGCAAAACAACAGAGACAGGTCTCCCATTCCAGCAAAAGTTGTATTAAATAGTTAGCATTACCCTTGACAGCTCTGTTTATCTACACAAATAGGTCCTCTCCAACAACTGTTGCACCCAATGATGTCTTTTGAAACTTATTTCATATACACAAAACCTATGTAGAGTTTATTTTTAGCCACAACAAAGGCCTTGTAGCTCAGCACTGACTATTTGTCCTTTCCCTAACTTCCTAACCGTGTCTTTTTGTCCTTGCCATGCCTCCTCAAGGAAAATCCAGGACTACCCTGCCAGCACGATGCGTCATCCGAAAATTGAACCCGATTATCATGAGCTTCTAGGTAAAAATGACTAACGTGTTTGGGAGAGAGACCTTTGTAAATTGTATTACTAACCATGCAGGCACATCACCAAAGGCTCAGCACTTCTGCAAGGGGGATGTGACTCATCACTGCCTCTCACATTGTCATTTGTCCTCTGCTTACGCTTTCCCTTCTCCCCAGTGAGGCAAGGTGGGGGTGAGGAGCAGCATTTCGTAGAATTGCAATTAAATATAAAGGTACAAAAATCACTGCAAGAGCACATTACAGAGGACTTTAACCACTACCCTAAGCTGCCTTACTTACGTACAGATTTCTATTATAGAAGCTTCTCTTTGGAGAATTCTACTTCATTTGCATCAATCTGTGCCACTATTGTGTTTCATTGGGAACAGAGTAGCTGATGCAAATAAACCACAAGAAATCACTAAGCTCTATGAAAAATAAGAACATGCATCTTCTAAAGCCTACAATGTATCGCCCATTCTAGTTATTATTCGGGGCATGTTTTTAAATCTTACTCATACAGGTTAAAAAAAAGAAACGAAAAAGAATGTAGGCAGCTACTGAATTGAGCTCTACCTTCCTACAGGTTTGCTAAAACAACCATGGAGATCCTAATGATAGCTCACAAAACAATGAGGTGTTCACTGCAGATGATAAGTAATTAAAAACCACATGCCAACAGAATACTAATGATTCCACCTGAGTGTCAAAAGTTATTTCCCAGTTGTTCATCACGCTGCTGTTTTATATCAATGAGAAAATGACGTGAGACACATCAAATATATCTGGGAAGGGAGAGGAGAACTCATAATTGAACTTATTTAGTTCCTATTAATATGGAGTCTGTTTTTCCCACTGCTGACAGTAAACTATGACAACCAGTTCTCTCATTCTAGCAGCATTTTACTGTAACAAAACTGTTACTTAGGGGTAGCAATGCTTTTTAACCTCTACTAAATAAACCACCTACAGAAATGCTGACAGTGTAGCAGATTAGCAAATACTGAACTGCACACAATTTGCAAACGGCAAATTGGTGTTCAGATTCTCTTTGAAAAACAAGTCTTTCACTTCTGAATTCGTAGAATACAGTTTAAAAAATAAAATTAAAAAGAAAAATTTTCCCCCTGTGTGACCAGCACATTCAGCAGCTTAAGCCACATCAAACTCAGTGCTAAGTTTAAATTCTATTCTTAGAAAAAGTGGGGTATCATAAAACATCAATCCCAAATCATAAGCATGTCCTTAGCTTAAACAATATTTGAACTGAGTCATTTACTGCCTAAAGCTTCAGCTCAAGAAAGAATTAGAGCTCACACTTAAATTTGTGTCCCTTAGACTGATGGTTCAATTACCCTGGAGAATCCCAAGTTTAAGCAGAAGCTTACACTTCTCTTGAGACAAAGTCCCTGAAGTTAAATCCTGTCACAATGAAACGTGCTGCATAAAGGCACGGGAGTGCCCCAAGACCTGTGGCAAAACTCCAGCTGACTTACCAGAAACCGGCACATGTGAACAACACAAATGCTTCTCTAACTTTTTCCATGAAATATTGTGACTGAAGTGTCAGCCTGTTTATTTTTTAAAATATGGATAAATATCAGCAAACACAGAGTTGAAGATGTACTAATAGTTCAGGTAAACCTTCCCTTTCTCCTGTTTGTACTATGGAAGTGACACTCAGAGGAGTGGCAATCATTCTTTGCACAAACAGCAGGTTTAAAATTGTTTTTGAAGAGAGCAAAATATTGTTTTTATCAATAATATTTCACCAATCAACTCTAAGGTGAACTTCATTTTGCTGCAGAGTCGGAGCACTAACATTTAGCACAATTCCCGTTTTCCAGTTTTACATGGTTTATACATTGTCCAATGTACAACACATTCCATCTGGAGTGAAGGAAACCCTTCCCTGAGGGACATCCTCAGGGTGAACTTACCCCTTACACCGATTTAAGTGGCAAAATGATTATTCTCAGTTTTTTCCCTACACACATATGGCAATTTGCCACGGCTCAGGATAAATGACCATGGCCCCGACAACCTGATCGTGCAAATGACTCACATTGAAAATAACTTTCTTGAAAATCCAAAAATAATTAAACCACACTAAAAAAACCATGTAAAATCGGGAGGGAAAAAATGCAGAAGGGTTTTGGATACTAAATTATTTCACTGACCATTTTTAACAATATGTCAATAATCTCCAGAATATAGAAGTGCCTTTGTTTGAAAAAGACCTGTCTAGATTCTGCATGAATTTTTTTATACCTCCACACCAAACAATATAGCTAAAGTACATTTTAACCTTACAGATATTTGTGTCAGATAGCATGTAATAAAAGAAAGGTAAAAAGGTAAAAAAGAAGAATCTTCCTAAATCGTCAACAGAGAAAATCATACTGAGCTAACTAATATTAGCGTATTTTCCACATAATTTTGTCATTTAGCAGATACTTGTCATTATCATTAACATTGAGGCAGACACTTGGTCAGAAAGGGGATTTTTTAACTCAATATGCAGAGTTTCCAAGGAGTTAAAATACTGAGTCTTTCCAATCCTCCAGCATTATGTGTCTGCTGCCTTCTGGCACGCTGACACCACAGTACTTCAGTACTTCCACACCAACATTCCAGAGCTACAGCACATGGGATACAGGTTTTTCTCACCTCCAAAACCATCAGGCACGTATGTTTTAAGCACAATGTTGCAGAAAACCGTTGGGAGAGAGAGTGGCTTGTTGCCCTCATTCCGAAGGGAAATGTGTCTGTAACCTGCTTGCAGCCCATCCAGAGGCAGGATCCTCTGACCAATCAACTTATTATTGTCATCATACACTGCTATTCTCAGGACAGCAAGATCGGGGAGAATAACCTGGAAAGTCACAAAATGGAGACATTTAATGACTTGAATCCTCCCCGCCTCCCACGTGTGAACCATTCGCTTTGCATGCCAGACAATGACTATCACTGTAAGATCAGGTCATTCCCTGCAAACCCCACACTTTGAAATGAATCCTTCCCAGAAAAGCTTCCCCCCCCCCTAAATATCATGTAGATTTTAGAATATGTAAATCCTGTGGCTGACAATCACACCAGCTAAATATTTTGAAAGATTTCCCACTCCTTCCCTACCTAGTGCCATTCACCAACACTCATGGGGCAAAAGTGAACTGTGCCTCCTGTCTCCCATAGACTTTCCCCCTGCCACTTTCATTTTCAGTCTCAGAGGGCACAAAATATGCTTTTGGTATCTGAACCCACCTGAAGGGTATCCTGCTCTACTTAATTACGACTTAGCACTCCCAGCACAGGTTACCACCAGCACTCGTTCCCGTCCTCCCCCTCACACAACAGAGGGACAACACAGAACCCAGGTTAGAATGACTGAAGCCTTACTTCAATTAAAATATAAACAAGAAAACATGACAGAATAACAATCAAACAGTACCTGAGAGCAACTGTGTAGGATTAAACATCAGCTTGAGGAGAAGAGTGTAACCCAAACAGGGCAGGTAAGATCTCTCCTCTACAGGCCACAGATCAGCACATCTTTCATTACGTGGCGGCCTCAGGTATAGATTTGACAGGGAGCAGAAGTGGGGACTGAGTTTATCATTCCCTCTCCATTAATTTGTTCTGTGGTATCCTGGTAAGCACTTTCCCCCCCCCAAGACATTTTAGCAGTGTGCATCCCATGCCTTCATCACCTCCAACCAGAGGAATTGTTCCTGCTATGTTTATGCCACTCACTCGTCATCAATTTGTGTTGATTACAAGGCTAAGATATGATAAGGGCCAGAGATGAAGAAAAATAATCTCTTGGCTGACTTTCGGTCCAAGAGAACGTGTGACCATCGCAGAGTAGAGCAGAAAGTCTGGGAAATCTTGGCATCAGCCTCTGTACCCGTGTCAGGACACACAGGTACCCCCCTTTCAGAGGAAAGCTCTGTGTACCCTGGAATTTATGGCCCTTTTGATGTAAGAAATCAGAAAGCAGCAGATGCTGCCATATGGCCAGCAGGCCATGGGCAGCATGATTGCCTGTCATTGTACCTAAGCATCTTCCCTGTGCCTCCTCGTGCACTGAGAAAAGCATTTGGAGTCACATCCATTCCAGAATATACCTGAGCTCAGAAAAAACTCCTGCATCAACTAAATTTCTATTAAAAACCAGTTATACTGTTAAGAAAGCAGATTAAGTGTGTAATATACCCAAGTGTGAAGTGTTATCACCACTTGGCAAAGCCTGAATTTTGGAATAAAAGTCTGAACTTTGAAATAGAAGAGCAACGATTTTGGATGACAACAGAACAGGTGTAAGCAGAACAGATGTTATCAAAGACAGCATCACTAACATATGAAATCTGGATGAAACTCCAGCTGACAGGAAAAAAAAAAAGTCTGTATATAGTATATATAAAGACTGAGAGATAAACATGGACAAATGATCTCTCTCTTTAAATCCCCCATATCAAGAAAAAAAGGTTCGTTTTAATTTTTTTATTGAAAAAAAAAGAAAGTAAAAAAGAAGGCAAAAAAGAAAGAAAAAAAGAAAGAAAAGGGTACATGATGCACATGGACTACTGGAGGAGGGAGCTGGCAACAAGGCTGAGGAACACAGCACCCTTCCAACTTTTCCCTGTAATACCATTGACCTTAGCTTTGGATGCAGCATCTCACCTGCCCTCTGGGCTGAAGGAACAGTGCAAGATAGGAGGCACTGCCAGGGCAGGGAAGAAGGAATCTCCAAGGAATGATGGTATCCACCAGTGGGGACTCATTCCAAGCAGACTGCATACCTTGGACACAGACATGGTCCCAGAGGAGGTGGATACCTCCAAGTGGGAAGAGGAACCAAAGGGGAGGAAAAAGCCAAATAGAAACAACAACAACAACAAAAAATCATGTGACAGCTACAGAGGTTATCCATTAGAAAAATAAAACAAAGCAAAATTAAAAAAAGAAAGGAAGCAAAACAAATTCCAAACAACCTCTTGAAAGCTTATTTCAGCTTTACATTGTTTACTGCAGTAAACAGGGGCCCTACGAGCCCTTTCTCATGGGAGCAGTGCTCATTCCTGTGCTCACGAGAGCAAGGAAGTTCACTCAAAACCACAAGCTGTGCTTTCCAAAAATCCCACCTTTCGAAACACAAACGACTCCTCATTGTAAACAGGGTTCAGGCCATTGTTCATCACCATCCGCGTCCGGAATTCCTTCCGTATCGTGTCCGTGGGCAGGCCGTACATATCCACCTCCACGTACGTCCCAATTTTTTTGTCTGATAAGAACTGACCAGATATTACCTGCAACGTAATAGCAGAGCAGTAAGGAAGAGCAATACAAAGAGCAATACAAAATACAAATTCTGTGGCTTTTTTTTACTGAGAGCAGCCTGGAAAATGCTTTAATGCAGAACAGAGGTGTTTTTTTCCTCCTATGAAAACGGTGTATTTAGTGCTAAAATTGTGATCACTGTTGTGATCAGACCTTAAATATATCCTTAATTTGAAATGACTGTGCTATGGTATTACCACTTGCCAGCCAGTCATCCCAATTATCTGATGTCTCACAGATGTATTCACTATATTAATGAAAAACACTGAATGAAACAACCAGATCGGGCACTGCTTTTCCACAGCTCTAAACCTGCTGCTGGGAAGCATTTTGTTCAATTATATGTCCTGACCACAAAGAGGTGAAAGGAAACTATTGCTCTGCTTTCACTTAGGCAAAGGTTTCAAACTAATCCTGTGTCAGTCTGACTCCATATTATGTCTGGAAAGTGCAGGATGCTGAAAAAGCAAACAAACAAAAACCCAGCCGACTCCTCTGTATTGTTATGTATATGAAGATTTGTTGCAATTTCACTCCAAGCCAAGATTAATCTAGTCACAGCAGGTGATTACTCCAGGGAAAATTTTTATTCCATCAAGATGATATATTACTTAAAAACACAGCTAATGTTTTCATTACTACAATCAAGGGGGAAAGAAAGAAAAACCAAAACACGATTTCACAGACCTAAGCTCATTTCAAATCCTTTTGCTTTCATGATCTAACGTTCTTCCAGGGAACACTCTGGATAATAAATATGAAAATGTATGCAGCTGAGGGTTATCATTATTGGGTTTTGGTCCACTCAACTCCTTACTTACAGAATTTATATGGAATTTTGTACTGGTTTTAGGCACAAAAGAAAAGTAACTGACAAAATACGTGATATAAGAACTATCTCTAGTGATATTTAGAACTTGTGTTCTCACCACGAGATACAACTTCCTTCTTGAAGGGATTGTACTGTCATTACCATTAAAAAAACCCAACATTAATAAAACATGCTTGTTCTTCTGGAAGTGCAAATGAAACTTAGTTAAGTGTCTAGAATGCACAAGGAATGCCTGGTCAGAGAGAGTTTGAAATTTCAATGCTGCACGTAGAAAGGGATGACTGAAAGCTGAAGTTTAGCAGCACAAAAGGTATTTGAGGAAAAAAAGTAGAGTGTTGAGTCGTAAAAAACATTTTGCAACTGTCAGTCTTCTTCCACAATATGATACCTAACCATGCTTTAGAACTACAACAGATGCTTTATGGACTTTTTTACTCACAGATGATTCCAAAGTAAGGACCTTCATCACAGGAACCATTTTTCTCTGCTTATTTTGAAAATATCCTGTCCAGGTATGCCCATATTCCTCCCTGCTCTATAGTGACAAGTGGTGGTACATGATTTCATACCGTACACAGAAGTGAACTTCACTCAGTTATTCACTTGTGTGGGCTGACATATCACAAAAAGACCATGAAGGGTGTTAGAACATGATAATGTGTAACAACAAATCATTTCTAGTTCTATCCTGTTCCACTCAGATCAAGTAAATAAAGGCATCTTAGCCAGCAATTAAAAAAAAAAAAAAAAAAAAAGAAATTATTTGATGAAATCTTCACAATCCAAACACACTTTCTGTAGGTATCTTATTCCTGCTGACTTTGAAATGTGATTTGGGTGTGATGACAGTTGTCTGGTGCTGTTTTACCTGCACAGAACATGTTGCAGCAATTACACCATCTACAGGAGTTTCAGAGAATGGGTCAAACGTTCGATCTGGTCGTCGCA
Organism: Pseudopipra pipra; assembly: GCF_036250125.1. NCBI lineage: Eukaryota > Metazoa > Chordata > Aves > Passeriformes > Pipridae > Pseudopipra > Pseudopipra pipra. Next base: position 4,909,231 of record NC_087551.1, on the reverse strand, counting down.
TGAAATCTGGTTTAAGTAGATACCTTATTTCAAGGAAAAAAAAAAAGGAGAAAATTATTCTTGTGTGGAAATTCAAACTGTATTAAATACAAATGAAATGGATGCTCTAGCTTTAAGTAATGAACTGTCCTACAGCACTGTAAAACACAGACTCTCATTCCAGCTGCAAGTGTGAGGAAATAAAAGGAAGTATTATGGTTGTCTAGAACACAAATAAATGTTCATCTTCATTTTGAATTACCAGCTACTGAGAGATGAAATCAACCCTTGATTTCAAGAGAAAAATAAATGTAATATGATCAAGAACATTTCAAAACAACTGAATGATCCATTTTAAAAATATAGCAAGTTACCATATAATAAAACGTAGTTGCTCTCATTGATTTTATTCTTTAACTTCGGAAAAACAGAGGGCTTTTTCAATTTTATTTTTCTAAATGAAGAAGTTCCTCAGAGTCAAGATTCACACAGTAAATTTCAGCTTGAAGCTAATTTTTTCATCATGGTTACGAAACCTTGGGGGGAAACAACTGATAATGTCAGTGCTGACAGATTGTTAATTATAGTGGCATGAAAGGTACTACCACAATAACACTTACAATCTGTCCCTGAGGACTGTGCACTGGATCAACATATCAATGAAGCCAATATGTGCTCTGATGAATCAGAATGCAAGGATTCTGCCGTCAAAATGAAACAGCAGTTGATCCCACAAATGCTGTGCTGCACATTACAGAGGTTCTTTCAGTGCTGGAAGAAAATGTTTAACGAGAGGAATCTTGCTAATTCTGCAACCCTGACAGACCAAGCTGCTAGAAGATTAATTTTTATCCACCTCTAGTCTCTCTAGTGAATCAATGGTACACAATGTTATAAAGGCCAAACTCAGAAATAATCAAAAAATGCTGGAAAAATTCCAGTAGAAAGAATGTCAATGTTTTCTCCCATTTCTTCATAACATGGTTTCTGTATAGAAAAATAATACTCCTCACTTTTCTTACATTATAAATGTGAGTGATTTAATAATATTTTATTAATTTAAAGTAGGGAACTATCAGAAACATCCTTTATTTCTGCTTCCAGCCTGCTGAAATAAGAAGTGGTAAAGATAAGAGTGGCTCAATCTTGTTTCACCAGCATGAAAACTGTAAATATGAGAAAAAAAGAAGTACACACAGAAGGAAACGTTAAGTTCTTATTTTCATTGCCCTGCACCTTTTCTGTGACTGAAACACCACCACATTTATAATGCATATCAAAATATTACCATGCATTATCACTGTAATATCAAAAGACTGATGTATCAATGTAATATCAAAAGACAGGAATTTAGTTGGTAATTTTCCCTGTCCTTCAGAAGAATTTGGCAAAAGTAAAGGTGCTCTTTTACTAGGACTGTGAGTCAAACAAGAAGGAACCATACTCTGCAGTAAAAAAGCTTTGGTTTTTTTCTATTACTTGTGTTATTCTGATTGAAATTATAGAGACTGCACCTTTGTCAAACCCAGGAGCCTCTACCTGGAGAGCTCACAACTGTGATAAAGGCATGGAGTGGCCAAGCTCTTTGTGTCCATTCTGCAGATGAGGAATTTTACCAAGCTTCATCTACTCAGACTTTCTTTCTGAATAAGATTTGCAGCAGTAAAAAGAGTAGTTTCTTCCCAGGATGAGTCTGCAGATTTTCTGGACTGTCATTTCCTGTAATTCATCAAACTCCTCCTTTCTCCTGATGTTAATGATCACTCTATCCTATTAAGGTATAAACTCAACATTTAAAAAAGAAAAACCTATCAGCATCACTTGAGCATCCTTTGTCATACAAAGGTCGTGAGTAAGAACTTAGAGAGATGAAACATCTGTTCACTCTCTGTGAAATTCACACTCCAACTATAGTACACAGATTAAAAAAAAGTTCCCTGTCCAAGCAAATTTGGCAATTCTGTGAACTGTGCGATGAATCTCCACTCTGAGGCATGTCTTCAAAAAAAAAGGCTGAGAACAGAAGCTGGAGATGTATTTAAATAACTGTGTATGGTATTCACAATCTTCATAATTTGCACACAAAGCCTCTTCTATCTCATCTTTAAAAACTGGGCATAATTAAAAAGTGTATTCATTAGAATACCTCCTTACCAGGGATAATTCCCTCTGAATTCTTCTAATTTCTGCTCTTCACCTAGCATCCCATTTTTCTTTTGTAACACATAATTAACAGTGACAATATTTTATTAAAACCTTATTAAAGGATTCTGCTCCACAGTGACAACAGTTTGAATCATATCACTCACCCGCACGATCCATTGTACTCGAATTTCCCTTGATTCAACTGCATTGCTAAATCTGCCAAGAGACAAAGAAATTACTACCTTTCCTGGTGAATGATGCAGACCACGAACATTCCTTTCTAGAAAATAACACCATTTGTCCAGAATAACGAGTTCAAAATAAAAATTAAATTTAATGCATAAAACCCGCACATCCAAGAAATAAAAGGAAGCAATCAGGAAAAACCTCAGATTTCTTTACAGTGGTAATAGCTTTATCAACCACACTAAGTCTATGCTGTGCTTAAGAAACAGTCAGTTTGGTTCCCTGAAATCAAACAGGCAGAGAAGCAACAGACTGTGGTCATGTTACATTCGTGGGATGGGATTTCCATCATCTAACTTTTGGTATCTACAGTACAGATGTCTCCATTTCTGCAGATCATTTGGAATAACAGAGGGATACAGAAGCTTTAACAGTGCAGTTAACCTCAGTCTAAGGCAGAATATAAAACATACTAGACAAGACATCCTCGAAGTATGTATTTCTTCATAATGACCACAACTACCTCTGATGAAGCTCTCTGTTTCCTGATGTTTTAAAGAAGGTGAGACGAATATCACACCGGTTTTCTATGGGCTTAATTCAGTAAAATACCACAAAACCAAACCAAAGACATCACAGCAACATTGCTTAGTTTCAACACTTAAATGATGAGTTTTGGTCAATGCATTATTATGGTACCTGTATATAAAGATATACAGTAAATGTGTAATAACCTCCCCCTCATCCAACCCTCCCCAGAACTTTGTAAAAATAAAATGTTCTCCTTCAGGTTTCCAATTACACTGGAATAGAATATCATTGTTTAGCCATAACACAGGTATTTTCTTGCCCAGCAGACTACCTTCAAAAGGGAACAAGATCTTTTGTGTATGTACTCTTGATATACAAAATAAAAGATTCTCATATGCTCGTATCACTTATTACTTGCTTTACTGGGCAGCTGTAACTTATTTCCTCAATTATTCTTCAGCTTGACGGCACAACTGGATGGCAGAGGATGAATACAGGAAAGTTGTTCACTTCCAGTTATACAATTACTACTCTTATTTTGCAATATAAAGGGGTTGGGAATGACAGGCAACGGGCAGAGGCAGTGCTGGGAGCAGAGTGAGGTTTGCATTTATCTGTTCCAGCCTCTGTATTATGTGGAGTGCTCTAAAAGCAGTGTATTCCAGTAGAGCCTTCTCCTGCTTCCTCAGCTAGTGAAATCAGGGCACAGCTTTGCAGGACACAACTCAGGGTATGATCATTAGGAGTGTCTGCAGTAGCAAAGGCACCATTCAGGGAGGGGGGAAGCAAGCACAGAAGCAATGCCACAGCTAGAAAAAGGAAATGGGAAAACTGGTCTGTTACAGGTATGATTGAACACATTCCTAGATACATCAAAAAACCAATCAAAACAACAAAAAGCCTACTCTCATAGTTATACTCACACCTTCACTGAACAGGAACGATACATCTCCTCTCAGTTTACCCTGTGGAGAGGCACTTACATTCCCTGGCATCGTTCTCTCAGCTGGGATCTCAGACCTCATTCTCTGATGATGAGCACATGACTCTTAATGCTTCACAATGACTAGTCTAGAAATGCATTTGTCACACAGTCATTACTTTTTACCATCTTAATCTGCACACTCCATCTTTGCTTTGCAGACATGCACCCAACTGTGCCAAAGCTGTGTTTTGTGAAAGCACTGATTTTTCCCGTAATTAATACTTTTTATTAATAAAAACCATTTCTGCGAGAAGTTGCAGTACTCTGTTATTTTTCCATAAAAGGGGGCTGAATTTTCCTTCTGTGTATGGCTTTTTTTATTGCTCCTTGTCTTACGCTTCCGTAATTCCACTCCACTGTGTTATTTAGCCATATGTCTGTTCCCTCAAAAAATGCCAGAAGCAAATCCATGGCATCTGTTTGAGAGTTACTGCCCAAGCCATTCTTTAGGATTGAGGTTCACTGGTCGTTGCTGCCTACCTGGGGTCTGATAGTTCAGTGAGACCATCTGGCAGCCAGCGTTCCAGAAAATTTGAGGCATGTAATTACTGGAATCCACTCGGCCTCCCTTTGGGTATATCCGACTCATTTGTCGTTTGTTATAACTGTGGAATTCATCAAGGAAAATGAAATAAAAACATCATAGAAATGTATAGCCATACCCTGGTGTCTTCAGTATTTCCTGTATTAATCTTACTATTTCTCTTTCCATGAGCTGCTTTCCCTTTTCCTTTACAGGCATGGAACACTAAATCTAGAAAGGTACACTGGTTTATTTGCAGCACTGGTAGAGAAGTGGTGTGAGGAGGTGAAAGGATACTTCACAAACTCAATGGCATGAGTCTTCAAATACCCTAGTCCGACTGATTCGTTGAAAGAGGACATATTGTGATGAATATTACGCTCTGGGAAGGAAAAACAAGACATTTTAAAACACTTCTGTAATGACAAATCAAAATTCAAGATCATGCACTATACATAAAAGCAGGATATAGCAGATTCTGGTCTCTTTCCCCATTATCTGTTACTCATAGAATCAAATTATACTGGTGAGAAATTTCACAGTTTTCTGACTTGCTTTTTTCTTTCGCTTCCTGGGAAATCAACAGAAGTTTCCTTTTTTGTTTAGGACAAAATTGTTATTCAAGGCCTGTGTTGTGTGGCTAGAAGAGGGAAAACAACATGATAAATGGCCTGGTGTGCAGTATCAGCTGAGTGCTGACCACTGTGACAATCATGCTCACCTTACTGCAGGGATAGATGAACTGAAAAAAGCAGTTCAGTTGGAAAGGCCTATAGAATAGAATCAACCTCAACAGCTCCATATTCTCCCAGTAATTTAGTGACTCCGTGTGGATGACCAATGGAATAACACGCTAACTTCACATTCAAGGCAACAGATCTACAAACATACCGATGGTGGTCATTAAACTAGCAAATATGCCTGTATTCCTAAACTCAGGAAAATGTAGAGATTAAAAAACTACCTAGGATAAGCAAACACTTGTATTTCATTCAACCTTTTATGTTACCTTCTGCTACATCGAAACCTTGAAATTTTACAGGTTGAGCATAGTTGACCATTGTTGATAAATATGGATGTATATTGGTTGTGGCACCTACATATTTGTAAGATGCCATCCACGCTTGTTCATCTTCAACAGTTACTAAACCCTGAAAACACATCAAAAAGAACAATCACTATTTCTGTGTGAAAACCCCACCGTTGGAATTTTCTAATGTGGTACAAAATTACAACCAAATCTGCAGAAAGTTAAAGAAAGGGCAAATTAATACAAGAAAAGTGGAAATTTAATGTCACAAATTAAGGCTTTTCTTACTGATATGTGCACCAAAGACTCTCAGTGTTACAGGACACATGCAAGAGGACTGATGACAGAAAAGCTCCTAAGCAGCAGGTAAGTATTACATGAAGTTAGTAGGATAACACTGGGATAAAAGATAAATATTACAACAGACTGAACAATGTTGGGAGAGAATGATCTATTTTTGCCAAATAAATTCCTAAAATTGTGATTTAATATACATTTGCTGATAGCACCTATGGTGGTGTAATGCATACTTGGCACTCAACATCAGAACATAAATAGGTTTAACTACTAATCTTTACTAACAGGAGACCGAAATGTAGGGATCACAACCTTCACTAGACAAACAAATGTCACAAGACCAACAAGAGACACTGTATCAAGTTCACATTCCTATTCACTTCACCTAATAAAAATCTGAACCCATCATTCATATAAAGATGCACTTCGTTTATAACAGAACTTCAGAAGTTTTCTACAAGTATCTCATGTGCCAGAAACTCACAACAGGAAGCATTTCTTATTTGGATCTACCTGTCCAACATTTTTGTTTCTGTAAGCCAGTTTGAAACACATTCTTTTCACTGAAATTAAGGAAAAAAAAGATCCCTGTCAATCTAAGCAAACTCCTACATACAGTTTTGGTTGTTCTCCTACCAGTGAACCAGTTACCAAAAAATCTAACCTGTTGCAGGCTGCCAGTGAACTTCTGCTAGAAAGTACTAAGTATAGTCAAAAATTCTTGCAGTACAGCTTTTTATTTTCAGACTGCAGCTCATATTTGTCAGAAAGTTCTCCTTCCCTATTTTATCAGGAAATAGTCAATAAGAGGAAGCACTGCAAAGCCCTTTCTCATTAGAGAATAATGCACTTCACAGAACCTACACTACTGTAACTCATTTACTCAGTGAGATGGGAGAGTCAAGGAAATGTAAAACCACTTGTCAGTATTATGGGTCTGTGCCTCTACCTGTGCAGACACATTTCAAAGAATGAAAACCACGTGAAGTGGAACCATTTATGCCTCAATATAAGATGATTATAGCCACAAGGAACATCATGGTCTGAGTGCACAGAAGAGCTGAGTTAGCAGAATGAGTCCAGGTACACATTGTTGTATGTGCATTTTAGACTGAATTAAACTTCCAGCAGCCCATGAAATCAAACTGACACCATATTTTAATGCTGATCACCAGGGCTCAATCCAACTGCTTTTCAGGAATGTGCAGACTGAGGGTTCACAGATCTGTTCCCTAAATATGCCAAAAGGTACATCCCTTTTTTAGTAGAAAACAGGCATATTTTTTTATTACTAGGTTAATATTTATTAATAGAGTTTAGGTCAAATTCAGGCCAAAGGTTTTCAACGAAACTAGTCCTTTTCAGTGTCTTAATTTCCGAAAGGCAAATAACTCAGGAAGAAGTGACCACCCATCTTGTAAAAACCAGGGTTCTCCAATATGCCTCTTGTTGACTGCTCAGAACCACTGACCATATTTGACTATCCTGATCCACTAACACCTACACCAGGGTTGATGAACTCCAGGGAAAAGGAATTCAAAGGGATTATGATGCCTTAGTGCCCTGGCAATGGTATCACAGTTGTATGACTGCATTACTGACACACCAGCTCAATGTTCCAAGACAGTCTACTGGTCACTGATTTTATCTTACTTGCTTGCAGACCCATAATTTTTAAAGTAAATGGGCTGTACTCTGCAGTGTTCACAACTTTTAAAACTATGAATTAAGAAAGGGGTAAGGAGAGAATGTTTCTTAAAGTCTACAGAAACAAAGGAATGGTTACAACAGCACATGAACCTTTTAGGGGATAGAGAAAACAATGGGGGAAAGTTGATGTCCCTGTTATTTACACCTCACCACTCCTCAAGAAAAGAAGTAGAACCCACTCAGAAAACAACACAGACTGAAACAAAGTGTGGTTAGGAACAGGAGCAGCTTTAATGAGAGAAGAGGAGGAGGAGGACAGCGGAAGGAGGTGGGAAGTGTCTTACAGAAGGGATTCCTGGGAGAAGATAAATGTAGAAGTCCCCAGGGAAAGCAAAAGGAAGAAAAAGAGAGAGGAAAACAAAGTGCAGTCAGGGTAAGGGCAAAGGAAAAAAAAAAGAGGCAGGGATGATACATCTCAACACCATTCAAAGAACTGGTTTCCCCGTCCATGACATTTGAGACTGAGATCAGACACTTCTAAGCAGGCAAAAGTCATGCACTTCTGTCTGTTCCCAAATTTTCTGACAGCCCTAAGCCCAGTATAAAAGTATAGTCAATGAAACCCTAGGGGACAAAAGGAGATAGAGTCACTTTCAAAAATACTGTGTAGGTGCAGTAAAACTGAGTGTAAAATTGTTAAACCACTAAGAATGCATGGTAAGTAATATGCATGTTATATAGAAAGCAATAAAATAAACTACATAACATCCTGTGTGTCACCTTTTTATTGTTTTCTTGCTCAGAATCTTCAACAGCCTAAGGGAAAAAAAATATATATACATTACCCAAAGAAAAAGCAATAGGAAACACTCACAGTAAGGAAAAAATCCTCAAAAAGTTAATTAATTTAGCAAAAAGTATACCCTTTTCCACACCTTCCTGTGTGGCTCATCTGTCCCATAAACTTGCAAAAATTTGTAGTCTCTTTGAAACTTGGGTACACAAGATACAAAATTCAACAGCTGGTTAACAATGGGAATAGGATGAAGGATGCCAGTCAGTTAAACCCAAAACAGAGCCCTCGTTAGATGTTGGGGACAGGAAGTTTCAGAGAAGAATGAAAGAATAACACTCCCAGACCACACAAAAGATCATCCAATCTGGATATGCAAACTGCCAGGCTCTGAAAACTTAAGGCTGCTGTAAACTGTGCTTGAAATGTCCACATGTGGAAAAGGTCTGTCTGCTGTCTGTCTTCAATTACAAGCTACCACTACTGAGAAACTTCGACAGATAAATGTTGTCTTGGCACTGGATGTGAATTCCTAAAGGATAAAGATCAAGTCACTGATCAGCAAAGAAGCAGAAAAGTTACTCAAGGACATGCTGAGGATGAGTGACTAATCTGGAAAGAAAAAACTAATCCTCAAAACAACCACCAAAAATCCCCCAACCAAAACCCAAACCCCAAAACAGTCAGGTAGTTAAGGACCAGCTGACTTTGTAAGTGAAACTGCCCTAAAACAAAGAAGTTAAATGATACTTCAGGGGAAGGATTCATAGAAGTCCTGAAGGAGCAAAGATGTTGACCTGAAGAGATAGGTAGAAGGCAGGTCTGATATCTCTGATACTCCTGGAGACATGCTGCCAAGGGCAGTCTGTGCTAGGAAGGATTATCCATACCTCTATTTCTATCTGGAGCAAGATCCAAAGGTAGCCAGGTAGGAGAGAAGAAGTGGCCAAAATACTTAAATGACAAAGGAGCATGATCTGACAAGGTACCTTAGCACTCACACGTGGGCTTTTTTTCTGTAGCAAGCAGCAATAACACCTCCAGTGCCAGAGCAGGCTTAGATTTCAATTCCAGTATTTTGCATCTAATTACCATCAAGTAATATTCAAGTTACTGAGCAGAGTCTGATAAACTGTACTAAATCAGGTATAAGTGGAATAAAGGGAACTCTTCCCCTGCCTATCAGCTGTCTGACATAGCCCCACTGCCACACCACCCCACTGGGAAATGACTGCCCTACTTTGCCTTCATTGCTGGAGGTGGAAGGGAGAGTCTACCCTAAGGAACAATAAAAAATGACACAGGGAAACCCTGCAATGAAGACACAGAATGCAGCCCTGCAAAAACACCACTGAGAAAGGAATCTGATGTTCCACCTCTCAGCAGGGCTCTGCACCTGAGATGTGAAGGAAAATATCAGAGGCAGGAGCAGGAAACCTCTTGCTGCCTTTAATTCTTGTTGCCTTTAATTAGTATTTTTGATCAGATCCCCCACTTGTACACTGTTTCCCTACATTCTGATCCTGTTTCCTCAATGAATATTCTACCTGAACAAGCAAGGACTATTTTGGGCTACAAAACTGTGTGTTCTCATAACCCTAAAGGTTAAGGGCATCTGGTGAAGATCTCAGGTGTGAATCTTCTGACAACAGGTGCTGTGATGCTTCCACAAAACAACTGCCTCCATGGGAAGTTTTTCTAAAAAATACAGATAAGAAGCAATCCCACCTTTTTGACACTGATGGCAACAGCTTCTTTTTGACTGTAATCATCGACAGTAAGGTCACTTCCAAATTTGTACTCGGGGTGAGCTTCTTCTTCCTGGTCAGCTGCACAGAAAAGAAAAATGATCAGTGGAGAAAAAACCCACAGCAACTGCTGGTTTTGTGCCAGACATGCAACAAATGATAGCTGAATACACAGGTTTGGTTTGGGCATTTTTTAAAAACAGGAATAAAATACAGTGTATTAGATTTCCAAGTGCTATTTAACTGTTTCCAAGTGTAGCAAATTACAGCTAAGGCCAAAGATCCTTAGAGCTTCAGCATGGCAAGAGAAATTTTATTTACTGGGTTTTTGAAGTAAGCAGTAATTTGCTTAGAAAAAGTGTAAAAAGAAAAAGCCAACAGCCTTGAGGAAATAACAAGATATGATGATTGAGTTCTTTAAATACAGATAAAAGAAAATAGTAGTGTCCAGGCTTCTTGTGTGCGTTGTTACAGTCTCTTTGTGTGCCCCCACTCTAGGGAATCATTTTCATTTGCTTTTAAAGTGATTTTCCATTAGAATCTAGGGTATTCAAAGAAGATAAAAAAGAAAAGTAATAGAAAAAAATATATATATCTAATATATGAGAGGACCAAGGGGTAGGCTAAAGCTGGGACATTCACTATGACATGGGTCAAAGTACCTTGGTTCAGACACTTGCAAGCAATGCATGATTTACTTCTTCTGAAGGTGGACATTTAAACAGACAAGGTGGATCATACCCTACGTATGTCTATTTTTCTGTGCTGGCCATATATACATTCCATATCATTGGCTCAGGGCAAGACATTTACACTGAAGATATCTGAAGCTTGGCAAGAAAAATCCTAACCCTCAAAAGTATAATGCAATAATCCAACCTGACACAAGTATTAAACACAGTGCCAGAATCTGTTTCCAAAGCAAAGAGCACAGCTTCCCAGGCTCTCTCTCACACACACATAGTGAAAATTTTACTTGGTTGGTGCTCCAACATGACTTCTGAAAAGTAAGAGGAAGTTAAAATTACCACTAGTACCACCAGCTAAGCTCATGATCCTACCACAGAGCCAGAAGCAGCTGTGGTGCGTGCCTGGGATGAGACAGTAAGGCTGGAGGTATGTACAAATAGTCCTGCACTGAGCCCAGACTTACTGCTGCTGGCACAGACTGCAGGCATGTGGGTAAAGAGCATCCTAACTGCTCATGCCACCCTACTGATTTACCACAGGCAACGTTTGAGAGCCCTTCTCCATGAAATCCTCACCGCTTTCTATTTCCTCTTCGTTATCATCCTCTAGGATATTAGGAGCAGCAGTTTCCCCAGCCTCCATCATCTTTTTCAGAGCATCAAGCTGTTCTGTTAATATGAGAAATAAAATTAAATTAGTCGTGGCATGAACAGTTTGTAGCACAAAGAAGTACAAGAGAACAACCATAAATGATTCTCCAATCCCGAGAGCTACTTTTGTTTAATGAGTTCTCTAAGTTTTCAGTTAGTAATAAAATTTTACGGAGTAAAGAGCATCAATAAACAAACACTGTTGTTAGATCTGAAGAGTGGTCAGTAAGGGCTGTATCCAAAGCTCACTTAAGTTAAGAAATATTTCACAGAATCACAGAATCAATTATGTTGGAAAAGACCTCTGAGACAGAGTCCAACCTATGACCAAACACCACCATGGCAACAAGACCAGGGCACCAAGTGCCACGTCCAGTCTTTCCTTAAACACCTCCAGGGACAGTGAGTCCACCACCTCCCTGGGCAGTCCATTCCAGTGTCTAGTCACCCTTTCTGTGAAAAAATTCCTCTTAAATTTCCATAGACTTCAAAGATCTTTGGAGCAAGCATATTACTTCTTCAAAGAATAAACAGACAGCTGTCTCTTCGGGGCTTGATCCATGCAAAAGGAAGCAAAGTGCTTGGATTTTCACTGTATTCCCATGTGCATTTCAGTTAGACAGGATGAAATGTCACACCACGTATGACTGAAGTCAGTGCAAGGTCTGCATGCTTATCTTTGAATGGAGGAGGACCAGGGTTTATCATTACAGCCATACTGGAAACTAATATAGCAGCATTATTATTACTGAAAGAAGATAAATATCAGAACTGGCAACAACAGCAAGAAGAGCAATTTGAAATTCCATTTAATTTCATGCTTATCCTGGAAAAACACAGCAATGCAAACATGCCAGTGCAGGCAGAATTTACAAGAGATTCTATCTGTGCTATATTTTAGCTCCACCAGCAGCCTGATAAAAGCCCCAGGATTACATTCCCAGGTCTATCTATGCCTTTGCTGCATGCTGATATCAAGGCCCAGACTCTGGCACTCGTATGAAACACAAGGGTAAACAAAATGTCATTTACATATAATTCATATTCTTCCAACCCTAAAGTACAAGCAATTTGGAAACTTTAGTAACAAAGTCTTTTTGTAGCAAGCTGGACTTTTGTTTATTTAATATTTGACAAGCTTTACTTACTTTTTTCTACTTCGGGTTTCAGCCTTTTATTCTTTATGAGAATCTTTCTTTTGAGGTCATTAGGAGATGGTAAGGCTTTACCTGGATCAAGCTGTAAAACAATTTAAAGAAAAGGCTTAATAACAGCTATTTGGCTCCTCTGTATCGCTATTTGGGATTTTGACTTTAGGACAGAAATAGTAAGGGGCAGTGAACAAGCAGTGCCACCTCAGGCACAACCCCAGGATCTAGTGTGACTGTAGTTCTATGGTCTCCTCTGCTTCTTCCCTATCCCATGGGAAAGCTGTGCTCAGGTAAATGCTCCTGGTCTCCAGCCTGTGCCACTCTCAGCTTCACTGGTCAAAACATTTTCCCCTCTCTCCAGCTTAGCAGGGGGCATGGATGTGACCTGCAACTCCTCATCAGAGCACTTCCTACTTTCCCTCCCTCCCTTGGTTCACACACAGTCACAGTTTAGCCCGTTATCATTTGATCTCCAAGTAAGTCACCTTTTACCATCCCTTCAGGATGTAATAATGCAAGTGAGGGAGCCCACACACACAGAGTGGAAAAGGACTGGCACTGGTGAATGGAAAACTACCCAGTCCTTAGCCAGGTAATGAGGACTAGTTTTGCCAGTATGGTCACAGGGTCACATCTTTGTGAAAGGTAAGGGGCAAGTTTCACATACACAAGGAAATACTACTAAAAGGTTTGTTCCAGGTTGGGAAAGAAGAAAATACATTATTGAGAAAAGAGAAAAAGTACAAAATCCTCTAATTTAAGCCCTCTCACAACACTGAGGTTAAGAAACAGTGATTTCCGTATAGTAATTAGCAACCTCTCCACCTCAGGCTTGCTAAGAATACTATGCAAGGGGTTGCTGATATAATGGACTAGGGTTTTCAGTGAATCATAAATGATACAGGAGTAGAAGGTATTTCCAGGACTAGTAAAAAGTCTTAGAAGAATTATTTAGATATTTTTATCTTCAAATCCAAATCTGAGCTACACAGAAGCAGCATTCTAGATGAAGAAACAAAAGAGCAAACCACCGCAGCTTGAAACCAAATAAAAGTAGCAGAGGTGACAAATAACAACCCAGCAAAAAAACCAAAATCAACCCAGTTCCAGGAGAATGGGTGCAAACCTCCTTGCAGGAGGGTAATGATTCTCCACACCCACCAGGCAAGCTCAGGCATGGGAGTTTCAGTATGCTGGATGAAGAGAAAAGACATTTGTTCTCGAGAGCGCTGGGGCTGTAATTCCACTAGATGTCAGTGCTGCAGAGCTCATTTATCCCTGGGCTTCTAGGATGCCAGTCTGCATCCCCAAGCAAGGGCACAGTTGGATGCCCACTTGGACAAATATTTGCTCTTACTTAAAACTAAATCTGCTTCAACCAGTGCCGTGTCTCTCTTAAGCCTGCCCTCCTCCGTTGACCAACCGAGGTTACCAGAGCCCAAGCACTCCTAAAGTGCATGTTCCAGGCTCCTCCTGCCACCTCTGCAATGTCTGCTTTGTGAGCAGCTGGGCACTGAATTCAGCCAAGAGGAGGAAAGGACACAAAATGCAGAAGGCTCAGCAGTGCTACAGAGCACAGGCAGCTGAGGCTAAATACTGGGCCCTGAGGTAGAAGCGTAGCAGCCTTTGGCCAGCTCTGTTTTAGGCTTCCATGGTTGTTGCTGGAAGCTGCTGTTTGTGAGGAACATGGCAATGTTCTGTGTACACTGCAGTGGAACGCTGCAGATTTAGTTCTCTGGGATGCACTTTTTCAGGGCAACAACCTGATATTCACCAAGCCTTGTGTGCTGCTGCCCCTGCAACGTGCAAGGGAAGCCACGAAAAGCACAGCTCCAGCAATGCTAATGCCAGGAGCCCCCTTTGCTGGGGTCACACGGACAGGAGCTGAAAGGTAAGGCAGAGTGCTCTTTGCTGTGGCACTAAGGAGCATCTGCAGGTTTGGGGTGACTGCTGGCACATAGCAAGCTCGTTGTAAGGAGAGTAAGGAAGGTGTGGAGGAGGAGTTGCAAGCTCTGGGTAACAAGCTATTAAAGTCTCAAATGTTGTGTTTGTGAAGGAGTGTCTGTTATTATCTCCTGCCATGCAGGAGAGTGAAGTGCATGCAGATTACAGTGCACTTGACAGTGCAAATGAGACTGCAGGAAACTCCTGGTGCTTAATTTAATTCTTAAGGCAGTAGTGGGGGCCACCTAGACTGCAGGACTTGATCTGGAGCATGAAACATGCAATGTGCAGCTGAAGGAAGAGCTTTCTTCAGCCGAGACCATGCAATTTATAATGAATTGGTTTTCACCAGTGACTGGCCGTTTCAGAGTTATGTATGACCTGCAGATACAATGTGTGTGGTGTATTTTATGTAGGTGCTGATATTACGTCCCACATCAAGGGGATGGGTTTCCCCAGGCTGCTCGCCAGAGCCCTGTACAGAAGAGATTAAACAAATAAGACAAAGACAAGTTGGTACCAAAAAGCATAGACATCCAAAATCATTAGTCGTTTTCGAAAGCACAGGACTGGCAGTGAACAGCACTACAGGTGATATGATCTCAGTTTGTCATCCCTTTTAAATACAACCAATATAAAAAACCACCAGACTGGTAGAATATAACATACTGGATGTGTTTCTAGAGGCTGCTTCAACAGGAGATCTCCAAAAAGATCTTCACAGTATTTTGACATCTTGTATTGTTGGTATTTGCTGGAAAAGAGTGTGCTGGTTAATTTTTAAATATAAAAAAAAAATCACTATTACTCGACACAATAGAATAATACTAAGTAATGCAGACATCCCAAATTATATACTGCCCACTTTGTCTCCACTGAGAAGTATTACTTTACTGTATAATTATGCTGTCAATAAAAGTCTATTATCTGACAAAGACAAATTTAAAGACCAAAAAAGTAGAATAACTCAATCTCACACAGCTAATGGAACATCCAAATATATTTCACAGCTTTATCATAGATAAAAATATTGCCATTATTAAACTTTATGAAGATAGTATATTAGCAAGTGACAATCAGTGTACCTGCAATAGCCTACAGAGTTTTCAAGTACACTCAAATTACAGTATTTTAAATTATATCACCTCTCTCAGACATTGTACCATTTAAAAATTAAAAACAGGCACTACATACCTGCAGTGATTTTCAAATGAAAGAATGACAGGGTACTCTGATGTAACAAACGCTGTTTCCTTAATGGCTTGAATTACATCCTGAAAAATGAAATAACAGGATTCAAATTAGAAGAGGGGTGTGTGATGCAGGTCAGAAATGAGCCCTAAGATCTGGGGACAAGACCTGTGCCTGTGCAATCTGTCAGTCTGTCACATGGGAGCAGCACCTCATTGCTGAGGAGGGGAGGGTACCCTGCACGGATTCTTGTCTGTGGGTTCTTCTGGGGCTCACTGCCAGGTCTAGAGGTCAGGTACTTACCTTGAAAAGAATGTCTGTACACATTGCTTTTCCATGTGTTATTATTGGTTCCTGGTCTTCACCTTTGCCATCCCAACAGTCCAGCTCCACACACCTAGAAATTCAAGAAAAATGATGTCAGCTTCCTTAGTGTTTCATTCCAGGTGAGCTACTCAGGATAGATCCTAAATAATGATGGTCAGAGTAGTAAGTTACAAAGCAGTTCTAGGCATTACACAATCCTTTCTAAGCTGCACACATGTAATTTCAGACTCCTTATATGAGTCTGGATATTCTACCTTACAGCACCTGTGGGTCAATGTATTTACATCTGGACAACAATGTCTTCAGCACTAGAACACTCTTCTGATTCTCAGGCTAGTATGTCAAGAAATTATGCAGGATATCATAAACTGATTCTCATTTACAAATAAACTTCTTAATTATAAAGCAGAAAGCCCTCTGAAATTCTTCAGTTGTCATTTTGAGATCTAACTTCTATTTCCTTTCTCATAAACTCTCTCCTTACGTCAATTTCTACACTGGACTGATTTTCAAGGTTTTTCATGTGAAAAATAAGTCTTGAATAAATATGTGTGTTTTCATTTACCACACTAATATATTTATATACTCAATTATACAATATATCATCACCAAGGTATATCATGTAGGTTTAAAGTATCAGATTCACAAATATTAAAGGCTGTTATGTCCTGCTTCCAACCTGCATCCAGCCAAAAGCACTTGTCTGTACATCTCCACTGAAGACTTGCCACCAAACTGCCTGCCTGTTAAATAGGTATTGTGAGAGGAACTGATGAAATAATGAGCCAAAGGATGGTCCATCTCTTGATATAATTCCAAACGGTCTAAGAAAACCGGGGCATTTTCATCTGACATCAAGTATCTGCAAAACCCGTCGCTGGATATGACACCTAGAAGGAAGAAGAAGGCATGGTAAATTACTCCCAGATATTCAGAGTGGATAGGAATCAAACTGTCCCACAGAGCAGGAATCCTAGCACAAAAACTGTGTTTACACAGGTTTCTGCAAGCAGACAGAAGCTCTCCCCTTCCACCACTCCAAGCTCACCCTGGTGCAAAATGTGCCATTTTGTTCCCAGATAACAAAAGAAAAAATCAGGTGCTCACCAGCTCAAAACCTGAGGTTCAGCACTCACCATTAGCAGACCTAAGGCACCAAGAGGATGTGAAGAAAGCAAACGAGTAGTGACATCTCCTCAGAGAACTCCCAACAATTTTGGTCTCTGGGACTTTCTAAATCAGAAATCCTGAGCTTGCATGTACCAGCCTTCTAATGCACCTTCCTCCCCTCTTTCATGGTTAATCCTGCCCTGACTGTGCTACATCACTGCTAATCAGCTTGTAGCATGTGCAGAGACTGTTTTCCACTGACAAAAACGTGTGGATGTGTACCTGAAAATGTCTGCACAGGGTCATTTGCAAAACACCAGGAAAATCTAAGATACCTTCAAGGTTACTGTTGGAAGTACAAGTTTATATCTTCATAAATGAAAAGCAATCCATTTCTACAACCAACATGGCACACCTAGTAATACAGAGGACAGAACCCATAACACCTTTCTCTTATTTCTCTGCTGTTCTATGCTTCAAAAAAGTATAAAAAAATGTAAGGTAAGGGATAATTTTTAATGAAGCCAAATAATCAGTACAGCAGTATCAGTTTTGAAGTGGCCAAGAGTCTGAAAAACGATCTGGGGTAGGGAAGAAGGGATTACTCACAAAGAGCTGCTGCAGAGAATGGTTATCTGGCACTACTTTGGAGACTGCTTTCCCTGAACTCATTTATGAACACTCAGCTATTGTCAAGGGACAGGCTGCAGCAGTCCTATTTTATTTTCTTTAAGACTACTTTTCTCTTATACAGATGAAATGGAGTGATCCAAGTTTTCATTCTACTCCTAACTTCCTGAAAAAATCCTCTACTGGAGCTTACATTTTCTGTGCTTGGAGTCAGCCAGAGGTGAACTGTCCTGGGATGTCTTATTCAAATCCTCTCAGCTGATTCTGAGTATGGAAAAAGGGGGGAAAAAGGGGGGCAAAAGGGAATTTTCAACTTGAAGAATGGTTTTATTTTGTTATCACCAAGAACTTAAAAGCAGCAGCACAGCAAATCTTAGATGATACATATTTCTAGTGGATCATCTTGTGGAAAAATGTCACATCTGGACAGCTGTTCTAGACAAACTATAGCTGAGACTTCAGCAGGTTAACAGAGCTCTGTTGTGTTCTGGGATAAAATCTGCATCAGTGAATATGATCCCTGGAGGAACACTGTGAGAGGACACTGCTGCTGTTCTCTTGCTACTCTCCATAACCCTACCCCTGCAGGAGGTTTACCACATTTATTAAAAACCTGTTAGAAAGAAAAATTAAAGAATGAAGCTAAACAAACAGCCAAGATTGAATTATTTTCTTTTCTAGTTTCAGATTAATTTCCACCCTCATAAAATATGTTTTTGTATCTTCCATCCTGAACAGGTGGCAGCTGTGTTTCCTCATTGTGGAAAATGTGTAAAATACACTGGTACCAATAAGAATCAAAGATGAGTGTCCTTAAAAATTATAAATAAAAAAGGATAAAGCTGACTAATATCAAGTAATTAATACTTGGAGCACTCTACTTCATGTAGAGAGGAAGAGAAACAAGCTTGTGAGTGGAAAATCCCCATAACATTCATAAATGTTCTCTAGACAAGAGAAATATCTCTTCTGTCCCAGGTGATTCCTGCAAAGTCCATCTTTTCACAGAACCAAAAGAGGAATCTATTAATCTGGTGCACAACACAGTGTCTCTTCCCCTAAAAGTTTAGTTAAAAGGACTGAAGGACTATAAGGAGTGGAGAAAGCTATGAATCCAGCTGCAGAGGCATTCCCTAAGCTTATAGGCCTGTGCCAAGATCTGTGACCATGAAGCAACATGAAGGCACACAGGGAACCCAATAGGGCTCAGTGCTGAGACAGGCTTAACTGAGGCAGGTTTAGACATTGCCTCCTGTTATCTGCTTTGCACACCCTGCAGCAGCAGTGGCAGCACGAGTGGATGGCTAAAAGCTTCTCCAGTGCTACCTTGATATATTCCCCCAACTGTCTGGTGACAGAGGAATCCTGTTAGGATGCCTACGGGCTTTGCAAAGCTGCAGTCTCCTCTCTGCTTGCTACGACGACAGCAACTTCCAGCAAAAAGGGCAGGGAGGACAGATGGGGAAAGCAACATTTCTAATTTCTGCAGCTGATCCCAGCACAGCTGCTTCAGCAAAATGGGTAAGAACTGGGAAATAAGTTCAGCCATTGACACCTCCAACACTCCCAGCAGTGAGGACACGAGCAGTCCAAGAATGGCTTGCAGACACTTCCTGAAATCTTGCTCGGAGAGAACATTTTTAAACTCACCCACATAAAACACCCTGTTTTAACCCAGGCTGCTGCCCTCAAGCACTATAGAGGTTACACTATAAGAAGGTAGATGCACATCCAAGAGTGCACATGGCAATTTTTTGTTATTCTTTGTTTTTACACAATATCTGTACAGCTTTGCAGTCTGTCTGAGAGCTTGGCCACAGCCACATGCAGGTTGCCTTTTTCTGCATTTACTCGTTGCCAGCCTCTCACATTTTGTATCAGCATGGCTGCCTTTGCAGCCACACTCTAACCTGGATCAGGGAAACAGTCCTAAAAAAAAAAAAGCACTGATTTTGAGGGGGAGATATTTTTCCTGATCTAGTTCACTGGGTACCACACAAGTGCTTTGCCCCCAGACCACAAAGACTGTAAAGCTCCCTTTTAAAAGCCTGGATGATTCACAACAAATTCCCCAAATGCCTAAACCCAGTGAATACTGAATTCCCTTCTCCATTTACCTTTTCTCTTCAAGTCTTCATCTGGCTCGTATGTCTCAATTATCTGCATTGCTCTTTTTGTGTCATAAAAGGGAAATAAAATTTCATTGAGCCGAGGATCTCGTTGGTGCTAAGGTTAGAAAACAACAGAATTCAGCAAAATAATATAGTGCATGGCTATCATCCAAGAGCATTTCATTACTGCAGATGAGAAAGAAAGAAGTGGATATTTAAAAAGAAAAAAAAAAAAAGCAGCCCTAAAACTTACAGACTGTTTTAACAGTAATTTCAGCTTTAGGTAGAAAATGAAGCTTATCTTTCATAAGAAACCTGGCCAGTTTAATCACAAAAATATTTCAAAAAAAACCACTCCAGTGCCATCATATAGCTGATCTTACTCTTGCTTGTTCATCAAAATAATGACTGCACGTGGCACATGTGCAAATGAAATGCTGAAAAATAAATAGCTAAATCTCTTTTCTTTGTAAATTCTCTCTCTAATCTTTTTTGTAGGACTTGTAAACTGACAGACTTGACTGATGGCACTGTAATCACCTCTGCAAAAATGCATGTCTTACACATTATCTACAGCTAAAGCAAAAAGAAAAAGTAAAATAAAGCTATATTTTAAATGAAGAATTTGAAATCTCAGTTTAGAAATAAGTACTGATCATTACTTGTGAATTGTGGAAACATCGTGTTTTTAACTATTCAAAAACCAGCACAGGTTCTTAGAAGAAATATGCAAAAAAATTTCACAGTATCATCTCTTCAATTCACAGTAATTTAAAATATTAGGATTTAATAATATATGTAGCATTTAGATACAATTTAGCAGTGATTTCTAATACGCTAATAAAACTCAGAGTTTTTATGTTTTCCCTCAGAAGTGTGCTATGTAACTTTGCTTTCTCTCCATGCTGGATTAGAGCTGCACACTGTGTGCCTGATTCTCCATTAAAAGAAAATCAAAACCAGAATTGAACGGAGTAGTGGCATGGAAGCAGATGCAACAAAACAAAGAAATAAGTATGACTGTGAAAACACTCTTTTACCCCAGTAGGTGCACAGTTTTCAAGATTTAGTTTAAGTAGAATTCAGAAATGTAACAGGCCGCCCCCATATTGGATCAATAATTTGGAGTGGGCAGGATGGTATTGATATGGCTCACACAGCACTACCAGCATTTGCTGTAATTCCTTATGTGTAAATGTTTTGATGTTTTTTTCATGAGGAAAAAGAATATCCAATCAAAAATAAGCATTTTGTCTCTTTTCTTGCAACACTGGTGCTTCGTTAACTCCAAGAAATTACAACCAATGCCAATTCAATCATGCACTTAAGGAGGGATGTCTCAAGTACTGCTACTGGCAGTCTGCAGCATCTAAAACACAGCAGGTTCATTCAGTACAGATCAGTGTTGGGATAACTAAGGAAAACTCAGATGAAATATGATATGGGAGCAGAGGGATGCAGGACATAACTGGCTAAGCAGCACACAACAGCAACACAACACTGGCATGCAACAGTTCGGGCTACTTGTGACAAGTGACAAGCTTTATATCATTAGTGACAATACCATTTCCAAAAATTGTAAGAAATAACAGGGGAGGTTCTTAAGAAAAATGCTCTTCCCCACCCTCTTTCTTCTACAGTTAGTCATAAAAAACCAGAAGAAATTAAATGGGATAAAGCAAAAAATCTCCGTTCGAGAAAGAGTCTCAGAGTTATCAGAAGGAGCTAAGAGTAAAATAGTCTTCTAGTAGCCATGACCATGGTTCATTATCAATTTTCCACTTGAACAAGAGCCATATCTTTATGTTCACTTAGCTTAAAAAATAAAGTAAAATTGACAAGTGATAAAGATTTACTTAAAAAAAAAAAACAAAGTAAGAATGTTCGCTAGTATCCCTTGAAGAAACATTCTGTACCTCTGGGTTTGGTGGCACAGCATATTTGTAACCAAAGTTAAAAGCATGAAGGTTTATCTAGAAAGACAACATGCCCCAGGACTAACTGTGTGTGTCCAACAGTGTTGTATTTGATTGTTCTAGTTACCACACTGGACAGAACACCCTTACACTACACATTCTTTAACCATATGAGGGTGAACTGACTAAAAAGCAAGAATTCCTGTATGGTTCTGCAAAGAGAGAAAGATCCTCCTCAGCCTGGCCTCCAGCCTCCCTTTGGAGTGGGTACAAACTGAGACACAAAGCAGTTAATAATGTGCTGAAACCAATTTTGCCCCTTGAATTTGCCCTGTGCAGTGGTGAGAAGGGAGTCCTTCTGTGGAGACGAAAAACAGGGAGATAGAAAGAGCAAATGGGAAGGAGGAAGGAAGACCAAGCCAGTGGAAGACAGAGAGAGAGGAAGAGCAAGGAAGTGGGAAAAAGGGGATAGGAAAGGATCTCCCCACACCTCCCTCCCACAAGAAAGGATTAGTCCTGGTCAGAATACTGAATTTCTCTTTTGGCTGTTACTTGCCTTATTATTATTTTATTGCTGTAAAAGAAGGTCAGGAACAAATCTCAATAGCAGTCAATTTCAGTTACTTTTCTACTACCTTTTATTTTTTCAAAATTTAACTTTAAAAGTAGAAGATCTAGACATAATACTCAGTGCCTGCCAATAATTAAATTTCTAAAAACTTCCCAGAAGCTTTAATACTGACACACAATTAAATCAGCTGTCAGACAACAGAATTTAGAAGCCAAATAGAGATAGGAGTTTGGAAAAACTCCAGGAAAGCCACTCACTCTCCTCTCATATCCAGTAACATATCCTCATGCTCCCTTAAAAACCCATAACACTTGGAGCTTCTGCAGCATGCCTTAGAGGTTACTTCAGAATAATTTAAGTTAAAGAGTCTCATGAAGAATTTCTCTGCCAAGTAACTCCCCTCTCCTATGCAATGATAATAATCTTTTTATATTTTCCAGCATTAAACACCACTGCTAATTGCAGTGTTGGCCAGCTGTCAAGGGGACAGAAACAATCACTTCAGGAGGGAGGTTGTGGGTCATTTCGTGCCTTTCAAATCATGACTGAAAGTTTAAACTCTATCTAGAGACCAAAAGACCTCCAGCACAGAGCAAAGGCATTGGTTTCAGTCATCAGAATGAATGTCCTACTCTGTAAAAAACATTTGGCTGATTTTTCCCAGCTCTGGTCACCAACTAAAGGGCCAACCACAAGAATTCCAAAGGCAAAACATATCGTGTTGATAGGAAGGCAGCCAGCAAGATGCATCTTTCTCCAATACTTACTATAAAATAAGGCTTCTAATTCCATAAAAAGAACTGTTCAAACCACACAAAACTTAGAGCACAACTCAATTTTAACTTTTTAATCAGTTACTGGAGGCAAAAGAATGTCTCAGAGCAATAAGATTAGGCATGAGCTCAAATTTGCTAATAGATATGAACTAAAGGCCCAAGTGTGTAACCATTAGTGCTGAAGCTGTTTATCTTCTCACTGTCTTTTCTTTTGAATACTCCTTCTACAAGTAATTCAAGTTTAGTGCTAGTGAAGAGTAAGGCACACATTCCCTATGAAAAATAAAATTATCTTCTAAATGTGATATATGGGGAACTCACTGCTGAATCATCACATGGTAGTATCCAGTATATAAATATATACAAAATTGATTTGTAACTAGTAAAACAACGTTAGATTGAGAGATTTTTTGGTAATGCACCCAAAAACATCACACAGTGAGGTCAGCAGCTTTCCATGTTCCAGATGACAAGAAGTTACTGGTACAAACCCAAGTAGAATGTGCCTATTTTCCATGTGTGTGTTCTTGTAGAAGCCACACAGTGCGTTTATCTCTGCAATTCTGAATGAGTCAGCCTTCTATAACTTATGTGCTTTAGGAATAGAAAAAAAAACCAACCCCACTCTGTTTATTGAACTACTTCACACACTCACGATGCTTTTAAGAAATACTAAATACTTCTGCCAAAAAGTGTATTCTGGAAATACAGCAATAAAAATATTTCCTCTTATTCTGCACACATAGCATTTTAAAAATCATACACAAACTCTTAAAATATCCTCTTAGCTCTTAGATTTGTACCAGATTGAAATACTACTGTTGAGAAGAATCAAACCACTGTTTATAAAAAGCCCACTTCAGTTTTTCTTTAATGAGAAAGACAGCAGATCCATTTAGCTGGGGCCTACAGGTAAAAATAATTGCTTGTAATAAAACACTGGGTGTATTTTAGTTGAAACTGCATCGAACATTTAACAGCATAAAATGTATAAAACATACATAACACACAACATAACACACCAGCAAGTAATCAACAGATGCAAACTGCAAAGCCAACATGTAGAAAGCAGGACAACATACAAGGTTGGAGCTGATTTTTGCACCTGGATGTTACCAAAATGGAAAGATCAGCGGATCAAAAGCACAGCAAATAATGGCAGGATTCATGCAATGGAAAGATTGGAAGAAGCAAGCCACTGCAGACAGACTTGTATGGTAGTTAATGTATGAAAAAGCTTACTTCATTTAGAAAGCTCACTAATTGGTCTACCGTTAAATAATCAGTTTTGTCTCCATTGCTGAAAAGAAATTTATTAGAGAATGTAAGTTTTTATACACGATGCTACAGTAGGTATGATTTACATGTTGACATTGTTGATACTTTTAAAACCACCTACTTTTCTACTTGAAGTAGCTCTATAATCCCAAACTGAACAGTCACATAAAACATACTAACAGTCCAAGCTTGGCACAGTATAACTCCCATAACATATATATTCCTATAACTTAACAAACATTACTTCATAAAACAACATGTAAGTCCTCCAGCTGAGAATAAATTGAGTGAGGAAACTTTTTAAACTTCAAATTTCTTATTTAATTTAATTAGTTCACATACTGTGTTAATCACCTAAAGGAGCAAGTTAAAAATTACAGTAGTTAGTAAAGCCAATGCAAAAAAAAAAAAAAGTTCCAGGTGCTTCCTCTAACTCATGTAAAAGTTGCTCTGAAATGCAGAGTGAACTTTTACATTAACAGTCTGAGAGGGAAGGAAGGGGAAAAACAGACTTGAGCTTGTCTTAAAGTACTGTTGATGCTACTAGAATTCAAGGTTAGGTAAATTTTACAGTGTTCTGTCACTATTAGATATGGACTAAAAATACAGCAAAATGTCTTTAAAGCAAGATTAAATTAAATTTGAACTTACATCTTCTTAAAGAGGTCCTCTATGTCAGTTCGGGGACAAATCTTTTGGGTGAGCTCATAAAACTTCTCGTAAGTAAATGCTGCAGGCTCGATTTCATCATTCTGCAACAAAATGTAAAGGCACATTTATCCAGAAAAGAGAGCTTATCTGCTCTTTTCCCAAGAGAATATCTCATATCAGAAAAAGCAACCGAGAACTGGTTTAATCTCTTTACCTGGTATAGATTTACCCAGTCTCTTCTGTACTTTCTGAAAGCAGTTCTTAATTCATCTTTATCATAAATCTGTTTGATGTGCTTGTATTCTAACCTCACAGTAACATTAATTCTACATAAGCACAGGGATGGAAAAGAGTCTGTTTTATTTCTGAGGAGTAAAAAAAAAAAAAACCAAAAAGTTCAAAATATTGTACAAATTTCAGGATACTTATATTGAAGCCAAGGAACATTGAGAAGAAGTCCTAGGTTTGGTGCAATGGTTTTAAAAAGCTGGGCAGTTCTCATACAGGGGGCATGTAAAACTTCCATGAGGAATGAAATGCATGGATAACATATTCAGTGTCATGTCCTCCTCTGGACAAGATAAGAACTGTAGGAGTGAGGAAAAAATCTCATCTCAGGTGCCAGGGATTCGTGTTGTTCTACACCCCATCTCCCTGGCTGGAGATTGCAGCCTCACCAGGTGGCTGCTGCAGTCAGGCCAAGAAGGGCTGGAGTCTCCAACATGAAAGAAGAGAGACTGGGGAGGGTGTAAAGCCAAAGAAACTATCTGCAACCATCACCAGCCATCACCTCTTGGGGGCTGGCAGGGGCTCCTGCTGTGAGCGGGGCAGAGCCGGAGAGCAGCTCTCCAAAGGACAGGAGCAAAGAGCAGCAGGAGTCCAAAAAATTCAACAAAAAAGACATTACATGCATATTTTGTGCTCATATACTTTGTATAAATGAACAAAAGATAATCTGTGACAGAAAACAAGGGAAGCCTCACCTAAGAGGTTTAAGGACCACTGTGTCATACAGATTTTAACTACATTTTGGCTTTAGTAAACAACCTACAGTGATTATTAAGTTATTCATGAACAACAAGCATGTTTTTTTTGTGATGCAAATGACTTAGATTACAGCTACAAACGTGATTGAGTCATCAGTTCATTAGTATACAAAAACAGTTATTCAAAACTGCTAAATACCTTTCCGCTGGGAAGACCTAATTCCTTAAGTGCCTGAAAGATGACTTTTTCCGTTTTACCTGATGCAAAGGTTCTGGTAATGCTAAAACAAAAAACAGTGGAGAGAAAAAAAAAATAAAAGAGAAATGTTAGTCACTTTTTAAACAATCGGTTCGCCCTCTCTTGCTTTTACTGCCAACATTTTGCTCTGGCTTCAGCTGATGAACATAAGTAACTTCCAAGTACTCGTGCAGTTGAAGAAGTGCTCTAAGCTTCACAGAGCAGCCCTGCTCTGCCCTGCAAGCCAGCCATTAGAAAATACATCAAAATAATGAACTGCAAAAAGAACAAAAGAGGGTTTTTTTCCAATATGCTGGGACACAGGGCCATGCAAAGCATTCTTCTGTTTGCTCTTTTAAACTGTGTGCCTGGGTAAATGACTGTGTTTAAACAGCAGCACATTATACAAGTTGAGGGGACTCATGTCTCCAGCCACTCCTGGTTGTGGTGACCAAGCACTGACCTGTGCCTTCCAGGTCACACATAAGATCGGTGTGGACCGTTCCCAACGGCAGCTTCCCTCCTCTGTCCTTTTCAAGGAGTGGTTGGTGTCAAATCCCATTCCAGCTGCAGTGCCCACTCCTCCCTCTGGAAGCTCCCTCACCTTGCAGCCATTGAGAATATCCTGTTCTAGTCATACTCCACACAAATCCTCTATAGAGGCAGATCTCAGCTGCCACTGAAATATTTCCACCAAACTGATTACCACCCTACTCCTTCCTGAAAACAGAGGTGATTTCACCACGTATCCAACTGACAGACCAGTTTCTCTTGGAATGTCATAAATCCCCCAGAGTGTAGCTGTTTGGTGTGACTAATGTGGAAGCCTTTGGCCTATTTCTGTTTCCATTTGAGATGAGTTTGAATAACCTCTGACTTTGGAAATGTAGATCCAAACTTGACAGCTCTCCTGGCTTCTGTTTAGGGTCTAAGTTACAATGACATGTCCCACAACCCCTTGATTTTAGTGTCTCAGCCTGGAGAGAAAAACTCCATTCTGTCTCCAAAATCTATTTGTAATGCTAATAAAAACTGTACATTGGGAAAGACTCCCTGGCTGCTGATAAGAATATGTTGTTCTTTATCATCAAGCGAGACAAACATTTGCTGAGACTTTTAGTTAATCTCACGCATAAGAAATAATTTCACATGGAGAGAGGTGGGAAAGAAACTGTTGCTGTTATTTGTTGCCATAGCAATTCACAGTTGTTTCACCCTCCAAAACACTCTAAACTGCCTATGTAAATATTTTCATACTAAAAAAAAAATTAGGACCAGGAAGTGAAAGATCTAATTGATAAAATAATGTTTTAACAAATCTTAGCCATTTTTTTTTTCTTACTGGGTTCTTACAACGGTTAGACCTCTACGTGCCTATTTAGGCATCTAAGTTTGTTATATGATTTTCCAAAGCTGATAGGTACCAAGATATTTTCACTAAAATGTAGACAGAGTTTAACTCTAGGCACTTGTTTTTCAAAAAAAATCTCAGGCATCTATTTTTCTGCTAATTCTAAAACAGAGTAATGTCAGCTCTACAATTTACAACCTATTTCCAGCCCTATAAAAAATTCTATGTCTGCTCTAATGAATCCAGCTCCAGTAATAAATGTCCTGTAAAGCATGTAATATTGGTGTAAGTAATTAATCAGAAGCTGTGTGCCAAGATTCCATGGCTGCAGGGAACTTATTTTTGATGCCAAACTACTTTTTTATTTCATAAAAGATGACAGCAAACATAGCAATAATTTGCAATGAGAGCAGTAGTGTAGAAAAGATTGCATGAATCAAAAAAGATTGTGAAAATACAGCGTGATGCTTTCATTTTGCTAAGGCTGTAGGAAATAAAACTGCTTTGCCCTCTATCAGAAGAGACTTAATCTGAGCAGATTCATCTTGTTGGACATCTACAGGTGTTTACTCCTCATGTCCTACAGGGCTTTGGGTAACATGTCAATGTACTTCCTCATAAATATTTAAAATACTTCCCAACTCTGGAACTGAGGAGTACAAATGTATTGTGCTTGTTGATGGATTAAATGACTTGGTTTCTTCAGACCCTCGTGACTTTCCAACCATTACTTCAAAAATCAAGCCAACACAAACTGTTGAAATCAATCTTTTTCCATGGCTCCAACTTATTTATCAGCTTGGCTTGAACTGGAAGGACCCCTGCCTAAACTGTAGGAGAAATTCTCTGTCTTTGATTTCCAACCAACATGGAAGTACTGAAACAGATCCCCTCCAGGTACTCTGGAGTAATCAATAGGAAACATACTTACAAAAAAACTCTACTTGCAAATTAACTAAACTGCTGTAAAACAGATTTAAGCCTCATTTGTCATAGTTTAGCTTTGTCTTCTTTTTTTTTGTATATATATTTTCACAGTTAGAAGCTGTATTTGCTTAAATCCTTTTAAACACAGTTATACAAAGGGATAAGCATAAATTGAGCAGAGCTAATTTCTAAACAGGCCCTTGCTGAGCAGGTGCAACTTGCACATGTAGAAAATCCATTTTCTGCCAAGAGAAAGCTGCAGAAACCAAGTGGATTTTTTTTTTAACAAACGCTGACCTTTTTAAGTCATCACTTACAGTAGCATCAAAACCTGAAAATACAAAATATCTTACAAATGCCCTGTCCTCGTAAGAGCTGTAGATGTAATTCTAGACTCAGACTGCTAAAACTTATTGAAGCCCAAAAGGCAAAACTGCTACTCTCCTAAGGTTTTCACACTGCTAACTGCCAGAATTTCTTCTCTCTCAGATGCAGTAGCTTGCTAGCAACAGTTGTATGCCCCAGAGTACATTAAAAAATAAAAAATAATTGAGAAAAATCTTTGTGACTTTGCAACTTCCAACTGTCCCAATGAGGAGTCATGAACATTTACACCATTCACCACCAAGAGCCCTGGGATTTTCACCTATGGTCACGTGCTGGTTGCAAAAATATGCTTTAAACTTAAGAAATGCAAGGAGCTCTGATTCTGCAAGTGAGATTTTTTTTTTCCCCTCGGCGTTTTACTGCAGTTCTGTGTAAAAATAACTACAGGTGGATATTGTGATACATTCCTACAGCTGAACAGAGCTGCTGGGTATTCTGTTTCTGAGAGAGAAACCTTCCTTCTTCCTCTCTGTGTCCCCAGAGCTACAGCGACTGCTACAGGAGTCCCTGAGCATCAGCAGGAGGTGGAGGTTGAGGAAACAGGGCTGTCTAGACAACACTGGATTTAAAAACAGGTAAAAGGGAAGGGTCAGTTGGAAGGGAAGCATCAGTGGTTTAGAGCAGTGGAAGAGCTACTGAGAGGGAGGTTTAGGTAAACTTGGTGCCCCTTGCACAGAAGAGCCATTCAGCTCTCACTTCCCAGCACTTCCCAGCTTGCCTTCCTCTTACACATCCCTCTCCTCACCCATCCAGCTCTCCTTCTGTTCCCTTTTTTACCTCTCCATGCTCCTTTTCCACACTAGGTGTTTGTGGGATGAAGTGGGAAGCAGTGAATTCCCCCACATTCCATGTTGCCCAGTGCTGGGACACCTGGGTGTCTGTGTCCCACTTCATTGCTGGATCAGGCCCATCTCCTGGCTCTCCCATGATTCACCCTCTTTTCCTGCAGAGCAGACTGATTTTTCCTTCCTCCATTCACACTCCTCACTGACACCTCTCCCAGTCCTTCCAGTGGGCAATACAGTGCTTCCTGGATGACCCCCAAAACATTCCCACCTTTTACCCACACCAACATAATGCGTTCCTTGGAGCCTCCAGATTTAAAGGAGATTCAGCTTCATGGAAGAGCAGATCCCTTACAAAACTACAAGCAAACTACTTTTGCAATAAATTAAGCTGCTGGAGGCCGATTTATGTCGGCCTGGAAACACTGCAAATTTGAATTTAAAGATTTAATACACTGGAACCAGTGGACTGGTCCATCTTCAGCACCAGGCAGACTTCTCTGCATACATAAATCAGGGTGCTGTAGCACAATGGAGGGAATTTATGCCTCACTAAATGTGATGTAAAATATTTAAAGGCTGAAACAGTTTCAGACAAGCTAGCAAACCATAAATTCATGCCAAGGAATGAATTTTTGCCTGTTCAAACACAGGCATAAAGCTCCAAAGTCTTGAAAATTAATTTGTCCCTGTAGCATTGTTCCCTCGTCGTTGCCCTCCAGTTGATATTCCTCATGGGACGTGCACAGAAGGTGTTTTATGGCAGTTGAGTTTGGAAGATTAATACACTGAAGCAGCCTTAGCACCTTCAAGGTGTCACCTGAGTCATGAGGCTACAGAAACCTGGAAAGCACTTGGCAGGCCCATTGTCTTTCTGCAGATTCTATGGATGCAAAATCCTCTTTTTCTCCCTTGATAAAAACCCTGTCGTGTGAGGTTTATCTTACAAAGGCCTCTTTTCTTGCTCCCTTCTGTGAGTTTCTACTTATGAGAAAACAGCATGCCCCAAAAATGTGGTTTTCATGTGCTACATAAAGAGAAAAGCAGCTCAGTGTATCAGCAAGAATTAATTTCTAGAGCAGGAGGGGGGAGAACTGCTGCCTGGCCAGAGAGGACTGAAAATCAGTAATCTGTAATAGTTAATAGCTGTACAGAAAGAAATACACTGTTCCAGCTTTGCTGTTACTCAAAACAACTAACCCAACAGTTCATTTACCATGTGCAGAAAACCAAATATTATCTGGGGGGTTCCTATAAAAGTAGAAGTATTTTTGGCAGAGTTATGTCTCTTTTACAAGGAACATTTTAAAATGTACCTTTTTGTCCTCTACTTAACTGGCCTGAAAGCTTTTATGGTTCTTTTTAAAAGGATTTTATGAAATTTTACAACTGAAAAATCCATCCCAGAGTTTTAAGATGAAAAATCTGATGCTCTAAGTGATTTTGAATTACAGGAACTTTTCATTACAATGGACTACAAAAAACCTCGATTAGGCTGATAAGAAGAGCTGCCCAATTTACTGAGGAGGTCAGCTAGGAATGTCTAGTTCTGTACTTACTCTTACATATGCATTAGTAATAATTGATATTACACTGCACTATGAAGTCACAGAATTTTATTAACATTATACAATCAGTACCTGACAACAGCTGGAACTCCCAGTTGTGCTTACCTCCGAACTGGAATTTTCCCATTTGTGTTTGTTAGGAAGGCCAACTTCATCCAGCTGAAATTAAGAATGAAATACTTTTAAAATACTATTTATTAAAATTGAGATCTAGATACTAAGGTTTAGTTTAAGATTATTGCCCTGTCTGTGAAATGAGTACAGAAAAATAATTGTTCCATAGAAAGAACATTTTTCTGTAACCTCTTAGTGCTTGAGGCAGAGCAGTTCATCAAATGTGAAGGCAAAAAGCAGCACAAAAAAAAAAAATCAGTACAGCAATTAAGACAAGTGTGAAGACAAGAAAGTCTCCTGGGGTTTCCCTTGCATATGCATCAAGGAAAGAACAAACTAGACAATAATTAAAACATACAAAACAATAAATCAAATGAACAGTTATAAATTCTTTTATAATTTCTACTGGGCAGGTGCCAGATATAGCCTTGAGACTTCTTTGGTCTCAATGAAAGACAAACTCCTAAGTAATTTAACACAATTTTCTTTATTACACTGCTTTGTGATTGTAAATGTTGAAGTATGAAAACCAATTTTTTTTCAATTCTAAGAAGGAAAATACAGAAAAATAAAGGAGAAGGGGAAGGAAAGAAAGTAACTTACTGTTTTTTGAGACATGTCATTGGACTGACATTGTTAGCTCTAAAGTTGTGGATGATGGATCCAAGCCCTTCTACCCATTGCTGCAAAACAGGAAAATATAGAAACACCAAATTAGGAAAACGGGAGAGGGAAGAAGTATGAAAGCTTTTCCTGGGGAAAGGCTCTTTCTTGGAGCTATGGATAATGTTAACAACTCGTGTCGAGGAAAAAACCTGCCCACTTCACAGCCTATACCATGGAAAAGTCCAGCCACACTTTACCCTTTACCATTTCATCCTTCCCCAAACAAAGTGACTGTGCTTTCCATTCTCCCAAATACCACGTGGAGCATCAGTGGTGCTCTTAAATCAGTTTATTGCCAGCCAAGGTGAGTGGTCCATTGATTGATTTATTAAGCCCTCTATTTATAGCCTATATAAACATTTGCCTCCCTTTCAGTGGCAGGGGGCAATATCAGCTATTAGTAAGCAACATGATGTAGTATCTGATGAGATATTCAACTGGTCCAGCTTTAGAAAAGGAATGAAACAAACTAGTAACAAGCCAGAGGCACAATAATTGCTGTGTGACACCATCATCATCTAACACTGTTACATATTCAAGTCCTGCTCGCTTGCTTGCTTTCATCCTTAAAAAGCACAACATTCCCATAATCACTGGGATGGCTTTCAGCCAACAGCAGCATTACAGCACTCACTTATGTAATTCCATTTTTATGGATCTATTTTTCTACTATAGCCTGCACCTAGACTTTGCAGTAGTGTATAGAAGCAGCTTAAGGATTAGGCCCTAACATGAACACTCATTGATTTCAGCAAGAATTCCTGGCAGGATAAAGCTACAGGAAGGGGAAAAAAATGACAGCACTACAAGCCAAGCTCAATCTCAATTATGCCATTGTAACACTAGGATTACTCAACAGATAATTTACACTGGTGGAACTGAGATGGGCTTTGGTCCACTGCTAAACATTAACCTTGTGAATAAAGAAGCTTTTTGCTTCTGGCCAAATTCTGTGCATGCAGCTTGAACTGACTTGGGCAGGATCCAGAATTTGACACTTATAAATAGATGCAGATGAGTGTATTTTTCTTTTCATGAATGAGTGCTGTACATCTGCAATACAGATGGAAAAAATCATGATTTATATTGGAGGAATACTAATGTCTTTGGGAAATGGCACACTGTAAACTGCAGGCAGCAAATCCTTGTGGGCTAAAACAAGGTCTAAGGTGACACTTCAAGAGACAAACACACTTAAGCAGATCCTTGTACTCGTGACACACTAAATCCATTTTGTTTTAGGAAAAGTAGCCACATTCATTTTTTAATTAATCTTTTTAAAATGATCTTTTAAATAAGTACTGCATAAAATATGCATTCTAATAGTGAATCTGAGAATCATTTGAAAATAGAAGTCTGACTTCTGAGAAAAGTTAGTATTTGGGGTTTCTTAGGTGTGTTTTTGTGCTTGGAAACAACCAGGAACAGTCTGACCTCCCATCTCTATTTTTCCAACTGTATGAGTACAATGACAGTAGTCAGAGGATGAGGGTACTGCCTAAGGAAGATAAAGAAAGCAAGGTTCATGGGGCAAGATAATATTATTTATTAGAGTTGATATAACTAGAAACCACTGACAGATACAGGAAACACTTATCTTTTCCAACAAATGTTCTCTCACCTCAGATGATAAAGGAATAGAGCTGGTGATAATTTCAGGGTAAATGCCTGAACAAGTCTTACACAGATTTCAATTTCCTAGAACTGTCAAAATTCATCATTAACTACCTACATTTGGAGTTTTGTGGTTTGTTTGGGTTTGGGGTTTTTGTTTGGGCTGTTTTGTTTTTATTTAAATCAGTAAAATGTAACATTGCTGCTGCATTAACACTGTCACACGTATACAAACATTTATCCTCGTGATTAGTCTGCAGTCCCTTCCAGACTCCTCCACCTTTCAGCACTGATCCATTATAGCACAACGGCACAGGCACTGCAAACAAAAAAACCTTTGCAAAATTAAATTACACAAAATGCATGCTGTGAATAAGCTTCAGTCTTTTTCTTTTTTCCTACCAAAAGCCACCACTGACGCAGTACTGATGATATCACCATTTCAACCACAAACAAACACCTACAGATCCATTCTGATTTGAAGGCAATGGATTACAACTACACCAGACATAACAAAAACTAACATTTCAAAGTAAGGTTACCCTGCACTCAGCTCTGAAGTTACTTCTGTACATCAAGAGAAGCTGCCAAAAGGAACACTTCACAAGTAGAGAGAGAAATCAATACACTAACCACTTACCAAGTGGTATTTTTGCAGGAGTTGTCCCGATGATTCCCACTTTGGAGGCCTCTCTAATCTTTTTTTCAGTGTTAATGCCCCTTCCTGATAGGGATGCCAAACCAGGAACTCCACTCCCTTACAGCAAAAGAGCACAAATCTACAGCCAAACACTGACAAGCCACAAAAGCATCACACCTCTGCTGGCACCCAGGGAGCCAACTAAGAGCCTCCGTCCATCTCTGAATCATCTTCACACTGGTGTGATGTCCCCTGGGCAAGACATGACAGTTCCACAGACACGTCTGCCCATCTGTTCCACCCCACACTGCTGCACCACAAGGAAGCATCTGGCTGCTTGCCCTTCATTTTGGGGCTAAAGCAGGTTCTGGGGCGTTTCATCAGACATTGCCCACGGTTATCAGCTGGCCCCAAATTAACCAGGAATACAGCAACAAACAAATTCAACAACACATTCAAAACACACAGATTTTTTGTCCTTCTGAGCCAGACCAGTCTCCAAATAACAACTATCTTCATAATCACTTTTAAGGCACTGTGATCCAGTGCATGGATAGCCACAAAATTCAATGTCAAGCTGGCAATATATTGCTTTCCTGACAATATACCATTCCCAGATTTAATGCACACTTGTCTGATGACCTTGCAGGAAGGATGAAAGAAGAGATCAGATTTCTCTCAGCTAACACACTATGAAGTATTCAGCAGCAGTCTTCCTTATATGCTATGATAGCACTTCTTATTTTACAGATGAAGTTGAAAGATCTGTAAATTTATGTAAGTGACAAGGATAAAGATCCTCAGTTCTCTTCTTTCACGCTCAGCATTTTCAAATCACTATCTCTGCAAAGAAGGAAAATCCTGTAACAAGATGAAATTCTCAGGTAGATAGGAAACACTTCACTTGGGTCTTACAGAAAGTACAAAATGTTTTTGATAGAAATCAGGGTACATTGGATTCTTACTGATGCTAGTGCTGAGCATTTTCCAATTTTCAAAATATGGTTCAGTACCTTTCATCTGTCAATGTAACTCCTGAGTGGCTCCCTATATACAAATATTATTCCAGATTCATAGAGGAATCTGGGCCCTGCTATCTAATCCTAGAAAAACAACAATCATGAAAAGAAACAAAACCAAACACAAGCGCACCTTGAGTTCAGACCCTCAGGCTGACACAAGAGGCCAAAATCTACGCTGCAGGTTGGAATAAGCAGCCTGTGTTGTTTTTCTCTAACAAGATCAAACACTGTCAAGCATCTCTAGAAGGAGAAAGTACATGAAAAATTGACTGAAGAAGCACTCTCTCAGCTTTTGCTGTAGCACTCAAATGCTTCTGAGGCACTTAGTGACCCTGCATTACCTGAGGTTCATCGATGAAACACGGGCAGCAGTGGCAGGGTGCATGAGTAAGTTTGGCCTTTCAACCCTCTTTTAGTCATCGACCTTTCATTTAGGGGGGGTTAAAAAGAACAAAACTTATGAAAGGTTAAAAATCACCATAACCAACAGCTCATGAAACTCTAGACAAGGTCCTGCACAGATTATTTACTGATGAGGTCGGTATCATCCAGGCCTCTGGAGGTTTTACCTTCACTTTTTCAGTGCAGTCTCTCCAGAGTTATTTCACACATCAGGAAAGGAGGCATTGCCCTCCAATTTTGGTATTCAGTGCCTATGACTGGCTGTCAGAGGCAAGGGCTTGACAGCTGGAGGGTTCAGGGAGCCCAGGGAGAACAGATCCATGTTTCCCACCTCTTCCCAAGCCAGCTGGGGGCTGGCAGGACTCCCTGGCAGTCGCCCTCATCCAGCGGCACCATGACCAGCAGATGTCCCTCTTCCCTCAATGCAGATGTCTCAGGACTCATTTCTGTTCCATGAAAATTCCCTTTCCTCTCATGCCAGTCAGTGACAGTGCCAAACCTATTCCCTACCTGACCAACTGCAGCGCAGACCTGAAGGATGTTGCTGTGAAAATTCTGGCACAGAGATGAAAGGAGTTCTTCTGACTTTCAAGGATTCCATCAGGAAAGGTGAGGCTTGCACACTCTGTACTGGGAGTTGCCTGATGTGTCCAGACTGCTACCACACTTCAACAAAGCTTTCCACCCTGGAACTGCTTTCCTAGCACTGGAGGGGTCTACTCTGAAAGCGGCTGGAAGAATCACTTTGGCTGCTTTTGTATGCAAACTAAGAAAAACATAGTGGAGCTTTACACAGTGAAATCCACCTCCTGGCTACAGAAAACCAGGGCTAAAGTTTTCAATTTACTGATAATTCTGCAGTGGCATAGCCAAGAAAGAAAACCAAAAGGCAGAAAAGCACATGGAAATCACTGACACTGAAATGCTGGATGGAATATGAAGATCTCTCTAGAGAATGTGGTATTACATACATGGCACAGGGCTACCTAAATAGGTAAGCTGTGGTCATATAGTTAAGATAGTCATGAATTAGAAAACTGTTTATCACATAGGCTTTGAGACATAAGTCATATATACTAAAACAGAGGGACACAGATAACAGCAGTAGGCTTCTGGAGTTCTGCTCAAGCATGTTTTGCAGGTTTCTTGGAAAGTTTTGGTTCAAAACATCAAAACAAACCAAAGCTATAGGAAAATAGAACTTTTCTGTAATGTATTTGTGGCATATTCCCATAGGAATCTTCTGCTACCTCCTATCTGCCCTCTTAACAATATGATTTGGGCAAATACTTAATAGCTTGTTTTGTGGGGAAAAAAAATCCAGGTCAATCAGGCCAGGTTGGATGGGGCCCTGAGCAACCTGCTCTAGTGGAAGGTTCCCTGTCCATGGCAGTGTTTAAGGTCCCTTCCAACCCAAACCATTCTATGATTCTATGAAACACAATTTTTCTGTAACTCAAGAAGAGCCAGATAGAACCACCCACAAAACCGATGAGCCTGGAGTGCTTCATCTCACCAAAACCACAACGGTCCATTTAACTATTTTAAACAAATTGGAAAAAAAAAAAAAAGAAAAATTAAAAATATCATTCCCACTGAGAAGTTTAAGAATGTTTTTCAGCTGCAGTCGTCTTCCATGCCATAAATATTATGAGCTGCATGACAAAGCCTGCATTTACCTTTATGTTGTTTGCCAGCATGTGAGTAATACAGCATTTCTGCACCTGCTGTTTGTTCATCCTGGTGCCTCACAGGTTAAGCCATCAGTGTGTGAATCACTGTCTCAGTAACACACCTGAAGAAAATACCTATTTTCTAACAAATCTAATCAAAACTGTAAAACCAGTCTGTTTTACATCTATGGCTGCTCCCATCCCGACCCACTGCCAGAGGAATTGTGCCAGAGGAATCAGCACTTCCCAGAGCCAGATTATCTTAAACACTATTGTAAGCTTTGCCCCTGAATATGTGACATGAGCCTAACATTATGGCTCTCTGAATTAGGAGTGTTCACATGAAGTCCTCTGCCAGCAGGGCAGGGGGAACAATACTTTCTGGCAGAAGGGCAAAACCCATCAGCTGGAGAGATGGTCCTTTCCAACAACACAGTTGGATCTGGGAAAGAAAAACTGTCAGGACAAATTTACCCCCGATATTCATAAATATTACATAATGTTAAAAAACCTGACTTAGGTTAATCTATTAAGTTAAACTCCTTAATGCATTGCCAAAGTGGATGAGCAAAGAAGACAAGAGATCCATATTCTGGATCGCTGAAGTACAACAGCTTTACTGGACTTGTGCCATTTTTGGATAGGCAGCCTGCATGCCATGGGCTAAACCTCACATCAGCACTACATCACTTCTGCACTAAGGAAATTCACCCCTAAATACCCACAGGCCTTTTCAAATGTCCTGGACTGAGGAAAACAGATCATCCGATTACTGGGTCACAGCAAGTCCATCTGGGAAGTAAAAAAGAAAAATACACACATAGGCTCACACCTCTCATATATGTGTGTGTGTTTTAATTTTAGCTCAGGATAATTTATACAACCTGATTTAATCAGGATTCCAAACATCAGGTTTTAAATTCCACCTTTTACAGTCACTCCATGCTGCCACAGTGGAGCTGCTTTAGGAGTGGACCACGACAGCTGCTTGCAATCAGAGACAGAGTACACCCTATTTTGTGGCTGTTTTAAGAGTGGAAATGAAAACCAATTTCTCAGCTGAAAACACCAATAAAATTTAAGTAGATAGAGTGTAAATACCAGAGTTGGAGCTTGGAGACAAGTGGAGGGATAATAAACACGCTCTTGTTGTTGGAATAGCTGTACTTGAAGCTCAGCAATGCCTTGGCCAGACCTGCTGAGCACACTGGCACAAGGGGCAGAGGAACGTGGGGCTGCCCCACTGCAGAGGTGATGACAGAAGACAACTGCCAGCCCGTGATGGGGAGGGTTCAGCACTGCCCACAGCAGGCAGCAGCTCTGTGCGTGCCCACCTGCCACAGCTGGGGCACCCCACGGGACTGCCCACACTCTGCTGCCCTATCCTGTGGGACCTGGCAGAACCTGCCCCCCAACGCCACCATTCCTTGCATGGATAGCCTGAAGAAGCCAGGAACTTGAATTAATTTTCTTCTTTGTCATGGTTTCTCAGTTCCATTATAATCCAGCCTTCAGGGAGGAACAATTACTTCTTTTCCAATTGTAAATTACTATCTACAGAAGTAGAATTCCCTTTTGTCCTCTTTCTAGGCAGAAATGTTCTGAGCTTTTGCGTTGGGATTTGCCACTCAATTCCCTTGTCTTAAAGCATCCCAATCAGGTACTGACCAATCCAGGCTTTGGTTTATCTGAGGAAGGGACAGAAGATCTGCAGCAAGTCATGTTCACCTTCCTCATGGCAACAGGGCAGGCACAGCAGAAACCAGGTGCACCCCTTACACGTATCTGGGTTGCTAAACCTACAGTCACTGCCCCTTTTTCTCCAAAATCTTGCCTCTGTTATTTCAAAAGAGGGGCTTACATTTGAACATGGATTAAATCAAGGCCTATTTTAAACTGCTGCATAAAAGCTGCATAGCTACTTAACACCATGCAAAGGCTTATTTCTCCAAGAAGAGATTTACTGTGTCGCAGAAGAAAGATGTTTTCTCACGAACAAAACAGGAAGAATTAAGTAGGAACAGCTCTATGTGCAGACAACTCCTAGAAAATTTTATTTTACCACAGAACTGCAGTAGCAAATTGATGTACTTACCATATTTGAAAAGCCAATACAGTACAGACCAAATTACTCAGCGAAGGTAACTTAGAAAGCCCTACATTGATTTTTTTGGCTTGATGTGCTTTATCCTCTCCCTCGTGCCTCAAACATATCATATCAGATCAGGTGGATCATCATTGCTGACAGCTCTGGATATATATTTTGGTGGGAAGGCTCCCAAATGCAGGACTCTCACATATATGGGCCTCTCAGAGCCTCCCCACAGGTGGACTGCAGCATTACACACCATTTTTGGTAGGCAACTTGGTTGTTAATGAA
The DNA here is from genome assembly GCF_036250125.1 of Pseudopipra pipra. Lineage (NCBI taxonomy): Eukaryota > Metazoa > Chordata > Aves > Passeriformes > Pipridae > Pseudopipra > Pseudopipra pipra. The sequence goes on along the minus strand of NC_087551.1, from coordinate 4,869,615 downwards.
GCAATAGATCTTTTCAGCAGGGTAATTAGCTCATCTCCTGTGACAGTCTGTGTAACTGGCCAACATCCTCACAAACCAATTAGTCTAATACAGCCTATTGAGATCTAAGGTGGCTGAGAAACTTAACTGCAACTTTCTGTTTTCAGATTAAATCAGAGACACTGTTGGGTTAAGTATAAAACTGAATGCTGCCAACATATCCTTTTCTTTGCCTCTCCAATGTTTTCAAAACATAACTGTGGCACGTTATTTCCCTGAAAGCCTGCTGAAAATACACACAATAAAATCAATTTAGTGTATCCATGGAAGTCATACAAGTATTTCTCCTATCATGGAGTTCACTCAGTATTGCCAGTGTTTCCAAAGGTATGGATCCAAAGCAACGAAGGATCAAGCAGGTCTGCCAAGGGATTTAGTGATGCTGCATTCAGAAGAAAGTTTTAAAGCAGGTGTGTGACACTGATCACTATTCAATATTTATATCTCACAGGCAAAACTGATTGTAATCCTAAACTGAATACATACAATCAGAAAGGAAAATCAAAGAACATGTATTTTTAAAATCCCTTGAATGTCTGAATCTAAGGTACTATCAGCACTCTGGAACAGGTTTCTCAGAGCAGTTTACAGCAGACAGCTCGAGTACCAGGACAGGTGGAGCCCCAGAACTTGCATTGTGAACTGCAATCTAAAGCTCTCGGGAAAGATGACGTGTAAAAAAGTGCCATTGTTTCCTTAGGACTGTTCCATGCCAACGGGAAACAGAAAAGAACCTGGGTACACTGGGATCCCCTTAACTGCAGAGAATTTTCTTTCCTGCCTTTGTCCTTTCAAATAATATGAACCACACAATACAATCAGGTTATCGCTGAACAGAATTTTGGAGGGCTGAACTCCACCCACCAGGAATATGGAAGTCACTGCACTTCCCTTCAGCATCCCTGTGACAGAGGGGTAACTGTCACATAGTCTGCTGGACAAGCCCCACACGGAGATACTCAACAGCTGAAGGAATGATCTGTCTTATATTTGCTGGTCTCAGTATCTAATTCTGATAAATTGCCGTGCGAGAGGCTGATAAACCCACTGTTTCCTTTCACCCTGGCACACAGACATGTCACAGAGTGCTCCAAATGGATGTTTGCTGTCTTTCCAAAGAGTGAGGCAGCAGACAATAAGCCAGGTATTTCAGTCAGCCAAGCAGGCAGACTTAGGAAAAACAACTGAGCACTGGTGATGAGCTCTTCTTTTATTTTTAACTCCCCCCCACTGTTTAATTGTGAAATACCTTGGCTACTTCTGTGTTTTCTGCTACCATGTAAGTGAAGCTGATGTTCACCAGGTCTATGCCACTGCAAACACACACTATCCGTCCTTCCAACTCGTTTTCTGACTTTCCAACGGCCTCAAGTGCGGTCAGTATTTTGGGATCCTGTGAAACAATAAACACCTTGTTACAGCTGCCACATTTCTGTTGTGCAGTGCACTATGGCAAAGATGCATTTTCATCTCCATATACATTTACACCTTTAAACCTTTGCCAATCATAACAAACGAGTGCTTTCACTTCGAAACACTGTGTGTAAACCTGACAAACGGTCTATTTTAACAGCTGGGAACACGACTGTGAGAACTCATGTTTTCATCACGAAAAAGAAAAATTAATCATTCCAAGGACCGGAAACAGAGGAGCAGTATTAATCTCTTAAGTTAATTATTCCAATCTAGTTAAGTCCATAGTTCCTGAGAGTTATGATCTCTGTGACTTCTTGGCTCTTTCTTAGCGACACGTCATACAAGCTGGTGTCTGCTGCAGGTCAAGGACTAGAGATTTAATGGGTTTATTTTTTTAAAGAGTAAATTCCTTAGGTAAAGACAGAGCTGAAGTCTGAAGCATATTGGTATGGCTGTCAGCTCATGGGTTGTCTGCAACACCCCCTCTCATGCCCCTCCTCTACGGGGGAGGGATCTTATTCTGTGCATTCCCAAGAGAATTATTAAGAGATATTTATCTACAGTTACCACAAAACCACTTAACACGTGGAAGTGGAAATGTACAGTCCCAACAAACCTTCTAAACTAAAGGCCTGGAGGAGGGAGGGCCACAATTCACTACAGAAAATACTAAGTACTCCTTCTGAAGAATACCACTGAGGATATTCCCAAAGTTTTGGGTTCCTCCAGAATTCCTAGCAAGTACTTCTGTTGATACTCTTCAAAAAGGCAGACTGTGACCAGCTGCCCTCTCAGACCATTTAACTGCATAAAGAAGGATGTAAACAACTTCCTGTGTTTTGTGTCAACGGTGCAAGAAGATAAAACAAATTTTAACCAGATAGGAACAAAATTTGGAAAATGAAACATTTTTTCCAGATCTGTAAAACAAGTATCACAATACATTGTTACAAAGTAATTAAAAACTCCTGATATGTGCTCCTAATGTCTGTTGTTCAGCTTTCCCCTCATCCTGAACCCTGTACTACTTCAGAAAGACTGGACAGCTGAACCTGCCCACTGCAAGTGCAGCAAATTAATTCAAAACTTAACATTTTAGATCACGGTTACAAAATAAAAAACTGTGTTGCTGGTATTATTTGAAGAAATGAATGTCATCCTGCATTTCACCTTCAGTTTAAATATCTGTTGTTTAAATGAAGAGTATAAACCACAGAGTACCTTTGGTACAGCTCCAAAACGAACACTGTTGATCAGGGAGCATTCTAATACCTGTCCTTCCTGAAATGATAAAAATAGGTGCAAGTTCAAAGGTCTGTTGAGACATGGCTCCACTAGGAATTGCAGCAAAAATAATCAGTGAATCTCGCTTGTTAACACTGTTAACAATACAAACAGTATATTTCCCTTCAATATCTGTTATTTCCCCCTTAAATACTTCATTTCTGTCAATTCCAAAAAAAAAAAATAGGATGAAGGCTAGTTTTGTAAATAAACTAACACAGTATTTTAGATGTTTCAAAACTAGCCAGAATATAAATCAAATGCAATAATATCTAATATAGATTCCTGATATAATTGTAATATACCTTTCCTTCACTTTTCCAGCTCAGAAAAAAACCAAATTCATCCACTTGGAAGAGACAGTTGCTTTCAAAGACAAAAGATTCCTATAGAAAAGAAAACACAGACCATTATTTCAGACAGTTTGACAAATATCATAAATTTATTTATTGTTCAAAAATAAAAGACTGTTACATTTCTTCCCAAATACCTTCCTGCAGAATTTGCTATTCCCAAACTAACAGAAGTGAGGGATGCAGGCTTTAAAAAGAAAAAGATCATTTTTAATGATTTGTCTTCTTGCTGATGCTTGAGACAACTGGATGCACTTAATTAGTATTTTCCTACTTCATTGCAACTATGAAGATGTGTTATTTAATAAAAGCAGTGATTCTTACCTAATAAAAAACCTTAATGAATTGGAATTTTAAAAAAATTATTGAAAATTAAATGCTTCAAACCACGGAAAGGTGAAAATATACATAATTTGCCAATACTACCTTCGAGGTCAAATGACCACATTTCATTTTAACATTCAGAATTTGGGAAGCACTTTTCTGTTAGACTGTGGCAGTGTTAATGCTGTGAGCAATTTGTGGCCAGAGTATCGGACAAGCAGAGTTTGGAGGACATTGATTTGCAGAAGAAATCAGGAAAGAATGGCATTCCAAAGGCACTGGGCAAGGCAAAAAATCAGATTAGCTGAATTAAAGAAGAAATTTCCTCCACACACCTCCAGTCTCAATTAGTGCATCATAAATTAAGCTAAAATGCAGGAAAGGAGTGTGCAGAATCAATCACTTCTCGAAGGACAGAAGGATCCAGAACTTCCTGACTTCCTTAATTGAAAACTGACAGCCATGTGTGCAGAAGAGGAAGCAATCCAGGCTCCCAACTGTGTTTTTGATATCACACCAAAATTTGAGCACTAAAATCTCTTTTCTGTCTCACGACAAAGGTGCCAAAGAAGAAACGTGGGCCACACTCCCTCACGTGGGTCCTCACAGGCTGTTCCTTGAGCAATTATTTGCTGAAGAAAAATAAAGCTTTTCTCAACCTCCTTTCTAAGGAATTCCATGTCCATCGGTATCTTTTTTGTTTATCTAGCAACAAAACTGAAAATACAGGGTAAACCAGCTATCCCTATCTTGGCAGGCCTCGTGATAAAAAATACCTTTTACTTACATTTCAAAAGATAAGAAGCAAATACTAATATCCCTGAAGGCACTTACAGAGATACCTTCAACTTAGAGAGATTTCCTGTCCAAACAAGATTAAAAATAGACCCTGATAAAATTGTTCTTATCACCATATCAATGCTGAGTATAAGGTAAACTTCTCAGCACTTTATTTCAGCTGTGTAAAATGCCCTGTTTTGCATTCCTTTAATAAATTTGGATTAAAGCACAGCTGAAAGTGGGATCATAGTAATCATATTTCAGATAGAGTGCAGATTGATTTTCTGAAATAGATAAAACCCCTCCAGATCTCAAATGGTGCATTTAGATCAGAATATAAATGTTCTGTGTTCTCTCATTTTCCCTTGTGATATGCAGGTTCTCAGTTTATATATCAAAAAAAAGCAATATATTCTCCCTCCCTCCATATGATAGCTGTGCAAAAAATGGGAGACTCACTTTGTTCAATAATGTGCTTTATGAATCTGCAAAGATGAGTTTTATGCATGTTACAGGTATTTTGATCCAATTCTCCCCTTTTCTTCCTCAGGGCTTATTTCAAATCAGAGGGATTAAATATATTTTAAAGCCGTTTCTTTTAAAAGCAAAAAACTGTACAGCAATAAAGTGTGTTGGTATTGCCTCCCCACAGACATTTCTGGAGGTATTACCAGATAAAATGAAAGTTTCTTTGTGTACAATGAAAGCAAACCATGAAATATTCTATCACATCTGCATATTTAAAAGAGAATAGCAAATGAAAGGCAACTGGCCTCTTACCTCTTCATATCTATCAAACACAGCTCCATCTTGCATAAAAGAGGGAACTGGCTTCTGCCAGTTAAATTCATAAGGTTTTGCCATGATAGAAGAAAAACCTGAAATGGAATGAAAAAGCAGAGTTCAATTATGTCCTTTAAGAGGAGCATTTCAAAGTCCATGTAGGAAAAAAGTGAGTTCTAGCTTTTCCCTTCACACAGAAATATTAATAAGTTGCAGTGCGTTTCCCAATCAAGAGTTTTCCCCATAAGAGTATTTTTGTTTCATATCTTCAAAATGAAAAATACTTGTAAAACCTGTGTCTGAACTTAATTATTTGAAAAACACTTGCACTGTAACTTCCAGAGTGTAATGAGGCTGGGATTAACAAAGCTCTAGGTGACATAGAATACCACAGGCTGTAATATAGAAAAGTGCCTTTTTTTTTACAGGACTACATCAGATGCTACACAAACAGCTTGTGTTTTTTCTTAACATCCTAAATTGTATGTTACATAGGCAAAACACGTTTCTTCTCTGTTCTGTATTTCAAAAATCCATTTATATTAAATAAAGTCCTGGGTATTTTCAGTGGTATTTTATACATAACTAAAGATATGGATAATATATAGGTCAAAATTCATAGAGAAAAAAAACTGTTTAGACATACAGGGAATTAAATAAAGTTAGCTAGTTACATTTTGCACCTGTGCAAGTTTAGTAATGTGAACAAAATTGTTAATTTGAAATACAACAGAGAAATCATAACATATGGACCTTGCAATAAAGACCAGTAAATTATCCAGTAACCTTTTCAACACCTTGGTGCCTCCTAGGTTATGTTGCTTTACACCTGAAAATGCCCCAGCTTTGTCCTCTGACACACCGAAGTTCAATTTACATGAAGAGCATCTGCATTGTTCCTGCTTACTAATGCCATCCAGGACACACATATTTTGGTTATTCTTTTATACACTTGACCAGAAAGTCTTGCACGAGGAGGGAATAAACACCCTTGGCAGCAGCAAGATAAGGCTGACTCGCAGCTGGCAGGAAATCATTCTGTGAGATGGAATATTGGGGGTGACCACAGCACAGAGTCACAACCACTGACCCCACGTGCTGCTGCCTTACCCTGTTCTCATCTGCCTGTCCCAGCCCTCCCCTGACAACTGACAATGTTCATCTCCTCCTGACTGTCTCCAGAGGCACAGCGCAGGGTTACGTGTGACCAGCACAGCTCTGCCCACGCAAGGATATCCGAGCAAGAGGGATAAAAAGCATCCATAAAACTCGAGGGAGAGCATGACACTCTGTGCAATCTCTGCTATGCAAACCAACTCTGTAGCTTTTGTGTTGCCAAAGCTCTGAATAGTACATCAAATTAAAATATTAGTGATTAGGTAACAACGCTTCCGAAACGTTCTCGGACAGAAATGTCTACCTGGACTGAACTTTAAATCCAGAACAGATGCAAGTGCTTAAAAAAGCTTAAGAATTTTGTAGTATCCCCCTTCTCTGTCTTGGTCTCATTCACATAAAGAATGTTCTAACAAGAAAAAGAACATTGGTCTTAAGAACAGTTATTTTGATAATTTCCTACTGGAAAAATAACCTTACTACTTCAAAAATGCAAAGCACATTTTCATGCTGCCCATCTCTATTTCCTGCCCTTTTTTGGTCATTGATACAGGAGTAAAAAAAAAATACATATATCATGTTTCCAAAGCCTTAGGAATAAGATAAATGAATTCGTTCTCCATAACAATCAAAAATGCAATTTGAAATTTATATATGTCACCATTAAGTGTTCCCTTTCATTGCAAACAGGATGAACACTCCAAAAATGTATCTGTACTCTCAATTTTTAGAAAAAAGAGGCTAAACAATATTTAAGACTATTCATTTGTACTTTTTTTCCCCTGACAAAGAGCTGCTTTGGACAAAACAGAGAACAAGAAACCAGGGTTGAGAAGTGATCAGCTACACTTAGTATTTATTAAAAGCCCCCTCTTCTTTTTGCCAGTCCTGCAAATGAGTCGTAATATCTTCCTCATGAGCACCATGAGATGTTTTGAGATCCTTTCAAATGACTGAATTTTTACTAGTTTTTTGTAAATACTCTTACATTTCTCACGTCTCTTCCAGTTTAGAACAGCATGGAGCTGCTTTTCCCTCATTTCATGAAGGAAGCTGGATAATAAGACAGCCACCCCACTGTAGTAGCACGATGGCATCATGTTCTGTACAGCTCACAGACTGCCCACAGCAGCTCGGTATAATCACAACAACTTGGAAACTTAGTGCTTGTTCTTGGAGCAAAGTTGCAACTAGAGAAACACATTTTCAGGAAGGTGTTTTCTGACTTCACAGGTTTTGTTACGGGCAAAGTTGAAAGCAGAACCAACAGAACCCCACACCACACAACAAATTCTCAAAGGTCTTGGAAAGATATCCTTCAAAGGAAGCTTCGTGTATCTATGACTGAAATGATAAACACTACATTTTTATGGCTTGTTGACCATTCCCTTATGTTTAAATGTCTTTTATTATCAGAATGTTCCCACAAAGAAGAGTAACTTCAAATACAACAGGTATTTGCAGCAATAAATGCTGCCAGCACATGAAGTCCTTCTGGGGAAAGCCGACACATTCTGTGCTAAAACATAAGAAATGTGATGGCACTTTTAAGACTGTGAAGAACACACTTCCACAGTCCCTAGGCCATACACATGGCCCCTACCCTTTTTTACTGACACTGAACCCCATGAAGATCCGGATTTAAAACCTACAAGCTTTGAACTCCTGCATAAGACACGTCCTGAAACTCCATCCAGCATCTGGCACTCCGAAACCTGGATGTAAAGAGTGCTTGAGCAGACACCTGTCTCTCAGAAAGACTAACTACCTTAACACCACACACATGTACTTCATTAGGAAGACTAATTACCTTAACACCACACACATGTACTTCATTAGGAAGACTAATTACCTAACACCACACACATGTACTTCGTTACCAATTTGAACTTGGCTGAGTGCATCGTCCAGTCACAGAAATAGAGCTCTGTAAAATCCCTCCTTTCCAGGTATCTCCTCCTTGTCTGGGTACTCACTCAGTGTGATGAACTTGTTACTTCATTGCTGATAAATTAAATAGATGGAGCTCCTCAGTTTCTGCTGCAATGCGCATTTTTCAAACCTTGGAGCCAGGCTGAGCCCTTCCCACGTTTCCAGCTGCCTTTCTGAAGGAAGGGGTCTGGACCAGGACACAGTAACCCAGCACAACCCTCTGTCACACAAACCAGAATTACAGCCTTTCCTCTCATTTGCATAACCTTGCATTTAGCTGCAAGAAAACATGCCTGATTGCTCATAATTTATCAAGCAATCAAGTTCTGTCTCAGGGCCTGGGGCTCGTTGTTATTTACCATCTCACCAACCCCTGCTCTAGCTCTGCTCTCACAGGTCACTACAGTTTACAGATGAACTGAGACAGATGAGCTGTGAGGGAAAGACTTGAGTACACGGAGCAAGGAGGCAGAGGAACTGTAACAAACAACATTTTTAAGCCCTATGCTTTGGCAGCTGTGCAGAAGGTGAAGAAAATTCTCTGTGCCTCTTAAAAAGCTCTTTTCGGTCTCTCACATTTCTTACACTCCACTCAAAAATCCATTTTTCCATAGCCCTCTTAGCTTTTAAGAACACCAAAATAAAACACAAAATACTCCCCTGTCACTCTCTGGACCTCTGTTAATCTTCATCAATTTTTAAGCAGTTCAAAGACAGTGAAAGGCAAAAAGCTATCCAAACTAACAAACCCAAACAAACATGACACTCTAACACTCATATATACACATATACAAATATACACATGCACACAGCCTACTATGATGAGAACTGCAAGAATTACTCTCTTTAGTGAAATTTAATAACAATGAAATGTGTGAAGATTCAACTGGGAGAGATAGAAAGTTAAGGAACTAAATTTAAAGACAGCAAAATTTTAATCAGAAAACTTTCAAGCAGCCTTTAAAATCAAAACCTTCTCACTGATTTAAGCATTCTTAAAGTATAACAATGTCTCTGAATACATACCATTCACAAAAGCAGAAAGAACACTCATAAAAAATACACCTCAGCACTTAATCAATGACCACAGGGGAGAAGCAGGTGAAATTCAGTAGTTAAATGCCCTTTGAGCTATCTCCCTTTCTTTCACCACTGATTTATGCCTGAAGACATGATTTGGATCACATGAAAAAAAGCACCTTTTGATTCACCTGGAGTACCCAAAGAGTGAGGACACCAAATTAACCATATCCAGAACAGCATTATTTAACACAATAGTCCTCCTCTTTTGTAAGCTTGGCTGTACTACACTAAATCTGGGATGTGGAGAATATAAATCCTGTGTTTTTTCGTTCTTTGACCAAAAGAAGGACAAGGTGTGGCTGAACAGGAGGAGGAAAGGATTCTGTTAATACAAAGTAGACAAATGTTTGGGGAAAGAGGTGATATTCTAAACTAACCCACAGGGCTGGCTAGCATGATGGATAAGATACTCCTTGGATCCCATAAACATCCTGCCAATGTTGAGACTCTGTTGGAAAGGACAGCATTATTCCTTAGAACCGATTCCCCCCCAGGTCTCAAACACACAAACTCACAATTTCCGCAGTTTCCTGAGCCTCAAATATCATAACAGGACTTGTAAATTTATTTTTTTTTAGTAATTATTATTTTTGCCTCTGGAATGAATCCCTGTTTGCTGAGTGAGAAGTGAGGAGGCTTCACGCTCTGTGTTTGCCATTTTACCACCTACCTGCTTGAATCACAGGCCCTGAACCTGCACCACTTACAGTCTGTGTGGGTTCCAGGGGCGAAGTGCAGCACTCACACAACACTGTGCTGAGTTCAGTAATCCTGCCCAGGAATATATGTTTTTCTTACACATACAAGGAAACAATCTTTTAAAAAATAAACTAATGTGTTTCCCACTCCTCCTCCTTCTTGAAGTACATGTATCCTTTACCACCACCCCTCTTCGGTAAACAAGATTCTTCAGAAAAAAAAAAAAAACAGATCTACAACAGCAGACTTCTCTATATATATATATATTTTTTTTTTTTTTTTTTTTTTTTTTTATGGAGTTCATTCCAGTCCAGCTAGTTTAGATGCAGAGTTGTGGACTAGAGTGAGGAACCAGCTACCCACAGCTAAACAGGCAGTGCAGCACTGAAATACTTATAAAAATGCCCCCTTCATTTTTTAACAGTGCTCTGTAGTACTTTCATATTCAAATATTAGAATTGTTTCTAGAGATTTACAGGAGGAAAGTCAGATCTTCATACGTTTACTCCTCAATGTCAAATTTATTTGGTCACAAATGTACCAGTATTACTGAATGCAAAATGCAGAGACAGGGTGTTTCTTAAACACAAAACCTTGGTTTCAACATTAGAACTTAAAATTCAGAGTAAGTTTTAAAAAGATAAAAGCCATTACAGTGTGAATCCTATGTAAAAAGTAAAAGGGAGAGCCACACTGCTGAGTTTCTGCAGTATCCACACTAAACTGTAAAGCAATTCCAAGATTTCACAGCTCTCCAGCCTCTTCCACAGTCAAAGTTTGTTGGGTTTCTTCTTCTTTTTTTTTTTCCTTTTTTAAAAAGAGTGATTTTTCAGCAGGTTATTTTTAAACGCATTATTCCCACAGCTAATACAAGCAACTTCAAACAGTTCTCCCCAAAACAAGGTCCAGGAACAACAAAAGACAGACAACAGAGCTCAGGCGCCTCAACATGTATCGTCTAGTAACGTTCTCAATTTCCATGCTGTCTTCTTTTCCATTTCGTTTTAATTGCTGGAATGCACTGGCATGCAGGGGCAGCTGAGGGGTTAGGCCAAAACAAGGAGCGGCCTGTTCTAAACCAACCTCTTCTTCAGCTTTTCACACAAGTTCAGGGAGGCTGCCCCTGCAAAGCTCTGCTCCGGGCTAAGGAATGAGTGTATCTGGTGCTGACCACAGAAAACAACAACCGCTGAAATGAGACGGTCCTGCCTCCAGGTCTGAACTGTGGTCCAGTCACCACCTCAGATCACAGCCATTGATTTCCAACCGACAGAATTCCTGGGATAAAACACAGGACTCAAGCATGACCTCCCAGCTTCCTTACGTGTCTTTCTTTTTGTCCTCAGGCAGTTTGTTAATGTCTCCAGATCTCCCCAGCCTTCCCATTCATTCAAAACATCTCATCATCTGTCAGGAGCATTTACCACCCATCCTTTTTTTTTTTTTTTTAGAGGGCGGCATTGTAACACTCTGGCCCCGGGGCCGCAAGCTCACGGGCTCAGCCAGGAGCTTTACTTTAAAATATATATAATAGGGTTCTTTAATATCTTGAGATAGCTCAAGAGAATAAGCTACACACTTGTTCCCAAGAGGCACTTTTACTGATGATTTAGGGGAGAACTTGGCAAAAGTTCCAAAGGGCACCACACAATCCAGACAAAGCATTCCACCACAGAACCCACCCAGCACATACTGATCCACGACACCCAGCCAAAATCCAATCCCTCCGGCTTTAACCTACCCAGAACATCAAGAAGGGAGCAGAGAAAGAGAAGCAGAGGCACAGAAAGAGAGAAGAAGGAGAAGGAGGGCAGACAGGTCATCCAGCTCCCCTGGCACCTGGTGGCAGAGCAGCTCTCCGTGTCCCGACGGCAGGGCCGGCACCGCGTGGGGAGCACATGCCTTCGGTTTGAGCCGCTCCGGTGCCCGCGGACACCCCCCGGGCCCCCCGGGACCCAGCGGCCGCTCCGGGGCTCCAGGGCAGGGCGGGGGGCGGTGTTCCCGCTGTCCCTGCCGGGCTGAGGCTGCTCAGGGGCTCCAGGAGCTGGGGGGGGAGTTTTCCTGCTGCCTTTGAGCGGCAGCTGCTCCGGGGCTGCCCCGTGTGGGCTCCAGGGGCTGCCGTGAGGGACACGGCGGCACCGCAGCGCCCGCAGGGCCGGACCGGCCCTCACAGGGTGGTTCCGACCCAACACCTGCTGCCTAACGCATACTAAACTATAAATTTTACTCAATAAGTAACGTTGCTTTCACTGTTGTTCTTTCCTTCTCAGGATAGAAAATCCGGTGTTCACGTTTTCAGTTTTGCAGCGGCAAAGTTCAAAGGCACAAATCTTCCTAAGGGATGGTTTCAGGGGAAGGGCACTGATCTTCCCGAGGGGTGATTTCGGAAGGGGACATACTCATAATGCTGCCAGGGAATTTAGCAACCTGACTCATCAAAAGACACAATAAATGAAAATTTATTTTCATTTACACGTATTATTCAGTATCCATCTAACAGCAACTTCGTACTTCTGACTTGTCAAGTGAACTTCATTTCATAACATGAGCACATGATGAAGAACCTTTCTCTAGAACTTTCCCTGTTTCCAATAGTAAACACTAACCATATAAAAAAAATTAAGTTGTCTAGCAATGTGAATGATGCTACGGTTTTATCTTTGGCTAAGCAGAAGTGTTAGAGGTATTTACAATTTATTTAGTATAATGTCAAGCATCCCATTTCCTGGAAGCCATCTCCTCCCCAGGCAGTAATAGAGAACAAATTGGACTTTGATGAAAGCAATGGTTTGTGTTAATAGTTGTCAAGATCTTTTCTGAATTGCTATAGCATATGATCTATGTATACAATGTATCTTGACTTAACCAGCAGTGACTTTTATTAAGTTTAATTACTTCACTCTGTGGCTTTCAATGGAAGTCAGTGTTAAAACAAAGGTTACCTCATGGGATAATAAATTGTAGTAATAAAACAAATAAACAAACATGTAGCATTTGCAAAACATCTCAAGTATTTTCTGATTTACTTAAGCCCAAATTTTCTATTTACAATTTCGTAAAATCTGACACCTTGTATCATTACAGCAATGAACCCTAAAGAAAAGGGACTTGTCAGATTTATTAAAACAAGAGAGTCTTCAATATGCTCTTTGGGCAGTTAATACCATACATAGTTTCTGCTGTTGTTTAATCTTCAGATGACAGATAACACATCTTTTAAGTCAATGAGTAGTGTTTCTCTCTTTTAGGTATGCCTGTATGAAGTATTTGTGTCAATTATTTGAATTAAAGTCATGGGCAATTTTGACCTTTAGAACTCCAGTTTTTCCTTTTCATCTTCATTCTGGAGCTTTGTGCTCTAATAGATCTTGAGCAGAAGTGATTTCTGCACTTTAATGTCATAGGAAGACATAAATAAATGTTTGAAATTAAAATCCTAAGAATTTAGGTGGGTGCACAGATAAACACCAAATAACCTTAAGTGAGCATCGCTCCTATTATGAATACAAGAGTTCAGGGATCCACGGACATACAACAACTGCAAGATTCTAAGACCAAATTATTAACTACAAGTATCATGAAAAAGGGAAAACAAACTTCCAAACTAGATTAATATCAGCAGCCTTTCATTTTTAAGAGCAAGGGAAAGTTTTGGAAAGAACACAAACTAGTACCTCTAACAAAAATAAAACAAACTAGAAATATCAGCTGCTCCACAACCACATCCTGAGGACACAGTTGTCTGTTTCCAAACACTGACACAGACTTAGACCTTGTATTAATAAAATGTAATGAAAGGTCAAGTTCATATTTTTGTAATAACTTCTAAATCCCTGTGTTTGAAATAATACCTCCTATGGTCAGGTACTTTAGTTCAAACCAAACTTTAATAAACCTTGGACACGACTTCATACAAGTTCAAAATATACAGATATTTTAAAAACTAATAAGCTGTGAAGAACATAGATGTTACTTTAAAATCTAAAATTAGGAAAGTGACATTATAATTTGCTGCTTTTCTAGATGATTTCTGAGAAAACAAGTGTGACCCACATTGCTGGCTTAAAATTTCAGACAAAGCTAAGGTGATCTTTGGCAATCGTTCCAGTGGTCTAAAATACATTTGTGTCATAAAGCTGTGTTCACTCTTTGAGAGCTGGCAGTGAGTTAAAAGTCGGTATTTGTTGAAAGTTTAAACTAATTACAAATTTCTTGGTACCCTGGATAAAGCCTACAAACCACAGTTACCATGAAAATACAGAGGAGGGAGAGTTTATACCTTTTAGGCAAGATTGTCACTGTGCAATTTAACCCATAGCACTGGTTAGAAAATTTTTGTATCTATCTCAGAAGTCACAATGCTGCTCAGATTCCATCTCAGCACCCACCTTATACCCTAGAGATAGCAGGTTTTGCATTCCCTTCTTTAAACTGGAGAAGATAATACGGAATGAAAAGCAAGAAACATAGATGTGGTATCTGCACTGGATCGGTACATTCCTTCCTTCCTTCCTTCCTTCCTTCCTCACACCCAACAGCCTGTCTCTGTTTTCATCACTCTTTAATTCCCCTGAATTAAGTCTCAAAGGTAGGGGAATGCAGGCAGGGCATTATCAGCCGGTTGGAATGGAAATTATCCACCACCCTTCTGATCAGCCAGCCCCAGCGGCTGCAGTAAATGCAAACCCTGAGTAGGAGGAATTTCTAGGTGCAGCCTTTCTTCTTTCCCCAGTTCTGTGACAGACCCGAGCGCAGCAGCAGAGCAGCTGTGAGCTGCCCTAGCGATGTGTAGCTGGGGCAAACTGCTCCCATTGGAGCTTTTAGTTGCCTTGGTTCCATTTTATTTTTTCTTCCAAGATTTCAGGTTCTCATCTCAGAAAAAAACCATAAAGAAATATAATATACTAATTGTCTTTAATGAACACTCTCATATCTCCCAGCCAGTATCAGGAAAAGAAAGCACATGGTGCTCATGGTGTGCACTCCAGCACTCCTGTGCAAAACACAGATCTGTGAATCTGAATGGCATTTAATGGATGGGGGGGAAATAATAAGAAGAACTGTCTGGCTCCCCTTGTCTATTTTCTTCATCCCAGACACTCTGCCTACTGAATGCAAAAACAACACTCATCACCAATTTTTCAGGAAAAACATCTCCCCTTTGGGGTAGATAAGAGTCAAGGGAGCTGGGGTGCAGCTGGTGGTGAGCCAGACTGCTCTGGAGTCCTGGATCGACACTTCAACGTTCCCCATTTTCCTTTTCTTCCCTCCGAAGAATGAGGCTACCAAGACTTGTCTTAACTACAGACCTAGTGATGCTAACCTTAAATCACCAATAACATCTGGTATTAACTCTTTAACAAACTGGGCATTGTGCTGAAGATGAGATTGCCCCAGTTCCAAACACAATGTATCATAACTAAGCAAGGCTAAAAATAAAATGCTGCCTATAATTTGGAAATCCAGAGGCTCTCTTTCCAGCAGGACAAATATGGACAGCCATGTTTGTGATATACCAGGTTATCTTTAATTTCATAGAGATGCAAGAGGAAAAGCAACAGGTTCTGAACTTTTGGTTATTATTATTACTTCATTATGGTAGGTAGGTGGCAGAGTAAGCATTTCTTGTCAGTTTGTTTCAGCCACATTTCTTTTTAAATGGTTGTTGTGTCACTGCCCAGAAGCTTTAAAAGCAAAGGAGATAGAATAAAAATAATAAATAGAAAAACAATGTAGGTAATGGGACCAAGGATAAAGAATATCACCAATCCTTTAGCTGGTAAGTTCATAGTTAACCACAAAGAGGAGATGGGAATGCATAAAACATGGCATCACAGACTCTTTCACTAATCCCTGCCTCAGAGAAACCATGCAATCTGCATATTCATTTCTACTAATCAAATATTAAAACAACTCTCTTGACATTGTGCAATGTTTCCTGTCACAGCAGTTGTTATCGAATTGGCAGCTGTTGTCTCTGTGGGGTAAAAGGAGACTGTGTGAGACTTCTGAGGAAGTTTATCTGATAAAACAGCTCAGAGTGCTAATAGAGTCATTACTGAGGTATTCAGTTGTTTACATCATTTGAGAACAACGCCCCTAAAATGTCATTCTGAATATTAATGTATCACTTGTTTGAGAAATGGGGTAAAACTAGGCATGCCAGCTACTAAAGAGAGGGGTGGGAGAGTGCTCCAAGCCAGCAGCCTCTCCTAATCTTCATCCTGGATGCATTTTGGCCTGTTCAACTATTCATAATATATACATATGAAAATTTCTGGAAGAAAGGCATCTCGATTTTTTTTATTGCTCCAAGTGGATGATTTGACACAGTATTCCAAAAGGGATAAAAATAAAAGTGTTGGTATGTAACCTATTTGTCCAGCACGGAGACAAAAAGGAGAGCCAGTCTGCCAGTCAGGAGTGCTTGGTATGGCATGCTGGCATACACAGCCCATTTGGAACACTTCTTTGACATCTCATAATAAACAGCAGGATTTACAGCATGCTCAGAGGTTCAATTTATCCAGATTTTTCTGAACCAACTGGAGACACCACAGTCAGGGGAGTCACTTTCTCCAAATTCCTAACATTAAGATGCAATTCAGTGTTGAGCAGCAGGAAACAAGAGAGGGAGCTGATCAAGCCTCCTCTTCCTCGTCACTGTTCTTTACTGTCACCTTCTGCTGAGGTGGGAAGGGACACACATAGCAGAGCAGAGGACAGCTTTGTCCTCAGACTGAGGCAGGAACATGCTCACGTAGGCAGGAAGATAAGCAGCTTTCTCTTCTCTCCCCAGAAAGGTGGGAATACACACATCATGCTGGAACATGAGGACATTCATGATTCTGGACAACCATTAGGGGAGAAAGAAATTAAACAGATGTGTTGGGGAGAGCAGAAGAGTTGAAAGGAGGAGGAAAGATCTAACAGGATAAAATACAGGGAGCGATGATGGGTTATGTCTGACACTGGTGTGGGCTCTGACAGAATGACAAAGTGACCCAGCAGATCAATACAGCCAAAATGAAAAGGGAAGATGGCCACATTTTCACCATGCTGGAAAAGGACAACAGGTAGTTTGGAATAGCTGAAATGGAAATGGTTTGGGAAAGCACAGGCAAGGCTATTTTTAGAGTTTGTTCCAAGTATGAAGTTGGCTTTCTGCAATATGGCTGGAATGGAAGGAACAGGGTGGAATATACACTAAGAAAGACCAATAAAACAAAATTCTGACATCTATATGTGGGGGGTAAAAGAGAGAGGAGTGGCAAGAACAGTGGCTGCATTCCAGGCAATAGCAGTGGGGTCATTTATTGTGACAGCTCAGGAGTGGGGATGGCAGGGCTCCCGGAGACAAGAGTTCAGCATTTCCCCATACTGTGGACAGACCAAGAGATGAACAGGGAAAAATCTGGAAAGGTGAAAGAAATTATCCTAGACAAGAGGGTGGAGGCCAAAGAAAGAGCAGTCTGTTTGGAATCCACCAGATGCAATGAAAACCAGCAGATGCAACTAGTTAAATCCTAAAAATTGATAAAGGGACCCTAGCAGAGCCAGAGAGAAAATGTTTTGCCATTTGCACTGGCTGGATGCACTGGAGAGTTCTTAAGTGGTGCTTAACTAATGCTGCCACTATCCACCCTGGCCTCCTACAATTCAGTAACAAGTGGCACACACACTCATGAAGTACATTGCCCATCAAAACAAAGAGAAGTGTCACTGCACAGCAGACCCTGTAGAAAGAAAAGGTTACATTTTTACATGTCTAAAACCAGCTCTGCTTCGTGTATCACCATTAAGCATTTCCAGCATAATAGTTACCATTGGGAGGAATAAGAGCTTGAGCCCAGCAGGCTTCTCCCATAAGAAAACTGGTCAGCTAGTTCAGACTGCTTTTTTTCCTGTCACATACCTATTAAATGCTTCAGACTGTTTAATGTGATAAAAATGTCTAGACTGGTTTTTGACTGAAAGCTTAAAGAAGAGTGTTCTTTGCCCTTGGCTAGCAAACCCCTTTGCTGCTTTCTGGGTAAGCACATGCCGTCCTTCTGCAGCCCACACGTTCTGCATGCATTCAATAAATGCATTTCAGGCATCTCCACAAATCTTGAGATTTGAGAGACAACCCAACACCCTCCCCCCGGGGAAATCTGAGGCATATACACACAGTATATAGGTACAATACAGTATAGGGCTGCTTTGCAAGGAAAAATCTGGAGGTTTTTAATTAAAGTACAAGCATTGTTGAGAAAAAGAAGGTGACGGAGCACCTCTCACAGCCCAGTGAACAAGAGAAGCAGAAAAATAACCAAAAATGTCCTGCTGAGGTTGATAAACAGCAAGACATTTTGCTGAAGCAGGGAGCAAAGGTGGAGGTTAGGCAAGAAACCCCAGTGGGCACGTTAGAAAAAGCGTTACCACATGTGAATCAGAGCATCCGATGCTTTGTGGTTGCTCTCAGTCTCCAGCAGCTGTTTATTTTTGTATAACAAAACTTGTAACGTAATTACAATCACTCTAAACTTAGATGCAAGTACACAATTTATACTAAAAATATCACTGGCAGTGAAATTACCCAGCTCAACTGGCACACACCCTCCAGCCCTTTCTTTTTAGGATCTATAAATCTGCATCTGTGGAGTGGGTCGTGGTCAAGGAACAGGTGCATCTGATTCTTGTCAGCATGTGTGACTTGCATGTTGGAAACTAAGCTGCATACCATGGAAAAAGCTTGAGAAGAAACACTATCCCTGGACACCACTCGTTGTAGCTGACTCCCATAGGAAATAAAACTTGCCAAAAGAATTAAAGGACAACGTGATGTGACAGAAACATCACTCTGGCACGGGCCACAACTGGATTGTCAAATCACGGATCAAAGTCCCACTTCCCATCTTCCTGTACCCTATTTGTTCCCAGAGAAGTCCTAACATCCTGAGGATGATTTTTTGTTTAAAATGCTTTTAATCCCCATCCAAGACTGTAATTAACTCCTGTTCTCTGTGATTGGACCATAAAGTGCACTGCCAGTCAAAGGAGTCGAAAAAGAAGCAACTGACCATACTCTGCAGGAAAACAATTTTTCCTCATTAAAAAAAACTGTGGGCAAAAGGATTGGTACAGTAAAGGTACAGACCCACCACCAAGAATTTCTGTTTCCATTCCCCTTAAGATACCATTTTTGCTGAGCAAGTCAGAATATTGCCTCTCTTAAAAGCAAGAATGTGGTTTTTCAGCATCACCAGGAAAGGTGATTTTATTGGTTATGGAGCACTTGAACACTATACAGCTCCACTGTACAATGGAGAACAGACTGAGCAAGGAGCCAATGTCTAAAAAGAATCTTCTGTGAAATAACTACCTGTACAAGTTGAAAATTTGCATCAGGAAGGTTGCACACTGTGGGGTTTTTTGCTTGTTTTCTTAAATATTAATATTTAGAAGGGTTTAGATCAATAAATCTTCCCCTTTGTCAGCACACTCTCCTGCAGTCTTTGTGTCTGTTCAGTCCCCATCCATGTCAGAAGGTGCTTTGCATAACCATGGAATTTCTGAATTAAATCCCTTCTCTGCTCCGTATATGCTTGTGTTCTTTGGGCATCTGAGTGAAATGGCACATGGAGGGAAAAGGGAATAGGCCCAGCTGGTGTTTCTCTGGAAAGCCCCATTCCATCCCAAGTAACACCAAGAGTGGTCTGCAAATTTTTTATGCTGAGCAGCTGGCAGAGCCCTCCTGAAAGCAAGGCAACCAGGCTGTGCTTACTGAGATACCAGGCTGCTGGCAAGGTTTTTTGGATGGGACATAAAAGCAGCACAGGGAATAGAGAGGCTACTGCTCTCCCTGAAACAGAAGTGGCTGGCACAAAAACACAAAGAACAGATTTTATAGTTACAGCTTTCCCTTCCAAAGTTGTGTTTCTGCTGTTTTCTCCAAAATTTCAATAAGGGGCTGGTTGAGGGTTAATCAATAACACTGCTCACTGCTGTATGCAAACTACCATGTGAAGATTTGTGTGTAAGAAAGTGTGAACTGACTGAGCCCACCTCAGAGTGTTCTTGATTAACCAACATTAGGGGCACAGATACCTATTAGCTTTGTAAACAGGCAGAGCAGTGGACATCACTGTCCCCAAGTTAATTGTTACCAGTGTGTGCTGGAGGCAATCACTTATCAGAGGTAATTAGAGCAACCCAACTGCAGAAAACCCAGGAAAATGCAACACAGCTGCTCAGTCAGAAGTGCCAGCAAAAAACTAGCCCCTTTGGAGAGATCAGAGATGATAAAATGAACCAATCCAACTGTCCCTCACAGAAAAGAGTGGTCCTAACCCCTTGCTTCTGCTTCCTTTTCAATGATCCCATGCCTTCTGGCCCGAGTGATCTCAGCTCAACCAGTTCACCTCTGTACAGTGGTGGAAAGCTCTTAGTTTCTGCTGGTTTTGTGCACTATGCCCCAGTCACACAGGAGTGAAGTTGTGACCAGCACAAAGGACAGACTGGCAGCATGTGACTGAGAGGAGCAAAAGCACCAACTCTTTGGTGGCAGCAAACTGTGTCTCACACACAGCACTGGGAAAGACCTTTGTGATTTTGAGAACTGGCTGACTTGGAGTATACTTTCAGCTTTGATTCTCTGCAGTTCATTTTGTCAGGGCTGTTGGTCTAATCTACCAATTCTCAAGCAAGTTTGCTGCTTCTTTAAATTTTACAACAAATTACAAGCTTTGCCTTATGACCTGGTTGCAAAGCCATTTAGGAACTTGCTTATTGTAATGTTAAAAAGCAAACTCACAGCCAACAGCTGCCACAGCTGGCAAGTTGAAACATTTTCAAGAACTTATTTATTTATTTATGTGATATATTAATAAATTGAACACAAAGGAACAGATAGCAGAACTATTGAGCAGAAAAAAGACGGACAAAATTTATACTCAGTTTGTTTTTGAGGTTGTGGTTAAAGAACCACCTGATCTTAAAGTTCAGGATAGCAATACTTGAAAATCAGGTTGAACACAAGATCATGCAGGTGCTGGATGTGATAAGCAGAGAAACTGCACTTGCTGTTGGAAATCCAAATTCACACACAAGATAAGAAGGAATAAGTTACTCAGGCAAACCCATCACTGTGTCAGAACTATCAGATCTAGGAAACAAAGGCTGCTGTTTTCAAGCCTGTATAATGGACAGTACTCTGTTACAATTAGAGAAATCAAACTTCCTTTTGCTTTCAGACTGAGTCCTGACAGGCACAAGATAATGTCAGCTCTATCCAAACCTGCCTTTCTTAGTTGTGCCTTTGTTTTGGAGCAGAAGTATGAAGTCAGGATATAAACCAGGTTGATACACCAGGATAAAAACTACCAAAAGACTCAAAAGTAACAAAAGACGCAATTATAAATAAGATCTCCAGCCATGCTACCTGAACTGTGGTCTTGGGCACGTGCCACAAACTGAACCTGAGGAACACGAAGTCTCATCAGCAATACCACACTGCAGAGCAAAGCTACCCACTCTGCAATCACCCCTCCAGCTCAAATTCAGGCAGGGCCCCACAGACCCGCTCTAAAGATGACAGGCCATAAGACCAGTTTACTTGATGTTGTTTACAAAAATATTCTTGAAAAACATGTGCTTATGTCTTTAGGATTTCAGTCAATGTTAAACAAGAAAACAAACAAAAAAAAGTATGAAAATTAAGGTTGTTTTGTTGTTGTTGTTGTTTGGCGGCTTGTTTGTTGTTTTTGTTTGCTTGGGGTTTTTTAATGGGTATTAGGAGATATCCCCGTTTTCCTGTATCGAGAGCACAGAGAATTCTTGGAGGATGTGACACCTCAATCCACCATTCTGTTCACACACAAAAATCTTCTGGCAGGAATTAAGTCATTTTTCCAACTGGTCCCTCAGTGGCAAACTGGTCAAAGATCAGGTATCCCCGATACACAAAAAGCAGCTCAGATTCCAATAGCACAAGTGTTTTATTCAAGCCTTCAGTGGGGTGCTGGAACAACCTCACTGTGCTGGTTCTCAGTCACACACAGCTCCACGTTACTACAGCTGGGCTGCTTCCAGCTCATTTAGTGCTTGCCCAGGGATCTTGGGAATTTCTACCCGTTATGGTATGTAGGGCAACCATACCTTCTCTGCTGCAACACTCCAGCGTGAATGCTGTTCCACGGCACATTTTCAGTCACTCAAAACAGGTTGGCTGAAAGCCTTGCAATATCACAAAGCAATCTTTGAAGCAATCAGAGATGATTTTAGACTGCAGTAATATTCTCCAAGACCCTCTAGTAACATTTGTCTTTGTTCAGAGTAACAGCCTGCAGTCACTGAACCCTCCATAAATTACTCCGCACAAGCAGCACTGCTCTAATACTGATTATAGCTTGTGAAAATGAGTACCTGCTCCTCTGTAACACATCAAGACAGTAAAAACACAGCTCTCTAATATATATTTCTGTCTTCCAACTATGAGCCTCTCCAGGCAGGTGCACTACAAGGTGAGATTACTTCAGCAAAGCCTGGGTGAAACCCAGACCCCGGGTTTGTACTGTAGCCTTTAAAATTGAGAGTTTTCTTCAATAAATCCATTGTTTAAGGATTAAGTTGAAACTGAAACTTGAGAAACTGAAGCAAGTTCAACAAGGAAAAGTATGCATTTTTCCCCACTGACTCTGACCTATGCTCAGCTCACACATCAATGCTTAGGGAGGACCCAAGAGAATCCCACAAGCCTTTCAAGCAATGCTTCAATGTAAACAACCTTCTAGCCAGAGTCAAGTGATCCATCTCAAGAACATCTTGGATGGCACAAACCTAGTGTTTTTTTCTTATCCTGTAAAAGACATAAGCAAACAATTGTAAATTATGACAGTCAACATATAGAGATGACCTAAAACTGCTCAGTCAACTTCAGGGAAGGGTCCAGTCCCTCTGTTATAAACAATGGGAGAGAGAAGTGGGACAGTGGGACACCTGGGAGGTGCAAAGGATGCAAGTTCTAAGCATTCTGCTGGCAGAGGATCAGCCAGGGTGAGACACTCAGCTTCATTACAATTTTCACAACGTTTTCTGTTTCTCCCAAAGCCCTGGACAGCACACGATTAAAAAAGAATCTCTGCATCCATCTTCCACAGAATCCATCAGGTTGGGAAAGATCTCTGGGATCATCGAGTCCAACCTTTGATTGATGAGCACCTTGTCAACTAGGCCATGGCACTAAATGTCCAGTCTTTCCTTAAACACCTTCAAGGACAGTGACTCCATCACCTCCCTGGACAATCCATTCCAATGTTTAATCACCCCTTCTGTGAAGAAATTCCTCTTCACGGCCAACCTGAACCTCCCCTGGTGTAGCTTGAAACTATGACATGGTTAACAAATAAAACTTAGAAATGTGACTTCATTGCCTCTGAAATATTGTTAAGATCAGAAACAGATAAATGAACTAAACCACACAATTTTTAGGGACTTCCTTTTGGATACTTCTTGACCACTTAGTGTGCACTGTTTCACAGAGCCCGGGCTGCATGAAGAGTTGGAAGCTCTGGCACTGAGAGATGTTTCTCCTCAGTATAATGGACTTGGAGACACCCTTCATGTCTCAAGTGATGAATTAGAATTTATGCCTTACTAGTAAGTTACTAAATTGCATTGCCTGTTTCATGGAGGATGAATAAAATAGAATGTTACCTCAAAACACACAGAACCTAGAGATTCAATTTCTGCTAAGCACGACCATGGGGGCTATTTCCTTGCACATAACCAATAATAAAGAAAAAGCAACAGGTACAGATATTGCTAATACCAATATTAACCAGCTATAATAAGCAGAAAACAAGAACAGTGAGGAATACAGGTGCAATAAACTGAAAGTACTTAAGGAAGGTTTCTGTGCTTTGTGGACAATGTCAGAACAAATTTGCTTAAATATAATTAATTACATGAACACAATCTTTGATACATGACACATTCATCCCATTTTAACATCACAGAATCTTGTTTCTTTGTATCTTACAGAAGAAAAATGTTTCAGGACTGGACAATGTAATTTAGTGTAAGAGGCACTGAGAAAAAACACTGGGTTTTTTTTAAAAGATTAGCAAGGTGACCTTATGTAAAACATCTTCATTTCACTTTGCTTTTTCTTCCTGGTGATGAATTCTTCCTACATACATCCAATGTGTACTTTTCAGATACATAGTGTCATATTTAATAATTCCCCTCAGAAAGCAGGGAGAAAAATTAAAGCTAACTTTATTTCCTACTCTTGTGTAACAAACATCATATTCTTCTGCTTCATAGCAATACATAGTGACAAAATCTGTGCTTAAGTCTTATTGAAAAAAACACTGAATAGATCCAAAGGAATATGAAGAGGTAAAAGGGGAAAATTCCTCTTTGCATCTCTTCAGGCTTTGAAAATCAAATTCTAGTATGGTAATAAACTTGACTGTACACAGCATTGTTCATCAGGTGGTTGGAAAGCTCCCCAGAAAAACAGACCCCTCTCACAGACAAGAGAAAGGCTATGAATGACAGAAAACAGAGATGACCTAAGAGAATAATTTCATTTCTCACCCTCCAGATGTGCAATGGTATTAATTTTATATATCAAAGGTCTATTTTCACCATAAGACCTAATTTGACATTGCGCAACGACTACATTTGTGCTTTCAGTTAACAACCTAAATGTACCCAACTGGCCAGCTGGGAGAAGTTTGCTCATTTAGATGGACACAGCTACTCCATCTCCAGGTTTAAAAACCATGGACTACACTCCCACAGGAGCAGGGGGATGTAACAATAAAAGTTTAGTGAATTGGCCAGAATCACCTCTGAGACTCAGTTAACTCACACCCTTCTGTGAACTTCAGTGAATCATTTCTTGGTACAGGTTTAAATACACTTGCAAACCTGGTCCAAAACCACATCAAAGCCCGGCTCAGTCCCTCAAAGTCTGGTTCTGCAGAAGGTATCCAGGGCATTGCCATCTTCTTCCTGGGGTCAAAATTCTACCTGAATCTCCCGGTCCACTCCTCTGAACATCGCAAATGCTCACTAAGAATTTTCCTGTGATTTTTGACTTGTTTATAAGGTCAGCTTTCTGAGAGTCACAGAGACCCACACCACCACAGTACCCACCAAACTATTCCAGGGATTCCTGGGAGCTCATTCTGAGTATAAAGCTTATATTATTGGTTCTTGTCATCCCAGGATTTATCCCAATCTATTTTCAGAACTGTCCCCGCAGAAATATCCAACAGAGCTCCACACAAGCTAATGATGAAATAAGCACCCTGCTTCTACTTCATTTTGGTACTCCTCAATCATAGCTGGCAAGAGTTATAGTCATTGCTAATAGTTGAGCCAAAGTAAAATTCTTCATGTCATCATGTAGGATCTGCAATATTTTCACATCAATTTGTGGGTTTTTCATTTTTATCCTAAGTTTTCAATATGCTTGGATCCAAAACCCTTCTCCCAAATATTCACCATGTAAATACCACAGAGGAATCTGTAATTTATAGTGAGACTTAAACTTTGCTTAGCTTTGTAATTCCCTCTATTAAATCACCTTTATTAGATACTCTTACTGCGAGTGCTTTACCAGAATGGTCATTTCTTGAAAAATATGGCTTCAGTCATATGAAGGGCAGAAAAATTCCTATTCCTATTTGCTGTGACCCCTTAACATAAGGAAACAATACAAATGGATTGGGCAGACTTAAAAGGACAGATTAAACTCAATATCAAGATGTCATCAAGTGGGACATCAATGACTGTCAGCTGCAAAAGATGTGACCAGTGGTGAACCCCACATAAGAATAAATACAGGCTTCATTTTAATCTGATTATTTTCAGCATGAACTCTTGCTGTCCTCTACATGCTTGGAAACAGTAACAAGTACAGCTTCTGTCACTAGATAAGATCTTTTCTTTTGGGTAGTTTTACTTCAAATTATTTCTCTCTATAAAAGGAGCAAGCCATTCTAAATTCAACATTTAGTGACTAAAAGATCCCAAGTAATCAGGAAGATTTGTCTTCTGATGTGTTGCCAACCACACTCAAAAATAACCTGTGTCTTAACAGCATGTTTTAAGTTTTGATATACATATATATTCATATAGACACCCACAGCCATACATATATATATATACAAGAAGATAATATACATGTAAAACTTCCATTTTTCAATGCACAGAGACTGCCTCGAGATACCTCATTGTTCTGTTAAAGATATTTAAATTTTTGTGCAAAATTTAGTAGTTTCTAAAGGATAGTCTTGAGCAAAGGAACACAGATGTTAGTTTTAATAAGTGATTGAAACAGTAAATCAAATTAAGTCAGTAAATATCTGATGCCAGGCAGTTTTGCAGATCTCTGAATGTTAATGTACAATAACTTCAACATTTTTGGTTAAATTAAATCATGACATTCGCTTCATGAAAGATGTTTATGAAAGGTCTGTGCATCTTTACAGACTAAAAAACAAACAAACAACAACCCAAAAAACACACAAAAAAACCCCTAAATTCAAAACAACAACCAAAAAGTCCAAACCCAACATTAAATCCTTGAACAGGAGGAATCTCAGAAAAGTCTTTTACTCCAGGCCCTGGAAGGGCCAAGCCCATTCCATTGTGATAGACATGACTAATTTTCACATAAACACCTTCACTGCTCCAAAGGCAACAAGATCTGTAGACAACCTGTTCCAGTGCTTCACTACCCTGTACCCTGGCAAAGATTCTCCAACTTTAAAGAATCCTCACTTCAAATATTTCAGTATTTCTTACCCTAAACACCACAGTACATGGATTTTCCTTTTTCTCTTCACACAAACCTCTCAAGTATTTAAAAGCCACGGTCAAGCAATGATCAGTTTTCCAATGATCATTCTTGGAGATTGTCATCTGTCTAAACATTGTTCAACTGATAAAATGATCTAATGTAAAAGATGATTAATGAGAGAGACAGCTGACAACATGTTCACTCCACACAGTGTTTAGGACAGGCAGCTTCAGCTACCTCATAGCCAGACTGTCACTTTATGGAAAAATTAATGTTACAACATACAAAAATAAGTAATAAAATATGTGGAAACTTGGAAGCATCCTGCAGAAAGCAGAGGAACACAGCAGACAATGCTTCATAATGTTTTTAAGGTTAAGATACTGGATTCAGACATGAATTTTCATATCCTTGCTTTTGTTGTAGAGTGCTGGCATTTCACCAAGGCTCAGCATCCAAAAATGAACGATCCTTTGGAGCCCCAGCCACAGTCCAGACTTTTGCTGGCAGACAAGCAGGCAGGCAACCATGCTGGGAATACACTTCCATACTGCTGCTCATGAAACACAGGTGTTTTTACCTGTCTGGTGCAGTTCACCAAGTCTGACTGCAGGAGCTCCAGAAGGCTGATGGAAGAGAAGAACATTCCCATGGGAGATTTGTTCATGGATCTACAGGAGAGACCTGAAGATCCCACTGGTTCTCACCCAAAGTACAAGAGAGATCTGGACAAGGCTGGGAACCTGAAATTACCTCACAGCACAGAGGGAGGTACCAAGACTGGATACTGGATAGTGTCTGCTGAACAGCAACAAACAGGGTGTCTCAGGGAGGATAATACTGAGAACGTGGATTTTAGAGCAGAGTTTTGCTCTCCCAGGCACTACATTTGCAACAAGTGGCAGCAATGGGCATCAGTAAAATAAGTGTAGGGCTGATATCCAATGGATAGGGGAGTTTTGCATCCAATGGCCACTGAGGAAATGAACAGTATGAGACAAAGCTTAGGCAAGGGAAACCTTAAGTAGAGAGCAAAACAAAGGGGTACAGTACTTTCAAGATAACACGTAATAGCTAAAGGTTGCCTCACTTTTAGCACAGCTGGGATTTTTTGTTTTGAATTACACTTGGTTTTGAATGACAGATTTGAAACAAACTCTCGAGGCAATGAAGTTTCTCAGTTTCCAGTGAAAGGCATTCCTGAATAGCCACACTGCTCTTGGTGCTGCCCTTCACGAGTCACATCATGCATGGATAAGAGGCTGAAAAGAGAGCACGTGGTGAATGCCTGCTGCTGCTCCAGAGGGGTTGTCCCTCAGCAATCCTGGAACACACACACAGGTACTGTCAAAGTCAAAAGACAAAAAGCAGCACTGAACACGTATAAGCTGCCATCAGGTTTTCTAATTGATGGCTGGATGCAACCAAAAATCCCACTGGCAACGTGGGCATGAAGACTTTGTTGTTGCTTGGCTCAACAATCCCAGTTCATTCAATCTTTCCTCTTTTCTCCTGCTCCAATCACACCATCTCTGTTGGTCACACTTCCTCTGAAGTACCGTGCCCAACCATGGGGACAACTACAATAAAAAGCCCAAAAAAAGCAAAACCAAAACAGGCAAGACCTTTAGTAGTGGATTTGCATTAAGCCCTGTATTTCTTGAAGACACCTAGAGAAGCTACGTTCCCTTCAGGCTCTTGGAAAACTCAGCAGTAGGTGTTAATTTAAGAGTTTTGGCAAGTTCAGTACTTCAAATGATTTTTTTTTTCCCTTTGAAATATAAGCAGTAGTTAAAAATACTGATTTCTAGTATGATCTATAATAAGGAATTCAGATGTGCAGACTCTGCCAGAAATGACAGAACACGCAGGCTGTGACAGCAAAGATATCAGCCCGTGCTGGGCCAGAGGACAGAAGTGCTCCTGAAAATCCAACATCCCAGTTTATGCCACTTGGCTGGGAATATTTTGCTTAAAGAATAAGCCATTACAAATTTGAAAGAAACGTGGTAGATGTTTTTGCTACATAGTTTCCAGTTTACACAATTTTGAAACAATTCTCCGCTTTAAAAATTTAGTCTAATTTGTAATTAATTATTATAAAAATAAAGATGCCCAAAAAAGAAGGACACGAATCTTTAAGGGCTGCAAAATACACTGACTTTTAGTTTGGTGCCAGACTGATGCTTTTAGCTGTTTAAAATAGAAAACAAACAAGGGACCAAAGCACTTTTCCACACAATCCTCATTACTATGTTTGGGTCACTGAAACAAATTATAGCCCTTGCATGAGACTACAACATCAATAGTATGATTACAAATACTTACAAAGGATTAACTACACTTACTACAGGTAGTTTCACTTAGCAACTACTCTGTGTCTTGGGGAGCGGGGTATTCTCTTTATACTGGTATTTATGAGATTGATGCTGTTGAATAAATTAAAATAGAGTCTTAATCCATGATTTTTGAAAGCCACAAAAGGAACCTCTACTAAGCAAAGAAACACACACAACACACTGATCTTCAGAACTTCCAGTGCATATTTGTGTTCCGTGTCTACTATTTTATAAGGAGAAAATGTTACTGTTTAACTACTAAAGAGAATGAAAATAAAATCAATTTTCTCAATTTGAAATTGTGACATCTCTGGTCATTGAAACACTGTAGTAAGATGAGAGACAGGCAATCAACAACACATAATTACTTGATCTACAACTTCCTCTTGATTGCCAGGGCTTATATAAATAATATATAGACACTACTCCTCCTGCCTGAGGATTAAAACATGTTTTGTTTTTTTATAATGGTATCTAGACAGCTAAGGAATGCAGCTACTGGTAAAGAAATCTTCAATGACATCAGCATTTCAATTAATAGAATTAGCTGGCTAATACTTGCCAGTGCTTATGCCTATATTTAGATTTATTTGATAGTTGCAGTAAAATTAATGAGTTAACACATACTGAGAGTGTTTCCAGGATTTGGACCCAGCTACTGAGGAGAAACAGAACCTCCACAAAATTCCTCTTCCTGTTAGCTTCAGCCTGGCCACATCCCAAAGCCTTTTGTGATTTAAATAATTTACACTCAGCCAGTCAAAATGTTCCTGTACCCAACATACAAACCCTGTCACAAGAATTTCAATGGGGAATTAAAGTGCACCACTCCTGTCCCTGACAGCAGCAAGCATTTCAGAGAAAGCACAAGGCAAAGCTGAAAATTACAGTGCGAGACAATCACACTCATTGACTAATGTAACTGAGAACTCTGCAGTCCTTTTTCAAGTGTAATGAATTTGCAAATATTAAGATTCATATGATCACTTCACCTCAGTTTAATTACTCTCCCCAGAGAATATCATATGCACAGCCAGTGCCAGCTGTAATCCCTGATTCACAGTTTAAACACTTATGCAAGATCATCTCCTGCAAGAGAAGAGGGAAGCCCACATTACAGACAGTAAAATTATATGAAGCGGGGAAGGTGGCAAATCTAGGTTTTACCAACCCTTGAATTACGCTGAATGGTTTTTAACTTGAACTCCTCCTGGAGCACTGCCAAGGATCCGGTATCAAGGGATGCTTTAGAGCAACATATTCCGCATGCAAAAGTGCCAAGAGAATATGTTCGGGAAATTAAATCATTCTGTTGCACTATTCAGCGCTCGTGGAAGCCTGAGCAGAGGCTGGTAATTAGCTAATTTCCATGAACTCTGGGCAGAACGGTATTTAAAAGAATTCCAGCGGTATAATCTTGAAGGGGCAAGACAGCCTGGCCTGACTGGCCAGTTATCCTGCATGTCTTGTCATCCCTCTGTCTGAGGCAAGACAAGCCATTTTTAGCTGCACATGGATGGGCAGCTAGATTTCTGAAAATAGCTACATCTGCAATTTTACAGTTAAATATGTAATTTCCTCACAAAGAGTCTAATCACTCTCCCATTTAAGTGGACTGCAAAAGCTGGATCAAGAGAAGCAATGAATCAAGCCCTCATTTCAAACTCCCTGTAGGAAAATAGGCATTAATCTTGGGTTTATCCAACTGTCTTTGCGACTGTGACCAGCAAAAGTACCAGGGCAGGCAAAGCTGAACTAAGGAGAGCTGCTTTACGTGCAACAGAGCAGCACACAGGCTTTATGGATGCTGGGATAGCCCTTGGAAATACCACAGGCTTCTCTAATTATCCATTAAGGAACACCAACCCCAAGCCCAACAATTCAGAATTATCAGGTACCAAGTACCGTTTGTTCGTGGCAACCTCATTCACAGGGACAATTTACATTCCTACAGGAAACAGCACCCTGCAGGCAGTGATCACCACTGTGGATGAAAAGCTGTGCCTGGGCCTCAACTTATTTGTTGCATTAATAATTTCTTTTTTAAAAAAATGTAAGAAGTTAAAACCAAAGCATTTCTTCAGTCAATTTTCTTTGAGAAGGAGTATTTTGAAGTCATTTCCTACAAGTGGTAAACGTTATCTCTCCAGATTTTCAGACAGTGCAGGTGAAGGGCTTCATTTTTAAATAACCTGTATATGATGTTTTATCTTCCCAAACTCCAGTTCTCCAGTTTTAGGCCATCTCCTTCCAAGGTTTGCAACGGTAAAAGCATGGTAAGCCAAGACCAAGACCTCAGGTCCAATGAACCATATTTTACACAGAGAAGAACAAGTTATAACTGCACATTCCTCTGGTTTTATATTACTAATGATCTGCACATGGTTCCTCAGCCACTGTGGGACACTATCTCTCCATAAGCTGATTAATTTTGTATGTGCAACATGCATTTGAGAAATAATACTCTTTCTGATGACACAGCTTCACAGCCTGCTAATGAAACACCAGCCCCAAAGCTGTTTTCGAAGTTACACAAACATTACTTCTAATCTACTATTCAAACATCTATTTTGGAATCTTGACAACAAGGAACTAACTTTTAATGCTTTCATAACATTTCAAATTGCAAAAAAAAAAAAAAAGCAAAAGGAAAGAAATGTTCTGCGTCAACAGGATCCTCCTCTTCATGGAAATTAAATGCCAAAAGCAAATATGGAATTCCCTCACGTGGCCCTGTTGTTTTCTTCACTGTTTTCCCATAGACTTCAAAAAAGAAATGTCTACACATGGATTTTAAATAAATAAAAAACCCATCCATTGCATATACAAGTCATGTGGTTCTAGCAGTTTTTAAGGTGCCACATTTTCTGAGTGAAGTTCAACTGATCAAACTGGAACAGCACTTTAGGTGAGGTACATTTACAGATATTAATTGCCCAGTAAGTAAATGAGAATGGCTAAAAAGAAAACAGACAAGCTTTGGACACAGAGCCATGTTTTTAGGACTGGACCATCATCATACTTTCCTCATCTCCTGCCTCCTTTCTCCAAACACAAGTTGCTTGTGTCCTTCAAATTCTGACTCCAAAATTTATTCCAATTTGTGGCACCCTTGTTTGTCTTTGACTGTTTGCGAGCCCTTTACAACTTGCTTATTTGGCAGGAGGCTCCTCTCCCAGGCAATGCCTACCAAGATTCAGTTCAAACCCCACTTCCATCTCCCATTTGTAGGTCCTGTGCTGCCCCAGGCCGTCCTGTTATGCTGCAGTTCTGCAGCAGAAATAGGGTTAACATTTTCCTATCTCAATATTGGCACTACGATGATAAAGGGAGGGAGGAAGGGAGGGAGAAGCTGTAACATGCTCACTAATTCAAAATCTTTGGGGAGTTTGCATGTAAAACTCTGAGCATACAAGAAACAGTCTTTTATTAATCAAACTTGGATGATTTTCTATGCAGATTGAACATCACTCACTTAATAACATTTTGACCACCTTATTGAATACAAACTGTAAGACCCAGAGACCTTTCTGTCTGCATAATTCAGAGGCTTCTGAATTATGGCATATTAAGAGCCTTCAAGGCTCTTAATATGGAAAAAATTATAATAGGTAACTTTTTTACTAACTTCCCATGCAGAAGCAAAACACTCATTTTTATAAACTGAAGAACATAAAGACACATTATGCTGCTACATCAAAACACAAATCAAACAACACTTACTTAAAGACACTCCTTTCTTAAGAGCATGTAAAGAACTGGCAACTTTTTAGTCTTTACTATTCTTCATGACAAAGGCAATACAAAAATCTTGGATAAGTGAATTACTCGATCCTAAAAGTGAAAACTCCTGCAGCAAACAAACAGTGTTATGGTGGCAAACAAAGCTGATTAAAAAAAATCCCTCAGACCATCAGATATCAGCTTAAAGGGCCCTGTTAGAAAGTGATGGGATGGCTGAAGAGCGTGGGAAATATGTTTGTGTGTTGGCTGCACCTGCAAAGCTCAGCTTGCAGACATTCATGCTGAGGGTAAACAAGGAGTCAGCCGTGCAGCTATTTGCAGAGTGTGCACTTCCAAACATCCCCTTCCATGTATAAAAGCCAGAACTGAAGGGCATATTTGTGCCTCTGAAGTGAAAAACTGAAATGATGAGCCTCATACCGCAGATTGGCCCTGGGAGGCATCCAACACGAGAACCCCCAGTCTGTACCTACAAAAGGCTTTTTCGTTGCCAAAGCCACAGGCACGATGGGCAAAGAAAAAAAGTGACAGGTCATGACTAGATAAGGAGGTGTAAACAGATATCTGACTGGGTTTTTTTACAGCAAAACATAAAAAACACCCCCAGCAATATTAAAAGAGTTGCTATGCTCTGCTGCAAGCTTAGTGATTCCTATCTCTGTAATTTTCACGCTGTTACTTTATATTTGGTTAAGTAAACTTTGTATTTGGTCAAGTAAACTCAGCATACCAAAACATTGCCAAACATGGTAAGACAGTAAGGGAACTGAGTCAAAAGGCATTGTTTGAAGGGAAAATATAGATGGATGGGAGGATACTTGCATATAAAACATCAATCAATTATGCAACCATCTGCATGACTCAGTAGATGTGAAAAAATTATTCTCCTGAAGGAATGTGCTTAAAAACATACGGAACAATATTATTTCTCCCTAAGTTTCCTCTACTCTGAACTACTTCTGTCCATTTAGCAAACACAAAGGGGTTTCACTGCTTCTATGGATTAGAGAACATTTCAATAAACCTTGGTCTCTCACAGCAAATGGCAAGAACAAGATCCCAGCCTGTCGCTGTTTCACCCAGGCTTTACTTCCCACACTAACTCCTGCTATCCAAGTATGAAACTTTGTCAACCTGCTATGCTCAGACCTGCAAAAAGACTGTACTGCTTCATAGGACATAATCCCATAACAAATGTTCCCCTTTTTTGGAATCAAGTAACACACAGAAACTGCCACCCTCCAGGTAATCGTCAAGCCCTTGTAATCTGCATCACTGTGGAACAGTCATACATTTGTATCACAGATACAGCTCTTCAAAATGGCTCAATATTCCAGCCATCAAAAGAATTTCACTCCTTTTCAGGCTCCTGATGAAGTGTGTGAATTTTCAAGTGCTCAGCACCCAGTGAGAACAAACAGTCCTGTTTGTATCACTTGTACAGCAATTGGCCATTTCTCTGAGGACATTATCAAAAGCTGTTCCAGCTTTGTTCTTTTCGACAGCATCGCTGCCTAATGGCACCAAGCATTTCCTGCAAAAATAAAGATAGCCTCACTTAGCTTTTCAAAATAATCGATTTGAAAAAACTGGGGCAGAGAACATGTGGAATGTATTAACTTGTCCTGATTTCGTGGAGGAACTGTCAGCCGGTTTGTGTGAGAGCAGGGCCATTCTCTCACTGCAAAAGCCTTGCATTTCAGGAATTCAGAAACTGGCCTCGGGGAAAAAAATAAGTCCTTTTCTGCTGAACTCAGACATAAAAGGATTTGAGCTCAGAGGTTCTTTGCTTTCTAAAAAAAAAAAAAAAAGTTCTCTAAAATACGAGTACATTTCGATAACTTGTGCAAGTCATAAAAGCAAGTTTACACAGCCTGGTGCTTCCCCCTACACAAAAGATGTTCCTGTTGCAATTATAGTTAAGAAACAAGAGCCAAGTGTGCTGACTGAAGCACAGGGGATGCTCCAGAAAAGACTGTTTTCTGCTTAATAATCTTCTGACAAAAACAAGGAAAGCAGAGACTTGGCATTACTGTTTACCATCATTACTGTTAATTTGACAGTTCTTCAGTACATGTGCACATATTCGTGGGCACCTTTTTTACAGCAAGTTGCTTCTGTAGAGGCAACAAGTGATTTAGTAATAAAAATGAATTCAACATAAGTATAAAATCTTAATACTTTTTCTACCCTCCATTTTTCTTATTTTGGACAAGCTTCCCCCCCCCCTTTTCTGCTCAATCCTGAAAAATTGGCCAAATTTAAGTACTGCTTCCTGACTTCTATTTTGGCAAACAGCTTTAAAAGGATCCCTCAAATAAAGAATAGCAAAACTGCAGTTATGGAACTGAAACAAACCCTAGGTAATAAGAGGGAATAAGCACTGCTTGCAGAGACTGCTTCCCATTCAGGAAGCACTAAAAAGCTACAGAATTTCAGTGGTATCAAGGTACCTTCAGGTCTCTCAGTCCCTCCCATTCCAAAAGCCTCATGCAAAAATGCAAAGCCTTCACTGCTGACTCCAACACATTCAGTTCCTTGGTCAGTAATCTCTCCACAGTGGAGTGCTATTTTAATCTTTATAAAACTTCAAGTAATGGTAACAGTTTTCAAATTCCCAAGGGTCAAATTTTAGCTTTAAATTATGCCTCTGTTAACCTTTTGTATTTTCCCACTTTGCCACTTCTCCCCTGGTCTTCTGCCTACTGTCCTTCGTGGCAGCTCCTCCAGTTCAGAAAACTCAGCAGAGCTGTAACTTACTCTAATTTTGATGCTCATGCATTGCAGATATGCTCACAGGGAAACCTGGGCATCACCCTTAAGACAAGGCTATTCAGTGCAGGTAAAAAATGCCAGAGAGTTTAATAAAGTTATCCAAGAATGCATAAAATATGCAGGTGAGGAGAACAGCAATAGAAGCTAAAAACAGATGGTATATCAGATGGTACTGAAATCATCACTTACAGCACTGAGGTGAACTGCAGGAAAAGCACCACACTGCAAAAGCATTACTTCAGCTCATGCTCAGCACAAATCAAACTGCAATCCACTGAGAAAACATCCTTCACTATTCTGCGAGTTTACAAAAATGCAAAGACTTCACTTCTCCACTATAACGTTATAGCCTTGTTTTCTAGCAAACTGCACTCAGATGTTGTTCCTCTGACATCATTAATCTCCATGGAAACCTTAGAATAACTGTTGGCCTGAAATAGGTTCTGTCATCCCAGATCAACTCTAAAGTAGTCCAGCAAAAGATCTTATATCTCATTTTTCTGGCTGTACATTTTTACCAGTGAGCACAGCTGAAGAGTTACAATTCCTGCAGCAGCTCTGAAATAGAGCTTTCATTCCTAACAATCAGAACATACACAAAGTGAACTATTTTTCCAGTTGAGGCTAAGATACAGAGATTCAAAGATTACCTACTTCTAGAGTAAGATGTAGACTTGAAAAAATAAACCCAAAAGATGGGTCTGCATGGAATTTTAGAAGATGATTAAAGCTAGGAGACCAGGCTCCTGAAATTCCTCGGTACCTCTGCACAGCATTATTCCCTTACAAGAAGGGAGCAGGGCAAAGCAAAGAGATTTTTCTAAAGGTATTTTTTTTTTAAATTTACTTTTGGGGGTCATTAGGGGAATGTCTATTTTAAGTGGAGTGCAACCAGATGGGTCATGTTGGGTTTTTCTTTCTCCTTCTCCACACCAATGCAGCCACTCTCTGTGACTGATGTCCCCAGGCAGTTACTCAAGGCAGTTACTCAGGGATGTTCTACCCAGCAAACAGGTCCTCTGGAAGTGAGTTTTGTGCTGAGTTAAACTAACAGAGATATAGAGATATCCTAAATGTCACAAAAGCTGTTCCCTTGGCAAGAAGCCACGTGCAGGAATTGGTTCTACAAGGAAAACACACTGCCTGGGTGTATACAAATGCATATGTTACACAGCTAAATAAATAATTAGACTTCTCACAGACCAAAATCAAGGAAGTAATCTGGAAAAAGGAGATTTGAGACTTGCATAGCTGCAAGTGTCACGCTGCACGAAAACTTGCTTTCTTGAATGTAATTCAGTCATTGTTATGAATTTCTGGGGATAATTAATGAATTGTGGCATAAATTTTTCTGAGATGAAAGCAATAAAACAAAGAGAAGCAAAAGAAAACAAGGGGGA
The DNA here is from genome assembly GCF_036250125.1 of Pseudopipra pipra. NCBI lineage: Eukaryota > Metazoa > Chordata > Aves > Passeriformes > Pipridae > Pseudopipra > Pseudopipra pipra. The sequence continues at coordinate 4,832,750 of NC_087551.1, read as the reverse complement.
AAAAATAAAATAGTATATAGACATTTGTACTGATTCATTTTCAACAGTTTTATAAGGAGTTACCTCCACTTACAGCTGCAAGTACTTAAGACATTTCCAGAAAAAACAAAAACAAAAACAAAAACAAAAAAACAACCAAACCCTTAATTCCTCAGCTCTGATCTTCCCAACTTTAACTCTTTCAAGTCATTCCCTGATCACAGTTTGTTTCTATTCTGGGCAGAAAGCTTCTTTTATTGTGTATTTGTCCACTTCCAAATCCAATCAAGTCCTGGGGGCTCTCTGTATGGCTTTTTTTTTAGCTACTATGGTCATATGGTACAACAGAAATGCCTTAGCATAGGGATGTTGACAATCTCACCTGCTGGAGTAACACTGCTGGTGTCTGAGAACATCCAGGTTCACTGTTGAGTCTGGATTTTTTTGTTTCACTGCTTGTTTTATCTCAGCAGCATTTAGATGTGTGCTAGGCAGAACTGGCTGAACTTGGTGGGTGACTTATTGATACCATCTCTGTTGAATTTAGGAGTTCATTTGTTAATGAGTAAGCTGCTAAGTGAAACACTAGAGACCCACGGTGTCACATCAATTCATAAGGAGATATAAATACAACCCTGAACAGCAGCTTTGTCGTGTGTCATAGGAGATGGAACTGAGAAAACACAATCCTGCGCTCTCTGTCTTTGCAAGGCAGGACACAGACTGTGCTAGGTCTGAGGACAAGCCTCAGTTAATCATCAACCATCCCTCTGCATGCTTCCCATGTGTCAGGCCCTTTGAATACCTTAGTCTTTTATGAGGGGAAGTAGGATAGGGGGTACACATCTGATGAATGAGATGCTGGACTGGGACCCTCAGCCAGCAGCTGATGTGTTCAAAGCCACACGCTCTCGGATTTTGACCCTTCTCCAAGTAACAAGCAGGAGGAACAAAGCAGCTGCACGGTGACATCCTTACTACTGAAGTTCTGGGGAAAGAGGAGTGGATCCACCAAAACCTGAAGCCTGGATGATGCCAGCTTTACAAGCATGTGGCACAGCAGGCTCTCACCTTTTTCTCACTGTGTAGGAGCCAAATACGCTCCCCAGTCTTTGTGCTTGGTACCTGATTACAGGGGTAGAGTCAACAGGATGCCAGGATACAAAGCTTGTCTAACACAAGAGAGGAAAACAAATGCTAGACAGCCACGTTTTTTGCTCCCACTGGGAGTTCCTTGTAGTTTGGTGGATGCTGTGCCTTGCACTTGCTTGCTGACAATGTAATATCACCTCTGCAGTTTGGATTTTTGCCTCAAAGAGAAGAGAAGCAACAAACACTGGTTTTAACTTTTAAATGAGCATCCATCCAATAACACAGTGATCATACAAGGCCCAGTCAGGGATTCTACCACCAATGGTGGCCATGAGGTAATAGCCAGGGGAGTGTACCTGACCAGACCAAGCATGGAACTCCACTTTTCTCAGAATATTCTTCTGCAGTTTCCTTCTCAGAAAAAATAAGCAGTATTTTTGTGTGTTAAATGGTTTTCTCGATGAGTTTTTCCTGCATAATCAACTTACTAAATTCATAAGAACAAGCTCTAAACATCATGAAACCAAGCTAACAGATATATAATCTAATCTGCTTACTCTGACTAACATTCCACCCTTGGAAGCCACAGGTGCCCAAGGAGAGACAGCAGCAGGATTGCTGCCCACGCCTGTGTCTGTATATTTTCTTCCAGGCCTCTCTTCATTTTTATGATGGCCTCAAAACTGTGGAATCACAGTGCAACATGAGAATACAAAACCTTTCAACCAGAAGAATGACTCAGTAAATTAGATTAGAGCTAGAGCAATAAATTGCTGCTTGTGGGGTTTTTTTCCCCTCTAATTCTCAAAGCCTGGCCCACCTTCCTTTTTCTCTGGCTCCTACCTCTGAGAGCAAGAAGTTACGAAGCCTTAATAACCCTGCTGCTAGCATGAAGGAGAAATTGCTTGGTTCTTTCTCCCAAAGAGGCTTTTATGAAACAGTCAGACTTCACCAGCTCAGCAAACAGAATACAAAACACTGCCTGTAGCAGAGAACATCAAGGTAGGACAAACTTGAAGCACAGAATGAAAGGGCAAGTAATTTTTATTTTTTTTTTTGTAGCAACTGATGTTAAATTTCACAGAGGGAGGACTCAAGTTTTTGTAACAAACAAGACGACCTGGTTGCTTTTGTTACCAGTCCTCTCCACAGTAAGACGTCTCATTCTGGTCTTACAGCAATTAACTCTAACAAACAGAAGCAGCAGGGAGACAAAGGGAAGAAAAAAATTCACAAAGGACAACTGAACTTCCAGGCATTTATGAAACAGATTGAGGACCAAAAGAGGCAACATCTGAAAAGGTGACATATGTATCTTTGTGAGGCAAAAGCTCTGGCTGTACCAACACCCTGACATTGCAGCTCAGAGTGGAGCACCAGGGTGTGTCAAAACCAGGAGTTCATTAATTGCTGTAAAGGCACTGTGTCATTTTATTATACAAGGAGCACCAGACACAACAATTGAAATGTTTTAAACGAACTCTGTATTTTTAAATAATTGCTTATTGAATATAAGCTCTCATTCTCAGTGCTTCCAGCAAGCCGCTGTGCTAAACAGATCTCATCCACTGTGCAATCTTATGTACTTAATTAAAATTTAAAAAAGCTCTCTAATACCTGTTATTTCAAGGACCTCATGTGCAGGTTTTTACTTTCAGGATTGCTGTGAGAAACCTATTTGACTACAAGAGAGGTTCAAACAAGCTTCCAAGCCACACATAAAATATTCAAAGCCAGCAAGGACATCATAAGGTTTAATTACAGAAAGCAAATGCAGTTGATGAATATGAGCCTTCCTGGGTCACAGGATCACTGGACTTCAGTGCTGAAGCTTGGTTTGGTTTAAAATTAATACTTATTTATATTTCTTAAAGAGCACTTTAAAACTAAGTCCAAAGGTAACCTAATCACTTTTGGGATTTTGAAGCTTAAATGATTGGAGACTCATTTTCTTTTAGGATACACACACATAGGCACCCACATGCACCAAACCACCACTGCAGCTCTAGAACAATAGAAATGCTTTTTGAACTCTGGGACAGCCTGGATAATATTGTTCTGCCATAGCCAAATACTTCATTATCCACTTGATTTCTGAACAGCATGTGTTCTGCTTGGCCCCACATGGATGCCAAAAATGACTTGTGTTGCTGTTTATCAGTTGCCATGCTATTGTCAACTCTGCCACCCTTTGGGAATACAACATCCACCCACAATTTCTCAAATTTGCATTTGCAAGCTCTGCCCGGCACCAGCTGTATTTTCCAGGAAAATGGTAACATTTTTCAACTGTTCTAATGCCTGTTTTTTTAATAGTAACAAACAGATTCAGGTTAGGCATTAACAGTGACACTTGAGTCACATGCAACGGCAAAGGGGAAAGCCAAGAGACAGCAATACTCTGGTATATCCATGGAGAATATGGAGCTGAGACAATACAAGTTGTTTGGCCTGCAGCTAAACTTATATTATGGGTGAAAAAGGAAACTCTAGGCAATGCCTGTACAAGGTAGTACTCTCTCCTCCCTCGCTGCTGGCTATGTGTAGACTTTTCTGCATAGCACAGCTTGTGGGGAAAAAGATTGAAACATTCCCAACTGCCCACTATGAGATTCACTTGGGTAATCCAGAGCCCCTGGTGACACTGGTCCTGCAGATGACAGCATTTAAGCAGACTGGCTACTTGTAGTCATTGTTACACAGTTTATCACTGAAACTCATCCTCATTTCTCCAGGAGAATTTAATAGATTAGAGACCATAGCAATGGGTTCCCACAACAGGTACACGTTAAGGAGCAAGACATCCAAACCACAAGGCATTGTCTAGAGGAACAGTTACTTTCCATTGGGCTTGAAAAATTGGATTTTCTGGATGAAAAAAAAAAGTACTTCTAAATATGGGTCACTGATTCCCATATTTCTTATTAGTCTTCAGGCTTTGCACTCAGCAGTTTCATCGGGTGCCAGTGACACTCGTGACACTCGTCCGTGGCAACAGAGTTCAAAATTCAATCATGGAGAAGTCTCCCATTTAGCAAGGGCAAGAACTGGATGGAACTCTTGGCTGATCTCTTTGTTGGCCTGGTTTTGTCATGACAATTACTGAGGTTCACATGAACCAAACAAGAGCTGGGAAAGCCCAAAAGCTATGTTATGGCTTTGTTAAGCTGCACTTTGGGAGTGTGTCTGGAATCCCAGCAGCTGCCTAGGCAGCCCTGCTATCAGAGGTGTGTTTCTACCTGCTGCTTCACAAAGTTCCTCTTCACAAGCTGGTCATTTACATGTTGTGACCTGTGACTGCTCCCTCACAAACTGTGCAGGCTCTAAGTGTGGAAATAACACTGTCAGCTATGGCAGAACCTGCCAGACACCAGTTTCCCAGTGCAACAACCCCTGCCCCCCATGATACAGTTGACCCCCACTGTTCCCCAGGCTGCCCCCTCAAGGAGTCTCTTTTGGGTCTTGGCTTTCTTAAGTTACTGGATCAGATAACAAAGACTCCAGTGACAATACCAGCTCCCTGACCTTCCTTCCCACATCAGCCAGTTGTTCATGTCTCTGTACCAGCCACGACACACCACAGTACAAAAAAGTGTGTGCATGTTTTCCTCTGTTCTTAAGAATAAAATTGGCACCTGATGAGGTTCACGGTCTGACATTTCCACAGAAAGGTGGTGGTGGGTTGACATTTTAAAACATTATAAGCCAGTACTGCTGTGAAACACATAAGACCGAGAAATTACATGCTGAAGTAATTTTTGTTGAGTAATTTTGATACTCCTAATCATCATACTAATTACAGGATAAATATGTGAAGCCAAGTCATATACCTATATATATATGTATACACACAATTGATTGAGAGTCATACAATAGTGGACTAAAAGTTTGAATTGATGGACTGAGAGAGGGACAGGCTCCATCAGCACCATATTTGCAAATGCTACTCAACTGTGATTTCTAGTTTAGGAGTGAGCAACTTGCAAAGGAGTTCTGGGCTGGATGGATAAACAGAGGTCTAATTAGAGTGATGTGCTGGGAAGCTCTTCCTTCTGTGAAGCAATAAAACAAGGTGGTCACTGTAAAACCTGGTGTTATCTGCTAGATCTCACTATTGCAAAAACACTCCTCCCATAGTCCACAGAAGTGCAGTATCCAGACAAACACTTCAGAACAGGATTTGGTTACGCCACTGTTAAATCCTCCATGGGAAACATTTTGCTATATAATCCTGCACAGAAAGAGATCAGTCGTGGCTGGTGGTGTTGGAAGCTCTGGATGAGGCATTGGAAGCTCTGGATGAAGCATGCCATTTCCCACTGCACCATGCCAGGACAGCTTTTAACATGCATAAAGCATCCTGAATGATTAATAAATCATCACAAAGGAGCAGCTGAGCAGAGCTGCCACATTTATATCTCCCCAGAATAAATGCTAGCTGATTTTAATTGTGTTTCATGTCTTCCTTAGACAAGCAATATAAACTTGGGAAGATTTCACTTCAGAATGAGTAACAGACAGGCTCCAACAGCAGGGGACTGCTATCACAGGAGCAGAGCATGAGCATGACAAAACAGGAGGACAGTGATCCTTCTGCACATCCACTCCTAAGGTTTCTAAGCATCTTGCCTATGTGGCCAGGTTTCACCCTATTGCAGCTAAAATGTTTAGCCCTGTTAGTATCATCTGTATTTCATAGAGCTGCAGTCATAGGCCACATGCTACTCTGTCTGGCATTGTAACAAATCAGAGCCAAAGTCATTCCGTGTCCCAAACAGCCCATGGGAAATGCTGCCAGAGACACTCTGGATAGTTAAACTGGAGGGGTATGAGGCACCTTGGAAACTGTGAGGTAATGCTTCCTGCACAAGAGCCCTAAACCAGTGGTTTGTTTATAGAGAAGAGACTTTCTATGAGAAATGGAAGAAATATATGGAGGTAGCTCGTCGGATGTTGTGGTGGCATCTTTTGCTGCAAGAGGCTGCAAAAAGAATAGAAAGGTCTTGAGTTCAGAGTGGAAAAAATGAACAACAAAGGGCTGTGTCATGGACTTATCAAAAGTGAGAGTATGTTTCCTATTACAGAGAGAGAAACAGAGCAAGGGTGACAGCCATTAGGAATCAAGGTGAAGAGCCCTGGAAGTACAAAAGGGCAGCTGATGTTTGATGTACAAGAAGCCAGGAGAGGAAGAAGCAAACGGGACAATGAAACCATCAAAAAAACGGGCTAAAAATTGTGAAATCATTTCAAATTGGTGAACTAAGATTGCACTTATCAAGGCAATTTTGTTACAGTAACAGGAACATAACACAGTAAGAATTAGGGGAAACAACTAGATGTGTGCACAGATAAGAAGCTTTCTCCAGTAGATGTTAAGCATCTGCCATGCAGTTCCCTCATGCAGCAGTCTTCAGGTTGTGACCCAAAGATATCTGAGTAGCTAATAAAATTATCAGTCAGAGAAGTGTTATGGTGGTGCTCACAGCACTGGAAGTGAATCAGGGGCAAGAGGGAAGTAGCAGAGAAATCTGGGGGAGACCAAGGAGGACAAAGAAGGTACTGGAGAGAAAGAGTGCACGAAAGGTGAAAATGGCTCTTTGCTGTGTGTGTGAATTTAAAAGAAAACTGAAGATGAAGAGGAAGATTGAATACAACCAAGTGCACCAACAATAGATGGAGCTGTGAGATAAGAGGAAAAAAAATTACCTTTAAGGGGACAAATTAAAATGGCAATTCTGAAAATGAAGGCATAAAACCCTACCTTCATGGGAAGGCATGACAGACAATCCACAAGAGCTGTTTGGTATGAGCATGACAGCCATACCAGGGCAGCAGAAGGAGCTGAAACAACCTGTCACTCTTTTTTCCTGCCCTTAGATGAGCAAACACTGCTCATGCCTAACACAGGTTAAATCCCTGCCAGCTTCCTGTCAGCCAAGTGCCAAGATCAGCCAAGCACGAGGCAAACACAAACTCGACCTGATTTAACAACCATATTGAGGGGTCGTGCAAGTTCTCCATGCTTTGCACTCCACACTACATGCTAATGCCATCTGAATTTCTGCCACAAAAGCACAGACAAAAACTTTGTACTGTTTTCTGAGTTTTCTTAAAAATAAAGGAATTCACTATCGGAAGCCTGTTTTGATCTTTGGAAAGGAATAAGTAATACTATGAGATAAAGGCTAATGAACACGATATATAAAAAGATCTGCAGAGACAAGTGGTATCACTCTATTACCATTAGGAAGTCTATAAATGTACTTCAACACAGGCTCTACTTCATATCCACATTCAAAACAAAGCTGGACAACTATAATAACTCCAGATGGAACCATAAATTTTACTTGAAACTTTTCTGTAAACAGGAAAAAAACAAAGCCTGGTCCTGCATAAAACAGGTTCCTGTATTAGGCAACATTCAGTGAGCCTGTCAAGTGTCAGACAGCTTCATTTGTCAGGGACCCAACAACTGTTTTAGGACAGACTTTGACATCTCATCCTTCTGTGAACATCCTCTGAAAGATGCAAGTTCATGCTTATATGGAACTAATGCACAAAAATGAAATAGCTTCTAGCCTTGTTCACTGGAGATCCCAGTAAGGCTCCAGTAAGAACAAGCAACAAAAGGGAAATTTTATATCAACTTTAATTCCTATTTCCCCTCCCCCAACTTCAAAAGCAATCTCTGGTCACTCTTTTTCAAGAAAAGAACTGGACCCTCCAATGCAATGCCACAAATCTTTTTGGAGGAGAGAGCACACAAACCATCAATCGACATTATCAGAGCCATTTTCCAGAGACCTGGAGAAGAGCCTGTGTCCAAAAGCTTAATGGCTGGTCTCTGCAGTCAGCCTCATGAAAGATACCATCTGCTTTTACAGATCTTGCTTTTTAACATAAAAAACAGAAAAAAATAAGCACCCAATTGGTAATATTTACTAACAATTCCCAAGAGGTGGCACTGAGGCCTAATAATGTTGCTTGGTGCTAATTGCAGGCCGGGGCCTACTTAAACCAGCTGCCAAATGGATTGTCAAATGGGAATTCTGTGCACAGCTACAGGAGAATACATTAAAGTATATGATTAATTTTATCAACAATAACAGACAGGGTAAGTTTCAGTTTGTAGTTACATAAATGAGTCTACAGTCACACAGCTTGCCTGCTGTACATCAAGCAATCCATTCCTCTTATTTTTGGGAAGCTGAGCTTTGAATCATGTTGTGTAATTTATAAATCACCATATTGAAACCTGCTGATTATGCCATGCACGCCAGTACTCAGCTAAGTAATTTCCAGGCACAGTGGAAACCACAGAACTGTTCTTGGGCCCTTCAGACTATTGACATACATGCTAATTATTTGCTACTTAATAGTAATCTGTAGCTAGATGTAAATTACAATATGGTAGGGTTGGTTAAGCCCTTTGTTATTTAACACATTTTAACACGTTATTTTTTTCAAATCAGCATCCTGTCAAAGACACAAATGGCAGTAGCTCAACACAGGAAAGAAAACTACCCTGGCCAGCCCCTGTTCCTCACTGCTACCAGTGCGGCACTTGAGTAACAGAGCCGAGGAAAATAATCCAGGATGAGCAAATGCACAGCTGCCACTGCAAAGTCCTGCTTCCCACCACAGAGCCTCTGCATCTCCACACTCAGTGAACCTTGATCCTGAAGACTTGTCAATAAAGAGACCACAACAAAGGGGTTTGACACACAGCTAACAACCTATTCAAATGTGAACGGCACTAAGTGGATGACCAGGAAAAGGAACCCAAAAGGGAGGGAATAGCAAACACTTTCTGTTTGTTTCTAAATGCTCAAACATTCAATTTGCTGTAAGAGAAGACAATAAAAAATAATGGAGCAATATTTAGGTCTAACAACTGCCAAAGCCAACAACACAAAATCTCTCTGGTCCCCAGTGTAACTAGCCAGCTGTACAGTATGCTGAAAGTTGAAGTATTTTATTCTTACTGAAGCAAAAAAAATTGTGTCTGGAAGCGCTGCAGTAGAATTCCAGGCAGAGCACTAATTTCTGCCATAATACAAGGACTGCTAGACCATTTGGAAATTTAATAAGAAGGCCAGCATTCACAACAGCACTGCTGGATGAGGGTTCAGGAAAGAGAGAGAGTGCTGTTTGTCTTTTCTTGAAGAAGAGTTTTCTTGATAGATTTTATGACCGCAAAATACTCTTGGCCAAATCACATGGATCAAATCTTCCTAATTTTGGCACCTAGTAAAAGACATGTTCTTAGAAACATTCCTAAAAACCCTGTAGCAAACAAGAAGGGAAAGTGGGGAGTTTGTCCATCCAAGTGTGAACAAGTGTCATCCAACTGTGGGGAGTTTGTCCATCCAAGTGTGAAATCCAAGTGTGCATTAGGCCCTTCAAAGAATATACATGAGCCACACAAGGAACACATGAATTATACAAGGAACACAGGAATTACACAAGGAACACTGCTACTTATTTTAAGGAGTCTGCTTCACCAGTTGCTGACCATTACGATTTCCCAGTGGCAAAGACATTTTAAAATGTCTTTATTTTATTTCAGCAGGGGAAAAAAACCCCACCAAACCCCACCTATTTCCTTCTTTTTTCTTATTTTGTATACGAGTTCACTGATGAGGCTTAAGGTTTGGATTGACAAACAGATACATGACCACAGCTGAAGGAATAGCAAATTACAGTTGAGTAAGGAGAAACAGGAATTTGAGTTGGGACAGGGAACTGCTAAGGAAGTTTTACATCCAGGGCAGTACAACATGGACCTGTATCCTCCCATTTCTATTTCATGCAGGCCAGCACACTCATCTTTTTCTTCAGCACTGCCTTATGTGTGCTTTAATTGCATCAGGCTAACAAGCAGTTGACGTCCTACAAAATGTTGGAACTAGGGATTGATGTTTTAAGGGATGTAAAGGCTGGCATTTGAAGTTGCTTTACAATGGTGAGGGACACAGACTTCAACAGAGGGTCATAAGAGGAGCAGTAAAAATCACATCTGAACTGATGTGGGGAAGTGAGTATTCCAAATCTTGAGATTCCGTATCTGATGAGATTCCGATTCTGCATTTCTTAAAAGAATCAGCAAACAGTAACGTGTTAACTCCACCTAGAGTAATACATGGAAAATAGAGAACTCTCATTTGCTGGACTTTGGACTTGCTGCTTCTCTTTTGACTCAGGCATCTCTCTGTTAGCTCTGGCAGCCACATGTGTTGCAGCCAGTGACCTGCCCACCATCATACCCCCGGTGTGAAATCCAGGATTCACATCTGTCAGCAGGGATACTTGCACCAATGCCTATAAACCATCACACAGGTTCTACAACTGGGGTAAAGGAAAGAGTACAGAGAGATGGATCTTCCAGGAAAGTTCTGCTTTTAGCCTGGTCTCCTGCCACGCTGATTTTAGGTGTAGCCTCAGGGTATCTACCTCTATGCAGCCTTGTCACCTTGTCCCCCTCTAGGGGGATTACTCTATACCACAGAATATCCTTAGATTCTGGGCATGGTGCTCCTGTACACACTTTTGGTATCCAAATCCCTCCCATTCCTCTTTGCAAAGACTCAAGTTTTAAATCTCTATGCCTACTCAGGGTGTCCAGCAACAAGTTTGTTCTGTAGCCTTAAGTCTTATGAGCTTGAGAAAAACTCATTATGTCTTTAAATGACAGTTACACGTCAGTCCTCTTTCCCTCAGCACTCAATCTTTTATATTGTTTTTCTCCATTCAAGTTAGATTATTCAAGGAATCACTGATTCCTTCCCCAGTGACTCAGGAGTGATAAAAAACCTGCCACTGCATAGCAGGAACACTGAAATCATTGCCCAAAAATGATCAGCCAACACTGGGGGATTAAAACAGGACTGTGCACTCCCTTCTCACACTCAGCAGGTGCCATTAGTGAGGTCCTCAGACTTTTTCCATACTTCCCGAGTACAGCAAAACTCAAGGGATACCCTTCCCAGAGTTCCAGGCAAAGAAAAGTGGTAAAGAAGCAAAAAAGGTGGGAATGTCTTGCAAATGGACCCAAATTTTGTACTCAAAAGGTAGTAAACATACACATGGAGCAGAAATTAAGTGCTAAACCATAGCTACTCTGCAACCAGTGAAAATAGAACAGAAATAGAAAATAGAAATTTATTTATATTTGTTGATAGCTGGGTGCTCTGAGTAGCACAATTCTGTGAAGGACTGCAAAGAAAAAAAATTAAGCAGAAATACCAAGTGATGATTCCCAAATTTTTCACTTTATGGTCTTAAGAATTAAACCTAAAACCAGTGGCCCCAGCATGGCTGCAAAATAATTTATGAAGTTTTTTACATGTGGGCAGTTTGAAAATATAAAAAGGTTGTGACACCATAACACAGCCACAGCAAAACAATATAATCTCAATAAAATAAGCAGCGTATTTTACAGTTAATATACCTGTTATTTCCTTTTCCTTCATAAAACTCAGAATAAAACATTTTCTCCTCCACATCCTTTTCCCACTGCTGATATGAAACTGCACTTCTGCACGTACATGCACATAATGGTGTCCTATTTATATTTTCGGTGTTTTGAAAATATTTATATTTTCTGTTAGCACAACAGGCATCTGTAACAACACAGAACTCACTAAAACTTTCTGCCATGTTTCCCATTTTAAGCAGCATTCCTGTTGGAGCTTAGTCATGATAAATGAGCTCTGAATATTTTCATGTCTTTTGAACGGTAATGGTTTCAGCACTGGAAACTTTTTAGTCAAAGAAAAGCTCGTGAACACGCACAAATATTCATGATCTCACTATGGTCAAATGATCCTGCTTAGAATCCTGAATAAAAACATATACAGACATTTAATACTGGAATAAAGAAGTTCCATTCTTAAGAGCATTAAGTTAAACATTTCCAGTATAAACAGTAAAAAAACCCCAAACTATGATGACATTCTCAGTTTGATGTATTCAGGCATGTAATAGATAACACTAAAAAAAAGAAGTGTATTTTTTAATGGAAATGTGCAAAATTGCAGAGAGACAAATATATACCTTCTTCCAAGTGGTTGGGCCATATGATGCAAACAACTGAAATTTCCATTTAATTTAATAAGACAGTTTTGGCAAAGACCTTAATTCTAAGTTCACTCTTAAAATGATAAATTTTCATTCATCACCTAATCAATTCTACTCAGCTTCAGTGTATAAATTACATCTCACTCAAACTTTATGCTAACCCTGCTCTGTTTTGTAATGGTTTCCAATAAAATGCCACAAAAAAACTTCATGGTTCATTCCTATTCATAATGATTTCCCATGAAATTTTATATAGAAGATTATCCAACATAATTTAAAAAAAAAAAAAAGTAGACTGTCAAGTTCTTCTTTTTAACTGTCATTGTCTGAAAATAAAAAAAAAAGGATTAGTCCAAAGCATCCTGCACTGAAATTATGTTGTTAGTTCAGTGTGTTCTCATAAGAAAAATTTATATATAATATTTTCACTTAGGACTTCTAAGAAGACCACTTGGAAATTGCATGAGGTTCACTCCAATACAGAAGGGTCCTGATATTTTCCTCTTACATACATTTAAGCCTATGATTGCACTCACCTCAGTGAGGCTTGCCATGGAAAAATAGCAAGGCATACTTTTATACTTTTCAAGGTAAATTTGCTGTCATTTTGATGAAAGAAATCCTCCACATGAAAAAGCTTGACAGCAACAATTTTGGGGTTTACTTTTCCTACAAAAATACAGGCAATAGTCTGCATAGGCACTTTATACTTTCCTCGAAGCCTCAATCTCCTAAAGCCGCGAAGAAATTCTTTCCGAAAGAAAGATGCTTCTCTTCAGACATTCTTAGAATTCCCCACGATCATTACTGAACAGAGGGACTATTCATGGGGATCTTATCACTCCCACATATTATATATAGTCCAGAGTCTGCTCCAGTGCAGGCAGGTGGAATGCAAGTGATTTCATCTGGACTGCACTCGGAGCTCATGGACCCAATTACGAAGCTGGATGGAATGAGCTGGGGGAAAACTCACGAAATAATTTACAATACAGTTATTTGGTGCTTTAGGAGGATCACAAATGAAGTTGCATGGGTTTTCTTTCTTAAAGCCAACCTCTCTGATCTCTGATATTTACCTTAAATTAAGAATACAGAGGGAAACCGATGAATTCATAGTTGTTGCTGTTTACAACAGGTGTATCATGAGGGCTGTAAAACCACAGCTGAGCTGTGGAACTACAACCAGGTTTTTTAGAACTGGTGTGTGAGTTTTTACCAAACTAAACTGCCCAGCAGGAGATAGTTCACAACACTGTTCACTTCCTCCTTTCCCCCGGACTCCACAAGGCTCTCCCAAAAAACTGCATTCCTGATTTTTGCAGGCTACAATTTCTTCCAAGGACACCATTTTTTGAAGATTTTTTTGTTGTGAATCAGACGATAAGAATGATTCTGAAATCAATGCAAGTTCTGTCACTAACTTAGGGAGAGCTAGGATTTCATCCAAAGAATGTTACCATATGCTATTTAACATTATCTGTAATGTAAACTGTGATGTGAAATATAGTCTGACTGTTAAAAGAACCAGAAAATTGTCTAGCCACTCCTTGGTTCACCATATTTCCAAAATTTTCCTGCTATAAACTCAAGCTGCTTTTTTTTGAAGTCTCTATAAAACAACAACATTTAAAGGCATAAAAATCTAACAAGCTGTTTCACCATGCAAAACCAGGAACATCCCTAAGTATAAATTTTCACCAGTACTGTATCAGACTGGTTTCAAGTCATCAAAATGATTGACTCGATGAAGAAAAGGAGTGATGGGAAATTATACAAAGAATAGAAATATTGACACTTTAAAGACAGAACTTCTCGGCTCAAACCATTTGATATGTGGCTGCCCCATCCCTGGAAGTGCTCAAGGCCAGGTTGGATGGGGCTCTGAGCAACCTGGACTAGTAAAAAGTGTCCTTGTCCACGGCAAAGGGGTTGGAACAAGATGATCTTTAAGATCCCTTCCAACCCAGCCCATTCTATGATTCTATGATTTATTTCATTCTATAGGTTAAGTTAAAACAAAGAAAAATTACATTTCATTTACATTTTACAGAATTTCTGACAGTCTCTGCAAACTTTTACAGCATTTGTTTTTCAGAGAAGAGTAAGAATTTGCAGAAAAAAGCCTCTTAAATCCCTTATTTCCAAATCTTAACTTTTCTATGCTGTAATAGGCACATGCCTGTGGCAAAGAAAGCCAACAATTCCTCTGCCAAAAAGTCAAAATCTGTTAAGTGCATAACCAATTAAAAACATAATATAAGCCATTATCTGACATGTCAGAGTCTTCCAATTGCACATTAGAATTAAAATGGTGCTTTATCTGAATCACTGTGTATTAGGCTCGTTTTGCCTTTATTTGTGTATGTGTACCCATCTTATTTGCAGTTCCACAAAACCAAACTGAATAAACAAATGGTTTGCAATTGATTAATCCAACTCAGCTGGTGCAGGGTTTATTTAATTTATGTTTAAAAAGGAAAATGCCTCGCACGTGCCCCAACTGTGCTCACCATAATTTAGCAGTAATGCATCCAGGCAGCCTCTGAGTCAATGAAACTTTGCTTGTCATCAATTTGCACTCCAGCCCCTGTTCCCCACCAGCAGCTCCGTGCCATCCATCCCTATCACCCCTTTCTCCCTGCCAGCAGCAGCTTCCATCCATAAAAACCATCCATAAAAACCTCTTTGACTTTCTGTCACCACCAGATTACACATCAACACTTTTCTCTTAATTAGATGGGCTGTTAATTTAGGAAGGTACCATTGACTTAAAATCTGATGCATTTCAAATAAAACAATAACAGCCCCTTCATCACAGCTTCAAACTATCTGACTGCTGGCTCATTGTTATGATTTTACAGCAGTATTTTCCAATGTCTTGTGCTTTTCTTGCCTGCTATTGTGTGAGTGAAAGATAATTCCAGTCCCAGAAATGTTCTCCAGTTAAAAATAAAGGAGACAAGTAAATAACAAAAATAAAAGTTACCAAGAGTGCAACTTCACACAGTGGAACTGCTCATGAAGGATGTGCTGACAGGTCCCATTTGACTGAATGCATAAAGACCTTAAAAATAACATTAACCACTGTCAAGGTAAAAATCTTCTGTATTTCACTAGGAGTTATCTGCTGTGTTCCAATTACAGCATATTAATGCTGGTCCAGGAGTGCTTGAAACAGGCTTGCAACCCTTAAGATACCTCAGATATTCTGAAGGATGCAAAAAGAGTGTGACAACAAGAAAAGAATTAGGAAATAAAGGTTTCATAAAAGTTAAAATATTTATTCAAAGAAGTTAAATACTCCTTTGCTGCTTTTATTCCTCAAACATTATAGTTCTCTCCACTGGGTCAGGCCTATCCTACAGTGGAAGATTGATTTATCTTAGCTCTATCAGTTTTGCATCATTAACATACAAAGTACATATCCTGTTGTAGGGTAAATAAATCAATTTTTACTAAGATGTCTGCTTTCACCCTTGGGCTTGTACTCCTTCAATTACATTAGCCAGTAAAACAAATAAATAAACGTGTTACAATATTAACCGGCAAAATCATAATCAATACAATTTAAATTCAGGTGAGAGTTGAATTATAAGTACCAAAACCCACCAGAAATTAAGTTTAAAAGAATTTTTCTTATCCAAACAAGTGTGAGTTGCACAAAGCAATGCGCAGAACCATTAATTATATCAATTTCATTCTTAAACAAGTACAGGTTTGCTTGTTTGTTTACCCCAAGGATGAGAGACACAGCATACCCACAGCAAGAACTTAACTCTGGCTGTGATGTTCTCCCTGTGAGGAACCAAATCCTTCTCCTAAGGACTGAGTTGTCTCACCCTGTACTGCAGAGCACAAGGAGATCACTGTGCCAGGAGGATTTGAGCAGAGCACAGAGGAAAGGAAAGGAGGAAAAGAGGCAAATGAATTACTGGTTGCATCCCCAGAGGCAGGTACTTCCAGCCATGCACACAACAGCAGCCCACACCCTGTGGGACCTCGTCCTCGCCTCCCAAGGAACTCCACCTGCTGATCCAGACACTGCTCTGGCTGAGGCTGATCCTTGGAAGCAGAGGACATTCCTTATGCATCCTATTTGCCAGCCTGGCACACGGTGAGCCCTGGCTGCAAAGCTGTGAAATGACCTGTCAGCACATGCCACTCCATCACACCATCCCTCTCCCTTCCACAGCTCCCTAAGGAATTTTAAACAAGCCAACGGTGCTTTAACAAGGCACAGCTTCTGCATTAAAGACAGGCTAAACTGTGCCTAAAATCTGCAAGCAAAGTGCTAAATTCAAGACAGATAAATGCCTGATAAATACCGTGATGAATCACAGCATAATGTAAATAAATACCTGTGTCTGCACGATCACAACATCATGATGTGACAATGGATCATGACTGCCTGTTGCTTCGTGACACCACCTAACCTAGGAACCAATTACCCAGTGTTGCCTCTGCAGTTGTTTTCCTTTTTGCTGATCCAAAGGGAGAGGGGAAAAAAAAAAAAAAGAAAACATCCAGCCAAAATATGACAAAGATAAGTTACTTGCCTTCTGATTTTGCCAAAATCTTCTAGGAAATGAAATAAGAATTCCCTTGTGCTGCACTGCAAACGGAAATTGCATGCTATGAGAGTGCTAAATGAAGGCTACACTGCAGCTGAACACCACAATAAAAGCATTGTGACAAATGGTTCCAGTGCCCCACCACACATACTGCTTTCCAGTTATCATTAAAAAGCAGAGACAAGCCAAAAAGAATGATAATATTGATTCTGCTTGACTTACATTTCCTACCAGACAGCAGACCACTGTAAAAGAACGCCTGGTGAGAGATTTTATAGATAAATACAAACTAGCCCCACCCAGATCACTAAACACAATTCTGTTTTATGTTCACTGAAAACACTTGCAGATCAGACCCATTTTGAAAGCAATATTTTTATGGTTACAATTCCAGAAAATAAGTTATCTTAATCACAGTCATCATGTATTGGGCCAAACCCATAGAAATCTATGCTTGTCTAGAGCAGGAGGTGGGCCCTGTGGTGTTATTAAAGTAAGGACATGTATGACTATGGGCTTGGTGTCTCTTCCATGAGCATTCAGTACTCATGTGCACCACGGAGCAGTGGCACTGCACCCGCCCCTTCTGTAATTTGTCTTTTATTTTCTGCAACTACCAAGTCCTGGCTCTTGGTACAACACAAGCCAACCACAGCTTCCTTCCAACACAGGTCATGCAGCCTTCCTGATCCTAATGTTTACTGTATAGGTGGAGTAAGCAAAATGTCCTTAAAATTCATCAGCAGTCCAACCTCTCCTCCTCAAGTAGCAGCAATACTTGAACGTGCCAAATGTAGAAAAAAGAAAATGCACAGGAAAAGGCAGGAAAGTCAAGCCTTGTTTTTTGGCTTTGAAAAACTTGAAAATAACTTGAAAACAAACCTATGTTTATAGGAGAAATGGGAAAGTATCTGCAGACACAGTCTAATCAATTTTTCTCCTTATGTGGATATATCCTGGAGCAATGCACACACTCCCAAATCTCAAGATCCCTAACACAATAAGGCATGAAAGCCCTCAGAAGAATATCCCAGTACAAGCAAATAAACATTCTTCTTTACTAGTCTTAAAACATCATACCCACAAATGATGCTTTTTAGGGATGGGATGTGGTGAAAAGCTTCTTATAAATCATTTAGTTTTATATTTATAAGAATTAATTCTGTGAAGCTCGGCTGATAAGCCCCTGTTAATTATAAAGCTTTCTGTGCATGCCTTTCATCTGAGGTTCTGGAAGCGCTTGGAAAATCTTAATTAGGTCTCAAACCACCACTGTGGAGAAGGCATTTTCTCTTTGCACAGAAGACAAGGTGCAGACAGCTTATGTGATTTGCCAAAGGTCACCAAAGGCTCTGGTCCTAAATGGCACTGGGCAGACAACGGCAGAGTGTTCTCTCACACCCCCTCAGCCCTGGATGCATCTCATGGCCACCGGAGAACACGATCACAGAATATGCCGAGTTGGAAGGGACCCAAAAGGATCATGGAGTCCAACCCTCAGCCCTGCACAGGACCATCCCCAAGAGTCACACCCTCTGCCCCAGAGGATCATCCAAATGCTCCTGGAGCTCTGTCAGGCTTTGTGCTGTGCCCATTGCCCTGGGGAGCCTGTTCAGTGCCCAACTACCCTCTGGGGGAAGAACCTTTTTCTAATATCCAACCTAAACCTCCCCTGATACAACTTCCTGTCCCTGGTCCCCACAGAGCAGAGATCAGTGCCTGACCCTCCCCTTCCTCTCATGAAGAAGTTGAAACTGCAGTGAAACCTCAGTCTCCTCCAGCCTGAGCAGCCCAAGTGCCCTCAGCTGCTCCTCAAAGGGGTTCCCCTCAAAGCCCTTCACCATCTTCGTTGCCCTCCCTGTCCCTCACATAAATGATTTTCAGTCACACACTGAACTGGAGTCCATGGAAGGCACCCTTCCCGTTTGGGGCACGTGTTTTTCCATGGAAGGAACTCTTCCAGTTTGGGGCAGTTGTGCGAATTTCTCTTCTTTAAACTGAACTGGGCTGCACGGATAGAATTTTTCATTTAAAGCTAAAGCAAACTCTGCCTGGTATAATTAAATGTTGTGCCTGGAAGGCTGGAATATCTTATAGTATCAAAGGTTTAAAAAACCTCATTTTCAGCCCTGCCTGATAACTTAAACCACTACTATAAAACTCCAATGGATAAAATCTCACCTGAAGCTGATTAAATCTTTACTGATGTAATGGAAGAGCAGCAAATAATCCATTTACATTTTTCTATGAATATTTACCTCTACTGCAGCTTTCAGTTCTGCAGTGGAGCATATTGTCTGCCAAGTTCCTCCAGCTTTAACCCAAAACTTCAATTTCTTGCTGCCAATTGTCTGCTTCAACAAATCATACTCATAAACATTAAAATATGCTTCCATGTGTTTAAAATGAAGACAGTAAATCAATTTGAAAGGATTTATGATAGCTGTAATGCAAATGTGAGGTGAGGAGCTTACAAAGTTGTAAAAGAACAGCTCTATCACATAAGAAAACACAAACAAGGTCAGACATGATTAATTCCTTTGATTGCTCACTAAAATATATTCAACTTCCTACACAGACTTGTTTTAATGTGTCCAAACAGGACAGCTGATGAGTACACACTGTGTACCCATAACTAAAATCAGATCCACTCAGACACCTCAAAGTCTCCCCTTTTCAGAGGTGATCATGACACACAGCACACAACCTTCACACTCACTAACAGATTTTTCAGAAGAGCAGGTTCTGGTGGCAGCAAACCCAAGACCAAACCTCTCCTGAAACGCTGGCATTTACCATGGAACCTGACTGACAGCTCAGCTCTGGGCGGGGAGGGTGGAGGTGAAAATCAGTGTCACACTGTCAGTATATGCTCAATCAGCTTTAAATGCCACCCAAAACAAAGCAAATCATGAGTAATCCATGCTTATCGATGAGGTGACACTAGTGAAGGTGGTGCATCCAAGATATTACTCACTCATTAAGCTAAGTTAAATTTTTGAGCAGGGAACAGACCACCAACAAATTATTCCACTTCCTTTCATGTTTGGTCATAATTTAGGCTACTTCTTTAATCACTCCCTGACAATACAAGATGTGTTTTCATTCACATTAGAAATCATTCTGCTGTTCACACTATTCATTAATTTGAAGCTCTCAGATTTGGAACCATCATTTACTATTCAAATGGTACTTGGTGACATGCAGAGACTAAAGAGTTGTCAAACAGAATGACATGCAGTTCTTAAAAGTTAACAAAGCAGTAAAAGCTTTTAGAAAGGAAAAAAAAAAAGTCTTGCAAACAGTATTTGGAAGTTGTAAATGTGGGCATAGTAAACGCTACCGGAAAAAAGAAAGAAAACAAAAACCCTTGAATGAAAAAAAGCCCTGAGTGCAGGCCTGCAATAAGTGTGATGGGCAGTGCTTCTAATAATAAAAGGTTGGAAGTAGCCCCTTTGGTACATAATAAAAAAATGAGTTAAAATGTGTCTCACACAGGTCCTGTTGAGATGAAAACCCTGAGGGGAAAGAGAAGACCTGGTCCCAGACTAAAACAAATAAAGCCACAGCCACCCCAGTGCTTTCACATACCAAGAACAAGAAAACTGCAGTTGTGACACCACCACCCCTCTGCTGCTACTATGGAGAAGGGTCACTGCCAGCCCTCCAAAATGAGATGCATTCCAAGAGATCATTCTGCCCTCGAAAATAGTTAGAGATGTTTCCATTTATTGCTCTGCTTAGAGCCCAATTGAAAAAAAACCATAAATTGCAATGCTATGAATATACGAGCGTGTGTTTGGCCCCAAAGGGCAGTGCAAGTTGTAGAGAAAAAAAAAATAAAATTCCAGTCTTACAGCTCTCAGGCATGGGAACAGCTCTCATGAGAGTGGATGGACACATAATCCAAACCAAATCAGTCAATCCTTGGAAAACACACAGAATTCCCTGAATCCACTGGCACGACCAGTCAGAGCCCCTTGTTTATAGCTGTTCAGATTGCAAGGAAGCTGAAGAAAGGCTGCATTAATTTTATATCGTGTTTTTTAATTAAATCTTTCTGGCCACTCAGAACCCAATTTTCTCTTCATAATATGAATCTTTACTGGATGGCTGTAAATAGACCATGGATTCATTTCCATATAAAGAGATCTAAATATACTACCCTTCACTAATGGAAAAAAAAATCAGAAAACCTCATGATAACTAACAACTCATCTAATCTTTCACAAACTTGACACACACATCCATAAGAAATCATTCACACAGCTCATGCTGCTACCAGTCAGTCCCTCTGAATAACATTCAGGCACTAAGTAATGGATAGCACTGACATTTCAGTCCAGCTTTCCATTTAACAAAATGAAAAGAAGGAGTATCAGGCTAGAAAACAATGGCTTTTGAATTCTTGGTTTTACTTAAACTAGACTGGCATTTTGCCACAGATTTTTCAGCAGAGGCTGAAATCACGAGTAATTCTGGAGAGTGCCAGGGAAAGCTGCAGAATTTCCCATGTTTTAGCAGCTGGAACAGCAACGCCTTGAGAGGAACTTTTTGCTCCTGCTCTGTGACCATGAAGGAGCCCAGGGGAAAACTGAAAGAACTGACTGGTAAAGCAGAACTTGGGCTAAGTGAAGGGTTTGGGGAGTTTGTTGTTGTTTTTACAGGGGATTTAAAGCTTTGTGGTTTCTCTTCAGTCATGGCAATAACAGGGTTTTTTCCCTCAGGTCTTTGTGTCTAATTCAAGTGGTACTTTGGATTTGCAGTTCAGGGGTTATGTCCCCCCTGGGTTGTGTTAGGTAGACAATCCAATGCTTGTCTGTGCTCAGGTTACTCTTCTGCCACATGCAAGTTACCACCAATCCTAATATCCTGGTCATGCTCATTTTGTTTAATAAAAACCTACCTTAGCAATAAAGTGTGAAAACATGAGGAAACCATTGGCTTTAGAAGGTAAAACAGCAACAAATAATCCTATTCACCTTTTGTAGCACATCCAAGTTAACATTTAAGATAAGAAGCAAAATGTTTTGCATATACTGTTCTCCAAAAGTATTCTACACAACAACAACAAAAAAGGGAAGGCTGGGTTTCATTTTCCAGGCATTGCCTGTTAATGGTTTGAGAACTAAACACCTGTTGTGGAATTCTAGCTACTACATCACTCAATTGTTAAAATGATTCAAAAATTTGTTTGTCTGTATCAAGAGCTGTTAGATACTGGATGGTCCTGAAAATATGGGACTTGTTTAACCAGGAAGCTTCTCAAAAATCTCACCAATTATTTATGAGGGGAGAGTTAAGAATTAAGAGCTTTTGACAAATCTAACATCTCAACTTCTAAAGCTGAAGACCCACCAGAATTAGCTTAAGATTGGGATGCTAAGTTATTTCAGCAGGAATGCAAGTGGAACAATACTTGAGTTTAACTATCATCCAGTATCACAAAATAAAATAATAATAATTAATTTTTTAATGTAAAAATTTATCTAATAATCAGTCAAGCAAAAGCCAGAATCTTGGACAGGCAAGTTTTCTTGTGTGGGGAAACACTGCAAGCCATCAACTTTTACAGAGTAACACTACAAGGACTTCTAGTGTGTCTGAGTATTCATGAGCAGTTTTGGAGGGCAATTGTTGCCTATCCCCTGTCTGGCCAATATGATGGTTCTCGTATCAATGATTTGAAACATGCTTCAATAACTTTACCCCTTCATGAAAAGCAAACCCACTCACTCAAGAGGAAAAATATGAGAAGAAAAAAACAGATAAAGAAAAAGGATTTAAATCAGTTTGCAATCTGATAGTTCTGCTGTTCGTTTAAGACAAGTTAGGGGGAGAAGATTAATTTTTATGATGATCAAACTATACTTTGGTAAAGTCTGGTAAGTAAACCTCCTTAAAGTGGAATGTTGTTCATAATCCGTGAAGGCTGCTCCTGACTCTTCTGTGTACAGCATTTTACAGGGAATCACAAAGTGCATCTTGTCTCCTGCAAGATCCTGCACACAGCAAAGGTCTGCTCTTGCTACAACCTCCTATAAAAATGGAAGTTGGCAGCTGCAGCCCTGTGAAGCCAGTTGGTTTACCTCTGCTCCAGGCACTGTGCCAGCCAGAGGCAGGAACCAGGCTCTCTGCTCAGGGCTGTGGGAATGTGCAACTGCAGAGCATGAAAAATTGAGATTAGGAGTAAAAGGTCTTCAGCTACACATGGGAAGGTGTGCTGTATGAGGGTGAAGGAGGCAGAGAGCACAAAGCTCCAACCTCAAGTCGGAGCAGAAGGATCTCACGGTAGGATTGGGCAGATAAAGAACATGAAGTTATGGGAGAACAGTGAGGGAACCAAAGTTAAAGAAAGTAGGGGAGACGTGACTGATTTCAGAAGTCAGGTGATGTACATGCATAGGGGGAAGGATGCAACTTTTAGTTTCCAAAATCAGCAAGGACAGGCAACAAGCAGTTAGGATCATTATGATCCCCATGCAGCCAGCAGGAGAGGTTCTCATTCCCCCATCCCCATTAATTTCTGTTCTGTAATAGGAAACCTCCTCTGCAAAGCAAGTTGTCATCTAAAAACAGAGGGAGCTTACAGAGTGATTCCAGACCAAAGGGCCCAGACATAAAAACTCCTGCTGTTCCCACCTTTACACGCTGTCTCGGCATAAGGGAAGATTTGCCTGATCAGAGAAGTGCTACAATAAGGAGAAAGGAGGGGCAGGGACCTACTGAAGTAAAGGTGAATAAGAGCTATTTCCCTCACACTTCCAGCAGCATGAGAAGTGCTCTACCCAACGGTTCTTGCCCGAATTTTGGATGGTAGAGCAAGCAATCCAGGTTACATCCCTGTTTCTACCAGCAAGCTGTGACACCTTTCAGGAAAGTCCCTGTTCTCTCATTGTCTCTCCATTAGCATTTTGATGTCACACACACCTCTGATGCACTTTTTTTTCCTCTGCCACTCACCTTTTTGACTTCTTCACTCCTCAAAATGGCAATATTGACCATACTACCTTGAAATGGTGATAAATTGATGAAACTCAGCAGCCAGCACTAGCTCTGAGCTAAACTCACTTCCTCCTTGCATAGTTTCTTTCTCACTCAATTTTTTTCTTACTTTGACACATATTATCAATAAGGCTGGTTTAAAGTTTTCCACTCAAAACTCAGATTTTATGGAAAACATACATTTGGTTACATTAGGTTTTGCCTGACACCCCTTCTCTGCAGTGATTCAGTTTTCAGGCTGTCATCATCACACTGATATCATCACCCAACCTTTTTTTTTCTGAAGGGAAAACAAGTTGTGATGAGCTGTAGTTCCACACATTTCTGGGTGAGGACTCCGCATCTTGTGTTTGTCTGCTTGGCATCTCAAACACAGCACACGAAAGCTTTTGTCAAGTCTATCACCACAGCTGTTTTCCAGTCTACCTCCCTGAGACACTCTGTAAAAACTGATGTGCACAAAAGTGATGTAAACTATAACAAATTACACTAAAACAGAAAATATCAGCTTAACTGGCCCTCGGGTTATTTCCTTACAAGCAAAGTCAAATGTTTAATGAGATTTGTCAAATTTTTTATTTCCAAATAAAAGCAAAACACAGATGACCCTACTTGCTTATCTCACTCAGTGGAATTCTCAAGAGTGATACTATTTTGGTTTCGTAGATGCACTGAACTAAGAGCTGTCAGCAAACTCAGTTATGTTAGAAGAGTTTTACGCCAGAAATATATTTTAACCTATTGCAGGCTACTTCAGAGACCAGGTTTTTAGGAAGGCTTCTAAAACAAGCACTGAGCCAAACAAGGGTTTTGTCAACGAGTTTACTACACAGCACTTTGTTACTCAAAAATCTCTCTTCCTTCCCCTAAGATCCTTTGACAGAAAGCAGATGATTTCATTCGCCGTGGCTCGCCCAGAAATTCAATGAGGGCAGCATTCCAGATTGCCTTCCGGACACGACATGACATCCTCATCACCTCCAGAGGAAACGCACGCCAGTGCTGAAATTCCTACTGGAACACGTGCTCCCTCTTCACTTGGAAAAATCTCCCCAGCCAAAGAGCCTCAGCTGCTGTGTGATACCACATGCCAAAACAGAGATAAAGTCTTTGACAAAATTCAACCTCCAGCAGGAGGAACTCTTTATATAACCACGAGCAGCAGTTTTAAGTAGTGACATTTCTTAAAATGACAGTTACCTGAACCGCCCAAAACTCTTTCTCTTCCCATCTTCCCCCATTAATGCTGTCTTTATATGAGCATCAAAACACCCACTCCCACCCTGTCCATACTGGCTATGCTAAGAAAAAAACATGGCACTATAATCTTGTTCTTACTATCTACAGGCAAAGCCATAGCATAAAATACTGTGATCTGACAGAAAAGTATGTGCTTACACTTTGAGTTAGCCTAGACAGTACTAAAGGGACAGAATTTATTACCTAATCCCTTTTGGAGACTTCCAGTATGAGCAAATCGATGGAACGCCCTGTTTTTCCCAAGGATCATCTCATTCAGCAAAGATCAAATGAGATGAAAAAGTTGCCTTACAGAATGAGTATCAGCAAATTTCAAAGCACTGGAAACACAAAGTAGATTAGAACATGGCCCTATAAAAAGGAGGTCTGGGGTTTAATCTCTGATCTGACAAAGTCTGGCTACCTACCCTTGAGCAGCACACTTAGCCTTTGTGTTCCACTGTCTGTAAAACAGGGGATAATGCCACCTCATGGGACTGTTGTGAGGTTTAATTAATTATTGCTCACAAAGGACTTCAGCTTCCTCAGCTGTAAGGCACTATCTTAACTACCATCCATAACATACATCCTTGTAACTGGTAACCCTTAGGCACTCCTATTAAATAAAGTCAACTGTGTTATGTATGTAAAACCTGTGGGGCCACTGCATACAAACATAAAAAAGGTTGTGCAAATTATTTAAATTATCTCAGGCTCTGTGACAAAGGAACCTATTTGACTTTCCCACCCAGGTAAAGTATCCTTATCTAAATGCTGCACTAAATCTAACAAGAATATTCCTCTATTAAGCACTGGACAAAATCTTTAAAAACTTTCAGTGCTTCTGAAAAGCCCTCACCTGAAAAATAGAGTGGATAAATACCTGTAAGTACAAGAAGAGGACTCAAAATGCTTTAGCCTCTCAGTGAAAGGGGTTAGCAGCTAAGAGAATTCAGCTTTGTGCAGGAGGCACAGGTGGTTGCATAACAAGCACTTTTCTTTTGGGATTGCCATCTTTCCCCTCCAAAAAGGGCTTCTGGTAATAGATGGGAAGGTGGGGCTGCTCCCACAGTACCTCTAATCAACCTTTGGGACTACATTATCACATGAAAATGATACAACCCTTACTTATTCTGATTTCACAAAACAATGGCTTTATGCTGAGCTACTGCAACCATGCCATTTTACA
Source organism: Pseudopipra pipra (assembly GCF_036250125.1). Lineage (NCBI taxonomy): Eukaryota > Metazoa > Chordata > Aves > Passeriformes > Pipridae > Pseudopipra > Pseudopipra pipra. The sequence goes on along the minus strand of NC_087551.1, from coordinate 4,806,593 downwards.
GTCTCATCTAGATATTCCCTTCCAGATTATGCCAGTATGGATGTTCAGCCCTGCACTAAAAACCTCGGTGCAGAAAGCTCTATTTAATAAATTCTCCCAGTTCTGATAGCGCCTCTCAAGTTGCAGAAAACCAAATGAGAAAGTTAGACAAAAAAAAAGCTGATCTTATTATTCAGCATTATATTTCAGAAGAAAGCAAAGTACTTTCAGTTCAGCTTTTTTGTTATGAGTGCAGTCTGCCTTCCACACAAAAATACAACTAAAAATGCTAGCTGTGATCATCAGCAATTCATTCCTTTCCATTTATAGTTAAATGCTGCACCCTCTCAATATGCAAATAACTGCTCTTCCACTTCAAATCTCGAATACAAAAGAATGAAAAAGTAGTTAGTTTTAAAATTGCTTTTAAGAAACCAGTCAGAATCACCAAAATTTATATGGATTCTCATTGATTTCACTTTGCTCTTGCACAGGAATGTGATGATCAACATATACTGAGACTAATCTTCTTGCTGAGAAGCAAAGTTTTGATGTGCCCTTGTCAGAGGAGCGAGATAAAATCCTGTTTCTGCAGCAGGTTGTGGATATAGGCACGGAAAGGACATACTTGTGCCATGTTCTCATGAGAGTCAGGAGGCTGCACAAATATCAGCAAACCACCTGTAACTGGGGTTTACTTCAGTCATTTAAAATGCAGTGATGAATAAGCAAGAAAGGGGTTTCACTGTCAGACAAGAAGGCTTGCACAGATTTAATGCCAAGACAAAAAAAAACCAAACAAATGAAAATCTATGAGCTAATGAACAGGTTGGCCTACTCCTGGTATCCCAGCCGGGATGTTACAGTCTGGAGAGGTGGGCAATTAGGTGGGTAAACAACCACTGGTTGGGCTCAGCAGTTCTGCAGAGAAGATCGAGGGTCCTGGCAGCAAACAGGGAGCTGAGCACGAGCCAGCAGCGTGTTCTGGCAGGAGAGAGCATCCACAGCAGGCTGAGCACAGCTGAAAGGGCAAGGGAGGTGACTGTCTCCTCCTGCTCGGCACTTGTCACACCACATCTGGAAGAGCACACAAGGAAGGAACTGCAGCAAGGCCAGCAGAGGCCACAGGACTGCCAGGGACAAGCCCGTGGGCAGAGAGTGCAGGAGCAGAGCCTGTTTGCCTTGGAGAAAGGGTGGTTTTGGGGAGACACCCAAGAGCTGCTCCAGCAGTACCTGTGGTGGTGTTATGGAGGAGATGGAGCAGGCTCCTCACAGCAGTGCCAGGTGGGAGGATGGGTTGAACTAACACAGCTTTTCCTGCTCCCCTTCTAATGTGGCACCCTAAAAAGGAGGCATGAGGCAGGGCTGGCCACAGGGGGGTAAGATGGGATAGAAATGAAGGGGCTGTGTAGCCTGAACACAGACCAGCACTCAGAGAGTGGAGCAGACCTGATGTCCTCCCTCAGCCACCTGAGGCTGAAAGGCTCCAGCAGGGCCACCACAATAAACTTGACAGCTGCCTGGAGAACAGCAGGATGGAAGGAAAGGAAAACTTCCTTCAGCAGCAGCAAACTGTGTGAGAGGCATAACATTTGTGCTGTCTTCCATTTATGAGAGTTCTGGATAATAAAAAGAAGAAGGTATTAATTTTTGAGACTTAAAATAAAATTTAATCTGCAAAGGTCAATAAGCAGTGCATAATTACAAACTATATAAAGGCCAAAGAGACTATTGTGTCATTGCTGAAAGTTGGTTCTTGTTCTGTAACCTTTAGAATGACTTTCTGTTCCATCTGAGTAATCACAACCTTTCTCTTCAAAAAAAAGTGAGATCAAATTCTTAATCCATTGTGAACACGACAGAGATCTCTCCCCCCTTTATTGTTACAATACTCATGTAGGCCATAGGCAAGTGTTTCAGATGAAATTTTGATGTGTGAGGATAAAGACCAAATGGATGCTTTTGCAGACACTGTCATTAGGGAACAAAGCTGATGTTAGTATGGTTTGCAGTTAAGGTTTTATCTGCTTGTCTGGAAAAAAAAAAAACAAATAGAGTCTTTTACAGCTATTCTAGGATTAAAATAACTACCTACTATTTCCCTTTGTTAATTATATAAACCAGTGAGTGTTAATTTATATAATGCTGGACAAAATCCAGTAACAGATTATACACTGCGACATTTCAACATAAGTAATTTTTTTAGCACGCCCCAGAATTGAAAAAGCAACTCCCTGAACTAAAACAATAACACAGGGAAAAACGATTCTGTGTAAACCCTGCACCACAGCACATGTGGCAACTGTAAAAATGAAGAAATACAAATCACCTCAACTGCAGAATTAGCTTCACAGAGAAAATGAGAGGCTTGAACATGACTTTAACGCAGCTCCAATCTCTCTCCCCGACCTGTGCCCAAGCTCAGTTTTCTTGTCTAGCTCCCTCTAATCAAGGCAAAAGGTTACACACCTCCAGAGGACAAGTCATCTAGTACAAGTCATCTAGGACAAGTCAAATATCCATCCTAGGATATTTGTCCAAAACAAGGCAGATGAATCATTCCCCCAGAGACTCCTTATTCCCTCCTGTGGCTTTAGGAGCCAAAACAACAGCATAAATGCATGCCCAGCTCTAGGCAGCCAATCTAGGCAAGATAAATCCTACCTGTAGAGCAGACAACATTATCTCCTAGTACTGTCTCTACACTTCTCTGTGCATGTAAATATTGCCATTTATGTGCCCTTTCTTCTATAGGGCACCTTAGTATTTTATTTCTCCTTAACTCACCCACCCACCCACTAACTTTTAGTTTTATACCTTCTCCTGCAAACATTTTCTCTCTCGCAGCTCCTGGTGCTTTAGGGTTGCTTTGGGGTTTAAAATCTTAGAAATCTCAGTTTAAAATATGCTACTTTAACTGAAAGGAATCTTAACAACATCTAGAAGCCTGCACTGCGTGGTGTGCATCTCACTGTATGAAATGAAATAACTTCTGAACTTCCCCTGCACCCAAAGAAAAATGTTGTGAAGCTTTCCTTTTCATGCGTGTTAATTAACTTGTTCTACCAAAAATTCACCTCGTTTCCCCAAAGTAACAAATTATAAAATCATTAGAAATACTGCATTTCACCGGAAGGCAAATACACTACAAAATACAATCAGTGCAGCAATGAGCACTTGAGAATGTCACTCATCACAAAAAGCTTAGTATCAGCCACAGCTCTCTTCGAAATACTCAGTTAGAAAATGTGGGTAGAGAAATACTGAAGGCTCAGGAGAGCAGAGGATTAGGGCTCTTTTTAAGCACTTATTATTATGTTCCCTTGATGAGGAATTCTTCAATTCAACCAAAAGTAGAGATGAAAAGATGGTTTCTAAAGTCAAACGAAAACAAAACCAGCGAACAGTATAAGGTCTGAGAACTACTTCAAAATCACCGCCTAAGTTAACTACACAAATTAACTCATGTGGAACATTTTATGACTATAAGTGATCAGAACATTGGCAGCTGTTGTTACCCAGTGAATACCAGGAAAATGTAATTATATGAGAGCACAGTTGGAATAAATATCTTCCCTGATAAGTATGAAAAAGGGAAGGAATGGATGCATGTCTGATGAAAGCTAGGAATTTTATTGAAGTTAGTGGCATCTGGAGATGTGGGCTAACATTTTTGTTTATTAAGGGGAGGAAAAAGTACAGCTATTAAAGAAAATATTCCTCATTATGCAAATAGTTTATTATTATTATGACTTTAAACCAAGGAGGCTGTAATTTTGTGTTACATCAAGCTACGTGATTCGACCCTAAAAAGGCTGTTAAGCAGTTTAGGTGTAAGAAATTACATGGCAGCAGCCCAGTGTGAGCATCCACGGACTTGCAACTATATCAGAAATAAATAAGAGAACAGTACAATGTTCTCATGCCACTACCTGGCAGGCCACACAATATTTCCTCAAGTGTTCCTGCCACTAAACATGCACAGAACAGCTGAAGGAACCTTCCTTTTCACAGGACTGAGGCTCTCCAGGAAAGTATTCCAAAAATGCCTTCTGCTGGTCCTATTGCACAGCTGCTGTCCTGACAGCAAGGACAGTTGGATTATCCAAAAGCAAGTCTGCCTGGGCTTTGCACAGAGCTTCCTCCTCCTGGGCAGACACATAAATACATCCCATATATCAGAGTGCATGAGCAGAACCTGGGAAAGGCTGATCTTCGTAACTGTGTTAATAGTCAGCCATGCAAAATGAGGCCCTTTTCTTAAAAATAATAATTAAAAAAAATAAAATAAATAAAAAACCACCAAGGCAAAGTGCAGAATTGAATGAGAAATACAGCATCTGGTTTTTCATCTCCATTTTGGGGGAGGCAGCAGGAACTGCTGGTTTGAGCAGATCTGCATGTGCAGCAGATATTCTAGTCTACACTTTGGATGTAGCTGGTTTCACTAAAACAAAAGGTACTATTTGAAGTGAAGGAACAGAACAAGATGGCTTTGCTTACCATGTCCTCCAAAACTTCAGATGTACAGCTCTCTTCTAATGCCTCCCTTTCTTCCAGAGGAATACAAAGGTGAAACAGTTCTCAATCAACTTCCTCAGCGGTGACTGAACCGAGTTTATCCCTGAGATGGAACGGCTGAATGACTGGAACCACAGAAAAAACACTCTCTGCCTCTGGAAAAGCCTTTTGTTGGAATTTGCCTGAGCTTCCCAGCAAAGACTGTGCCAGTTCTTCAGTGGTTGTTGTCATTGCTGAGGAAGATGACAGCAATTACAGTTTCACCAACAAACACATCCCTTTCCTATTTCTTTCTGATATAAACTATGCTATCACATTGTCACTAATTTTCCATATTCAGGTAGCATTATTTTTAAAATACGAGGTGGAATTTTAACTATAAGAATCAAAGTTTAAAAAAACAAAAGAAAACCAGAACACAAAACCAAACCGTCCCTTCGCTCCAGGATGAGGGAGGGGTAAAGAAAAATAATCCATCACATATTTAACTTTACATTAAAAAGCAAAACACCTGCACCTAGTGGAGTGAAGGCAAGGGAAAAAAAGGGACAGACTTTGGATGCTCATGTCCCAGGGAGTTCACATGAACAAACAATACTCCTGAGACATGTTCCTATCAGCAAGGGCATTCCAAAGAAGACAACTGAATAGCCTGTTCTATGGAAAAGGGCAGGGAAGTCAAGCCTACAATAAAGGACAGAGTGGGATAAGATCACACCTGCAACAGAAAACAAAAGGAATCTAAAAAATATAGTCTGCAGCACAAGTTAAAAGCTTTATCAAAGCTATTCTACATTTTTTTAGCTCAGAGTAACAAGAACAGATGAAAATTGTTGCATACTCCTCCTTTTCCCAAATGTTCCCTGTTGACTAACAGAAGGTTTATCTCTATTTCCATGAGCACAGGCTCCTTAACAAAGCCCATGGAAGCCACAAAAGTGAGACTGACAACAGTTTTCCACACACTGAGCCTATTAAATTCTGATCCAGCAAAAGCAAACACAGAAATAAATTCAGGAAAGGAGTAATTCACACTGCCATTAACGAAAACAGTCCCACAAATAACACTGCATGACATCCAACAAATCAAATTCCCTCCCTGTAAAATCATCCATTGAATAAAATGCATTTAAAGGCCTATTTTAAAACCTCTGAGGGGAATAAAACACTTTAGGTTTTGCTGTTAGTGAGATTAATTAATATTTATTTATTTTTAAAAACAATAAACTACTGTGAACACTTATCTAGGGAAAAACAACTCTTCTCTCAAAGAGCTGAAAACTAAACATTCATCAGCTTGACTTGAAGTAACTCCACTAATAACATGGAAATGTACTGAGAAAAGATCTTTTTGTCCTCTTTTCCTATAGCCTCCAAATAAACAAAGTGTGGGAATATGGCTGGGCAAGCTTGAACAATGCCCTAATAAATATTCATAAAGCATTCGTGCTGCAGCACAATCAGAGTTTACAAGAAGAGAAACTGCACAGCTGCATATACCTGTCATAAACCTTGAGATCTGTTCTCTTTTAAACCCTAAATTGACAGCAGAGGTGCTTCATGTGTGTATTACTACATTTAACAAATAAAAAGATAATCACTGATTGGCATGCTATCAGAAAGAAAGGTAATTTTTTTTTATTTTTACTCAGGAGGGATGAAAAGAACTGATGTTTCTAAGAGAAACAGTTTAGTACAAAGAAATCTTGCACAAACCCAATTAAAGCAAACAAATAAATATAATGTTAAACTTATCTGGTTGTCCAATACATATTAAGCATGTCTCGGAAACCTGTATTTTCATTTTTTTATACACATTTATATGTTTAAAAGAAGCATTTTCCCCTCCATAAATCTACTGATATTTCTGTTATCTGAGCCTCCACTTGAGCTGCACAGTATGAAACAGAATCTAAATAACGCAGAACAGTCACTATTCATACTTATAAAACACAATTTTTCCATGAATTGCTTTTTGCTAAGTTCCCAAACTAAAATAGAAAACTGTATCTCATTAACACTGGCAAACTTCCATGCCCTCCCAACTTTCCAAAATTTAAACTACTAATATGGGAAGAAAAAACATAATAAAACAAGATTAATCTTCGGTTTTATAGCAAAAAAATATTACAGGTCATGAACAAAAAAATGATCCTTTAAATCCTGCACTATATCACTGGAACAGTGAAAAATCAAAAGTATTCCTTACAGGGAGCTGGATGGCAGCACCAGGAGTGAGTAGTTCCGTAGCTGCAACACCTCTAAACGTCCTCCTGTGCTGGAATATTCCTCCTATATCTATTTTCTCCTCTTTCTACAGGTTTCAGCTACGCTTATAAACAGAAAAACTCACTGCTTACAAATACAGATGTATCTGAGTTTGACTTAAGGCAGAGCCCGACTGGAATGCAGGAACAACTTGGAAATTTTAGGTTGGGACCAAGAGGGGGAACACGTTTGATCCGTGCAGAATGCACAGCAGTCCCAGCTCCTTGCACTGAGCTGGCTCATCACCTCCCAAGGAATCTTCTGGTACCTGGGGAAACCCACCTCTATAAATAAAATGTCTTGCATCTCCCCCAGGCAACACATCTCCATCCCAGCCTTTTGTTGTCCATTTGCTGCCAAAAAGGTATCCACGGAAAAAAATGGTGAAGTTCAATTGTTTTCTCATCTTTGTACCCCAGTAGAAGAGGAAGGTGAAGAACATGAAGAAATAAAATAAAAGCAGCAGGCTCTTAAAATAGGACACACAAAAATGCACCACACTAAGGCAGCAGGACACAGTGTTTCTAAGAGCCAATTTAATTAACCTCGCCCCTCAATAACTGGAGTCTTCAACTTCCATCCAAGCTGCTATTCCAGTAAGGAGTAATTTTCCTACATTTAGACACAGCATAAAGTAAATGTTGCTTTCATTACTACTTGTTTTTCGTGAAACTGTGAGTGACATGGACGAAACCTCAGAAACAAGAATATTACCAATCTGAAAGCAAGTACAGTAACAAAACACATCTAAGAAACTTCTTTTTACTGTGCTCTCCCCCAACAATCCACTTAATTTTGTTGTTTCGTTTTTCTTTTTTTTTTTTTTTTAAACATACTTCTCTCTCCTAGGACCAAGTAACCTTTAAACAGAACTCCAGCACCAGTGAAATGGGAACACGCCTGAGTGACTATTCAAGAGAAAAAGTGGAACTGTAATTTACAGAGCACTGTCTAATGCACAAAGCAAACTGGGGAAAGAAAGAAAAAAAACACCACTGTTTATTTTGTGGTCGCTTTCTGATAAATATAAAGGGCAAAGCTGAAATCTGCCAGTTGGAAGGTGACTTACAACCCGCCAAATGTTACACTGAGGGGAAATAAAAGGTTTCAGCAGCCGGGTCTGAAACATTCCTGGCTTTCTAGGTTCTGCAGTTTTCCAGAAGCTGAGGAAAACCACCACTAGGTTGTGTCCCACCCAGCCACTGAGGCTGCAAATGGAAACCACACAGAGCGTTCTGTCCGGGCCACTTTTCCAACATCATGTGACAATTCCCGAAGAATCGAAGTGTTTCATAGAAAAAGAGCCAATGCCAGTAAGTTTTCCCTCAAGCACAGTTTTCATGTGCCCGAGAGCTTTCCATGGAAGCAAATCTGCTCAGGGTCCTTTTCCAGCAGCCTCTCCCAGGCTGGGATAGGCAAAGTCCTGCCAGGTCCCAGAGGGGCTGGATGCAAAAGCCACCACAAGCGAGAGCTCATCCCAGTCCTTGAGCACCCATGGAGAACCCGATCTTGAAACTACTAAAAATAAATATTGGAATTATTTGCATTACATTCTCCTCAGACTGCTTTTGTTCTAAAATGGAACAACTACTTGTTTTCTGTTTGGATTTTTTGGTTTGTTTTTTTTTTGTTGTTGTTCCCTCCTGCCTAAACATGGGTTTTCCTGTATTCAAGTTATGTGCTTGCTTATACAGAGCTCTATATAAGCAAGGACATAACTACACATAAACCCCCATTTGTAATATTTCTTGTTAAAATCTCTTCACGCGCAGATAATTTATTTATATTTTTATTTTGTAAATATTTTTGAATATAAATGTTATTCACAGTTATACATTTTATATACCCATGTGGATAGGTGCTATTTGCAGGTAAGATATAAAGAGAGAAGATACAGATAAATATAATAATTTTTTGTATTTTTTTCCATCTGTCTTCTAGAATCAAACTTCGGGCAAGGAGGCAGGAAATCAATGCAAGGGGGGGGGTATTTACTTTTTAGAACCTTTTTTTTTCTATGTGTTTCATTGTTAAAGAAAGTTTGTATGAGATAGAGTGACATTAGGGATAAAAAAATAAAGTTGCAGCAACATCTGCACTGGAACCTTTTGTTGGTTTGGGGTTTTTTTTATTAGTTAAAGCATTACAGACAGTTGTGTCTTGGAAGAGCTGGCATTTTTGGTTGTATACACACAGCACAGAGGTGAATGTCAGTCCAATAGATGCATTTACTTAAAAATGAGTAAATACCATGACTGTGAGGCTTCTCTCTCGCTGACTAGCCTTTACTGTGCACACAGCATTAATCTGCAGCACATTTGTACAGTTAGAGATTTCACTCTCCTTAAGCCACAAGCAAAGAAACAGCATGAGAAAGGATTTTTAGACATAGTGACTGCAGCTCAGCAGCCAGGTAGGAAGCAGCAAGGAGGGGAGTTGACCCACGACCCAAAGTTTGACTGGATCCCCACCCATCTGCCCTTCCACAGGCAACTATGCAGAGCTGCTGGATTGAAAAAACATTTTGATTTATATCTTGAAATTTGAAAAAATAAAAATGGGAGAAAAGTGAAAAAAAGATTGAGTTCTAAAATGGCTTGGCTTTTTTTCCTCTGCCAGCATTATGTCCCTTTCTGCTTCCACCTCGTTGTCTTTTTACCCCTCCCCAAAATAAAACCAGATCTATGCTGCAGCTATCACAGCACAGCTGGGGAAAACATTGCACTGTCACTGAACTAAAGAGCCTCCCCAGAGTTCATCCTGCAAAGTTTGCCTCAGGGCACATTGCAGGGTCTGTCTGCCTTCGAGTCCTCAGTTAGAGGCACATTCTCTCTTTAGAGGGAATGCTTTCTTTGGAGACAACAACCTGACATTTCACTGCACTTTGACTCCCTTTGATCACAAGATATGGCATTTGTGTGTATCTGTCTTTGAAAACAAGGCCTGCATAACAAATTCCTGAAAATTATCTAATAAATTCCTGAAAAATATGTTCAAATTAGTGGCTTCTCTGCAATCTTGAATCCACATCTCCTTATTGCTATTTTGGGGTAAATAATCCCCAGTCTTCTTGCTACCCAAATATCCAGGTATTTGGCAACATACTCCCCTGCCTCTACACCACAGCTCTGGCAAACTCTTTCATCTCTTCCCTGCCTTCCCTCACGAGCACCTTCTCCTTGCCTTTGTTGCAGTTCCTGACTCCCAGGTTGCTGTTTCCAAGTGACCCTTCGGCACTAACTTGCCTCTTCTTTAACTGGGAGCCAGCCAACGTTAGCTGCCTGCAGGCTAACAGGGATGGGCTGATTTTTGGTACTCAGTTTACTCATGTCTCAGTTCTTCAGTCACAGAAGTGCAAGGGAGGCTTTCCTTTGCTTTAAAAGAAACCATCAGTTATGTCATAACCTCTGGAAATCCAAATCACTTCATCTTTGCTGGCAGGGACACAGCTCCAGCAGCATGAGAGGGAAAGAAAAATCTCTTCTCCAAAGGAAAATGACTTTTCTGTTTCACAATACTGATGCTGTTTTCCTCAGCATATAAAGAACTATGGATTACATCATAAAATTAAACAGTGCTCTTGCCAGCCATGGAAAGCTCCTTCTTGCCCCAGGTGACTGCAGCCTCTGGACCACAAACTGAATGGGAATATTGCCCTTCCTGCAGTGTCTCGTTTTGTATCATGTCACTGATAACAGCAATAAATCTAGGGATTTAACAGTCTCATACACAGTCTAAGCTCCCACAATTTTAGTTTCGTAATTCTTTATTGAAAATTAGCATAAAAATGCTTTCAGTAAGTCAGTACCTTGGATGCTCATGGACATATTCACATATTCAGGCAAGTGTAGTTTCACTCTCTCCTACATTGTATTAAAATATCCACGGATAATGGAACACCACCAAGATAAGAAAAAGTCCATCTTATACTTAGTATCTAGACTAAAACTGCCCTAAAATGCCTTGTATTAAAACAACCATTTAAGTCATTCAACAGCCCCACTCAATGTTAGGTTTTGACACATTACAGCTCTCATTCCACAGCAAATCAAATCCAAACTACTTCTTTTCCCTGAAGACGTGTTGCTCAAGAGGGGATTTTATTCTGTAGCCTGTAAGTGCCCTAGAATTGATATGTATATGTTAATGGAACAGTATATAAAGTCACCTCAAAGGCAACTGGTTTAAAATTGTAAACCCCTACAGATGGGATGTAGGGTGACAAGTTAATTTAAAATTAGATATAGTGCACACCTGATAATTGAGAGAAGTGGAGGAGGGAGAAGAAGGTTATTGCTCTATATTTGAAAAGGTGAATCCCTCCTTCATCAGAGGATGAGAAGGAGGAAAACCAGAACCTCACTGCAGTGGAGATCGAGCTGCCAACTGCTGGGATTTCCAAACAGCTTCACGGGCTGGGGATGGATGTAGTGGTGCTTATGCCTTTGCACTACGGGCAAAATCCATACAAATTTAGGGAAGGTGTCAGGCACCTGTTGGGGGATAGAGAATGACCACTGAACACCAAGTCTCAAACAGGCTGGATCATTCTCGTCCACTGTTTTCTCCCTCTCCCACGGAGAGGCAGCAGCAGCAATCCAGAGACAGCACTGCTTTAATACCTGTCACTGCCCAGAACTGCCCCAAAAAACACTCTTTGAGAATGGCCCTTCCATGCCTGCCCACAGCACAGGGGCATTTCCCCACTGCACCAACGAAATCCGAATATTTCGCCGTTACCGCTTCAGCAGGGCCAGAGGGTTTGGTGGCAGGAGCACCAGAGCATTGCTGCAGACTATTCCCACCTGGGGCAGCTGTCATCTGTGGGATGCCATCACTGAGACAAACCAGTACACCAAAGGGAAGGAAGAGATATTTAGCTTTCAGTTGTCAGCCACTCACACCACTTATGGGAAGAACAGCCAGAACAGAGACAACAAGCAGAAAATACAGAGTGGCTTCCTATTTTAATAACAGTCCTAATTGCTGACATTCAATAATTCATACCCAGCTCCGTGTTCCTATTGTGCCAGAAGCACTGCAGGGACTTTGAAGATGAAGAGCTGCCATCCTGCACGTGGAAGTACTTTGTCTTAAAGATTACTTAGGCAAATACTTGTGTATGAAACACCTCATACATGGCAATGTGAGCATCATCTAAGTGAGGATATGAAGCAAACTCTGTAGGATAAAATAACATGCACAAGTGTGCCTCATTCCTAGCTCCTGAGGCTCCCAAAGTCTGTTTAGTGATTTATAGGAAACCCAAGTCCATTTTCACACCTGAGAACCTCAACTGCAGGTAAACACACATATTCCAGCACAACCACCAAGAAAGTAAGTATGCAAGATGGACAGAACATCTCAAGAGATGTTTCATGACTAAAACAAAGCAGAGGCAGGAGCTTATTTCAACTCCCCCACAAAAAAAAAAAAAAGTGATATAAAAATACAATAAAAACTACGCATGGAGCTCCAAGAAAACAACAAGCAGCTCTGAATCAGCACAGCCGAAATAAAATCTAAATAAAAATCCCTGTATTGCCCTTTTTCGCCTTTCACAAAAGAATCAACCTAAAAGCACAAGGATGTAAAAATGCTCTAGTTTGGCAAAATAAGTCCCATTCCATAAAAGACCTATTATTAGCTTTGTCACTGTTCTATTTGTCTCCAATGTCTTTCCTAATAAAACCTAGAAGAATGAAGGGCAATATAACTATTTCTAAATCTCTACGTAAACAAAAAAAGGAATGTCCCTGTTTATTTTTTAGTACAGAACTAAACACCATATCAATATTAAATTATTTAGGGATTGGCCTGTGTTCATGTTGACCTTACCTGCCACTGACTGAGAATTTTCCATACACACCAAATAGGGAATTGCTCACAGGACACAAAGTTGATTTTTATAGTGTCACACAAATTTACTTTCCTTTCTAAACTAAACGTGTATAACAAAGCTTATGGCCAGCCTCCAAGAGGCTTTTGTCTTCTCCTGCATTATGAGGGGGAACTTTGAGTGATGCCAAAATAAGCTTTTTAGAAATCATACCTTGGAGCTACTGAACTACTCTGGAAACAATCAGTCACTTAGTCAAACTCCCCTTATGTTAATAACGGACCAACTCCAGCTCCTTCTGTTAGCTAAGCTTGCACTACGTATTTTCTTGCATATTAGCCAAGGGTTATTTGAAATAAAACTTTTCAGCTTTTCCTCTTTGATTACTAAATATCCTTCCACCTCACACTATCCAAGGAGGCTCTGTGAAAAGAGCACATCCTATTCTTTGATGCTGCTGGAGAAGGAAGAGGAAACTGAGGAAGGAAGAAAGAGGTGACATTCTCCACGTGGTGTTTGCATCTGTCAGACTCTCTTAATACTCTAAAAAAGGTCCTTTTGTCCCACAGGGCATCACTATTATTCTTCTCAAATATATTTGAAATTTCCATGTATTTTTGCTTTCAAGTATTCCACGCGATGCCTTCTGGTTCCCCAAGTTCTTATTATTATCATCACCCAAAGCCTGCAGGAATTGTGCACAGACAAAAGAGAACCAATACTTACATTTTCCTCACATAATAGCTCTCTTCACATGATATACATAAAGAGTGTCTTTGCAGACCATCATTTATTCCTCCTATCAATGAAGATGCTCAAGTGTAATTTTCAGCCCTTACCTGTCATACTCATAAATATATAAACATATATATATATATATATATATATGGACCTACCTGCCAAACAGAAACTGGACTTGAGACTATCAACTCAGATTAAAAGCTCTCAGTTTTGGGTTTGTCTGATGTGTTCTGGTTTGAGTTATTTTTAAGAAAGACGAATCATTAGCAGAAAAAAAATAATAATTAAAAGTGATCTTTTTCTCCTCTGTACAAAATGGTACATGCCACGGTTAGACTGTACATTATAACCACTTGTGTGTTTAATATAAGCACAAAAATAAAAATAAAGGGGCATCAGATACTCGGGTTTCCCTTTTACACCAATTAGCTGGAACAGCAAACCCTGTTTCGTTGCTGCTTTTCTGGGTGTGGAACATCTTCAGAAGCAAAACCAAATTCAAACACTTGTGATGCTTTGGACTTTTGAGGGAATTCTGTGTTTTGCTGACCTTTAATTTAGCTCTGAACAGCAACTACTGTGGTCCAACACATCCACCCCGTCGACTCCAAAAAACGTTTACCTACCCTGTTCTTCAGCGATTCTGCAGCGATGCTTTAATTCACTGAACCCCTGGGAGCTGCCTGTAACATTTCTCATCATTCAGAAAGCAAATTCATCCACTTGAAACACACTGTGGGAAAACACAGCCCCCTGCAAAGGGGCTGAACAACTTCCACGCAGCGGCAGTGGGTTTGCACGTGGGCAGTAAAAACGAGAGAGAAGAATCCACTCGGGATGAAAAGCACGTTGTCCATGACAAGGCCAAGAACCAGTTCCAGCAGCACCAGCCTAATGGTACCCTAGAATGAGCTTTTCATTAGTTTTATTTTCTGCAGCTCAGTAGGCACAGCTGGTGAATTCTTGGCATCCCAAACCAGAAGAGCAACGTTCCCATTCATGTTAAAAGGAGATCAGGAATTTCATCTGTTGCCACAGTAGCAAATAAATATGTTATTTGTTTTTTTACCCCAAATACAATCCTGCTAACAGCAGAAGAGGGTATAAAAGAAGTGACCACATATTTGCCTAGTTCAACAGCATGTGGAAACTTTTAACTTGCTCAGATTTTGTATTAAAGCTCATTAGAGAAGCCACAGGGAAGGAATTTCTCTCTGTCCTTCTGAACATGTATGGATAGGAACAAAATCTCCCTCTCCACCTAACAGAAGGACCTAACACAGCTTCCTCAATTTTTAGTGTTTTCTGTCACAGAGCAAATTCAGAGTTCTCTTTAACAAAATCTGATTATAATATAATATTGTTTCTCACCCAAACCAAATGGAGAAAACAATAAGATTAGCTGCAACCATACTAAACTCAAAATAGGATCCTGAGACACTTTTCTTCATCTAAGAAATGGAAATATTAATTTGGCATGTTAGAGTCACACAAACCCTTGACCCATTGCTCTTCTGCCCGTGACCATGTTCTACTACAGTTTTTCTTTTCATATTTGCTTGTTGATCAATAAATAAAGTTTTGCCAGTTTTTGAAGGTACTCAGTACAACCAGAGTGGGAACTCCAGCTCTTGCCTGCTTAAAGAATTAACTTCTTGGTCAACAAGTCAAAATCATCACTGTCACTGACACATCATCACACCAGAATACTCTGCTTTCCTAGCTTTGTTTTAATCTTACTGCAACATATATGAGACACTCAAGCACCAAAGTGAAGTATTGCTTGCAAAAACAACCACCACAACACCAGTGTTATCAAAAGCTGGGCAGATTACACAACCTGCCACAGGAGCTGCAAGACTTTCTGAAAAGGCCTGAACATATCAACAGTTTTGACAACTGAATTAATAAATTGAAGCGAAACGTGACAGAGAAGGGTCAAAAAAACCCCAAAGAACTAAAAAAATCCACAAAACCAAGAATCTATAAAGCTTCTCTCTTAAAGCCCATTAATGCAACTAGAAAAACTGATCCCTCTGATATTAGCAAGCTATATAGCAAAATCATGAATTAGAGATCTTTATATTTTTACATCAGGGGAGAGTCAACTGATACAAAAAGTTATTAATGCCTGTAAAACGTCCTGGCTGGAAAACTGTCCAGGGATTAGAATAATTAAAAACAATTCAGGCTCTGCACCTTAAATCTGATTCTATTCCAATAAAACCACTGAATTTTTTCTTTCAACTATGAGAAGGATTTGGCCTTAAATTACAATACTCTGATAGCTAAATTTACAGAACTAACAATACCCTGAAAATGCAGAACCTCAGAGAGAAAAGAGAGCTCATAAAATATAAACCTTATGGGATTGTCAATTAAGATATTTTAGCTTCTAAACTTAAAATAAATGGAAAATATGCCATATGAACCTCTGTAGATATTCAATCATTTTATTTTTATTATATTGAGACCCATAATTGTACCTGGAAGGAAGGAAAAACTGGATCACTTTGTCCCCATTGGTCTAAAAGCACAAGTACCATCAGGAGACGTACCTGACTCACTGGCAGAGTGAGCAGTGATGAGACCTGCATTAGCAAAGCTTCACAGGAAAAAAAATAATTAGGACAGTCAGAAAAATTTCAGAGGATTTAATTGTTCACATAGCCAGGAAATAAAATCCACACCATTTTGAATGTTTAATAAGATGATACCAAGTAAGGGGAGTGCACCTGACTAATCGTAAATACTGCCATGTATTTCATTACTTATGCAAAATAAACCTACTTTTGGACCCTAGCTTTACCTTCTGTTGTGTGCCCTACACTCAAAACTTGGGATTTGCTTTGGAAAACTTGTTTGGGACTGCACAATGCAGTCTGTTGGCAGGCTGCAGAAAACCCTTTACTGGGTTACGTGTGTACGTGTTTTACCAGATAAGTTTGACAAATCTGCCTTTATCCCTTCCTTGCCAGGTTAGATGTATTTGCATAGAAATAATCTTTTAGGTAAAAACAGGACTGGCTTGACTGGAGTTTTACGTCCCCTCAGTGAACTGAGGTGTTTGTGCTGAAGAAAGAAGAGTAATTCACCTGTGGAGAGAACTTGAGTATAAAAAACTCGTAGAAACAAAGGCTATTAAGCACGTATCAAACCTGACAATGAAAAAAATAAAGATATGCCAAAACAGAAAACTATTTACAGGAGGACATAATCAAGATGCAAGTTTAAGTCTACCAGCAGCCTGCTCCCATCCTGCTCTTTATTTACACATGTGGTCAACTGCACCAGCACACAGTTAACAAAGAAATGTTTTCAGGAGAAAGGCCTTGCTAGAACTGCTTCGTGAGAAATTGTTCTAAGGGCATGTCCCTGTAACAGATATTTTATGAAGGCAGCCTCACTGTAACCCTGATGGTTGCAAGGACCAACACAATACCTGCAGCAGAGCAGGAGCCAGCGGCTCTCCTAAGGCAGCTCACAAAACCTGTGGGCAAATTTCTGACAACCCTCCAGTTCAATTTCCATATTTGTCAATATTCCTCATTTACGGCTCATCTGAAAACAAGTAAAGCTTACAGAAAACACTTCACTGAAAAAGGGGTAATAACCAGAGCAGGTAATATATAATGTGTCTGCACTTTAAAAAAAAATAGGAGCTATTATTTCATTGCCTTCTGTATCTCTCCAAAGTATCTTACAAAACGCAGGTACCCGATACAGCCAGACCTCTAAGTGGAGCTGACAGGGTGCAGCAAACATTTTGTTTACCAGAGACATTTATAATTCAATTTGGAGACATTTGCAAATGTTAGCTTTCAGACTGCCCTCCTAATGGGCTCTTTGACAACTCAGGAGAGGCACAGTAACTGTGGGTAGATCAGGATAATCACTCTCAAGAGTAAATTACTCCATCCAGCCTTTTACTGATGTTTTAACCTCAAAATTACCAAAAGAAAGAGCCATTTCAAGCGACACAGACCTCCTGGATCCAAGGGAATAAGTCTGGTGGAGGTGTTACTTAAGTGAGAAAAGCCAGTATCAAATAATTACTAACTAATTACATCCTGAAGATTTGTTGTGATGTTTGGAAAACTTCTGGATTTAGTTTGCTTTAATATTTTCAATTGAGGAGGAGTTTTTTTAATATCTTTTAATATTTTCTACCAAACTGTTATTTTAAATTACTTCAGCATATTCAATTTAGCAAAAGAATGAGTCTATTAGACTATACTGTCAAATTCTAAATAAAACATACAGACAACTTCAAATGTCTAAACATGTTGGTTTTGCAAGCCTGGGCTCCTTAAAAAAAAAAAGATAATAACTGTAGTGAAGTAAACAGAAAAAAAATGCTTTCAAAAAGAATTCCTTAAAAAAACCCAGCAGAAACCCACCCAACATGTCAGGATCCTCAAGCCACTTAGAAAATTCAGGTACAAACTTCAAAAACTAGAGAGAAGCAAGGTTTCCTTTTTCACCTTTCTGTAAAGTGTCAAAATGTAATATTAATTCTTCCTGTTCTCAGAAAATCTAAAGAGGACTACCAAGCTATTAAACCTTCTGGTGGATCATTTGTGGTATGAGTTATTAGCATAATTGGGGGCACACTTTATTCTGACCTTTGCAAAACTTTCATTTCCCAAATGTGATAGATACAAAGTGCTTTTATAATACCAATAATGATTATTTCCTATGGGAAACTGCCAATTATAAGTTGCTGAAAAATGCTATATCAGATGTACATCGAGAAAATGAACACACCTACCAACAGTCAGACTAATTAAAGCCATTCTTCAAATATTAATAAAGCCTTTCACTTCCATGGAATACAACCTGTACAATTCAGTTCAACTGTATCCTTGTCAGGTCATTCTTTCAGCAATGATAAATGTTTGATTAGTGGTTAAATGCAACATTTCTGGGTGAGGTTCCCCTTCCCCCAGCAGGAAGCCAGCACATGTGGGACATTTTTAACATTTAACTGTTTTAACATTTAACCACTTGACTCAAATTCACGTTGTTTTTATCAAGTCACATCAAGTGCCAGCAAAGATACTCAGATAGGGAAACAAGTCTTGTGTTCTGGACACAGTTCTTAGAGGAAAAAAAAAGGCACAGCAAAGATAACGTGCAAAGATAAGCAATAAACTGTCAAACAGCCTTATGTTCTGGTTTTATTTATTCTGTACAGTGCTGCTTTAAAGATATTACCTCATATCTAAAAGGCACTTCCTGTAATGTCTCTGCTCTGGTCATAATTTTTAAAGTTTTGAGGGTCTGATTCCCATTTCTGCTCTTGCCAACCTGCAAAGCTTCCCAAGATCCTAGGATTCTAAAATGAAATGGACTTCGAAGTGAAAGTAAAAAAGTTTTACTACCATATGGGTGCTTTCACAGCACCTATAGATTAACATAGAAAATAGAAGTATTAATAATGAAAAATCTGTTTCCAAGTTGTAGGTGAAAATAGAAAACACTCCATGTTGCCACATCAATGATGAATAGAGGAAAGCTTCTGATTTCCTCCAAAATATTCACCTGAAAGCTGCCTCATACTGCTTAACATTTCAAAAGGGTAAACTTCCCAGTCCACCAATTGTGCTTATGCACAATTTATAAAGAAAATATATATATTCATAGAGTCCAGGCAACAGATTTCTCCATGCAGAAAAAGGCCAAAAGAAATAATTTAGAGACACAGAAGCTTAATTTTTAGATTTTTTTTCAGAGTATCTAGCTAGTTGCTTACTACAGAACCTTATAAACAAATGCATTTACACAAAAGCAGGTCATAAAGGCCTGCACAGAAAAAAAAAAAAAACTAGTTTCGGGCAGCTAAACCCAGATGACTTGTAGACAGGTTTGTAGGTCCAAATCTTCACAGGCAGGAGCTGGATACACAGATCTGACCACCTTCATCTCATTTAACAGGGCAGGTGAAGTGCTGCCTCCTTTCAGTGAGAAGAGTCTGATCATCAGGTCATTTATAAAAACACTCCCAGCAAAACAAATCTAAATGGTCAAAGGCTTCCAAAGGTACAACTGCTCAAGAAAAGGGCTCTGCAGGTCTTGAAAAAGCCGTCTCTGTATCAACACAGAAAATGCTTGCAGTAGCTCTGGTAGCTCCAGAGATGTCCTCCCAGCTGCTAACCCAGACTGCAAAAGATCTCATAATGGTCTTGTTTACAATCCAAATTTTCAGTCTGGCACAGATCAAAGAGCGAAAACTGCGGTTATGAAACCTAAGTAGATTTACTAGCTACTTTTCACCCTAATGTTTAACAAGTCTTATTAGTTTCGAAAGAAGAAACAACAGCTAAAATATAAACAACTGAAAAGTGGTATGCCTGTCGTCGTTAAGCAATAAACAACATTCCACATTTCTCTGTCTTTCCCCTTTGGTTACAGAAAATAACTTGACAGCAGCCTCGTCACTCCACATACTGTACCTTTCAAAACTTGGCAAAGCAACTCTTACACATTGTGTTTCAGATCAAACAACTCAATACGTGCTTCAAAGATCTGGCAGCAGCTCTTTTGGGAGTTATTTCCTACTTTTCTGGCTTATGCAACCTGTCGAGTTGGGAAAATTTACACTTAGTAGATCCGAAGTATGTACACACAGAGAGAGGAAATAATAATAGCCCCAATTATAAATGGAGTTCTGAATGTAAATATGATTTGCCACAGATATTTCCACTGCCTCCAAGAAATCATTCTGATGTGGAGTAGCACATGCCATCTTCTCAGATTCCAGTTTTCACAGGTACTGTGATTAAAAAGGGTTTTTTAGGTAAAGAGCTGCCAGTAGGGCAGACTCTAAGTCACACACCCACACTACTCCCTGTTTTGTAATGCAATACTCATCTTAAGAGCAACAAAATTACAGCAGATAAGATATGAACAAGAGAACAAAAGCAGGCTCTAGGAATGCCACTGGACAGTGTGAAGTTTTTCCTTTGGTTAGAATCTGTTTGCAGATTTATTTTCTTTTTTTTTTTTCACACTCAACCAAACATTGCTCCTCTAAACCAGAGCACAAGCGTAGTTAGAGAAAACATCCCTCTGAAATTGTCCATAGTTTTAGGGGTTAGAAAAGTTGAAAATACTGGAAGGGTAAAAAAAATCCTTTCCAAATACAATGGATTTTTTGGCAATAATTCAGCAATTTTCCTTTTTGGCTTCACCAGAAAACAATAAGGGTTTAAGATGAATGCACTAATCATGAGAGATATGAAGACACATCAGTTTAAAAGAAACTATCTAAAAGGCAAGTAATCTTGGTGTATCACTAGTAGGTCTTGGCAGACAGTTTCAACAGGGGAAGGGAGTCAGAAATGAGTAAAACATTTTGTCCAAACTCAGCTGTGCACACGACCTCTTGCTTTCTTCCCCACCACAGAAGTATTTCCTGCATCTGACAGTTTTATTATTACATTTCCCACTTTTCCTACCTTGCTTCCTTTATTTCGCAGCTCTCCCCATACCTTTCAGATCATCCTGCTCGTTCTTTCACTCTCCATTTCTCTTTTTCATATGCTTGGCCTCAGCTGAAGTCAGGGGGAAAAATCCCACTGAGCTGCCTGCAAAGGAATCCCTTGGGAACAGGGGAATGTCACTCACCATCTCTGCCTCTGCCACCACTGCCTTTCAGCTCTGGCACCGAGTCATGCCCTCCTTGTCCAGGCTGAGACACTAAAAAGGGAATAGTTTCCTCCACTCCTTTCTACTCTACTCTCTCAGTTTCCAGTGAGCTGAACCTGCACAGAACAAAATAGTTTGCAAAAACTTCACTTTCTTCAGGTTTTATTGAGGCTGAACAATACAAGCTGTCGTTTTGTGTCACTATTTGCTCACCAGTTCTTCCTACACCTTTGGATACAAGACCAGGCCTTTCCACATTTTAAGAGAAGGTGGTTTAACTTCAGGCATTGATGAAATGCAAATTTTGAATCAAACAACACCATAGCTTAGTTCTTGCAAAAGAAAATCTTAGTTTAACCTTTTCAAAAAACAGCAAAGAGTCTTTCCTTCCTGGGGAGTGACAGATCAGTCTTTCAGGGGACAGTTCCAGAAGCATTTAAAGAAATAAGCAGACAAAAAAAACCAACCTTCCTGCTCCTAAGAAAGCTGCTATCATAAACAACCAAAATATACAGGAGCTAAGATTTGTTTGCTCCCTTTTTTAGCATTAGAATGGCTGAAGATTCTGGCATGGTTTAAGACAGACCTGCCACAAACCAGTTTGAGGCAGCAGTCTGGTAAACTGATTCAGATGAAAATCATAGAATTATAGAATAGTTTTGTTGGAAGGAACTTTTAAAGGTCATCTAGTCCAACCCCTCCAGTGAGCAGGGATAACTTCATCTAGACCAAGTTGCTCAGAGACCCATCCATCCTGACACTGAATGTTTACAGGGATGGGGCATTACCACCTCTCTGGGAAGCCTGTTCCAGTTTTTTACCACCCTCACTGTAAAAAATGTCTTCCTTATATCTAGCCTGAATATTTCCCCTATCAGTTTAAAGCCATTACCCCTCGTCCTATCACAACAGATCCTACTAAAAAGTCTGTCCCCATCTTCCTTGAAAGACCCTCTTAAGTACTCAAGGGTGGCAACAAGGTCTCCCTGGAGCCTTCTCCTCCCCAGGGTTAGAAATAACCTTTTAGAATGTTCTTTATCAGGTCTGCTTTTCAGCCAGCTCAGTCACCCAATTCACTCCTCACACAGGCTTTTGGTGTGAACAAGCATCCAGGGACAAGAAATGAGTCCCCAGCCTCGCTCCCAGCCTCTATTTACTTTTTCACAAGTGTCAGTTTAAATGTACATGAAACTACAGAGAACCTGACAACTGAGACGGTAACAACTGCCAGAAATTATCAGTATGCTTTTGTTATCACTTGCTTTTGAGCTCCCAGAGCTCTGCCTCCCTCTCTGAACCAACAACCTTTCTCAGTCTGAGACAGTATACGCCAGTACGTGCATTTTCTGCTCTCTCCATGCTCACCTTTCTCACCACAAAGGTCTACCCAGGGGTGGATTTTGCTGTAATTAAGCAGAACAGTCTTCCAAAGGAAGACAAAGACTACATGATCACAAACAGCAGGGAATATTTGGAAAACAATACTTCATCTGGATGCAGTAAGTCTCATTTATTTTTCTTTTGCCTCTCTATTTTTGTTTTATACTGTTGACTCCAAGTTTTAATGATCGAAGATATTTTAAGCATTCCTGACCTAGAAATGTGCTAAGAATAAGAGAACTTTATTATAAAGAAAACATTGGCCATCTGAAGGGAAACTCAGGGTATACTCCACCTAAGTAAGATATGCATGTTGCTTATGAACAGCAGATAACTTTCCAGGCCTAAAAGAACTCAATTTCCAGAAGATAGAGATAACATGTATAAAGAATCAGATAGGCTGCAGGATTCAATGGACCTGGTTAAGAGAACAGCAGTAGGATTCCTGGACAAATTAGATGCCATGGAGAAAAATTCAGCTTGGCTAGAAAATACTGCCACAAAATATCTTAATTGCTGTGCTTATCAGGGACATTAACAAGATACCCAGTGGAGACACAGCTTAAAGCTGGGATTAAAAATCTCTTTATTTTGAGAACAGCAATCTGAACAAATTGCACTGGTCTCTAACAAGAAGGCAACTTTTCTTTATCCCCCCTCCAAAAAGTGTCACTTCCATTTTGGGACCAGTTGCCCTGCCCTTTATAATGACCAGGCAGCCAATACTTTAGGACTAAAACTCATCCTTGATTATGCTCAGCAGGTGTGACAGTGGCAGCCCCACACTGGCATAAGAAAATCAAGTGCAAAACATTTCTGTGATCGGAGCAGATGTTTTACACAGACAGAAGGTCGTCAAGACTTGGTCTTTTCAAGTGAAGCAAGTAAGCACTGTAACATTAGGGATTACAGGAGATAATTCTTACAAGCATGTTGGTGTGAGCAGCACTGCATTAACAGTGTTCGTGTTTGCACTTGCAGTATTTTCACAGCTACAAGGTGTCACCTGTGGCTACATGGCCCTGCTTTGGAGGCTCCAGAAATATGAACAAGGTAAAAATGAGTAACTGCACTTCAGCATGTGGTGGTATTAGGTGAAAGGTTGGACTTGATGATCTTACAGGTCTTTTTCAGCCTTAATGATTCTATGATTCTGTGCAAATCTACCAAGTTAACCCTCGGCTGTTAAAGCAAAAACAGCAGTTGTTTCAGCTGTAAAGATCATAGCAGACGTATCTGCTAAGCTGTTCCTAAGAAGAGAGGTTTTAGAGGAGCCAGTAGACAGTCCTCTATTTCATAACCCCAGAGGGACGGGAAAACTTCAGCAGGTGTGATTGCATGACCTGTTCATGATCTTCCGTAACACAAGACAAGGCTGCACCATTTCACCCTCAACCTCTACCAGCCTTCAGGTTCAGCTGCTCTGCCCTTTGCTCCCACCCTGCCAGGATCCATCAGAGCACACAGGGCCCCTCAGGAAGAGATTCCAACCTGGAATATGCAGCAGGGACGAACACTATTGACATGCCCTGGGAGGATGACGCGGTTGAGAGGATCTCTCTCCAAGTCTTGTTGCATGACCTGTGCTCTAAAAACTGATGCCCTGGAGGAACCTGCCAGTACTCTGATATTATCCTGAACCTTTTAATGGAGGCTACTGACTGCACAGCCACAGAACATATGGAATTAGGAGCAGAGAAACAAAAGAAAGCCATACACACAGATAAATACACCTCACAAATTAGTGTTCCTTTGTGATTCCGGCCAGTAGAACACCAGGTGCTCGAAAACGCCAGGCTGAGGATGATCCAGTTCTTCTGTAACACCTTTAAACCACAGTAATGGACAGTGGGAGTCCTTACTTTCTTTTACAGTTCAACTTCTCTTTGGTAATAGCTCTAATTCGCATCTCTCCCTTCCTGCACCTTCAGTCAGTCAGGGAGTTATTTCAACTTTTCCAAAGCAGGAGGGAGTCAGACAACAGTTTGAGAAAAATATTAGTGTTCCTTCACCACAGCCTGATTCAACTGCTGCCTGAGTCAATCTGTGACTGTTCCAGAATTATTAGGAGACTCTCTTTTCTACAAGGCTGGGCTGGACCTTAATAAGAGACTGAGGCCTTTCCTCATATTTCTCACGTAAACATACTTTTTTTTAACGAGAAAGTACAGTCACACAAATAGGATTAAATAGCACGTTTTTGGCTCTTATTGAACACAAGATACAGTGGTGAGTAAGAAATCCCTTGGGACTGGTAATGATGATGGAGTGAATGCTGCTCTTAGCTCCCCATCTCAGAGATAGTGACACACGAGTAACCAGAGCACAGGTAATTTAATCAAAAATACACATCCCAAATATTCTGATTCTGTCCATTACAAAACAATTCTGCAATTCTAACCTGTAAATATACCACAGGGATATTATTTCACCTCCATAAAAATCAACTATGAAGTCTTCAGATGAATAAAATCAATGAGCTAACGGTGATGAACTGTGGGTTGTTTTAATTACTATTCCAGTCAAGAATGCCCAGTGAACATTATGCCCAGCTTCATATTGTAAATTTTAACAGGAATTCAGCACTCCTTCCTTTCAACAGTGTTGAAAACCATAGTTTACTTAAAAGATTTTCTTTGGCTAGTTCTCTCTTCAGCTCAACCACTTTAAGAGTAGGAAAGGGATCAAAGTTCCTGTAGCTCCTGATTATTCAATAACATGACTAATGCTCTCCTAAGGGGAACATGATTACAGGTAATGATGTGTTATGATAAAGGCAACATCTCCCATTTGCACACCCCTGTCCTCCCACCCACCACTGTGTAAACAGAATAAACCTTTAAGGACACACTGGTTGACCTCATCTCCTGAAGAAACACTGCTTGGAATTGTGCTGTAACAAAACAGAGAACACACAATGGTCTCACTTGATCTTTAACAGTATGATATTTTAACACCCACAAAAACCTCTCCCAGGCATCCTCAGCATAACCAGTATTAACTGCAGTGGGCTCTTCACAGCCCCTAAAACTGACTGTACAAACTGTGACTGCCTGGGGCGAGTTTTGGTTTGTTATTGAGCCAAGTTCTCTTCATGTTTACCCGAAGTAAAAATTCAGGAGTTCTGGGATTTTCTTTTCCTTTGTTCACAAAGTTTTTGAAGCCTTTGACTTTCAAGATGGTGTGTAAAACCTACGGCATGTCCTTCTACAGACTATGTTTAAGAAATCCCTAACTTCCTTCACCTAACTCCAAGCAAAGTGGCTTTCCCCTCTTTTACATAGAGTCTTATTTTCAAAGCATTCACAATGCTCAAATGTAGTAGCAACTCAAGGTAAATTGATTCATCTCCTAATTCTTTATCAGTTTTAACAAATGAACTGACAGTTCTGTCCCTGGTGGGAATTCATTCTGAATCTCTAGTGAGAGTTCTATTGCTTACACCTGGATAAGAAGTTAGCACTATGAGATATTATCTGACATACTATCAGGTATCTTCAGGACATTGCTCTAAGAAAATATTTACAGAAGTTTCCACTTTCCAAGGAAGCTATTTCTGGCCAATGCAGGCTTTTTTTTTTTTCTCTTTTTTACCTATTTTAGCAAACTTATGCCCACAGAAGAATTATTTTTATCAGTTACAAATAAACAAACCAATTGTGACAGAACACCGGGTCACAGTGCAACAAATTCCCAAATGCTTGTGGCATACAGTGTGTGGATAGACCAACAATCAAGAAGTAGAAAAACAAGGAAAACAAGTGTGTTTCAATGACTAATGCCAAGGCTATACATACATAAAGCACTGCCTACAACATGGTACCAGCACTCCTAATTCTAAAATTCTAGACCACCAATGCAACTATATCCTTTGGTGTTGAGATCTTTCTCTGCACCAAAATTTTTCTAGAGCAGATCTGTCTGCAATTGGAATCTTCATCTGAGGAGTCACACGAGAAACCATCTCAGATGACAGCAGAGTATTCTGACGTGAATTCAGATGCATTTTTAGGTGAACGACGACAAAAAGCAAATCCACCATCCCATCACTTAAAAAACGACCCATCTCTGAGTATTAAAAAACAAAAAACTGCTCTCCACAAATTTGAGGTGAGAAGAATCTGCTGGAATCACATGGAGATTAGAGCACTTAAACTGCCTTTGCAGCTGTTAGAAGAATGGTTTCACATTATCCCTGGAGTTTGTCGGGCTCGGGGAGGGGACACAAACCAGCAGCTTTTATTCATCCCCCTCTGTCTGTGTCACTGATCATCCTCACACACACCCACTTTTTTATTAATGTCAGGTCTTCAGGAGAGCTCAGCATACTCTGAATTATGACCTAAATTTCTAATAACTTCTCTCCTGTGAACCCCAACCACTGCTTTTTCAGGATACATTTCTCATTCTGCTAATATGGACAGTGCAGCACTGAAAACAGTAAACCATATTTTAAACCAGAAGTAAATAATCTAGTAAAAAAAAAGAATTAAAATGTTAACAGAACAGAAAAATTCATACCTTTGGAAAATCAGAAATTACTCCGTAGAAATTCACATTGTAGAGAATGTCTTCCTTTCCCTAAAAAAAAAAAAAAAAAAGCCTTAATTGTGCATATTCATATTTAATTATCTATTAAAAACACAGTGAACTACTCCAAGACCTTCTTTTCCCCCCCAGAAATAATTTCTCCTCATGGAACAGAATATTTACACTACAGTAAACAAACAGTGCACACTCAGTGAGTTTTTGTTTGAAGTTCATTTTATTTTGAAATTTCCTGTTATTTAAGCAAAAGCATCATAGCTGCAGGTGAAAGGAACACATGGTACCCATTCATCCAAGCATTTCAAACTAAATATGAACACAGTGGAGACCAAGAATGGAACAGTTTTCAGGAGCAGGGGAAAAAAGGTATTTTATTCTGAGGTACAGGTGCATACACAGAATTAAATTTGACCTGATACCTTTTCAGTTTTATGAGGTTTAAGTTTTAGGAGAAGAAGGAGAAAATGAAAAAAAAAAAGAAAAAGAAGGGGAAAAAAAAATCTCAATATTAGAAACAGAGAGATTCTAGAAAATAAGTGTCTCAGCCAAGACAGGCCAGAGTGTGTTGGAGGTCTAGAATTTGCTTTGGGGACTCCTGGAACACCCCAAGAAGGAAGCAGAGTGACTGAGAACCACAGCATTCACAATTACAGCCATGAGGGCAGTTAAAGAAAATAGTTTCCTATTCTGTTGAATCCTCTCAAAGTTGCCAAAAATGTCTATTAAAACAGAAGTTGTTCCAAATCATAAATAGCAACGCTGAGAGGATGGTGGGTGAGTGCTTTGTTCTCATTAAATATTGACCACGTGCTCTTCTAGTACAAGACTATACAGTGCCTTCAACTTTTTATTATTATTGTTGTTGTTGTTGTTGTTGTTGTTATTGTTATTGTTATTGTTATTTTAATGCCTCAAACACTCTCATTTTGCCAGTGCACTTTCAGACTGGCCTCAGTAGCTCACAATTACATGACAAGATATCACTGGGCCTCCTCCACTTCCCAGCTGCACACAAAAGCATCCTTACACTTCCTTCTGGGGTCAACTAAAGCCAACTTAATGCTGAAATCAACTCACTGCTGAAAACATGTTTCCATTGGAAAGACAAAGACGTGACAAAAATGTTTTCAAGCATACAAAATGCTCTGTTAGTCTACAGTAAGAGATACACCTCAGATATTTTTGTTCTCTTGCAGACTGTGGTCAAATTTCAACACGATTACATCGACTCCACCGAAATCAGTAGCATCTCACAGACCTAATGCACAAAACAGAAACAGGATCTGCTTCTCAACTGGTTTTAATCATTTACAGCTTTCTGGGCGACGTTGCCACTGGGCTCTGAAATTTCTCGTGTTCCATGTAAACACATGAGTACAATCTCATAAATTTAACAGAGAAAACCAGTTTCTTTTTAGTTATGCAAATACCAAAAATCTCTTTCTTTCCACCAGTTAAGAATTTCTTCAGGAGCTTGTTTGTGTCCAAAAATCTCCAACGGCCCTTTCAGTAAGACTGTAAATTCTTTGAGGGAAGCACTCAGAGCCAGAGTCAAGTCTCAGTTACAGAGGCAGAAACACTGAGCAATTCCTAATTCCCAGTAACTGCTGGTGGGGTGACAAACAGCAGCTGCAGCCTCAGGTTTATCCTTCATTCCATACCTGGTTGTAAAGGCTAAAATACAAAAACCTGTAATTTTCATTCCTCTCCTGTTCCAAAGAAAATTAAAAAGAGGTGAATAAGCTGATGTTAAATACCTTGATACCTACTTTTTTTGTAGAGCACCTTTAATTTCATAACTACTGTTCAGTAAAGCAGGACTTGTTTCTTGACTAGTCACCTGAACTTTTCTGTCACCTTAAATACACCACAGGTGTTTCAGGTGTTTGCCTGTCTCTCTTCATGACTCAACCCCCTGACAACCTACTTGGAGAGGACTTAATTTAGCAGAAGACCCAGTTAAATCATAATAACCCTTCAAAAGGATGGACAACCTTCATCAATACTCTGGGTTTGTCAACCGATATTTTCTTTCTTTTATTTTTATTTTAAAGTAGAAAAGTTTTGATCGACAGGGATCTGACATTCAAGTTTCCTTTCTACCTGTTGCTCTCTGAAACAGTCAGAGAGACCTGACAGTAACACAGGTCCACAACTGTCCATGGCTTTCCCATCTATGGATATTTGGTTACGGATGATCACCTTGAGCTACTCACCGGGAGACTGAAATTTGGAATTCCAATGAGGACTTTTTGCCTCATTCCAATTAAAAGTGAAGTACAAGTATCCAATTTAGAAAGGACCATTGGAGTCTTAATTTAGACATGATGATTTTAGTCTGTCAATATACTGAAATGGTGTTTACCTGCCAAACCATCTTCACTCACTTTGTGCCCAAAAGGAACATCAACCATAGTTTATCAGTTAATTTTAGACACAGTTTTTAACGTTTTTCAGACGTGAATCTCGATGTGCAGTTTCTAAAAAGGTCCTTTCTTTCTTTGTAATTTTTTTTTTTAGGATCTAGGAGGGGGAAAAAAGAAAAAGAAAAACCAAACCAAACCAACAAAAGAGCCACAAACACCCACTGACACACAAAAGGGGAAAAAAAAACCAAACTGAAAAAGTCACACTCACACTTGTGGGCAGGAAACCACACTTAGCAGAGCAGTGTTATGTCAGCCCCCAGCAGGTAGCGAGGTGGGCACTGCCAGCTCCTGCCAGCCCTGGGCCGAGCTGTTCTAGCCAGGGCCACACTGTCACAGCTCTCACCCTCAGCTGAAGCCTCGGAGAAACCTCAGCTCCTTCCTGGAGTGGAGCCTTGCCAGGGACATCAGTCTGGTGCTGCTGACACACTGCACACACAGCTCGGTGGCTTCCTGCTCCAGGCATTACATAACTGGAGCCTCTGGCATATCTTTCTGGAACATTTCCTGGGCTCATCCACAAGAGCAGCAGCCTCTCCACCTACCAGACAGCTCTGCACCTTTTCCCCACTGAGACTGACCTGGATGGCACTGACTACAGGGACATATGGCTGTTTATCCCATGGAAATAAAAACTTGACAGCATCATTCCCAAAGACAGGGAGAAAAAAAAAAATAAAGGCAGGTAGCCACACGGTTAAACACAATTAAAATACCAACAACAACAAAAAAACCCAAATAAATAACGTTTTATTCACTTCTACTACAGGAATACCATGAGGGAAATCACATTCATAAGCCACATACAGTTTTATCAAGGACTGTTGCATTCAGCTTCACTGAATCAAGTCAGAAACTTATTAAATAAAGAATGGATGCAGCCTCCTGCTCGTACCACACACAGTCCACCCTCAAGTCCTAATCCTGTGTCTGCCTCCAGCCATGAAGCCAAGAGAGTTCTTGATTCAGGATCAATTTCTCAAAGTGAGAGGTAAAAGTCCTTCCTGCTGTTTGCTGAGCAAGATTCAGGACACTGAATTACTGAAATGGGCAGACTATTTTCACTATTTTCGCTCCAAATAATTTGGAGCCCAGAGATTCTACTTTATAAAAAGCATATAAATTGATTAAAAGCACACCCTCTAAAGTTATTTATAAATAATAAAATGTTTCAGATTTTTTTCTACAGAGAATGAGGTATATTTATATGATAAAAACCACATTATTTAAGCCAAGTAATAAACAGCAGCGGCATTTGCACAATATAAAAGTTACTAGAAACTCTCATTAGTATGCAAATGTAATAAGACTAAGAAACACAATCTGCAATTGGAGTAAGAGAATTTCAGGGTATCTTGGATGTAATAACTACATAATATCCTACAACTCCTGCAGGGGCTTTTACCTATGTTTTAATAATCATTATTTAATAATCTTTTTTTTTTTTACCGGGAAAAAAATATATAGTCATCTATAGTAATTCTCTGGAACCAAAATTACCATGATGCAGTTTATGAGGTTTTCAATCTATGAAATTACTCACTGCTGATGAAAGCATTAACAATCCAAGGTTTCATTTACAGCATTACAGAGAATCCAGGTCAATTCCAGGCAAATGCTTTTACTCTGCTTGGGCCAATGAGATTAATTATTTTCATAAAAACCTGCACTCCCACCAAAAGTAAAGTTTAAGGGTGTCTCACCATAATTCAAAGAAAGCAGAAATGAAGGGGCAATCCTGGACTCCAACAGGCAGGCAGGGAAGTAATGCAGGCACTGGGGAACACGTAGCAGGTGAGAGGATGGGAAGAGGATGGATCCTCCTTCCAGGCCAGCAAACCACCAGCTGCCAGCACTTTATATCACCAAGATAAAATGCAATCATCTAACGCCTCCAGGGAAAGCTCAGCATCACCACAAAAATCCTATTGCAGCTCAAACATTCTTTCTGGGATGTACCCTGTGTTCCAGAAACTGGGAGCCTGCTCCTTGCCATTCACCATTGGAAATGTAGGCCAGCAACTCCGGCGCAGCATTTGTGGTCTGCGCTTTTATTATCCCAATCCTCCGCAACAGCAAGAGAAAGGGATTAAGCAGCATTATTTTTTCCCCTTGAATATTTACTGGGATAATTACATGCCAGTCATAATACGAGATTATTTTGCACAGTGTAAAATAATACAGAGCAGACATGCCATTTTATCCAAAACTCTTGGTCCCATCACACCTGGGAGAGCACAGAGCCCATCGTATCAGGCGTGTTCCTCCAGGAAAGTTTAATGCAGCAAAGTCTTCCAAATGTACCAAATAGATGCACTCAGCTTATTCACACAGCCCCTTTTTTTGGGCAATCATATTTTTTAACTTGTTTCACAAAGTGTCATTAATTACTAAAGCCATCTGTGTTTCCAGAGAACACTCTTTTCCACCCCTTCTCTCCTTCCTACTGGGCTGCGCAGCGAAGATGCAGCCGTGTATTTACAACCACTTTTATGCCAGCAGATGTTACACCACACAAAACTGTTTTGCAGCAAGTTCGAGAAGAAAAGCGGTGGGAAGAAGTTTACATAACCACACACTATCAACAAAAGCAACAGAGGCTGGCAAGCCACAGGCCGTAGTCATTTAATTCATACAAATCTCTCTTCCTCTTTTCTCACTCTGCTTTCCAAGTTGTTTTAATTCCATGGGAGAATCTGACTGGTAGTCACTGCAAGGTTTAAATGCCAGCAGCTTTTCTTGTCCTGACAAAATGTACAGAGCTGAAATTTAATTACAACTGGCTTAGACACATTTTTAGTTTGTTTCTATCCACCTAGAACACATACTCTGTTCAAAGTAAACATGTTTAGTCACTGAATAATATGAAGTAGAAAAGTTTGCACTGTAATAAATGGAGATACATTTCAAAACAATTTTGATTACTATCTCTGAACCTGGCTGCAACCAGCTGGCTAAAAGTGGCATTATTGGGATGGAAATAGCGTGGTGTTTCATTGCAAGAAAGTAAACATATTCTACCAGATACCAGAACAGGAGTTGAAATCCACCCAAGAAAACCATTTGCATCACTGGTTTGCATTATTCTGCCTTAACATTTTGACACCCAGTTTAAACATTAAGCTGCCAGTACAATGCCTCTTTTTTTAAACCAGTGCAATTTCTTGGGGCAAAATCTGATAGGGCTGCCCAGATTTCCTGTCCACTCGTTTCTCCCAAGGAAAAAAAAAGAAAAAAAAAAGGGGAGACATCAGTTTAATTTTGATTTGTCCAGCAAAGAGATCAAAGCATTACACATCTCCAATGGAGGTTTACAAAGCCTCATTGTGCAAACATCCTGGGCCTGACGCCTCAGGATGCACTGAAGCAAATCCCTTCTGATGGCAGCCAGGACTAATTTGTTCAATGCAAAAATTTACACCTTGAAGGGAAGTCGATAACTTGGAAGTGCCACTTGATGGAAAATTATTAAAACGTACAGCTTGAATTTTTAGGCTGATCTCAACCACATGTTGCTGGAAATGCTTCACACGCATATTCTGTTGCCTATATACTAAATATCGTGTTCAGCTCTAGGCTCCTCCTACCCTGGTGTTATAAATTCTTTGGGTGAAGGAGCATTTTCAACAAATATGTACAACGCCTAAAAAAAAAGAAAAAAAGATTCCAGAACCACTATTAGATCACTGAGTCCTGTAAAACTGCAAAGCATCAAATAATTTTTAACATAGCTGAAACATCTTTCTAGATCTGTGCTTTGTAAGATTGCAATTTCTGCTCAGCCTCTTCTATTTCTTTTCTCATCCAACTGTGCAGATGAGCTTGTTTATTGTTTGTTGCCTTCCACAGAACTAAAAGAAAGAGAGAGGAAACAGAAATGACACAACCCGTATAAATTAGTTTTAAAACCTTCAGTGGTAGGTCTGATGTCTGCAACTACTTCAATTCATTGAAAAAAAATGGGTTTTTTATATATACATATGTTTTTGATTGGAGAGTGTCCCTTTAAGCAAGCCTTGCTGATTCAGACTATCTCCATACCATTGCCAAAAAAAAATAGGGCGTTCCTGAGTTATGCTCCGACTTAAAAAGATTTACACAGGGAATCCTCAAACCTAGAAACAACACTAAGGAGCACATTGTCATTTTTGCTGGAAGACTGGTGTCAAAGACTATAGGCAAAGAGACTGCTTGAGAAACACCCTGTGTCAGACTGTGCTTCTACAACCGAAACTTTGCACCTTCTGGGCTGCAAATCAAAACTGGATCTGTTGCATAACACAGGTATTAAAGATAATGGCCTCTACCAGTGCATGACACGTCAGTCTGAGCAGCACAGGCAATGCCTTGCTCCATCCATCCATCTGCGCTCCTGGGAGTTTGTGCTGGGATGGAATGTCCACATCCCTGATTTGCTACATTTTGATTTGCAAGTCAAGGTCATGAAGTAAAGGACCAGAATCCCTGTTGCCAACACGTGGGCTGCAGGCTTTTGTGCAGGCATCTGAACACACCAAAAAAGGCCTCAGTTGGAAAATAAAAAGATTAAACTGTCTGAAAGCTGCTTTATATCTTTAGGTGCTTCAGCACGTTGAACTGAGCAACATGGATGACATTTGTTTTTAACCTGCATAAAGCAGTTTTGTACATATACTCTAATTAAAAATGCTGTGTTGCAGTGTATTCTCCCACCTGAGGTATCACCAACCAGGTTAAATAAAAAATAACGAAAACTACCTTGTAATAAATGCCATAACATAAATAATGCAAGGAGAGTCCCTGCCCCAGAAACCTTGCAATTTAGGACATGAACAAAGAATCCTTAAGGGATTGTACCAAACCTACCTAACATTCCTGACTTGACACTTACATTGTGCTGTACCTCAGTTCATACTTTCAAGGCCAGAAGAATTCACGTTGTTCTGGTGGGCACTGCTCAAGGCTGCTGTGGATCTGGGTGTTCACAAGGCAATGAGCCTTCCTATGAGGCATTATCAGGACATTTAAGACAGGTATTGAAAAAAATACCTTAATCAGAACACCGTGAGTGTGTGGGGGTGTCTTACTGCTTTTAACCAGAGTCCTGGTTTAGAACAAAGAAATCTAATTTTAAAAGTCCACTACAGCCAAAAGATAAGGGGAGGGGAGAAGGTGTTTAGATGGAGGAATTACCAAACCAGAATCAAGCAACAAAGAAAGAGCTTTCAGGCTGGGACTCTCTCCCCCTCCTGTGTCCTAAAAGGTCATGTATTCTAACCCAGGGACAGCACCACCCCTTCTACAGGATCTAAGGTGTCCCAACAGCCACTCCTTGCTCTGCTGAAACTGAGCAAAAAGTTAGTTCTGGAATTATATCAGTCTCAACATGGTCACCTAAAATTCCAGCAATATCTGTCCATTCTGAAAAACGTGCAGCCATTGGCATCTGATCTCACAGACTAGGAGGCTTGAGCCAACTCTGTGGACACACACTTCACTTTGGAAGGAATAAATGGAGCCCCACTGGATATAAAGCCAACAGGGGACTGTCAAATAAAGTTCTGAAGCCAGATTAACTGATTTAATCCTATCTCCAGCTCTCAAGGGCTGGGTTTGTGCAGTTGCAGCGTGCTGTACTCGGGTCACTTTTATTTCTTGTAGGTGCCATATCCCCCACCAAGTCAGTCCTGACACTATTTAGATTCTCATTACCTTTCTTTTGTCAGGTCAAATTTCAAGATTAAAAAAAAAAAAAAGAAAGAAAGAAAGAAAGAGAAGCTATTCAATTATCTGTCAGATAGAACAGCTTTTTTTCCCCTATTATTTTCCCTTTTTACAATGAAAGGAATAGACCACTAAGTGGAAAAACACCATTTTGGCCTATGAATCATCCCCGATAAAACTGCAGATGCATGAACCCAGTCACAATAGTAATACAGTAAGAGAGAACAAATAAATTGCAGCAACTTTCCAAAAGGCACCTTAGATGAGGCACAACGAGTTTAAATTGAATTTTGAGATACAAGGCTCAAATGGACTCGGGTTACAACACCCACACTCTGTCAATGGATGTTGCTGAACATGAAGAGACGGCGCTTGTTAAAATTATGTTTCAGTCATTAAGAGAAGTGTTAATTACCAGCTGAACTGAAGACCACTCAGATAAGCAAAACATCCCCTGCCAAAGCCCTCATGACAACATTCTTTAATTTCTAAAACCCAAGATGTGATAACAGCAGGAAGAGATGGAAGGAAAAAAAAGAAAAGATTCATCCACTTTTCATCATCTTTAAATAAGAATTCCTTTGCTTGATTTAAAATTAACTGAGAAGTCTGACCTTTTCATCAACTTCTGCAAAGAGAAAGGAGGCCATAAATTTATTTGTACTTCATGTATACAGAAGCACTTAGTTTTTAATTGAAATGATGAGTTGGCTTCTCAGTAACTGAAAGATTTCAGGTAACAGCTTACAAAATCAAGCAATATTACCAGAAAAGTGATTATAATTTAAATTACAAATCACTTTTTAAGGAAGAGATGTAGCTCACCGGAAAAAATACCACAGGTCTACAATTTTACAATTTTTAGGTATATAATTTTATAGCTCTTAAAAAAACCCCAAACTGAACCACCTCCACACACAAAACCCCAACAAACTGACACCTTACTCTGATAATTACTTCCACTAATGCTTTGAAGAAGTACTTCCACAGATCTTTCAGATGAACCAGGCAAAGAAACACCTTCGAGATCCAAGTTTTGGTTAAAATTTCACATTTAAGGAAAGACTGGAAGTGACACTTAGTGCCACAGTCTAGTTTACAAGGTGGTGTTGGACTCAGTCTCAGAGGTCTTTTCCAACTTAATTGATTCTGTGAAAATTTAAAAAAAAATCAAAAACTAAACTCACAAAAAGGATAATGTAACTTCACATGACTGGAAAAAAATCTGTCGTATCTTGTACTCTTATTTTCTCCTGTAAGGAAAACAGTTCCATTTAAAAACAGGAGAATGACAACACACAGCAAACATTCTGACACTAAAGCTACAAAGGGATGGAGCCAGCTCCCTAAAACTGAATAATGGAACTGTTAACACAGCAATACAAATCCCTCTGCCACTTCTACCTGTGAATATCAAAACCTGGTTTCCTGTTTTCACAGTAACCACCACATTGCTCAGCACCTGAATCATGGAAAACTGCTCACTGTAAAAATCGTTGGATGATCCAAAATTACCTGAACCTGTGTGTTTTTGCACATAATTTCACATCAACTCAATAGATGTTTTTAGCATGTCAAATATCTAAGTGAGCTGCACTCAGATCTCTGTTTCCACAATATTAATCTTCAGTTGTTCTGCTACAGGGTTATTCTAAATTACAGTGAGCAGTGCCTTTTCAAGAATAAATTAGAAATGAAAGCAGGATGAGATCAGGGAAGATTACAGGGCACTATTTACAAACTGAGCATAACTAAATCAAAGATATATAAATCAGAGTATGTATTTCTTGGTAGATTGATTCAGTTGATTTAGTTTTGAAAACTAAAGTGTCACAGGCACCATTAAAAAAAACAATCCCCAGCAATAAAGATCACTTTTTTTTTCAGAAGTAACCTGCTCCATGCCAATTCACAGCTGCTCATGGAAAGTAGTTTTCACCTCATGTGCTTTAAAATACAAAAAGCATTTACAAAATAATACCTGCTTGTACAACAAAGAATTACTGCAAGGATATACTTTTGATTTTCCCCGTATCTGGAAATGGAATTCTATTACACGAGGCTTTTAGTGCACCACAGGAAAGCTGTAAGGAACAAACATACAGGAATCTGCACAAAACAAACAAACAAACAAAAATCTTTAAAAATAAGAAAACCAAAACTTTAAGGGGAAAAAAAAGGGGAAAAAATCCCCCCCCCCAAAAAAACCCTGAATAAATCAACTGGTAGACTGTCACTGTAGCCAAGAACCAACACATTATCTTTTTTCTGAGGCTGCAAGTCAGTGAAAGAATCAGCACTGAAAATGAAGATGCAGCAGAGAAATTATTAAGTTTTTATACTTGATCTGGACTACCAGAGAAAGGTCTAAGTGAGCTGTGATTCCTCTCTCCACACGATTTCGCAGTACAGACCTCATTAGTAAGAATTCTCCTAAACAAACCCAACCAGAGCAGCAGAACTGAAGACCTTCCACACACACTGAACAAAAACATGCAATAGGAACAACACTCAACATTTCTCCCCAGTAATGAGCACAGGCAGAGACAAAAATCAAGAAGCAGAAGACTGACACTGCTGGTTCCCTTTCCTATCCATCCGAGCCTCTCTGCATCTTCACTGCCTGCTCGAGCCAGAAAAGTGTGTGACCATCAGTAACAGCCAAGGCCACAAGAGATATTTGGGGCACTCCCTCCTACGCACACAATCCCTACATCCATCCACAAAAGTACCAATACAGGTTACTGAGTCCACCAGCACTAGGTGGACTTTTTAACTTTCCCTGGAGCAAGCCCAGTAAAGTATCATCTGCTTCTTCCAAGGTGTCAGTCGTCATTAATTCCACAGGGCAAGAGATGGAATCACTTCCCTAATAGCACTGCCAATACTTTCATTACCTGATGCAAAGACTAATTTAAGTAATTTTCTCGTATGAAGACACACAGTTATAAACTATTTTTCTATGACTTTTCTATGCTTATGCTCTCATTAGTATATCTCAAAGGAGACTATTTTTTCAATGTCTGTTGACCAGGCTTGGCATATAAGCCAATTGCAGCACTTTCTCAGTTTGTAAAGAAAAAGAAGTTAAAAAAAAAATAAATTAAAAGTGCACAAGGCCAAACATACATAATACTTTAGGAACCATCCACGTAGAAAAAGGTTTGCTTGAGGTTAGCAAAATCATACCCATGATATCTGAATGCAGGGAAGCAACAACCTGTACAACTAAAAAAACTTTGCCCTCTTTGTTCTGACCTGAGCCAAGGTCTTCTGAGAAGCTATTTCTCTTCTCTGCCACCTGCTACAGTCACAGGTCCTCAAAAAGCTACCGTGTTGTATTTCACAGCCAAAACCCAGGGCATCAGCAAAAAGAACAGCCAGACTCTGCTACATATTGCCAGATTTGAAGGACTTGGAGGAAAAATAAATAAATCACTGTATCAGTTCAGTTGCAGCAGAGACATTCCAGGACCGCCAGTCCTCCCCCCGGGGAAATGTAGATGTACAGCAGGGGCTACTTCTCCCAGCCTCAGAGGAAGCAGAGGAGCCTGGCAGGGTCTCAGAGCCCCAGCTGTTGTGCCTGGAGAATATGGCAACACCACCCCCGGGACACGGAGCAGCAGCTGAATCCCCTCCCCGCTCCGCCTGCCCTATTTGAGCCCTCAATCATCCTCCCAGGTCACATCTCTCCCCGCCGCCCCCTGAAGCCCCCACCTTCTGCTCCAGCCTGGGAATTCACCAATCACAGCAGATAAGCACATCATGTGAGGGATGGCAGACACGCTGAGGGGAATTTCCAAGAGCTTCCCTGCACCTGCAGCATCCACGGATACAGGAGGTTTCCAATGTGAAAACAACAAGCCGGGCAGGGATGCCAAAGTGTTCACATTCCCTGCAACTCCCAGCTCTTATGCCAGACTGCAGCACCTCATTTGCAATCTGCTCTGATATACCTGCAATCACATTCCATCTTTCCTTGTGATTTAATGTATGCCAATTATTCCTAGGCATATTTTGCTAGGGAAGCAGCACACAAATAACACAGACTGAAAGACCAGAAAGCAATAATTACTCAGTCTATTCTTTGCTGATGTCAGACATGCAGCGCAGCTCTCCAAATCCACCAGAGCTCCCAATTAATCTGCACTAATCCTCAAGAACTATATCTGAAAAACAAATAGTAAAATCAAATCATCCAACAGCCCCTGTCCGCCTTGCAGTCAAGGTTTAGCAGAAATACACAGTCCATTTCATCAGCACACCATGCCACCCAACCTCTCCTTTAACAGAGTTATGCTTCCTTGTCATCCCTGCAAACAAACCCACCGGGAATTCACCAGCCTCTCCCCCTTCCTTCCTCAGAAGTGCTTTTCCTTCCCTGATCACGGTCCTCGATAGAAAAAATTACATCAATTCATTTTGGTTCAACAGACCATGGTAGCCTTGCCAAAGGAACCACTTATTTCCTACTTCCCAATAAGGCATTCATACTCCATATCAACTCACCCTTTTCCTGAGAGGAATTCTGTATAAATTATATAGACATGTCCTTATGTCTACATAACAAAAACCCCCCCAAAAAAACCCAAAAAAACCCACAACTTCCATGAAGGTATGAATACTCAAAATTGTTTGGGTCTTTTTGTGTCTGGTTTTAGTTGTTTTTTTTTAAGACAGTTTATCCTAATTTGTGTATTTCAAAATAGGCTCTTGCTACAGCTATCAATCCCTTTCCTCCCTGTGTTTCCTTTCAGCAGCTGCAGCAGTAGCAGTACAGATGTCTCATGGCAGAGACGGAGACAAGCATCCTGGATCCAGCACAAATCCTCACTAAGAGGAGAGGAGAGAAGATCTGTGCATGCAACAAGTACAGCAC
The DNA here is from genome assembly GCF_036250125.1 of Pseudopipra pipra. Taxonomy (NCBI): domain Eukaryota; kingdom Metazoa; phylum Chordata; class Aves; order Passeriformes; family Pipridae; genus Pseudopipra; species Pseudopipra pipra. Next base: position 4,766,659 of record NC_087551.1, on the reverse strand, counting down.
GTACAGCAACAGTGGTAACCAACATCTCCAAAAGCTTAGGAAAGAAAAACAAAAAGCAAATGTGACAGACATGGCAATTTCAGGCATGGGAAATTAGTACGTTCAAGAAGGAAAAAAATAGGAGCCCACAGAGTTTTAGAATGGCCTAAAAGATCAAGGAGGAAAAAATACCACTTTGGTATCAGAAGTTCTTTCATCCAACTTGTCTTGTTCAAAACCACAGCTTACATCTCATAGAACTTCCTTATTACTTGCTGTTTTCTACGACATCACACTGTTCACAGGATCATGGAAACTCTAGATCACTGGAATCCAAGAGATGCTCCTTATTAACCTTTCAAGTCCTTAATCTTTTTGCCCCCCTTTATTAGTCACTGAGCTCCTGATTCCTTCCAGTCTGCAGGAGTGCCTGTGCTCAAGTTAAATGTAGAAATTGTTAGAAAAGGAAATCTATCTATAACTTCAGGAATAAATAGCTTGCTCTTTAGTATCTTCTTCATACCCATTTCCTCCTTACCAAAGTGCACCCAAACACTTCTGAATGTGAATATACATTCCTCTCTCTCAGCTGGCTTATTGCTAGACTAACTGCAGACATAAATTGCTTTTAGATACCTATTTGATAAGTGGACGACATCTGTAAATTTTTTTATCTTCATATTACACATAAAACCAACAGAATACAAACACCAAGCCTAGATTAAAACTTTTCAAGTAAGCAGTCTATCGGCACAACAACTGAGAAGGAACAATGTAGAGTATTTGATCTCAACAATCCCTTTTGAACCCAGCATCTGTAAGGTCACACATCTTCTCCCGGTCTTCTAAAATTGCCAACTGCAAGGTTGGCTCACAAAGAAAGTTACAATTTGAGATCCCCAGAGTCAACTGAGCAGAACCAGCTCCTTCAGAAATGAGAGGGCAAAGGCGGGCGGTTACTTCAGCAACACCAATTTCAACAGCTCCGCAAACAGACCTTACAACAGAGCACATTCCAAACAGACTGTCTCACCTCATTTGCCTAAAGCTCCCAGGTTTTGTTACCTGTGAAAGAACAAGCTCCTGTTCTGAGAAAAGAGCAAGCAAGTCACCCTTAGCTCCCCAAGTGCAGGGCCTCACGGTGGCACAATTACAGCTTCCATATAAAATGGGAAGAAGGCTCGAACTTTAGATGTATGACAGCTGCCAGTCACCTATTTAACTCACATTTTAATCCCTTGCTATTATAAAAAAGAAAGGTGAGACACAAGCCATCAGGAATTAGGAGCATTTACTGGTTATTGGGCAGATTTTTCATCAGGGCAGCGTGGACCAAATGCAGGAAGTCGGATTATGGGTTCACCTATGAGGTGGTCATTAAACAGGGAAGGACAAGAGCTCCACACCATATCCCTTGTCTTTGTGATCCGTGCTGTCTATTAACGAGGGACAGGATCAAGAGTGAGTTCCACACCAGTAACATGCAATGGAAAAGAATGGGAAGCCACACAGAGATCAAAGCAACTGCCACAGAAACCTAAACTATGAAAAAGGCAAGTGGCCCCAAAAGCGGGATACCTTGTATTTCTCCGTTTCCATGAGCAGATACACTACACCAAGGCAACCTAACTGCTCCCCAAGAACCAGCTCTCTCCCACGGGAAGACTGCCTGGTCCTTCTTAGAACTCCGAAGGTGAAAAGAAACATTATAACCAAATACAAACACCATTTATCCAAGTCTAGTAACAAGGCAAACAGGACAGCATGACTTCGCACCAGTCTAACGGGCTCTCCAGAGGAGAGGAAGAGAAAGGTCTTGTTTCATTCTTCTCCAGAAATCAAGATTCTTTTGCTGTTGCACAGGTACAACTTTACTAAGGACTTCTTGATACGTAGAACGACTTGTAAGGCAATCTGACAAAAGAAACCATAGCACTTCACTACCTTATATAAGCTGATGTTGGTCTCCAGAAGGAGGGGATGCGAGTATCGATTTTCCTCCAAGAGCCCTCAAAGGGAAAACATCAACAGCTCATCATCCAGAAATCCGCTGGAGAGGAATCTCCAAAGCCACAGTTGTGCTGCACCATCTATTTCTGTGACTCGCACGAGCCGCTCGGGAGCACCTTGCCCTGAAAACTGCAGATTCCCGGCATTAGCACCGCAAGGGCAGCTGTGAAAGGGTTCTTCTGCTGCTGTTTCCCATGTTAGGGCACCCTGTTCCAGGCACTCAGATACATTAGCATGCCCTTCTGGAACATGGAACCTACTACTAGGCACAATTAATGAATTCCAGAATGGCTGGGAATCTGTCTTCTTGCACAGTTTCACAAGTCTCTTGACCCGTATTTACCAAACTTGCAGAAACCAACACCATAAAAAGATGGGTGAGCACCAATATAACAGATTTTCACAGTTTACTGTTCAAAGAGCGAGACATAAGCAAAGCAAGCTGGTTAATGGCAAAGCACGGTATTTTGTGTGTTTACACCATTGACATCCCATCTATTCAAACCCTCCACAGGTTGGGTTTGAAGACAAAGTCCAAAAGCTCCCTGGAAGACAAAGTCCAAAAATCACACTCTTGTCCTGCAGCAGCAAGGGGACCACAAAACCTGCTCTCAGAAAGTCCCACGGAATAAAGTGGTTTTGAGCCTTTGATGCCCGCACAGAGGTAATTTTGATGTGGTGCTACACATGAATCTTTCATAAGAATAAGATGTCCTACACAGTATAATCAAAAATCTTCTGAAGAGTTAACAGTCTGGATCATAAGCAGCTCCACTGTGTGCAACTCCTGCAGACATCAAAGAGTCCTCCCCAAACCAGATGTATTACGTATCTTGCAAAATTAGTAAATGAACTCAAGCCATCAACTTTGCAATTTTTGAAGCAGCACAATGCATCTATTTATTAGAGAATGGAACTAAGCCCAGGCTACTGATCCACCATCCTACAAACGATGCTTATGCAACCCTTCGTAATGATTTCCACTAACAACCAACCGGAGAATGTATGATTTGGAAAATTTCACTTCTAAACTAATTTACAATTCCCAATATCTAATGGGACAGAAGACTGAAACTACAGAGGAAAGCAACCTTCTCTGAAATCAATGAGGTACCAATTTTCGTAAGTAGTCACTCTTAGGTAAGATGCCTGCATTAAGTTTTGGTTCTCATAAGTACTCCTCTGTCCCTTTCTCCCTTTCCCCTGGAAAAGGGATTTATTCAATTTTAAGGAAAATATTAAAACAGCAGTTTCAGACTTCAGTCTTCAGCAAATTACAAACAGGAAGGAAGAGCAATTGAGCTATTTAAACCACCAAGGAAACAAACCACTGAACAATGCAAGTAGACCACAAAAAATGACAAGATAAAAAAAAGAAAAAGAAATATAAAACAAGTCCTTTCGGTAAGCACAGAAAAGATATCCCCACAAGTTTTCAACACAGTATAAGTAAACCTGGTGAAAATGAAGCCATCAGTTCCTACAGAGCTGTAACAAACACTTGACAGGCTCCCAGCGTAGCCCCAAGTTCACCATCAGAGCCAGATATTACTGGAACAAACGTCCAAAGTCTGCAACAGAAGTCAGCAGCGTATACAAAACCCAAACAGCTTGCCATTGTTTTAGGAAAGGTGAAAGCAACACAACCAGTGATTTTGGGTGATATATAACAAAGATGTATTTCCTCTGTCAGTAAGGGAAATTCAAATGAATTCTCCTTCCTGCCCCTTCTGGTCTTTCTTGCTTCACCCTCAAGGTTCTGTCTTCCCTGCACACTAAGAAAAAGCAGAGAGTGAAGGTTATGCATAAATTCATGACAGAAAACACTATTTTAGAACAAAGCTCCTGTGCGTGGGCGCAGGTCTATAAAATAAAAGGCATTGTTACTCTACCAAGTACGTAACCGCAGCCAGCAATCAAACCAGATCTTCACATTTTATTTTGACAGCTACGCGCAGTTGTATTTTCACCAGAGGTTTGACTTTCATGTCAATACCTGGTTTTTCGCGATATCATCAAGACATGAATCAAAACTGACATTTGAAGGCACAATTGTGGAAGAGAATTCTCATCCTAGAGACCTGTAATTTATTTTTAATTACTTTATGAAGTTAGGAGTTGCAGAGAGGAATAAATCTGTTCCCAACTCGTATTTAGGAACTGTCTCTGTACAATATAAAATTTCTCAGCTCCATATAACAAGAATTATTTTGTGGTTCATGGCAATATTAGGTAGCACTCAGTGAAAACCTGCAAATACTGTTGATATAACACTTTCAGAAGTTGGAGAAATCAACCTCAAGTGAGTATTACCATCAGCCTGCTAAAACTGCCCAAGTAAACTACAGAACACAACCGTCAACACGAAACGTGTTAGCAAAGAATCTGCTCCATACTCTTGCAGAATCAGAAATGCAACATTTTCTCTGGTATCCTTATTAACTCCAATTTATTAAACTGAAAATTCCACGGTGCAACATCAAGCAAAGTTTGAAAAACACAAACATTATTTATGCACTGAGAGAGCGCGATTTGCGCTTTACTGAAGATTTATACTGTGTGAGACTTGGATTCTGTGCATCCCCTACCACCAGCCTTTCCTACAGATGCATCCCCACGGACACTTTAACATTATATAAACTCCCCCAGAGACAAAGATTATTCTGTAACTTTCCAAAACCATCTCCCTTTGAGAAAGCGTTACCTAACAAACACACATTATGTACCTCACAAGCGCATTAGATCCCCGGGTTCCTACTACACCACAGCATGAAAGAGTATTCGTAATTTATTTTGAGACATTAAAAAAAGGAAGACAAAGCTGGGTAACTGTAACTGGAAAGGATAAACAGGATTAAGTAACAGGTGTCTGACTGCACATAATTCAAAGCCGTGCATGGAATACGGTGCACAGCCTTGGAATGGCTATGGAATGGAAATGGAAACACAGCTTTTGCACCTTGCTTTGAAAAGCACCACTAAAAACGTCTTGTAAATTGTTACCACGCAGACGGAGGCAACAGAAGCACTTGTATTCCCAGAGACCTTTGGATATATACGAAAGAAAACAGTCTTCAAAGGTGAGCCTGCCCTACTCCCAGGGGAAAGAAAAAAGGAGGAAAAAAAAAAAGAAAAATAAAAAAGGAAGAGAAAAAAAAAACACCGCAAGAAAGTTATACTTAACTACACAGAAACATTTGTCACACCGCCCAGCACTGACAAAATCCGGATACACTCAGAAACTACGGCAGCGAGGGAGATGAGGGGAAGAAGATTCCAATCGCCCCGGCGCGCGCACTCGCACACAAGGATCCACACACGGATCCACACACGGAGCCGCCTCACGGGGAGCACAGGGACATGCGTGTGCACACCCCCGCACACGTATGTCCCTCGCGGACACACACGCGCGTCCCCGTCCCACACCGGCACACCGAGCGCGCCCCACACGGATGTGCGCGCCCGTCCATCGCGGCCGGGGGAGCCCAAGGTTACGGCCCGGCGCGGGGGGGGGCCGGGCAGCGCCGCTCCCCCCCGCCAAGGGCGCGAAGCCGCTGACAGACCCCTGTCCCCCCCCGCACCTCCCGCCTCGATGGTCGCCCCGCCGCTCGCGCCGCTCGCGCCGCTCCCGCCGCCCTCACCTCAGGCGCCGAGACTCCTTCTTCTTCCTCCTCTCCCTCCTCCTTCCTCCTCCTCCTCCTCACGCCGTGTCTGTGTCTGTCTGTGTGTGTGTGCGACCCGCCCGCCTCACAGCGGCGGCGGCTCCTCCTTCCCCCCCTCCCTTCCCTTCCCTTCCTTTCCCTCCTCCCCCCGCCGCCGCGCCCGCCTCAACCCCCGCAGCGCGGAGAGAGACGCGGCAGGGACGGGGGAAACCCCACGGCCGCCGCCTGTGCTGGGCGGGCCGGGCCGGGCCGGGCCGGGCAGCCGCCGCCGGCTCCCCCCGCCGCCGCGCAGGGCTGCGGGCAGCGCATGGCAAGTGGGCGGCGGGGCCGCGGGCGCGGAGCTCCGCCCGTGCGGCCCCGGGCGCGGCGGCACCGCGGGGCTCCCCCGGCACCCCCCGCCCCGCCCGCGGGTACCGCTCGCGTGTGAGGGGTGCGGGGCGCGCGGGGATGCCCGCGCCGCCGAGCCGCTGTTTACTACAGGTATCGGAAGGGCGAGAAGGAAATCCCCCTTCCTTCCCTTCCCGCACCGTGTGTGCTCCCGGCTCCCGCCAGGCCTGCTGCCTTCCGCGCAGACGGAGGGGAGAATGGGGATGTTGCAGAGGCCGCTGGAAGGTTCCCAAAGTCTCGCAGTCTTCGCCTCAGAATTGCAGCTGGGCTCCTTGAGCGAGCCGTGGAGGAGGCTCAAGCAAGCTGAGATGAGCGCACAGGCGGTCTGGAGTGTGGGATTCCCTCTCCCGGTGTCCTCCCGCCAGCCCTCCCACAGCTCATGAGTGCCTACAAACCACTGCCACGCACTGCCCGTGTTGCACCCCGTGCTCCCCTGTTTGCTGTCATCACGTGCCGGGGCTCAGTTTTCCCTCATGATTTTACGAGAAATGCTTTCCTCCACGTCAAGCAAAAAGCATAAAACACCCACAAAAACAAACAGTGCTGCTGAGTTTTATAGCCGAGGCAGGTTCCCCATCCCTTTTCCCCTACAGCCTGTCCTCTTGGACTTTGTTGGTGAACTGTGGCGTTTGGACACCTGGGGCCTTGATGGCCGACCACTGGGAAGGGACAGGAGAGGCAGCAGCTACAGCTGAACAAGTTACCTGGGGTGAGCTGAAGAAGCAGTGGAGGAAAATCTAAAATAGTTTCACTGGATAGTCATAATAAGGGCGTTGCATTACCACAAACTACTCGAGTCAGTAATGCAGTGGCCATATCTCAGGCTGTATTATCCTGTACCACAGTCTGCACAAATCCAGGCTTGGAACGAGACCTCCCCCCCCCTCTAACACCAGGTGCTGTACCAGGATATGATAAAAAAATCATTCTGCCTTCTAGAGCTGCCACGAAGAAGTAAGCAAAGGGGTGACTGAGAGCAACAGCAGCAGCAACACGTGATTTCAGGGACAGCCTGTCAGCACAGCAGACCTACAGTCTGAGGGGTTTCTGTAACTGAGGCAAGTGTCATGTTAAGCAGATGTTCACATTTGCTTATATCTACTCAATTAGAAATTCCTCATGGGCATGGTGGTAGAGGTAGGTCTTTAGAAATCCATGAAGGGCAGCAAGGCTGCAGCTGAAGGCTCGGGGTGGGCGTATCAGGCAAAAGGAGGTGCAGGAAGGAAACAACAAAGGAACCTGCATGAGAAGCACGTGAGCTGGATGAAGGCCAGTATTGCTGGCAGGGCTAAAGGGATCGAGTTAACACACAGGATATAGGAGCAGCAATTATAGCCATTAAAGATGGAGGCAACTGGCTTCAGTGTGAGATGGACTGGGGTTATTGAAGAGATTTTTGTTTGTGGTTTCAAAGTGTTTGTTTCTAAATGAATGTGAAATGGATACATTTGTGAGTACGAAATGAAGTGCTCCACGTCCTTTTCGTTGCTCTTTTTTTTCCTTTTCATTTTTTTTTTCCTTTTGCCACTGGGCTGTATGTAAATTAAGTAAATTTTTATAAAAGTACATTTTACAAAAATGTATTTTAATTCCAGTGAGGCATAATCAGTTACTCACTAGCAAACAGTATCAGATTCTCCTTAGGAATCCCTGTGGGGTTTGTGTTCAGACCTCTAGAGCTTGCAGAGTCTATAAGTACTGACACTGTTATTCTGGTCCATAACTCTGCCTGGCTTTCCCCATGATTTCTTATCTCCTTTTCCCCAAAAGTGGCTTCTACATGACAGTGGGTCATGGCTGTCTGCCTGTACAAGGAGATTTTATTCCAGGGTAAAATTGAGGCCTATTATCTTAATTATTGTGGTTCTTAAAACAACTTAAAACAGTTGTAGCAAAACGTAGGGATTTGAAATGTTTGGGCAACTGCATGAAATGCAGGCGAGTAGTGGCATCTCAGAATTAGTGGAAGTATAGTTTCTTTAGCAAAAGCTGTTCTTTGTTCTTCCACACACAGTCCTTCCCCTTCCGATGTCGGCTCCCTGACCTGACCGGTTCACTGAAAGAAGGGCAGTCATCAAAGGAATGACAGTCAGACTACGGCTCTGCAAGGAAACCGAAGGTACTCACAGGGTCACTTCTAACAGCAAGTGCACTTCACATTAAAAGGTGTTTAAAGCCGTAGAAAGTAGGGCCATACGGTGGGTCTGAAACTCCCCACACAGTTGTCAACAGCAGGGTCAGGCCCACACATCAAGAATAATTCCCACTTTGTGAGTTTTGTTTACATACTTGGACTTCTAACCACAGGGCAACTGATGACAACACTTTCATCTTTGTTTCTCCACTAATTTCCTCCAGATTTCAGTGGTCAGTGCGACTTGGCTGGTGAGGGGTGAGTTAGGAGTGAATTCCAGAACCTCCAATTTTACAACTAGTTCTTAGGTTGACTTGCTGTCTTGCTGTGGACAACATACAGCTGTCCTGCTTCCTTTTCTTCCTTACAAAATATTAGTATTTCCCCCATTAAGAGTGGCTTGTCAATACAGGACAATATTTGCTAGTTATAGCTTTATAAATGGTACATATAAACGTATACAAATGCTAAAGAGTTCACCTTCCTGACTTTGCAAGAACACTTGGGAAGAGACGAACAGTGCCAAAAATTCATGCCAGGTGAAAACAAAATGTCCCAGGGAACACAGCAGAAAAATCCTAACCTCTGAAGTTATCAGCTGAAACCTGGTGCAATTAAAATGGTTGCCTCTAGCAGAGGTAGAGTTCCATATCACCTGATCACATCAGCAAAAAACTAGAGCTGCTTTCACAGGAACCTACTCAAGGTGCAGCATATTCAGATTAAAAATTATTTTTCCAGACATTGAAAGTTTGGTGAAGTAGCATATTCTTTTGCTTTTATTTTTTTATCTGGTACAAGGGTGCAGGACATTTTACAGTCACAACCCCACTATATCTCAGAATATCCACACAAAGGAGTTTACTCTCAGTGGTTCATTTTCAGGTTGTTTAAGGCAAAATTTTTCTTGGACATGTGCAGTGTTTGAAAGTAGAAACACAGCAGGTATTTGAATTTTGAACATGCAGAATTCAGTGAGAATATTGAAATGGTGGGTCTGCACCATTGTTTCAGAGACAGACAGACCATCTCTGACACATCCTGTGTAGATCTAACACGTGGTTTCTTACCAATTTATACCACCTCTTGGTCAGACCATGATTTTTTTATTTCTCAGCCTGGATGTTCCCAGTTAAGTGTGGAATACTGAGGTAAGTTTCATGTGCATAATTAATTGCTGTTATAAATAGTTGACTAAATGGCTAAATATTTTGGTCTGCTTGCAGGTAGATACTATAGTGCTGTGACAGAAATAGTTTCAGAGCTAGCAGTGAAAGACATTTTTCCTTGCTTACAGTCCTTGACATGTGCAAGCCAACCAAGACACTTTTTGTCTTTTTCAATCCTTCCCTGCTGTCATCCTGCAATTTGCACAGGAATGGATTCCTATGCCACAGGTAGTATGTCAGCCTAGGCTTTTGGGGAAGGCTGCTTGTGCTCAGAACTTGCTGGAAAGTGCATTAGGATGATGCCCAAGCTAATATTCCTCACCGTGTGCCTTATTAACCTGGGCTTGGTGCTGTGTGCAGTAGCTACAGTGCATGTAGCTACATGGTTTTACATCCCCACGCTCCCCAGGGAGGACTTTGCTGCTGCTCCTGCTGCCAAAAGGCTCTACTCGATGTGTTATCATCTGCCACTAATGGTGCTGGGGTTGGTATTGATGGGTAAAACACTGGGCTCAGCAAAGTCGATTGCAAAGCAGCCACTTAGAGCAGTGATTTTCCAAGTGTCACACTGCAGCCAGGTCTGTGTCTGCAATGCAAGAGGCAATCAAATGGTCACTCGAGGGGCAAATTGAAGGCTGAAGGAGGCATACACTTCATTTCAGGTCTACTTCCAAAAAATGGCTGGGGTGAATTATTTCGATTAAAAGTACTTTTAATTTTTTTGCATAACCGTTTTTGTGAACGTTGCAGGACCATTTTGTTGCAGCTTGAGGCAGACAGCAAGCTTGGAATATTTTAGTATGGTAGTTAAAATTTTGGCAAAATACTGAAAGTCTTGGCAGTTTTAACTGTAGATGTCTCTAACAGCTCTCCCTTGCAAAATGTTCAGCTACACAAATATTTTGGTTAGGCAGGACACAGCAAAATGAAAGAGATTTTCTTCTTGGAGCTTTCCTTTCTTTCAGGGTTTTTTCTTCACAAGATTGTTCATTTTCCACACCTGTAAATACCATCCTGACCTTCGTGGTCCCAACCATTTGTATCAGCTGTGATAGCTTTGGTCTGTGCACCCATATCCCATCAAATGCTTTGATTTAAAAAAAAAAAAAAAAAAGCTGAGGTTACCTTAATGAATGCTGGCTCTCTTAAGCAGCAAAATTTCTTCCACTATCAGATCTCTGATTCATTACAAAATAAAATTACCTATGATCATTTTTCAGAAAGACTGTTAGCTTCTTCCTAGGCTTTTCAGGAAGCTACACATACAAAGATTGATATCATAGGAATGAGTGGGAACAAAGGGAATGTTTTTCCTCTGCCTACAATATAATATTTATGACAGACATTGCAATTATTATTTTTGAGGTCTTTCTTATTAAAAGGAGTGAGTATTACTAATCAAAAGTGCTACAGTGGGTCTATTCAGGATGCTAATTAGCCTCTTCATTGTGCTGGGATACATTTATCTTCAGGCTTGTGCTCCAGGTCTTCTGAATACAGCAGGACAGAAGCATAGGGCTTGAGAAGAATCCCTCCAGAAGCTGGATAATGCAGCAGGGAGGAAAACAGAGCTTTCAGGATAATGCTGCTAATGAGATTGTGTTTTTCTGTTTGGATGTTAGGGAAAAAAAGGGTTCCGTTTCTTTGCCTGGTTTAATGACAAGAAATTAAATTTAGCATTGAACAGTACTTTTTGAATCTTTTAAGGTACCAGTATCTCCACCTTCCAAGAAAATGGCAGCAGTATCAACAATAGCACAGTACTACTTAAGCCTTTCAGACAAGAAGCCAGTCAGTGTTTAGGTGTGTGAGTCAAGGATCTCTGTCCTTCATCAGCATCCCTGTCCCCATCTACTGTGACCTGAACAAGATTTGTTGCTGCCAGGCTTTGCTATGTGCTGCAGTCAGCAGCCCAAGGAGGCAGCCCTGGGGCTCCTTTCTCACTTTCAAGAGCTCATTCCTCATTACTGTCTTTAGAAGAGCAAAGCCCCACTGACCCAATGCAGGAGAGAGTGTGTTTCGCCTCCAGTTTCTCCCTCCATGTATTTATGCATTGCCAGTGAGACTAGGATTGCCTGCTGAGCTCTCAAACCTCCTTGTGCTCCCCCTCTCATCTTCCTGAGTGTCTCTGCAGTGGTGCAAATCAAGTTGCCTTTTGTCTAAGTGGTCAGGGAAGCTGAAGGGTTTTGGCACTGCCTGCAAGTAAATCATCAGAGCATCAACACTTCGAGGCTGAAACAACAGTATTCAGTGTTGTAAATGATATATAGAAAGACAAGCAGATTACATAAAACCTGCTCTTTGAAAATCATAAAGGAAAACTTATTAATGAACTGTAACAAATCTGTGCTCACTCAGAAGTACTCTGTTTTAATTATTAATGCAAAATGCAAGGATTTTTCAGTTCAGGATTTTTCTGTCTGAAGAAAGACTTCAAAGAAGTCAATGAAGACAAAAGCAGTCCAACCCATGCACCTTCCTGTGTGATTTTTAGTTTAGCAGTTGACTGTCCTTTGTTTTCAGTCCCATCAGATGTGTATCCGAATACTTGTGATTCATCTGTAACAACAGAGGTCAATTCACCATCAGTGAATTTCTGTGGGAAATCCAAGGTTTCTCTCTAACATTAGCAGCAAGTTTTTGCATTAGCCCTTCAACGTAAGCAGTGAAGTCTAGAGACTCTTCAGCTCGTGGTTTTTATGTTTTTATCATGGCTTATATGAAAGGCTGAGAGAATTGATTTTGTTCAGCCTGGAAAAGAAAAGGCTTCTGGGTGACCTAGTTGTGGCCTTCCAGTACCTGAAGGGAGCTTACAAGAAAGATGGAGAGAGACCATTTACAAGGGCCTGGAGTGACAGGACAGGGAGGAATGGCTTTGAACTGAGAGTAGGTTTGGGTTAGATATTAGGAAAACATTCTTTACTGTGAGGGTGGGGAGGAACTGGCACAGGCTGCCCAGAGAAGTTATGGATGCCCCATCCCTGGAAGTGCTCAAAGCCAGGCTGGATGGGGTGCTGAACAACTTGGTCTAGTGGAAGGTGTCCCTGCCCATGGCAGGGCATAGAATGAGATAATCTTTAAGGTCACTTTTAACCCAGGCCGTTCTATGATTCTGTGACCCAGTGCTTGCAGTGGAAGGTCCATTCCAGACCAGTGTAAACATTTTCTATATCTGCTTCTCTCATCTGTATTTTCATTAGATCTTATAGGAAAAGTAACTTAATAACAATACTCTGTCTACCCTTCCTACAAAGATACCTTCCTATTCTCCCTTTTCCAGGGCTCAGATTGTTTTGTCTTTCTCAAAACTCCCCTGAGAAATTGTTGCATAATGTCAATGCAGTGAGCATTTAGATGTCATCTGAGTCTGTATGTGCATTTGTACAGTGTAAGTCTTAGTGCATGTGCAGTAACCAGAGGCTTTTCATACTGCTTCACCCTCAGAGGTGTCCCTTGAAGGTGGCAGTGAGTGTAATCAGACTGGGATTCTGGATAGAATAGCTAATAAACAAAAAAAATCACATCAGCATAGTGTCTGAATATCCTTGATATTTCAGTTCTTCTGCTGCTTGTCACATTTGTCCTGTGGTACCGTCGGTGACATCAGAGGGACTGTCCTGTCTTTGCTGCCCACCCAGGGGAGGGGTACAAGCCCCCTGGGAGCAGCCAGCAGTGTTCTGTGTGACAGCAGTGCGGGTTGTGCACTTCACCTGACAGCAGTGAGGCAAGAGGCTGTCTGCCCGTGCAAGGAGATGGGGGAAGGACAGTGCAGGGCCCCTGTGTGCCAGGGGGGCCCGAGTATATTAATGCCACCCACTGCTGAGCCATCTGCAGGTTATTACACATGGTAGTGACTTGATGGACAGTAAGTTATTAGAAAGGAGTCACACTAAGTCCACTGCAAGGGCTTAAGCACATCTCCTCCTGCTATGCTGTTATTTATCCCTTCACCTCACATCCAGCATTTGTTTTTAATTCATATACTGGCAGTGACACATGGCAGGAGTCCACAAATGCATAAGTCAGCAGCTGGTTGAGCCCCAAAGGAACTGTCTTTTGGCAGTAAATCTGAGGAGCAGACAGCACACCACACTTTGGTAGGTACAGAGCAGGCTGGTCACTCGAATGCTTATGTAGGTGCTTGCTGCAGGGCACGTTACTTACTCAGCCATGCCAATGACTAGAGACCAGTGAGGTGGGGGTCACAGAAGGTCCCTTTTGAGGGACCTCTGATGTAGTATGGACAGTGAGTATCCTGCATGCACCAGGCTCACACAGGAGAACTGCGGTTACCCGCCTCCTCCCTCTTTTTGACATAAAGAGTTGCTACATCCTCTTCTTGAATAATTAAACTGCAGTTGAATTATTCAGAGTCTATTCAGATTGTCTATTGTCTGGTGTTGAGCAGGGGCTGGCTCTCTGCAGCACCACACAATGGTGTAATGTACTTGATAACTCCAGAGATAACTTTTTTCACTAGAAGGCCACCAGTGGGTTTTTTAATTTAGTTTGGGGGGGTTTTTCCCTCCTCTCTTCTCTGTGCTAATATTGCCCATAACCCTGTGCCTTGAGGTATCAACAATCAACCTGGCCATGCCACAGAGTGGGGAGCAATCTATCATCAGACTAGTAAAGAAAAACTTCACTCAAACATCACCCAGACAACAACTGCATTACACAAAATGTGTGCTGTCCTTACTAGCAGTCTTGATCAGGTACTGAATTTCTTCTCAGTCTAACAGGGTTCTATACTCTGGCCCTAAAGAGCTGACAATGGATGGGCTTGAAGGAGCTGGAGAGAGGCTCTTGTGATTGCAGCCAGGAGGAGCTGAGATGCAAAGGAAGGTTCCCACTTCTCTCAAGTGTGAATCTGCCCTGAGAGGCACGTCAGCAATCTTTGTCCCCACCATTGCCCCAGTGGGGTGTGCTTCCCCTGAACTTGGAGCACAAAACCTGATCCTACTTCTCAGCTTGACCCCAGATTGAATGAAGAGTGTGAGACCCTGATTGAACTCAAAACTCAGCACTGCCAGCCTCAGAACATATTCAAAACAGATAGTAAAAAATACTGCTTCTGTATTCCCTTGTTGTCATCCTCCACTCCCCCTCCCTTTCCTTCCAATCATCTGTTACTACTGCTGCCTCCCACTCCAGATCACCCACCACAAGCCTTTCCCCCTGTTCTGGTAGGCCAGCAAAGGAAGGGGCTCTCCCTGTGGAGCAGTGAGTCTGCCCCAGCAGCACAAAGGGATTTGCAGCAGCAAAACCAGGTCCTCACTGGCTCTGAGGAGCAGAGACAGGTACCAAGTCACCTGGCTGCAGCAGAAGCTGGAGATAGAGCACAGGGGTGCTAAGCAAGCAATTCTGAGCAAAGAAAGTCAAATAAATTATGGATGCAACTTCACCAGTTTCACCAGGATGGATTTGGCCCCAGGAAGCAGCAGGAGGGCAGCACATGAAGAAGTCAGAGCCTGGGAAGCAGAGAGTTGTGCCCTACACCCCACACTGACAACACTGTGCACGCACAGGAACAGCCACATGGCTCCACGGCTGCTCATCTCCAGTTCTCTAACTCTGTAGTATCACTCCTCAGACTAAAACCTTAATGAGTGCCTGCCAAGTTCTTGTAATCACACCAAATTTCATAATTTAAACATGTTTTGAAGCTCCAGAGAAAAAACGTACATCAGTGGGAACCAGCCATCTGGAAAGCTTTGGAGTCTTTTCTTGCTCATTTGTTTGTTTGCAATTCAGCTATTCCACTACTGTAAGTGTAATTTAGTTATTTATTTAATTTTAAAGTTTTTAGGTTGCAACATGAGTTTTAGCTAATAGATGAAGGCACAACTCAAGCAGGGATAATTCACCACTATGAAAATTAAATGATTCCTGAATGATGTATGAGGCTTGTGGTTCTGCCAAGGTATGATCCATACTGTTACAACCTCTTACTTCTTTTAATGTCAGTTTTCTCCTGTCTCCAAAGTTGTAAGAGAAGAGCAGGGTCTTAAACTTAGGGTACAAAAGAAGAGACAGAAGCAGCCTTACAAGCCATGACCTATTAAAAATATCATTGATCAAATCCTCAAAAGAAAAAGAGATAGTGATACAAAATGCCTTCTAAAAACATCTTAGGAATATGACATGAACCTGGCCTGGGTGCACTGTAAATTCTTACATTATGTATTACAAAATGTGCCAGCTCTGCCTTCATACAAAACCAAAACTGCTTTAAATAAGTGATTAGGTCGTTCCTTCCACGTTCACACTTTTTTTTAATTTATTTTAAATTGATCATCCTTGCTGACATGAGTTTATGCACCGTATTATTCCTTTCTTTTTCTGAACGGTGGTTTTGCTGTTGTTTTTGTTATCATTTCTGTTTGGTTTAGTGGTCCTTTTGAGGCACTTAAATGAGAAAATAGAGTGAGGAGTATTGAACACAAATTAAAGCAAAGGAAAAGAGAGATTAACATGTGAACTACAATAGCAAGGATGACTTTTGTGGAAAAGAATTCAGCACAGGCAGAGGAGTGGAAGGACACAGAAAAAACAATAATGACAAAAAAGAAAGAGAAGACACAGTAAAAGATAAGAGATGTCAAAAAAGCGTAATACTGATGCAAAAGCTACACAATAATCTGTTATAGTGGAAAGAAAACCATTGGATTGCAGAGAAAACTGAAAAGGAAGCCAAAAGAATGCACAATTTTATTCCCAAAGCAATTGAGAGGCCAATAAAGTGTCAATCATAGGAAAAAATTGAATATTCCTTTAAATGACAAGATATATGACCTTGGAGGAGAGGGCAGCAGTTTTCAGGTGGTTTTTTTTTTCCCCAGCCATATCTCAGGCAAAAACTGTGGGTGTTGAGTAAATTTTTAATCGAGAGTATAAATGATTTACACGTTCACAGCAGTGCATCCCTCCTTCCTCTACCACCACTGAAACTCTTGGAGGAAGCAGCAAATCTTGATTTCTAGGGTCATTGTCATAAACAAAGGCTAGTCCTCTAAGCTTTCTCTACTTTCTGACAGTACATTGTTTTGTGCCCACTGTCAAACAAAGCTCCGGTTCAGAAATTTCTCTTTGAAAGTGGAACATGGCAGTATTTTAGTGCAACATGGCAACCTAATGAAAATATCTGTTTGGAGCCTTAGGAGGCAAAAAACCCAACTGTTAACATTTGGATGTTTCCACAATTAACATTTGTATGATCCTACATCTTAATGTGAATACATTTGAATGCTTTTGGGTGCTGCATAATAAAGAGCCCGTTACTAAACTTAGCAGCACTTCATGTAGATTAGACGTTATAATTGATGCTTACAGAACAGGACCCAGAGAAATTAATTTTATGTTGCTCTGATTTCACAGGTTTAAATTAAAGAGTTACAAAAGGTCTTTAAGCCATGGGGAAGAAAACAAAAAAAGTTCATGGGTGATCTCTATCGTGTTTGTTTGTTCTCTGGAAGTGAGAGGATGTGTTGTAATTCCTGCCCAGGGCGAGCTTCCCCAAGCTCACTTCCCTGTGCTGCATCGGAGTTCAGCCTCCTCCTCCTCCTCCAGCATCCCTGCTCTCAGGCACATTCCCTTTTTCCCTGCCCTCAGTTTCAGTTCTTGTATATTGACAGCATTACAGCCTTGAATGACTCCCTTGTCCCAAAAAACCCCAGAACAATACTGCTCACATGGGGTTTTCTTCAGTCCTGTACCAATCCTTTTCCAGCATTAAGGCCTTGGACATACCATGGGGTTTCAGCTCACCATTCAGGAGCAATAGCAGGAGAGATGTTCAGCCAGACTGGCCTCAGGAGTAGCCCACACAACAATCCTCCTTAGCTGGCCTACCTAGACAAAGAAACGACCTGAAATCCTTGTGTACCACTACATATTCCTCTGCCTCCCTTCCCATCCCTGCTCCTCTTCATTCATCATTCAGCCCTTCCAAGGGCCCCAGATCTGTGCCAACCTCTCCTGTTAGTCCAGGCTTTAGCAATTTTCCAGTCCAAGACCTGGCTTCATGCACAAAGTTGGGAAGAGGAGGGCTTTACCCAGAACAGAAATACTCTCCTCTTTTTTCCCAGAGCCTGCTCGTGGTACAAAAAGCCTCTTTAATGATCAGCCTGGACAGATCTGCTGGCACCGTGCTGTGCCTTCAGCAGAGGAAAGACTGCCAGAGGCACAGAGTGCAGATGATTCATCCTCGTCAGGCTGGAACCTGTGTATTGGGAGAGATAACCCAGATCATCCCACTATTATCTTATACATGGGAGACAATTCACTGTCTGGGTGCCAGACCTGAGGTCAAGCAGTGAGATTTACAGCTCCAGAGCCAGGAATGTAACTCAGCTGTCACTGATCAATGAAAGTCTGAAGTACACAGAAAAGCTGCAGGATTGTACTAAGGTAGGAAGCCCTTATCCCAAGCACAGACTGCAGCCCTGGACATCTTCCTCCCAAGCAGGTGCCACAAGGCTCCAAATCTGTCCTTGAAAGGCAAAGTGGTACCACCACATTATAGAATAAAGGAACAATTCGGGTATCTGATCCAAGAAGACAACCTTGAGTTGTGCTGGATTCAACACTCCTAAGATAGTCCTCCTGCTGTGAAATGAGAGAAAGCTCATCCTTCTTCTCATATCCTGTGAAGGAAGAGCACAGATGATATTCTGTCTGCCAGTAAGGAAGAAGGAACTCCCTGAATCTAGAATTTAACTTCAGCACAAATAATCCTGAATCAACATCATCAACGAGCATTGGCAATGCTAATATGAAATTCTCTCCGAGCAGTTCCTGGTTAAACTTGCCCATTCCAAACACTCTAATCTAAAATTATGTTTATCAGGAAAGTCATAAAAGCAGGAACTCTAATCATCAGTGTTTGATGAAAGAAAGGAATAGATAAGATTTTTTTTGTGTGTCTGGAATCCCTAGTTAAATAATGGCAGAAAAAGGAGGTGAAGACAACAACAGGCAGGGGAAAACCCATAATCAGGCCTCATTAATACTATAGTTAATTGATTTTCTGCTTAGATTCCAAGGAGGAACCAGAAGGTTTCTTTAAGGTGAGTAGTAGGTTAGCAACCACTGGAGAGGGAGAGGGGAAGGGAGATACTTATAGGTAAAGAATGTGAACTTTTCCAGTTTTGAAAACTATTTGTTTCAGAAGTTAGTAGGAAAGTCAGTAGTGCAATTTTCACAGACTATTTTAAGCCTTAAAAGAAATTTTATTCCTCAGCTTTGTATGATCAGAACCAAAAAATTCTTGTTTGCAAGACTTTCCTTCTCCTTTTGTCATATCTGGGGAACCATAAATTGAAGAATCCAGCCTTGCTTAGCTCTGTCTAATCACCTGGCCTGCACCTGATTCTCTTTTCATGTGTGGTTCAGATGTACTGACTCATGAGACACAGAGAGAGAAGCAAAAATTATTTTCCCAGAATGAAAAAAAGGGACAGTAATATCCTGTGTGCAGCTCCATTTGCCTATGGAGAAACCAACACAGCTTGAACTGCTCTGAATCTCGGGGTTTGTCTACACAGGGCTGGTTTAATTTGGTTCAGTTAAACCATACACACTTCTAAGGGATTGGTGCTGACTAAGCTTAAACAGAAGCAATACAATGCCAGAAGGCTGTCCAAGAATATTATCAAAGTAATGGTCTCTCTGCACAAACAAATATGTTTAGACAGGGTATAATAGGACTTAAACTGTCTTTTGGGACATCTTTACCTGCCTTGCATCAATATGAGGGTTATCTCCTACCTACCCACTTACAAACACACCCTCTGAAATGCTGCTGGATAATGGGTACAGTAGAGCTGCAGAGAGTAGAGCACACAGCTTGTGTGCTTTAATTCCTGTCTTTAAGGATGAAACACAAACAGAACTGCAACAACCTACCCGCTCTCAGCCTTGATATGGCCATTATATTAGTGCTGATTTCATCCTAATAGTCCAAATCCAAGAGTAGTGTTGCCTTATAAATCTAACTTATTTTTTTCCTCCTAAAACCTTTTCCTATTTATACACTGCTTCAACAGCTGTGCCTTATTCCCTGTTCAACATCCATTTTCCCTTAAGAGGGATAATTAATTTAGAACTCCAGGCAATAAGGCATAGGTGAGAAACCAGCTTTCCTGGTGTTGCCTTTCTTTTCTTAACCATTAAATGGTGCAATTCTGCCTCAAGTTTACATGGGAATGGGGGAATACCCCTAAAATCAAAACCAGACAATAATTCCTTTTAATGCTATGCTAACATAATGAAACACAGGAGGAATTGCAGGAGCTTACTGCAGTATTAATTCATTGTGGGTTCTTAAGAACTAAAAAGTCAAGAACTGACAAAATTAGGCTTTGATGTGTCATCTTCACTTAAGCAACCCCATGCTTGCCCAAGAAAATAGTTTCAAGAAGTATATTCAGGAACCTCGGGTGCAGTAATACTTCACAGATTTCTTTTTCCTACCAGAGCAGCCCAGCCTGTTTGCATTTAAGCTTTCTGTACATGCTCCCTGCTCTGTAGTCCTGAAGGCTGCCAGTGCTCAGGTGCTTCAGTTACTGGGTGAATCTCAGCCCTTCCTTACCCAAGATGAGGGATGCAGAAAATCACACTGACACTGAAAAAATGCAGAAATGGGTCTCCAGGGTCAGGCAGCTGTCAGGGTAGGTATTTTGTCTCACGTGGCCTTAGAGTGTTGTTGACCCTTACAAAGAAACTCATCCTTTGTAAATGGAAAAGAAAAAAGGGGAAACTGGGGAAGACTTGGCATCATCCTCCTCTCAGTAGGGTTTTAATTCCTCAGTTTTCCCACAATCTGAGAGATGACCTCCCTTGCTGCCTTGGGTTACCTTGGTGCTCATCAAGCTTGTCCTGATATCTCAGGGAAGCTGCAAAGGCATGCAGGTATTGTGATAGGATGTAAGTGCCCTGAGAAAGTGCAAATGGGTGCATACTGATGATCTGTTATTTATCAAGATTTGTGCTCATGTGCAACCACCAACCAATTGACTTGAGGTCAAATCTTTTGATTTTAGTGCACTGAAAAGCCTATTCTTGATGTTGTAATCAAGTATGTGGAGCAGTTTATTCCGTACCCTTCCTGCAATGAGTGACTTCTGCCAGCCTATTTTTTTACATGATTTCCCTTCAGGGCTAAAACACCAGCCAGGACGGGGAAAAACATATTCCCTATCTCCCCCCAACACCCAGTACCAACGGCACGGTGTACGAAGCACAGAAGTGAAAACATTCGCACACACACTGTGGGAGTCTACTTTGACTCCTCTTTTAATAAAATCCAGGTGATTCCATGTGATTCCACCTTTCCAACACAGCATGTGCTCACGCTGTGTGCATTGTGTTTGCAGACGCTACGAGAGCAGCTTTATGGAGAGGGGCTTGCGGACGAGAGCGAGAGGAAAAAACCACACTTCCAGGAAAAAGCATCGCCCACAGAGGACCTCTCAACTCCTAGCAGTGACCTTGGAAGTTGGAAGGACACCCATGGCCTAGACAGGTAAGGGAATTACATTACTGATTATTTTATGGTGGTTTCGTGCTTTCTTTCCTGCACAAAGAAAGAGCAGTTTGCAAAACTGTGTTTTCAGAAGAACTGGATTTGTCAGCTGCAACAATAGCTGGGGGAAGATTTAAATAAAATAATAGGTGTTTTTCACCTTTAATGTCTATAATTAGTTAATACAGCGTAAAAACCAGCACATCATTACTCTTCCTCCCTCCACTGTAAAAAAAAAAAATCAACAAAGAGAAAACATGCAAACCCAGTATTTTGTTAGCTCATCTTTTAAGAGCCTGATTCCTGTTTAGTGTGTGTTTAGTAACGATGAATTCAAATGAATAATTTAGACCTTTGCTGACAACTTTTCAAGAGCAGTTTTATCAATGTCAGACAGCTTCCAGTTTTTGACCATATAAACACAAGAGAGAAACCACCACTGCCATTATTAGTTTTGGCTCATCTTCCTGCTGTTCGGATAGGAAAGTCCCATTTTTTTTTTCTAGTAGTGAATTAGCATTGTTACTTTTGGAACTTCCTGATGGTAAATGCTGAACCAAAGACATTACCATAAAATTAAAAAAAAAAAGAAGTCCTGCCTTGTACCAGCACTTCTAGAGCTGCAAAGCCAGACACTCCTGGGAAATGTTAGTATTACATTTGCACTGTCTTAATTTTGCAGGTTATTACTTCTGTGTTCTTAGGCATAGACAGTAAACCTTACTGGTAATAACAACCTTGCTTGCAACAGACCCAGTGATGCCACATTTGCTGGAATAGGAATCCATCCCTGCTCAAAGTGTTTTCCTTTGTTGACAACACCTTTGGTGGCAGTTAAACTGAGTGTAAGGATTAGTTTTTAAGGACTTTATGTTTAGCAGCACACAATTGCTCCACATTCTGCTACTCACACCAATAGCCTCACAGGGGATAGCTTTAAATTAAGCACTATGGCTAGTCCTTTCTGTTATGGATGTGTAGATCTAGCATGTACCAGGAGTTCACCTTGCCCTGCGTGCAACATCGCAGCTGAAGGCAAAACCAGCTCCAACCTGGTAAGAATTTTTCCCGTGCCTGTGGATTTTTTTTCAGGTTGTAGCTTACCATTTCACTTTGTTGGTGAAGGATATTTATTAAAAAGCATTCTGAAACCAAGAGGTCAGCTAAAAATACCACTAAACATTTAGTATTCCCTTCCACATGCTCATGGACGTTTTTTTCTTTTCCATCTTTTTCTTTGAACCTTGTTGATTCCTGTTATAAACATAATCTTATGTAGGTGCACACCCTGCATAAGGTGCCAAGCTGCACAGTGTTCTGTTGGATTCAGTAATAGACTTAAATTTAGCAATTTTCTGATTGGAAATAATGCCATTATTCATGTGCCCTTGTACCAACTCCCAAGCTACTGCCTGGCTCTCTTGATAATATGACGTTCCTGATGCACATTATCTCAGAGGTCAGTGCAAAAGAAAAGGTGTTATACAACTCTCAAGAACAAATCCTCCAAGGAGGAGATATCAGATAGGCACAAAGAATGTTATATACTAATCTTGGCACAACATCTGCTGGGTCCTTACACACTTTAAATATATACTGTGCTCCCTTTACTGGGTGTTAGTTACAGCTGAGACATCAGCACTTGTTCAGTACATGTAGTAAAGTCATGGGATATCTGGCCACAGGAATGGTAAAGAGCAGTGGGCTAATGGGATAAACTGGGGGGTAGATGAGCTTTTTCTTATTTTTGAGGTTATGGAAGTTTTTGTTAGAGCTTATGTGAGTAACCTGCACAGGCAGATACCTAAAGATGGCAATCTAAATCCACAAGCAGTTGAGCAGTGGCAGTCAGCTTGTATTCAGAATTTTGCTTCCCTTACAGAACCAAATTTAAAATTTTGAGTTCAGTTGCTCAGTAACCTGATTGCTACACCTGAAAAAAGGCAAATGCTAAACCCACATCAGCACAACAGTCTGTGTGTGAGCACAGAGTAAGCTGGAGGTACGAGAGCCGTCCTTGGAGCGATTTGGGTACCAGAACACCCATTAGTCTGCTCTGAGCTCCCTGCTGCTGCAGCCAAGCACCTCCCAGCAGCCAACCTTCCTCCTGCCTCCCAGGCACAAGCCAAGGCTGACACTGCCCAGGTAGAGAGAGAGAAGCTGTGCAGCTGCCAACAGCTGGCACAGCCTGGGACAAGGAGCCATCAGCTCCTCAGTTAATGGGGACGTGAGCACCTTCAGGCTTCTCCCCCACCCCCGGCCCTGCAGCTCTGAGCCTCTTCATTTAGTGAGTGCATACAATTGTGTGTGAAAGCTGGGAGGACCTGGAGATTAAAATATTTGATTTGCCTGAGCAGAAAGGACTTACTGACACAAACCAGGGCCTGTGATGAGATCTTGTTTACCAGGCAAGTGCGGGGCTGGAAATCAATGCACCAAAATTGCTGTGACCAGAAAGTAGACTCACTTAGTGAATAAAATTCATTAAAACGAGCTATGTCTCACATCACACCTTTTGCATGACTGATCTAACACTTCCTTCTTGCTTTCTCCCAGAATGACCCCTTTAGAGCAAAACATTTATAGTGTGTCACTTGTAAAAATCTCAAAGTAGAGAATAATAATAAAAAGGCAGTCCTTTTTAATGACACACTCACTAATAAAGACTTTAATTAAAATGGTGTTGAAAAACTTAAAAGACAATTAAAAAAAACCACAAATGTGTGCAGAAACTCACTTGTGCAACATCTTTAGCAATTGCTTTTAAAGAACCTGCGATGGGAACTCTTTATATTAAAACTTTTTTTTTCCTTGTTCCTTTCCCCATAAATATCAACTGCCCCACACTTGCACTGGTCACAGTCTTGTCAAACAGGTAAAAAGATTTTCTTACCAGCAGCATGCTAGGAGTTATTCTGCAAAAGTGATGCAAAGTTGAAGCAAGAAGCTTTACGAATCAGAGATGCAGCAGACACAATAGCAGGAGTGTGTGGAATTGTAGAACAAGGGGAGAGACAGGAGTTGGTGACTGGATTACTAATAGAGCTGGAGACAGGAGGGGGAGAGAGCTGTGAAGTATCAGTATCTAATAAACTCAGCGTACATCTCATGCTAATACGCCTTTCTTCTGATAAAGCACAGAAAGCCCCAAGGCCCTGCTCACAGAAATTGGTGTGGTGCTGCTGACTAACAGCACCTCTGGCTAATTTAGGCAAGCAGATTAAAATAAGCCTGATAAAAAAGCAACAAAAGGGAAGATTTATGTCCCTTGTATCTTCCTTTCCAATTGATATCCTTGGGATGGCAAATGAGAGTTGGCAGGACCACCAGTTTGTGGTACAGTTATCTAGTGTGTATGCTGTATGCATGGTTCTGTGAAGCACATTTTGGGGGGGCTGATATTTCTTTTCTTTCTCTCTATTTTTCCATCCAAACAGAAATATCCTCCAGCTAGTGCTCATCCCAACAAGAATAGTAGCACATGTAATTGCAGATAGAGGAGAAATGGGTTTCAGTCTACATAGATATATGTATGTATTGCTGGCAGAGACAGTGAATTGTCTGCTTTCTCCTCAGTCCTCACCCAGAGCTCAGCTTTCACCTGAACACACTAACCCTGTGTGGTGCACAAACCTGCCAAGCCCTTAGGCAGAGCTATATAATAAGAAGTTCATTGCCAGCAGATTAAAATTCAGCTTAACACCTATTTGCCCACACAGAGCTGAGCTGGTGGCAAAGAACAGGTCTCTCATTAGCACTCTGCTGTGCTGCCCTGTAGACCCAGGAACTGAGAGTTGTTATTTATATCTTTGGAAAGTGGGTATAAAATACAGAAATTATTACAGCTGTGCTTATACTGGGAGACAAAGGTGTGTTGGCACATCCCATGGTACTGGTGCACTGGGGTTTGGGATGTGAGACTGGGCAAGAGGTATGCAAGTGGTCCTTGTGAGAGATGCTGTGTGATCCTGTGGTCTGATTGTAGCTCTGGGAAGCATCCAACAGTGACAGGCACTGACTTGCACCAAAACAAAGGTTTTGTTAGGAAGAAACCCTCTTCTGACATGGGAAGCATATTATTCTTACTAAAACATAATAATTTTTTATAAAGTCAATAGGAACTGGGCTTTTAATTTCTGAAGGCAGAGGTCCAGAGCTATATAACAGTACTTGATTTTCATTGCAACTGGTTTCAAACTGGAATTTAAAGAGCCCCATTATTAGTGCAGACCTCTTTTTCAAAGAATTCAAAGAAGAATATGGACTAAGTTGCACTTAAAGCTTGATTGCAAGTTATTCATCTGCACGTCCCACACATTTGGTGGACAGCATTATATTTGTATTTGTCTTTCTGATTTAAGCAATAGCAGATCTTTCCTAGGAAAGCAACAGTATTTAACTAGGGCTGAATTAGAAGTGACGTGGAAGAAGCTGGTTTTACAGGGAAAAAAAAAGAAGAAAAAATTCCGTTGATTAAAGTTACCAGTTTCAAATTACTTGTTCAAAGTTCGTCTACTGAAGTGAAAGCCCCCACGAAAAATAACCTACAGTAGAAAGTGTATGCATATAATTTGCATAGCTGCCATTCAGAGCCAGACAGGGTAGAAAATAAGAGGTTACAATGCTATTCAAGCTCCAACCGCAAGCCTCAACTGCTTCCAGTCTCAGCACAACTGGAGGTCTTTTGCTATATTTGCCGGCAGTAAAGCGGGGAACGACCAAGAAAGATGGAAACAGGGTAATTAGACTTCAGGCTTCGCATCCCAGGGATGGGAGCAGAGCTCACCACCCCTTTGGAACCAAAAGCTCATCTCAAGGAGTATCACAAACCCAGCCAAAAAAAGATGTCACTGAGTGGTCACATTCCTATTGTACTTCTGAAAGAGAGAGCTGAAACCAGCTGCAAGCTGGATTTGAAACTGAAATGCTGCGTCCTGGATTGTTTTCCAAGTGTCTATAAATGTTGCACTTTTAGGTGATTTTTAAAAAAAAAGTATTGGGGAGATCTAGCAAAGCTTTTTGCAACACTTTCAGCAAAGCTGTGCTTCAGGGGTAGAGAGGTTATGGCACATTTTCTGAAGGGTGGATTAATATTGGGTAGGACTTTCCATGAGTGCCAAATCCTTCAGTTTTCTAGGCTATCAAAGCATATCTGAATGTTTTAGAAAGAAAAAAAAAGCAGTAAATTTTGAAAATGTTGCCCATTTATCCTTGATTTTCTAAAAAGAAAAAAAATCATTTCACTTTTAGGGTGATATTTCTAAATCAGATATTGAGAAAAATGCTACTCTGAACTGAGGATCCCCAGTTTGTCGTGAAATCAATGCTGTGTGTTGGTTGCCCTCCCCATCTCTGAAAAAAATAAAGTCATAAATCTTTCTGGCATCTCTATTCATTCTCCTAATTACACTGTATAATGCTGACGAACAAAGCAAGCTTTTTTTTTTTGCTAAACCATATGTCTGGAGAGGCTTGTGAGGGGGACTGTGCAGTTGTGGAGATAAAGCCTCTAACTCTACATTAATATAGAGTGGAAAAAAGAAGAGAAATTGGAGCAGCCATAAAGTATGGAGTACAAGATACACCTTGCATTAGCATTTCTGAGCTGAAGGAATGGGCTATCAAGATTTAGGTGGCATAATATTCTGAATTCTATTTTAAAAGTATCATTATCATCAGGGAACATTTAATACAAACCCTTCCTACGGATTCCCTGCAGGAATAAGGTGGCCTAGCTAACAAAGCCTTGATTTATTCAATAGAACATACTCCTTTTTCCTTCAAACTGTAGACAAGGCACCTGCTGCTACCATCTCCATGGTTCAGCTGCCACTGCACAAATGTTCCTTTATAGCCAAGGAGCACCTGGGTGCCATTGCATGTCCTTGTATACAATGGTCTCCATTCACAGACCTTGCAAGGAAGAGCAAACAAGCAATGGCTAAACACACAGAAACTTATACGACTCCCACAGACACACCATTTCCCACCCCCTGCCGGGATTTTCACATAACAACATGTCAGCAGGCACGTGAAGGAAGTTAAAAACAAGAGCTGGATTTGCTGCCTTAGCTCTTGCCTTTGCAGCCTTGCAGGAGAGAAGGGAGTCAGTCTGGGTCCTTGCAATCCATAACCTGTAAAACCTGTGTCAGTGCACCTTGACCTGTTCCCCAGATATACTTTTGCTTCTCGTTTATCAGTCCTGCCTCATGAAAACATTGTGCCACAGACACATGTTCATCTCTCCTTCATTTAATGCCATCACTGTGAGCACAAATGCCCCTTAGACCCAGTAAATGCCATGGGATTGGGGCACACCACGCAGCTGGGACAGTCCAGCAGATCTTCTGGACCTGGTCTGTGTTTCAGGCTGTGCACATCAGGGGAAGTCTTTGGGGTGATCTGAAATAGCCTGTCTACAGACTGAGTAGGTCTTACTTATCAGCATCCCAGTGGGTGCCGACCCGCTGGCAAATTCCAGCCCTAAATTAGGCACACGAGGAGCCCCACGGAGGTCAGGGAGACTGCTCAGCTGAGCCAGGCTTACGCACAAGAACTGCAACACGAGCTCCGGCTAATTGCAATGAGAGCAGCCTTAGCCCAAAGGAAGGGATGTACCAAAAACGTTGAAGAGGATTCTCAGGGCAGGAGTTGTGTCCTTGTGTGAATTTTCCTGTGGAGTGCGCTCCAAATATAGACACGTACTGGAACAAGAGAGACAGAAGCGCTGATGGCATCCAGACAATATCCCTATCATCCTGTGGACTGGCTATCTGATCGTTTTCCTAGATCCAGACCACTGTGTTGCAGCCCTCCTTCAACCCAGGATCTCACATTAGCACAACAATGTTTCTAAAGGAGGCTTTCCAATGACAGTGCATCAAAACCTCCTTTATGAAACAGGTTGTGATGCCGTTTCTGATACAGCGGCCAGAAACCCAACAGGGGGAGAAACACACCTGAGGAAGCCTAACTCAGAATTGCATTGCTGTAAGATGTCTACTTTTTAATGTACGACTGATCAGATCATAAATAGTGAAGAGTAACCTCCAGACATTCACCACTGAACCTATAAATGCACATGTTACCACAACAATCGGGCTGAAGGCATAGTGGAGTTTGGTACTCGCATTACAGATTAGAACAACTGATCCCTTCCATTCCCACAGCTTTCACAACCCGGCCGTATGAAAACAAATTGCAGCGTAGGGAACCGGCAAGTTACAGTGGGTTTTTAGAAGAGGAGGAGATGGCAAATAGCTGTGTGTAACATTCAGTGCTTTGCACTGTGTTACACTATGAAACCTTCCCTTATTTGTCCCTAAACAATTATGCATAAAATAGCAGCCTGTCTTAATGTAGCCCAAACGCAGCCCCTCTCTGATATGTGACTTAAAGGTGCCTAAATCTAGTTTATAAGCAGCTTCTTTTCTGATTAAGGTTAAAAAGTGTCCTGAGCATTAATCCTTCAGTAGGCTTAAAATAAAGGAAAATATATAGTAAAAAATTCTTCACTAACCAACAAACATTAGTGCCAGGACGGCTACAGAATTGCTTTCTGCATGCCTGTGATAAATCAAGTACCGTTTGTGCTTGCGAAGGAACATGAATAGTTGGTTACTTGGGGACAATACTTGCCTAGCTCACTTTGGAAACCATTTGTGCTACTAAATCATTTATTCCCAGCACTGTGCTCAGCTGACAGTCCCATACATCAGCTCACCTCTGAGGAGAAGATCTCTATAAGAGTCTTTGACTGGCACCTCCCCAGCGCAGAACTCTTGCGTTTTGTCCCGCGGCCCGAGACATCGGTACAACACAGCACCACCTTCTTCGGTTTTGTCAGACCTCAAGGAAGGCTGGCAATTTCCATTTCCCCCCTAAAAACCCAGACCTACTTTCCTTTAAAAACTCTGATCTTTGCATCCCTTTCCACCCCGTCATATACCACAGTTTCTATAATCATCATCTTATATAAGAGACCCAGAACCGGGAGCGGTTATTTATCAATGTTTGCGCGCCCTGGCTTTGTCCCCAGAGAGCACTAAAATAACCTCCCAGGTCCCCATTTGATGCACGTGGGCTACTGCATATCCTTGCAATCAGTGGCACCTGCCATCACCCAAGGGGAGCGATGCTGGGGACAGAGAAAACAGGTCCGTGCTGTTGGGATCACAGGGTCCTTGCTCTGGTGTCCCCTCTCCACTCATGGCAGAGGTTCTGTTCTTTGTGCCCTGGGTTTGGCACAAAGGGAGACACACAGGAAAACAGGAGGGAGCATCCACAGCCTCAAAGCCACTGCAGCACACAAACATGCACCCAACCAGAGCCAGGCTGCCTTCTGACTTCACCCATTCTTGTCTTTTATTCTTCATCTGCTTACTTTCAGGTGGCCCTTTTGCAGCACTGTCACTCAGCTGGTTTCTAACTGACCTGGCAAGTTTTCACTACTCTCTTCCTACTTGCTGGCAGAACAACAAAATCTGGGGGATTTATGTGCCCCAGCTCCCACGCAGGAGCTGGGAGCAAAGCCTCCTCCGGAGGAGAGGAAGTTTCTGCTGACAGATGCTTCTGTTTGAAGTGTCCATGTGTGTTTAGGCCCTGATCCATCAGAGCTTGGGAGCACTCAGCCTTAGACACATCCATGTTGCTGTCACCAGGCTATTTGAAGTAAGGTGGGTATTTAAGACTTTTGTGGGCTTCAAGCTTGGGTTTACTGTCCTGGCAGCTCTTGTGGCCTGCAGTGCTCTAGGCTGATGATTTACAGAGCAGCTGAAGAAGAAAGTTTGCAGTATATACATATTTCTGCAGTGAAAAAGCACAGAGTAATTGCTTGATCCATTTGGGGGAAGGGCTTTTACAAGCAAACATGCATTTATCCTTTTTTTTTAGGCACTTTGGTCACAAGATTTATGAACTCAGCCATTTTCCTCTGTGCAAAGCACCTGTAGGCAGGAGTTGCTCCAGGAGAAGTCAGTGGTGCATGGCCTGTTGGACACCATACAGGGTGCTGGGGCAAGCAGCAGCCTTATAGAGATTCTCCAAAAATTTAGTCACTCTTTCAATCCACTCCTTGTCTTGCCAGTTTGGTTGTGCCAAGCTCTCCATTGACTTTGTCATGGGAATTTACTTTGTGGAAAGCAGGCGGGAACTAATGTTATTCCAGAAGGCTGGAAGGGTTTCTAAAGAGGCCAGAGAAGTTTGACAACAGAAATCTAGTCCTCAAAAAAAAAAAAAAAAAATCTTCTTTAAAAAAAAAACAAATGAAAGTTTGGTTTTATTGCAAAGAAATCTCTACTTATTATGAGCATGCAGCTTTTTTGTGCAGACAAACCAGCACCCCAGCTTGAGCTTTGTGTTACTGGTTCTTCAGCTTTGTTCTTTGGGCAAACCTTTCCCTCAGTGAGCTCCTGTAGCCTGGTGCCCTCAAAAGTTGATTGTCTCTGCTGCTTGCCAGACCACCTTCCTTCTGTTTCTCCCGTGTTTCCGCAGACATGAGCTCCAAAGACAGTACAATCCAAATTAAAAGACTTCATTTTTATAACTTGTCAGCCAGACAGAATTAGTTCTGCTGATAAGGGAAATCCGCTTGTTTGCTGGAAGAGAGACGGGAAGTGGCTGTGCCAGCTCAGGGTATCATACACAGCCAGGGCTGGAAATAGCAGCACTCAGCCTCAGAGTTCATCAGTGAGCCACTTCTTCAGTAAAATAACCCAAACAATTTCCTGATGCTTCCCTAATCACTTCTCTCTGAAATCCTTCTCCCCCCACCCGTTGATTTGAAAAAGCAAGTCCCTTTTACTTCTCTTCTATCCAAAAACTACATTGCTTTTACTGAAAGAATTGAAAACAGAAGTTGTGCTTCTGGATCATTCACTCCTCTTCCACAGTGGTGGTATATAGCGATAATCAGTAAATCCAAATTTTTACATTCAAAAGGTAAAGCTGCCTGGTGTTGTCATCACCTAACCTGTGTTATAATAATGCTCAGTTTTCACCTGACCTTTCGAAATCAGCAGATTCAATTACTTGTAGCATTTGCTGAAGATCCTCTAGGGATCTTACCATAAATTATACTGTATCCCACAAATAGATATGACAACACTAATCAGCAAATTAAATGACAGTGATCATTCCTGCAGAGATACTTAAACATCTGATTGAGCTGGTGCATCGGACCCACGCAGCCTAGAGCTTCAGCCTGCAAGAGCTACTGCTCTCATGCATAGGGAATGCTGACCTTGCAAGCAGGAACCTGTAGGTGACTTAAGATGTCTGATGAAAGAAGGGAGAAAAATGCTGATGCCTCCAAGTAAACACCAATGGACGTTGATGGATGGTGACTCCAGTCCCTCGTTAATATTTTGCTCTGATATTGCCACCCGTTCAACTCCACACAAGTATTTCCTGAAGGAAGGGCTGGACACTTCCTAACGACCACTCTTTTCCCCAGGCATGGGAGAGCCATCACTGCCCCAGCACCAAGATGCTGCCTCCCTCCAGGCAGTCCTGGCCAGATGGGCCTAATACAATTCCTCCTGGGGGTATATTCGATATCCTACTCAACAGCCATTTCACAGAGGACAGGGACCAGATCTTGTCCCACCTCCACCCTCATTGCCCTTCAAGTTGCAGTGGAAGAGCACTTGTCCAAACCTCACACCATCAGCTGGCTGCTGCTGGGACTGTGCTCCATATGTTGTCTGCACAGTGTGGCAGGATTGAAAATGTTGGGTGCAAAAGGCCTTCTGCAGATCACAGAGCAGAGGACACCATAGCTGGGGCCTGGCTTATAAAGCTTTGGCAAGGATGGCATGGGTGAGCCCAAGGCTGTGGCTCTGCTGGGAAGGTCAGCCAGACGGGCAGTGAGACATGTCCTGTGCTCACAGCCAGCGTCACCTCCGTGTGGCCTCATCCTCAAGCCTCTCCTTAGAGGCAGGTGCTGCAGGAGAAGGGGGCAGCTGGGAGGTGTGATTGCATCCTCCACCACAAGCTGTTATTTTGACAGCTCTATTACAGTCATATAGAAACAACTCCTGGGAAGTGTAAAGCACCGAAAAGAAAAAAAGTCAGGGAAATCATCTGTTCTGCAATATGCCAACTTTCACTGAGGAAGAGGACTGCATGCCAGTGAAGATATGCAATGGGTTCTTCCCCTGGCTTTTTCTTGGCCAGAGGTGGTTATTCTTCACCCCCAAACCACTGTTTCTCCTCTTATGCCTGTCTGGCTCATGGATCTGATTTTTATTTCATAGCAGCCCTCTCCCCCAGGGGATTAATTAATTTTTCATACCATATGAAGACCTCAGCTCCAGCTAAAGGGAAGGGATGAACAGCCCTTTGCCAAGCTGCCTTTCTTAGAAAAAAAGTCAAAGCAGCTTATCCCAGGAATCACTGACTATGCTCAGTGTTAAGTTTCAACTCTACATCCACACAAAGTAGTGCAGATTGTGGGAGATACCACAGTGACTTCCTACCCAAGTGCCATTGACACAAAGCCCTTGTGTGCTGGTACTTGCTGTGCTTGTCCATGCCAGGACTTCAGTGAGGGGTTTGGGGAAGGCAGGTGCATTTCTTGCTTTAACAATAGTGTCAAATCCTGTACAGGCCAAGAGTTATGTGAAAACACAGCAGCCCTTGAAACAACCTGATACTGTCTGGAGTAACCTCTACAGCAGCAAACAAGAGTCAGGCACTCAGCCCAGTATGTGACTGAAGCAAGGCAGCCCTGCTGGGACACAAATCATGTGTTCCCATCACTCTGCTCCTTCAGGAGCATCACCTGGAGGGGTTGGTCACCAGAAGAGGTCTTTGTTCTGCCCACCTTTGGGTGTTAGAGATCTATCTTCCTAATCCAGCAACATTCCTGGAGCAGATATACCCAGCCACTCTAGCACCAAAAACCCAGTATTTTTTCTTTCTTTTTTTTCCTTTTAACCAGCACACCATCTCATAACCCAACACAAACAACACTGCTCATTTATATTGCCTCCTTGGCATTCTCCACAGAGACATATAGTTTCCTCTTATGTGCCACTCCTCCCACCTTGGGGAGGGAAAGCAGAAGTGCTGATGGAGGAGCTCCACTCACACTCCCTTCCAGCTTCTGGAGGCATTACCTCAACAGTGACAGTTTGTAAGGCAAAACAAAGGGCTTGTGAGGCAAGTCTGTGTTATGGGGCCCTACCCAGAAGAAATGCCTGTCAAGTACTCCAGGAACACACTGTGACTTTGGTACGTTTTTGTTTGACAAGAGGTATACTGCAAAGGTTAGATTTCATCCCTCATTATTGCAAATTATTCTGCCAGCTGAAGTACCTTTTCTCTTAGGCAGTACACTGCAAATTGGTGCTGTACTCTGTGCTCAATCAGCATCACCTTTCTGTCAAGGGAATGCCTTCGAGGGCTTCACTCTGCACCTGGCACTTTTTGTGGAGAAGCCCTTGCAGCAAAAAGGAAAGTTTTCAACCTAAGGAGCAACACCCAAATGCTGCTGGCAGGAGGCATCCTCACAGGCAGCTTAGAGAAGCCTTAACTACAGCACAGATACATCAAATCTCTTTCTTCCACTCACAAACCAATGACACCATCAAACACTTCCACAGGAAATCAGTTTGCAGAGTCTCAGCTGTGGGAAGGAACACTGCATCCTGCTGTAGAAACCTGGATGCCAGCAGAATGTGATTTCAGTTTGAAACAAAACACAATTTCACTCATTTGTACTCTCATTTACTCACTCGTGAGCAGCTGAAAACCACAGGGCTGTGTGATGCTTATGTCCAGGCTGCACATCCAGGAGCTTTCACGGTGCCATGGAGGGCAAAGGATGACCACTGCAAAACAACCCAGACACTTCTTGGGATGGTGACCACAGCCTAGCTTTGGAGCTGCCTTTTTATACCCCCCTGGAGGAGCTGATGAGGGTCAGTCCCTCCACCCTATCCCATCTGACTCACTCTCCCCTGTTTCCTGCATCAGGTGGCCTCAGCAGCTGCCTGTGGATTGTTAGCTCTTCATGGCCTACTAACACACCTGACTTCAGGTTGCCCTCATCCTGCTCCTTTGACACGCAGGTATTCCTGTTCATACTGGTCTTAGTGCTTCTCCTGCCACTTTTACAGGTGTGCAGCAGATCTGCAGCACCACCAGCAGCTTCATCCCACGGGGGGCTGTGCTTTGGCATGGCCCTGCCCCTTGTTTAGGCTGTGCTGTGCTGTTGGTGCACAAGTCAGGTTCCCAAATGCTGGATGTTGGAGAGGTTGGTGTATATCCATCCCTCAGGAAGAAGGTTGTGAATTTGCTGTTAGAGCAGGTCTGGTATAGAATGAAGCTCAGTGCTCACTTCTGGCTTCCAAGCTCAGATTTTACAGGTGGAGTGGTTGTACCCACAGCTTCTGCCGTGCTTGAGCAGTGCATTTACGGTGACATTGTCACAGGGACAGCCCTTTTCTCCTGCTTGCCTTTTTTGAGCACATATTTTTAAGGCAGCACTTAGTCCACTGGGGCCACAGGCTTAGCTGGAGCTTCGTGGGAGGCTCATGGTATAACATTAATATAGTAAAAGCTACAAGTAATGCCTTCTGCTTTCTCCCTTCCCCCTTTTCCTGTGTCCCCTGCCATGGATATCATGGCGTTGTTCTGAAATCATTATAGCAGCACCTCTTGTAGCTGAGATTGCTTACAGGAAAATCAAGACAGGGCAGGTATTTTAGCCATGTGACACCAAGGAGAGTTCCATTTGTCATGAGCTGGAGTAATTCAAAGTAATTTTGGCGTGTTTTGGATGAGAGATGCTGACTTCGGTCAGAGCATGAGCTGTGCAAAATGCTTATTTTTATAGTTTTGACGTAAATCATGGAATGTTTTCATTCTTAATTTGGAACACTTGCCCCAAATGTTCCAAGTCTCTGTAGATAAGTCCAGGCTCTTTTCTTCCTCACGACATACATCCATACACAGTAAAGTCCCAGGGTTGACTGCCCAAGTCATTTATCTGGACTGAGCACAGGACCAAGGCATCTTTTAAAAGCTGTAACTTCCAACAATCTTGAGACCCAATGATCCCAAGCAAGAAGCACAGTTTTGCTATCTAAAATATATCTTCTTCTCTGCAGAAGTGCCATGGGTCATTTGCCTAATAAAACAAACCAAGCACATACACAAAAATAATTTCCTTGGTTATATTTTTCTCTGGGGATGTTTAAACTGTCAGCTTTGCTGAGCTACATTCTCCCCTCTCATTCTTTCTCTTGGGGGATGTCCTGTCACAGGGGACTCGTTGCAAACTCACATTCTGAAATTTTCCAGAGGATTTAATTTTAATGCACATATAAAAGACTTGCAAAATAATTCTCTTTTGAAATGATTGTATGCTATCAGTAGTTTCTAGAGCTGATACTGTTCAGCTTTGACGAGGAGTTCAAAATATAGTCAGTGCAAACACTTGTGATCCCAGGGTAACATGGATGTATCCTTTTTCAGATCAATCACTGTCTCAAGGTGCAGGCACATGATCATTGAGATCCATTATCCACTGATACTGAGATCCATTTCAAACCATCCCATGTTATTGGTATCATTTCGTGTCGAATGAGGAGCTCTCTGTGTTTCCAGATGTATCTTCTCTCATCCATGGAAAGTCCTACTTGGCCAATGACAATAAACTCTTCAGACTGACAGAGGACATCTCAAAACCTCTGGAAGTGAATGTGGGAAAAGCAGAAGCTTTTGTTTTGCTTTAATCTAGGACACTGGCTAAGAATCAATTGCTGTAATGGATAGCAGTGCAAAAATGTGAACCCACAGGGCCTGTCTCATATGGAGACACACTTAAGAACAGAGTTTCTCACATTTGAAGCCTCAGCTGTCAATCCCTGCAGCCACCCACAGTCACAAGTAATGGTGTGAGATCACCGCCAACACCCTCACATTGAGACTTGGGCTCAGTATTTGATATCCCTGATCATCCATCACTTAAAATCCACTGAAACCCAGCTCTCAAAACACTTTAAGTGATTAATAATTAAAAACTGCCTAGATAGGAATGGAACATGCCAAAACATTGGCTATAGAAGAGGCAACTTGGCACAACAATTTGCATTACAGGCTTTTCATCAGTTACAATAAAAAAAGATGGTGCCTTTGCTATTTCATCATTAAATTAATATACCTCCATATTTTTTTGGCTCCCCTGTGGCAGAAACATCTTTGTGGCTATAGGAGGAGTCTTGGCAGACCCTGCCCAAATGGTGTATGGATGCCTGTGCTTCTTGCCTTACAAGTCTCCTGTAGGGAGAGCACGGATTTATCCCGAATCCAGCCGCTGGGCTCATGAGTGCCTGGCTGTCAGCATGCCTGAATAGGCTTCATCTGCAATCAAAGCCACAGTGTGGCTCCCAGAAAAGCTGCCTGGGAAGTGGATGTGATTTACTGTAGGATGAGTCCCTTTCCCGCTGTAACTGGTGGCAGATTGCAATTTTGCCAGGAAAAGCTGGATCAGGCGCTCGTTGGCTGTTGCCTGTATTTCTGCTGTGGTAAGGAATGCTGGCCAGACAGATAGCCCAAAATGGTTGTATAGAAACATCCTCCAAGCCTTTCCCCTCCCTTTATATAAATACTGAATGCTTTTAATCTGTTACCTGACTTCTATAGCTCCCTGTCTTAGTGGTTTTGTGGCCTTAGTGATTTAGGGTTGCTATCTCTGATTTTACCACAGGTATTCTGATGTTTATTGATTTTTTTTTTTTTTGGAAGTATCATCTCCTACAGTCATGTGAAAACAGTTTCCATTTCACAGCTCAGAAACAGTGCCACCTCTGCTGCCAGTCAAGGGAGGTGCAAATATGCAACTGGTAACTGCTGTAAGCACCAGTATTATTAGTGGGGATAATTCTTACAGTTAGAAATAAAAAAAAAAATGCAATTTTTATTTAAATGAAGCTACATGAATGTCCCAGTTTAGGTTTTGAGTGGGTGGTAGTACTGAGGAATAAACCAGCTCCTGCTCTACTTGACACCACTCCTCCATCACCCCGCAGTGTACACTGATTTACACCGTACTGACAGACTTAACATCCTTACAAACCTGGCCCCAATTCTGAGGACTGGTATAAGAGATTAATTTGAGTGGCTAATATTGAGTTCTGATCCTCCAGCACTTGCATTTCTCCAGGCATTTGTACCATCTGCATCCATGATGCTGCTGGGTTGCTGAAAGACGACGTGGTTTGGACCAGATCCTCCTCTTGGCTTGGGGAGAGCACAATATTGTTTTCATTCCACTATCTGAAGGAGGCAGATCTGGTGGCAATTTAAGAATCATACATTATCATAGGCTATGGAAAGAATAATTTACGCCCTTGAGCATTTCTCAGATCTTTCAGCAAAATCAGACATCTAAAGGAAAATCTAGTTCTTTGGAGAGCCACAGGGATGAGTAATGCACCCAAGAGGAGCTGGGGTTCAGACATGAAGGGATTAGCATGATCCACCAGCATGGTTTTGTCATCTGAGACAGACTCAGGCACTTCATGCCTCCTTCTTTAACAACAGCCATCTGGATGTGAAGATGGGGGAAGGTGGGAGCTTGTTAAATGGCTCTGGTTTGACTCCTCATGGGCAACACTTGTGGCTTTTGCAGAGGGCTGAGGCCTCCCAGCCTTCTGTGCTGGGAGCTCGCACCACGCCCCTCTCTCTCTGATACAAATTGCCACGGACTGCAACGGGCCTTGGTGCCTGCAGCTCTGAAAGAGGGGAAATAACTGCAGTAACACCTTCCCCAGCGTGATCACAATCATCCTTTGTGCTGGGGTGGAACCCACCACTCTGGTGGGCGTTTGTCAATGGAACAAATGCCCAGCATCTGGTGGCTTTCGTGCAAGGAGCCACTAAGACAGCTCTGCCTCTGTTGGTGCTCACCTTCTACCAGGATAACCTCCCCCCCCCCAGAAAGGCACCCCAAAAGCTGCCTGTTAATTCCTACAACAGGGGCAATTCCCACAGGAGATGGAGGGATCTGCCTGCAGTTCCCTTAGCGTGTGGTACTGGGCAGTCACCATTAAATAGCTGACCTGAGGCAAATCTAAGGTCATCTAAAGATTAAAAAATAAAATAAACATCATCCCTCCTTGCCTTACAGGAACAGTACCACCCTGAATTCGTGTGAATGCAGGGTTTCCAGTCCATCTCCCTCACTGAACATTTGATAGTTCATTTAAAAGAAAGAAAAAAAAGAAAAACCAGAGCAGAGGGTTCCCTGGTGGGCTGTAAGACCTCCAAAGGACTTTTGGCAGCATCTGGAGATATTATTAAGTTTTCAGACTAGGTATGCATAGCACAATAATTAGTTCCCCTGAAGAGACCCCAGTAATTGAAAGAATTTTATGACATCTATTATGAAAGTATGAAATGGCTCTTCATAAAAACCAGTATTGGATTTTTCACTCTCTATTCCAGATAGGCTAAAAATCAATATTAATACCTGTCCAGTGAATTCTGACGCTTAAAGAAGTTTGTAGCACAAAGAGCTCACAACACTGAGGACTAATTGCTGTGGAGTTAACGAGGGGATCAAGAGCTCTGGTGCTCTGGTGATGCTCCTTAGGTGCTGATACCTGTCAGCAGGTAGATGTGCATGGGTGGAGAGACCAAGGCTCCTCTGTTCCTACAGGAATGTGTCACCACAACCCAGAATAAACAAGGCAGAGCCACAGGGGCTCCTCTGCCCAGCAGGGATCGGGGGTGGCTGTGAGTGACCAAGGTCCCCCTGAGGGGGAAGCAGCAGACACAACACCAGGTAGCAAGTCCCAGGAAGGAAGAAGGGGGAGTGTTTAATGTGTGTGGTTTGAACCCTCCTTGATCTGTACATTGGATTAGATGAGCTGCTCAAGAAATGGCCTCTGTATTTCTTTAAGAAATATTGAAGAAATCACCCTCTGGAACAAAAAGCTTTAAGCATTATTTCGTAGAGCTGGTTCTTTACTTCTGGCAGTCCTCCAGGGTGCTCAGGAACCGAGTGAACAGGGAAGAACTAGGGGGTGCCAGTGCACATTGCCATTGAAGATATATGAGATCAAACATCACACAGTTCTTACGCATTTTCGGGCTGAGGCTGAAAGCAGCGAGTCAGGCAGAGAGTGTGTGTGACTCCCTGCCTGGGGGAGCAGGACCAGAAACCACTGGATCTGCCTGGTCCTGCCTGAGGATTGTCCTCTGCTGGGGATGGCAAGGCTGCCCCTCGCCTCCTCCAACTCCTGAGGCTGCTGCAGAGCGTCAGCTAGTGCCAACGGTTGGGAAAGGCTTGGAAAACGAAAGTGCAACCCAAGGGAAAGGCAGGGACCTGCTGGAGGAATCGTTCTGTGTAGAAACAAACCCCTTCTCATTCCGTGTGCAGGTCCTGTGCTGGTTTTCATGCAACTGTTTTTAAGGCAGTGCTGTGTGTCACCAAACGGCGCTTTGCTGCAGCCATCTCAGCGCTTGCAAGTGATTGGAATATTCACAAAGGAAATATTTAACTGCATTAATTCCGTGAAACAAGATAAGGACAACTGTGTCAAATTCACCTGAACCCATAGTGAAGCAGGGCCAGTTAAACCCCGAGATTTTTACCACCATGTGTAACGTCAGCAAATGCCTGTCCCCGTGCCTTGGACCCCACCTGGCACCGCTGGCACCCCCGGCCCACAGCCAGCCCCGGTATCGGTGGGGAGCTGCAGCATTCCTCAGGTAGTTGGGAACAGCGGCATTTCCACAGAGAGAGAGAGAGAGATAATTCCCTTCTCATTAGTTACTTTGACACAAGAAAGTTATCACAGCTCCCCAGTCTGTCACTGGGCTGAGGGAACAGGAATTTGTAAAGCCAGATACGGGTTTTAAATTATGGCAATAGAAAAGAGTTGCTTTTCATGGAAGGCTGCAGCTCAAAGGGAGAGCAAACGCCCAAAGCTGGATTTCCTCAGGGAAAGTGGAGTAATTATTTTGTTGCTATCAAGGCGATACCAGGGTGTTTTCTTCCTATTTCTAGTCCCCTGATATAATAAAAGGAGTTTAATAGCAGCAAGATGTAGGAGGTGCTCACTGGTGAACGCTCCAATGCACTGAGCTAAATTGGGTCCTGCAGCACAAGAGAGGCAGCACAGGG
Organism: Pseudopipra pipra; assembly: GCF_036250125.1. Taxonomy (NCBI): domain Eukaryota; kingdom Metazoa; phylum Chordata; class Aves; order Passeriformes; family Pipridae; genus Pseudopipra; species Pseudopipra pipra. The sequence continues at coordinate 4,726,656 of NC_087551.1, read as the reverse complement.
TTTCTCAGCAGTGCAGAGAGCAGGGGCTGGGGTCCCAGGGCACAGTGGCATTTCATAGCATCACCCCCTGTGTGGTACAAACCCAGGTTACACAGGACAGCCTGTGCCACTCACACCAGCTCTGCACCATCTCCAGCCCTGCCCAGGGGGCACCTGTTGCCCGCCCAGCACTTCCACGGGTGCAGGAAAATACCTCCTCGGGAGTGGGAAAGGACCTTTCTCCCTTCTCTCCTCTCCAGCTGGGCCTGGCAGCTGCCTGCAGGTTTCTGAGCAAGGCACAGAAGGCGGCAGCAGCACGAAGGGGCCTCTGTGGTCTCTCCCAGCCCTTAAATCACGGCAGTAACAGCCCTGCTGATGGTCTCGGGCTTTCATGCTCAGAGGGAGCATTCTGCAGCAGCAAAGTGAAAGCAGGGCATAACATTTATTTACTGAAAGGAATACAGGCTGTTTCCTACTTCTAGAAGCCCCTTCTCATGGGGAGAGGCTTTTCACCTAGATGGAGACAGAAGCTCGAGGAACTGAGCTCTCTGCTGAGATCACTGCACTCTTGGATGGAATCATGGCACAAGCAGCCACTGCCTCCTCCTCACTGGTCTGTCTCCAGCTGTTTCCCTGAGGCTGACAGGCTGCTCTGATGAGTCAGAGATGCATCTTACCACAGACTTTATGGCTTGGGTTTGCTTCCAGCCAGGGAGTTCATCTGCTCTGCTCAGCTGGTGGCAAGCTGCAGGAGCACTTGGGTTGAGTTTATTTATTGCTGAGGGCTCCTGGGATGCCACACTTTCACTGATTTACACCCTTGGAGAGAGGTGACTCGTTTGCTGGGAGACATCCCATATGGCTGAATCACAGACACCGTGCTCAGGGTTACTTCACTGACCCTGGCAATTAAGAGGATATTAGAAAGCCTTTCCAAAAGGAATCACAGCCTTGAGTGATCACATGTGAAAGTGCCCTCCTGGGGAAAAAAAGCCCTCCAAGAAAAGAACATTATACTAAGAGCAACAGCCCTTAAGTCCAGGAGACACTGTGAGATCATCTGGTCTGGCTTGTCCATCACAAGGATGTGCTGCATCCACACAGACCACGTGGCACAAGTAACATGGTGTGGCACCATCCTAGGCAGTGCATCATCCCCCTTTCCTGTTAGTACCTACAATTAATCATCTCTGGTGTGCTTATGCAGAAAGGAAGAAAATAAAGAAGATTATGGTCTCTCTTTAACTTGCTTTCCTCCAGCTTCCATCTGGCAGCCTCCAGTGGCTTTGCTGTGAAGCCCAGCTCTCAGTCTGTAGCCCAGGGAGTGTACAGAGCTGGCTTTTCTCTGCCTTTTCCTGAAAGTGCTGGAACAAAACCTGGACAGAGTATTTCACACCTGTAACCTCTTTCCCAGCTGAAGGCAGCTCACCTGCCCTGCTCACAGCTCCTGCCATCCATAGATTAGATCAATGCAGCAACATTTACCAACTGAAGTTCATCTTTCCCAAGAATAGAACGGAGTTTGATTTACTCCCCTTTTTTCTTTTTAAATGATTTGATCCCCATTAGAGAGGCTGTAATCACCTATTTGAACAGGCCAATTATCCCACAGCAGCTCAGTGACACTAATTGCATTACAGTTCTGGGCTATGGAAGTTGCCAAGCCCTCCTGCTCATTAGCCAGCCTTCCTCCATTGATACAGCAGCAGGCTTTGAATTTCTTCTCTTCCCATTCATCAGGTTGGCTTCAATTTGTTCCTAATTAGAGCTTGGCTCTTCCAGTGCTACTTAAAGCCCCTCTAACTGGAGGGGCATCCAGCCAGATTAGCACCTCTCAGCACACCATGGTCTCCTCAGCATGTTTTGCAGCCCAACCATTCCACAAACCCCAGCCCATTAAAATCATATCACTTATACAGTAGTTAATCTGTTACCTCCAATATTTTCTTCTTTACTGTCTGCAGGCTGAACACTCGGGAGTTTTCATTTCTTCAGGTTTTTTTGCCCTCAGATCCTCCTTTTGATCATGCTACCCCATGACACTGATCCTGAGGAAGCTGTGAACTGAGCCTCTAATCCCTTCCACTGAGAAAAAGTAAAATGGACCCACACTTGGGGAAACAGCACAACCCACAAGCCTTTCCTCCTGCCCACTGTCCTTCCTACCAGTGCATGGCAGCAGGTTCCTTCTCTTTAGAGGACCCTTTTTAATTCCAGAATGCCTTTCTGCAGTTGGCTTCCTTAACTTCATTAGCGACCATCACCTGCTGCTTTTTGCACGTGGCTTTAATTTCCTGCCCTGGCCTTTTTTGCTAAGCTTTTCTTTCTCCTGCTGAGCCCTTGAAGAAGAGAAGAGCAAGGGCAGGGCCATCACTCTGAGGAGGGACTAGGTCTGATGATGGCCAAGAGAATCCTGCTGTGTGTATTTAAGGGATGCTCCATGTCTGGGCAGGGAAGTCAGCATTAACTGTTTCCTTCCCATGGAAATGGCATTCACTCCCTGGTCTCTCTTGGCATTTGGTGTCTTCTGTGTACAACCAGGGCTAAATCCAGGAGAGAACTCAGCTGTTTTCCCACTAATTAATGTTACCACAGCCAGAAACTACCTGACTCCTTGATGCCTGATGTTAGAAGAGAAATTTGGCTTTAGAGTTAGGGTGTTACACTCCCTATATAGGTACTGGAGAAAGAGGTCTTTGAATGAGCACCCAAACAACCCAAGTGCAGTCATTGAATCCACCGTGTCAATAAAAAATGATGACCTGAATTTTGCAGCTGAAACTTAGTGGCTTCAGGAGCTTGGGTGCTTTAGACAGGGCTGGCAGATGTGACTGGTGCACAGAGCTCTCCCAAAATCCAAGGGTATGGTATATAGTCCTTGTGAGTTTAAATCTCCATTTATGTCTTCCAAAGGTACAAGTGCTTACCTGAAAATTATTTCCTTGGGTTCAAGTGTAGGCCCAGCTTTTTGGGACCTGGTTGCACACTCCTTCAGCCTGCTCACCCACTCCAGACTCCTCCTGTCCCACTTAGCGATGCTCCCCAGTGCCAATCCCAACATCTCAGTTGGATCTGGGCACCTTCCAGCCCTCTCCTGGAAGCTGCATCATGCTGGAGGAACCCATGTAAGGCTCACGAAGCTAAAGATCAACTACTTGTGCCAGAACCTGGCACTGGCACTGGTTATCAAAGCATACCCTTTGAGGGCAAAATGAAGTCTTTGATCACCTTCCCCAGCTGGTGGGGGACTGGGGAAGTGGTGGGGAAGTCTGCTCCTGTGGTGGGACTGCTTTTCCAGGAGCATCACCAGGAGCATTTACAGAATCCACTTGAAGCTCAGCAGCCCATCAGGCTTCTCACAGCAGCTCTGGTCCCACTGCCTGGCCCCTGTGACGCCAACTTCCCTGTGCTCAGCCTCCAAACAGCTCTTCCCCACATCCCAACCTGTCGCTCTCCCTCCCCAGCAGCCCAGTCAGTCTCCCATGGCACAACTCCCACAAGTGCCAAGGTCATGCTCAGCTGGCTGTGAGAGCCCTGCCTCACCGAGCCCTGGGGGAGCCAGGGATTGTTTCCCAGCCCTTCCCGTGGCCTCCTGGCTTTTCCCTCTGTGCTACCATCCCCATCTCTCCCTCGTCCCACTGAGTTTCCTGCTGCCACGCCGTGTCCCTGCCCCGTGGTTCCGTCTGCATCCCCTCGCCTGCGTCACGGCACGATCGCGCTCGTTCGTGGGGCCTTCACAAACCCCGCTCTTGATTTCACACCCTGCTGCTCCTCTTCAGGGAAGGACACGAACCCATTTTTCTTTTCTTTTGATCCCTCCCCGCTCCCCTGTTCCTGTCCCAGTCTTACGCCCGTCTGTCAAATTCACAGGCTCTGCTTTCAGCTCCGTTCCTCCCTTCCCTGCCCACCCTCACCCCTGTGCCAGACCCCGTTTCCCCACACCTCTTCTAGCGAGCAATGTGACTGTAGCTGCCTTGGAAACTATTTTAACAGGTGTATCCCTTAGTACCTGGATTAATATACCTGCTTATCTCTTCTCCCAGAGATAATTTTTTTACACTGTAAATTAAACAGGGGAGGAAAGTCAAAAGCCAAAGGAATAGATTTATTTTTTGATGCTCTCAGTGGAAGGCCCTGCAAAGGTACATTTCAGAGCACATATATAATTGCATAGATGATTAGTGAAGCAGCTGGGGCAGTGGAACAGAAGTAAGGCTGCTGTAATTTGTTGAAGCAGTTTATTAGTTATGGCTGAAAATCATGCCCCAGCTGTTCTACAGAGGCCTGCCCTGTAAACCGATAAATTTTCTTACCAGTTCCTTGGCTCCTGTGCACTTTGTTTCCCATTGTTCCAGAGTACCAGCAAACACACATTTTGCTGGGAGGGGCAGGGGATGGAAGCACAGGCATGTGAAATTTCTTGTTCTTACTGTGAACACAAGAGCCTGCGGGGAGATTTCACTGACTTCTCATGGCATTGGCCCTCCCGGGAACAAACGGGTCAGGGTAAGGTCTCCTGAGTCAACTGAGGCTCCTGAGTCAAGGAACAGAGAGAACCCGTCTTGTGTTAAGAAATTTTTATTTGTCCTTTGGATCTGTAATGTAAGCACATAAAATTACAAGTGGAAGAAACATCATGCCACAAAATTGCATAGAATTTTTACAAAAATGTGAATTATGCCTCCGAAACAATCATAGATCGAGGAACCGAAAAAATATGTACATGTTAACTGGAATATTTCATCCTAGTTTGAAAGCAAATCATCAAGGACTAATCAATCACAGACACTATTAATACAATGTACAAGAGCAACACTGATTTCAAAGAAAGGCAAGCAATGATGTCCCTTTAGTTATCTTTCAGTGAATGTTTAGCTAATACATGAGCATTAATTAACATAATTATGAACATGTTAAATCTAAAATGTCTGGCCTTCATAAGAATTTTTAAAATCCTGTTTATACTGCCAAACCCAAGCTATTTTCAGTAGTGTAAAGATATCTGAAGTGCACGACCTAGTTTAATATAGACAGCTCTATTCTATACAGCAGAAAAGTCCACAATACAGCATTTCCACACATTCAACACGGAACAAGGCAAATACATAAAAGGCACAAGACTTGCACATCATAAAGACCCTTTTTTTTTTTTCATTATCTTACTCTAGTTCAAGTAATATCAATATTAAATGATATCTGTTTCACTGAAATAGTTTGAACAATGCAAGATGTACAGGATTACACACTACCCTACACCTGCAGAAAGTGGCACTGTACAGATATAAAAAATGTGAGTACAGGAAATGGTCAAATACAAACGTACTGTAAAATGACTACAGCTGAGAGGTTACTCAATCCATATTTATTTTATTTTTAAATATAAAGAAAAGGTTAACTGGCGTTTGCCCGAGTTTCTTTGAAGGCTGCGGTGAGGTCCTGGCTCCGCTGAAGTCCAAGGGAACGTAGCGCTGGGATTCAAAGGAGCCAAGATTTTACCACGGAGCCTGTTCTGTACAACTGTTTCTATAATGCAATAACCTTCAGTTTTAGTGTGAACACTGCTATCAGTTTACTCTTTTAATAATTTAGGCAATATGTCATTTGTACTTTATAAAATGCAGCATTACATCTCGACTCTCTACGTTTTCAATGAGTGATTAAGATTGATTTCAAAGTGCAAAACAAGGATTAACAGAGGATTCACCTTTCCTAGCTTTAAGATGAAAGTCAGATTTTTGAATTTCATGTGCACTGATTTCATCATCATAAACCAGAGCAGTTTAATTCAAAATACGATCTCCAAACAATGTGCAATTTTTCTTTCTTTCTGCTCTTGAGTTTAAAAAAGAAACACCAAAATACTGTTTGTTTTCCAAGATTTGAACTTATATATATATACACCATTATTTAACTGAAAACTTAAGCTCGATTTGTATTTTATTGCTTAAATTTAAATAAAATAAGTTAGTTTAAGTACTAAAATCCTGAGGGAATTGGAAGTAAGGTAACTTAACTGTTACACTGTGTTAAAATGCCTCCCCCTGTAATCGATTGCTTTCTCCGATTGCTTTTCAATACCAAGTAAGGCCCCGATCTTGCAAACGTGAGTGTGAACGTTCCTCCCCAAACAATTCCTGAGCCCAGGGGTGCCCAGGAAAACATGAGTTTGCAGGATCAAGCGTCTTGAGGCAAATCTGTGTCTTCTGAGCTGGTTTCTCCTTTGCCCTAAGGCCGAGGGGAAGGACTGCATTGGCTTGGGTACAAATAATCTGTCTGACACGTCTCGTAATTCCTGTTCCTGTCAGTATGGGAATCCAGAGAACAGCATTTCCTTACCTTTTCAAATATCCTGACTTTCACAATGTCTCTCTGTTGCCTGGTATAAGTTTCTCAGAATGTGCTGTTACTTCTCTCACGCATTATCATACAGTACACTCACCTTGATTGTTCTTATTTTAACAAGTCAGTTCAATGGATTAATATACATTTTTAAATAACAGTGATCAGGTTTTTTATATTTTGCTTTTAAATTTCAGACCTCAGTAAAACTGAACCTCAGTCTTAAAAATAATGGAAGATTCTGTTAAGATTTCAAATACTGTAGTCCTAAACATTTCATAATCCTATCAAATTCAGTAAGCTTAAAATATGATACTTAAAATCAATACTTCTGAGTCTGCAAAATATATATCAAATTTATATTCTAAAACTACTTTGATTTACAACACTAACACCACAAAAAGAATTCTATGATCCAATGATTATTCTATAGCAGTATAACCCAGATGTCAGCTTTCAGAAAGATTCGCTCTACTCACGCATCCCTGAAACATTTCATTTGGCCAGGAGACCACACCAACTTCAAATAGAAACATGCTGTGTGTGTGTATATAGACAGATGTGTGTGCACATATAGCTATATATATATATATATATATACAAACATATATGCACTCACACAGTGTAACAAACACAGAGGTACACAGACACCGACAACCTCCACGCAGAGTTCTTCTCTCTGTTTTCCTCTTCTCCCCACAGGTCCAAGGATTTTCAGCAGCAAATACATGTCTCTCCATGTGATAAACACAACAATATCAAGACAGCAAGCCACCAGTGCTTGCAAAGCTAAAAAGGATTAAATGTTTCAGTGCAAATGTAAAATGATGGTACAGCTGTCAAGGTGCAGTTATAAAGAAGGAAACAAATATGATTAAGTACTGTTATAATATTCTCCGGGATCTCTATCAGTTTGGAGCACTTTGCACTGGCACTTCAAAAGGAAATCTGCACACATTTGTCTCTGTGCAATACATTGGTCTTCATTAAACATTCTTAACAGTGAACATGGCCAGAAAATTACCCATTGTAAACTGGGCCAAAAAAACCAAAAGAAAAATAAAGAGGAGAGGGTGGTTAACATATTAATTTTCCCATTGCAACTGCACTACGCTTCAGAATAACAATCAGATGAAGAATGAGAATGAAGACCTTTGCACGATACTTTTCATAAAGTGTTCCTTTGGGGAAATGTGCACTCGAATGCAGGTTCCTCCTGCCTCCCGAAGCGCTGCGGCGGCAGCTCCCCCCGGGAGAGCGGAGCCGGGCAGCTGGGAGTGGTGTGCCCTGGCACACCCATAATTGTTTCTGGGGCAGTTAAAAAGTAGTATCAAACACTTTCTCTGGATTATCTTCTTCCAATTCCTCTTCGCTTTGCGGAGGTTTATGATTGGATTTTCCACTGTCGGATGCCAGGGAAGAGGGGGCAGAACTGTGGTCTCCATCTTCACTGATTTTCCCTTTCATGGCTTCCTGTACGAACTCCAGAATTTCCAAAGGCAGTCTTTTGAATTTGTCTTGATATTCCTGATCAAGTTCCACCTGCAACTACAACAAAAGAGACAAGCTGCCTTCAGGTGTATCTGATGTGACCAGTGCTACAGTATGGGGAAAGTACCACACCAGGAGGGAGTGGGATATAATTAATAACACATTATTGCACTGCTTAAGATTATATTCCTTTTTGGTTTTTTATATTAGCACCAAGCATCCAAAGCTCCCATTAATTTCCATGCAGTCATTGCAAAGCTAAGGAAACGTGCGGTCGTTTGTGCGTAAGGCTGGTTTTGGGTACCACCCTTGGGTACCCAAATCCTTCAAACTTATGTGGATTTAACTGTACTGGTGTCCATACTCCCACTGGCTTTCACAAGACCCAGTTCAAGTGCAGTATGGATCACGGATAAGCCTTGGAAAGAGCAAGGCCTTTATTAAGCTCCAGGTAGTTAATCACACATTAATCACACCACAAACGTTGCTCTCAGAACAATATAACAACTTTTGCCAGATTTCTTGGGTAGGAGAAACCATTAGGAAAAAGTCAGTTGTCACAGGGAGTCCAAGAGGGAGGGAAAACAAGTTTAAATTACATTTCTTAGGGCTGGATCATGGAAAGTTACATTATCTGATTAATGCAGTATGTGTCTTGGACATTACTGGGGAAAAAGTGTCGGATCATCAACAGGATGCAACAGGCATGCAGAAAGAAATCTGGCTATCGGTCTTCAGGAAGCAGTGGGTCCTTTCCCAGTATTTATTTGTACAGCCTTTGTTTTTAGTGCCCATATTAGGATCTGCACGATCCATGATTTAAAAAACATTAATGTGTACGAAGGTTTCCACTGAAGACAAAGCCAATTTTTTCATCATGACCAATATGAGCACAGCAGGAAGCAAAAGGGGTGAGTTCCAAAGCCAAATCCGCTCCATCCATCCATCCATCCATCTACCCACCTTCTTAAAAAGAGGGAGTCAGGTTCTGCTAACTGTAGCTGCAGCAGTTTTGCAATAATTCCTTAGGTAATTGTATTCTCAGCTATGTATTTTTCCAGGATTTCCAGGATAAAGGTGCTATGGACTCTGATCCTTCAGCTCTGTGCTTGAGTCCCTCCTACGTAGTTCCAGGTCTCCTTCACCCCACTGCAACGGCTCTCACCAGGCAATACAAATTTTCACTTGAACATCAGGACCTACACTAGTCTTTACCATCCTTGACCTGTCCACAGCATGTGACTTTACCACTACCCCTCCCTCTGAGCCCTTCCAATCCCATTCCCCATGCTTCTGTCCTGGTTTTCATCCTGCATCTCTGACTTTATTTTTGTGAGGCCTCTTCTCCTTTCTCCTGATGTGCAAATCAATGTCCTCAGCTCACCCGGTCTAGTTCTACATTCCTTAATTAGACAAATTCTGCAGCTTTTCTTCCTCAGGATCTAAGATCTGCCTTTTCCTTTTGGTTTCCCTGCTAATGCTCTTTTCCTGCCTTGTTTCTGGCAATTTTCCTGATGTTCTGGCCTCGGTTCTGCACCTCAGATAAAACCCAAGTCTGAGGCACAAACGGCTCCATTAAAATACATCCTGCCTCTAAAATACATAATTCTGTCAACTGTTAGCCACTACCACAACATCCTTCTTCTTTTGTTTTCTGGCTTTATGTCTAGATACAAATTTTTGAAGGGATCCTCTTTTTGTCTGCATTGTGCTATCAGTTCCACAAGTACAGGCGTTACCAGAGGGAACAGTGCCCTAGCGTGGCTGGCAGGGAAAACTCCCTAATGATCATCATCCCTCCCTGCCCAGCTCATCTCCTGCAGCCCGGGGGGCTCCTCAGCCCCTGAGAGACCACATCCACGCTGGTCAGAGTGATGGCAGCACGGCACTCGCCTGGGTCACACTGCAAATCCAAGGATTAAACCCTAGGGAAAAAGCTCTACCTCTGCGGTGCGATTGTGCTTTGGGTCACAGTTCATGGTTAAATACCGGCCTTGTTTAACAAACAGCAGGGAGGAGGGAGGGGAAGGAGAGTCCTTCTGTGTATTTGTGACAATTACCCAAAGATGCTATCGCAGTTAGAGGGAGATTTATGCCAGTCGTGGAACAAAGCATTCCCTGGATGACTCTGCAACAGCAGCGCTGGCAGAGGCTCCAGCTCACTGTGCACCACACACAGCAAGTGCTGCTGCCTTCCCATGCTCAGGAACCTCTGAAGCCTCTGAGCTGCCCTGGCTGAGCACCCCACAAAGCCAGAGCTCCTGCAGGCAGAGGCAGCTCTGGGTACAGGAGTTTTTATAGATCTAGGAATCGTGGAATAGGCTCCAGAGCACTGGAATACAGAGCTTTTTAAAACAGCATGAATTTCCTTACAGAGAACTGTCCAAGCCAGAGATGGGCTGCTGCATTTCCTCATCCCACTGTCACACGAGGAATTTGTGAGTTTTGGGCACCTCAGGAATAGGAGGAGGTGTGTAAAACTGTAAGTCAGGGAAAGTCTCCTGGCTCTCAACTTCCTTCAGAACCTTGATTTGCTTAATTAGGTTTAAGAGCAATAGAAATGTTTGAAATCCCTCAGAAACTGAACGTTATCTGAACCCAGTGCAACCATAAGCATGTTGTTAGGTAACAATTGTGTCTAATATTCACCTCCTAAAGCGCCTCCAGTGGATAATCCCCCCTAAATCGAGCGTTTAATAGGAATGACACAAATCTGGAGCTACCTTTCTCTCTTCAGTGTCTCTAGAGACAGTCTATATAGATATCTAATCATGAGAAGGGTGAATTTAGTTGAGAAGGAGCAGACAGTAGACAAGGAGGGTTGATTAAAACTGCAACAGTGGGTAAAAATTAGTTTTCTTTTTGATTTCAAAGGCACTGTCACTTCCCCTTGCTCAGCTTCTGACAAGCCCCTCAGATCCCATTCATTCCCTGACCCCCAGGCTGTCACACAGGACTCCACCTGCAACAAGGGGTGAGCCTGGGCACAACGAGCCATCCCACTGCCAGACCTGAGCCCTCACTTCCTCAGGGAGCCTGGGGCTCCCAAACCCAGGGCACTCCCACAGTGCCTTGACTATGTTCCTCCTCAAACCATCAGCTCCTGGCACGACACTGGCAAACGGCTGAGGGTCAAGGTTAAAGAAACAAATTGCCTGCTTGAAACCAGCTGGCCCAAAAGAATCCAGCTGTCTTTCTTTTAAAAACCTCAGTGCCCTTCTATATATTCTGTGGCTTTACAGGGACATTATAGTTCATGGAAATGAGTGGAAAGCTGCCCTCCCAGCAGCAGCAGCAGCAGCAGTCACACACATCTGTTATTTGGCTCGCTGACAGCGAGACAAAGTGCCACGTTAGTGTGTGTGTAAGTCAAAACCTCTCTGCACAACCAGCACCACCAGGCTTCAGCCCGGCGTGGCCTTACTGCTCAGTTTGCTGTCCCCTTGGGTTGCTTCCCCTCACAAGTCCACCTACCCCAATTTCTCTGTTCTCTAGATACTAAAAAAGGTGACCTACACTTGCTTTTAGGATTTTGGAGTCAGACAAGGGGGGGAGTTGAGACTGATGATTAGACGGGCAGATCGGTATCTGGACCACTGTCCTCATTAACACACAACAGCCTCTCTCCTTCTGCTATCTCACTATCTGCCCTCTTATAGATCCTCTGTCCTCCCTTTAACCCCCAGCAAAAACAACTCATTAGTGTCACCTCCACTCTGTTTCAGGATCCCAGGAGCAGTTGGCCACAGTATTTCTTGTTCAGGTAAATCTCACTCCCGTGGACTTTACTTACAGGCAACGAGTTAATACCTTAAAATTCGGAGCCGTCATTAAGTGGGGTCCTTGGGGACAGGAGATGAAGGTGTCAGTCACTGCTGACAGCTGTGGCCAGAAGCTCTAACTCCTGAGTGTGTGCTTCTACCTACCTACCCGTTATCTTTTTACCCGACAGTGCTAGTTAAACATCATCAGCTGATGCTCACATCAGCTTTGCAAAACCCAGGTAAATATCAGTTTTACTATCTGCAAAGTGCAGAAGAAATTAAAGTAGATAGAGATCAAACCTACCAGTTCGAGGTGCCAGTTTGGAAGGGCTCTCCCCACTCTGTTTACATGATCACTTATCAAACTAGACAGACCAGCACAGGCTTGGAACAGGCCGGAGACCACTGGGTCTCCATGGATCTCCCACTGGATACGGTGAGGATTTGATTGTGCCTGCCCTGCCTCCATTAGCTGAACCCCACAAGGGGCTCCTCAGGGAAACCATGCCCGAGGGATCCCTTTGAGCCCAGGCAGAAGTTTGGCAGTGCCCCCTCATGCCCTGGGCAAATGCCACCACCTGCACCTTGAGTAGAACCAGCACAGCCCCGAGCTCCTGGGAGCTCCAGGGACAGACCAGGAGCAGGGTTTTACACTCCAGAGCTCCTGGCAGCCAGCCAGCTGCCCAGCTGATCTGCTCACACTCCCTCCCAATTCAAAGGGCTCTTCGGCATCCTCCACCACAACTGCTCTCCAAAAAGGGTCATCACTCAGGAAAAGGCCTCGCAACCCTTCCTTGGAATGTGGGAGGGGAAAATCACTATGGTTGTTCAGCTTAAAGCAAGGAAAAAGCACTCAGAAAAGGAAACAGATGGAATTATTAAAACTATTTACATTTAAATTACAACAATAACCTGGCTGCTGTTGTTAAAACTAACAACTGAACAGCAGAACCCAGCACTAAAACCAGCAACTGTGATCAATAAAGAATTATAGAGGCAGAGGTTGTGGTTTTAGATGATCCTGATCAAGCCCCTGTAGACTTTCACATACTTGCACCATGAGCTAATGAACTTCTGTTTCCACCAAGAACAAAAATAAAACGATCACGTGGAAAACTCAGTGTGCTGCCAACACGAGTCACCAGGAGGGCTCGAAGACAAGAGGTGGATACACAGCTGGTGGATACACAGCCCTGCTTCCACCTCACCTCCTCCCTCCACTCCGGCAGCCCAAGGGAAAGGGAAACTCTGGGGCAAAACACATCCAACCCACCTCCCTTCCTGCGACACCTTTGAAGTCATTAATGGGAACGTCGCTGCTCCTTCCCGTTGGACCTTGAAAGTGGCTTGGGAAGTCAGTAATGCAAGTGCTTTTCCAAACAATTTTCCCCTCTCTTCCTTCCCCGAGCAGCTGGAGATGCCACACGCTTGGTGTGCACCGTTCTCCTGATGTAAGATCCCATTGCCAGAGGCAGTTTTCTGACACAAACCCACCGTGCTTCCACACGGGCTGGGATTCCTTCCGGCTCACGTGTTTTTTAAAAATATTTTTTCAACTCAAAAATAACGTAAGGGTCAACACTTAAGAAGCATCTAAATAATTAATCTTCAACCAAAAATGTTTGAAGAAGTTATGTGTGAAATACAATTGGTTACACATTTTGGGGGGGAAAAACCCCCACTAAAACGCCATTTTGTTGAATCAAAAACATTAAGTGTGGCCATATTCGTTTTGATGAAGCTCTTCCTCTCCCAAAATTTGATATGATTCCAAATAAGTCACTTTTTTAAGTCTCAGATTTTCCATTCCACTGGGAATTTTTTTGTAAAGCCAGTTCTTTGAGTTTTGTGTTTCTGTTATCTCTCCTTTTAAATCTACCTTATTTTGTTTCCCCAATCACTTTCTTTCCCTGAATGATGCAGTAAATTACGAAAGGAAAATTATCAATAACCCAGGTAAAAATGCCCTCTGAGGACTGAACAGTTTGGTATCTCCAACAGTCTCTGACAATTTCCAACAGCAAACTCTTTATTCTTAAGTTTTTAAAAAGGCTTTTCACAGTTTTCGAGTTGAGATTTCAAATGTGAGACATTTGGAAGTTGCGTCATTTCCCCTTGAGGCAGAGGGCAGCAAAATATTTTTAAAAAATTGCCTTTTTTTGGTATTTGGTTCTTGCATTTATTCACCTGTTGAAATGTGATACTAATTTGTATCCATAATTGTCATGGCACTGCCCACATGCAGGATAACATTTAACTCCACATAAATAGTACCTGTTCTTTTTGTCTTACTGATGAGAAACTCATCCACATCCATTTCTTCTGTGCAATTTCAGCAGAATGTATTTTGGCAAGAGGCAGTAACTGGTCACTACACAATTCCCAACAAAAGGGGGGCTGCAACCTCTACAGGGAATTTCTGTTTGGGAAAACTCCCGTTTTCCTTATCCCATGTCATTGGAAATGTTTATTTTGTTAACACCAGTAACACTCATCTTTTCATTGGCCAGTGAAAGCACATTGCAACAGAAACACTGGTCAGAGATTGGGGCCCCTTTCTCACTCCTCCCCTCTTTCTCTAAATGTGCTAAAGCTACAAATACTTATTTTTCTTCCTGCAAATGTTTGACCCATGAGCCTAAAGATAATTTTAAATAGAGGATTTGGGGCTTTTAAGCCTGCATCAGACAACAAATATGCGTAATGTCAGCGACCTCAATTTAGCTTCCAAAATAGCACATAGAGGACTCCCAGATTAAGGGTACAGAGAGCAGGAAAGCTGCTGTTCCTCTGCTTTTCATTTTCAGAGCTTACTTAATTAGAAAGCCATTCTGGAGGGATGCAGCATTAAAAGACACATGAGCAGCAAGAACTTGTTAAAAGCAGATGGAGGCTCAATAACAGGGAGAGTGAAATTGAGGAACAGAGCTCAGGGATCAAGTGATTTATAGGCAGCAATTTTTGTTTAATTGGAAGCAGTAGGAGTTTCTTATTAAGGACCATGTTATTCCCTCCACTGGGCAGATTTCTGCTGGGAAGGCAAAGGAGTAACCGCTGCTCAGCTGCCCCCACGCCCCATGGGCACAGTCCCTCTGCAGCACTTGGCTGGGGATGGGGACTTCAGGTGGCAATGTGGGACTCCTCTGCAGGACCTTTCCAAAACTGATATGCCCATCTCTGCTGTCTGGGAGAATGGCCCAAAGAAAGCAGCTGGGAACAGCAGTTCCTTGGGCAGCCATTTGTCCAGGCCTGGGAAAGGAGTTAACTCTACATGTGCAGAGAGCACCAAACACTCCCCTCTTCTTTTTCTCTCAGAGACATCAAGCAAGTGCACAAAGGGATGTGCCACCACTTTAACATTTGGGCTTAACAAAGCTGCTCAAGGACAACAAGCTGAGCCTGAAATGAAACTGTTCAGGTAGCTGAGTTGTATCTCAGAAGATGCTGGAGTGTGGAATAATTAAAGGAAGCCTGAGGGCACTGGGTGTCAGAGCTGGCCCAAGGAACTGCCCTGCACTGGGTAACAACAGCCAGGGTGGGACATGTCTTTATGCTGCCAAGAAAGCTCCCATCAGTGATCCCTGTCCTCAGACAAGGATGTCTCCACTCAGTGTGAGCCTACCACTGCATTTTCAAACAATGGTTACTTTTCAGTCTGTGAGAGACACAAGGACACCAATTCCAGGACTTGCTCTCTGCCAGCCCCACCTCACGCTCCTTTTCTCCCCTAGTCCTTCACACAAGGTCAAACACACCAAGCAGCTCTTCCCACCCCACGAAGTCTCTATTCCTGAGACCCAGCAGGGGCACTTGTCCAGGAGCAGCTGTATTTTGACTGACCCACTGCTGCCACCCCTGCCTGCCTTCCTGTGGCAACAGGTTGCACAGCCCAGATATTCTCCCTCAGAAATTGTCCCAAGACAGGCTTGAAAAAAAATCAGTAACACTCGAGGCATGTCACAAGCCAAGGAGTCCAGAAACCAGAGACTGTGTTATCTTGCCTTACACATACACTCCCCCTTCAGCTTCCCCCCTTATCTGCCATGTTTCAGCTCGCTGTCTCTTCCTATTAAGCAGAGGTGATTTGCACCACCTCCCCGAGGTACAACAAGTCCCCATATAAATGAGTCCCTTTCATACCTGCTGTCTCAAGGCACTAGACTGCAACCTTAGGGCCTTCATCAATCTTTGTCTCCACCTTTATTAACTGCAACCTCAATTAAACCAATGGGACTGCAAGGAAACCTGGGACCTGGGCTCTTGGATTTTAACGCTCTCACAAAGAAACCTGTATCTGCTTTCTGTGCAGTAAACCAACATTTATTCCAAGAGCTAATTAAAAAGTAAATGTTTGAGTGATGAGGTGCCCATCAGCACTACCCAGGTTATAGCTTATAGTGAATTCTATGGGAGGATTTTCTCCACAGGAACTCTTGTTTCCCGTTCCTCCAAAAGTACAGCTGTTTATTCTCATGCAAAGCCCTGCTCTGTGTCTTGCAACCTGTATACTTGGAATTACTCTTCTTTCTGATCACTATGTCATGTAATAGTTTCCTTTTGTGGATAAAATGCTTTCTTAAGCTGTCAAGTGGTTCTTTGATGACTTCATAAATACGTGACCTATGCATCTCATGATGCATATGAATAAAGATAATTTGAGCTGGTATGAATGGGGAAAAAAATCCCCTTTCTTTGAGCATATATAACATTTTAAGGCTAGCTTCTGCTCCTTTTCATCATCACAAGAGTAAGTTAGCTTCACTGTAAGCAAAGCTGAATTCTCATTTTCATCAGTTTCAATGCAATAAATCCAGAGAAACTCCACTGAAGCCTCATCTATCAGCAGATACTGCCCCTGTTTTATTGGAGTGGATCCAAGGTAAATAACTGGAGTGACAGAGCTCAAACAGAGCTTCTTAACTGGTCCTTTTTTAAAGTGCTGTCCATATTTTGGACACTGTCTGCAAAACAAACAAGAGCAAAAAAATCAGTGCATCCATTACCTTCTAACGAGCGATTTTTTTCCACTTCCAAGATGCCTCCAAGGCAGCCTGTGAACAGGCAGCTGACTGTCCAACAGCACAGGCTTTGGAAGAGCAGCAGTATTGTAACTCTCATCTCAAGAGGTCATAACAGTCCCTTGGAAACTCCTTTTAAATGACATCTTGAGGTTAGAACAGCAACAGTATATTCCAGAAATATTTCAAATCCCGGGAGGAGCGGAGGACAGGGGGACTCGGAGCTGTGCAGCACCATGGCAGCTGAGCAGGATGTCCCCTCCAGGGGGGGCCTGGAATTCACAGGACCACTTTACATATAATGTGTTTTGCCTAAAAGTAGTGCTGTCCTGCAAAGTGAGAGATTCTGGCTATTTTTGGAAGAGGAGGGACAAGAAAAGAAAGTTTCAGGCGCTTAAGGCCTCCTGTGCGAGGGCTCAGGAGCTGATCCGAAAAAAAGGTGGTGGATCCTTGACTAAACTGACCTCTGAATTCAGTTTAACAAAGTGCTCTCCAGTCTCTCCATCCACCTTGCTGAGAGAGAATTACAGTGTTGCCTGTGCCTGACTCTTGGCAGGACATCTCTAACAGGGCCCCCATCAGTATCACAGAAAAGTCCCTCTGAGCACAGAGATTTCTTCTCAAATACGACAACGGGGAAGGAAATAAATAGTCTATTTCTCTGTCTCTCCAGTGGCATCACTGTGCTACTCAAAGCAAAAGGAAAAGTCACCCTTTGGTTAAGTCTGGCTCCTCCTTTCCCTGCCATACCCTGCTCTGCCCTTCCTGCTCAGCCCCGACTCTCAAGTTTTGAGTAATAAGAGCTCCTATGGCACACTGAGGTCTGTGTATCTTGAGGAGGTATCTTTCCTAAAGTACAGGCTCACTGTAATTTCCATGTCATTGATAACTGCCAGGGAACTGCATGGAGGTTTAGAAGCGAGCCATCATTAGCTCAAAAATAATCCCACTGGTAAAAGCCTCTGCTGCACTTTGAAGTTTACCTTGCCACTGACTGTGGCTCTCCATGTCAGAAAGCCTCTGCAGGATGGAGCCTCACTGAAAAGTCTGCTTGGAAAATTACTGAGCAGTCAGTCCTTCTGTTAATATCCTGTTAAAAATGGATGTTTTTACACTAGGAAGCAAGCACACT
The DNA here is from genome assembly GCF_036250125.1 of Pseudopipra pipra. Classification (NCBI taxonomy): domain Eukaryota; kingdom Metazoa; phylum Chordata; class Aves; order Passeriformes; family Pipridae; genus Pseudopipra; species Pseudopipra pipra. The sequence continues at coordinate 4,708,933 of NC_087551.1, read as the reverse complement.
CTGAATAAAGATCAAAGCCTTAGAAGTTTCTTTGAAAATCTTTTCAAGTAGTTGTGGTTCTGTAATCTCCTGTAACAACGAAGGCTATTCCAAAATATTTCCTAACTCATTAGCAACATGAATCTGGCTTCCTCTTTACTATTAGCAGAGATGTGCATTGGTTCTCCCCAAATGATGAGCCAATTTAGTGACAGATCCATTCTTTTTTTACATAAGCTAATGAAAAAAAAAAATCCATCCAGAGCCTGGCAGAAATTTAACAGCAGAGACAGAGCTACTATCCCTCATTTTCCATTTTCCAGAAATGACAGCTCGGTATTTTGGCCTTTGTACTTCCAAGGGTCAGGAAAGTTTTGAGGCTGAGTTTTAACAATGACAAAAAGCTGGGACCTGATTCAAATTTATGTACTGATGTATATGTTCATTGTTATCTAATGACCATCAAATGGAGATGCATCATTGCTACTCGGGGTTCTGAGTCTGGGATGTTTATGGCTGCTCTGTGTTTATATACTACGATTATCCTCACATCTCCCTACTTCCACCATGAGCTCATCCATATTTCCACCACTTCTCATCATTTCATGCTGCATTACACAACACACTTGTTTGGTTTGGGTTTTTTTTTTTACATGTGAAGCAAAACCAGAGTCAAATTAAACTGCAACTCTTAAAAACTTTAGAGCTTAATGGAAGAGCAAACTGCCCAGAGGTTCAACCTAATTAAAAACAGCCTGAAGGTTTTTACTTCACGATACTACAATGAAACCTAAATGGAAAAACCCCTCCTATTCTTGCCTGCACTGCTATTACTGGATTAAGTAGTACTGTGCAATGGAAGGTTAACAGAGCCATCCTCATGATTAAGTTCAAGGGATTAATATTTCAGTTCAGTTGTTTTTTATTTAAACATTTTTTCCAAAGGTCATATTAACGCTGACTACTGCAAACTTCAGCAACTCTCTGGTTACCCATCAAGTTTAAATGACCCATGCACAAAACTGTTTCAGTGATGCTCAGCAAGTATCCCTCAATGCAAAAATTGACATATAAGGTAATTTCATACGGGCAGAAAAACAAGACAAAGCCCGTCCCACTGCTGCATAGAGCAGCTCAAACTCATGCCTGGCAAAGCACATCCCCAGAGTTCACTTCAGTCTTCAGGACAGTGATTGGCTTTGATGGGTTTTGGGTCTACAGTCCTGGCAACCACATCAGCACAGATGCAAACTGCCCAGATCAAATGAAGGAACCACTGGCACAAAATGGAATGAAGTCCATGCTCCCTCCCCAGCAGAGATCTGGGGGTAACCTGCCTCACAAAAGAGAGGTGCAAAAGCTGTGTCTGACATTCGGGATTTTCACTGTCTTGCAATTTAAGCAAACTGCAAAGCATGAAAGAGCCTGAAAGAGGGACCAGGCTGCTGCTTAAAATCCAAGCTCCAACAGACTGGTAGAGATAACAAATTCCCACAGGACATGTGTGTGTCACAGCACTGACTCTGTGCTATGGCACTCTGGTCACCCTGCCAGGCAGCTGCACACCCTGAAGTCCTCGTGAACAGATCTCTCAATGGTATTGCCAAAGGCACCACTGAGCTGTGTGCTCAGACCTTACTGTTGCCAGGAAAAGGGATAGGGAAATACCCTAGAAGCCAGCAGAGACAAGAAAACAGGGGGTACCACAACTTAAAATTACTTACAGGATCCTTTGGTGCCCCCTGCCCTCTGCGACCTCAGTGGCCACAGCACGAGGAGGTCACGCGGGGGCCTCACCCAGACCTCAAGCCCTACTACAGGAACAGGGAGCTGCTCTCCTGACATCAGTGTGAGCTGGATTTGCTCCCTGGCTTCTCTCCTTCTGAGTTAACACAGTTCATCAAAGTTTAGTTCACTGGAGGGTCAAGCCCGAGCTGAGATGAATCTCATGGAACTCCACTAAGCCCTTTGCTTTTCTTTCCACAGAGAGGCATGCCATCAAAATGCCTAACATGATCCCCTCAGAGCCCCACTTTGTTTTTAATCTGATTTCATTTATCTGTATCACTATTGGTAGCTTCTATCTTGGAAAAGTTTTGTGCCGTGTGAAACCTTATTTAAGGAAAAAAAAAATTGGCAGTAGAACAAACCCTCTTTTCATTATAAGAACTTATCTTTTTAATGCTCTATCAGTGTTTTATTATTATTTCAGTACTTGATATCTTCCAAAAGCATTAAAAAGTTCTTGAGAGGCCTTACAGCTTTACAGTGTATTCTCTGATGCCAATTCTGATCACAATCTTGTTGAAGATAAGCTTAATGAACGCTAGAAAAATAAAGGCCTTTCATAAGTGATCAAGTGATTTGAAGAAGCAAAAGAATACTTTAAAACCATGGGTTGCTTGCTTTAAAGTTCTGTTTAAAATATGTGTAGAGAACACATCTTTGTTGAGGACAACAGAAATCTATCTGGAACTTTGGAGTTATTCCAAAGGGTAGTTGACAGTACCAGAAGTGAATGAGAGTATTAAATTGCAAAACCCCCTTTTAGAACAAGGACTATAAAATGTCATCTTTTCTCAATCTCATGGAAATGCATTTTAGAACTACAGAAATACCGACAGGCATTAAATTTAGTGATGGCAAGTAAATAATTAAGTCATCTGATACTCCAAATAACAGTAAAAAGATTATCCTGAGTTAGTTACAGAAGTTATTCCTAAAAAATTCTTATCACTTATGTTATTTAAACTTCCTTGCATATCAATTAGTTTGAAATAATAAGACTTTAGGCTATCCATTAATTGCAGCACTGTTGGCACGAGCTGTATTTAAAATTATGCAACGAAAATTAAGCTGAAGCACCAAGCTGCCTTGGCTAACAAAAAAAGGTTTCCTCAGCCCCTTGGATAAGGCAGGAGAGCTAATGGGGGCACTGAATTCCCAGGGGAGCTCTTTCTCAGTTTGCTGTTCTCTCTTGTCACATGTTAACACCGACTGCTGAGGCCACAACCCGTTCCCCACGTGTTTAACCTGCAGGGGTGCATCTCCAGTGCATTCATTTCCTGAGCCAACACTATGGCTGTTTCCAGGCACAAGAGAAAAACACTCCAGTGATTAATGCAAAGGAAAGACAGCAACATACATAACCTAAAGCAGGGCTGCTTAAGGAGATTCTGCAATGGGATCATTACAAATGCAACAGATGGGGGAATTTAAATCGTTAAGTTACTCCTTCAGAAGTCAGAGGGAGGCTGGATGCAGAGGAATACCTGGTCCATACATCAGGAGAAGACAGCAATTTTAGCTTCTCTCTCTCCTGCTGCTATGGCTCCAGGCACTCCAAGAAGCCTTCAAACCACTCTTTTAAGTCTTGCTGTCTTTGCAGAGCAGACCTGAGGACAACTGGATTTCTCTTGTCTGGTCACACACCGCTTCCCTGATAACACTGGAACTACAGCTTGGCATTTGTACCACTCCAGCTGGCTCCTGCTGGCACCTGCCAGAGGCACAGCGTGGGCCTGTCCTCAGGGCCTGACCAAGGGAAGGGATTACTTTAAAAAGCGCAGCCATTCACCGATAGGTGTTTTTTCCCCAAATCCTCTCTGCCTGCAGCACGGGTGAGGAGCCAAAGGCAGCATTCAGCTGGCTCAAACACATCTTGGGAATGGTGTCTTCCTTCCACAGAAATTAGAATCCTCAAGCACGGGTTTATATCTCTGAACTAAATCTGTGTATGAGTTGCAATCATTAAATGGCAGCTGATATTACAAGAAATTAACTCCAGTCCTTAAAAAAAAAACAAAAACCACTTCAAAAGTAAAAAAGCTAAGTAATAATTTAAAAATTTGAATTAATTTTCAACCAATTAGTATTTTCAAGTGGGAGCTGCAGTAGTGCCTGTCTGAATACAAATGGGAATGAAGGGTACTCCAGGCCAAGAGGAGACGTTAACACTGACATGGAACTGGGGAGAAGTTACTGCAGGATTTATTCCATTATGCCATGGAGAGCACGAGCCCCTGCTTGGAATTACAATGATTCCCTGAGAAAAAGACTGACAGTGAGCCATCATTCCCAGGAGCTCCTGCCATTTCCCTGTTGTTTGGCATTACAGGCTCGTCTGTCTCTCACACCTCCAGCAGCATCCAAGCTACGTGGTATAAAGTGTGTCAGTAAAAGAACAGGGAAACATTTAATTGCTGCCAAGGCCATCAGTCCCATCAGGAGCACTGATTCCTGAAACCTGAACTCTGCCCTGAAAACTGAACCTGCAAAATTCCCAGCAATAAGTAGCATTTTAAAAGCAGAAATATTAACTACACTGAGATCTCACCGACCTATATAACACCCTGATCCAAACAAGGCACTTCTAAATATACTAATAGAAATAATCTAAAGAAGGACCACAGACAAGTGACTGTGACCTGTTTCTAGAAATACTAACCTTCGGTATCAGCAGGCTGTGAAATAATTTGCCCCCATGAGCTCCACACCGTATGTTTTATTCAGGCATTGACACCTACTCTGTGAAAATAAAGCTGTTGGAATGTGAGCTTCCACAGCTGCAGCACCATTCCCACAGGCCATGCAGTAATTAAACGTGGAGGCTGACATTGTACTGTGCTGAACTGTGTGCAACAGCCAGCAAAAGGCTTCCAACATTCCAGGTTGAGAACAAAGGACAGCTTCAGTCTAGACAACACCTACACATGGCTGGAGCCCCGCTGGAAAGCCACCATGCACTTAAGTTGTTCCTATGAAACAGCTTAAAGGGTGAGGGAAGTGCAGCAGTACCTTTAGGCCCTACTTTTTAGAGTTCTGATGAACTGGCAAAAACATCCTCGTAGAAAAGCCATTTTGCACAGAATTTTAAAAAAAGCTGCATGTTCAGACCAGACTTGTAAGTCTACATTCTTTTTTATTTTATGTCTCAAAATTTGATCTTAAATTTCTACTGCTGACAAACAAAACTGTGAACTAAATTCCTCCTGTAGCTTTCTAACATGTAGTCACTAGAGGATTCAAACAGTTCCTGAATGAAGCTGTAATTCAGGCAATTCTCTAGATTTCTGCCCAGCTATTATTGTGGCTCAGAAGGATTCTGTGCCTCTCCAGCACAGAAATATTCTCTAAGGTCACCAGTTTGTTCAGCGTAAAGTCAGTGGTTTTCTACACCGGAGCCAGAGCTGAGACACTCCTTTCTGGCCTGCAGGAAAAACCAACTCTCTTTCTCCTCTGCCTGCCCTCTCCTGTCCAGGTACTTCAAAGCATTCCAGATGCCTCGTCCTGTGGATGCAGCAGTGAGAGCTTAGAGCACAAAAGGGTGGAATAAAAAAAATGTTTCTTCATACCATTCTCGTATTTGCTTTGGAGCGAGGCAGACCTTGGCATGATGGATTCCTTCCCCCATTTCAGAGCTCCCTGAGTACTCAGTGCCAATCCATTTTGTTTCCCAGTTTCCTTGCATACATGGGATACACTGAATGGTAATTCCACCATTCTCCTAATACCATTCCCTTTGCACAGTCTATAAGGCTGAAATCCTGAGAGCAGGATGAGGCCGAGGAAAGAAGAACTCCAGTGGTGTCAGAAGTGGTTAATTGCTGCCACAGGAGGCTCTTCTCTGAGGTCTGATTTCCTTCTAACTGGGCAGGAGATATTGGATTTGCCCAGGTCCCCACCATACTCCCAAGATATCCTAATTTGACACAGGCAGGAGATGTGAGGTGGCCTCATATCATTTAAAGTGTAAGGGATATATGAGGAGAACAAAGTTAAAACAAATACTTCTGCTTTTTCAAATGTTCAGTGAGTTGTTTCAAGGCAGCTCATCTCTATTCCCATCCTCCTGCTTTTCAGGAAAGGAAGACAGCACATCCCTCAGGAGGAGAAATCAATATTCTCCTGTCACTTACACACAAACAACAAAGAAATCCCAGTTCCCTAGTGAGCAATTGCCAGTTTAATTTTGCCATCTTCAGTAAGTCTCTCTTCTGAATACTGTCAAGGTGCCAACATATTCATTATGGGCTCTATTTTCTTTTGTCACAACTCCTGTGCTTGGGAAACACACGCTTTTAGCTGCCTTGCCTGTGTCCAAGAGGAAAACAACACATGAAATCAAGGCCCCACCTCACAGTTTTAATCTCTAACCTTGCCACAATGAGAGAACTGAACAACATTTGCAATTGTGTTATTTTTAACAAGCATTTGAAAAAAATGATCCCTTATTATGCAACAGTAAAAACCTTCAAATAAACCATAAGCATGTCATGGTGTGTATAGATACATGTGGGGGTTTGTGTGGCCAGAGATGGGTGATTCACAGCAAAAAAAGCCTGACAAATCAAGTTATAGTTGCTTTATAAATCCAACTTAGCACTTGCCTTTCAGTAAAGTATAGAAGTCAATCTGTACTGTGCAAGTCACAGATCAAACAGAGCTGGTTCTGTCTTTCTTACCAGTACACATCCATAGAAATACACACATGGTAAGCATTTAAAAAACCAAAATCCCCAATACAACCCCCTAGACAGGCAAATAAAAGAACCCAGGGGAAAGCCCAAGGAACCCCCACAGTGGTGCTGGCCAGGGAGCAGAGCAGGGCTCACAGCAAACCTGTGCCCTCCCAGCTCACACCGGGACCAGCACCACCCAGGGAGAGGAGCAGTTCCCAGGAGGAGCCTGAGCTGTCCCTGGGAAGGACTGAATTACAGGACAGCCTGTGGGAGGGGGTGAAAAGCCACAGGGGGATGTTCCACAGCAAGGAGGAGCTGCAGCTCTCCTGAGAAGGCTCCTGTTCCTCCTGCACAGGTGAGTGAGCTGCACCCCAGGACACTGAAATGCAAACACTGCCTGCCTGGCAATGAACCAAAATCCTCTGCAGCCAGGTAACTGCAGCAGGAGGGCAGGATTTGTTACCAAACACAGCCCTCACTGAGAACCGTGGTGGTTCTCTCCTCAAAGGCAAGCAAAGCATCTCAAAGCATTCCAGAAGAAAGCAGTATAAAGTGAAATAATAAATAAAAATACAAACCAAGCAGGATTCCCTGATTCAGTGACAAAGGTGAGTGGCTTAGTGCTACCCCCTTGACAGTGAAAGCCCAAGACCTCCTGGCACGGCTGTGTTTACAGGAGGATACAGGAAGTTTGCTTACACATAATCATGCCTCCTGATAGCAGATACACCTGAAATAATTCTCTGTTCTATCAGCATCTTCTAATCATTAGGCCTTCCATAAAGAAATGAAAGAAACTCTCCTGCTTTAATATACTTTAATCTTTCTTCCAGGCTTTGCCTGCCTTTCCCCAGTTGTCTTCTGTTCCCTTCCCCCTCCCTGAAAAACTCACTCTCTTACCTTTAAATCTTCCCCTTTAGGCTTCACTAATCCTGTTTTACTGATTCACATTCATCAGTTCTTTCTCTTTGTACCCCAATTCTTCCTTCTGCTGTGATGCCCTGGTTAATCCCTTCTTTATCCCCGTACTCTAGTGTCCCAGATGACAAATCCTTAATTTATCTGCTTGGAAAGCTTAATCTTCAGAGGTACCCAGAATTCCTACCTTTCAACACCTTTGCCCATCTCATACCTCCACATTCAGAAGCTCTCAGTTCCTACCCCCACATCAATCACCTCTTCAGAGAGACCTTTGGTGGTGCCTGGTTTTCTAACCTGAGAGTACTGCAGCTACTGTGAGCAGAGAACAGAGGACATTCCCATGACCCAGAGGGCTGTGCCAAGGAAGCTGGTACAATCATGCTGTTACACACAGCCCCTGACCACTGCACTGAGGTGGGGCAAAAGCAGCAGTAAATAAAACAGGCAGGGAGACAATGGGGTGGGGTATGATTGGAAGAAGCCACAAATTGCTTTCACGGTATCAAAAGGATGTAATGGTCAGTGGCAGCTTATGTTATGCAGCTAGCAGGTAATAATCAGGGCTGTTATTGCTCAAAGATTTCAGAAAAACCACCAGGCAGTAAATTGTGGATGCTCCTGACTTAAAGTTTTGACATGTAAAATGAAAACAACATCAGCATTACTGGATAAAAAGGGGAATTTTTCACTCACTTTCACTATAGTCTCACATTCCATTTCTACTTCTGTTTTTCCTCTACTTCTTGTTCTTCTATGCTCTTTAAAACAAAACCAAGGATCATTTCAATGTGATGTGATGAACAATTACTCTAAGCTGAAATGACATAATTCTGTGCATTACAGTAAAACAACATCTCTTTAATCTATGCACTTAATGAAAAACAAAAGATTACTTCATGCTTCTGCGTGCTGGCTCATTAATATTTGACTAGGCACCTGTAAGCCAGAGAAACCAGTCTGTTTATCACAACCTGTCACTCCGTGCTAAAAAAGGACAATATTTCAGCTGTGTTATGTGGGAGATCCAAGTGTAGCTGCAGCTTCTGCACGTTGCAAGAAGTGTCACTTTTTTCTGGGAAGGGGAAAGAAGGGCATCTTGAAGGAAAACTGAGCGTCAGCCACGCCTCCTAAGTGTGTGCTTGAGGAGATTGCTCTGGCCTAATCCCAGGAACTCAGGGCAGTTTGGATGGAAAACCTTCCAGGACACCCCCGAGTGCTCCCAAGAGTGGTGCTGCTCCTTCTCCAGCCTGTTCCCTTTGGGTCAGCCTTGCTCGAGTGCCTGGGCAGGACAAGGGGTGGGACACGCTGCTGCTGGAGGTGTTCCTACCGTTCACTCGCCTTCATCCCGAGCTGGTGTTTGTCTCTGGAGCTGAAACTTGGGTTTGGTGGTGCAGGAGAGCAGCAGGACTGTCAGACTGTCCCCCCCGAAGCCACTCGGAGCTGACTGGGTTCATCACGCACCACTCTGAGCACCCTGAACTTAAACTCTCTCTCTTGGAGAGGTCTAAGGTCTGGATCAGAGAAGTCCTGAAGGTAATCCAGCAGCAACAAAAAGACACAAGTTTGTGCAGTTAGTAGAAGATGGCTATGAAATTATAGCCAGGAACTGAAAAAAAGGTGACTTTTTGTTCTTGCTAAGTGCAGCCTTTAACCAACGTTTCCAGGCCATTTTCAAGTGGCTGCACTGTGTTTCCTTCTCTGCTGTGTTACATTATTGTGGCAGCTGTCTTGTCTTACACTAAAAGAAGTGTTATTTCAGTATTAAGTGATTTACTGCTCTGTAGGGACAGTAATTGCATAAGCCTGTCCCTGAACTGGGTTCTGTTTGCAGAAGTTAAATCACAGCTCTTTCATGACACAGTTGGTGCCACCAAAATCTCGACACTTCCCACATCATACACTTTATGCTCTGTCAGGGTTGTATTTGCTCTGTCTGGGAGTCAGAGCTGGAATGGCATCCTGTGTCACACCCTAGGTGAGAGCCAGCCATGGAATAACTGCCTGTGAGTTCACTGAGGCAACCTGTGCTTTGTCTCAGGTGTCACGTTTGTTACAAATCAAACTGAAAATGGAAACCTTTAAAAAAGAAATAGAAACAAACAATAACACAAAATAAAGCTTCTCATTTAATATTTAAAGATGAAATAGCTTAAAAACTGAAGTAGTACTTTTAAAATTCATTACAAAACATTTCCTCCCAAAGCATTTTCTTAAACTGAATATAATTATTGAGTCACTTCCTTGGTAATGGGTGAAGAAGCAGAACAATATGTCTGAGCACTGTGTCCTCATTTTACTTTCATGCAGATTCATAAATGCCTTCTAATTGAGTCACAATGCAGGCAGAAAATATAATTAGCTGGATTTGATTGAAATTCGGTGTAAGGGGACTTCTGCCACCTTCTTATGTTGTGTTGCAACAAATGAATGAAACCATTTGATTTATTTTCTCCTCGAACTCTTTCTCACCTTGGCAGCAGTGGCTGGAAAGCTACAGCATTAACACTGACACAAATGGTGTTCTAAGATACATGTGGGGTTTCAGACAGTCAGGAAATGGGTGCCAGTGACTGTGGCAGCTTGCACCGGTTTGACATGCAAAATGAACCTAAAGTATTAGCTGAGGAAGCAGAAGGTGACAGTTTGTAGCAGAAAAAAATGTAGCAGCAAGAAGGTGAAATGTAAAGTGAAAAAAGAAAGCTAATTTGTTTTGCATAGTCCCTTATCACTTCTCCTGATGCACTTCATTTTTCTGTCCCTTTGATCTATGCACTTCACTGGATTTGTGCTCCCACTGACAGACAAATCAGATAAAGCAAATTACATAAAATTGGCAATTTTTACAAAATTACACATACATTTGCAGCACACAAACACTTTGTTACTGTGGATGTTGGCCTAGTTACTTCAATGAGGCTTGAAACTACTGAAAGCAGGGTGAGATTTGATTAAAAGTTCCCTTAAAACCAGTCTTGGGAAACACTACTACGCATCCTCTTGCTGAATTCCTTAGTTTGTGCAACATTGTTACTTCTCCTTACTTCTGGCACCGTTTTCAGGCAGCTCCTTGTTAAAGGACACAGCTTGGGTTGGGAAGGTGTGAGTGTACTTTGCATACAGGTGAGTGTTGGCCAGTGCTCACACCCCAGGGCTTGGGTGTGCAAAGCAGGCACACATTTGCCAAAGTGCAGATTTTACCTACCTGGAAGGATGAACATCAGAAATAAGCGAGCATTTCAACAAAAGCAACATTCAAAAATAACAACAAAACCCCCTCGTACTTAATCAACCTGAGGAGCTTCCCTTTGATTGTTTGTCAAAACACAGTCCACGGAAAGTAGCAGAGATATCTGGATAGCATGAATTCCACATGGAGGGGATTACAAGGTTACAGGACACAGCTCCTGAGCTGTAAGTAGGGTATGCACCACTCACAACCTGGGCTGTTTATTGAGCTTGTGACAACACAGTCTGGGCACCTGCACCACTGGGATGCTCCTGATTCAACTGATGGCAGTGCAGCAGACATATATTATATATATTTGCCACAGGGGTGCTCTGTAGTTTTGGAGCTCCAGGCATGGTCTTGCAGCACAAGAAAGAGAAAGTCAGAGAGAAACATGGGGATTAAAACAAACACTGAATTCCAAGCTCTTTTCTGTTCTGATGGTCGGGGCTGTACCTGTCAAAATCACCTGGTTTTGGAAATGCCCAAGTATTTCTGGACTCCAGTGAGAGCAGCCTCTTTCTGTGTGTGCAGACATTGCATTAGGCAGCTCTTGGGGAAATCTCCAATGCAGAGATAATGCAACACAGGAAATACTTCCCCAAATCAGCAGCCAAGTATCCATTGCTTTTATTAGTGCTGAGATAACCATTTTAGAGTAGACACACATGGAAACTATGCTGTAGAAGAACACTAATGACAGGGAGAGTGTTAAAACACCATCTGCTATTCACAGTCACTGTCTACCTAATGCTGGTATATCCCAGAAGCTTTCTAGAGAAAGTCCAGCAATCAATCCAGTGCATGTTTAAGCTTTTAAAATATTGAAGTTGAATATATTCTGGATTATCTGATGGTCCTGAATGTGTCCTCACTTGTGCAAAGGGCCACAAAAAAGGCTGCATTTTATATTTCTGGTTTCTAAGCTGTCATGAAAAGCTGTGTTGTGTTCTCACTTACTGTGCCATTACTATACAGAACTACTGCCACAATTAGTCCAAATTTCTGTTCTTACTGGCATGCAGAAATGGGGCACAGAATATTGTCAGTCACCACAGCAAATTGTGCTGATCTAACACCTCACATCAAACCTCATTACTGTGACTGTTCTTTACAATTATCTGTTATGAATCTTTAAAGCTACAATGACGAAATGTGTATTGTGTCAGGGAAAATAAAAAAAAGGGAGTGCTGCTTATCCACAAGAGCTGCCTCCCAACATATCCTTTAGTTCTCTTGATAATTCCCACACCTCTCAGTTGCTCAGCAGCTCAAGGTGTTGCTGCTGGCTCTGCCTTTGGCACACTCTGACAGGGTGAGACCACGGCAGCACAACATCACCAGGTTACAGAGAGCAGAAGAGGTTTGTAAAAGCAGTTTGAGGGGACATGGACCAAGCAAAACTTCCTTGTCCTTTATGGAAGAAGAAATTCCTGAGCCATTGCTCCTCTTCAGAATTTGTTTCCAGCTGTGCTGTGTGTTGCAGAGTTCCTGTTCAATGCAATGTGCCAGATGTGCTTTACATGAGGGCTCTTTCTACAGGTATCTACAAACAAGATGAACTGCCAAACCAAGGAAAACAGAAAAGCAAAGGGCAGAGGACGGGTGTGATCCACAGCAAGGTCACACAAACAGACACTTAGGACAAAATCCACCCCATGGCAACACAGAAACAGTACGAAAAACATTTAAGGCAGCAACTTATGTTCCTTTTTTGACAGCTGTGAAATCAAGTTATACTCTCATCTTCCCTGGACCAGCAAAGATCCTTCACATCCCTGTCACAAAGACAATGCACATGGAGGTCTGCTTATCCATTGACCAAGACTGACTGTGAAGTAGACAGACAGAGGGAGAAATGCATGAGGAATAACATGGTCCTGGCTTTGACTTCACTCACTGAGACACTAAAACAAAAAATATTCAGATTAATTCTACTGCACGTCAGTGAAAATCACCGGTTTAACAACAGCACGAGGGAAACCCATCCCTATGAAACTTCACCTTAAAGTTACACAAACACAATCCAACTGCAGCAAGAATAGTCTTCAGATGCACTCCTGGGCAAGAAATTTCCATTCCTGCTTCCTATTGGTTCCTTTAGATCAATAATAGATTACCTCTAAAAAAAATCAACTGCCATGATACTGCGGCTCCATAAATGCCAGAAGATTAAGTCAGAATATGCACCTTTAAGCTCAAAACAAAACTCCCAAACCTCTAGACAAGGTCCATGCAGAGGATCAGTTCTATATGTACAAACCATGTTATTTATCACCTTTACCACATGTAGTATAACACTTACTGGCTTGTAAGCTAGACATAGGTCAAGAGAATGGAATTCATTCCTCAGAAGCTTATTTCCATTAATATAATGAAGGTTAGCTACAAAAAGTCCAATCTGGGACTCTTCTCCTCTGGTCCTGCATGAAGAGTTAATGCTCTGTGGTTATGAGGCCAACAAATTTTTGTGAGTGTCTCAGTGGAGGCCCTGAATCGAAAGTCTCCAAGACTTACTCATTTAGGACACAGGCTGCCCCCCTGAAGTCAGCCTGAATTTTCCTGTTGGTGTCAGCCAGAATACACGAAAAGTTCACTCCCCACTCCACGGATGCATTTGGCAAATTGCTTTAGTCTGATCTGAGGGGTAAGTCGGGCACCCCTTGCTGCTCATCACAAAGGAGTAACAATGACTTTATTTTTGTTAGTATTTCATTAAGCACTAAAATAACCGAAGAGTTCTTTTCCTGGCCATGGTGACACGGCCACCAAGAGCTTTAGGAGTCACTGCCTTCTTTCTTCTGTGCTAATGAAACCTTTTCAGCTGTCCCACAACAGCCCTGTTCCCGTGCAGCCTGAGTGCCAAGGCTCCTCTGCAGAAAACACTCAAGTGCTCACAAAACCCTTCTACCACAGAACAGCTCTCAGCTGTCCAAGACTTTACTCAACAATCTGCATTACTGAGGACACTTTCCCTCTTGGAAAGCCTCGGTCTGTCCTGATCACACATTCAAATGTTCCTTTCATACAGACCAAGCATCTCAATATTTCATGTTAAGCAGTGATGAATCCTCACCGAGCCTTTAAAACTTGAGTGTTTCAAAGACTAACATGTATAGAATATATATAAATAAAGAACATAACAAGGACCCAGGAGGACCTCTGTTCTCTGAGATGAACCATAAAATAAGGGAAATTAGCTTAGCTCCATTTTAAACCCAGCTTTCTTTCCACACAGTGCATAAATGCAAAACAAGGTACCTAGTACCCAAAGCTGGAACCACCTGTGTGATGCTTAGCTAAGCATCAGCTAACCCAGTTATTTCTGCAAGAACACAGCCTGCAGCAGTATCCTGGGATGGCTCCAGCTTCCCTCTGTCCTTAAACAGGTCACAGAGAGTAAAGCCTGAAGGCTTCCCACTGACATGAACCCACTGCCCCAGTTTCGCAAGTGCACCGCAGTATTTGATTGCTTTAAAGTGTGAAGTGTTAACAGACAGATTTGGAAAGTAAATTATCTTCAGGGGATGTAAAGGACCAAGTCCTCTGATCTTGAATAGTTGGGGTTGGAAGGGACCTCTGGAGGTCACCCAGTCCAAGCCCCCTGCCAAGGCAGGGTCACCTGGAGCAGGTGACACAGGAACACGTCCAGGTGGGTTTGGAATGTCTCCAGAGAGGGAGACTCCATGACCTCCCTGGGCAGCTGTTCCAGTGCTCTGCCACCCTCAGTGGAAAGAAGCTCTTACTCATGCTGAGGTAAAACTTTTTGTGGTTTAGTGTATGGCCATTGTTCCTCATCCTTCACTGGGCACCACTGGGAAGAGTCTGGCACCATCCTCTTGGCACCTGCCTTGGAGATATTTATCTGCATTAACGAGATCCCCTCTCAGTCTTCTCCAGACTAAACAGGCCCAGCTCCTGCAGTCTCTCCTCGTAAGAGAGACGCTCCTGACCCCTCATTATCCCTGTGGCCTCTGCTGGACCCTCTCCAGTAGCTCCTTGCCTCAGAAATTGCCTTTCTGTAAATGATACTCAAAATTAAAAGACTGCAAGTTAAAGAAAATTCTTCTCCTATCCCGAAATGTCATTCCAAAGCACACCAGTACACGTTCAAAGTGACACCAGGAACATCTCTGAAAAGATTAGGAGCAAATGCCAGGGAAATTGAGGTAAGCATCAGGTGAATGGACATCTCACTGATTCACTGCCTCACACAAAGGAAACAGTTTGGTTGCTTTATATGACAAACTGATTTCCTTTGCAACTCTCCCCAAGTCATTTCACTGCCAAGGTCTCAACTCTCCCATCTGCAAAGCTGTAGGAAACACAAGGTATTAGCTCAAATTTTAATGCTATTAGAATCTGAAAGCAACAGCATAGTCTTGTCTTACAAAGGTAACGTGACAGGTTAGGCAATTTGAGGTCCTGCTCTGTATTAAATATAGCAGATTGCACAGTTTTCTCTGCAGTAAAAAGAGATTTATTTCCTAAGAACGTTCCAAATCCAAATCCTTTCCCTAATGAAGTGTCAGATAAAAGGATCTTCTGCACAAACACATCAAGAAAACGTCATCTCCCAAAATTTCATTAAACATTAAACGCTTGTGAAATAAACAAACAGAAAATGTTGGGGCTTTTTGACAAATTGTTATTAGTTCCATTTACTTTGTAAGACAGAATACATATGACAATTAGTTCTTCAAATGACTACATGGGGGAGGTCCCTTCTGTCCTGATGCTCTGTACTCTATGATAAGCTCATTTGTTTGTGTCTAAGAACAGATTTTCAGCTTCAGTCCTTTCTGAAACCAAAGTTGGCCTCAGACAGATAATGCAGCTAACTGCTAATAAACTCAAGATGTCTTAATATCAATTTGCTGAATGGAAAATCCTACTTATTTTGAACTAATTTAGTACAGCAGTACCTGTTTAAGATCAATTCACAGCAGACTATTTCCTTTTTATTGCTAATTAAAATCACGGATTTCCTGTTCCAAACAGATTATAACCCTGAAAAATGAGCCACAAACCCAGCGTGTTATTGACTCAGCTGGTGGACTAGGTCTAGATTTACCACCTAGTTCTGAGGTTTATAAAAACAACTCCTCTAAGCAATGACAAATTGGCCAAAAAGAGGTCAGGTGACGAGGGGAGAACAGGAGACGCTCGCTGAGGTTTGTCTTCTCAGCGTTCTGAAGTGCAGAGTGGCTTAACTGGGCTTTGATCTCCAGCCTGAGGTACCAGGAGCACATGGACTGGAACTCTTTCTTGGCACATTAAATTTGAGGACCACCACCCAGTTCTGTCTCAATTCCAGCCCTTTCCGGCCTTGAAGAGAATAATACCCCTGCTGTGTGCCAAGGGGATATCTGCAGGTGGCATCTGGGCTTAACCTTATCCACCCACACTTCTGTTGTCAGGTCTGTACAAAAATATTTTCAACTGATTGTGCTGGGCAGATACAGACCAATTCTTTCACTTGTGGAACACAGCTGAGTCAGGAAAGCTTGGGAACAGCTAAGAAAAAAGGATATATTGGAGTGGTCCTGAATTAAGGGAGATTCCGCCCAGTGCTTTCAGTACATTGCCCCTGAGCACTCGTGTTCCTGAGGTCTGAGGCTCCATCTGAACTGCAGAGTTCCCAGGAAATCAGCACCTGCTGGGGTCTATCCTGAGGGAGCAGGAGAAGGACTGGGCCATCCCTGTCTCTTTTCACTAAACCTTATAAACTGGAGGAAGATTCAACTCCAGCAAGAGTGTGCAGTACTTTCCCTTAGCAGCGAATCAGCTTTCCTCTTCTTCTCCACAGTGCCTCATTCCCACTGCAAAAGGCTAAAATCTGCTTAGGCTCATCTTAGGGTGATTTAATCAATCACAGCAGCCTGAGCTGCATTTCCATTCAAATTTATGGCTAACTTCAACTGGTGTAGCTAAAGCAGAGAGTATCCCCAGCAATCCTTTGCTCTCCCAAAGATGATGCCCTTCTTGCAGGCGTGGCTGAGCAGATTCTGCTTCTGTTTGCTATGGCTGTAGCTTAAATTAATTAAGTGCATTAATGTAATCTGCTGCCAACTGGAATTTACATGAACAGGCAGGACCACAAATAAGGAGAAAAAGCTGGGGGTCACTTATCTCACCCAGCAAACTGCAGGGAAGAGCAGGGCAGAAATCCAAGGCTGGTGTGGGACACAGGTGACTCAGTACACGGCTCTCCAAGGGATCAAAGAACCACAACCCACACAGGGCCTGTGAAGTCTGACCAAACTGCAGCATTTTGGTTCTCTGCAGCCTCATTTATTCCAGTGGTTCTACATGCCTGGCAAGGTGATAAAACCAGCAGTGCTGATACCCTTGTACGGGGAACTGTGAAGGGACAGCGGGCACTTCCCTCCCTCCTGAGAATATCTGCAACAGCACTCACTCTATCTGCATTTCTTATTAAAAGAATGCAATCACAATAAAGTGGATATAAATATTAATGCATGTGTTGATATTTGGAGGATGAAATGTACTTTTGTTGTTTAGAGAACTAAGCTGTTCCTGTTTGTTGAAGCCCATTGTTAATCTTCCTCTTGTTTTCCAACATAACTTATTTATTTACGGCGTGTCAAGGGAGGAATCTAATTTCTAAGGACATTTTTCAATTAACTTGCTTAATTAAGAGAGAAAAGTTAGACTCAGCTGGTTTGTAAATAGTATTATCCAAACCCCACAAAATTAATAAGATTCTGGGAAATGACTGAGGATACACCTACACGAGTAGGACCAGGAACGTTCCCCATCTCCAATCTCCAGGTGTTACAGACCTTGTCTGGCATTCTGAACATCTGCTCAGTTTTGCCTTGTTTGGAAACAATTACATGAGCTCCAAAAGTCTGTTCCATTCTTAGGGAAATACTGTTCCCTTCGGTTTCTGTCACACAGTGCTGTGAGCAAGTGCTTACATGGAAGTTTGCACTTCAAACCACGGGCTTTAATGAGTTTTAAGTTCTGCTCTGAATATGAATCTGTCACAAGAGCCTCTGCAGTGATCTAACTTCCTGAATTTGTGCAACACCCAGTAATGTCCTAGGAAATGCCTGCTGCTGCCCTGATTCCAACACTGCCACTCAGACCGAGATCTGCAGAAATCAAGAATTCCCCATTTCAGGAGGGACCACAGTTCTGTCCTGGCCCCAATGAAATCCTCAGTGAAGTTAGGAGAAGTCTTGCAAATTATGTCTCTGAAATTAAACCAGACACGCAAACTGGAACGCAGAGATCTCATTGCCATGTCTGAACTTGGTGATCAATTAGAAACAGACTCATCCAACTGAACAGTTCCCGAGAACTGGAAAAAGATTTCAAGCCAATAAAGTAAAAGAAGATGATTGCAAACCACTAAAAAGCACTGAAATAACTTATTTCCCTAGTGCATTTATAGCAAGTGAATAACCACGCTCTTTGTGGATGCAAGAGTATTTCACATCTAAAAATAACTTACACTGTACACTGATCCCAAATCTAGATATACCCAAGGCAGCTCGGAGCTGCAGGTCAATTTATGATACTTATGTAAAATAAAAAAGCAAAAAAAGCTTAAAGCACAACTAGATGCTATGCTTGTCCCACATATTGTGGACATATGCTGTGAGTTATTGCAAACTTTCTCTGAGACACAGGAATTCAGGTGAATTACTTAACAGTTTCAGTACTAAACGTGATTTTTTCCTTCATATATTGAAAATATCTGGGAATGTATTTCCCATACAATGAGCAGGTATAAACATCTGGCGAACTCCTGCTCGCATCCTCTCTTACAACAGCCTCACACACGCTTTTAAGCAGCAATTTTCTTTGCTTTAGTACTACAGAAACAGAAATAAATGTGGTTTGATACATTTACTGTGCAAGAAGAGTAGTTTTTATGCTCCCATAAAATGCTTTCAGAAATAATAATGACAATAATAACAATGATAATAAAAGGAGCTGTAAACTCCAACAGGGCCTGGCTGTAACTGGAGAAGCCAAACGACTCTGAATGTTGAAGACAATTATGTCTCAGTCTGTGCACACACAGCTTGAATTAGTGTGTTTGTGTGCAGACAACAGCACTGTGTTCTCATCTGGTGCTGGTGTTTTTAACCACATGAGTCATAACGTGAGGAAGGCAGGCTGAGCAAACCTGATGGCTTCCATCATTCCCAGGGTTTCCCCCGTGTGAGAAACAAAATGCTGCCTCTCCTCAGCACAGTGTAGGGGTGAAGCCCTTTGCTGCAGGTTTGGCAGGTGTTAAATCCATTTTGTAGACAACACGGAACCTGGAAAACCATAAATCTGCCTGTCCCCTTCTTTGTTTTCCATACAAGGGAAACTCTGACTTCATTGTTAGTGCAGGCAACTAGGAAAGCTTGAGCAGACCACAAAACTCCTTTGTGGGATTAGTGGTTTCAAAACGGGGCTGGGAACCATCAGAACCGGATTCTAACTCTGTCTCTCTGAAAGATGCTTAAGCCAAAGATTTCAAACATTGACACCTAAAGTAAGGCAGCAAAATGCAAGTTAACTGTGCACTCCAGCAAAGCCTTTAGTACATGGAGAACACTGTACTGCTTTGAGTTGGAAACAACAGAGGGAAACTTTACTATACACAGTTTTCCTTTCGGAATTTTCTATTAATTTTTGTATTTCAGACACAGATTTAAAACTTACAGCTTAATTTGTCTTGATAGTGTCATTTCAGCTGAGCTACAAATACCTTCCATTTGCTGGGTTAAACTTCAGAGGCTTTTAAAGACAGAGTGCTTCATAAGCTACGTTTCCTCAAACACATATCCTTGGGGAATATCCGGAATCTCTCTTTTTATTAGAAATGGACCATAATGAACCAGTTACCTGGCATCTTCCATCTCATTTATACTTTGAATTTCAGTGGATTCTTGGCCATTACAGTGATTAGAGTAATCCATGATTTGAAACTCCATGTGGCTGCCACGACAAACAGCCACGACAAACCAAACTGCTGCTGGCGGCCACAAGGTTTCCTGGAATCAAGAAACCTTGCTTTTGGGTTTTCCCTGGAAGGGTTCCTGGGATTGCAGGTAACCCTCCTGTAGTCCCTGCTCAGTGGACCGACTCCGTTACCAAGGTCACCTCTGCAGAGTTGTGTTTGCATCCAGCTGACATTGATTCATGCTGCCAGATGGCAAAGGACAAAGCGCCATCGCTCAGCACCACGTGTGACCCACTTACACGCCCAGCAATCTGCTCTCTGAATGCTTGGGAAATGCAGGGAGACTTTGATTAAAATTTTAATTTTGTTTCATAGTTCCCCCACATGTGGCGTGTGCGTTTTGCATACCAGGCACATCTGTTCCAGCAGGGCACTAGCATGATGCCTCCCACTTCCTTCTAAAACAGGGCATATGGATGCCTAAGTGTCATTTCCTCCTGTCCTAAAGGCACTCTCAGAAGTAATTACAAGTTATTGGCTTACATACGGACACCAAATGAAGAGCCAAACACTCCTATGCTGGCACCCCATGAAAAATAATGATGGCAGTAACATGTCAGCTCTAGGGGAGAAGGATAAAGACATGATACAGACAAAATTCACGTAGGGTTCCTAATCAAATACAGGAAAAGTCATGTGGAGATGCTCAAAGTCTCTTGTATATATTTACAGGATAAGCACAACAACATAATTTCTGCCTTAACTACAATGTGAAGGTGTGTGGGAATACTACAAGTGACAGTTGGTCAGTGCAGACCAGACTCCCCAAATTGCCAAGGGCTTTAGGAGAGCCATGATTGCCAGACTGAATCAGACCCACACTCTGCCTCTGCCCATGGCCAGGACCAGATGCTGGACAAAGGCAAAAGAGTAGACAAAATAACTCCCACCTTCCAGCAGGCCTTCCTGGTCCCGACCTCTCACACCTGAAGTCTGGCTTAAGTCCTGCAGTTCAGGTTTTAGCAAAGTTTTTGTTCCTGTCAAAGTACTGGTCAACAAGAATTTCAGCTCTGAAAACACTTCATTTCAGAAGTGGTCTCCAAGCCCATTTTGAATCTACTCAGCTTTGACAGATTTTTCAAGGGCTTGGCACCTATAAATGAAGCTGTTAAAAGTCTCAAGTGTCCAGCAGCTCCTCTTGGGAACGTTCAGGACCAGACCCTCGGGAGGGTTCCGTGTGGTGCACAATGCAGGCACATCCAACTCAGTAACTCTTCTAAATGAGAACACAAATCCTCCAGGCTGTGAGAAAGCAGGGCCCAAAAAGCCTGCAGAGAAGCAAGTCTGACAGTGTACTGTACACTGAGGAGGAGGTGACAGATGCTGGCTGGAAATCATCCCATCACATATTAATCTTATTTATTTGGGGGGAAATGAGAAGGGAAAGCCAAACACAGGGAGCAGCAGTTGTATCATAGTGGAGACAGTGCTAATGAGGTGACTAGAGGTAACAGAGTAAGTGAAAATAATTGGCATAGAAAAGGGTTACCCAGGAAAGTGATAAGTCCTGAAGTTCTGTTACTTGGCTATAAATTAAGTTTGGAGAGAGAAAATAATCCAAAAGAAGTAGCAAAAACCAGCGTTTATGTTGTTATTGAGAAGAGCACAACAGTTACGGAAAAAATACCAAGCACCCCTTTTCAGAATGAAAAATCAGAGAAACCCCTTCTTCCTTTTAAATAAAAGGAAGCCCGAACACACATTTTAAGCCAAATGTGCATGTGTAAATTGGAGCTTTTACTATTCATAGAACAATAGCTTGTTTTAAAAATACTTTTAAAGTATTTTTATGAAGTAGAATATAACTCTTAGGACTACTCCATGATACAAGACAAAAGTGTCTTTGTCCTCAGCAGTACCTCAGCCTCAGACTCTGGTAAAAGCTGATCCTCGTGGCACAAATCTAAATCCTGCCCCTATGTCCATCTGGTGGACCTGTTTCCACAGATTCTGTTCCACATAAATCTCTTCACACAGAATATCTTCAGTTGCAGGCACCAAATGCACAGCAGAGCCTGGTCTGGCCAGTGACCCTGTTACAAATTTAAGGTCTCTCATTTCCCTCAAACCCACAGCAAAGCTCCCACAGCGCTGCAGAGACAGAGTCTCTGCCCAAAGAACCAGGATCTGACCTGACCTTCATGTGACAACAGTGCTATGCCAAGCACAGGGTATTATTTCTCTAGTTGCTGGACACCACATGTGATAATGGAGCACGAACAGCACTGAATTCAAACTTGCAGTGTCTCGTGCCCATCAGGGCTGTGCAGTGGCACAAGAAACACATCCCAGCCCTGACAGTGCTCACTGAGTGAGTCAAAATAGGCTCTCCCTGGGCTGCTTAGCAGAGCAGCCCCCTCCTTTGCTAGGTCTGATTATTTTTCGACTCAAAAGTCTGTGGAAGGGGCAAAGTGTCTGTTTAATTTGCTGTTGTGTGGGAAAGGGGCCGTGGTGTCTGTGACACTGCTTGGAAATTGTCTGCTCTTGGTACAGCCTGCAGTTTTTAAGCAGGATGCCACAAAAAACCAAACATAATTGAAGAGAGTCTCCTTAAATGAGAACAAAGTAAACAGAGATGCTTTTTAAAAATTACATCCCCTCATCCTGCTTCTGCTGTCAAGTCCACTCATTTTTTACCCCCCCTCTTTGGTCCAACTTAAAAATTAATTATCTTTGTAGCAAACAACATTAAAACTAAAGTAGAAGGCTTGAATTCTTTCTAATGAACTTTAACAAAGCTGTGGGAGACTGTTGGCTGTAGACATGATGCAGGTAAAACAATGAATTCTTATAAACCCACCTGCTGTTAGGGTTTAAAACTGGAGTTCTGATTGTTTGTTTTGCTATGTTTGAGTTGAGAATAAAGACAGCAATGATCCCTTGAGGTCACTCGATGGCCATCATACTTGAATCACAGCCTCAGAGGCACAAGCATGTTAGAAAACACCATTCTCACCACTCAGCTGTGGTCTGAGACAATCACTAAGCAATGACAAAAGGGAGAAATCTCTTAAATAGTATAGAACTGGGGTAAACTAAGAATAGCAATACAATTGAACAGTTTTGTTTGGGTTAGTGCTCTGGTTTGTTTTTTAGGAGGAGCTGGATAGGTCTTTATTTAAGGAACGGAGCACACACCATAAATTAGAAAGCATAAATATTTAAAGTTTTGTTGAATGTGTACACAACCTATTTATTATGGCTGAACTTCTTTTTCTAGGCAATAGCTACAAGAGATGTCCTCAAAAGCTATCACTTAGTATAATACTGGGCAAAGGCCAAGAGAAACTCTGTTTCCATAATGGTGCTCTTTATTTTGAAGTGCCACATGGAATGCCTAAATTAAGTCACAGGAGCAAAAAAATGTATGGTATCCAAAACCTTTGCTTGGGCACATATTCCATGGCATCACCCTGTTAATCATTCTGGAGCAAAACAGCTCTTCCCTGGTTCCTAACTCAAGGGATAACTCCTCCAGAGCTGTCAAGCCCGATGCCAGATCTGTTCAGAGAACTGCTCTCTTGACCACACTGGATGTGCTTTTAGGGTTATAACGAAGACTAAGCCAAAAAAAAACCCCAAACCAAACCCGCCCAAAGTCCCATAGCAAAGTAGCAGGAATTTAACAGTTCCCAATTTGGAAATGGCTGAGAGGAGAACTAGAACACAATCAAACCCAGTTTCTGGAAACGTGTGCTTGGAGAAAAGTATAGTTTAGTGAGCCTGCAAAAAGTCCTCAAAACCTCAAGGATAGTAAAGAACAAAGGCAAGTGGGGAAGATCAACAGAGGGAGTTTTCCCCTCTCTCTGAAATGGTTACAGAATAAATTCCAGAACTAAAAGACAGGGTCTGTCTACTGGGTAAGATATTTTCAAGTCATAAGTGCTACTTTCAGGTTCCCCTTGTTTTGCCTCTCTGCTGTCTGTGAAGCAATTCCTGGGGAACTGAAAGCACTGTGAGTGTGTCCCTAGAAATGCGAGTGCCCAGCAGGCTTCACCTACAGTCACCCAGCTCCAGAACACCTCCCTCCCCTCATATCCTGTCATTTACCATCAGCTGAGAGCTGGGCTGAGGTGTCACTGCTGTGAAACTCTGCCCAGGGAACCAGTTACCATTTGTCCTCCCCAGCACAGCAGAATGCCCTTGATCCGTGTCCTCGCCCAGCCCCGAGCGGAGCAGGGAGGCACCGCGGCAGGCCCAGCGCTGTCCAATGTACCGCTGGGGCTGGGCAGCTCCACGGGGAGCAGCTCACTCACAGCTATGCCCAGGGATGGACTAATCCTGCCTGGAAACTGCAGCCCAGCTGGGATCAGCTTCCTAGAGAATGTGCCATTTCATACTTCCATACCCCGGCCTTTCTCTTGGCTTTCTCCGTAAAGACGTGCTGCCTCATTTCCTCTGGATGAGCAGCAAAGGCAGTTGATGTTTTCCTGAGTTTCTTTTTTCCTGAGTAAAAGCTTCTTCAGCCAGTTCGGAGGTTAAGAAGGCTCCGAGCAACAGAAATTCAGCTTCTGTTCTTACTGCATTAAAAAGCAAAACCTGAATGTATACCTAGTCTTAATTTGTTTGCACAAGCAAAAGCACAGAGGAAATACAACCTGCCTTTCTCCCCGACAATAAAACCTACCCTCCCTTACTTTATTAGTCACTCTTAAAGTTTTAGATTCAAAGTTTTTGAAATGCAAGTGTAAAACATTTAGTCTTAACTTCTATAATTTTTCCTTGCTTTTTGTTATTAAATAAAGACAGGTGTATATCTGTATAAACTGCAATAGCACTCATTATTATTCCTTTTGATTTGAAGGCACACAATGTAAATCACAAATCTTATCTGAGCTTCAACTTTAGATTCACCAGTATGTTTGGGGTAACTGAAGCTGCTCTGGAAGAGCCTAACCCAGAGCATCTTGGCACTGCTTTGCCAGGCAACAGAACAGCCAAATGCACCTCCCAGTTTTCATCTTCCTCCTGCATCTCCAGGCATTCCCTTCCTCACCACCACCTACAAACTGCCCATATCCTCATTCTCTGATACACTTCCTACCGTTTTCTTCCTTCTATTCTTGATGTTTCATTTCCTCTGGAAGCTGAAGAATATATTCCAATAGAACTATATATATATAAAAACATTTGCCTTCCTTCATCTCTTACACAGGATGTTTGAGCACAAAGGTGCTGTTGTTTCATTTGCTTGCTGTCCATCCATTTTAGCAGGCAGGAAAATCCCTGAGGACAGGAAAATCCCCAGGCCTCACTCACAGCCTGGGGGCAGGTTTAGGTGGTCAGTTAGAAGAGGATCAGAGAGCCCTTGTACAAGATCTAGTGGGGTTTATAGAAAAATTTGGAAGTACTGCAATCTAATGTTACTATATTCGTTTTGAGATAAATAAATAGCAAAGACAAATCACTTTTTAAAGAGCCATTTAAAAATCTTCTCTAACAGCTGATCGAAACCCCAAGAACTGTTCTTCAAAAGAGATCTGCTTCACAGTCAAAAATTAGGTGCAGCAATTTTGAGGCCATCCCATATTTGTTCTCACATGCATCAAGAAAGTTTCACACCTGTCAGAAGAGTTCATCTCAGTTCATCCTTTGCTTAAGGAACGTGATGCCTGTCTCCTTAATTAGAGAGGTTTGAGCTGGCCCTGCTGACACCATTTAAAACCCTCACATTCAATGTAATTTTTAATCAAAATATGTGCCAAAGGTCCTATTGGAATGTCTGTCAGTTCTCTGTTAGTCCTTGCAGGGCAGGAATAAAAACTGGGTTAGGTGAATTGCTTGCACCACTCCCTTCCCTTGAAGGACTTGAGACTTGCACAAGTTTCTTGTAGATATCTAAATTCAGGTAAGATGAGTCTTATCCTACCTCCAGTTTTGCACCTATTGCCCTTGAAGGACCCTTCAGTTACATCACAGCCCCTTTAATTCATAAAAATTCACTTTAAGACTCATCATTTAATTCAGCTGAATTAAACAGTGCAGCAATGTGGAAAGATAAAAGCCTTGAAAATGCAAAGCCTGAGGAAATGCAATTAGAGCATCCCACTTGACCAGTTCTTCAGTTGTTACTCATCACATTTGCACAGACCCACACAGAAATAGGAAAAGGTGAAAAGGATGAAATAGTCCCAGGATAGCAATACTCTGGCACTGCTGGTTGGCAACAGCATTAAACTTTAACAAATGATCTGCAGAACACTCTGCATTTCCATGTATGTGAAGAGGTTCAGACCCAAAAAAACCACAAGGCACTGAAATATTACCTTTACACCAAAACTTGGTCTGTTTCTAATGTTCTGTCAGTCACTATTTTCAAGAAAGGAAGCTGAAAGAATCACTGGCACAGAAAACCAACCCAAGTAACAGCAACTTTCTTCATAGACACTGACGTTGTCTATCAACAGTCCACTAAAGAATGCCAAAAAAAAAAAAAGAAAAGAAAAGGAGGATGGCATGATTTCAGCCACTAAATAAAATGAAATAAAAAACCTTTCAGAAATGCAGAATGGGACGATTACAGCCCACGGTTGCCTGCTGTTTATGGCACCAGATGAATTTCAAATCATTAAAAGGGTGAACATTCAACATCCAGCCAGATATATGGGATAAAACCACGTGTAGACATCTGGATGCCATTATAGGTAACATTTTCAAAAGGGCATAACTCACTGAAGTACTCCAAAGATGGTGTTTGAGTTTATAATTTTACCTTTATCTCTTCAGGAACTCCAAGGGTCCCTTACACTATGACCAATTCATTAGAAAAACCAAGTAATGATCTGCACTGACCATTGTAGTGACCATACACCAGGCTCTGGTGTTCAGAAATCAAACTGTCAGCCTAAATAAGCCCAAATACCCAACTATTCTAAAAGGCTGATTTGATGTGCTGGATGTCTTTAAAGGACAGTAGCCTAAAACAACAAATAGGAAAGATCAACATATTAAAAAGACAGATACCAGCTTGAAAGTTATGGCTCTTAATCAGCAATTTATAGTAAAATAACTAAAACTTACACCTCCAATAATAATAAAAAAAATTAATTTAGCAGCCTGATGAATTATTCTATGTAAATACAGAAAAGAACAGGAGAAAAGGTTGCCATTTAAGAGCTGTTTATCCAAGTCATCTCGTTCCAGCAGCATTTCATTATTCACATTTCTTGTCCCGTGGGCGCCTCATGTGTGTCTGACATCCCTGTTACTGTTATTTGGGAAGCCAGCATGGCCTGTACAGATGTCCCTGCACAGCAGGAAGTACCAGCTGCAGTGGCCAAGAACACCCTGAAAACTATTTAAATTTTTCTGCTGCTTAAATGGTGACAGAGGTGAAATCAAACCACCCAACAGGGGCTGTCTTTGTCAGCAACAGAGAGAACATTCAACTGCATTTCACCTTGAGCTGCCAAGAGAGTTTGGCTATGAAAAAGTACAAATTGGGGGAGAACAAGGAAAAAGTGGAAACTGGGAAAGCCTGACTTCTGGCAGTGGAGAAGAGAAGCTGCTTCATCTGATGGGCTGAGATCCAGGGAAAGCTCAGGCTGATCCGAGCCCTGCGGATGAGGCGGAGGAGCTTCACTGTGCACTGGGATTGTCTGGTGCCTCTGACTGAACATCCTGAGACAGCACAGCCCAGGGACACAACATTCCTGAAGAAAATGCATTGGAAAAGAAACGTCTACAGCAGATAAACCATGGACAGAGGGAATCCACCACGTTCTGGATCAGTCAGCAGCCTCCACAAAGGGCTACCTCCTATTCAGGCCACAGACTGATTATTAACACCGCAACATGCAATATGAACTGCTAGGGACCAATGCCATAACTGAACATAACTCAGCAGAAATAACCCCCAAATGTCACTCACGAGGAACTGAATCCTAGTTTTTTTTACTGGTGGGTAACAGCAGGAAAGACTGAAACCCAACAGCAACAAGTAAGGAATTTCAGTGGAATTAAGGAGTCACGGGGAGGTCAAGGACAATGTTGTGGTGTGCATCTTCCAACACTGTGTTCTGCATCAAACAAAGAGGGAAGTGCAACACACAAGATGAAATGAAAGGGGAGACGTGATTAAATTGTGGGTTAAAAGTTGGTTAAGAGGCAGTTAAGAGACAAGTTAGAAATTTTGCTTCTTTACAAATTAACACGCTCAGGAGACAAAGAATGCCCCCAAAGCCTGTATCTAATTGCTTATTAAAGACACCCATAACTGAAATGGAAGCTGCCAAGCGTTTGAAACATTTTAAAAGCTATTATGTGAAATGAGTAAAAAATATGTAACGTGTAACTGCTGCCGGATATTGCTTTGCTTCCCCCCAGCCACGAGGGGAAGCCTGGCAGGAGCAATATGGTCTGTGCTGGGGGAAGGCTCCTCTGATTCCTGATGTCTCAAGAGCCACACTTGGAGTAACTAATGATCCAGGGCTGCACATGCACTTGCACAAAAATGATATTGTTAAGTTTTGTGTAGCGAGGACCCAAGTGTGAGTGACAGGATAAAGCAGGAAGAGCATCAGGAGCTGCAGAAAGGACTGTGAGGGCCAGCTGAGGAATACCCAGGGGTCCCTTGCCTACTGACAGGAAACTCCTGAGAGAGAAACTGGAGGATTAAATATGAGTTATTTGTGGTTTTATATCACAATAATAGTGCACTGCACGCAGTGTAGGATAGAACAGATGATCTTATCCAAGGTAGTTCCATGGGAAAATGCAAATCTAGTAAGGCAAAAGACGGTGTGGGATCAATTACTGCTCCAAAGGCAGCTCCTCATATAAAACCTAGGCCAAGCTGTTACTGTTCTCATAAGGTGAATAACACACTGAGAGTGTTTCATGCTGTTTTATTAATATTGCCTGTTGTCACAGGCTTTTGCATCAGACAATAACTCTGCCCAGTGTCTGAAGGAGAAACAGGAGCCTTGACCTGAAAAGCCATCACCAATGTTACTGGAGAGCACTGCCCTCAGTGGCAGCTGTGCAAAGCCATTTGCCATCAGGAAAACAATCAGCAAGGCACCACAGAAAGGACACTCCCCAGTGCCCTCTGCACAGTGAGTAACTGTGTCTGCAGGTGAGGAGACAGTGAACTCAGCAAACCAACACAAAACGCCGCAGAATTTTTTCACGATATGTCATCGACTCTAAATGCTCCAATTTTCTTTATTTCTGTAAGCTAGAAAGTCACATTATTTTTTAATGATACAACAAACTGCGAGCGAATCTGAGTGAAATGGGGTAGGGAAGGGCTGAGTAGAGGAGCACTGATGACAGCAGCATCACAGGCAAGGTGATCATCACTGAGCTTTTGTACTCTGCGTGTAAAGAAAATTAAAAACGTTGGGATGCTGCCCTTCAGCCAAAGATAAAAACAAAGAAAAATACAAGAGTTCAAAAAACCAGAGGATCTCAATTAGTCTGTAAATGTCCTTACACAACTAGACGACTGAGCAAGTGATGTTGGGTACACAGTAGTTACATAATGAGAGCAGCAAGAAGTCTGGTACATCTTGTCTGCAGGAGCAAGAATTGCCTGCCAGAATAGAGCAGAAAACTCAGGGTAGAAACATTTCACTCCTCGAAGTATCACCATAACACAGAATGGTCAAACTGTGAAAATACCCCTGCTAATCTGAACTTTGTCACAATAAATTCTCAGTGACGGAGCTTTCCCCATCTCCCACGCCAGATGGGGCAGGTAGGGAGGTCAAGGCATCAGGATAATCCCAGGAAGCAGGAATGCCCGACTAATAAACACGGAAGCAAATTAAAAATGTCATTTCCAATTAGAAAAATGAGAAAGGGAAGTGATTGGAAGAGAGGGAACACTTGTTTTCAAGCTATCACACTAGGCACTCCCAGTAAACAGGAGTGAAAAAATAAACAGTGCTAAGCTGAATGGTTTATGTGGCTCTGGAGGTAAAGATTCCATTAAGAGGAGAGAGTCTACACATTAATTGGGAAGCCACACACAAAGGGAATGCAGGATGGCATTTTGATGCTTCCCTTGTCCTCTCCCCTGCCAATCCATCTCCCTGGTTTGCAATCTGTCATTATTCACGACGTGTTAATCTTTGGGATGAGGATATAAATGTGTTTGAGCTCCTTCTGTATGAGAGTCCTGAGAAACAGGTACCTGCTTAAGCACTGCAAAGAGCCTCTCCTTGGAGGGACCAGTCACTGCAGTTTACACAGGGATTGCTAAAAAGAGAATTTATCTAGCAGTTAATTCTCAATGAAACCCTCCTTCCATGACTTTCTCCTATATTTACTATCTAATTTGCATTTATATACCCCTTATTATCTAAACACCTCAAGGTCTCAAACGTGCTTAACCTAACAAATCCCTAATATCGTTCCAGGAGCACCGGGGAAGTTGCACACAGATAAGCAGGAATGATGGTAATTGAGGTTGTCTAAGGCAGGCACTGGAGCCACAAGGTTAGGGCTGTGTTTGCTGCAGAGTGAAAGGCAGGAGGTGAGGCCTCTGAACCACTGATCAGCTGCTGCTCCTTCCTGAGCTGCACGGCCACGCTCAGGGCTCTGTGCTGCTTTCTCTTGGCTCGACCAAACCAGGTCAGTGGGGCACCACACCTTTTCAGACTGTCATGAGCCAGTCTGGAAATCACTAATACCATTTTAGAATACTGAATGTTACACTCTGCAAGGCTGTAACTGTAGTTTCACAGGCGCATCCAAAATGTACATATCAAACTAATCTCTACAATCACAGCACAGGCATGTTCTTAACATGCCTAGTGAGCATGTGTGCATAGGCATACATAATCAAATATTTACTATTAGGTAGATACAAACACATTTATTCAGCAATATAAGCAACTGGACTGTATCTACTCCATTTCATTATAATTTCCTTTGATTAAAATTCATACTGGCCAGGAGGGGATCAGTGAGGTTACAGGTAACAGCTTGGCTCCTAAGCAATGTCCATTTATTAATCTTCAGAAGATTTCAGAAGACAATCTGATCTCTATGCATTTTGCTTGCTCTATAATATGTACTTGCAGAGCACACCTTTCAAAAAAAAAGACAGTGGGTAACATTATGGTACCACAGAAATTAGCTCCCCTCGTCTTATCTCCTGGTAATTGAGGTCTCCTTCTGTTGCCAAGAGGGGTTTAGGAGGCTTCTCGGATTTACAAATCAAGGGTGTTTGTTTCACTAAAACTGGCATAAAATTGCTTGTCAGCAGTCACCTTCACTTCAAGAAATGAGTGAGACAAATCAAAGGAAATGTAGAATATTGCTGGAAACTGTACTTGAACAATTAACAGGACTGATCAGGTGCGAAAGAGGAAAAAACCCCCAACATACAGCGAAGTATTTTGATATAAATACATTTAGATCTATTCATGCTGAAAATATAAGCTAACAAGTTTTGTATCTGATGAAATCCAATCTTTAGCCTCCAAACTCTCTTGTCTCTTTGGTCCTTTCAAAACAAAAGCACTGCAGGTGTTGCAGCCACACACTGGTTGCACCCTGTTGAATAAACCTGGAATCCTTGAACTGCTCATCAGAGTAAAGCCCGCTGGGCTTACAGCTCACAGACTCCTGAGCACAGAACTCTAGGCTGCCACTAGCACATATCCAATCCCTGGATATAAAGTGAAAAATCCAGTAATTGAGAATTAGCCAAGAATCTATACTGCATTTCCCAGTACACCTCCTTTCATTGGTATTTCTCATTTTCTCCCTGATGCCTTCACTAGTTCTCAATCAGACAAACATCAAGACTCTGGTTTTTCTTTCAGGTTTTTTTAGGGGGGGAGAAAAAGAACAGAAATTGTGAACTTTCACCATGCTCATAACATGGAAAACTAAATATGACAAGACTTCATTACAAGTTAAAAGTTAATGTTACAAGACTTTGCCTTGACCAGCCAGGCTCCCACCTGAGCTCCTACCTGGATTAGGCCTGCCCTTCTCGGGCACATCCTCTTATTCCACACAAAGCTTACAGACCTCTAGGACTCCACAAAAGAGATCATTTACAGGTACAGAGCTGCAGTTTACGTGCTTAGTCACCCTCCACAATCTCTGGGCAAGAATCCCCTTCCAAACAAGGGCTGAATAATGGGAAACTGCACTGAGTCACTCCAGTCCAGCCGATAGCCCGGGATCACCCACAGCCCCTGGGTTATGCAACTGCAGCGACTCTGGGGAGCTCCTGTGGCAGAAAACACCGATTTGTTGCAAGTGAGTCACAGGAGAAATTTAATGAAAAGAAATCTTTCCAGGGAACATCCTTCCCAGCTACTCTGCTACTGACTCGAGGGCTGCCAGACCCTTGAGAGCTCACCCACACGGCACTGCAAATACGTGCTCGAGGTGCTGGTTGCCCTGTCGCTTTTCTACCCCTTCTAGATGGGCAGGGTTTTCTTCCCCTACCGAGCTGAGTACTCTTAAATTCCTGGGAAAGATCCTGCCTCTCAAAACAACAGCATTTTCTCATTGCAGAAATGTTTGTTGTTTCTAAAATCAATCCAGCCACCCCCCTGAAACGGGCTATTCTCTTGACGGTTTTAAATACCCTTTTTAATTCAGGTCTACTTTTGAAACTCTCACAGTACCTTTGCTGTTTCTGTTACACCTTTCTAACATTTTATTTTTTGTCCTAAAGCATCTCAGTGTAAATAAGATGAACCTAGCACCCATCTTGCGGGTGTCCTGCTTAAAGCAACCTGCACCTTTAACAGGCACTTCAGTGTCCACAACTCCCTCCTGTACAGACACATGGAATTATTTCCAGTAGTGCCTCTGCTCTGCAGGCTGATTCTGCACCAAGCCATGAACACTATCCTAACAAATGACCTGCACATACAAAACTGTTCATACACTACAAGCTTTGCAGGACCACTGATTTTATTTCTCTGTTCATTAAAGAACATATTTTTCCCCCATTTCATGCATTTTAAAACATCCCTCTAATGAGTTCGCACGCCAAGCATTAATATTTCTTTCAACATTTTTCCATTAGCTGTGTCAAACCGAATCTCACGTCGTTTGTCACGTTGCACTGAAGGTCTGATAATTAAGAAATATGTTGCTGCTGTAGCTCTAATGATGAGCACGGTTGTACAGAGCCTTTGGTTCTGCCTCTGTGGTGTTTCCCTCTGACTGACTAAGAGTGTTGAGCGTGCGTATGAGATGCTGTGTGTGCACCAGGAATGCCTGTGTGCACCACCGTGCATTTCAAACATACTACCTAATGCACACACCATGCATAATGTAGCTTCTGTTTTATAATGTATTTTCCTGGAGTATTATCCCAGCTCATGGAAAGGTGAAGGGGAGTCAACAGCTTGCAGTGCCCTGTTGCTCGCTGAGATTTAACATGCAGAGCACTTGCCTTTGCAGAACCACAAACATTTCCACAGCACAGACTTCTCTCGTCAGGCTTAAATATTGTGCAGCCTAAGCTAAACATCCTGACACGAAACGTTTGCAGTCCCCGGCTTCTTCAATTTTTTAACATCTCTTTCAGTTGTTTTCTCTTCAGAGACCACAATGTTAACACACCAGTTAGTTTCGTGCTCTGTTTTCTCACAGGCACTTGCTACCTTGCTGGCCACCTGTCCCCTCTTTGGGAACTTTTTTGCTGTGGAAAGCAGTGACTGCTGCACCACAGGGAGTGCAGGAGTGGGTCAGAGGAGTGCAGGGCCCGAGTGACAGGCCAGCACTTTGCCTTAACCCCAACATGTGCTCTGTGGTCGAGCAGAGAATGGGACAGTGCAGGGGAAAGTGTTCGAGGACACAGAGAACAGATAAGGGGCCTTCCAGTGTCACACACTATTCACTCCAGGGTGGCATTTTCTTGTCATCCTCAGTCACCTACAGTACACAGGGGAAGCCTCCGCAGAGGCAGCGTGCTCTCTCTAGGATGTTGTTATCATCGTGAACTCAACTTTGCAGAAAGAAGCTACATATTCATTTTCCCCACCCATTTCCCAGTTTTCAGTCTATGGTAGAACACACCGCACTCTCCTCTGCATAGGAATTTCACTTGCTTTGACAAGGACTAACTATTCACAAATATCAAAATTGTAAGTTAGGTCTACTTTAGTAATTTATGTTTGCCCAGAGAATTTGTGGCTGCCCCATCCCTGGAAGTGTCCAAGGCCAGGCTGGATGGAGCCCTGAGCAACCTGGGCTAGTGGAAGGTGTCCCTGCCCATGGCAGGTGGGTTGGAATGAAATGGTCTTTAAGGAATCTTTCAACCCAAACCATTCTCTAATTCTATGTTTCAAGGGGAGAAAAGTAGCTTTTACTTTTTGATGTTTATTACACAGCTGATCACTTTAATAGCAATTTAATATTTCCTTCTTCTCCCTTTAACTGATCTGCTTTCTAACTCAAATAAAGCACATAAAAGAATTAGAGGAACAGTGCAGAACTGTAAAATCTGCTACTGTACAAAGTAGTTTTCTTGCTTTTAACCAGTGGGTCTGTTTGCACGTGGGGATGGGTGTTCTGAAACAACGACCCCACTGCCAGGAAAGGAGGTCTCTCCTGTCAGATTGATGGATCATCCCGGCACAGGGCCGTTAGGAACTGGGAACACACATCTTTTATCTGCATAATGGTAAATAACGACACCTTTATTGCTCATTAGTCACACCTAGTTGGGCTAATCTGCCACCCAGCATCTCTGGGATGCCGCAGGAGCCACAGGGGTGGTGCAGAGCAGTGTGGATGCAAAGCTGGATGGGGCTTGGAACAACCCGGTCCAGTGAAAGGTGTCCGACAGCAGGGGGCTGGGAATGAGCTGGTCCTTAAGGCCCCTTCCAACCCAAACCATTCTGTGCCTCTCACCTCTGCACGGTCCCAGGAGGGAGCCTGGGGGTGCTGCCTCTGAATTTGGGTACAGGGAGTTACTTTGGGCACAGAGAGTTACTTTGCTTCCCCTCCAGCCACGTGGGAGCTCCTGAGCAGGAGGGACCTCTCCCAGTGTTGGGCTGTATCCCACAAAGCTGGACAGCAGAGGGGAGCAGCTGGGACCACAGCACAGCCTCAGCTCCACTTCGGATTTCATCTTTCTTGTGTCAGGAAGGCTAATTAAATAATTAACCACAGTGGGCCGAGAGATGAGCCACGTGCTTATCTTAGGGAGGTAAAATACAGAACAGATTCACTTGTGCAAATCAGGAAAAAAAAAATCCACGAGGTTTCTTTTATTCAGGAAGAATTCTCAAATTTGTGCCTTTTTTTTTTTTTTAATATAACTTTCTGTGAACCCTTTTGTCCACGGATGGTAGCTAGGTCCTAAAATCACTTCTCTTAAAAGAACATGACCCAACTTCACGGTTCTAATTTATTAGCATGCTATCCAGGAACATCTCACTACCCTTCACAAATCCAACCTGTCTGCCACATGCCCTCCATTATGGACCATCCTCTTGCCTTCACTAACGTGTTTAAATCACCAGCAACACTGCTCACTTGATAATGTTCCTTTTGATTTACACCAGCAAAAAACTGAAAAAAGTCTGCCCTTTCCAGTAATTTATCTCCCCTTTTATTGCAGCTCCACATCAAACCCAAGATTTCCTCTGACTTCCACTAGAACGATCCAGGAAAAATATCTCCCTCTATCAATAAACTCCAATTTAATTTGACCAGGTTTTCATATTTCTTGATGTTTACATTCTTCCTACAAAGGGTTGGTGACATTTTTATTTAAATGAACCGATACCAGTATTCAATAAAATAAATTAAAAAACCATTCTGCATATTCACACTGGAAATGAGTTGATTTGTTCATTTGAAAGTTAATGTTGCCAAGAATATGTAAGTGCAACACTGAAGACACTTAATTAGCACAACAAATATCACCCCAAATTGTTAGATGTGTCTTTTATGACCTGATACCCATTTCTCACACTGTAATATTTATTCTGCTGGGAAAATAAACAAGCATTTAAAATGTGGATTTGTGAAGAAAAATGTAAACAAGCAAGCTCTTAATCAAAAATAACCCTTTGAGCATCCTGTTATTGGGACTGCATTCTTTTGATCTCAGGCCTAGTGACGAGGTAGTCACTTCACAGAACTGAAGCAAGTTTTATTGGTATAAAACTGGCACAGGATAAAGGTCAGACTGTTTAATTTTAACGAGTGAAGTGAGATTATTTACTACTCAATTACCAGGCTGAGAGTGCATTCAGCAGAGTTTATCCACTGTGAGAAACAGGAAAAAAAAAAAGGGACAACCCTGGTTTCCCCTAAAAAAAATACTGTGCAGCTGGGGACTGCTTAGCAACTGCACTAATACAACATTTCAAAAACCATCAGGGCTTAAGCTGTTCTAAGTTTATTAAATAGACAGTCAG
Organism: Pseudopipra pipra; assembly: GCF_036250125.1. Lineage (NCBI taxonomy): Eukaryota > Metazoa > Chordata > Aves > Passeriformes > Pipridae > Pseudopipra > Pseudopipra pipra. Next base: position 4,672,999 of record NC_087551.1, on the reverse strand, counting down.
GCTGATGGTCACTTGGGGCTTAACGCTGAGAGGTGCTGAGCAAAGGGCCAGGATCCTCCAGGGAACAGGCTGGGAACACTGCATCCCAAAATTTAAATGCAACCTCTGATCCTGAAGTGGGAAGATGCCAGATGAAGTCACAGGAAGATTGGGAAATCTCAGTCTAGATTTTGTTTTTTTTTCAAATATTCCCCTCAAATATTTGTTGTTCACTGAGGCTCAGAAAATTCCATTCATTTCTCCATGCTGCTGCCCATTTAATGAGGTAGAGAAACATTTTATTATTCCCCTCTGGTGAATACAAAAGCACCAAAACCCGAAGCTGAACAGCGAAACAAACAGTAAATTGTTTCAATCCTCTTAATTCTCTGCTTTTTTTGGCAGATAATGCCACAAATAATTCTAGCTTAGCAGCCACAGATTCAAGGGAGATTTCTTTTTAAACTTTGGAAATGTTTAAATTGAGCGAACTAACAAATGAAATTTTTACCTAAACGGGGAGAAAATAAAAGGAGAATTTTTTAAATATTACACTGGCTATCAACTCATTTCTTTCCTGTTTTTCTTTGCAATGAGTCTGCAGACTAGGGAAGGAGGGCAACTTCCACCACTCAACCCAAATCCAGGCAACGCAAAGTCTCCTGAAACTCAGTAAACTGAAATAACCTTTTGCTCCAAACTCCTTCCCCCGAATTCTTGAAGAGTTGCCTGAGGTTGAGCTGGAATGCCTTTGGAAGTGTCTGAATTAAGTGCAGTTAGCCCAAAAGACAGCTTGGCTTCCCGCAGAGGTGTAAAGGATCAAAAAGGGATTGTGGAGGACAGGGCAATGTTGTTGTGAATTATGCAGTGAGCTGACACGACACTGGAATACTCATCAAAGTTCCTCAGAGCTGTTCCCTTCCAGATGAGCAAATAGAGCTCTGAGGGGAACTGAAATAACATCTAAAAGTGCTGTAAAACACATTTGCTGACCCTGTGTCAGGTAACAGCTCCATTTAACTCACCGGCATCATCTGCATGAGAATGACCCCGAAGTGTCACCTAAATCACAGGGCAAGCTGCAGCCTTTGCAGCAATCACGTGGTTTTAGATATCTCAGGAAATCAGAAAGCATCGATCTGAAATCTAAGGATTTTCAAACACCTTCATTTCTATAACACCAGGAAGAAAGGAGTCAGTGTCCAGACCCTGAAGGGCCTTTCCAGCCCTATGGAACAGAAAGAAGATCCCGGAGTTATGAGAGGCTTGACTGATGTAAAAGATCAGCATCCTGTTAATTTGTTCTGTAACTTAAATATTCATCATTTTGTGCCTTCATAAATTTTTCAGGTGCAGTGTTAATATTAATTTTGATTGGACGTAGAAGTGTCAACTCCCGCAGGGTGCAATTAATAACATGTGCCAAATTAGGAGATCATAAATGTATGAAAGTGAGTTAGCATGCATCAGATGCCTCTGTTTTCCATTATCAAGAACTGATTGACAACGTTTAAAAATTGTTTTCATTATACTTTTCGAGGAGAGAAAAAAGGAGTTGCACACCTTAAGGCTGTACATTCTCTTCATTCATTTGGAAGGGCGCAGAGCTGTAACACTTAGGGCAAAGTTTGCACAGCTCCTGGTGCCTCTGCAGACCTGCTGGACCTTCTCCCACAGACAAAGCCCTCCCTGAATATGCCATTTTCCACATCCCTCCAGGAGCCCAGCCCATCTGGCAGGCCTTGACTATGCTGGGGTTGTGGTCAGTGTGAGCAGAAACACGAGCACGGGCTGAAGAACCACAGGAGTTACATCTCCCTTGGCAGCTGGGGCTGCAAGAGCACGGCCCACTGGAGCCCACAGAATCCAGATAACTCTGCTGGGAGCAGGAGCTGACTGCAGGAGCAGCTATTGTATTGAGATTTAAGTGTAGCTCTGACCCGTGAGCATGACTAACAAAAGTCTCATTGATTTCAATTAGAGGAGGCTTGGGCCTATTTACTGTAACTGAGTCGATTCCCCGAAAAATAATTAATCCCTTGTCGTGTCTCACGTGTATTGATCTTTGTAATTACAATGAAATTGGAGGCGAGGGTGTGTGTAGGGGGGAAGGAAATGCACTTGATTTATGTTTAATTTGATGCACAAGCTGTTGAGGACACAGAAATTGAGACACAATGACCATGCCCGTCCTCCTCTGAGCTCAGATAACAATGTGTGCCAGCACATGGAGAATCCAGAATCACACCCTGCTCTGATACACACTGCAGTGGAAAGAGCTGTCTCTCTGCAGAGCCTCCACAGCAGGCAGAGGAGATGCCCAAGGGGAAGAAGATAAAGACAGGACAAGCTTAATGGGTATCAGTGACTAAGAGGGGGAGACAAAGAAGCAGAATGGGAGAGAAAGAAAATACAAGTTGTTGCTGATAATATAGCTGCCAGTAGATAATGTAGGGAAAAATAAGGAGTGATAGAAAATACAAACAGCCTTGCTGGGTAGTGATGCTGTGAGGAAAGAGCAGCAGGAGAGATCTGAACTTTGTTTCCCATATGATTTCACTAAAATGGCAAGATAGAGAATTTTTACCTCGAGTCAGTCAGCACTTGACTTCTTAACTAGGTGATAGTCTCCTTTGCCAAACATGTTTGTGGGAGTGGCTGGCCTGGTTACACACACACAGATTTGATTATAACACTCAATTCCTAGTTTCTGCAGCAGCAGAGATTAGTTTTTCATAAAGATCTCATCATTATTTACACAGACAGAGTATGACCTTTGGGCCTCACTAAAGCCAATGCTTGCCCTGACTTCAGCAGTACCACAAGAAGCTGAAGAACTGTTTCCAACCTTTTGCCTAAAAGCACCAGTTCAGGAAGTTTCCAGCTCTTATAGGAGAAAAAAAGCTTTTTGCTATACAATAGCCCTGCAAATGAAAGTTGCAAAACAGCCTCACATCCAAACATTAAAAAGAAATGACATACATGAGGGAGAGGCAGAGTTTAGGGAGTAAATCAGTCTCAAGTTAAGCACTTTCATCTTGACACATGGTATTTTAAACAAAAAAACCCCAAACCTCTGCCTCCAGTACAGGGAACTGACTTGCATCCAGTCTGTGCAGTTTCTAAAAACTGTTGTCTAAAATGTCAGCACTCTGAGGCAAATTTTCTTCTGGTGACCTCCACATGCCACAAGAGAGAAAGCTGCACACTCACACTTTGAGAAAGGCCAACAAAACCCCAGCAGTGTGGCAGCCCTGCTGGCAACACTTTGTGACACAGGATTCTTCCTGGCTGGGGAAGAGCTCTGTGCACAGAGTCAGAACACAACAAACTGTGAGTCAGTAATAAATAACCTCGTGGCAGTGACTGATGATGGCAAATCTGTCTCCAGTGGAATTATTGGGAAGAATACTGAAGATTCTTTCCCTCTTAATATATTAAGCTCTTTGTTTGGGGCCGAGTTGATACTGCCAGAAAACCCTTTTAACACGGCTAGCATAAATTTTAGTGGGTGTTTGAAGCAGGAGAGGTTGGGCTGTTAAAAAAGCAGCCCCCAGGAAGGCTGCTGCCTGCATAAAATACATCAGCTCTCCTCAGCTGGGAAATCATTTGATCTATTTTATATCACAGGCCCTGTCACTAAGGAAGCAAATATGGATATGAAATACGGACGCGAAGCAAAACATAAAAAGAGACTTAATAAAATGAGTAATTATGTTTTCCCTAAATCCTCTCATGCAAGCAAGAGGCACACACCACCATAAATCCAGCAAAGTGCCTGTTTCAGTGCGTGGGGAAGGAAAAAAAGCCCTGCAGCCAGGCCCTGGGAGACACATGTACTGCAGAGGGTGTCTCGGGAGGGCTGGAGAGTGATGAGCACTGCAGTGCTTTCACTGGTGGCCAGATCCAGGGGAAAACAGGGATCTGGAGCTGCTCTGTGCCATGACCTAACGCTTGGCACGTGGGCAGCTGATGGAAGAGTCTTACACTGCCAGTCCAGCACAGTCTTTCAAAACATAACTCAAGTGCTCAGTGACAAACTGTCAGTGCTTTGTGCTACTCCTCAGTACACCAATAAATTAAAAAAAAAATAAAATCAAGAATAAAAGAAAGAACACGAAGAGAAGTAATCAAGTGCTTAAGTATTGAGTAAAAGCCAGTGTTAGAAGTACTTGCAGATTATTCTTTGGCATTTTAAATTCCAATGTTTCAATTCCAGTTCACATGCCCAAGAAGCTCATGATCCTACAGCACCAAATATAAAACATAATATTATGTATAGTCTTTACACCCAGATGCCCACAACATCAAAAAGTTCCACCTCATTTATGAGCATGATTTTAAAAAGATGAGTGGGAAATTGGAAGTGCAAACATTTTTATTTTTCCAAACTACTGCAAACTTCTGGCTATTCAGACCTTAGCCTAATTTATTCTCTGGCTATTTCACAGAAATGACATGACAACACTGATTAATTCACACCCAGTGCTAGAATTCCAGCTGTAATACAAGCACAAAACATTAGGACTGTGGACACAGACAAGAAATGAAAAGTGAAGCTGAGGACACACGTCTGAGCAAGAGCAGAAGAAATGAAAGCAGACATGACACAATGGGCTGTGAAGGATTATACTTGGATATGAACTCTGCTGAAAACAAGTCTCCCTCCATATGGAAGTCTGATTACATAGTTCCCTACATCTTTCTACAGGAAAAATCACGGACAGGTGGAGGGCTCTGAGCCTTCTCCACTGAAGTCAAGGGCAAGACTGCCACCAGCTTCACTGGGAGCAAGAGTCAGCCCACAGTCACAAAGATCAGAACATGTATTTCAGAATGTCACAGTGCAGATGCAACACAAAAGCAAAGGGAGGAAATCCAGCAAGCAATGCAGAATATTGAGCACTATTATCATGGAAGAGCTCGTTGTTTTGCACAAAAATACATCCTGACCAACGACCACGAGCACCTGCGGGGGAGCATGCTAAGGAGATATCTCTTTTTCTTTTCAAATGTAAACTGTGTTTTGTTCCCGAACAGAGGAGGGAAGGGCACACTCTGCTGGCCAGGAGCACCTCTCACACTGAAGGCTTTTCAGCAACACGAGTGCTAAAACACTTAAGCCCAGTTTCTGACACCTGCACCTGGAGTGGTGCTCCACGCTAGGCTGCCACTTGACTTTTTTCACCCTGAATATCAGTGACGGTGGCTTTGAGGCTGCCAACGGATCCCCTCATGTTTAAACATCAGCCTACCTGCTGCAAGAACACTTTCTTCCCTGAAGGACACTTTTAGCAGTGTAACATATGTTCAAAAACTCTTTACCTTAGGCTTTTCATCCAGTATTTGCTGACGGATCTCCTTGTGTTTTTCTACAAGTTTCTCCTGCCTTTTACTCTGAGCATCTTCTAGCTGCAGAAACATAGAAGAGAAGCTTTTTTCAGAGACTGCACAGCCTCACTTTCCCATCTCTTTCCCAACAAACATGTCATCCATTAAAATCAGAAAGTTATCATCAAAACTATCAGTAATTCCAATATAAAATTACACACCACTGCTCTAACAGTTGGGTGTGAACAATGTATATCAGATTTCACACACGGGTTTTAGAATCAGAAATGTCTAAAGGACTTGCTGTAGACTCCTAATGCTATCAAAAGCATAATGCAGTTTTTAAAATTACATTATTTTGCTTTAGCTTTTCTTATACAAGCTGTGAGAGACGGACCCTGCTCCCAGAAGGGGATTTGCATCCTGGAGTCCTAAATGAACATGCTGATCAATTTTGGGCCCCATGTAATAAAGCACTCAGACATGGAATTAACTCCAACAGGAACTAAACATGCTTAGTTTGCTAATTCTTCAGCTTGCTTCCTAAATCAAGGCCTTCCTGAGAGAAACGAACTTTTGAACTGAACTATCTGTGCACTGAAATTAAGAGAAAATTCAATAGCTGCATATGTTTCACAGTGATTTCACACATCAAAACACTGCAGTGCACACTTTCAGCCCAGTGTAAACCACCCACAGCTTCAGAAAAGCTCAGAGCTAACACCTGTAATGAAATTCTTTGACTTGTGTTTACAGAGCTCACAGAATGCTTTTTACATTTCAGCAACTGTACAAATCCAATTAAAGTTAAAATATACTCTGCAATTAAATGTTTATTGACTTTCAGAGTTCCTTATACAATCTTTGCATTTAAACACAGAGCAACCAATTAAAAAAACTGTTACATTTTCCATGAGTACACAAAGGATATTCAAAGATGAAATTGTATTAAAATCTGCCTCTCTCAGCACCATCCCTCAAACACTGACTAATAATTAGCGAAGAATTGTCTGAAATCCCAGTTCTCCTTTAACTGGAATGGGAAGAAAAGTCTACGCTGCACCTGTGAAACATCAGTAGCTGCAGAAGCTCGAAATCTGCAGTTTAATATCACCCACAAGATGAAAGCTGATATTTTATCCCCACAAATGAAAAACAAACACATGGCCTGCCATACCCTCTTTATGTACTGCACCACCTCCTGGATGTAGGATCGGATCATTTCCGTCTTCTCTCTGGGGGGGAGCAATCAACAAGTTATTGTGGTCAATAGCATCACACCAAGGGATTTTAATGCCCTCACCTCTCTGTGATCTAATTAGGGCCATGTTGTGAATGTGGGGGTCTGACTAATTAACTTTGGTGTGCTTGCTGCAGGTGCCCCTGTAACATCTTCACTGTAGGAAGGGCTCAGACTTCCCCGTGCCCTGCACAACAACCCCCTGCTCTTCCACGACGGGCTTTTCCCACAGGATAACGTTTTCCAAGCGGTGCTGGTGTGGTGCTGGTGTTCCAAATCGGTCTGGGAGCACACACAGCCATCAGCAGACACACAGTGCCACGCTGTGGCACTTCATGGAGCAGAGAAACAGCCTCTGTCAGAGCAGGGACTGCTGGTGACAGCCAGGGACGGAGATCCCACGGAGAGCAGGGCACACGTGACTGGGGTCCCCACAGAAACTTGGAGGAAATACTTGAAGTCATTGTGTGAGACAATTATTTCGAAACCATCGGTCAAAGGCTGAAGACAAGACATAAAAGCATATAAAGTAACAATCTGTGGGTACTTCAGTTGACCAGTTTCAGGACAGAATTCTAAAACTGCTGTTCAGGTGGCACTAAAATCATGTGGTTTTAGGCAGCTACACAAGCCCGGGGTGGACTAAAGAAAATTAGGTAAGAACCATTAATACAATATACCATCTCTGTGCAAAATTCTCTCCCAAACCCGAGTAAAAAGCTTTAGATAAACAACAGCTGAGCCAGACTAACTGGAATGGGATTCACCAGAAGGTCTTGCTGCCCCCTGCCCTGCTGCCAGCGTGAGGACAAACTGTGTCACAGACAGAGGAAAGCTGAGTTTCCCATGTCATCCCCACCTCACCCTTCCCAAGGGCTCTTTAAAAAGCCTGGCAAAGGAAAGCCCTTGGGAAGAATGAGAAAAAAAATGAAAGGAAAACAAAAAAGAATTGCTACTTGTCTGTTCCTGAGCCTTTCTCGCTGGTGTCCCATTAACCTCTCAGCAAATCATTTCCTACTGCCATTGATTTTTTACTGCTGTAACATTTCCGTAATGCCCAACTACCTTTTTCTAATATGAATTCCAGGCCCCCCTGACCAGCTCTAACCATATTAAGTATTTCTCCCTGTTTTTCACAATCAATTATTCTCATTTTGTTATTCTCATTTTTTTTCCAGTGGACATTTATTAAAATCCTATAGCACTGATTCTTAAATCATCTGAAGCACTTCACCTCTTTCAGTGTTACCCAATACACAGATTGTCTGCTGAGAGGCTCCAAAACCTGGGTAACCCTTTTCACCTGTTGAAAACCACACACAGTTGTGCATTTGTTAGGTGGTAAACCCCAAACATTTCTGATTTTCTTTTTTGTTTTGTTTGTTCCTCTTGTATTTTTAACTGCCCTTAAATGCTACTAAAGACTGGTCACAAGAATAACAGTACAAGATAAAAAGGCTCCATTTTCTTTTTGAGCTACTTGCCAAAACAAATGAAGGAGGGCAAACAAACCTAGATGCTGTGCCCTTGGGAAGAATATAACCAACCTGCACAACTAGGGTTTGTGTTGTCTGGTGGTGCATAAGTGAAATTAATACTCCCGTCCTTGTTCAGAAAAACTGCACCCTCAGAGCTCAGCTTTCCTCTCTCTCCCACCCAAAGTGACACCAGCACTGGAGGAGAATCACTAGCTGAAAATATGAGGGGAATTTATCACAAAAGCAGAGTAAATCTAAAGTATGTTGTCGCTGTTTCTTCTGGAGAGAAACTTCGAGTTAAGAAGAAAAGATAACTCAGGAATAAAAATCTAAGTGAAGGTGAAATCATGCTCTGCAGGAACTGAAGCCACTAAGCCCATTTATCCTCAGAGGAGCAGTGTCTGGAATAACAGCATTTTGGGGGATTGCTCTGTCATGCCCCCACCCCACACACCAGCACCTCTGCTGCTGACCCAGGCTCCCCTGCTCCCAGAGCAGGAGATTAGATTAGTGCCAGGAAATGGAATTGGTATCGTGGAAGTCAGGACTCCACTGCTCTGGTCAGGTCTGACTAAAGGCTGCCTTCTGTTTAGGGTTGAGACCTTTCTCTGATTTTCCAGTTGGGAAAACTGTGGCCTCCTCATAACCTACAAGGATACAGATTCAGGGATATACTTACTCTTCCATTTGATTTTTATCCTTGGACTTTGCTTCTGTGATCTTCTCCTGCCTCTTCTTGTCCATTTTTTTCTTCAATTCTTTCTTTTCTCTGAAGCATAAAAAACAAAGGCAAGTTCAAAACGTATCTAAACAAACCCCCAAGGAGCAGCAATCAATGGTGAGGGGAACAGTGCTTACTTTTCACATGTTTCTTTTAGTTTCTTTAGTTGACTGTTCTGACACTCCTCTGCTACATCTGTCAGCTTCTGAATAAGCTAAAAAAAAAAAATCCCAAGAAACAAAATTGTGTATTTGCAGCGAAATCTTACACAGGCATCCAAGTTTCCTCAAAAGCCTGCAGCAGAAAGCATTACGCCATTCCCAGATTAATTCCCAGAGATCCAAAGCCAGTCAACATTCTTATCAGTGTAAACACATTATTAACTGGTGGGAGTTCAGCCAGGCTGGTGTGTGCCCGACCTCCACAGAAACTACTGTTTCTCTGTGCATCCAGGTGGTTCAGTTTCCCCACATTAAAATGTAAACCCAAAACATGTGTTGCGGATTTTACCTCTGCTAGGGATCGAAACGCCCGTGGTAATTCAGAGATGGCCACAAACTGAACCTGCACCACACAAATTACAAACTGAACTCCCGTGTCACTGAATAGCCAAGAAGCACAGATGAGCATAACCTGCATTTTGACAGCAGAATCATGGACTCAAAAGGATCTGAGTGGCTGGTTTGGAATCTGCTGCCCAGTGCTGGGTCCCACCTCATTTGTGCTGAAACCCCAAACCAAGTCCCAGCCCTGTGGTAGGGATGCTGATGGGAGAGGACACACGGACTTCAATGAACAGTGAATAAAGTGGGAAACAGGACCAATTTGGTTTAATCACCCCCCCCTAGTTTAAGTTTGATTTTGTAAAACAAACCCTGTCAGGGTGATGGGCCAGGAATGTATAATAATAATAATAGCTGGTCTGATCCAGCTTTTCATTCTTTAGATAAAAGGATAAAGGTACTGACAATAGGTTCAACTCTAAAAGAAAGACATCAGAGGGGATCTCACAGCTGCAAGGCAGATTTTAATTGGAATATTAAGTCCTGCACAGTTCAGAGGGAAAACTGTCTGAGAGTTCTGTGCTAAAATATGAATTTAGTCGGACACTGCGTGCCTGGATAATGCCAAAAATGTGACTTTGCTTTTGAGAAAGGCCATTTCCCATTTTGGAAAGAGAAATGAGTTACCTTACAATATAAGCCCAACTATGTGGGTCCAAAATGGCTCATTTTTATAAAAATTTAAATCTCTGAGCTGCAGCTCCCAACTGTTACTTGAATTTGTGCAAAGGCCTTGCTGAGACATATCCACACACATCACTCCTCTGATCTGCTCTTTTTGGACGTCAGGGCAGAGCAGACAGATCACTTCACCCAACAGTACTGAGGCAAAACATCAGGTAATCGAAAAAACCGCGAGAGGGGATTGTCTGGAGTTAAGAAACAGTTTGCACTCTCATAACACCCGTCAAAAGTATTCTTTTCTGCCTAAGAATGTCCTTTACTTCAGCTGCCATCTGCCCAAGCTCCTCTATTTCAGCTCAGAGGGCCTATGATCCTGCTGTAGCTGTCAGCCAAACTCCAGCTGTAAAAACACAAGCTGACTTGGACTAATGGACACAAAATATTTCTTCACCATGTACAGATTATGTCCTGCATCCCCTCAGAGCATTCATCTGCAACAGGAACACTCCTTGGCACGACTCTCTGTCCTGGGGAACGTTTGAATCTCTTCTCATTTATTTATTTTCATGGTGTTTCAATTTATTTTCCAGCTAATCCTGCCTCCTTGTGTGTTGTACAAAAAACAGGATCATCATCCAAAAGCTGCAGCAAACCGGGACTTATGTAACTAGAGGTAGTAACAGAGCCCTGTTGCCTTTCTGCCTTCCATGCAAAGCCTTCCAAGCTGCTGGAAGTGTTAGTGGCAAAGTGACACAAGGAAGCTCCATGTCATTCCAGTGTGCTGCCTTCACTGCCTGCCCCGAGCTGGCTGAGGGAAAGTAGAGCCATGACAAACGTACCAGTTTGATGTGCTCTCGTTTCTGGTACTTCTCACTGTAATACTGCTCCTGCCGGAGGTTCAGCAGCTGCTGCTGTTGCTTCTCCTTCAGCTCCACCAGCTTCTGGGTCATTTCAGAGTCCAGTGCAGCCAGTTCCTGCTCAATAGTTGAACTGTGGTCTGGGCTGCCCGTCTCAGACCTGCAAAGGCACACACACCCCCCCAAAGGTCTCAGTCACAAGGCATGGACACTCCGCCTCACTTACACCTTGTTTTTAAGGGTAATATTTATAAATATCCCATTAATAATTTCCTCAGCACCACAAGATAAGTGGTTTTAGCCCCAGTAAGTCCAATAATTTAACCTTTTAGGGAAAATACAGTATTAGCAGTTTATTAACAGGATGGCTATTGCTTTTAAACCTCATTTTACTGGCCCACCGCGGTGCTGTCAACCAGATCTAGTATAAATTAGCTATACTGCCAAGATTTCCCATAAACAGATGCTCATGGAACTTGTTTATCCCCTTCCAGTCACGTAACCTGAACTTCAAAGCTGCACAGCCTTCAGCAGAAACGGTGAATGCAAAGTATTTTGGAAACTGAGTCACCCTTGCCTGCACTCACAGCAATAAATTCAAAAGCCCGACTTTACATCTGCATTTATGAAACACTTGAAACGGCAGGAACATCCCTTTTTTTTTGGTATTTTGTCCCCCCTTCAGGAACTGCCATGCATAGCACATACAGAGGAAAGGGCTCCATGGATTTGCTGCCTTCGGAAGGGAAGTGAACACCCCGGTGGGGGGCAAAGCTCAGACAGGCAACACATGGGAGCAAAGGAACAACACATCAAGGAAGCTGAAAAGCAACACTAAGGAATAGTTTGGGTATATTTTACTCTTCCTTAAGACACAAGGAAGGGTGGATGTAACCGTGAAAGAAGACGTGAGGACACTAAACTGCTCAAGTGAAAAACAAGCAGCAAACCCAGTATCACTCTCAGACCAGCACTAAACCAAACCCAAGGAAAATATATTAAAAACTAAGACTATGCTGTGTCCCTGCTCTGCTGCTGTGTTTGCTGCCGTGCTCAGGTGTTAAATCAGTTGCCTGGGAAACGTCAGAACAGCGCAGGAGATGGACAAAACAACAAAACCTTGAACAGAGGGGGCTGACACCGGGAGAAAAATGAGTTTGCTACTCAGAAATGTGCAGGGATTACAATGCAGAGAACTTGCCACACTGGCTGCCTCTCTCCTCTCTCCCAGGTTCGAGTGTGCAGCTGCTGTCAATTTGAGTGGCTCCAACTGAAATAATGGGAATCTGCTTCCATCGGCCCGAGGACACAAATCCCAAGGTAGCCTCGTTTTATTTCTTGTATTTTTATTGTATTTGAATATTCTGCTAAGAGGTTAAGTGGTGTCAGTGTGATAGGTGAGGGGAATTTAAATATTACAGAGCCAGAAGACAGCATTAATGAATATGACAATCAGTGTATTATGCCATTACACATTTTAAAGCTGACATTCCTCTTGCATATTTGGGAAAAGGAATTCAGGCCTATTTCTAAACCCTGGCTCAAATACTATTTTTTTTACAAGACACAATCATTAAAGGGACTTCAGAACGACACCAACGAAACACTTGTGCATGTGGATAAATAAATATTTCAGACTTCCTGCAGACATTGAGTTTACTGAATCTGGGCTCAATTTTAGACAAGGGCATGAAGCACAGATTGCTTCTGAGCAGAGACAACACATTTTTATGGCTGTCTGATACAGGCACTCCTGATGAAGCAGTGATTTATACTTTGCAGTTAACAGGCAAATACCTTCAGTAATAATTTAAAATGATACAAATCGCCTTTTTCCTTGGGATGCAGGATTCCATTAGAAGGCTGCTGCTTGAGATAAAATGCACTTGCAGGTTTGAAACCCCCTACAAATGTATTCCTGCCTTTTAATAATGTAACCTCCAGTTTTTTAACCTTCAGACTTCTCTGTATCTGCTCATAAAACTTCAGGTCTCTGAAACCCCTGTGACAGCTCCACGGACTGGAACTGCCTGATATCAGGAATGATTTATGGTCAGATCATAACACAACAACAACAACAAAAAACAAAAATCCTTTTTTGCTCAAAGATAAACGAGTCATTTTACTTATTAGGTTTGATTTCCTGCTTAAATGTGAACAGAATATGGTAGAGAAAAGAGAAACATGACGTTGTTTTGTCTGTCACACACTTTGATGACAGAAAACACAGCAGATCAAACATCCCTGTGCCTGCAGTTGATAACCAGTCATTAAGGGAATTTATTAAACTCAAGTATAGAACATGGAAGCCCAAAAACTGGCAACAGTTAAGGCCAGCTGAATGTAGATATATTATGAGTGTCAAGCTCTTATTAAGCCCAATGACATTCTGTCATCAGTAGAGCTTAAATGAATAAGCTCCTGCCTAGGGACAAGTTATGGCCTGAATCCCAGTCACTTACATTTAGAGGGACTATCAACAAGCTTGGCAGCCAGACCATGCTTGCAGCTTTTTTCTCTGATGATCTCCTACCAAAAAGTATCAGTAATTTGTTTTTTTATTCAATGTCTTCATATTTAAGGACTGCAGCCATATCAGCTTCGTGTAAAAGTTAAAGGACTTCTGTGCTTACCTAATTACTTTAAAAAATAAATGATTTGTTAAAACAAGAATGATGCACCAACAGGAGGAATAAAAATTCAATTGCAAGAGTATCAGACACCGATTGGATCTATGTGTGTGTGTTTGCCAGGAGTTAAGAACTGACTTTTATTAATATACAGTTCCTTGTCATAGGAACAAGGCAATAATTGTGTGAAGATCAGTAAGTCATTGCAGTCTTTTGTATTTGAAACTGAAAATGATAAATACAACTCTCATTTTTTATTATTACCTAAACAAAAAATATAAAAATCGTACCAAAACACACAAAGGGACAGGGTGATGCAAGGTTTGGGAAAAGAGAGAGCACAGAAGGAGTGTGCATGCAGAAGCAAAGCCAGGCAGTCAGTAAGACACTCCCCAAGTGTTCTGGATCAATCATGATTTAAATGGTAGTCAGATCTTAATAATCTTCAGGTGTTTCTTTTCTCTAATTCTACATCTGATGCCCTCTGCTCTATCACGAGTTTTTTCCAAGGCTCTCACTTGGAGACAATGCTCTCATCCCCATTAACTAGGGATCTTGCTGCTTTTGATTTTTTCTGTGCTCTAATGTCACCTCCATTTATTGTCTACTAGAAAAGAAGACTTGAGTAAAGACCTCTAATACCAAGATCAGGAAAGCTGCTTAACATACCTTTTCTTGCTGTCTCTTTTTGCTGTTTTTTCTAAAACTGCTCTTCTCCTCAGGTAGTCATTTTGGATTTCATTATACTTCGCAGTGTGCTCTTTGATGAGGTCGGTGGTTTTCTTGTGGTGCCTCTTCACAAGGTCCTTCATTTCCTTGTAGTGCTTCTTCTGAAGCTTAACAAAAGCTTTCTGTTGTTTCAGCTCCTCAATAGTCTGTGCTTCCACTTCTACAATGACAATAACAAAAGCCACTTCAATTTTCTAACAACGCACGATTTCAATCAGTGAAGCCAGGAATGAAACAAAGCCTGTTCACTGTGGGTAAATTAAATGATAGCATAAACTAACTGAGTAGATTTACCTGGAAATAAGGTAACTAGACTGAAAACACTGTGGCAAATTTAATTGACAGGAGTGAGAAGAGAGATGAAAATTTAGAACACCAAGAAGCGTAGCAAAATAAAATCCTTCTGCTTTCTTTCCTCAACCCCTTTCAGATGGTAAAGATTTTCATCAGCCCAACATATAAAAACATGATCTTACATAGATATGACCACAGGTCCTTTTTGTACCCACTGTCCCAACACTTCAGGTCTCCCTTCCCTCTGGATGGACCCTGTTAACATTCTGATGCCTAAACCCCCCTTAACTCCCTGCTCTCCTGCCTTGACCTGGGCACTGGCTGGAGGCATCTGTCCCAGTATCCCCATGGAATCTCAGGAGAGACTTCACTTCTCTTGGTGGAGACTCTGCCTCAGGAGAGTCAGAGGGCCCTGGCTGCCAGTCCAGCCAAGGACTGGTGGCTGAACGCCGAGCTCACCCCAAAGCAGAATTCAAAACCACAACGGGCTTGAAGGAATGACGACTTCCATGATTTGGGGTCACAGCTCTGGAAAAGGCAGGCTGAAGATCCCTCTCCAGACAGCAGATGGATTGTGGGAGGCCAGCAAGTGCTCCCACACTCCAGGCCAGGCTCTTTCTACTGCACTGAGGGAGACTGAGTAAGAGGCAAACAACACACAGAATATCACATCTTACCTGTTTTCCACATCTAAATGTAGGTCTGCACAGGATTTGGGCATGGAGTGGGTTCTAATGTAGAAGAACAACTATAAAATCAACTGATTCATGGGATTTGCAATCTAAACTAACTCCAAGCTGGAGGACATGGCTCCCAGTTGAACCCTAGGCCCCATGTAACTGGCAGGCCAGTTTGCTCAATGAAATGGTAATTTTCAGCTTTGCAGGAGCACTGGGAACACTGCAAGGCTAATGAAGATAAAATGGTTTCACTCCTATTCACTATATTCAGGAAGAATTTAGCTCCTGTTCTCAGAATAATGCTGGTCTTTTGTCTGCATTAGATGGTAACTTGGTGCTTGTGAAACTACAACAATGGGATATTTTTTAAAAATTCCCTCTGGCACCCCATCTCATGGAATGTACTCAAACATTTAATAACTTCAAATCTGAGGAAGAAAACATGGCACGTACATTTTCTAGGAGTTACTGCAGTCCTAATCACTCAAAGAAATGCCTAAGCCAGGGGGGCTATTCCATAAAAAAACCATTTTCCTGACAAAAAAGCACGTCACTCATGCAGTGTGACCTGTGCATTTATTACCTGTGAGGACACTCTGAATAAGATCTTCTGTCTTGGCAGGCGCTTTCACCGAACCTGGAGGTAAAAGAGATGAGTAGTTCTAATTCTTTTACAACAAGAGCCATTATTGTGCTGCTTGACTGGGTGTCAAAACATGGCAGGTGACACAGGACACACACTGACATGGGCATTTATTAACCATTTGAGAAAGCACACCTTGAGCTGGACAACAACATAACCCTGGGAAGGAACACGAAAAGGTGACCTTCCAAAAACCCACCTGAGCTTTGCTGGTTTATTTATGAGGGGAATGGTACTGAACTCCCTCACAGGAGTCATTTAAGTGGCACTAGGCTGACAGTGTGACCGCCCTGCATTACGAGGTCAGTGCAAAATCTCTGTACACAAGGAGGATCCCGCTCCTTGGAAGTCAGTCAGACCAAGCCTGTGCAGACTGCAGTCATAAAATTACAAACACTGTGATCTGACAAGCATTTGTTATAGAAGGTATGTCCACAGAAAACACAGATAAGTACCTAAGACTGTTTTTGTGTGTGTGTGGAGCAAGATGTAATTACGTGCATAAATTGGGCAGATTTGTAAAAACAATTCCAAGAGATTCCTTGCACTTGCAACAACAATGACAACAACAAAACCCAGCACACTTTGCTGCCTGTAATGAATTTCAATTTCACAGCAAAAGCAACCCTTAAATAGAAGATATTTGTATATCTGAAGAAGACAAGCCCTAACAGCACAGAAAAGTGGTGGGAAAGTTTCTACCTATTTTATCCAACCAAACCAAACACACACAACCCCCCTTTGTTCTTTAAACACAAAGCACTTGTAAAATTGTTATTTTTTAACCTGGTGCTGGTTGGCTGTGGACAACCTGAGTTGCTGGTTTCGGTGTAAGAGAGGCTGTGTAATTTACTCCATTCTCTGCTGGTGTTGGCCTTGGTTCACTGTTAGCTTCAGATGGTGCATCTCCATGGTCAATCTGAAAATGTACAACGATTTTCATTATTCTCCCCAGCCAATGGGCTTAATTTGTTTGCAGGTCTACTTTAGGCTCCTTTCTTTAAATGTAAAATTCTGTAAATGTTACATCTAAAAATCATCCTAAAAGAAAACAACAAAAAAAGATACCTTTAAGAGCCACAGTAGCCCAGGTGGCTCATTTCTGCAGGGTAGATTTCAAGAAGAAATAGAGCATGTTTTATTCTGAAAAAGTATTTTAAGTGGATATAACTCATCAGGGACATTGTTCAGTACAGTATGCATTAGCTGCACCAGATGTGAAACCCGTATTTTATTGAAAAGCACTGTTCTCTGCCATAAAATCTTTCTAGAAATAATGTGGGTGCTGGCATGAAAATGCTGCTCAAATCCCTGCTGTGAACAAAATGTGTGCACAAAATTACTTTTAAATTTCATAGACAGACACAGCACTATCATTAATCACCACTCTTCCAGAACACTCTTCCATACTTCTGATTCCCAAGATCCTACATTCTTGTAATTACACTCCAAGGATAATATGTAAACAGTACCTCCATCCTGCTGCATGAATACATCTGTGGTATCCAAATATTTAAGCATTTTCCACGATTTTTTCCTCCTCTCCAGTCTCCTTAAGGCTCAGGCTTTCAGTACCACACACTGCTCATCTCACAGTTTTCCCTGTGAGCACGAGGTTTTAAGCAAGCCCGCAGCACTGAGCGAACAGAAGGTCATTCAAAGCAATTCCTATCTGGAAATGGCCAGGCCCTGCTTCCTGCTGTCCCTGCGAGGGGCCAGTTGCCATGGTGTCCTCGGGGCAGTTCTGGATTTGTTCCCTCAGCTGCTTCCATTCCACTCTTTGATGGTAATCACGTTGCATGCAGAGGCAGGATACCACAGTTGTTGTTTTTCCTCTCCCCCTCCCCGTGACCACTCCAGACTTTGCAAAATCTCAGCCTGCACTGCATCGACAGAGGCAAAATGCATTTTGGTCTCACTGCTCCTGCTGCTGGTTCCCTTCAGCCTGGCCCTGACAACACACTGTGTGCTGCAAAATAATTTCTGTCTCAACAGCTGATTTCTACCAAAATTACAGGAGAGACAACTGATACAATTGAAATCCAGTGCCAACAACTTCATTTATATCAAGCAGGAATAACTGCAGTAAAATATGGAAAACCACGGCCCAGCCAACATTTATGACAGAGGAAGTGTGACTGGCAAAAGCTGTAGCTGTGACAAACACACACAGATATGGTTATGGTTATCCCCCTTAATTCTCCTAAAAATACTCCTCACAGGCTGCAATTCATTAGTTTAATAAAAACAATACTTAGATCATCAACATTTAATACAAATAAAGCTGGAATTCCTGACTTCTGGCAGGTCTGTGCCCCAAAAGTCACTGCATGGGGAAAGTGGGTATTTTCTTTTTTGGAGACTAGGTTTGTATGTGCTCCAAAATGCTGCATCACAGCTTGTTGAGAAACTATTAATGCAGCCTGTCAGTTTTGGACATGAAACAGCTGTTTTCAGAAACCAAAGCAGAAACGTGAGACGCGATCACGAAGTGAATAAAGAGTAATTTTCACTACATCAAGCAGTCTAATCTCATTAAAAAGCACTTTCTCTTCTCATAATTCATCAC
Organism: Pseudopipra pipra; assembly: GCF_036250125.1. Taxonomy (NCBI): domain Eukaryota; kingdom Metazoa; phylum Chordata; class Aves; order Passeriformes; family Pipridae; genus Pseudopipra; species Pseudopipra pipra. The sequence continues at coordinate 4,654,661 of NC_087551.1, read as the reverse complement.
TCAGAATGCCAAAGTAAACACGATTTTTCCTTGGTGGAGAATATTTCAGGCTCCTTTTAAAACATGACGTAATCCACACCTTTTAATTTATACTCTCAATATTCTCAGAAGCTGGTTTCCATTTCACACGTTGCCATGTCCTTTGCAATACTTAGTAAATACTTAGCAAATATATATAAATATAAATATATATATATTTACTTAGTAAATATACTTAGTGTATTTACTAAGTAGAAAGAGACATACCCATGTGCATGGATACGGTCTGTTTTTATTTCTACAGGCAGAAGGAGCTGTATTCCCAATGTACTGGGATTGAGGGGGGGTCAGTTCATAAACCAGTTTGCCTCCATCCTCTTTGGCAAAGCATAACCCAGTGTAAGCAGCTCTCTGTAAGAAGTGTCAGATCAACTTTATTTCCATTACTGTACCTCGGTGTGATCGTTATGACTTGCAAAATTGTGCCTGAATTTTCAATTTAAACAGTGGTATCAGATGTGCAAAGCGCAGCTGCTCTCTCAGAGATGTTTTGTTGTTTGCTGCCCCTATCAAAATAATTTTATTTAACCAAAAAAGCCGAATGGCCTCATCTGATTTATACCCAGGCATGCAAAACAACGGTTTCCATTTCAACGCTGTTTTATGGGCATAAACAACAGGTCAGACACATTAATGAGCCAGGAAGGCCTCCTGACTCCAACTCTGTGGTGGGAATTAGCAGGCAGCCCCAGGGACATTCCACCAGCAGGCACAGCCAAAATGCATTTTACTCTGTCTGGCTTTTCCCAGGCCCCTACACACTTCTGCTCCCGTGGCTGTGGGGTGAAAATGTACAAGCTAGTTACATCAAACTACTTCAGGCTGGGATTAACTCTTCCCAAGGAAATTTCTTTGCATTATTCCTCCTGTCTGTAAAGGACAGTAGGCAGGGGAAGACAAGACCACTTTTATGCTCCTAAATATTTACAAATTATTCAGTTAAACACAGTTTAAGGTGCAAAACCCACAGTGCAGGTATTAACATCCTCCAAGAACAGTTGTTCCAAGGCCAGGCTGGAAAGCAAGAACTGATCAGAAAGGTAAAGGAAGAATTCCTGTTACACTTAATGCTGGGAAATTTGCAAAGAAGTACAGAAAAGCTGCTGGAAGTTCTGTAAGTTCTTTGGCATTCTTTGTTTCTGTAATTACACTGATTATCAATAGGCAGTGTAACGTGAAGCCCAAAGAAAGGCTGATTTACTTGTTCAAAACAACTCACTATTAGGCAGCTTATTTGACTACTGTTCTGCAAGGAGCCTGAGGAACTTCCTTGAGAGTTTGAGTCTAAAGTTCTAGATAGCAAACCAAAAAACCCCTTAGTTTTCCTCTGACAGCTGCAAGAACCCAGCTCAGGGGAAGCAAAGAGGTGTGGGGAGGTGGAATCTGCGCTGGGAGACAGCAGAGCTTTGCACACCATCATTTGTGGTGTGTAAATTTGAAACTGGGCATTGGAAAAGTGAATCCAGGTGCACTTATGGGTACTTTTCTGGCAAGCACACCTGGGTTTATTCAGCTGCGTTGCCAGTGAATGCACTTGCAATTATTAATCGGTGTGATTGTCACGGGCCAGTGTAAGTGAAGAAAACAGTCAGGCCCAGATGAAGAAAATGTTACCATCACAAAAAATTGTAAGGTAATTCATGATTTCCAAGTACAGACTGGCTGCACATCTTACCCAGGATGTGCCTTTATAAATAGAACAGTGGTGAATTCAGGTTGCCACTTGAAGCAGCACTTCCATACCTGTGCCTGGATACTGCAGCCAACTCAACCACTCCCCATTTTTAGCAAATGCACGGCCACAATCACTACAGTTTTCTTTTACAGCATATTTCTGTGCTACCCCAAAACAGCTCCTTTAGGAGCTTCCAAGCTCCCTGACACACAGTAGCACTACAAGTCATCTTTCCTTCTTCCTATTTGCTGTAGAAGATACTTTAGGACAGAATGTTTCCAACTAACAAATAAGCCTGTACACACTAGGAAAATCTGTAGGTTTTCAAAAGTAAAAATGACCTCTAAGGTATTGAAAAGATTATGTTAAAAAAACCCTCTTTGCTATTAATATAGAATCTCATGTGTAGAGTGTCCTAGATAAATGTCTAAGATACTATTGAGCATTTCACAGTGTCCTCATTCAGCAGAACTTGTGACACTGCACAAAGAGTAAATTGTTGGCCACTGAATTGTAATGACTTTCACTCATCTGGTCTGCTTTGGGAATGTATTCTTGGTTACAAAATCTAGTTCAGTGAGGTTCTGTGCATCTGAGAATTGAAGAAGACAGGCACCAGAGCTGAGGGCAGCTTAGGATTACAAAGCGTTTCTCCATCTTCACCAGACACCTGCACCAAGTGCCTTTTGATTCACACAGTGAACATCTGACACAAGCAATGTTTGAAAGGCAAAGCTGATATTTGCAAACACTAGAAGATGTCCCAGTGACAATGTCTGGGACAGAGAGAACGTCTGAATGTGTACAGAGTTCCTCAGATCCAAAGCTGAACCGTCAGGATTCTCAGTTATGCTCAGAGTAACATCTGTGCATTTGTATGCACAACACCTTCAATTATACACAAAAACAGGTTTACAGGTCAGTCTGTAGGTAACCACATTATCCAAATAGATACCTAACAACTGGAATTGTGGCTCCCACAGCTTTCAGCTAAGCTACAACAGGCCTGAACATTTACTGACTATGGTCTCCTCCTCCCTCTTCATCACTCTAACATCTATGAAGGGTTGGATCAGTTGAACTCCAGAGGCTCCTTCCCACCTAAATAACTGTATAATCATCCTCTGTCTCTGTAGGACACATTTGCTTGCAGTGAATATACAGAGAAACAATCATCTAAGCTACATTAATGTTTCTCAACAGAGTAAGCTCTCCAGAATCAGTCTGAAACTCTGTACAATTTTTAACATTTTCAGGAAAGGCCACTGACACAGAGTTGAGTATTCTGTAAGGGGAACCAGCATCACACAGCAAAACAACATGCAATGACTTACAAAGATTTCAGTTACTACATAACAGAGTTGTACAGCATACACACAACATGGCTTTTCATTTTCTTTACCTCTGAACAAGTTCTCCTCAGTGCACAGCATGCTGCCTTCAGCGAAACCACATACACGGTGCAAAGCTCCTTGGCTGTGGTGTTACCTGAGTCTCATTCTACAGAAGAACTTTACATACAGTCTCCAAGGATTTCCAATATTTATCTTTCTAAGCAAAATAATGCAGCATAACTTTCAGAGGCTCAGAAACCTCCCTTACCTCTTTCTTTACCTCCTCCTCATCTTCCAGAGTCAGTGCAGCCAGTTGCTTGGCTCTCTGCTCCATCAAGTTTACGTATCTGATTGGATTGGATAAGGCCTCAATCACATCTAGAAATAAGGCAAATACTTGAGTTTCAAAGCCCTCCTGTTATGGTTCCAGTGCTCCTCAGGGTTTAAGAAAGAGGCAGTATTTTCCACACAGGTCTGCTGCTGATAGATACTCCTAGGACCCAGAAAGAGCAGTGGAGGGGAAGACACCACCATGTACAAATACAAACCCTCTTTGATTTTGTGCTTGGGTCTCACGGGTGTGCATTTTCTGCAGTCTTTTTATTACACATTTTTGAAGCTTACAGCATCAGCCCATTAGGATCCTGCCTCACATGAGGCACAGAGAGGCAAAAAGTTCTGTAAAAGTTCCGTCGTTTAAGAAAACTGAAATAGCTACACAGAATACTGTTTTTCACTGGAGATGGTCTTTCACAGTATGGCATTTAAACCTATCCTTGTTTGCAGCCAATGCCAAAATACAATTCTCTACCTTAAGCACAGCTCTTTGCTTAGGGAACAGTTACACCCCAGTGTGTCGTGCAAGCAAAGTTTCATTTGTGTTCCAATGGCAAATGCCCGGGGTATTTCCTCCTTTAGAGTCTGCTGAAAATAAAAGAGTTGGCCCTAATCCCAAACCTCAGGCAAGTCCCTGTAAATCAGGCCATCTCCTGCCAGTGATGAGACAGAATGATCCATCAGATGCAGGCCTTTATTCACAGGGCTGTTATCCCAATCTGGCAAGTCATCTACACCACATGTATTTTGTGTTTCAATTAACCTTTATATTCCCCAGTAGGAAAATGTCACCAAATTACCTGCATAAGTATCAGGTACATAGTCTTTGACCTCTATGTACACAAAGAGGGCTGGCAGTGTCAAAGGCTGGTTCCTCTCATTCCTCAAACAGATGTAGTGATAGCCTGCAAAATAAAGAGACAGCCAGTTCAGAAAATAAACCCTTCCACAGGCATTTCCAATGTAATTGTGTTATCATTTGTTATTTATAGTGTGGCTCCAACTAAGCAGCCAACTCCAGGGACTTCTGGAAGGGAAAGATTTACCTGAAGGGTCTCAGGGGGAAGTTCACAGACACAGGACTCTTGGATAGGCACATGACGTTGCCTTTTAAAATCATATTTTCCCTTTATTTTTACATACGTAAATAATGCTGAAAATTGTAATTTATTTAATTTTTTATGCATTCTGTTTTATTACCTTTGTCTGGATGCTTTTTAGTTTTGTAGCTCTTTCTCAATTTTCAAGAGTCTTCCATCAAGTTAGCTCCCCAAAATGCCTCACTGTACATTCAGACACATTACTGACAGTTTAAAGACGGTGATGGAAGTGCACAGGAATGGGAGAAAAGGAATTCCAGCCCCACCAAACTCACACAGCATTGCAGTGCTGCAAAGCTGCACCCTCTGCCTCACAAATTGGTGTCTCTCTCACCATGCCTGAGGCTGCTCTCTTAAGGCATGGATTGGGAGCTGCACACGTGGGCAGTGTCAGGATACGAGTCATGAGCAGGATGCATTTATCTGGGGGAATCTTGGCTGATGGGAACAACTCCCTCTCCAAGTAACAGCTAAATCCTTGCTTTGGGAATAATGGTAACTCTGTGGATTTGTGTGACAGTATCATACAGTTTTCAACAGCATCTCAGCAAAGAGAGAAATTACACACTACAAAGGGTTCTCAGTTCTCTCAACCTCCTCCAGCAAATTTTCAGTATTTAAATAAACTAACCCCAACATGCTGCTCTCCATCACATGGTGTAAACTAATGATTACTCGAGTCAAAAGGACAGAAAATAGGCCTGTGGGTAACAGCTCTCAGAAGTCCTTGCATGATTTCACACAGTGGTCTTTGTTCTAAGGAGCACAAGCTCAAAAGCAGGTCCAGGATTCGGTGATGTGATGAATGGACTCTGTGCTGCACGTAGGGCAAGGCTCATGAGAGGGGACCCGTGGCCAGAGCTCACTTTTACCACAGGGGGGAAATCCCTCTCATCCCCCTTCTCCTCTCCAATCACCCAGCTTCCTCTGGAGCTTGGCAGATCCCCCATGAGGCAGTTACAGCCACTGAGCCAGCAGAAAATGCAGCTGGGCTAAAACAGCTTTCTGCTGGATTGATAAACTGAGTTGGCTCATGAAAAAGGTGTGGAGATTCTTCTTCAGGAATAATATGGGCAACTGTAAGATACAGAGACAGGCGAGTTTTATGCTACTGCTGGGACTGACTAGATAAGGTACAGATAGAGATATTCTTCCTTTTGCAGTGTGAGTGAAGCTGGAAGCATGTTTATGGCCCATATGCTTGCCCTAATTTAGTTTCCTCCCCTCACTGGAAAAGCTGGCACTGAATTTGAACACTCCTCTTGCTCAAACTGCCAATGTCACTGCATCCTTCTGAAAAAGGATCTCTAACAAGGCTCTGGCCTGGAAAACAAGGGCTGAGCTGTTGCACAAGACAATTCCCATTTAAGTGGCCACTAATTATAACAGAAATAATAATATAATTTAGAAGAGACCACTAATGATATTTTTCTTTTAATTTCCAGCGATGAAGATGAAAGTATTTTGGGGTTGATTTAAAGGTGTTACAGAGATACAACAGCTTGCATATAGGTCATTCTTTGCATGAGTGTAGAAATTACGTGAGAGGAGCATACTTTGTTTTAATTCCCAGCCATCTCCTATTCCCACAAAGATGGCATCAAAGTTGGTTGTTGCTGCCCTCTTTCCTCTTAAAAGTGTACAGTTGCACTGTTTAGCATAAACCTGGCCAGCAGGAAGTTGATGTACTGGAGACAAGGAAGTACCAACCATGCCTTTGATGACTTAATTCTATTGGTTTTCCTAAATTTAAATTTCTGGTGAAATATGGTATTTTTCTTTTTCAAAGCTGAGATAGATTATTCAAATAACAAGTCTGATTTACAGCAGTTGAGATTCTGCCTTGCTGTTTCTCTTCACTCCAAAATGTCTGTCTCAATGGAGAAACAGGTTTACCTGGTCGAATTGCTGAGACCGGTAATATCCGATGACCAATAAACTTCCCTCCTTCTTCGTACACTGCCAGCCTCAAACACGCCAGGGAAGGTAAAACCACCTAGACAAGAATCAGAAAAGGTTACTAAACCATCCTACTAAGCTAGGGATCTTTACTACTACTTGAAAAATTGTGTAGCATAATCCATCTCGTTTACTTACTTAGTGTGAATCTACATAGAAATACATATATTTTAAAATTGGCCAAAAATATGCCTTGATTTTTTTCAGAATATATGCCATTGAAAGAAAAGATAAGAAAAAAGCAACAATCCAAACCTCAGAGCTTCTCTAATTTATTTTCAGCATTACTAAAAATAGTAGCCTATGCCTCCCTGAGCACAGAGGCAGTCAGGCACGATTGTTAACTAAATAGAGAAACCAAGTACACTAATTAGAAGTTCATTGCAGGAGAAAAATGCTAGTGATGTTTCCAAACTTGAGCTCTGGCAGGCTGCCAAAGGAAAGTCATTCAGAAGGCCAAATATTCAGGGAAAGGAGCCCTACTCCTTAGAAAGCAGTGCTGCAAGTACCCACTATATAAACATCTCTGTGAACTGCATTTGCTGGGAGAAATCTGAAATAAATTATTTTACACATACCTGGACTCAGGAGAGTCCAGATATATAGAAAGATAGATATATATACACACGTAACCAGGGTAGTCAATAAGCAAAGCCAGAGATTCTGTTCAGATTTTGGCTTAAAGTGGATTGCAGAGCACAATAGGACATTCACCTTGCACAGTCCTAAAACATGCTCAGTGTTTTCTGCTCCTTTAAAGTTTTTAGAGAATTATGTCTGGGTGATACTGTTCAAATTGCATGAGCAGCTCAGAAGGTTATGTCTCAAGTGGATGGGATGTATGTGGTTTCCTCACCTGGGCTGTATTTATACAGCACAATCCAGTGCTGAGCACAGACAGCAGATTGCTTTGGCTGTGCCAGCTCAGCCAGCAGGTCACCAGGGCTGTATCCACATTGTCCTGCTCCCAGGTTACCAGGAGGGCTGCTCAGCCAAGGCAAAATGCCATGGCCATTCAGCTGAGCTGCTGCTGGGCTCTGTGTGTGCTGATCCCATACCACATCTGCTGTGCCAGGGAAACAACCAAGGTGACCTCAAACTCACTTATTTTAGCAGGAGCTGGCACAACCAGAGAAGCCAAAGTTCAGCAAAAGTGGTTAACAACAAACAGTTCAAGAACTAACTGTTCAGAATCTCTTCTTCTTCTTTCTAACAAGTGCAAAGTTTCAGTAATGAAATGTCCCACTGGACAGAGATAAAAAAAGTACAATGCCCTTAAGTGCTACACTGACCTTCTTAAACACTATGGCTTCCTCCTCCCAGACGGGATTAACTGCATTGCCTTGAGAGGTCTTGGTCTTCAAAGCTTTTCTTCTGGTGTCCACAGGCAGGCCAAACATGTCCACTTCTACGTAGGTACCGACTTTTTTGTCAGAAAGAAACTGGCCTGAAATTATCTGAAGCCAAAACAAAGGAGGCTCGTTAAGAGACCACTTTGGTGGATTAGGAAATGAGTGGCTGAAATGCAGATGGATAATTCCCATTAGTGATCAGGTAGTATGCATTCAAAATAAAACCAAAACAAAGCTAAACCCACAACAAACAGAAAAAAAACCAAACCCACTGTTTCATCGCAGACACAGCAAAACAACTTGTGAGGCCTGGTTTCCTGTGACCCCACGGTCCTGAATTCCCCTGTGAGCTATAATGTGGTTGGGATTATGCTGCTGCCCTTCCCTCAGCAGGAATACTCATTTGGATCTCATCCTCAATCTGGCTGCCTAGTTCCACAACACAGTACCTTTGAGAACTCATAAGTTCTATCCAGTCTCAACAACAGGTTCAAAAAATGCTGGGGGCAAAAAAAAAATGGTATAAACAGCAGAGAGATTATAGCTGTGAGGGAGAAAAAAAATTCAGAAGTTGATATTCTAAGAAAGGCCCTTCACAGAGGGTGAGGAGTTTTACTACGAAAGAAGGGTCTGCAATTTGTTCAGGAAGCTGAGGAGTGTGTGGCAGCATCACTGTACCTTAACAAACTGAGGCTTGCCTAAAGCAAATCTTAATCCATTCTCAGCTGTATCTTGTATGAGCACTGACATTATAACCAGCAGAGCCTTCCCTGAACAGGCAGGAGCAGCTGACATCTCTCCTGGATGCTCATTCCTGCTAAAAACTCTGTGCATCTCCTAATAGCTATTGAATGACTTCCACCTCCATTTACTATAATTGCAGAAGAAAGTGCCTCTAAACCCCCAGGAGGGCACTGAAAGCTCCTGTGATTACAGGTCACCACAAAAGGTCATCCCACACATCCTCTTCTTTTACTGTGCATGTCATGTATTCACCTCCCTCCCAGCATGGCTCTGCTCCTGCCTGCAGCCTGAGAGGAAATGCTTGTTTGTTCCCAGTGAAAACAGGAGGATATTTTGCAGGTGGATTCCAAATTACAGACACTGTTCTAATGGACAAGTCCATTAAAGGAGTAGCAGGACTTGAGGAAGTTGATGGTTTTATAACTGGAGATAGACAGAGCATCAATTTGTCACCCTGGCATAGCCAACTCAATCTATCCCCCTAAATATTCATGTGAGTAGTTCTCAGTTTGCAGGCTCCTGGCAGTCCTTGAACTTCATTAGAGGTCCTTCAAAAGAAAAGCAAGTTGGCAATGAATTGCAGCTGACATTTATGGTTCCACAGTTCTGCTGGAGAACTTTCAGAGAACCACAAAAATTTATTTACACTAAACACTGTGGTGTTCCAGCTATTCCAGTCCAACCTCCCACTTCACAACAGGGTGTTTTAAATCCAGCCCTTTGTTACTAAAAACACAGCCCAGCTGCTCTTAAATCCATTGCCTTCCCAATTCTGTGATGCTGTGACTCTGTAATTACTTCTGCGGAAAAGAATACGTACAATAAAAATGCATTTATTTACCCTACAACATGAAATGTGAGGCAGAATTTAAAAATTAAATGTCACTCCCTGAAATTAAATGTATTTTATTTTCTTGACTTAGTATAGCCATATCCTAGGTCATTGCACAACAGAAATATAAATATATCTATGCTCTAACATTTCCATGGGAGTATTTCCACCAGCTTTGTACATACCTTGACAGACAAGGTGTTGGCTACTATTCCATCCACTATACCTTCAGTAAATGGATCAAAGTGTTTGTCTGGTCTTCTCATGAACTCTGGCTTTAACCTGTACCCACTTTTGCCATTGTACTCATACATTCCCATGTTTATTTGCATAGACAAATCTAGGTGTTAAAAACATTGATAAGAATTAAGTTCTGGATAGATGATAATTTAAAAAAGCAATAAAATAACAACAATTACTGTAATTTCATACTGACTGTAACAGAAATAGTAAAAATCTGTGTTAAAAATGTTAATTAGCAGCTCTGTACTATAATTCAATCACTGGATACCTTTTGATGCATAAAAGCCTTTCCTACCTATGAATCAGAAACTCTGTCAAAGAACTGGACACATACAGGTTTCAAAATGCAGAGAACAGCACAGCTTACCTACAGTTTGGAAGTTGAGAGCAACCATTTGGCAGCCAGCATTCCAAAAGACCTGTGGCATGTAGTTGGAAGAATCCACACGTGTTCCCTTGGGGTAAATTCGGCTCAGCTGCATTTTGTTGTATCTAAATGGTGAGTAGTTAAGATAGAGTACACGTGACAAAAATCACTCTGCAGAGAGATGCAACTGCAGTGTGAAGTGCAGGTGTTCCTTGCAGGATGGGAGTCGGTTCCTTATTGGATTTCTGCAACCATAAGGCTTCCAGAGGGCCACAATTTTGTAGGAGATAGGATAAATACGGGGCAATTAAAAGCGCTGTTTGTTCCTGTATAAAAGATCACGTTCACAAAATTCCATTTATCATTACGGTTTCTAATTTGGGATTTTCCTAAGGTTACATTTATAGAGGCCAGTTAGCTGTAAACAGGGAATCTTCCTCTGAAGCAGGGAGAGATGTTCAGTTTGAGACACTATTTTATCCTGATCGTTCATTCTAAACTGCAGCCATGGTGAGAGATATTGGATCAAAAGGTCTAAACAGAACATTCCTTAGCTTTCCTTTAGAAGTCATAAAAAAAACCCCCAAACAACTATGAGGCAATAAACCAGCTCAGAGTTCTCAGAAGTAGAGGTATGATGGGAAAGCAAGAACCTTGCAAAAACAGAAGTCAGCTACATTTTGACAATTTGCTCACCATAACTTGTATCACTTCATACAGGATGATAAATTTAACAATGACAATACAAAGAATCAGGTCTTCAATATGTAGTTTATGCCTATTCCCTCTAGTCCTAGCCCGCAGCACAAGGACTCATGACAATTTTTAAATTAGCTCATCAGAACTCAGGCCAATTAATTCATTTAGAAAGACAGTCAAATCTACGAATTTCATTTATGTTCCCTATTTCCCCAGCTCCTGTCTCCAAATTTCAATAAAGCTCTGTAACAGATCTCAGACACAGAGAGACTTAGAAAGCAGCTTTCTGAAAGTCAAGGATACTCCACGAATTCCACAGGAGACTTGGTCAGCTGCTCCAGCCCTTTGGTTTCCACAAAGGAAGACATTTCAAAACTTTTGTTGCGCTCTGGAAGTTCAAAGGGGAGAAAAAACCAGGGACACGTCAGAGCAGGAAATGTGTGCGACACTTGAGCTCCTCCTAAGCATTTGAGTCAGTAGGACTAACTATTAATTTGTGTATCATTTGTTACTCACCTTTGGCTGATGTGGGCACAGCCTTTCAATGCACCCAAGCCTAATGTGCAGCAGAGAGCCTAAGTCCTAAGACCCTTCTAAGCTTTTTCCTTTATACCTTTCTACAGAAGGTAAGGATTCATCCCAATCAGCTGTGTATTCTGCCTGAAAGGGGCCACAGCACTGGAGGTCACATCCATTGCTTATCTCAGCACTGGCCTCTTTAAAAATGAGGGAAGTGGGGCCTGTGTTGGAGTAAGATCTCTCTAGCCTCACCACTTCATTGAAAGCAAACAACAAGACAGAGAAAACTGGCCTCATGGAGTTTTAGAAGGAACTGTGCTGCAGCAATCCAGGGATGGCCAGGAGGCCAGCCTGGCCAGCTCCTTGGAGTCAAACTGTGAAGCTGCAGGAAGGGGATAAAACTGAACAAAAGCACTTGTCTTGTAGAGAGAAGCAGGACAGAAACAGGTGGGCACTTTCCTCACAGGAAGCCAAAAAGGAAGCAGTGGATCCAAAGAAATGAAGAATTGGATAGTTTGGGCCAATGTGAGAGGAAAATGTGCTGCCAGCCTGTGAGCTATTCTCAGGGTATGCTGGAGTCAGAGCACGAACATGGTGTTCCAAAAGGGATTCTCTCCCTCCAGGAGAGCAGAGACTGGGACTTTATTGTGGTCCCTATTTCTAAATAGTAGCCACCATGCTACTGCTTTTATTCATAGCTGTTACCTCCTAATGGTGAAAGATTCCTGTGGTTCCCTAGAGGTGTTATCCTACCACTCCCTCTTCCTTTCCAACACACAATATCCTCTCTTTCTCCAGACTGTTCCAGCCAGCTCAATTCCATCTCAGCTCCTCATAAACACACCGAGATTATTCTTATTCCAGCTTTCCCCTTACTGATGGGATGGCACTAACCACACACACACACACTGCACTTATTCCATTTAGAACAGAGGTGTTGAATTTGTTATATTAATAAACTCTTATCTCTCAGCCTTATCTTAAAGTAGAGCATCTGTAGGAAACCAGAACTAGTATCTGTTAAAGGATTCAGTTATGAACTGTCCAGGGCTTAATCAAACTCCTAATTAAAATAAGAACAATTATTTCCTTGCAATAGCTGGAGAGAATAAGGAACCTGCCCTTTGAAGAAAAGACTGTGCAGGACAGACATTTCTCTCTACTGACAGATGCTTATACCATGCTATCTTGTCAGGAGGAAGTCACTACAGAGTGAACAAAAAAGTCATTGAAAAACTGTCTGAAAAACATGGAAAAATACAGTTACAGCTACTTGCTGTCAGAGAGAGGGAACATTTCTGGTGAGGGCAATCAGGGGACTGGTACAGATCCACAGCTATTCAATATTTCTGTTAACAAGTCGGGTGCAAGATCAGAAAATGCACCTTTAAAATGTGGGAGTGACAGAAGCAGTGAGGTGCTGTGGAGGCCAGGATCACAAATCCAAACTAATTCTGAATTAGCAAATATTAAAATAGAAAAATGCCATAACAATGAAACAATGAAACTGTATAAAACACCAGCATGGGTCTCTACACTTCTGGATCCCTTACACTTCTGAATCTCTTACACTTGAGGTCAAGTAAACAAAAGTAAAATTTCTTGGAAAGAACTGGATAGGCAGCAAACTAAGAAACAGTCCTAATCTAATTCCTTCTTTATTCAGCTCATCCTCACTGAATTTAATGAAGATCCAGCAGTGAGTCCGGGCCAGGACTAAGACTAGAACCCACAAGTCATGCTTTAACCAGCCAGCAACATTTACCACCTGAGGCCTCTGCTTTAATGAACAGGCCACGTGTTCCACATAATGATTTTTTCTGATAGAAACACTAGAAATTTAATTCCTTAATATTATGAGTTCACAGACACAGTATGATTGATCAAAGGTCACATCAAAACTTAGGATAAAAATCTGGACAGCAGCAGCTCTCTACAAAACACAAAATTTGGAAAGGCACAGGCATGTGAACAGAAAAAAACAAGACAATTTTACAGCAGCTGCATCAACTTGTCCTGCTAGGATTCACATGGCTTCCTTTCCAGAAGGCACATCTCCTTCCCACTGTGTTCTTGTAATTCTCATTAGAGCTGAAGGAGATTACAAACATCCAAAGGGACACTACTCCAGGGAATAAGCCCAGCTCCCTGCATGATTTTGTGACTGCCTGTGTGTGTCTGTATAAATACCCACATGCAAATGAACAGTTGGTAACTTCTTACATGTTTATTATTCATCACAAGTAAATGCAAAATCTTGTACAGAGACATGGACTGAGGCAAAAATTACCTGTCCTCTGCCGAGGCCACCACGGATCTGGAATAAATTAAAGTGCTATACACTTCCTTAACTAAAAAGCGCCAAAAGCACATTAAAACCTGTCAAAACAAAGTGAAAAAGGGCAGGCAAACAGTAGGGGGTGGTGCACGAAGGAAGGGAAAGATGCTGCAGTGTTTACTGAGGATGCCACTGAGAGCATTCCTAGCAAGGCATCTTCTGTAAAAGTCAGCAGGGGATGAAATTATGGCCTTTCTATACAACACACAGAGGCAGGAAAAGAGTGAATTTGCATATGGGGAAGGGCACACTCTGCTTCCTCTGAATCTTCTGTAACATAGCAGAGGCAAAATAGAAGTAGGAATATATTTATGACCACCTCTCTCAAACTGCTTAAGTTACTCCTCAGTCATGGGCAACAAAGGCAAGGTAATTGTCAAGAATGGTTTCGAAATGTCAGCATGTTTCCTGTTGATGAATTTGGGTATTTCGACTAAAAGAGGTTTCAAAATAAAAATGGATTTATTTGGCCAGATACCAAGGGAACACTTTCTGTCCGTGTGTCTGTACCTGACTGAGAGAAAGCCAAGCAGCATTTCTCCAGAACCTTCTGCCAAAGGCTTGCTAGGTAATTTCCAGTGGGAGGTGTTGCTCATGCTTAGCTTACTTACTTTTTGATACCTCAAACGATTCAAACTTCACAGGTTGAATGTAGTTCACCAGGTTAGACATCTCCTCCGTGGCCATGGCCTCGCTCCCAGCAGTACCCTGGGGCAGAGAAGGGAAAAAGGCTGCAGCTTGGATCTGTCCATCAGGGGCCACAAACACCAAAGACCAGTTCTCTATCAGGTGTGGCATCTTCCCCTGACCCTGGCTCAGTGAAGGTAATGCTTCACATAGGGAGCATCACACAGTAAAGAAGAAAATTTACCATGAAACGTAAATTTTACGTTAAACTGCTGCCATATTCATTCTTTTTATGTGACTCCTAGGTAAGGGACAGCATTACCTTTACACAGGCACGGTGCTGAGCACATTTATAAGTGCTGCTGGATAAATAATAAATGCAGCTCTAAGCTTGGGATGTCAAGTTTTTCTTCCAACAACGCTAAACACATCACAAGCGGCTGCTTAAAACAGATCAGCCGTGGTGCTATTCGTTCCTTATCTTCAGAAAATTAAAGTACAAATAAACAAAGCAAGGACGTGCTTCCAAACCGATTAACAACCAACTCGGGAAAGCTGGTGTTGTGCTTCCCGGTGCTCTGCCTCCCTCTCCCCACTGGATGGCAGCCCCGCTCCTGGTAACGCGCGTCAACTCGCAGCCGCTGGAACCGACCCATCCCCACAACACACATCTGCACCCTTACTTCATCCATCGACGACTTCTTACAGTCATCATCATAGTCATCATCATCGTCGCTCTCCATGTCTGCTTCTCCTGCAAAGTTTCAAGCAGAAGGTAATTACTGCCTGAAGCAACAGTTACAATCATCAGCCACAAATCCAACAAAGATGTGCAAGTAGCACTGCTTGAAGGAGACTGAGCTGTACATGTGCTTTTTGTCACCACACAAATCAAACATGCTGGTCTCGAGGGATTCGTGATTCATCCCTCTTCGGCACTGATTTAAGTTCTTATTGCCCAACCAAGCTAAAACTCTTCCTCTGCAGCTGTCTGAAGCTTTGGAAATCAGCACTGACAAGGAGTGGAGTGTGTGGACACAGCATCACAAACTGCTTTGGAGAGATATTCCCACGTTTGGGGCACAGCCCCAGGGGGTGGAGATGTGAGTTCAAACTCCTGCTGTTGCAGGATCCGTGCAGGACCTCCAGTGGACGCCTCACCCCCTCCGAGGAGCTCACCCGTAACACCACGGTCGGGGTGAGGAAATCACACACGAAAGCTGAGGAGATTCTCATGTGCTGTGCTATCAAGGGCTGCTCGGCAAAATCCATCTGTTCCGAACGTATCCCAGCCTGTGGACTGAGGCAGCGCAGCTGGGAGGGGCTGGCACGGGAGCCAAACTGCAGGAACTGGGCTCCAACTCCCCTGGCAGACCGCCTGTTCCTCCGTCAGGGCTCCGGCGGCAGAGCCCAGCTGCACCGGCTGAGGGCACTGTGAGCCAAAAAATGCCAGCGCGACGCAAAAGGCTCATCCTTTCCCCGAAATTGTGCTCAGAGTAAAGAGGACCAGATAAAACACATTTACTGCCTTGCTCCCAGTTGCTGTGCACTCATCAAATTCCTCTGGGCAAGACACAAGTTCTTTAATGTTAATTAACGGATGCCTCCCCTCGCCTCCAAAATGTTTTGATTTGGTTGCATCAGAAATTAAACCATTAAGGAATATCAAGCTTATCTTTCTCTTTAGAAACTCCCCCTGAGGGCCTGGCTGTCATAAAGTGCACATTGTGCATCCAAAGAAGACTCTGGAAAAGAACATTTAACTTATACTGCAGTCACCAATCCACACCTATAAGACTGACAACTCTCTCTAAAGATTTTATTCCACAAACCTTTCGGCTTGTTTCAGCAGTGGTAGCAAAAAAAATCTGACTACTGTGCAGCATTCCCAAACTCTCCAGAGAATGGTAATTCAGTCTCAGTTTCTCCTGTCAATTTAGGGTCTAATCCAAAGCCCACTGAGTCAATAAACTGCTCTTTGTTCCAGCAGGCCTTGAATCATGCCCAGTGGGACCCTTCTGAACATGGAGAGCACATGAGTGTGCCTTTCACAACCAAATGATGACTACCCAGGCTGCATTTCCTTCCAGATGCAGATGTTGAAATGTCAGGCTTTTATTCATCAACACATTTCTTCCTGAACGTTTCATTCAAGAAAATAACATGATTGCTCAACGGGCTCCAGGGATGGCTCCAGGAACCTCAGCACAGTGCACAGACCCAGCCCAGCTCTCACAGGATTCGCAGTGACAATCTTGGGATGGGAAGCTTTCAAATGATTTAACCAGACTGGCAAAATAACACTTTGCACAGCCCACAAAATGGGGGATGCAGGCAGATTCCAGCCAACTTGCAGTGCTGAGATACCAGGTACATGTCAGCCTGCTCTTGCTGGAAGTGTCCAGGGGGGAAAGTATGCAACACATCACTGGTTTATTTGAAAATACTTAACAGGGACACTCCCAAGGAGATCAGAGCTCATTTTCAAGTTCTGCATCAGGCAGCAAGACTGTGACAGGATTGCAAACACAGAATAAAAATGAGTGGTTTAGAAAGCATGACTACATCTGCATTGCCTTTCACCCAGTGGCAGGGTCCTGTGCTCACACCCAACCCTCCCTGTCACACTGCAGGAACACAAAGCCAGAGCAAGCCTGGGCCAGGCTGAGGAGATGTGTGTGCTCTGGACACCTTCGTGCTCACTGATCCCACTGTGGTGCCATCCCTTCCCAGGAGGGCACAGACACTGGGCAGGGCCACGTCCAGCATGCATGTGAGAGCTTAAGGGACAATTAGCTCAAATGGCATAATCACAGTTTGCATTTAGATGGGGCTACAAACCCAGGTAAGGACAGGACCTCTCCACACTATGTGGCACACAAATGCAGGGAGAATAGAGAGCCCTGTTCCAAGGCTTGCCCTGCAAACAGAGACAAAAGCCTGCCCACGGACAGGGGCAGACAGAAGAATTCCAAGAAATTAAAGAATGTGGCTCCCTAACACAACAGATAAGTTACAACACAGAAACTGTCAACTACTGGTAGGTAGAAGGGCACAGGAAACTCCTCAGTGGGGCAGTTTCAAGGAGGTTTTCCAGGAGCTGTCCCTAGTGAGTGGGGCAGGCATAGAAGTGCTCTGCTCCTTGGGCAATGTATTGAGTGGACAAAGGAGGCTGAATCCCAGCAGGTGGGTAGAGGGGTTCCACACAGTAATACTGAATGGAGGATGAGAAGGAGAGCTGGGGACAACAAGCCATATCCCTGTTCCCAGGGGCAAGAAAGAGTGTGCTGAACATTATCCATCCTCACCGTTCCTCAGCAGCACACCAGATACCGAGAGCCTAAAAAACCAAAAGGTTAGACAGGGCTTGAAAGTCAGAGGGATCTGGTAATCTGCTTTCTCAGACCCCTTCAAAGTAACAGCCAGCATGGATTACGAATGTGGTACTTGCTGGTGCAGCTTGTTAGCTCTGTGACATTTAGGCAGCCACCAGCACCTCAGGGGGAATCACCTTTGGGGTTTTTTTCCACTGTATGTCAGCACTTGCTGATTTTTAAAAAGGAGAAAAGTAAATTTTATTCAGTTTGCTAATGGTTATTTTGCTTTGTAACAATGGGCCATGGCCTCAGCTGGCAAGCAGCAGCAATGTACTAATGCATTTACATACACCCAGCCTAAACCCTTTTATCCAGTTTTCTATTTAAGCATCAGGAAATCATGGAGCCAATTCTACCCCCTCTCTCTGTCTTCCTGTGATTCTTCCCTTGCAGCACCCACTAGTCTGACAAAAAACATCATCCTATCAGTGAGAAACTAACAATCTGCTTGGAAATTTAAATAGTGTTCAATTAGCAAGTTTTAGCTACTTTCAGTATGGGACTCCTTTTGGTGAAATGTATGACCCTGCAGAACTGCCACTGCTCTTTCTGCACTGGAACAGAACTTGGAAAATCTTCCTTATTTACTTCTGCTCATTGTGCAAAACCAGCCAGGTCTAAGCTGCTTGTTTGCCAAAACTACAATCTACTTCACTTTCTGCTTTGTCACCGTTGCTGCACTTTCAGGAGAAGTTTTTTCCACTGACAGATATGCCCTACTGAAGTTACTTTTTACAGCAGGTTCACGAGCATCCTGCAAGGCATTCCACAAAGCTCGTTTCGGAATTCTTTAATTATTGCTACTATATCACTTTCATATGGTGTGTCTTATAAACATATCAAAAGCCTGGTTTATTTGGGTTTCAATCTGACCTCAAGCAGTGTAAGACACTTGCTGTCACAGCTGAAGTAAGAACCTCCACAGTCTTTGCACTGCTGTGAAAAAACTCATTTAGAATCTCGAGAAGACTAAATCAGCACAACTTCCTCCTGGAGATCAGCAGCAGCTCTGACAGGAGCTATACAGCCCAACAGAGCTATCTGAATAACATGCCCAACTTGCCAAATGTAAAGATTATATTAAGGTTGGAGCAGTGAAACACTTCATGTTAAGAATCAGGCTTCCTTTAGTGAGTCTGTAGTTGCATTACAGACGTTGGTGCTGGGTACAGAGGAGCACAAGTGCTCCAGCATCACCTGTTGCTGATGTGGAGACGCACAAAGGAACGAGACAGTGAGAAGAAGGGTGTCTTGGTGACTGCTGAGCTCTGCTTCTTGCTGGGTCTTGCCACATGGGTCTCATAAAATGGTGATTTTGTTTTTTCTTAAACGTTCACAGACAGCAAACTGGCACCTGATTTACAGAAGCACTGCATCCTCATAGCTCTGAGCTGTAGCTGAATCCTCCAGAGTTGTGCTCTGAATACTTAAAAATTCAAAGTACTCTTGAAAAATGAGATCCTGGGTGTTCCTTGTCAGTCATCCTTAAACTGTTCCTGAGCTTTGTCAGGTTCGCCTGTCCTTAGGTAAGATTGGCTTAATTTTCTTTCACTTCCCACAGGTACTGTCCAGATAAATTCACTGCTGCCTGGCAAGAGCTCATGCTCAGCCTGGATGCCCCCACAGAGATTCACTGAGGATGCAGTATCTGGGAGCAAGTATTGATCCAGAGAGAGGGAAAATACTGACTAACTGCATTCTCCAAAAGAGGCACAAGTCCTCAAGGAGAAACAGGGGCTGACACCAGCATTACAAGCAATGCATTCTGGCAGTCACGGCTGAGCCAAGTGACCACATCAATTTTGCAGTCTCAGTTCCAGCATTTTCTAATTTGTAAGTGTTCCTCTGCATAATCAGAGGCTGTTACAGAGGTAATACAGACCTAATATTCACAGTTAATTTGTAAAATTACACACCCTGTTATGGGACTGACCCTCCTGCCTTGCAGCAGCACCAACATCTACATTCACAGCCCAGGTCTTTTCCTAGAAAAGCTCCCAGAGAGGCTCCTGAAAGACAAAGCTGTTGCCCTCTATGCAAAACCAGGCCCTGAGAAAGCAGAAGACAGGTACTTTGCCACTGGTTCCCACCGTGTGCTGGTAACAAACATGCAGAGTTAGGAACCCAGAGCCGATTTCAAATGGTGGAAAGTCATTTGGAACACACATTTATTTTCCTGCTGCTTGGGATTTGTCTAAAGCAAATCAAGAAAATAGTATGAAATCATCCCTGACACCAGGATGAATCTTCCTTTGAAATCCAGGCCCTTTCCATAGTTTCTTAAAAACAACTGATGAAAACTCTTTCTTTGCCTCTAATAGGATAAACAATGTTATCCACAAATGAAGCAGGATTTCTTTCTTTTTAATTCAGCTTGAGGCAAACTGCCAGCAGGAAAATTTTCAGCTCAATTAATCAGAGCTTAGAAAAAAAATTACAAACAATGGGAAAAAGTTTTTTAATGGCAAATGGTAATGAACTTGTATTGCAGAAGAGCTTTCGATGTGCTCTATAAGTAATCTACTGCTGAGGCATAAATGCCTATGCCTTTAAGAATCCAGAATTTCAGTCTTGACAGGAGAAGAAATTCCAGTATGGGGAATCAGGATAGAGAGATTTTGTTGCTTGTCTTGCTAGTTGCTAATCTGCTGCGGTGGTTAGGAGCAAACCCTCACATTTTACCTTTTTTCTCTGCACCTCTCTTTGTCTTTCTAGTTTGTATTTAAGCTCTCCAGGACAAAGACCATCTCTTACTCATTTCTGTACACCACTGAAGACCCCCACAGGCATTACCAGAATATATATGCATTACAGCAACCTTTATATTTCATTTCTGATTTTAAAAATTCTGCTAATAAGAGGAACAAGATAAACATAATACACTGAGCTTCCACTGGCTACATTCCCTGATGGCAACTCATGGGTAACAAATGTTTATTTGCCGTATTATTTTTGCCTGTTTCCATCTCTGGAACAGAAGAACATCTTTGCATAGAGGTCTGTGATGTGACTAATGCAGGACAACTGCAGGCTGAGCCCTGGTGTCTGAGGAACAGGGATCTCATCCAGTTACCCTAAATCTCGAGACGCTGCAGGAAACCAGAGCAGCTCTGCTGGGCAAGGGGTTCAGCGTGAAAGGGCACCAAATGGCAGGCACAGCTCAGAGGCAACAGGAACAAGAAAACATTTGTATTTGATGTTGGGCTCGGGCACCCAGAGAAGGCAGCCAAGGGTGGAGGAGTTGGCAGCTCACTCTGCTTAATAAGCAGTGCAGACAAATGTTAGCACACATCACTGAGCTTTGGGTCATTCCATGGGGCTCCTCAGCCCTGAGCCTTCAGAGATTACACTCCTGGCTCAATGACACTTAGTGTTGTTTCCTACTGAGCAAGGCCCACGCTCGTGCATCTGTACCTTGCTGTAAATGGGCTGAGTTACAGCTGAAATTAAGCATTTGTGTTTTAGAGAGAAATGTATTTGTAGTCAATTCATACCTGCTCCGGGGGAGGAAGGTTCAAACATACTGGATGTATCACTGCATGTGTTGGAAGCCTGCTCTGACAGCTTCTTTTTTGCACTTCCATCTGCTGACTTATGCGATTTCTTTTTATTCTTCACCAGAATTTTGTACATTAAGTCCATGGGGCTTGGAAGGGGAACCCCAGCTTCAAGCTTGCAGAAAAAAAAGAAGAGAGATTTGTCATAATAAAAGAAACAAGCTTATGACAATGTCTTAGGGCCCACATGGCACAGGATGGTTTTGCAACCTCTGTGAGCCCTCTTAAAATGAGATGGATTTTGCACAAGACGTAACAGCAACATTAAATGAAACAGGGCTACTGAGGGCACTTAAGAAGGAAAATGCTTTATGAAATGTCTACAGTAATAACCCAAATAAGTATTAGTTCAAATATGAAGGCCCACATTATAAAATGAGGATCAATTGCATTTAGAAGATTACAATTCACTACATCAGGACAACCTCTGCATAAAAAACGACGCTTAAGTCACCAACAGCTCACGCTGTTTAACCCCCTCCTTTAGACTCTGGTTTGAGAGGCTCTATGTGAAGAATGAGACAGGGCTGAAACACCTCAATAAAAATTCACTCAGACATTTGTGATCTGACAAATCCCAAGCCACATTACCGGGTATTTTTCCAGTGGATCCATAAGCAGTGCGTCTCCAAATATTAATCTGCAGTACTCTGCCATTTTTGCCTGCTGTTTAGGGCTGAGGGGAAGAAAAGAAAGAAAGAAATGAGTTCTACTAATGCTACAGAGTGAAAGCAGCAGTAATGGAATATTTAATAGCCCTAAACTAGATATAATTTCCCGATGCAATTGCTGTGAATTTTTTAGAAAGACCTAAATATATCATTCAATTATCTTGATTCCTCTGATAGAGTTTATCAAAAGGATCACACACGAGGTAAAGGCACTAGTCAACTGAATAACAGTGAAATAACCATTACATGAATTTGCCTCTTTTGGGCAATGTTTTTATTCAAAGCTTAAATATCTTCCGCCTTCCCTTAGTTTATACACATGCCTGGCATTCTTCTCACACAAACACCCCACAACCCCATTTGGATTTTGTCCTTTTGGTCATACCCGACCTAAGGCATAAAACCCAAACCAGTTACCCAGAAAACAGCCTCCAGTGCAGGTGTCCCAAATTTCCCAAGCCAAGGGAACCATTCCCCTCTCTCAGAGACCTTTGTGTCTCTATAAGGCGCAGCCACACAGAAGAAGGGGCAGAAGACTTATATGGGCTGGGTTTCCCCCAAAAGCTTGTTTGGGTATGGGGTCAAATTCCCTTTTTAAAATTTTGTCTAAAATCAGATAAGAGTGTCAATTTTTACCACAGTAAATTACTTCAGCAGTTTTCATGCCACCCTGTAGAAATAAATTGTACCTCGGCAAACTCTACCTGTAATGAATTTTCCCAAAATGCAACCAAAGGATGAAATAATTCCTGCATATCAGCAATGGAAGCTTTAGGACTGCAGACAGGTTACGTGGCTCAGAAATGTTACTCAAATCATCTTAAAATGCAGCTCAGTGCTTCAGTCACTTTCTAATTTTAGACACTGTGTATTTTTGTTTCACGTGCCTGTTTAAAATCTGTAACGTCTGAGCTCAGGTACCTCGCAAGGGTCCCTTTTTTGATGCTCTGCTGGGAAGTCTGAATTAAAGGACGGGATTATATCACTCAATATAACTTCCTCAGCCACAGCTAATTATGATCTGCATATCATGGAAGACACAGGAATGGCGTAAGCTGTTGTGTTACCATGGAGCTCTTTTTTTTAAAGACAAAATAGAGCTGGGTATATAGGGGAAAAAAAAATAATAAAAGTGCTCATTTTTCTCTTGCAAACCAGGAGTTCAACCAGCACTGCAGCCCTGGTTGGTCATTAGTTACCAACTGGGCACTGCAGCTCTCCCAGGGCAGGATGGGAAATAGAGATGAAGACAAGCGAGGCAGGGGAACTAAGAACCCACAGAGGAGAAGGTGATGGGAAGAACAGGTCAGGAGAAGACATTCTGTTGGATTCTGTTGGCTACTTCCAGCCACCAGCTCCCAAGGGAAATAAAGGCACCTCGCTCCAGCAAGCAGCGGGTATGTGCCAGAAATCCATGGGTCCTTATAGGGAATCTTATTCCAGTCTTCTCCACCAGCATGCATTTTGAATTGGCTCTTAGAACCCAGACAGCTCAAAGCACATCTCCTTGAATCATCTGAGCACATTTATTGAAAACGCAGTAATTACATGTGACATCATCATTTTTAAATGGGCACAGCTCCAAAAAAAGCCCTTTCCACAAAAACCCAAAAAAAGGTAGGAGTGAAATCCAATAAATTTCCAGCTATCACCCCAGCTAGAACAAATTCTTCTGCTCTCCTGTGTTTAATTACATGTTTACCTCAAAGAGGGCACAGCGAGAACCTTCATTTTTGCAAATGAGAAAAATGAAATGCAACATTACGCTGGTTCAGTGTATAAATTCCAATGTCACTGCACCCCAGAGGCAGAAAGAAGGGAAATTATGGGAAAAACGAATGGGTTTTAACTCTATATAAAAGCCTCGTGGTAGTAAATAAGGCCAAAGGAGGAAAATCTCGACACTACAAAATCACTTGTCTTTGTGAACTGGACTATATGCACAGATATTTTTATAAGCTCCTAAGAGGGAATCAAAAGTATTTAGGAGTACCAACTGTGTGGTAGTTATTTTTGGTGTTCCCTCTAATACATAAATCTATGTATGTATTGCTGCAAGACAGTTCATTAGTCATAGTAGATTACATATTAAAGCATTTTAAAAAGTTGGAATACCAGTTACTTTTTATTTTCCCTTCTTTCAAAGCTATGAACCAGAGGAACAGATGAAACACCAACTTTTCTACATCCACATGTTCCCCCAGTTGTGTTAGGAAATAAAAACCCCCGAGTATATCTTGGTCCACATCTATTTTACTGGAAATTCTCTCAGCATTCATGCATTGTAATGAAAATTGATTGTCTGAAAAGGGCTGACTTTATCTGCTTTATGGTTTTTGCTGTGCAGACATGGGCAGGTAGCACACAGACTACTTATATATGCCCCTCAAAACGTGCCAGGGCAAGGGGAGATAAAAGTGGGAACACGATACCTGGAGATATGGAAATATAAAGAAGATTAAGGAATGTTTTCACTGCCATCATTGTATTGCTCTTTTTTTTACTGTGTTTATACTATGCCAGTTATGAAGGTCAATCACAGAGCTTTTTTGGCACAACTGCACAACCACTGCTCCCAACATTCCGATTTTATCACTTCTGCAGAAATACTTCCTCTGCCTAAGAAAGAGGCACAGATGCTTCCCAGAAGAGTCTAAAATAATTCCAAGTGTAGGATGAAGAAGTGATAAAAAATCCTGTTAATATTTGAAATAACAATTGCAGCAAGAAACCAGCACTATGAATAACTGTAATTAAATTTAATCTTGGAAGCAATCTTATATGGATACTGCTCAAGGATCACTTAACCTTTTTGCTATGTCATCAGTGCCTTTCTAATTATAGAGTGTCTGCTTTCAGATTTTGCAGATTGCTTATCTTCTTGCAAGCCCAATTTCAAACCTCAAGGTCTCCTTGAGGTCTTTTCAACATTTTCAGGGCACCCTTCTATTTTTTGACAGAACCACAGCTTTTCTTAGTACTGTCTTTTTTTCCGCGTGCATGTTTTGGCTTCAGTATAAACAGTGGCATACATAATGTTTTATGTAGTCTAAAAGTTGTGTGCTTGCCTCTTTTTCTATAACCTTCATTGTGTAAAAACAGGCAAGCAAGAAAGAACATACTAAGAGAGGAGTTATAGTAAAGAAAATAAAAATTCTTCACAGGGCTGAAAAGATGTCAGAAAGGAGCCCTTCCAGGAAAACACAAATGAGGTGATTTACACAATGTGCTAATAACCATATTTTTGTTTAAGCCAATGCCAAAATTTCTAGGGGACCAGAATTTCACTGCTCATTCACAAAATGACTGTTGTATCTTGAAAATCAGAAAAAAAAAAACAACTGGTCACCCAGAAGCAGGAACTGATGAAACGGGATTGTTTTTTATTTTCTTGGACATTGATTCTATAAAACCATCAGCACTTTTTGTTAACATTCAGGGCAAAATCCACCTTTGAGATCTAGGAGTAAAACAACATTTCAAAAAAATGGAAAGACAAAAGGAGCATTCCATGAAATTAGGTGAAAGTTTCTGTGAGTGGCATGACTGACTGCAGATTTCTCTAGCAATTAGTGAAGGGGTGAGGGGATCATTGTAGCAGTCAGTAAAATAACTAGAAATTGCTTTCAGCCAAAGCAAAACCAGCAAACGTACACATGGGAGTCTGATGATTTACTGCAGCAGAGAATAATAAACACCAATAAAGCCTCAGAAGGAGAAAATATTTGGTACTGGTTTTGCAAACTCGCTTTGCTAAAAACTTGTGCTATAGCAAGGCATGGAAAAGGACATGAAAGAATACACCTAAGGATAATTCATTATTCCACCACTGGAGATTCCTGGAGAGAAAGGTCCAATGGTTTCTTTTGGGCAAACTGCAAAGATCAGAGTAAAGCAGCAGTAACTCTGTTCCCTCTTTGCCACGTTCCTGCAGCATCACACCACCTTTAATTTGGACAGTGCTTCATCTTACAGTTTTGAAGCCACTTTTGTACATGGCTTACATCTGACAGGAGTTTATTTTATAAATTTCTTTCACTTCTTTACTTTCCTAAAATAGCACAGATCACCCTGGAATAGCTGAAGATTTAAGTCATAATGACTTTAAAGGAAGAAAAATGTAACCCTTCTGGTTCAAATAATTTAGATGCTGCTTCTTCTCTGCCTTACAATAACACAATGAATGTATATTTTAACAAATCCAGAGGAATGAATACAAAACATGGAAGAATGTTCTTCCTAAAACAATGGAGAAGCAGTTAGCCCTCAGCCTTTTCCTCTGCAAGAAACAAAAGTGCCAACATCTTTTCTGATTTGTCCTAAATCATTCATAGCTGCCCCCGGGATTACTTTTTACTTCACATGAAAAGAAAAAAAGAAAGAGTTCCTCAGTCCAAACTGGCCCCAGAAGTGTTGAAAATATTTTCACAGCAACAAAAAAAAAAAAAAAAAAACAAAACCAGAAGGGAAGAGGCAATTCAAGTTAAGGCACATGTTATGTGTCAGTGTCACCCCACTTTGAACCTTGTGGTCTCTGCATTCAAAACCAACGTCAGACTTAAAAGAAAAAAAAAGAAAAATCAGAACTGTAATATAGAGCACTGGGACAAAGCCTGGAGTTTATTTTTTCTCTTCTTACAAAGAAAAATTGTCCTTTCTTTGTAACTAAAACAAAGAAAATGAACAAAAAACTTACGCAAACTGTTATTTTTTGGCAGAAACAAACAGTTCCTGGCCATCCACATCACCTATTTTGCAATCCTAGAAGTCCATGGTTCTGGCCTCTACTTCTAATCCATGAGAAACAGAATAAATTCTCTGCTCAGATTATGCTTCTAGCGCAGAACAGGGTCACCAACAGGTGAAATACTGCATTGTTTTCTTGGAAGTATTGCTACATCCCAGCAGGACACACCGAGACTGTAAAGTCAAAAAAACACATCTCCCAATGATTCAAACTCTCTCATGTAAAAGGTTCTAATACAGGCAGGTTTTTAAGAACACGTCCAATTCGTCCTGATCATCTCAGTTCCTCGGGCTGATACAAGTTTATTTTTGGGTAAGAGCTGCTGTTCGTGTCCTATAATGAAGTTGTGACCAAGGGATCCATAATTCCACGCCTAGACCTTACAAAAACCAAAACACCATCCAAGAAAATGCGGCAATTACTTACGAATCCACATGATTTTCAAAGGAAAGGAGGATTGGGAAGGGCGACGTCTTAAATGCACATTCAGCAATAGCTTCTATCACTTCCTAAAGAATCAAAACAAAGACAGTTACAAATCTATGCCTCTAAAGAAACAGTGGTTTAGTCCTTGAAGGCAGAAAAGACCCAACAAGGTCTGGAGTCATTCCCTGGGATCAGACCTTTGGTTCTAAACATTCCAGAAAGCTCTGGATGCGCTTTTGCCACAACCAGATTTGCCAACCTGAACTGTAATCAAATCTCAAAAATGTCTGACGGGTCTCCAGCACCACATTTCTCAAGGAATGGCTTATGCCTGCCAAAATCAATAGTTCAAATGCAAAGCTCAGTCTCTGTGTGGAGCTGTTCAGTGCCTGGAGCCACGACTTTCATGTACTGTTCTGCATAATAATAAACATGCTCTGACAAAGGCATATCTCCCAAACATCAGCACAAGCAAGTATCCATAAAATCCTCAGCTACTCTGACTCACAAATTTTAGTTCCTTCTTTTTTTGATGACAGAAATCCCTTCAAGGCAAAAGAAAGAGAAAAAAAAAAAAGAAAACATTACTCAGTTCAAACAGTTGGCTGTGTAGTAATCATCAAACAGAGGACTCAGGAACTGAAACTTCCATAAAGTTTCCTTTCAGCTCCGATGGAAAATGGAAATCCAGTAAAAAAATCATTTGCTAACACTAATTTTAGTGGGTGCACAACATAGTAATGCACTCACTGTTACAAATTATGAAATGCTTCCCCCTTGGAACACAAATCTTTTTTCAAAAGAACATAAAACACCAAAGACTTTCCATATGCATTGCTGACAAACTCTGGAGTTTCTAAGAGCCTCACACTCTGGTGTTTATAAGAACCCGAAAGGATGACTAAAACCTAAAAGATTTATTTATTTTAAACAAGCTTTCTCTGGGGATTCCTTTTATTCTTTCTCTGCACTTTTAAAGGCTCCATTGAGAAGCGTAACACCAAGAAATCCACTTCCTCAAACAAAAGCTGAGCTTCTGGCACATTCTTCTGCTACATTTATTTTCAACTGCCTTCCCAGTTGCAAAAGGGGATGAAGTCCTGCATGAGTGGGGAAAGTAAGCTGAAAGGGTAAAATGAGGATCACACTGATGAGATCTGGGGATGAAAAGCTCAGATACTGGTTCGGTGGAGAAAGGTGTGTGCTGGTGATTCCAGCTTGCACTGCATTCAGGTGTCAAGGCAAATGCTCCAAGGTCAGAGGAACAACATGGCAGGTCCCACACCTGACTCCAGCTGCAGAATGACCCACCTAAAACAGATCTCCAAGGCAAAGAACACTCAGAGATTCCTTGAGGAAGTCCATGTGAGGCAGTGCAAACTGGCAGACTGAAGAGAGCCACTGTGTGCCGTGGTCACACTGAGAGCGTGAGCTGACAAGTGACTCGGCATTCAAGACCCAGTGATCACTCTGAACTGATTCACACACTTCTGACACCTTATTTCACTGCCATTTTGCTCCTTCCCAGCCAAGTAGAACACTTGGAGTGTTGAAAAGAGATCAGCAGTTGAGGTATTTTTACTTTTTTCCACGTGGAGAAAAAACACGGGCTCTGAAGTGACAGATGAAATATTCCTGAGGAGGTTTAAAACACCTTCCACTGTCTCTCCTGCAAACACAATGCCCAGGGTTCAACATCTAAATATCCAAGGATAATCCTCCTTCCCGCTAATGATCCTTTCAAGAATCAGATTAACTTGATTTTAAATTCCTGCTCATGACCAAAGCAGTTGAGAGCTATCTTCCTTAATTAAAGGACTTCCAGCAATCAAACCCTACGCCCATAAACATAATTGGCTGCACACAAACACAACTAGAAAGTTAATAACAAACGTGCGAGAAGGCTGTTCCACATTTTCCTGTGATTAACTCAATCAGTGAAGAATTAGAGAAAACAAGTTGGAAGAAAAGGAGTGTTCTGATGCAGGTGGAATTTGGTGCTGTGTCTGTGTGGCGGTGTTGTTTGCTTTTTTTCTCCTAAAGGATGGCACTAGAAGACAAAAAAACCCACCCCAACAACTCCCGCTTCAAGTGTGGGAGACACCTCAAAGCTGTGGCCAGTACAGAAGCCACACTTAATCCCTGTTACGTAACCAAAGTCAGTAATGGACATTTTCCCACATATTCCTGCACACAGCTAAGTCGAGAAACGTATTTCCACGGTGAGTTAAGTGTCTCAGACGAAGAAGAATTATTTCTTCACACTTCAGAAATGATACCCTGGTATATCATTATAAGCTGTGCTGACTCCCAATCTTAATGCTACAGGAAAACACCTCCTCTAACACCTTGGATCAATAACATGTTTAAGAACAACAAGATAACGTTTTAAGGTTACTGCTAAGGGTACAGTATCTGCCTTCTATTACAGAAAAAGGAAATGGAAGATGAAATTCAGTAATACAGATGACATGTCTGGGTTTGAATGGCACAAATACCCCCTCACAATCTCCAAAGATACTAATTTTTCTTTTTCAACCTCCAGTGCTTTGGATCTGATTCCAAGTATCAGGGATGAGGATAACATGACACACATTGTTATTAATATTTTTAAATTGTGAACATAATGCTGAGTGTCTGGACCCTGTGGATGGAACCTGCTCACCTGGGCACGAGCAGCACGTTCTCTGCTCACAGGGATTTAAAGGCTTGCAAATTGTAGAGATTTCCATGATAGCTGCTATTTCCTGCCTCAGTTCAGCACTTTTGTCTCCCACTCCCACTCACCAGGCAGAGAAGAGGAAAAGAGTGAACTGATACATTGGGTTCTGCTGTTTAAACCCTTCTGGCCTTCATTTGCTCCCTGCTGTGTGCTGTGGAGCTGTAACCCAAACCAGTCCTTTGCAAAGGACACTGTGCAAACCCCGTTGTGGTGGCACTGCCTGGTCCTTCAGCCCTGGCTGAGGTCTGCCCTGTCTCTCTCCCTGTGAGATTCCCTGCAGGGACGTGCACAGGAGCACAGTCCACACCATATCATCCCCCTTCCTCTGACTTCCACCATCACCAGGAACCTCTGCCTGTGCAAGCTCCAAATACTACAACTCCTCTCTTCCAACGGTTCTGCCCATGCTCTGAAATCTCCTCTTAAAACACCTTTTTGCCCTCACATCCCCACCCCTTCGCAGCAACGTTGTTTTACACGGAAGAACCCACCCCGGGTAAAGCCCCCGAAGAGCAGCAGGGTGCTGTGCTGTCCTGCCCTACCTTGAAGGATATTTCAGTTGTCATAGTGAACCCGTGGGTGATGACAGGCTCCTCCTCCGCCGTCCTCCCCTTCCAGCAGTCCAGCTCCACACAGCGGCAGCCCGACAGCAGCACTTGCCGATACATCTCCACCGAGGAGTTGCCAGCCAGCTGTCCAGCTGTGACAGAGCAGGAACAGGAAAAGAGGGAAGTCATTCGGGGCCTCGGGAGTAAATACAAACAGCCTAACAATAATTAGAGTTAACAGCAGCTTTTATCCTGGGCTGAGAAGAATAACACTCGAAGGCACGGGAAAAGAGTAAGAGTGCAGTGGAAATAACTTTGGCTGAGTCAGTGTCGTGGTTGGGGTTCTACCCTCAGTCAGATACGAATGAGGAGAAATAACCCAGCTGAATTCAGCTCAAAAACTTCTGACAGACAGCATCAAACACACGAAATAAAATGATAATAATTAAAAAGGCTCAGCTGGACAAGAAATTCAGATGCGACTCAGGACACGAAGATGACATTTTCTCACAACACGCAGTACAGTTCAGTACAAGATGAAACAAACCTCCTGCAGTCACTAATGGTACCACTGTGAGGTCTCAAATCAATATTTAATTCACTAACCACTGCACTGAGGTGGTCAGTTAAATTTCCTGATGTTATACTGCATTATGTAGGGAGACATTTAATGGAACTGACACCTTCCAGCAATGCCATCATGTAAGTCTAAACAAGGAAAACTCACCTTTTTAAAACTCACCTATTTAAAAAAACCCACACAAAAAGAAACCCCAACCCAAACCACCACAGAAGTCCAGTTGGATTCAGGGAAGGATATCCAGCCAGGGTGGCTTCAACTGCTGCAACAGGTTTGATTCCAGTCACGTGGATACAAATTTCTTGCAGCAGAGAGGTAATGGAAGAATGGCTTAGTGCTTCTTTTAGATGTGAATAAAATGGATGCAGTTTCCTGCTTTCTAACAGACTTCCTGAGAAGATCTTCCTGGATTTCTTGAAGGGAATTCACTTTCTTTTTAAGGATGCAGTTAATTTACATAAAGATTCTTTGCTGATGGGGGACATATAAATACTTCATCTAGACTGGCACATAATATAATGCAGATTACTCTAATGCTCATTTTATTGTCTCTGAGCTTCTGCGTTTCGGTTTTCTGCTGGGAAATACACATTTGGGATTTGCTTCACAAAATGGCATTGTCTGCTTTTGCTCTGTTTTTACCTTCTACTAAAAACTGTAACAAACCCCCTTCTATTCGAAAACCCTTGTTTCCTGTTTCTGTCTGATACAGGAGCAGCAGCACTCATAAATACTCCACGAGGTATTAACATTGCTCCTGTTCAAATCCACAAGGACTCCCAGCTCCCGCCGGAACCAACGGGAAACACCTGTTAGTAACAGAAGAAACTGGCCACTGCTGGAAAGCTCTGAAAATATGGATCCACTGAGCTACATTCACTCAGAAAACTGTTCCAGTGTTGTCCTTCTTTCCCCTCACAACATTTTAAATTTGGATTAACCAACTAATCTATGATTAACAAACTCTACTTCCTGAGAGACCCCCGGTCGTTATCATTGCTCAGTGTTTTGGACTGCAAGATCCTCAACCTTCAAAAGTGCTTAACTAAATCATGACATGCATCACTTGCTATCTGACACTTTTCCACACTACCTTCTTAATAAGGCTTAGGCATTTTGGAAGGATTCCCACAAAGGATAAGAGGGTATCCAACCTCCAAACCATACAATCTTCAGAAAGACTCCCAGTCAGAGTGGAAAACGCCAGCACATATTTTAATAGTCTCAATAGGTGGTTTTTCTGAAATACAGAATATGAGGAATGTCCCCTCAAATGTTTTGTTGCATATATTATTTAGAAATTCCTGTTGTGTGAGTCTCTATTTGCATTTATTCCAAAATATCCCTTTTGCATTCTACAATATGATCACACAGACACTAAAGGGAACACTTCCAGGATATTTTTAAAGGCCTGAGTACAGATTAATTTTTTAATACTGGAAATTGAAAGCATTCTGCATTCCCTGCTGTAATACAAGCAGCATCTACAGTAATACCGTCCCATTTGCATCCCAGCACCCTGTAAGGGCTAAGGAGAAATGTATTTTGATAAAAATTCACTTTTCTGAAGAATATAATCTCTCAAATGATGCCTGATGGGACACTGTGCAAAATGAGCCAGTGCTGATTCATCCAAGCTGAGGACGGGACCTACTCAGGGAGCACTTCCTGTGCTGCTGGCTCTATGGATCTCAGTCTCCCAGCAGGAATGATGTGGTAGGACTGGAAGGGAACAGAGCCTTGGGTCTTGCCAGACCTTTCTGAGCTCAACAGCCAGCCAAAAACAGCTGCTGGTGGTATGACATGCTCAGAGCAGGCATCACCCAGACTTCCTTCCTTTTCATGTGGTGCTTTCCAGCTTGGAAACTGCAAAGACACTGTTTTGGAGGCTTTGGAGGTGAAGAAGGTTTCAAGCAAGTGCTGAATGTAGATAACAAGCAGCAACAGTCAGGACTGAGGAAGTGCTGAGAACAGAAAAGCTGGAGGATGGCAGAGGAGAGGTCACAGCAGCAATAAAGAAGAGAACATGCCCCTCAGGGGACATTTTCCTAAAATCAACTGAAAGTACTGCACTGTAAGCAGGGAAGCAGATGCTGAAGGTGAATGGGATAGTCCCACATTGGCTACCTGTGCTCAATGGATAGCTCTGCCACCTACTGCTGGTATTATTTTTTCTTTCAGCCAAAATATGCATTAAAGGTTTGTGACAGCAGCAGTGACCTGAGGTGAGGCTGATGAGGCACCAGAAAAAAGCAGAGTTGCACTTTTAAGGGTTAATAGGAATAAAGATATAAATATGATACCAGTGAGAAAAAAGATGAGAGACAGCAATAAAAAGTTTGCAGAAGATGACATTTCTTTAAGTTAGCCCAGGTTCACTATAAATCACTTCTTACTTAACAGATTTTTACCTTTGTTCTTGAAAATTACATTTCCCTAAGAAAAAGAAAGCAGTAACACTCCTAAATAAATAATCAGGACTTGATGTACTGCCAAGGGTTTCTACTAAGGGCTAGGAAAATGATCAGCGTAATTAAAAATATATTCAGAGTGTGCACATGTTTCTTTTTATGTTATAATGTTGCTTCTTTGTGCATGCTTTTTCTGGGTTAAAAAAAACCTAACAAAGGGAGAGATAAATGGGAGGGCATTAAGCACAGTGATCATAAAGTATTGCCAGACTGAATGGTTTTCTTATTGTCCTAATAATTATTACATGACTAGTTGCTACTTCACGGCTTCGGTGAGGGCAAAGGTGCTTCCCCCTTCCAAAGCCACGAGCACTTGAGCAGATCCTTCAAAACTCTCCTTGGGAAAAAGAACAGTCTGCCACCATTGATTTTCTCAATTTTACTTTCCTGTTGGAAGAGAGCAAATGGGAATGTGATGGCTGTACCCTCGCCTAGCCTCCCAGCAAAATCTGAGGCTGTCGGGTTTTGTAATAAATGGATAAATATCAAGTAAATATTAAATCATTAATCCCATTGTTGGCCAGCTGCCACACATCTATTGAACATAATGAATCCACTAAAAGGGAAGGGCTTGTGTTTTGGGCCTGTAAATGTGAAAATGGACACTCTAAGAAAGAACTGGGAAGAGCTTCAAACTTCTTTTGCACTGTTCCCCGAGTTTACTCTGATTTACTCCCCTCAGTTTACTATGCCAGGAATATTATGATAAATTAAAAGACTGTATTTCCAAATGTAGCTTCTGAAGCTACTTAGAAATGAATGCAGGCAGAGAAACCCGTAGATGCAATCTGAGATGATTTGCAGACTTTCACATACAAGTCAAAGCAAATGTAGCAAGTGTCAAGGTAAATAATTAAACATGTGAGGTCACTCGCAGTGTAGTTAAAAAAATCCAGAATAGGTTGGACTAATCAGGAATTCCCATCCTTAACTCTTTGGTTTTTGGCTTCTGTGCCTCTAGACCTTTGGATCACACCTCTGTCCTGACCAACCCTGACAAACATCTGTGGTATGGCTATAAATTCATGCTGGTAGAGGAGAGAGCAGTATTTTATCTCTTCAGATCAACTTTAAACTGCACTGTCTTTAAACCTCCCCGTGGGCCTGTGCTTCTCACATTTGTAAAACAGCTTTACTGTTGTCTCCCAGAAAATCTGTATAAAGCCGCAGCATTTGGCTTATGTGGGTCCTAATCCTCACTGACAGAACACAAAGTCCACACTGGAGGTAAGAGGCCTGCAAAATATCACAGTTAAAAATTGCTTTTGCTTTGGCCATGTCTGCACTCTTCCAAGGAGCATAAATTTCTGCATATTGGAATCATAACTTAAAAAGGGGCCACACTGATTTTTGCTTCTTTTAATTCAGGGAAACGAAATAGCTGTCAAAGAAAATACTTATGTGACGAGTTCTAGCACAAAACACATTTTAGAGCCAAGATATAAACCTTTGAAAAATGGCACCTAATGGAAACAATGACAGTTCATTCACTTTATGAAGGCACGAGGAGGTGCCGTACAAAGTGTTATAACAAACATAAACCAGAAGAAAATAACTCCCCCGAGGTCTGTTTAAACTGGGCCTCACCACTGCAGGGGTTTGTTTATGTTCTGGCATACTGGCATTCAGAAGAACTTGGTTGGTTAAAGCCAGTCTGTCAATAACATTAAAAAACCTATATTGTGCAGAAGTCACATTTTTAGCACTTAGTGCAGCATTACTTTTTTTATTTGACATAATGCTGAGTCTCTGTCAAACATGACAAAATAAACATCAAATCAAACAGGAGAGACAGAAGTCCCTGTGCACATCTGCTTGTCAAAAAACACTTGTTCCTATCTAAACTAAAATAGTAAATTTACAATTATTTTCTCACAAGTTAACAGTATCTTAGACTAGAAAACGAGTGCCAAAAGTTGAATTCCTAAACTGTCTTTTTTTCTGAATCTTTTAAAGTATTGTTGACAATTTGCTGTGCAAACAATACAGTTCAGACTGTAACTCAAATTACCAGCAGCTTCTGGGTGCTCAGCCTTTTAAAAAACATGACAACACCTAAAAATTTCAGCTCAGATATGAGATACAGTCAGGGAGCAGAATTCCACCCCCTGCATATACGGACTGCCAGAAAGTTATGTGCCATGTTGGAACCTCCCTAATCTCTGAATCCAAGCAAATCTCATGGAGCTTAACAAACTGTCAGATTTAATGTTTAGGGGCAAACTTATTAGCTACAGAGATGTTTTCCATATTATGCTCTGCACACTTGTTCAGCTGTCATAAAAACTACATCATTCATTCTCCTCCCCAAATACAGACCTTAATCTGGAACCCTATCTAACCTGAGGGAAAATTTCTGGCCAGACTTTATCTGAGCAACACAACTGTTGTTCACTTTTTAATGGAAGTATATTTGATGCAGTTGTGTGTATTTGATGCAGTTGTGTAGAGGCCAGAACAACAACCAAGAGCCACTCTTGCTTCCCTGAAGGCTAAACTCCATCATCACTTCCTGCTGGTGCTTTTTGTGTATTTTATGGTACCACTGAAAATATGCTAAGATTTTCTGTAAGATAAAGAAATCAGATCTGTCCAACACTGTACCTGTGAGGTAGGTGTTGTGTGAGGAATTGATGAAATAGTGTGACAGTGGTTGAGACATATCTTCATTTAAATCCAGTTTCTCAGGTGGAACGACGCCGTTTTCTTCTCCACTCAGGTATCGCATGAATCCATCCACTGATATCTGTCCTGAGAGAAACACAGATCCAGGGAAAGCACCAGTTAATTTCCAGTACAGCTTTTGTGATGCACAGATGTTAAGGTTCATATACACTTACACAAAGGTACCTGTGAAAGACCATATAATCATCAGACCAGCCTTCACCCAGTTATCCATATATTCTTGTTACTACCACCTCATTTTCAGCCACATAACTCACACCCCTTTAGCTGTACCAAAGATAAATCATTTCACAATCAGTGCCTCTGATAAGGGAATCAGAGCTACAGAAGGCTGTAGGAACAGAGAAAATAAATCTAAGCCTATCAAGGAAAAGAGTCTTCCGGGGACCAAACAAAGCACACTTTCCAGAGGAAACAGAGAAACCTGCTGAGAGCCATGGACACAGGTAACTTCGACCTCTCCTGAGTTTGGTTCAGTGTGTGTATATGAATGCAACAGAACTGCAAAGCAAAGCAAAACAAACTAAATGAAGCACCTTTCAAGTGGGAACTGAGCTTTGCTTTGTAATTTTTATATTTGTCTTCTCGTTCATCTCTCAGTGGAGTGCCAGCATAAATGATCATTTCATATGCTGCTGGCAAATTACAAAGCTGAGTCCTATCCTCAGCTTAAATATCACCACTGATCTCAGTGGAGCTGTGCTGATTACATCAGGATGAATTCTGCTGCCAAGCCTTCTGCATAAAGTTGACTTTAGGGTTTCAATTTGTACATTTAGACTCAACAACAACAACAAAAAAAATCCAGTAGTTTACATTTGAAGATTAATGCTTCACTGAACAAATTAGAGACAGTTTTTCTTGCCTGGTATTTTTTGTTATTTTGTCTACATTTCATCTGTTGATTTACTCAACCATAGAGCTTTACTCAATTCAGCTCTACAGTAAAACAGATCTGCTGTATCTCTGAAGAACCTTAAAGCATCTATGTGCTTGGTGACTCTCAACAAGGAGAATTTCTTACCCCTTGCCCCCAACCCAAAATGTTCTGCATAGTGTGCCTGTTAAAAAACCCCCTCAGTCATCTGACTGTGGCATTGAAAAACAGAAGACTTCGGTTCTGCTCCTGACTCTGCTGCTCTCTCTTTTTATTCTAAAACATACAAGCTTACACATACTTTTCTAGCAGATGAACAAGTAACAGGCAACCCTGCATAATTTATTTCTTTTTAAAGCTTGTAACCACATGATGCAAATATAGCATGTAAAGCATTTACTTAAAATCTGTGCTTAGATCTAAGGACTTGGCTCTTGATCAGAGAGGAGAAGATGTAACAACCTTAAAGTGCAGATCCTCATTTTCATAACAACCCAAGACTGGTGGCACTAAACAAACTTATATGACAAGAACTGTAGTGACTATACAGAGCAATGCAATTATCATTCATTCTTATAACAACAATTGCTGGAAAGAAAACCATCGGGTCCATCCACTATTTTAAGGCTGTAATCTGAGTGCAATCTTGTCAGGCTCCACAGCTGCTTTGCTAAAGAGTGACTAATCATCTGCAGACAGAGGCCCACGTACTTTCCTCTTCACAAAAAAATTCTGAGACAGTGAAAATTGGGGAAAAAACCTGCCACTGAGGTTTTTCCCAAAACTAAAGATTCAGGAGCAACTTTTCTGCTGCATGAACTTACCAGAGGAACATTAAGAATGCCAACAGTATCAGGTGCTATCATGGAGTTAAGCTTAACCTAAAATCCACCTAAGAACTCTGCACTAAGTTCACTGGGACATAGACAGGGTCTGTGGTGTGCACAAGCAATGTCATACAGGGAAAACCAGCTCAGATCCAAAAGGGACTGCTGCTACATGGGGAACCAGCAAAGCCATGTTACATGACAGTGAGCTGCAGCTCCTGATGTTTGAGATAGCTCATCCAGACTCATGTTTGGTACCTCTGCGTTGCCCTTTCAGCCAGACTAGGAGGGTTTTCCTGTCATTCCTCCTCTAGGCTAAAATGAAATGTAGTAGTTTTCAAGCACACTATTCAGAAAAAAAGGCTTCCATTTTGTTATGTGGATAGTCAGGTCGATTCATACAGACATGGTTTTCAAGGTTCTCAAAGTGATCTCTGTGTTTAATCCTCAGAGTGTACCTGACAAACAGGGTCCTTGCAGTCCTTGTTTTTCAGATGGAGACCTGAAGCTGGGGATAAACTAACAGAGTGGACAACAGCCCATGGAAAACCTGTGGGTTAAGCTGGGAGTTGAACTGCACAATCTCTTGAAGCCTGTCTGGGTGAACTTGAGCACCTCTGCAATTAACAGTAAGCAAAGCCCGGGCCTGCACTTCCTCCCTTCTCTCTATTTTGTGGTTCATTCTGCTTCTTTGCTTCCTTCCACACTGCAGTAAGGCAAGGTCTGCAGAGTGGTCCTTCTGTGCACTGCCACCAGTATTAGCATAAATCACAGCAAGCATTATTCACACGTATAATTAGATAGTTTCTGAGTTACACAGTTATCTGAGCTTACGGCTGGAGAACGCTATTTTCCCCATCATAATTAAGCAGTCAGCATTTCAGAAAGGGAAGCAATTTGCAAGTTCAATTACAACCAATATTGCACCGGCGAGAGTTTCTCTGCGGAACAAAAGATGGCAGATGTCAAAGGGGCTTTGTATCCTGGAAATTAAAGAGTGCATTGTTTGTGACCGATGTCAATGATATTCTGAAGCCAACTGCAGTGAGGACGACCCTCGGTGGACACTCAAGCAAAACAAAACAGCCTCAGTTTATTGGTAAGGTCTGTTCTCTGTTTCCTTAAGCACGTTACAAATTTGCCACAGACGTTGCCAAGAAAAAAATAATATGTGATCAGTTCTTTCCATTATAGCTGTCACCTTTTATCTTCAGGTATATATTAGAAAGATTTAATTAGATATAAAAAGTTAGAGAAAAGAGACCCATAATGCAAAGACACAGAGACATGACAGATCCTCTTGTTTTCCTTTTTGTGCTAAAATTATCTGAACTCTAAAATTTTGATGAAACTTTCAAAATATCCAGTGTGCTTTATATAGTTAAAATTGTAGAGA
Source organism: Pseudopipra pipra (assembly GCF_036250125.1). NCBI lineage: Eukaryota > Metazoa > Chordata > Aves > Passeriformes > Pipridae > Pseudopipra > Pseudopipra pipra. Next base: position 4,615,613 of record NC_087551.1, on the reverse strand, counting down.
TAATAGGCTTGACTTTCTCACTCATCACTGTCATGTCAAATTTGATCTGATGATTCTTGTTGGGACAGAGGCAGACCCAAAACTCATCGGTGTTTATGGAAATGCTACCACCACCTTCAGCAATGCTTGGTTCCAGATCATCCTAAATAACCCCGAGTGCAATGCAATGAAGGACAAGACTCCAGCTGACTCCTTCAGCCATGCTGGAAAAGCCAGAGGGAGCAGAGCACACACAGATGTAACCACAGCAGAAGCCATGTCGGCAGCTACAGCCCTCAGCAAGACCCTTCCCTCTGCAGGGTTTGGCGTTTCCCAGCACTAGAAATTTATTCTTTTTTTCCCCCCTTCAAATATCTCTTCTCTAATTTATCCGATTAATTAGAATTTCCCTCCCCATGGGGTCACTTAGTAGTGCTCTATTAAAACACCTAAACAACACAAACTTAAAAATGTCTCCTTTGTCCTGTGGTGTCTGGCCAATTTAAATGTTCAAAACTTAACTCTTTCCCCTGGTGCCACTGGGATGCCTCACACTGAACAGGGCAGGAGCTCCTCATTCTCCTCTCCCTCTTCCCTCCAGGGCTCACAGGGCTGCTCCTTACACTTTTCCCCTCAAACTTTGCGCTTTTTCCCCCTCATACTCTGCACTTTTCTCCCCTCACACGTTGGCACATTTTCTCCTCGCTTTCCGTTTTTCCCTCTCACACTTTGCACTTTTTTGCTCACACTTTGCAGTTTTTCCTTCACACTTTCCACTTTTCCCCTCACACTTTGCACTTTTTTCCCTCCCACTCTGCCCTGTTTCCTCTCACACCTTGGACCTTCTCCCCCTCCCACTTTGCAATTTTTCTCCTCCCTTTCCACTTTTCCCCTCCCTTTCCACTTCCCCCCCACACTTTGCACTTTTTCCTCTCACAGTTTTCACTTTTCCCCTCACACTTTGCCCTTTTTCCCCTCACACTTCCCCCTCTTCCCCCCTCATACTTTGGCACTTTTTCTCCTCACTTTCCACTTTTCCCCTCACAGTTTTCACTTTTCCCCTCACACTTTGCCCTTTCTCCCCTCACACTTTACACTTTTTCTTCCCCACACTTTGCCCTTTTTCCCCCTCACACTTCGCATTTTTCCCCTTGCACTTTCCCCTCTTCCCCCTCATGCTTTGGCACTTTTTCTCCTCACTTTCCACTTTTCCCCTGCACACTTTTCACTTTCTCCCCTCACACTCTGCACTTTTTCTCTCACACTTCACACTTTCCCCCCTCACGTTTTCCATTATTTCCTTCACACTTTCCACTTCCCCCCACACACACACTTTTTTCCTCACATTTTGCACTTTTTCTCTCTCACACTCAGTCCTTCTGGATAAATCTCAGTGTCTGTCAGAACCACCAGCTCCCACACCGAATCCCAGATGTTCAGATGCGGTGTTGGGTCTCCGGCCTCAGTGGACGGAGGAAATTTGGGATGAATGTCAGCCACAGGGGATTTAACTTGTCAGGGCACGCATAAGCGGCCAGCTAAAGTTTGGTGCCTGCCAAATAAATAGCAGATCAATTTTAATGTTTTATTTTGTGCATTGGAACGGGTCTGGAAAATATAAGAACAAGTGTTGAGGGGAAATACAAAAGCGTCTAATGTATTCCTAGTCACAGACATTCCCCGTACATCAAAATTAGAAATGTGTAGCTGAACACTTGTGTAAAGGTTATATAAACTTTGATATAACTCTACAAATGCACCTGAATTAAAAACTTCAAAGAGCTAGAGGCACTGGAAAGTCTAGGAATGCCTTTATATGCCTCTCTTTTTATTTGTACACCGACGTACCTTCCAAAACCCACTCTGTAAACAGGAAGGAGGCTTTTAAAAGAAAGGGACCTTGATTTCTCCGTGTATTTTGATCATTTTACCCATTTCTAGGTATGAAATGCAGGGCACAGTGCCCTCACTATCAGGACTGCCCGCTTGCCCATGCAGACACTTACTCACACTGTGAAGCTCCCCTGCCATCATTTCACAAGACAAATCTAGTCCAAACTCAGACAGACCTATCCAAACCAGGGTCTGGCTTTAGCCCTGCACTACTCTTCTGTGCTGAGGATTTAAGCTCTGCTTGCACTTTAGCTGCCCATGCCAGCAGTCCTTCTGTGGGTGCCTGCAATCCCCTTTCTGCCCTGCCTTTCTGATTTGGAAGCTCAGCTTTATCTTCCAGTTGCTCAGCAGGGAGTTTGTCAGCGATGGTCCCACCTGCTGCATCCAAACATCACCACTGCAGAAAGGAAGAGGAAGCCCACAGAGGGGATTCCAAAAACGTCCCCAGCAGTGTTTCTCCTGCAGCAAAGTGCGAAGCAGTTTCTTAGCAAGTGGTTCCACAGGACACCTCAAACTGCTGCTCCAGTTTCACCAGGGTGGTGAAATTCATGCCAAGACCAAAAAAAGGACCCCCAGACTGACAATCAAGTGAAGTCAACCAAATCTGGCATTTTTTCACTAAAATTTGGAAGGAAGGAGAAGTAATTTCCTACCAGAAGAGGAATACGCTGAGAGATTCCATTGAATTTCCTGACTGTGATCACCTTCATTATGTGAAACACGGGAATTGTTTGTGCAGCAGCTTTATCTTTTTCTGCATCCCTGGCTCCAACTGATTGCTCCAAAATAGTTACAAGGGAGAAAAAAACCCAAAAGGATGATGAAGTGGCAAGTTCTGAGCATTTCACAATATTTCCATATTAGCTCTGGCTATATAATCCCATACCTTCCACACTGGATCAGACACATAAATGCTCCTGGATGGCAGCCTAAAGAAAACCACATAAAAATGTAACTGTTACTTTGTCTGTAAGTATCAAGGCTCTTTTCTGGTCAGCATTTGGTCAGCCGTAAAGACAGCAGAAGTCACTTCAGTTATCCCAGAGATCCTTTTTCTTGGAAGCTGTCTTCAGGCAGGTGACATACTGCTGGCAAATGATCTATTGAAAATTCACAGAATTTACAGTAATTAAGTGAATCCTCTTTTCTATAGCCCTCAGATTTTGTCAACATTCATAAATCAAAATGTTTTCTTCTGCAGTTTATGAGATGTAGAATATTCCCCTTCCTGGGAGATGGTGCTCACAAGATTACCATGAAACAGGAATTCCAGCCAGCCAGCTGAAATGGTTGACAGGATAGCCTTTATTTTGAGAATATATTCCTCAGAGGCTCCTCTTGAAGACTTACTGTCTCTTCATCATCCTCTTTGAGCGTACGCAGAGAACCCAGGACACTTCTCTCATCAGGGCCCGTGACAGCCCTTGGGCAGGACCAGGGCACACTGTGCATTCCCTGTGCCAGCACAGGCACAGATAACAGCCCCCTGCAAAACTCTTCTCGTGCACTTTCCAGGGCTGGCAAAAGCACAGGCTGCTTTTGACACAGCAATCCTTCTTCTGCTGCTTAATGAGACATAGGTAACTTGACAGGATGCTGTTTTCCCAGTCCCCTTAGAGCGCCGGCATGACCAGCATGTTGTTCTGGATGTGGAAACGCCTTTGTGTCCCTGGGAGCTTGCCAGCTCATCAACTGGAGGACATAAACAAACCCCTGCTCACTCAGCACCGGCAGCACTGTGCCAAGCACAAGATAAAAGACATGGGGGTTCAAAGGAGGGCCGAGCTTCCAAAAGAACTTTCTCCACCAGCTCAGTGCCCTCTGCAGAGGCCCAGGATAAAGACCAAAACCCCAGCAGTGCAGCAGTCTGGGGGAAATATAAAAGTGCAGCTAACCCTGCAAACCTCTCAACCCAACTGCTGGATCTAAACTTCACCCCCTTGTTTTGTCAGGTACGCTGGATGTGCAGCTACTCCATTTTCCCTGCAGTCTGCCCAATCTGCTCCCAGGAAGCCTTGCAGTCCTTTGGGCAGGCTTGGGACAGAAAACAAGAGAGGCACAACTGACAGCAGAAAAGACCACTTATCTGCACACTTTTCTTTGCACTTTAGTCTTGCAACTTTAACATCGAAGAGCCTTTGCTCGTCCCTTAAAATTTGTCAATGTTTTGTACGACAATTAAAATGTGCATTTGCTTGTAGGCTGTCAACAGGTTGGGCCACGTGGATCTTAAACATTTCTTTCCATGTATTTGCAAACTCCATAGCGCTTTGCATTTGTTTACACCCATGCTGTTATCCACTCAGAATGTAACTGGAAAGTATAACTGTGCCAAGAGATGCTAATAAAGTAAAACAGAAAACAAACAGAAAAGGAAGAGAGACAATGAATCGGTGCCTCCCATCTCCCAGTCAGAGACACAGAATTACAACAGTATTTTGTCTGACAGCGAATTCAGGTCTATTCCAATGCAATCTGCAGCATGAATCACATTTGCTGTGATCCCACACAACCGAGCAGTCCTCTCAAGCTGAAGATTAGAATCCTATAAGTAAAGCAGACAGTTGATAACTCTACCAGAGATCTGTACAACGTGTCCCAGTGGGAATTCTATCTCACAAACCAGCACTGCAATTTCCAGCTCATTAGGTATTAAAACTTCATGCCCAGCGTTGAGTAGGATGCACATACCCCTGGTGTGTCTCTTGACTCTGGGCACACATTAGCTGCTCTCTGCTCTGCAGCTCTGTGAGCCAGCAGAGAAGCTCACAGGGACGAATTTACATAAAATCCACTCTGTGTGGGACACGATGTGCCGGAGCCACTCTGATGACGGTCGCAGCATTTGCATCCGAGCAATTTGGGAAGTGATGCTGAAACCTGTTTGGCTTTCCAGACACACATGCTATTACTGTATTGCCACGGTGTAACTGGAATTTCTGTCTGTATTCAGTTTTGCAAACTAGGGCAGGACAGGAGTGTCCTGTTGAATTGTCCAAGTGACATCCTCCTAATGGCAAAGTCATCACAAGGAGAGAATATGGTACAACCTCAGCCCAGACTGAAAACGCCTCAACCCTGCAACTGAGATGCTGGACTTTACCCCAGGAATGTCAGTGCTGCTCTGTTCTAGAAAAAACACCGAGGAGGTAAAAACTGTCAGGCCTCAGATCTGGATCTGCAGATCTATCAAAATATCTACATACCAACCATCACTTACACACCCCATTCAGAAATGGGCAGTAACTCCTCCATTTGAGCAGTTTTCTCAACGATCAGTAAAGGCAAAAATTCATACTAGTCAGACAGTCTTATCAAATTAATAAGCAGAGGAAGGGCAATACATCTGAATTGCTGTATCTGAATATTAGTGAAGCATTTAATGAAGTTTTCTAAATTCAAATTTTTTCTTATTGGAAAAACTAATCTGTAAAAAGCACAGATAGAAATAAACTGAGGTCGGACTAGAAGATTCAGGGCTTCTTTGAATTTGGAAGCTTAAGTGCATAAAAAACCCAGACGCTGACACACTGATCAGCAGTAGGTCTGGCTTCATAAAGTCTTTAATAAAGTGAAAAAGTAGAATCAACCACACAGGGTTTAAAGAACAGACAGTTCTCTGGTAGCTGTTAGCAAAACAAGAGGGTTAAAGCTGTAATGAACCAGGTAAATGGGACACACATCAAATGAGAACACACATATAATAATTCAAGCTACATAACTAATCACTGGAGCAAAGAAAAATCTAAAATACAGATTTGAGCTGGGAAGAAGATGCCTACAAATCTATCACCCTGAAAAGCAGACGAGATGCAGAGAACAGAAATGCCTCTGTATATGAAGCTTCACCGAAAAAGGTGATTAAAAAAAAAAAGTAATTGATTGGAAGGACATTTTATTATCAAGACATTGATGGAAGAGATCAAATATATCAACACTCGTACCCATAACTAAATCTAACTGTACAATCAATCCTACAAATGGCCAGAATTTATGATTGAATTAATTAATTACCAACAACATCAAGGGTCTTAATGGCACCACTGACACTGCATCCAGTCTCATGAGTAGTTTTTGACTTCTTATTATCAGAAACAAGTTTCTATATAGAAGGTTATTTAGAGAACTGTTATGAATACCTCACAGTATATGCCAAAACAAGAAAAATCAAAGCTGAAGTGGCAACGACATATTTGTCAAGGGGTGTTTTAAGCATAAACAACAAGGATGAGGGAGAACAGTCCCAGTGGCCGAAGGCAGAAGCAGGTAACGAGATCAGAGCAAGCCACGCAAAACTTGGGGGGAGTGTCTGGAAAAGCTTGGCAGTGCTACGACTAACTGTGCTAGGAAACAGTCTTGCAGCGGGTTTATTAGTTGTCTCATTGCTTGAATCCTCTAAAAATCAAAGCAGGACAATATCCTGTTGTGTTCAAATCTCATTTCCGTTCTCCAAACTTAAAGGAAAACACAACGGATCCAATTCTGCCCTCAGTTATAATTGCTCAGATACCTTCTGTAATTACACAGTTACCTGGCCACAGACCAAAACAAGCTGTCTTGGGTAACATGTTCTTGAAAAAGAAATGGAAAACTCAGTAAGAAAGGACTAGAACAAGATTCCTTGCTCTACTCTTGAACGGGTATATTGTAACAAAACACAGGGAAATCTGATTATAAACAGGGAATGGTAACTCCAATCAAGACCAGAAGTAAATGCTCACTTAATGACAAGCAGTCAGTGAGGGAAAACACGGGAAGGTAAACATGTTGTGCTTTAAGCAGCCTACATAAAAGAGCTTGCTCAGTATCAGTTAATCCATGTGGAAATCTCACACGCCCAAGGACACCGAGATCCAGAATATTTTGCAGAGGAAGGAGCATCAGGCAAGCAAAGCAGAGCTCAGTATGTCTGAAGCAGGAATGCTTGCCATTCTAATGAAGCTATCGCAGCCACTTTAGCACCTGCACAAGTGCACAGAGAAAACTAACAGTGGATACAATTTTTTTTTGGCAAGAAAATGTCTGCAGATGGAAAACCACTTTTCTGAACCATTAGAAGAGGTACTGCAGCCCAAGACACTTAGTTCACTCCAGGGAGGAAATATTTCCTAAAAGCTTCCAGGCAAGCCACAGCAAATAGCAAACCTCATACTCCAATCAGAACTAAAACTTCGGGAGCATTCCAAGGACACTGCCATCTCCAAAGGGAAAGGAGGAAGTGTCACCTGAGAAGAAACACATGTTTCCAAATCTCACTTGTGCCTGTAGGCATGAGCCATCCGGTTTAACAAGATCTTAAAGCCACTGTGCAATGTTGAGCACGCTCTTTATTCACTTACTTTATTAGAACTCACAGGCTTTTTCATCCCTTTTCAAACTCCCAAGAAAGAAGGGCTCTAACCCACAGGGGCTACAGCCCATGAAATGGATGTATTTTTCCTCTGGTAGTGCTAGAAAACAGCAAAACACACACCTAAGCAGGGAACATTTTAAACACTCAATATTTTCTCCTCTTTTAAAATTTATATGTTGGAAACACATTTATTTTGAATGAATATTGATCCTTTAAATGTCTGCAGCAGCTTTGAAAACCTCTGCTGTTACAAAGCATGGTCACAGTTCAGAGATTCTGGTAAGCAGAGGTTTTGTGTTAAGGAAAACAAGTCTTGGAACAGTTTCTAAAACTTTAGCAGACAGATACATATAAATTTGAATAATCAGTAATTGTTAAGGAGTGGGGAAATCCCCCACCCTGGTACCAATCTCTCCTAAGTCTCAAGAGTGAAGGAGGGTGAACAACTTCACCTCAGGGTTGGTCTGTGAAGAACTGTTCCACCTGAAGCCAGCCAGAGAACCACACTGGACTGCAGCTCACTCCTTGGCAGGCCTTTTCTGCTTTGCCTTTTTTGTTCCCTTTCCAAATTCGGTTTTGCTTAAAAGGGCTGGCCTGCTCTGTGCAGGCTTTACATTAAACTCAGCTACTGTATCCCAGGTTCTCAGCCAACAGCAGGGCCTTGGCTGTTGAAACCCCCAAGGAATCCACACCACAAGGTTTTACAGACATGAGCCCATTCTCCAGCTGCTCTGGAATTTTCAGCAGAGATGTAGAAGGAGTTGTTTCTGTCAGGATATCCCTTACAGGATAAGACATGACAGATAGTTTAGACTCAATTAAATCTTTAAAAACTCCACGAAACCACCTTCACACCGGTTCCCAGCTAGGAGTGGAACGAGCACTTTGCAACACGGCAGATTTGTAAGGCAAGACAACCAGCCCAGTGGAAAGATGTTTAAATCAGACAGATAAAAATACCATTAATCCCCACAATACTTTAGCTATTTCTGACAGACTGGAAAGAGGGACACTACTGGAATATGTCACTGTCTCCCCAAACCTTTGAAAAACACCCTCTGCAGAACATCTCGGAGCGATCCTGGGAGATGGGATAATGTTGCATGTTGGCTTACTTCCAATTGCTAAGTTGTATGAAAAGACATCCAAAAATACATTGTTTTTTCTCTTAAGTGATACTTCTCTACATAAGCTATTAATGCACTTGCCAAAAAGTCTTGTAGTATAATGGGAAGAGATGAGAGCATAAATATGCTATAGGTGGTGAAAAAAATATAAAAAAGAAAAAAGGCATGGCTAATATTTTTACTTCCAGGAAATCCTACAGCTGAAGAAATTATTAATATTAAACAGAAGTGGAAAAGAATGAAGGTGTGGCACTGCAAAGACAGTGCAAATAAAATGAAAAGAAGGGACTTGGGCCCCTTTAAAAGGCCTTCCTTTTCTTTACACTTGGTTCTGCAGCTGCAGGCACTGCAGTGGGCAATGCCTTTCCTAAACAAATCGAGCTCTACCTTCATAACAATTGCTTTTTTTGCCCTCTTTACTACCTCTGGAAGTCTGTGCCAGGACCATATTGTTAGGAAAGTTCTCTTTATTTCCAGTCTAAATTTATTCAAGGCCACTTGACCCCTCTGTGTTCTTCTGCCAACATTGTCCTTTAGTTTACCACTTCTTTCTGCCTCCCCAGTGTTTAACCCCGGTGTATTTATAGGGAACAGCCACATTCCAGCCAGAGGATACTGTTAGATGATTCCATCTGACATTTTAAGGGAAAGTGCCTCCTATGGCTGCTGTGTTACAGCAGTGCACATACTCCAAGCACGTTAAGAGTTCTGACAGACACCACACCCCCCAAAAATCTCACAGGTCACTCCTAGTTCCTCAAGGCACAGACTGTTTATTTAGTCCAGCCGACCAAAGGATGAGGCAAAACCCAACAAAGGAGGTGGTCAAATGGCAACGAGCTCATCTATGGCAGAGCCAGGAAAGCTGTGCTTCCTCTGCCACCAGTTCTGGATGTCACCCCTGGATCACAGTAACTGCCACCCGCTGTGTCCTCAGGGGCCCTCTGCAGCTGAAAGCACTACAGTTGTAGAGTCACAACGAGGAGCCAAACCCTGCAGTGTTTGTTCCAAGTTTATCTACATTTGTTTCCTTCGGCCCTCGAGCCCACGCTGCTTTATGTCTCCAGAAGTAAACTCCATCTGATACTCATCTTCAAATAATAAATCCCGCCGCTAAAATTGAATCCCTCCCCGTGTTCCATAAAAGAGGCAGTAAAACAGCAACAGGCACAAAAGAAACAGTTCTGCTTTTAGACTAAGTTTGCTATTTATGGGCTGTGATAGTCTGAGGCCGAGTCAAACACAATACAGGCAGAAAAATATGTCTCCCTAACCCCTGTAATGCAGGATTGACGTAAGAGTCCCTTATCTCTGAGCAAAAGCTGAAGGGAGTGATGCAAAACCCATTCTTGCTAGTCCTCATCACTGATTCCTTTTGCTATTAAGTTGTTACAATTAAAAAGATGATGCACTTTACCTGTAGAGCAGATGCAAAAAATCCTCATAACTGAGGACTTTACACTCAGATTTTTACAACATTTAGTCTTTTACTTGAGATGAAGCCTTCCAAAGAATTGCAGGAAATTAGTCTGAAATTAATTTTACAGCTTGACTAGTAACTAAAAACCAAGCTCCTAGAAAGAAAATGCAGTGTATTACAGAAACATATTTTGCAAATTAATTTTGACAAGTGGAGTCAAAGTTATTCGTGCTGATACATTATCCATACTTACATTTGCTGCACACATACATATACTTTAAAATAGTATTTAAAAAAAAAAAAAGCTTTCTGGTAAGCTACCTAACTTGGCACTTGGGGCTGACAGCATGGGGTAGACTATGGCTTTGGTGTGGCTTCAGCATTTTAAGGAGTAATAAATCCTGACTGGGATCTATTATTCTGTCATCATTTGAGATTGAGAAACACTGCTGAGAGCTCTCCTCTTGTACAACTGGAATGCTGGAAAACACTGAAAATCCCAAAGTTAAAGGGTTTTTTGGTGGTTTTTTGGTAATTTGCAGTGTTAGAGTTCGGCAGGCAAAGAATTTCAGCCGTTTTGTAACACTTCCCACAAATGTTTCATGCCAGAAGCCCCTACCATGTGCCTGAATGATTTATGCACCAAAATTTAGGCTTTAAATATTATGAACTATGCCTTAAAAGTACAGCTGTGGTTGCACAGTACTTGTTTTTCCCATTAAAATCTGTTGCCTAGGAAATGACCCCCTTCTGCCATTAAAAGACTCCAATGTGTAGTTATTCTTAAGCAGTTACTAAAAGGTAAATTTAATGCAGTGGGATGAAAATGTTTGAATTGCATTGATGTTTAAGGGAGGAGAAACACATTTGTGCTGAAGTGAACACTGCCTGGTGTTAAGGCTGCCATGGGAAAAATACATATAATAAATGCTGTATAAAATTACATCTTAATCTAGTGTTAATTGCTTAGTTTATTTTATCATCCAAGAAAAACTCAGCACAACAGCCACCAATAAATGTGCACTGCAAAGCAGAATAAATACTGGAATTCAAAGGGAGTTGTGGAACTACCCTAAACCCTTCTAAATACATGTCTAACCAAAACTGACACAGAGCAAATAGGTACAGTTCAGAAAATCTGGAGAGAGAAACACTCTGAAATACAAGAGCAAAGTTATTTTCCTCTGTGCAGAGCTAAAGGTTTGGCCCTTTAAAATTAAATAAGCAGAGGTAGTTTTTAAATTAATGCATCCTTAAGAAAAAAAAATTAGCATCTTTATGCCATTACTTATCTCAAAGATGCCCTCTAATAAGTACAATCTGGTGTGTAGACACACTGCCCAGGAAAAATCTCCAAAGCACTTCCAGACTCTATTTTTAAAGCTTATTCCATAAAGATCACTCTAAAAATAATGGCTGATAATAACCTAACCCTTGCCTTGCTCCCACCAAGGACGATGGGGGGAAGCATATATTATATACCTGCAGCTTTTTCACAGCTCCTTTCCCTGGCAGACCTTGGTTTCATGTTCTTCACTGCTTTTCTTGCCAGTCTGGTACATGGGTACAGCTCTTCTTGCATGGTTAGAGTCTCCAAGGGACACGGGATGTCCCTCCAGCCAAGGCTGTGGCTCAGTGGGGTTTTCAAAGCACTTCACTGGTTTTGGAACGAAAGGTTTAAACTGGGACACTGGGATTGGAGCTCTCAAGGCACTGGGGGCCTTTGGAACTCAGAAACTTTTAGGAATGAACTGCATCGTTAAGTCAGGAAGGACCAGCACAGTTTCTGCAGAACGTGAAGCAAGTTTATATGGTAAATTTGCCATAATTCCAGAATCCAGGACTGTCGCTCCCGGGAGCCTGGACACCTCAAGCAGAGACATCTGAAACTTGGCATCAATGTCCCCTCTCCCATCCATAATGTAACAAGGCCCTGAACAATTTACTTTGATACAAGCCTTTAAATAAAAATAAATAAATAAATAAATAAAAGAATTATATCAGGAACTTCTCAATAAATCCCCAGGCAATCGATTTATTGACACCCATCCTATTATCAACACGGTAACACGAAAGGGAACATATTCAGCAGTTATGCCAGACACCCACTGCAAATCTTCACAGCCTGAAAACACCAAACTACAACATGGTACCTCACCAGCCCTAACAGCCCCCCAGAACACTCCTGTTGACAGCGAGAGACTGCTCAGCAGTACCAGGGACTTCCTCCTGCTTCCACCTGATAAGAAAACCGTGAATTCATCTCCTTGGCTGTACGACACAAAGCATTAATCACAACCTGCTTCCACCACAGCAAAACACTACTCCAGATGTTTAACCTCTGGAGATGTCAAGCCCGTGTCTCTGCTGATTTTGCAAATCCCAGCAATAAATACACCTAAAAATACATCAGTGACAAGCAGGAAAACGGGCAGCCTTTTTTACTCAAAGCTCTGCAACCTGATTTTACCAGGTACCAGAGGAGCCATGTTGTAAAAGTTCAAAATATTATGGACAGCTCTTGCTTGCTGTGCTCCAAATATTGTAGTTGAGCAGCAACAGGTACAACAGAAGGGCCACAATGGTGATCAGGGAAATTCTGAGATGTCAAAAGAATCTGAACAGCGCTGTGAAAGCTGACACACAGTACAACTGGTCACTAGAAATTCATTTAATTAGCTATGAGAGAATAATTAAAGGAGAATATTGTTGTACAGTGGTTGTGCACAGATAATGAACTCAGACAGGAAATTGGAAAGAATAGCCACCAGACAACTGAAGGTCCAGAACCGTCCACACAGGGTATGGGCAGCAAGGACTCAGGTGCTGTACAAAGGCACATTGTTTCCATTTTATGAATTTGGATTTGTGTTCTCAAGGGAAAATCCCTACTTTCATTTAAGAGAACTTTCCAATGCATAAAATTTTCTTTGCTAAGAAGCACATGCACCACACTCTCAGAAGTTTCCCTGGTACCTGTGTTCCAGGTTCCAGCCAAGAACTCCCCGGAAATTCCACTTCAACAACCTTGGGAATTGTCCTTTCTGACAGCAGAAAGCCTGAGTGACAACCCATTTTAGAGAACACCATATTAAGAGGTTAAATAATTATTTTAAATATCCAGTTACATTTTGGTGACATTTTATAGACACGGAGCACTTTTTTGGCAATTATTCCACGAGTGTAGGACTGAGCGCACACCTACACTTCATTTAATATACAGCGAATTGCATTCCCAGCTCGGAGCAGATGTACAGAAAATATTGTGTCCCCATGTCATTCCTGATTAGCCAATTCCTGTCATTTTAAGGCAGTAAGCTTGGGAGATTTGCACTGGAGCATGTGCCAATTGCTACAGCTCGGCTGCCAGACAGGGTGTTATATGAGGTGGCGTCTTCAGCACAGAGGTGGCTCTCAGGCTGTGCCAGCTGGACCTCAGAGCACAAGTTTGAAGAGGGGGGAAAAAAACCCCCACAATCCCACAAAAGGAATTAACTCTCTATGACTTGCCTTTCCCTTGTTAAATTCAGTTCCTCCTTATTGCTAGTCAGAGGGTGATTTCATTTTGACTCCAGTGTTCTGTTAGCACACCTCCTTCTAATAAACCCTTTATTTGGTTTATATGAAGTGCCAATATTTGGGTAAGAAGAATGATCTTTTAGGTAACAGACTTTGCTGTCGCTGATGTGAAACAAGGTAAGCACAGAGGACTCTTCTAATATTTGCCCAGATGAGAAAGGAGGTCAGAACGTGTTTTCATTTACTCGTGTTCCTACTGACGTCAAAAGACAAGTTTGCATGAATGCCATAAAGAAGCAGGATTTAACCCTCCAGCAAAACCTCTGGGAACACTAAGTTTGACTGAAGTAGAAGAAATAAGAAGCCTTATGAGAAAAATCAGAAGTGTCTGAGAGACAACACTGACCATGGCATCGAGAGCTCTAGGATTCCTTCAGGAAGACGCCAAGGTCAGAAGGCTTCCAGGGAGAGCGGCTGGAGTGCCTTCAGGGAACTTCAAGACTTTTGGGAAAGACGTCTTTGTGTGGCCTCTGGATCCACAGTCTCTGGGCCAAACCATTTTTTTTCATGTTAGACCCGTTCTGCAGGATATTCCCAAGGCCCTAAAATTTCTAAGGTGCGACCACATTAAAAGCTGGGGTAACCATTAGGATATGTGGGTTGGGATAAAACAGGATGCAGACACAAACTGAATGCTATTTTAAGACTTGTGGTGGTAGCAAAAATCTGCAGAGATTTGAGCAGGAGTTCTCTCACTGGTCTTGGCGAAACGCCCAGTTAATCCCTGACAACACCTGAGATGTTCAAGAGGGAATTACAGCACAGAATCCACTGAGCTGATCTCACATCCCACTTTGTACATCACTTCATCCAAAAGCAGAGGGCTAGACTTAATACTGTGATTAAATTACAGCATTATCATGTGCTTAGTTTCACTGTCCCTGATTTCTTCTTTCAGTTTTGCATTTCAGCTGCTGGTAAACAGCCACGTGACAGCAAGGCTTCTGCTGAACTTCACATATCAGGGCAACTGTTCTATCAATGATGTACACTGGAAAGCAAATACTGAAACCAGCCCCATCCTTTCTAAACTCAACCCAACCAAAAAACACACCTAAACACACCACATGATGTCTCCTAGGCTTGTATGATCCAAACCACAGACAGTTGGAAATGCAATTGGATTTCTAAACAAATTATTCTACAGCATGTGCTGTAGGATAACTGGGTTACTGTTTGAAATCAGAATCCAAGTACAGCAAGAGTATAAAAAGCACTGACCTTTCTTTGCTAGGTTGCTGTTGGGTTCATACTTCTCAATCAGCACCTGAACTTGTTCTTGTTTCAGGGGTGGATAAAGGATCTCGTTTAATCGTGGGTCACGCTGCTTCAAATTTATAAACTCCATCATCTGATCAACAGTAAGGTATGGTTTGCTCTTGGCACCGCTGGAGAAAAATTAAAGCAACAGCAAAGGCATCAAAACACATTTCCTTGAAATCTTGTTCAATGTTCTGAAACTTCCCAGGGAAACTGAAACAAGATTCAAAGTATCAAACAACAAAAACATCCTCCCGCTGTGTCTCTGGGCTAATTTACTTTGCCAGCATGTAACGACAAAGACTCTCCATCAAACTTGCAGGAGGAGGATCTTTAAAAACCTTCAGCATTACTGACATCAATGGGAAGACTTAGAGCAATGCTAAAAGCCTTTCATTCCCCTGAATTCCTGGAAATCAGCTATTTAAAACAGTAAAAGAGAAAAGGATGTCGAATTCAATCGAGAGCTGGCCACAAACACTCCTTCCTGACCCAACTATTTGGGTTTAACGCTGAATGACAGCAACCTTGGTTTCATTATTCCAGGATTTGTTTGGGTCTTTTTTATTACAGACCTGCTAAAAACCCGTGAGGCACTTTGCAAAGCAAACAAAAAGATGCCTATTTAGAGAGGCAGTAAAAAGAGCAGAGCTGGGTACAAGCTGTACCCAGCTGGAGACCCAGGAAGCCTCCAGGCCAGGTGATGTGCCCGGGGTTGTCTCTGCAGCACCCAGGCCTGGCCTATTTCTGCTCTGGCAGAGAGGAATGGAGAGCCTGCCCCGGGTTCAGCGGGAGCAAACTAGGACAGGGCTGTGCTCCTCCAAAACCTCAGCTGCAGAGAAGACAAGCCCGACGGCACAGTGTCAGGGCAGCAGCGCTGCAAAAACATCCAGTAATTGCTTTGGTGGTCTTGGGATGTGTTTGGGAAATTGCCTTTCTCTCCTATTGCTTCACGTTCCGACTCCATTGACCAGGATGTGCTGGAACTGGGAAGTGCCCGGATTTGCTGTGAGGGGTAAAGCACCGCAAGTCACAGAGTTTGTCACAGAACGGATGAAATCAGCTGCAACCAGCTGCTAATTTAATTTCATGGTGAGAATTCATGATACACAAATCCTAGAAGTTACTGCTTTTTTTTTTTTGCAACTCTTAATTAAGCTTTTGGGAGTGATTATACGTATTCTCGTGCCTATTGCCTGGTGTTACTGCTTATTACTTTTCTTCCTTTATTTTCTTGGAAGCCTAAATGACCCTGATCCATGTGAAAAAACCCAAGACCTGGCAGTTCTGCTCCTCTAGGAACAAATTCTTCAGAACTCCAGCCATTAGATATGGAGGCAAAAGCTTGGGAGAGAAGGAATCCAAGGTTAAATAACAGCCCTGCTTGACAATTAAATCTGTTACTGGCAAGCCATAGTCTAAATAACCTGATTACCACACCCAGCCCAGAAAATCTGTGAATGGGGAAAATAAGTAAACATATAAATAAATGAGTGTGTTTTCTTACAACTCTGAGAAGATGTGGTCGATCTCAGGCCGAGGGCAGAGGTTGTTTAAGAACACTCTGTACACTTCTGGCGTGAAGTCGTCTTGAGGGATTGAATCATTCTGTGAAATGGGGGGAAAAGAGAGTGAAAGAGAGATACAGCACTTTTATACATTCTTTGTAAACAGATCACTCACTATTTGGCTTCTCTAGGTTGCAGGAAAGAAATCAAAAGGAGCCCAGATTCTGCAGAATAATAAATCCCCCTGAATAACAGAGCAGCTTAGAGGGTACATGTTTAAAAAAACATCCAAACACTTCTGTCAGCTTCCATAAGGCACAGTTCTCTCTGTCTCTGAGCACCTGTGAAGGAAGAGGAAGGGACATCTCCCCATCTAACCCCTTATCTGGAGCATAAATAAATATACTGGTCCCAAGGAAGAGTGAGGTGACTGGGCAGTGGTGCTGAGCCCAAGTGCTTCAGCGAGGGAAACAGCAGCATTACAGAGGACATCACTCAGCTTTCCAAAGCTTTCACAGGACTGGGGAACAACGTGGGTCACTGAGTCATTACCAACACACACGTCCAAGATGCCACAATTCTGGGCAAGACTCACACAGCGCAGCTTTTCCATACGTCTTTGTCCTAAACTCTCAGTGTAACACATTTGGCAATCACAGTTCTTATGCAGGAACCAATAAAAATGTTCTCCTAATAGAAGACATGTCAGGGGTTTTTTTTCTGACATTTTCTAAAATTTAGAAAAATTTAAATTTAGTCCTGCTTCTGGATGACACTTTCATCATCCTCATTATATTTTTCTGTGAAAAAAACCTGAATTGCTGTTATTAACTGGAGAGACTCGAAAAATCCTTTGCATGAAGCTGGAGCATCCTTAATCCAAAGCTATGACATGGGCCCACGTGATACCTCTCCACAGCTCCAAAACCTGCCCAAATCTGATGACTGGAGAAGGAAAATGGTAACTTGGACACAAAGCTGTTTGCTTTCCACACCAGTGGACCCTGGCTGTGTCAGAGGCGAAGCTGCTCACGGGGAAATCAGTGCTTGTATTTATTCTGCCTGTCCAACGCCGTTGCCAAGGGAACAGGAAGCATCGGTTCAAGCCTTTGCCGGACGGAAGGAAACTTTTCTCAATTGTTCCTGCTTTAGGATAAAATAAATAAAGGAATGGCACAGGGGGCACTTTGTCTCCTGTCAGCTGTGAAACCCAGAGAGGCTCCAGAGGGTTTTGTCCTGTGCTGCTTTCGGCTGAGGGTTGGACTGTCGAGACCTGTATTTTCCCAGAGTCCAGGATTCTCAAAGCTTGGGAATTTTCTTGTTAAAGCTGGCACCCCACTCTCCCCTGTCCCCTCTGCCTATAACCCTCAGCCAGGGCATTTTAAACATTGATTCTCTAATTACCACAGAACTACAGTCTCCAATCAACCTACTGTATGTTTTCCTTTACTGGGGTTTTGAAGGTGCTCAGCTGAACAAATGTAGGTCTCCTCCAATAACCTGAGATCCAAGCTTTGATTTGCCACTCAGTTCCAATTAAGAAAACATCCCTCAGTTTCCCTCCCTGTATCTCCAAAAACCTACGACAAAGAGGAAAACCAACACGAAGTCTTCAGGCGTAAGTACAGATAGTTTTAAAAACTGTTTCCTACCAGCACCATCATCAGCGGGGGCTACAAACCACAATTATCTAGATGGGAGATGAGAGCTTTTGCCACCCCAGGCACAACCTCAGGCAACTATATTTGGATTCCCAAAGCCCATCTGCCGAGAGAGGGATTAAAATACGCTGCCCCCTTCCTCAGCCTGGTCTGAGCCATCCACGTTTCAGAGGAACCACCCACACACCTTATGGGCTCCTCTCCTTTTTGAGACCAATGAACAAAGCACAAACTTGCAGCAGCACCACATGAAAGCATCCCTCATTTCCAGCTTTCCTTAACACTGGCATTCAATTTTATCCTGTGATTAAGACTCTCCACTCATTTCAAGCACTGTTGATTTATGATTTGTCTGGTAACCTGCCTGCTTTTATAACAACATCTGTATCCAGTCTCCTACATGTTTGAGAGCTAATTCCGATTATTTGCACAGACAGGACTCAATAGGAGGTTATTTTATTTTAACAGTCAAGCTCACTGGTGCTTCATTGTGAACCTCTACACTAACTGCAAGGCAGAAACCAGCCTTCGCAGCCAAAAAGGCAGCTAAAATAAAGCTCTTCAAATTCTATTTAAGGCACTTTTAAACAAAACCAAAACAAGCAAAAATAACCAACCATAACAAAAAGCAATGCCCCTTCACGAAAAGCAAAACCCCCTGATATCCACATCTTTCATGCTGCTGGAGTCCACAGTTCTTCCAAGGCTTTATTGTCCCGCAGCACAATAGGGCAAAAGAGCTGGAAGTCAAAACTTTACTTGTTCAAACAAACAGGAGCCCAAAGGAAAAGAGCCGTAGTTGAAGTTCTGATTTTCTTCTATTCCATCATCCCCATGAGATCCAGTTTCACACTTCTACAATATTTTTCAAAGATGATCAACAGCACAGTTTTCTTTGGTGCATGCAGAGTGTTTCTCTTTTGTCCCAACCAAAGGAAAGATCTACTTTATGCTGTGAATAATTTTCGAGATGGTATCCCAGCAACAAGTAGCCAGCAACGTGTATGTGAAACTGGCCCTGCTTAAACAAATAGCACAAAAAGGCTGCGGTTTCTTTCAAGGCCTCCAGTGATATTTAGATTTTCTTTTCAGAGATATGTAATAAACAGAAGTAATAAACCAACTGATTTAAATGCAGTGCCTCGGGGGTTTTCTTGCATATCTCGTTTGCTAACAATTAAATGAAAACCCATCTTTAAAAGTATTCTTTCCACGTTTCTAAACCTCTCAACCTAACTGCAGATAAGATGATTATGATCTTCTATACCTACTTTGCAAACATTCCTTGGAATTTTATGGAATTAAGCTCCCACACATATGAAGGAAGGTCTCATTGTAAGTGGAATCTGAGGTCTGGCTTGTGAAGATTTTGCTCCATTGTTCTTCTGGAGCTGTAGGAATTGTCTTTATTTAACAACTGGGGAAGCAAACATCCAGGAAACCTCATAGCACAGAGTTCTCTACAAGAGCAAAGGGATCAGGAGATGCAGGTTCTCCTGACAGACCAGTTCTGTCCCACCTCTTGGACTCCTTAATGTAGGAATTATCCTGCAGGAAGCTGCTTGGAGGAGAATCTCCATCTGTGAGGAGAACCCTGCTTGAACAGGGAGGCAGGACTAGGTGACCCTCTGTGGTCCCTTCCAAGCTTACCCATCCTGTGATTCTGTGACTAAGGACATCTGCACTCCAGCATTAACTGGAATCACCTGCTCCAGAGCTCATTCCTTTTGGAAAAAAAAAAGCCTTGAGGGTGAGGAACCCTCCTGCAAGTGCTCTGGGCTGAGGAGAGCTCGTGGATTAGCAGGACACAATGGCTGCATCCCCACAGTATTAACAGCGTTTCAACACTTACTTCATGCACCTTTTGGATGAGCTACAGTGAGTGTGACCAGTCACTCACCTCAGGCTATAGATTACACTGTCAGCTACACCTTGAGCTAACACTGCTCTGAAATCACGCCGTGGAAACTGGGCAACAGTGGCTGAGTCTTAAAATATCCTCATAGGATTTCTCCAGGACAGGTCACACAACCTCTGCCCTTTCTTTTACTCCATTCATACCTCTTCCAGGAGCTCCTGGTCCCTACACAACTTCAAGTCAGACCCACTGCTGAGGACCTTTCCAACAGCAAAGCCAGCACAGCACAATCAGCCTTGAACAAATTGTCAGTGGAGAGCAAACACCCCCAAACACAAGCAATGCTTGTCTGAATAAATGCAGCTGCTCACCCTGGAAGATGGGAGATTACAGGCTTCTAACGCCGTCTCCACCCGTTTTCTGTCAGAGGAGAACAAGCGGTATATGCTGCAAAATGGAGACAAAACGGAGAGAACTGGTTAAAAACACGCCTTCACGTGCCCATGTGGCTTAAAGACTGAATATCTCTTCCCACTCTATCACACCTTTAGCTCTTTATTTCCATTTGCTGGCTGCTCAGTAACAGAGGAGAGTTTAGTGGTGCTCACAGTGAGTTTAACTCTGCCCCGCACCAGCCCCTATCACAGCAGACAGTGACTGGAGAAAGTCACCCCTGCCCTCTTCCTATCACCCCAGTGACATGCAGTTTGAATCCATTCACCCTCACGACATGTCTCTGAGGTAAAGAAATTATGGGTTTTTTTATTTCAAAAGTGGAATGAACAAGGGCAGAGAAGTGGAATGTCTTGCTCAAGATCCCAAGGGCAACCTACACCCAAAGGGTATCTGAGCAGAGCCATTGTGAGCATCACTGTGATACCACCCATTCCCTTTGATGCATCCTAAATACATGAAAAAGTCATCATTCCAGACATAGGGGCCACGTGCTCATCCCAAACATATATTCACACTCAAAAGTCAGCAGAGCCTACCCATGGTAAGGCAGGGGAATGGCACTTACTTCTTCAGAGGAATGCGCCCCTCTGGAGTCACCTGCAGCTTCAGTTTGGTGTAACTGTGGAGACAAAAGCATCCCAGTTCAGTTTTACATCATTTTAAAGGACCTCTCCACTGACTTCCCAGCTCAGTGCCAGTGCTCTGTTCATGTGGCAAGTTCCACTCAGCTCTTCTGCCCAAAATGAAAACCTGCTGGGACATCATTAATGAGCAAACCCCTTCTCCTTCTCTGCCATCTCATTAAGGTGGCAGGATGAGGATGGATCTATCTTTGCTCAGATTTTTCAGCAGGCTTTGAATCAGTTGAATCAGAAGTCACCCAGGAACTTCCATGAGAAGCAGCTGGGCCTACAACCACTATCTGTTCACTGCCTACCATGAGCTTCTGAAGAGCACAACTTTTTGAGTGCTTCACCTCTCCCACTTGAGCAGAATTAAAACCACAAATGATTTTCTTGCAGTAACATGATCTGGTGAAAAATGTGGCAACACTTAAATATTTAGGGGGATTATTTTTTTTTTTTTGGTTAAAAACCCCCACTTTTTCACTTTGCCCACTGGTCTACCAGAAAAAGAAAAAACTGCATGGTTCTAATAAACTTTCCTTTTCTTCACAACAGAAAATGCCATTAGCAACCACTTCAAAAACAAAGTGCATGCTAATACCCCATAGGAACATTTTCACAAATCCTTGACTCCCCATGGGCATCTTTTGGAAACTGAAGTGTTTCGTGCTACTGTGTCACCAAACAAAAATATTATCCCCTCTGCCCCGTTTCCCAGTACTGGGCTGGATTAAAAACAAAAAAGTCACAGCAGTTAGCCAAGGAATGAATAAAATAAAGAAACTCAAGAAGGTTTCTTTCATTTTGTCTTCTATTTTTTGAAAAATCGGACTACACTCTAGTTTTCCTCTACAGCCAAAGAAGCCAGAAATAACAGAAAGTGGGGAAAAACTAAAAGAAAAACAACAAAAAAACCCCAAAACAAAACACAAACCCCCAAGCTTTTTCCCCCTCAGGTTCTTTGCAACACAGAGGACACCATTGTTTCCCCACCCACCTAAGAAAACCAAGCATGTTATTGCTGTTGAAATGCTTGCTAGGAGATGTTCCTGTTGGGAGGAGCTGAATGGACCCATTTCAGTGGTGTAGTGCTGACTCCAAGCAGGACAAACTCTGGATGTCACACTGGGTTCCCACTTCACAGCCCCCCTGTGCTCCCAGCTGCCCTGGGCAGTGTTGCAGTTTATTATTGCTGTTTATTATTGCACCTCCAACGCTCCAAGGGACTGAATGCCATAAAGAAAACACCCCTTCACTCTGCTCTAATGCAATCTGGTTTTCTGTTTCAACCAAAGGGTTCTGATAGGACTGCAACCAGCCCTTTGCTTTGTAGAATAATTATAATGGGGAAATAATTTAATCTTCAAAGTCAGAGATTTCTTAAGTGACTGATTTGGCATCTGTGCAGAGGACCTGAGAAACCTTATGGTTTCCAAGTGACTTATTAATTAGTGGGAAAAGACACAGGAATGCCATGCTTGCCTGCTACTGAATCTATGCAATGTGTCCAGTGACTTCATCTTTAATTAATATTGCCTGAACAACTGCCAGAAAATAGCTCCAAATCTGACAGGCTCCACTGTACTGTGGGATAACAGGTTCCTCCTCTGGATTGGATAGGAAAAGGCCCTTTAGGTACAGTCACTACAGACATGTCAGCAGAGCCCACTGGCCACCTGGGAATTTGGGTGGTAAGAGGCAAGGAAATTCTACCAAATCACTCTCCAAACTCACCTACAATCTACAACCTACGGAGCTGAAGGAAGTCACCTGCTCAGATAAACAGGTTTTCCATTGTCAACATGTCAGTGTTTCCATCCATTTCTAGCTGGTTTGCCTGATGTACCATTGGCTGGCACAGTGTTTGGAGACACAGAGCTGTAGTTCCAGCCACAGCCAGCCTGCAAAGTTTCCTCAGGAATTTCTGCTGAATTCAGCTGCACCACAACAAACCTTATGAGAGGAAAACACACACACACACACACACACATCCCTCCTTGCCAGAATAGGCACCTATGAATGAATATATGGGATTAAAGTTAAGTTTTGATTAAGTATAGATGCATCTAATGAAATCAGGCACGCACAGCCTGAGATCAGACTGAGCAAAATGGACTTCTGGTATTTCTCACTTTATTAATCAATGGCAGGAAAAAGGAAAATAAACCAGAATATTCCTTCATTTTAAATAGAGAGCTTCATACTACAGCTGAAGCTACAACTTGGCTATACAGGACAGCATTTAATTCTGTTTTTCCTGCAAGGATTTAGTAGTTTGCAAGAAGAACCCTAAGAAGATTTCTGTTTAAATGACTCTGAGATAGTAGGCTTTTTAAAACCACAAGAAAGGACGGCTGTGTTTACAGAAGTGTCGAGCCATCAAAGCAGAAACAATAGCTGACAATGTGACTAACAAAGGAGGAGGAAAACGAGACGCAGGGAAAAGAGCAACGCCCACGGCACTGAACCCGACGGCCACTTACGCTTTTTCCAGAAACGCGTCCCTTGACATGTTCTGTGCCAGCAGATTTGTTGCCAAACTGAACACTTCATCTGACCATTCCTACAAAGGGAAAACACGGGTAAGTGAGGCTTGGTTGAGATGTTTACTTGCACGAGGCAAAATATTTTCAGAAACTATACTGTCGGTAAAAAGTGCCTCATTAAAACCCTCCTCATCGGAGAGACCCGATTTTCTCGTGCTGCAAAAAAAAAAAAATGAAGACTGTTACAAATTAAAGTACTGACTTGATCCAACATCTTACCAGCCAACACGAGAAAACAAGCTTAAAAAAAACCCCAACCAGCAGAAATGTGTAGGAATACTTTTCAATTGCTCTGATGTGCAAGGAAGATGCAACTCCAAAGAGAACAGCTCTTTCTCCCCTAATGTGCTTACAATCCTTACACAGTGCTCCTATCCCTTGCTACATTATTTTTCCCTATTTTTACCCCATGGAATCACAGAATGGTTTGGGTTGGAAAGGACCCCCAAGAGCATCTGGTTCCAACTCCCCTGTCGTGGGCAGGGACACCTTCCACTATCCCAGGTTTCTCAGAGCCCCATCTAGCCTGGCCTTGAGCACTTCCTGGGATGGGGCAGCCACAGCTTCTCTGGGCAACCTGTGCCAGAGCCTCACACCCTCACAGGGAAGAGCTTCTTCCCAATATCTGATCTAACCCTCCCCTCTGGCAGTTAAAAGCCATTCCCCATTGTCCTATCCCTACACACCTTTGTCCAAAGTCCCTCTCCAGCTCTCTTGTAGCCCCTTTAGGTACTGGAAGGTGCTGGAAGGTCTCACCTGGAGCCTTCTCTTCTCCAGGCTGAACAGCCCCAGCTCTCTCAGCCTGTCTCCACAGGAGAGGTGTTCCAGCCCTTTGATCACCTGTCAGGAGAAACTTCCCATCTCTGCCTGCAGGCTCTGCTCTTCCCATGGCTCTCCCTCACTCTTCCTCCCTTTATTCTCCTGACTTATTTTTCTCACATCTGTGCAAGTTGCTGAAGTGCTTCCCTCAGGTCCCTGACCTTTCCCATGTTCCCAGCGTGGCTGATCCACGACTGTAATGTGAGGTTCAGACTCTCACTGCTTGTCCTCCCCTGCAGGTCTCTCCTGCAGCTTTTCATTGACAACTTCAGCACATTTTTTTCTTTCCAACTCAGTGCTTATTTACAGCCTTTAATTGCAAACCTCTTTAATCATGACTGTGGTTTGGGATTGGCTTCGTTTCACCTTTTAAAATAAAGGGATGAAAACAAGCAATGCCTTTGCAAACACTGTTTTACTTAACGAAGTTTTCTGAGTTTCCTTTGAAAACTAAAAACGCATTTCCTCTCATAAAAGCCCAAATCCAAAATTCCCATTGCCACACAGCCTCTCATACTCTTTGGGAGGTATTCCCTTCTCCTTCGCTTTTCTTTTTCTTGAGAAAAAATTTTAAAAAAAAGGGGAGGGATTTCATTCCGACAAAAATGGACAATGATAAATATCACTGACTTCCAGTGCAAGAAGTGTTCCTACATCACTTCGGAGCTCATGAGCTTGTTTTACCTAAAAAGCAGACTTGTTCTGGAGGCAAACCAGCGTGGCTGAGATAACCCTCCCCTCAACCTTCTCATGACCACTTCTATTTTCCTTCTTTCATTGTTTTTCCTTCTTAGGTTTGATTTGAAGAAATCGGGGGTGTGAGAAAGCAGAGGAGGAGGAGTCTGGTCCCTGAGCAACCCAACTGCTTCGCTGTGACTCTTGGAACAGAAAGCATATTAAGTGCAGCATCTGTTTTTCTTCTTGGCAACTCGTTTTTCCAGGCTCAAAATAGGCCCATCTTGTAAACACTGCTTTGTTTAGGCACTAATAATAGCAGCTCAAACTTCTCCCTCTGACACTAAGGGCTGCAGAGATTAATGGTAACACAAAATACTATTTGGAAACTGAAAATATGTTGCCTTTTAACAGATCTTGACGGATTTTGCTTTTATCTCGCTGGTTCTGCTGGGCTTGAAACCAAAATACTTGGTAGAAAACAGGAGTGGGGCACTTCAGGAGTATCCCACACCCCAGCTCTTCCTTCTCATTGTCTGAATGCTTGTTGACAGGAATGTAAAAGGAACTCATTTATTATGTGCCTGTCACGTGCATTATTTATATATAAATATATATATTTACATAAACCGTCCTGCCATGTCCCTTTCCTGGCTTTTCCTGGCTCTTTAAAGTGCTCGCATCGCTCTTCCCAAACATTCCAAGGGCTACCTGCAGGCTGAGCCAAGTCAACAGGTCACAAGCAACACTTGCTCATTGTCTCTCCCATTTCAGGGTCTTCATTCCAGCCACCCCAGAGCCACAGCCAAATCTGCCAAGGGCCACATCACCTTTCCAGGGAACCCTCGGCAGGAGAGGAAACCAGAGCCTCGAGCACAGAGCCGAAGAAATAAAGGAGATGCTTGGGATTGCCTTTGATGGGCTTGGATCAAGCTCTGAGCCAAGATGTGTCTTGCTGCTTTAGCTACCAAATGGCCCCGTTTCCTTGGCTTTGCTGCACGGCAGAGAGCAAAGCCCATCCTCAAACTGCAGGAATGATGCTCTCTCTGCAGCAGCAATTCCAAAGCCCATCCTCAAACTGCAGGAATGATGCTCTCTCTGCAGCAGCGATTCCAGAAGGCAGCGCTCGGGGAGAGCACTGGGTAGGGGCTGCTGTGTGTGGGAAGAAAACAGCCTAGAGCAGAGAGGTTGTGACAGCCCCTGGATCACTGCAGGGGACGCCTGGACAGATGCAACACAAAAGGAAAACACAAATCCGGGGTTTTTTTGTAACAGGACTGCACTAGTGGCAACAAACCCAGGCTCTGATCCCGTGTGGCAGTGGAAGGACCCAACCTTCTGATATCCAACTCCAAGCAAGTCACATCCAACATATTAAGAGCTCCCTGAACTTGACCCCCTCTTGGTTACATCCTGTTAATTCATTTTATATCATCCCCGTGAGCTTCACTAAGGAGTTCTTTCTCTGCTCTGTGCTTTGGCAGGTAGAATATAAGCAGCAGTTCACTGTGTTGCTCAGGGAAGTGATTCCTCTCTTCCATTGCAGGCATCAGGATACCAACCAAGACACGGAGCACAACAGAAGAGAGGAGACCTTTCTCATAAGACAAGACAGCAGAGAGTCCTGAGAACACTTCCCTCAAATCAGAACTGACTATGTGTGAAGGCAATGTTCCTCTCACATTTCTTTTTGGTGGGAGGTTAACAAAGCAAGCTGATGAAATTCTACACTTTCACTTAGGAATTTTATTTTAAAAACCCCCATATCAAATGGATGTGAATTTATACGGTTTGCTTCAGCATTTTATTATACTGATCGAGCTCTGGGGAAGCCAGAAAAATAAAGATGTGTGCTGGAAAGCGCAGTACAGTGTGACTGGTGAATCATCTTTGATGGCACCATTTTACTCATGGAGGAATTCATCAGCTCTTAGGGATGGATTTTATCCAAAGCTTATCAAACCGAGGAGAAACAGATTTCCCTGGGCTCCAGAGAGGGGTCTGTACGGCCAGGACTGGCCATGCAGCAAGAACAGGGTTGGCAGGAGAGGCACAGAAGAGGAGGAAAGAGATTGAGAAAAACGAGAAAAAAGCCACTAGATTTGGGAAGAGAATGGAATACTGTAGAGGAGATAGTGAAAAAGAGCACCTGCTCAGAACAGGGTTTGAGAATAAAGCTCTGTCTTTATCCTGGCTTCTGCAGAACTGTGTGGATGCTCACAAATAAACCCTGTGCCAGTACATTCTCATTTCTACCCATCTAGTGCACCTGAGGAAAGTTGAATAACCCAAGACTCGTATTTTCCTAATTTTCCCATAATTTGGCCAGTGGATGTGGCAGTTTGTAGCAGAAAGGGAAGCCCTCTGCAGAGGGAAAAAAACCCCATAACTGAATAATTTCAACTGCCTCGCTAAGATCACTATAGTTTACTTTGCCTGGTCAACATCAGCCACACAACCTGAAAAATAAGATACTACAGATGCAGGGTTAACAAAACAAAATATTCATGCACTGAAAAGGAAAGGTGAGGGAGACTTCCACTGGCACTTGCTTTCCCTGGAACATCAGAAGGAGGAAGGGTCAAAATTTGACGTGTGGCATTGAAAACATCTTGTACTGACATTCCTTCCCAGAGCCCCCTGGAGGGATGATTTGTGCCTGATGTGCTTATTTATTGCAGCTTCTCTGGGAGACAATAAGGACCAGAGCCTGTGGTCTGGCTCATCTGATGTTGGAAGATGGGTTAAAAAAGAGGAATTTTTAGCTGCATTCAACAGTGCTCAAAACTGTTTCCATTCAGACAGTCAGGATATTGAACATGACCTCAAAGCAAGCACAACTAATCTGCAATGCTTTGAAAACTGCACCCCCAGGCCACAGTGCCCAACTGATCAAATATTCACTTATTTGCTCTCCTGCCTTTACAAATGAAAAGCAAGACTTAGACTCTCAGGAGTTACTCAAGACTTAGAGCAGCCAAGTTTTTACTAAACATGATTTTATCTATTGTATTTTAAGGTTCCATTCTCAAATAGAAAACAGTCCTAGAACACCAATTTCTGGGCTGTTCTGGCAAACAGATTATGGTTCACTGACTGGGGGCTGGCCAGGAAGGTGCAGGAGGAGGACATACAACTTCTGATTTGGGTTATTTTCCCTGCTCCCTGATAAGGGCTAACAATTCCTGCTGGAAAAGCTTCAGCATACCTTTTTTGTTTCCTATGATAAACTTAGCTCCTTTTTCTTTCCCTGCAGAGCTGTTTCCACCATTTGCAGTGTCAGGATTCCTCACCCACCCCTGCAGAGTGTAGCTGTGCATTTCCAAGCCTGAGGACAGCACTTCCCACTCAGCTGCCCATGGACCACCACAAACTCATTTGGTTTCTATTCTTTCGTATCACAGGAAGACTGAAAATGTTTTTTTTTTTACCAAGCTGATCAACTGGCTAAAGAAGATTGGCAGAGATAGAAACTTGGCAAGCACAAATATCCTCCCCTAGTTGAAGGCTTTCACACTATGACCTTTTGGCACCTGGTTTAACAATCCTTGTTGCCTGTGAGATGACAAAATAACTCCCCACTGTTGTTAAATCGCAGCAGGCTACAGAGAGTCTTTCTTTTTAGCACAATCTAGTGAACTCAAGGGTGCAAAAATGCACATATGGAAGTGTGTTCTGTGCATGGTTATCTGGGGGCTGGCATCAGAGTGTACCCACATGAGTGGAAGTGGAAATAGGAGCAGATTCTGAATGTCAGTTTGAAATAGATAAAGCAAAGAGCTCCCACTTCAGCAAATTGTACAGAAACATATAGAAAGTGGAAGAAGGAGAAAAAAAAACCAACCTCAAACCATGTACTAATATGAATTGTAACTTGCTTGGCACACACAGCTGTGTTTTATGTGGTGTGTTGGACAGAAATGAAGGAACTGGATACCTGCATGGAAAAAATGCTTTGCCAAGGCAGTGATGTTAACTACACAATCCTTATCAAGGGCTATCAGTGGGCAAAATGTGGTGCTTAAAACTGACCTTCCACACATGAACGTTCCTGTTGGTGCTCCAAGACAAACAAGGTGCCTGATTCCTGACACTCCTGAGTGCACAAGGGAGAGCTGCAGGTTCCCACCACCCTGGCACAGGCCAACCTCCAAAAGTCAACCATTTACCTACTCTGTTCCTACAGATGATCCGCAATCTGCACACACTTAGAACAGGGGGATAATTACTGAAATGTACTGATGTGTGTTGGGAGAGTCATGGTGTAACATCAGTGGAAATTTGTGTGCTGTTATTTTCCCAAGGATTAGTTGGGTTCTAGGGGCAACGTTATGAAGATGAGCACACATTTTGGGGCCTGACCTTGCTGAATAAACTCCTGGGGAAAAAAAAAAAAAAGACTGTGCATTTCTTCTTGGGAACTGAGTAGCACAAGTCTAGACAGAACTGAGGTTCATTTCATAGCAATTGCCACGTTCCTGTCATTTATCCAGATCTCAAAACATTAACTTTACATGACAGAGGAGTGTGTGTTACCTTTGCTATATCCTCCTGGAATGCCACCAGGTTCAAGTAGGATATATTGACCAGGTCTGGCCCATAGACCACAGTGATCATCCGATTTTCCAGCCGGCCTCCCGCGTTCCCAGCGTCCAGCAGCTCGCGCAGCTTTGGATCCTGCAGGTAAATAGATGAGGAAAGAATTACAAACCTTTCACAAATACTTACCCCAAAAGAGGTGATTATTTTTGCAAACACTTCAATTTCGAAAATTTTATGTTGTGTTGAGCGCTTTTAACACGATGGCACTTGTTTCTGATCCGCTTAATTACTCATTAAAATATTCAAAGTTATTAACCCAGAATAAAAAGAAAATCACTGCTGTAAATCCTTCAAAGCCTTTGAGCTCTGTTTTGGTACTGCACAGACTAAGAGCTGTCCAGCTGATGGCTGCACATTCCTATTTCCAGGATTTCTGCCTCAGAAGTTAAGCACACACAAGCTGTGTTGCTTGTCAGAATAACACAATCTGTCCAGAGGCCACTGGCCTCAGCAGAGAGATTCTCTGTGATTTTCGTGGATTTTAGATAAAACTAAAAATGAGAACTTGGTTTTTCCTAAGGAATTAAGGAGACTTCTGGAATTAACTGTCTTAAACACTACGAAATGAAAGAAGGAATTTCAGTGACCCACTCTTTCATGTTCCAAATGGCATGTATTATTTAAATTATTAGATATATTCCATTCAGATTTAGTGTTTAGTCTTTTGGGTTTTTTTTCATTTTATATCCAACGTAGAACCATTTAGGTTGGAAAAGACCTTTAAGGTCACTGAGCCCACCTGTCCCCCCATCACCAAACCATGTCCCCAAGTGCCACATCGACACATCTGTTAAATCCCCCACGAGGATGGTGACTCAACCCCTTCCCTTGGGCACCCTGTCCCAGTGCTTGAGACAGAAATGACTACATAACATTTCTGTGAAGGAAAGCTAAATTCAGTGACTTCTGTCGCCTGTTAACAGGCTGAGCCTCACATCTTCACTGGCAACACGAGGGTTTGAGTAAAGATTTCAGGTTACTTTGTGACTCAACTCGTTTCCGTTTCTATCAGGCTGCAGCTTTTCCAAGAATTACACTCAGTGTTTTTCAAGCTAAGACAACTACTTGCTCCTTGGCCTCATGATGAAGTTTATAAAGGCAAAGAGAGATGAAAAGATGCCCTGTGTGACTGGATTCAAACCTTTGAAAAGATACGGTGTAATCTGAAAGCTTGGGTTTCCTACAAGATAAGATTTTTCAGTCTGGTGCAAACACTAACAAATGGCCAGCAAACAGAACCCCCATGGGAAGAGATTCTGTGTAGAGCTCAAACTATTTCAAAACTGACACAAAAATATCCTGCAGTTTAAGTTTCACTGTCCTGTGGCTCTTTTCCCCCCACTGGCTGCATGTTTAGTGCTTATAGTACTTCTTAATATTTAATAACTTCTTGACTAAGCATCAAAATTTCCACCAACTGACACAAATTAAAGTTAATATAAGAGAGCAACAAGACGATAAAAAGAGCCCTTTTTTCCATGGATCTCAGAGGAAATTCTGCATCAACAAGACCTCAGCCTAAAGGCCATCTCCTGACTGGCATCATATCTGCTTGTAGGCAGTGGAGTTTAAGGGTCTGTTCACCAAACACCTCGCCAGGTTTAGGAAAGCATTTTGAAGGATGACGTAGAAACTGGAAAGAGAGCACAAGGCTGTCCATCACACAGTGCTGAGTCTCTCAAATACTGGGTACCATGGCAAGTGTTGCAGGAGAACAAGAGAGAAGAATCCCATTTAAGGGCTCTGTGAGGAAGGAATATGACTGTGCTCCGAGACAAGGGTGGTTTCATGGGTAAACAGGTTGATCACAGGCTTTTGCGTAAGAGAAAAACACGAGAGGAATATAAAAATAGTAGCTGTGTTCCAGAGATGAGGAGACAAAAAAAAAAGGATCTGGGAGAAGAGCACCAGAAACACCCTGAAGTTGCTAAGTTGGTGTATTACCAGACGGGTTACTTTCCCTTTTATTTACAAGCTGGATGTTCCAAAGCTTTGTTTTATGTCTGTGGGAGATGAGAATTCATCTACTTTTCACTCTCCCAAAAATCAGACAGATAAATGCTTCCGCTCAAGGGCCTGTCTGGGAACAGCATCATCCTTTCTGAGCTCAAAGTGAACAGCACTGTCTTTCTGGCTTCCTTCTCTTCCAGGGATTTGTCATTCCTCTCTTCCTCTCCCCGGCTGAACCTCTCGCTCCCGGTTTCACTCCTGATGATGAACGGCAATCACACCAACAAAAGAAGAAAGCTGATAACCTTTTTCTTTCGTATTTACAGTCAACCATAGGATGTCTCAGTGATGAATCACCCTCTAGTTAGACTGAGAGGGAGGCATTAGCCAAGCAGCAGAGTGAAAGAAAGAAACATATTTGAAATGGGATGCTTTTTCAAAGCAAATTCATCAGAAGAGGAGTTATCTGCGACTGGCTCAGGAAGGTTTTTAGAAGCACAAAGTGGTAAATCAAGAAATGGGACTATGAATTCGGTTTTCCAAATCAAAGACTTTTCCTCCAGGTTTTAAAGGCAAGAAATTAGACAGCCCATCCTCTTTGGGCTGCTGGGTTTGAATGACTAAAATGCTGAATTTCTCTGGTCTGTCTAAGACTCGTCTAACCAAGTTTGAAGCACAGAGTCCTTTCCAGCAATGCATTCCCCTGTCCTCATCCAGCACCTACTGATAAAGGGCACACACTGTGTGTCCTGGGCTCTCTCAGTGTAACCTGCTGTGTGCTCCACAGACTTAAAATAGACATTTTGTAGATATTTTTAACATATATTTGTTAAATTTTTCAGTTTTAAGTTCAACAAAAAAGAATAATGTTGATACCAACATGATTCACACCCCTTTTGACCCCTGCCATTGCTGCACTGACAGGTGCACTTGCTAAGAACAACTTATCCCCCAGCTGATGGTCCAGTCATATTATTTAGTCCTTAGGTCTGAAGTTCTCAAACTTCAGCTACCCAAGTGCACTGTTACCTCTCCACATGAACAGCTCTGCTCCCTCATTACCACAATTAGCTGCAGACACTCCTAAGGAGATGAGCAAAATATCCTTTATCCACATCTTGAAGACTATCAAAGCTCTGTGAATCAAAGGCCTTTTTAAAATGTCAGCAAGTTTTCCTGTGGAGATGATAGGAAAGCACATAGGAAAAGAAAAAAAAAACCACAACCAAGAAGCAAGACCAAATTTAGCTTCTTTTATGTAAATGGGATTATTTTGATTTGGATAATTCCATTTTGAGGAATGAGACTGAAAATCTGCCCCTGTTTGGAGGTGTGTTTGATATCCTGGCTCATGAGGGCACAGGTTGGTTTTTGGCATAATCTCTTTGCTGGACTGGGGCCTTATTATGAACATATTGAGCTCTTTGGCAGATATTCAGAAGAGTTATACCTATTTATTATTGATTATAGTAGTTTTTGGAACACCTGAGCTGCTGAAGGGTCTGTCACGTTCAGGAACATGCCCATGGGATGCCCAATGAACAGCAGGATATTGGCCATACCCACAGAAATCAAAGTTCACTTTGCAGGGTAGTAATTTCTGACATTAACTGATGTCAGAAAACATCAAAAAATGTTGATGCTTTCTGACGAAGGAGCATCTTTTTGACTCTTTCAGTCAAAAGGCCTTAGGGGCAGCTTGTTTTTTCCCTTCCACTGAAGTCCAGAAGGAGCTTCAGCTTCAGCTCAAGGACTGACCCTGGAACCAGGTCAGGAAAACCAGTGTTTTGGATGGGTTGACATTCCCAGAGGGAGATGGAACGTGTCAACCTCCTCTGTGTCTGCCTGCTCACAAGGATGGTATTGGCAGCCAAAGATCTTTAGAATCTATTAAAAATCAAGTCAGTCATGTCAAATTAAGGCTAGAGCTGGTCAGAGGACTGTGTGCTCATTTGGCAAAAAACCTTCCCTATTTGGTTCTGCTGTCTTGAGAAAATTATCAAAACCCCCCACACTTTAAATTAACCTGAAAAAAAAACCAGAAAATAGGAAAAAGCAACAGCCAGAAACATAAAATAAATGAATTAAAAAAAAAAACCCTTAAGGTATTCCTGCAACTTTCATGAACAAACGCAGAGTAATGATATTTTGTTAGAAACCAAGATTCTGTGGACAGAAGGATAAAAATAGATTTCAATCAGACTTCCAAAACTTTCTCCTGTTAGACTTTGCTGGAAATCATAAGAATAATGTAAATTTAAAGAGGTAACTCAGCCACAATGCTGCCAACCTCAGTGAGGACTGCTTTCCACTGTGGTTGGTGTATGAAAGTGCAGTTCTTAACCCCAAAATCCCAATTAGTGTGTGCTCTGCACAGTACAGCAAATGCCATAACATCTCTTAATAGAATCACCAGCTCTTTAAACTTTTTCTTTCCTGAAAACTAATACCAATAATACATTTTGCTGTTGATTTCTAACTTACATTCATAGCTATAAGGGTACTTCAAAATTCCATAGACTCTACACCATAATCCCAAAAGGTTATATTTATGCCCTGATAACTTCAGGAGAGATTTGAAACAAAAATGGCTATAGCCTTTCATCTTAGTTTCTTTCTCTTCAGAACAAGATTTCCAAACACTCAAAACTGCATTTATATTTTTCTAGCTCTTTATGTATCTCAGGAGAGGGAATATAGGGGGGAAAGAAGCATAATTAGATAGCTACATATGCAAAGAGTCTTCCAGGAAACACTCAAGCTTGAGCTTAAATTAAATGAAGAACCTTGCTAAAATAGGACCTTACATTGTAACTCTGTAAGAGGCAAAACTCCCACAGATTTTCTTCAAATAGAAAAACATCTTTTCTCCAAGAATGCCTTATCACAGACTGTCTATCAACAAAAATGTCTATCCATGGACAGCATGGATATATCATGTATTTGACCCAGACATCAAAATACCAGCTCCTAACCCTTTAAGCAGGGGGTAAGTTGCTGGTTTAGGGGCAGTATGAAGAAATCCTAAGTGACTCTTAGAACCAGACCACTTACCCCCAGTGACCACTGGAGTGATCCAACCAAACTGCAGCGCTGCCCAGCACAGGGGAGCAAACAAGGGCAGGAATTGCTCTCTAAGACTCTGTTAAAATGGTTTTGCACCACCTGTGGTAGCCAAAGCACACAGTTCTGGTCTGCTACTCTTCTTGGGTCCGTGGTGTTGCCTGGTGTTGCTTCCTATCTTTGTATCTACAGAGCTTCATCTTGCCCAGTCCCCGGCCAAGCAGGGACTGCAGCACCTCCCTAGGGAAGTGTTTGCCCCCCTGGGTCAGCCAGGGAGGATTTTCCCACCTGGAGCCTGTTCTCTGCCTCACAAGGGAACAATGCACAAGTGCTGCTGGTTACAGGACACGTCTGGGCTGCAGGTGAGACAATCCCCCAGCCAGTGTCCCACCCCAAAGGGACCATCGCTCTGCATTGCTTCTTAAGGAGCTGTGAAGGGCTGCAGAGCATCACTGTGACCCCCAGACAAAATGTTCTTGCTAACTGGCTTAAATTCACTGCTAACAATCCCCCCACAGATCTCAAAGCCGGTTCAAACACCCTTTCTGTCACACCTAGCAACAGCAGAGGGTTAAGAACTTCCCATCGAGAGGATTGACAGACTCATCCTTCAAGGAAACACATCTTCCTTCTCTCTCTCTCCTTCCTTTGTTGAGACCAAAGTCAAAACTCTCAAGTCTGTTTTTCAGGAATCCCTTTCACTGATTAAGGAGAATGTCCATACATGGGAATCACACCTACAAAAACCCGATGACAGGATTTTGTCTGTCTGTCTTAATGACAGTCATGTGAAATGAATAAACTCCAATTACTACATCAAAGATATTCAAAACAGTGTTCTCCAAACTCTCTCTTCTCTAATTACACAGAATACACAGGAAGTCTGATATTTAAATGGATTCATTTGTATCAAGTTATCCTTACCAAATTCATTTTCATTAAACCAGAAACACATTTAGCCCAATAAAGATGAACACTGCATTATGGTTTTAACACAAATAATGTCTTCACACCTTTCACAGAAGCTTTTCAGATCAACATATAACCAAAATATTTGCAAATACTTCTCCTTTGAAATTCCTTCTCCCTTCTAGGGTTTCAGAATGGATTCCAAATTTATCATGATATCACCATAGCTACCTATGCACAGAAATAGAGCCAGTATCTTGTTTAAACACCCAAGTCATCCAGACATCATTTCTGTGCAAACTCAGGCAGTGTGTACAAAACACAAGGGTGTTTCTTTAAAAAAATGCTCTCAATAATCTAAACTGGTCTCAACTTGACCATCTGCTCAGCTAACAGGGTGGAATATTTCTGAAGGATAACATGGCATGAGGTAAAAGGGAGTCAGAAATGCTTTAGCCAAAGAGGCAGTGCCTGGAGAAGGAGATCCAAGGCATCCACTGACTTCTAGGACAGATCTTGCCTGGGATGAGCAGCAACACTGCCTCAGATGCCACTGAAATCCAAGGGCTATTCTTCCCACAGATGAAAGGACACCAGAAACCATCCATCAAACAGTCCATCCCGATTAACCTTCTCTGTGAAACACCTACTCCAGAATAAGAGTTGATTTTCCAAAAATAGCTTGATCTGATTCCATGCTGGAAGTAAGAATATCGATCCATCAAGTTTACCAGGAACAGGTTATGAAGAATAGTAAAGCTCCTGCTTTCTCCATGATGCACAACTTTTGATGAAGAGGGAATACGTGCCTGCTTAAAACTTATCATTCCTCTTTTTCTGACCTTTCCCATAGTTCAAGTGATCCAAATCCAGCTTCCCTGCGTCTCTCATGACAAACATTAAGCAAATATTCAGCCAGAATATTTGTTCAGTTCTCCTTCTTAATGTTCATATTGCTCACGATATTTTTCTTTCAGGTTCACGGTATTTAAGTTTTAAACTGTTCGCAAGACCGTGTGTTCTAAAAAAACAACAAGTGACAGTAA
The DNA here is from genome assembly GCF_036250125.1 of Pseudopipra pipra. Taxonomy (NCBI): domain Eukaryota; kingdom Metazoa; phylum Chordata; class Aves; order Passeriformes; family Pipridae; genus Pseudopipra; species Pseudopipra pipra. Next base: position 4,579,283 of record NC_087551.1, on the reverse strand, counting down.
AAACCATCCAAGCAAAATCAGACCAAATGTGGTATTTCTCAGTCCTTTTGGACGAGGCTGTGATTAACACGAAAGAACTTTACCTCTCACAGTGTAAATCCTAATTTATGTGACAACTACAAAAAGGTGAAATACCAAGAAGCTACAACCAGGCACAATCTTCTTCTAGATGTTTCCTAACCCAAGAACATTTTTTTACCCATTTTTATCAGCTGCAGATGGCTCATTATTTTCAAAATGACCTTTAAGCACACACACACTTCCCCTCGCTGCTTTTCCTTCCTCAAAACGCCGCGAGATTTTCTTCAGCATGATTTTAAAGGCAGAGATGAAGAGACAGCAGTGAAAAGAAACCTCTCTCATTTCCATGTCACTTTTATTAACTCATTTTCTTTGGGCTGGATGAGACCATTGAAAAACCCATAAAAAAATCCACGAATTGAATGAATTCTACAGCGAGTTGCAAGAGACCCCAGGGCAGGAAGAGCTGGAGCAGCAGCTTAATTTTCACTTATCTATAAATCTCGTATGCATTGTTCTTCCAATTCTGGGTTGCTGTGTAGAGTTATTTTAATAGGGTTGCTTCAGAGGTTGAGGTACAATCAGCTACTCATTTATGTGTCATTTGTAAAAATCTGAGATGCTTGAGATGAGCTGAATGAGAGGCACTGCGTGAGTGCCCACCTCGCTGCTCTGGAGAGCTCCGGGAGGGCTGGAGCACAATCACTTGCATTTCAATGGCTTTTTTTTTTTAGCTGGTGGGAATATGTACATCCAGACGGTCTGTAATGCTGAACGCACCAACTACCCACCCCTATGAACACAACAGATGAAACGCGAGAGCTGTAACTGAAAACATCTGACTAACGAGCTGTTTATTATTGCAACGTTTCAGGCTCATCAGGAGAGGAAAAAAAAAAAACCACAAAGAAAAAAAAGACTGCCACGCTAAGCAATATTTTGTTCTGCCTTACCTGTCTGAGAGACATGTTTTGCTGTAATTTTTTTTCAATTACAAAGTCATGTGGGATGCTTGATGCTAAAGGTTTCAATTTACCTGATTTTAATTATTGTAAACACTCACTGCTCCCATTACCTTTAAGTATTTAATTCTAGGAAACCCATTTGCAGCACAGGAAAAGAAAATAAACCATTTCAATGATGATGCAACAAGAGTCATAACTGTTTCCTTCTTGGACTGTAGCAGATACTCAGCTGGTGCAAATCAGACCACGAGCTTACTACAGGCTCCTAACGGCACATCTAATGAACTACTGATGGACAATGAGCAGTTCTCCTGCACTGCCACCTGTCACAAACCTTCACTGCCTCTTATTACACATCAGCTGCAGTAATGCAGAGGCAGAAATAGATGTGGACTCTTAACGTCCGAAAATTGGTGCCAAATTAGCCAGCAGAGATGAACTTATTCCCTGCAGATCTCAATGGAGCTGTCCTGGCTCGTGGCTGACAGTCCAGCTCAGCGGGAATTGGAGTGAGGGAACCACAAAGCCAGGGGAGCTCTCCATAGCTGGATGGTGCCTTGACTCTGAAAATGTGACTACAACCATAAAACCACCTAAAAAACCCCGGCAAAAGCATACAGCAGATGCCACTGCTTTGGATGGTAAAGGTAAGAAAGAGGAAGTAACATAATGAAAACAAATTATTTAAGGTTGCTTTTTAAAAGTTGGTTGGCTTCAATTTACTCCAGAGAAGATGATTTTCCCTGAGTACATTTTAACTTTTAAAATAAGTATCTAACAGAAAAAATAGATTCCTGTTTTAGTAGACAACCTGACTACTGAAACCAAAAGAAGTAAAATCTACAAGGAGTATGAGTAAGAACTAAAAATATGTTTTTCTGACTGAAGAGAGAGAAAACAATGAATAAATGCAGAAACTGGATTTGGGTGGTTTTATGACAGATTCATTTTACCACCTGTGAAAGTCCAGGAAACCTGTTCAGTCACTGCTAGGAAAGGAACATCCAAGCACTAATGTCTTTGGCAAGCAGCTGCAGAGAGGATTTCTTCAAGGGATGCCATGGAGACATTATTGTAAGCCATTTGTTTTGTACTCTGTGGTTCTGAGAACTAATTGATGAGGGGAATATAAAAAGGGTGGCTGGATCAATCTGAGATCAGACTTGAAGAACACAACATGTCAACTCAGAGAACAGTGCTGATGAAAACTGAGTACTATGGGGCTGTGAGCAGCCAAACAGCATGAGAATGCCAAGGTAAGGAGGAGGAAAAATCAGTGCAAGGAGAAAGTGATGGAAACAGTCCCAAAAGGAAAACTGTCTATAGGGCATGAGGTGCACATGAAGGAAAATCCAGATGCAGACATTTGGTGCAGTGAGCAACTCTGGGCATCTGAATTATTCACATGTGTTACAGAACCAAAATTCATTCATAAATACATCTCTCTGCCTACACTTCTGCAGATACAGAGCATTAAGACAACTACACCCAATTCGGTCCTTCCAGCTTCTCCATTTCCATCAGTTTTTCTCATGATTCATAGGAAAACCACCAGGGACAGTAGCTGTTGCTCTTTGAAAAGCAAACATTACTCAGTGAACACCTCTGCAGATAAAACCACAACTGCATCCTTGATATCCACCCGTGGCTCTTTTCCACAGCATAAACATGTGGGAAAATGGCAAGGAGCTAAAGGAGATTTGCCACCTCAAAACCTCACGTGACCCTTGTCTAAGTACCAATATCAGATGACACACTGAAATCAAGAGATAACGGGAACTCTGCACTAACTCGCAAACTTAACAACTCTCCTCAGTTCTTAAAACTCTCCCGGTTTTACAGGAATTGAGAAAGGGTGAAAATTGGCAGAGGAAGTTTAACAATTACTAATTGTTTTTAAATGTGCCTTGTACAAACCATGGCAGCTTGCACAGAATTCAATTCTTACGTTTAGGAGGTGGATCAGCACTTCTCTTCCTAATATCACTTGCTAAGTGCCAGAGAGACTCCTAGTTACCCAAGAATTTAATGAACTACATCCAACAATTTAAGGCTGTTTCATTTAGATAAGAGGCTTTCCAGCTTGAAGGATAAAACAGCCTTCAAGGCAGTGGAAAATAAAACACATTTTGATGTGTATAAACTACCCAAGCAGTCAGTTAATTCTAAAAATCAAATTTTAGTTGGGAGAAGTCGAGTAAATAGGTTTGGCATGCAGGCTGCAGACCAGAAAAGTGTACAGGAGGCTGGTAAGTCCTGCACAAACTCCAGGCCATACTTTGTGCTGCCTCTTTTCCTGCATTTCCCAAGGATACCCAGTGGAGTATTTGACTGAGCAAAACTATGAACTCTCAGGGTTTGACCAAAATCTTTCTGAAAGGTTATGAAGTCCAATGTTTTTTTTTTGAAAAGGGAATTAAAAATATTTTGTGCACATAAGATTAGGGCACTGAGGGGTACACTTTATCCATCTGGACCCTTTCCAACACGTCCCTGGAAAAACAAATAGTTACAACGTAAGCAAATTGGAAAGGAATATTCTCCTTTCCAATGAGAATATCCTAAATGTCACTCCCCCAAAACAGCATCATTTGACACTGGGCTTTAAATGCACAGTTTGCATAAAGACAGAATTAAAGACGTAACTTCAAGTCAGAATTAAAATAGCTTTAAAATATTTATGTTGTTGAAGTTTTAGAACAGTAGCCCGGTGCTTATGCAGTAATTTGTAATGTATTTCTATTCAGTCTTGTCAGTCAAACCAAATCATGTAAAGCAGTTGCCCACATGTAACACCTCAGCCCAGGAGCCGCAAGCGCACGGGCTCAGCCGGGAGTTTTAAAATGCAGATATATAGGGTTCTTTAGTACCTCGACATAGCATCAAGGGAACGAGCCACACTCTTGTTCCCAAGAGGCACTTTTACCGATAATTTAGGGGAGAAAATAAGGGAACTTCGCAAAAGTTCCAAAGGGCACCACACAATCCAGACAAAGCATTCCACCACTGAACCCACCCAGCACATACTGATCACAACACCCAGCCAAAATCCAATCCCTCCGGCTTTACCCTACCCAGAACATCAAGAAAGAGCAGAGAAAGAGAAGCAGAGGGACAGGAAGAGAGAAGAAGGAGGTCAGACAGGTCATCCAGCTCCCCTGGCACCTGGTGGCAGAGCAGCTCTCCGTGTCCCGACGGCAGGGCCGGCACCGCGTGGGGAGCACATGCCTTCGCTTTGAGCCGCTCCGGTGCCCGCGGACACCCCCCGGGGCCCCCCGTGACCCAGCGGCCGCTCCGGGGCTCCAGGGCAGGGCGGGGGGCGGTGTTCCCGCTGTCCCTGCCGGGCTGAGGCTGCTCAGGGGCTCCAGGAGCTGGGGGGGGAGTTTTCCTGCTGCCTTTGAGCGGCAGCTGCTCCGGGGCTGCCCCGTGTGGGCTCCCGGGGCTGCCGTGAGGGACACGGCGGCACCGCAGCGCCCGCAGGGCCGGACCGGCCCTTCCCTACACACACACACAAAACACACAAGGTGGTTCTGACCCAACAATTACTGATCTGTGTCTCACACCACAGAAAACATCAGTGAAAGGCAAATAGTCCTTCTGACACGACAAACCGGTGAGGTGCAACATCAGCGAGGTGCAATATCAGGCCACACGCTCAGGGCACGAACACCAGCCTGCAGGTGATTTAGCACGTTTAAACACACCGAACAGTGAGAAATGTGGCCTCTGCGACCTCTGTGTGCCTGAGCCGCCCTTTGGTCTCCCAGCCAAGGCGTGGAGCTGTTGTTTTCCCAGCGCAAAGCCGAGGGGAGCGGCGATCGATGGCCAGCGAGGAGCAGCAGGCAGGGAAAGGGGCTGGGAGCGCAGGGTTCTAAACCCTGAATCCGGGGTTTAGGCCAAAGCTGGAAGGATTTAAGGGGTTTGGATCAGACCGTCAGGGAATGAGATGCACGTTAAATCCCTGATGCTGCAACTTGCTAAAACTGGTTATCCAGAGACACACACGATTCCTGCTCTGTGCAACAGGCTGGAGGATCAAGAGCAGACAACTTGACCTGACCTCCAACAATAAATCATAATTCAGCTCTCACACGTTATCTTAATGCCTTGCAGTTCTTGAGTTCTTTCCCCCCCTCCCCCCTTTTTTTCCCCTATCCTTTAACAGGAAATAAGGAAACAAACAAAACCCGGACAACTTTTGTGATAACAGAGATCAAAATTCCTGAATTTCAGTGTCATTCCCTCGCTCAGTAAATTGAGGTTTTTCTCTCTTTTGCTTTTTTAAAATTCTACTGAATTTCATTTTTCTTATATTCTCACTGACAACTCTTGCCTCATTCAAAGTGTTAACACACAGCAGAAGCCTTTTTTTCTTGGAATGATTTTTAGATAGAGGAATAAAACTATGCTTCATACGTACACATAACCTCATTGCATTAATAGGAACAGAATGAAGACTTTTCCTTTCTTGCACATATATATATTTATTTCTTTATTCCCTCTGGTCCTGCCTGATTATTGTACATAAATAGATCCTCAGGTGGTTTCCTGCCTTTCTATGCTTTGCAATGTGTATGCAATATTTATGCAATATTCAATATTACCCTGTTGTTTTCCAGCAAGTAAGAAAAGGCTTGGGGTTTAGTTCTCTTTTTTTAATATAACTACAAAATGCCCGTGGAAGCTTTCTGCAATTTCCTGTTATATTTAACTTTCCATGGGAAACTTTTTATAGAAAACTGTGCTTTGAAAAACCCTTTAAGTCTGTGAAATGGCACCTTCGGAGCAGCTTTGCCAGCAAGGTTACCTGGAATGACAATGACTCCCAACACACACACACGGGATAAATTTACCCCACAAAACAAACTAAACCCCCTACAGATAAAAATCTTGTCCATAATGGATTGGTATTATAAATAGAGAGATCAATAGTGCCTGGAGTCAGCCTGAATGCTCAAATTAATGATTCCCTAAAAATAGCAGTAATAGAAGGCCACATGGCACATGCTGGCACCTACCTGAGACTACAGAGCATGAGCAAGGCAGGGTCAAAGTCATCTACAGACCTCTCTTTTCCCCTTTTCCATAACATTTAGGTACTTAAATAGGTCAGGGTTTGTTTTATTTGCTCAGTGGGCTTTTCTGAAAAATGGATCTAAATCTGGCAATCCAGAATGCTTTGAGAATTATTTACATCTCTATAATAACATATATACATTTTTATATTTATATAACATAATTTGTATTGGAAACATGATCTGGTTTTAATCTTTATATGTGGTAGTGGCATTTACCCCTATCTGCAGCTGCAAGTGGCAACTCACTGTGCAAGCACAAGTAACAACAGGGAGTAAATTCCCAGCAAAATTTTTTAAATGTCTGTTTTGATTTTGTTTTTAATCCCATCTCAGAACTGAGCTGCTGGAGGAAGGGAACAACAACATGTTTTGAAAGAGGGATAAATGTAACACTGGGAAACTATTTGGGCAGGGAAAAAAGTGCAGCTTTACACCTTCTTCCCTTGGAAAAAACCAACCTGTGCCAACGAAACAAACGGTGAATGGAAGTGTGTTTGAGCAACCTCCTGGGCAGGATTCCCAGGAGAAATTTATTGCTGCCTTATCAAGTTTCTAATCTGTTTTTTAAACCAGGCCACTGGCCAGGTGTAAATCTCCTGAATGGTAGGAAGCTCATGATAGAGACAGAGCCTTTCAGGCTACAGGGGATGTCACCTCCCCAGAAGTGAGACCTGCTGAGAGCTGTCACTGCAGTTCTGATGAGATACTGCAGGAGCTTCTCCAAAACCAGAATTATATTCATGTTTCAAGTGGATAAAAAAAAAAATCTTAAAAACTACAACTAAAAAAAAACAAACCCCAAACTACCACTGCTGAGATTTTCAGTGTTAGTACAAAAGCATGAGAAATTTAAATTATAATGGAGAAAATTTAAATCAGAGAAAGTGAGGACAGTTGACACAAATAAACTTACTACAGCTCTTAATCCAGTCTGCTATAGCCCACTACTTTGCTGGAGCCTTTAGTAAACACACCTTCATGTCACAGATTTAATTTCTTGATTTTTTCTACCATTTACCACCGCTGAAGAGGTTACAGTCTACTGTGATCCAGCCCAGCCCTAAATAAAATGGAATTTCCATGTTCTTCATTTTATCCTTGCTCAGCCTTCAAACTTTGGAAGCTTGATCCTTATTTTTTTTTTTTAAGTCATGCCTGGGTCATCACTCTCTGAAAACAAGTGCAGTACAGAGAGTCTGACTGAGCCATCTGAAGAGCAGTTCTTTGGAATAGCAGCGTCCCTCCTCATGGGAACTGCAGGATCAACTCTCTCTGGAAAGGGCCATCTAAGCTCTTGACTCGTTTGGTACCTTCCAAGGAAAAGCTCCACTCTTCTTGACAGATGTAAAGTGCATAATATCTAATAATGTCCTCGTCCATCTTCCTGCCAGTGCCTCGCCTCAAATTCTGTTTTCATTTAAGTTTTCTTCTGTGGACATTACTCAGCTTTTGTGATGTTTGGATAATAAATCAATCTGCATCATTCTTTCTAGAAATCATGGAAAATCATGGTGCAGTTCTCAGCTGTTGGCCTTGTTCTGTGAGGGGAACACTCACACAATCCATGGCATGTAATTCCAGAGAAGTCACCAAAGGGGTGGTTCTCCCAGACCATTCATTTTGTGTTACATGATACCACTTGAATGACCTCAATTCCCTGGGCATCCCACTGGAGTCAGGTCTGGCTCAGACCAGACCCTTGTGGTGCCACACATGGAGACTCTGCACCTTCTTTCTGAAACCTATAAATGGAACAGCAAGTTCGTGCTGCAGTGAAAGGGATTAATTGGATGGATAAGGAAATCAAGGAGCACAACAAACTTCCTTGCCTTTGGGATGAGCCAGCTGCTCCAGAAGGAGCTCTGCTGCCTGCAAGAACTAGGAAGAGAAACTAATGGACTGAATGGATCTCAGCTAACTTTGCGATAAGGAGAAAGTTGAACTCTCACATCTTAAAGAAAAACAGGAAAAGACTTTCTTAGACACAACAACATGAGTTTGCTGCTGCTTCTCTTGAGGCCTCCTCCGAGACCCTTCCCAGACAATGAAGTTCACTTACTGTTCCAAAGGAAAACAAATGTCCATTGAAAAACAAGTTGCTATTTTTTTCAAGCTCAGAGCAGCTCAACAAGCTGCTTCCCCTCAGATCAAGTGTCAGCAGCAGTGGAGCAAACACCTGACCAGAGCATATTTTATTAGATCAACTGTCAGGCAAGTTCTCTTTTGCCTTTAAAAACAACATTGCCACACGCAGGAAAGAAAGGGAAAAAAAAGGAAAACAAAACAGGAAGGATTTTTCCAGGTAGGTTTCTATGAAGATTGCTTAAAAAAGCTTCCAAGTACTCAGTTAATGCCATTAAGAGAAGCACTGTGCAAGAAGACTAAAGAGATGCTGAATGTAACACAGCCCATGCTGCAAACCCTAACCGTGTACCTTCTGGTTCATTTTGCTGTGTCTGGGCTAGAGAGGGATAAAATATGTACATGATAATTCAGAAAAAATTAGCTCTGTTCAAAAAGTAGCTCAAATATTTGTATTCTGGGTGGCTCAAGCATCAGTATACGTCCAGCACTCAGTAAAGGACAGCCTGGGGTTCACCTTGTCCTCCACACCCCCAGCCATGAGGACAGAGGAGCTGCTGGAGCCCCCCACAGCTCCCCCCTTGCCTACACAGAACCACAGAATCAGCCGGGTTGGAAAAGACCTCCGAGATCATCAAGTCCAACCCTTGATCCAACCCCACTGTGGTTCCCAGCCCATGGCACTGATGTCACATCCTGTCTCACCTTAAACACCTCTAGGGATGGAGAATCCATCCCCTCCCTGGGCAGCCCATTCCAGTGCCTGATTACTCCCTCTGTAAAAATTTTTTTCCTAACATTTAACCCAAACCTCCCCTGGCACAGTTTAAGACCGAGCCCTCTTGTCTTGCTGAGAGTTGCCTGGGAGAAGAGACCAACCCCCACCTGGCTGCACTCTCCTGTCAGGGAGTTGCAGAGAGTGATGAGGTCTCCCCTGAGCCTCCTCTTCTCAAGGCTGAACAGTCCCAGCTCCCTCAGCCTCTCTTCATAGGACTTGTGCTCCAGTCCCTTCCCCGGCCTCGCTGCTCTTCTCTGGACCTGCTCCAACACCTCGACATCCTTCCTGAACTGAGGGCCCAGAGCTGGACACAGCACTCCAGGTGTGACCTCACCAGTGCTGAGTCCAGGGGAAGAATCACTTCCCTGGTCCTGCTGCCCCCACTGTTCCTGATACACGTCCAGGGTGCTTTCAAAGCAAGGATTTGCTCTTAAATTTCACCTTGCAGCTGCTGGGAATGTGTTTGTGGGGCACCCAGCTGACCTGCAAAACAGCCATGGCTTTAGGACATCCAGGTGTTTTACACGCAACACGGTGCCATCCTACCCAGGGAGTGGGAAGGGCTGTGTCCAGGACTTTTGAGAGTAAAAGAGTATTTGGGCTGAACTGTGCTGGCACTCTTTAGAAGCTGTCCCATGGGGAACACACTGCACTGACTCTTGCTTCTGTGCCCAGTGCCCTTGGCTGTAAGATGAAAGCCTGCACGAGTAAGTGCCACATTCACGAGGCACCAAAGCAAAGCAGGTGCCCACAGGACAGAGGAGGAGTGAGGTGGGTGTGGGCTGCTTTAGTGTGAAATTCTTGGAATATAAGAGTGATGGGGTGGTGGTTTCCCACTGCCACCAGAGTAATTAGGGATGCTGAATCCAGCCATGGAGAAGGACTGTCCCTTCCTCTTCCTGCTTCAATGGAGCTGATTCCTCTTGTCCTCTTTAGTGGGAGCTTTGCAGAAGAGGAGAGTGAGTCCAGAACAAGGTGAGAGGTAAGGATGATGGGTTTATGAAGTTTACCCCTAAATTTCTGGTCTAACTCCCATTGGAGGTGGGAGCTGTGCACACTCCCAGCTGGGCTGTCCTGTTCAGGAAAACATGGAAGCAGATGCCTCACTGAAGTACCTGAGCAGCCCCACTAAAATCAGCATCCTACAAATTCACAGGAAAGGTGCCCACAAACTTCACTTTGGGTTTACTTTGGTTTTTCAAGGACTTTAATTACATTTACAATTACTCCAAGAACTCTTTACAGACTTTCATGTGAAGAAAACCGGTTGGGTTTTTTTCCTTGCTTTAATGGACCTGTTCCTGACTTATTTCTTTTGCAAAGGTGTGACATTTTAACATGGGCTTATGAAGAAAGAAAAGCTATTTAGAGAAGGGTATAGATTTTCCTAAAAGAGCTGATTCAAAAGGAGCTGAAAATAAGCCCTTAAAATCTTTGAAGAATTATATTACTCAGGTGCAAAATACCAAGAAAACTATTTTCCAGGCAGTAGATGAAACAGGTAAGTGGCTTTGATATTTATAAGACAATGTTACTTGCTCTTCCCTTCCCTTATCTTAAATATTCAGATTGGGAAGTAGCAAGAAGCCTCTCCATGTGTTCAGACACAGAGAGTGAAGTATTTCCTGAGGGAAAGGGAAAGGTTTTCTGTTAACCCTTGTGCTGTCTGGGAAGAAAGCAGTGGAAAAGGGGATGGCAGTGATGGCTCACATGCCCAAGATGGTTTTTCCAATTAAGACATTTTTCAAGTATAATTATTAATAGACTTTTAACCTGAGTCAGACAAACCCAGAGCTGCTTTCACGATGGGTTTGTTCTTGGAATTAATACAGGCCATTTTCAGGAAGGAGGGAAGCAATGTTTAAGAAATATAAGTTCTTAGAGAAGAACTAACTCCTGCACTAACAGTCAAGAATTTGGCCAGCATACTTTGGGGACAGTAAAGAAATTATAGATATATATAAATAAATATATATATAAGGCTACTGTTGAGATCCCAGTGAGCATAAGGAATGCTCTCAGAGGGATAAGGAATCAGAGCATAAGGAATGCTCTCAGAGGGTTTTTCAGAAAATAAGGGCCATGGGTCTGAACCTGTGTCTCAAATCCACTCCCTTTTATGTCTCCACACTGCAAGATACAGATATTAGCTCTGACTCTTTGGTAAAAAATTGAGATTAACAGGGCAGGACCTGTTTCTGAGCCAGTGTGGAAGCCAAGGGGAACCTTTGCTCTGCAATCACCAAAGTTCATCAGAGCTTTATCTCCCTGAGCAGCAGCTGCCACTCACTCACCTGAAAGTCTTTCTCAATCTCTCTGGACCTTTTCTGCCCATTATTCTTTCCATATCACCACTTCTTGCCCTAGGCTTTGATATCTCATTCAGTCAGCTTACTATGTGTGTATATATATATATATGTGTGTGTGTGTGTGTGTGTGTGTGTGTGTGTGTGTGTGTGTGTGTGTGTGTGTGTGTGTGTATTTATTTGAGTCTCATTTGCCAAAATGTATGAGTTTTAAAATAATTTTAGGAGAGAAAATGGCAGCATCTTAGATAACACCATCACCTATGGTATCACAGGCATAAACATTAACATTTCAGTTCTTTTCCTTTCAGATTTCTTTCAAGAGCCACCACAGGCTTCATTTCCCTGGATCATTGTGGCTCTCTCACTATATCCTGTCTTCTGTGAACTTCAGCAGCTGAACACCCTCGAGTTTCTGTGCTTGAAAGGAAAATTAAACATACCCCATTTAATCAGCCTACATATGCTCTGGCTTTCCTTTATGCTGACTGTTTGGGTATAATGGCTTGGCTTTTATTTGCTGTTAATGGGCTTGTAATTGTTTCTGATAAAATAATGCAGTGTTTGTTCAGCTCTGCAAAACAGCTACACATAAAAACACAAGCCAAAGGAGCTCTGTGTACAGCTATTAGGAGGAACCAAGGAGGGTTCAGCAGCTAAGTGCTCCTAGTGACTATTGGATTAAATCAGGGTATTTATTGAAGTTCTAGAAGGAGAATATGAATTTTAAAGTACACCAAGTTTTTAGAATGTCATTTACTATTATTTATCCACATTACTGCACCTCAGTCTTTGTTTAATGCTACTGTAGTTCCACATTCACAACACTGTCAACCCCAAGTAGTCAAAAGCCATGAGTCACCTCCCTTTCAATAAAAACAAGTACTTAAAATCCAGGAGATCCAGGATTATTGTTATTGCTGTTGTTACTGAGAGAGCCTGGATGATTCCCTTGGGCTTAAAAATTAGGCTGCTGGACAGCTAAAATTATAGGAATTTTCTTTCATGAAAGTGAATGGAGAGGAGCTGAGGTTCCCAAATATTTAGAGACCTTAGATCAGGAACTTGGGAGACACAAAGTACCTCTGGACACAGTGGAACTGATTTGCAGATCAAAAAGAGGCACATACCTGTATAATTTTGCCCAAACACTGGACAAGAAATGAACACCAAATATGAAAGAGTCAGGCAATAAATGCTTTGAGGGGAACACAGCAATCTTTGGGTTTGGTGGGGTTTTTTTGGGCAGCAGTTTTACTGCAATGATTTGCTGTTCAGGTTCTGCATAGAGACATTTCATTTGGGGATCCATCCCAAAAATCAGACTGTTTTGTTGGTGCTTTTCACATCTCACAGAAATGCTACTTCTTCTATATGTGTGACAGCAAATATATATTAAATAATAGAAATTTAGTCTCTCCTCAGTGTGAAAAATAGCATTAAAAGCAATTCCTCACTGGACAACCCAAACCACAAGCACGAGAAGAGAAAGCTTTCCATTCAGACAACCACATGTCCCTAAAAATACCTGGCCCAGCCCCAAATCATACAAGGTGCAGTTCCCAGGGTTTCTTCCCCAGCAGAGCAATTATACCCCCATTGTGACCTAATCTTGTATTTTTAGCCATGAATGTATCCCCACAAAAAGCTGATTAACTTCTCATCAGCACCTGGCACAGCACAGCCTATTCTTTTACAGGTAAGCAAAAGCTGCCTCGTGTTTTTTTTTGCCAGGGAGAACGCTCCAGTGAGCAGCACAGGGATATTTATCCCAGGCACAACATTGTTCTCATGTTCACATGCTGATGTATCTCCAGATCAGACTGCAGGAATAAATTGGAGCTGCTGAATGGTGGAAAGGTTTGCTCCCTTCCCTTTGGCAGGATGCCCTCACAGTTGATGGCTAATTTTTAAATACTAAAAAGTCTGTCCTGCTGTTGCTAAACACATTCCTGAGGAGAAAGAGAAATGGGGGGGGGAAATCAGGATTAAACCAAAGTATTTAAAATCTCACTTTTGTTAGAAAATAGAATTATGTTATGCCCCGAAAGCCTGTGGAAATCATATTTTGTGTTATTTTGTTCTGTTGTTCGCTGGGTTTTTTTTTTCCCCTCTGAAAACCTTAGCAAGGATGACCCTCATCACTGTTTTATGAAGCAATGCAGAAACCACAAGTGTTTCCCACCCAGAGCCTGGAGAGCAGCTCAGATTCCAGCACTGTGGTCGCTGCCTCGCTGGGTTTGTTGTTACTGATATTTTATTAGAATATCTGAATTCTAAATTCAGATTTAAACCCTGTTACAGTTTAAATCTGCATTATTTCAATGTTCCTGATCTTCCAAAAGGCTCCTCCTGGCTATCCATTGAGAGCCAGTTGTCTACTCAGGCTCTGACCAATGACCCCTGGAAATTCTCCACCAAAACCATCACCTTTTTGATCCATGGGGTCACAAAAATGCCCCAAACTAAGATCCTCCCTCAACTTCCAACTTACAGACTCCTTGCTACAAGAAAAGCTGCCACAAAAAAAACCCCAACAAAACAACAACAAAGCCTATTCAAACATATAACAAAACTCAAAAGAAATTCTATTTCTGGAAAGAAATCACTTTTTTTCCCAAGTTTCAGTAGTTGATGGGCTGGGACATCACTTGTCTTAGCCTCTTGCAAGTCTCTCACACACAGAGCTAAAGGACAGTGACATTTATCACATCTCTGTAGGCAGAAATATTTGTGAATTAGGAGTAATGCAAATGATACTTAGTGAAAAACAACACACCAGGAGAAATAACGGGATTACCAGCACGGAAAACTGATTCAGCCCTTCGCTTGGAGAAACTCTGCCATCCACCACCACCCCAAAACACCCCAGTTCTGTGCCTCCCCCATGGAATAACCCACAGTTCATGGCTGGGAGGACCTTCCTGGAGACAGGAAAAAAACTAGACAATACTATTCTTTTTTTTTTTCCAACCAAGTGTCTGAAGGTTTTTCATCTGAGCGAAAACAAATGTAAATTTGCAATGCCTGGTTGGAATTTTTTCATTCAGAACGTCTTGGGTGGCTCTGTTTATTTTAAGAAGTCATGCCATGTTCTTCCTGCATGATCCCATCCTAATCCATGATTATATTAATCACTTTTTAAATGACAAGGACATCCATGATCAAAGAATCTCATCTCTTTTAAATCACAGTAGCCCCTGAAATAACCTGACACTGAGCCAGGCGAGAGGCTTTGGTGTTAAAAGCAGAATCAGATTCACAATTAGCCTACAGTTATTTTCCTTTCTTGTTGATAATTTCAGTCCTTTCCCATTAAATCACACTGAATAAATCAGGCAGATTCTCAGCCAGCGGCATCTGTGAAGTATCCTGGTTTAATCCATGTCCAATCCCTTCAGGAATCCCAGAGATAACCTGCATGCTGGCTCTGTCCCTGGATGGTCACTTCACATCCTCATGGCAGGCAAAAGACCATTTCTGCTCCCCCAGATATCCTAATAACCCATTTTTAAGGAACCATTTGGAATTCTACGTGGCATCCGTGGCTGTGCAGATCAGTGTGACAACCCTGACGCCGCTTCTAATTCTGACCGGGGGTTGTTTCATTTCCGCTTTTTCCAGGCCCACAAACCCACTTCTGCTTCCACTTTATAGCTCAATTCACATTTTGGTGGTGCCACGCTCCTTTCCCTTGACTGGCACACGCTGCAGAATGCAATGGAGCACGCTGGCATTTTAAAGGGCTGCAGGCACTGCCTCATGAGGATTTTTATAGCCCAGCTTTGTCCCTGGATTTAGCAGTAGCACGATGTTCCCATGATATGTGAAGCTCGGGGCTCCACACTTCCCTCAGATTTCCAAGCTGTTTGTTCACACTGCTGGCTTTACTAATTGGGAGCCCAGGATGTAAAATCCCGGCTAATTAAAGCTATCAGAGACAAGGTGTGTGAGATGATTTCCCAGCGTCTCCATCCTCAGGTACAACGAGCAGCCACACTGGGGCTGCTCCCTTGCAACTGCGGGAGCTGCCGGCACTAAATTAACTCATTTAAATTCTAACCGTGGTCTAACGAGGTGGATTGCAAACAGCACAAACACACAGAGAACGACCCCTGCTACAGATGCTTTCCACCAGGTGAAAGCTCCCTCAATAATCACGGTCAGTGTAAAACTAACAAACAGAGGGAAAAGGCCAGCAGCCCCCGCTGGGCCAGCAGCATCTTGCTCTTACATTTCTACAACAGGTTCCTTCCAAACTCCACGTTAAGCAACTCCAGAGAGAAAATGACACTTGGATTAAATAGAAACACTTGCATATACCAGGTAACACAGCAGAAATGACTGTCACTGCAACCTGCACCCAGTGCTGCTGCACCACTACAAGTGCAAGACACTTCTTCTGTCCAGCTGTGCCTGTAAAATAAGAGGCTTAAATGGACTTTGAGGAACTTCCCAGGTTCAGTGTTCACAGTAACCAGCACCAGGCATGAGTTTCTAGTTGTCACACAGAAAAGATGACATTTCCCTTTTTGTAAAGATCTGGGTAGACTGGAGAAGGAAAGGTCTACCCAGAGTGGGAACTCTTCAAAGGAATGAGGTGAGAGTGAACAGATGGACTAAGGAATTTGCCTGACTCGATAGTGATTTGGTTGTGAAAAATCAAAGAGCAAGGGAATAGTAACTAGGACACAGTATGGACAACAGCATGAGAACCCACTGTGGGGCTTCAACTGACCAGACTTTCCCAAAAGTGAGTGTTTGGCGTTTTGTCTAAATTCTCTCTTGATTAACAGAAAAAGTCGCTTCCAGAGGAAGCTGCTGAAGCTGTACCAAGAGACACAACCTGGCTGGGCTGTCTAGGGTTTAATGAGTGAAATGACAATTAATGCAGAGGAACAACAATCAGACGTGACCCACACAATACCTGACTAATCCCTGGTCCTGGATTACTTTATAACTCACCTTTTTCCAGCAGTTTGGCTGTCAGTTCATTGGGGAGATGCTACAGCCTGAAGGAGACCCACAATGGAGCACTAAAGGCACATGGAACTACCAAAAAAAAATAATTCTTTGTGCCTTTAGTGCCTCCACATCTAAAGCTGAGGTGAGAAAGGCACAATAAGTTAATAACCTTCTGGGCAGTCTCACACTCACGAGCTCCCCAGAGCCCTCAGTGCTTCCAGACTGGAGCTGAAATTTTCCTGGCATGGCACTGCCCAGTGGGTCAAGTCCAGGGGACTCCTGTGCCCTACAGCATGGGAAGGATGTGTCCACAGCTGTCTAATCTTAAAGGTCAAGTGTTAAGACTCTTGTGGTTTTTCAAGGGAGTGGTTTTTTTTATTGGAACAATAACCAAGGGAGGTTCTTCCCCAAAATCAACAGTGTCCCTTAAATAATAAAACCATCCTGCCTCAGACACAAAGCTCACAGGGGGCAATAAAACTGTCCAGTGGTCACAAATCAAGGACTTTAAAGCAATACAAACAGCAACAAACCCATTAGAACGTTATTTCTGAAAGCTCTGCGGCCAAAGCAGCGTGACAGTTGTGCCTCGTCACAAAACAGACCGAGGAGGGAATTTATTTTTAATACCTTTTAAAGAAGGAGCCAATTCCAGAGACAGGTAGGATGAGGAAGGCAGTTCCAGCAGGACTCCCAGTGTGAATTGAGGAGCAGGGCACGAGCCAGCCCTCCAGCCTAACCCTACACCTGAGCTCTCACAGAGGGAGCAGCACTCCGGGTGCTCCTCGCCTGAGGTTACAGCTCACACAGCACAGGGACCTGTCCTCTACAGCAGGAATCTGCTACACCCCCTGAGTGCTCCCAGGAGCCTTCAGCAGCAGGATCAGAAGTTGATCCATCCACAGCCCAAATCCCAGGATATGGAGAGCCTCAGCACTGGGCTGCAGAGATCAGGGCCCTGCACCCTGAGCGGAGAGAGGTTTGTCAGCAGCTTTAATCCCAGTGCTTAAAGGAAACTCCCCAAAGCAAGGCAGAGTTTGTTCCTACAAATCAAGGGTTTCATTTGTAAAGCACAAGCATCAGCAGGGAGGAGATTTTTCCTGCAGTGGGCCTGATGCTGCTGCCACAGCTCTGTCCAGGTTGCTGATGCTCCAGCAATTCCCCAGGCTTCCAAAGCCACGGCCATCTGGGACACTCTCTCAGTAAGGGCATTTTTCACAGAGACTCATTTCCCACACACAGAATTAGGGTTGTTGTCTCTGCAGTGGTTAATGCTCTGTTCTGCTTCCCTTCCCTCCCAGTGAATAAATCCCAATCCAGACACAGTTGCCCCCATGGTTACAAAACAAACTGTCAGCTCCCCAAGAAGCGGCTGCAGAGTACAAGAACAAAAACCTAAAAAAAAAAGGGTAAAATATACAGAAAAAAATACAGTATCACTGCTTTCTGCAAGCAAGAGAACCTTCTCTCAAACAGTATATTGGTACTGAAATTTAATAGCATTTTTGCAATATTGTGGGATGTCAGAATGCACAGATAGCAAAGAAATAAAGGCTCAGTGGTGGAAGTGCTCTGCATGCAGGACTACTTTCTCTTGGCAGAGAAGCAGTGGCTAATTAAAGCATTAGTGCTTTGGAAGGTCCTCACTGAGAGATGCAACTTCTAAATATTGAAAAAGGAACTGTCTTTGAAAATTGGCAGATCTTTAAACCTCTGAATTCCTTCCAAAACGTGTATTATATTTTTATTTGGGGGGAAAAAAAAAAGATCTCAACTCCAACTTATGACTGGGAACAGAAACTTCTTTAGACTGGAAGAGGAATCGAAGAGACCTTAAGGAGATATTGTCTGATTAAACTGAGGCAGTAAAAAGCACTGATACCAATATTTGATGTCAATAGAAACCATTTTAGCACAACCAGTAGCAGCTCCTACAACCTGTGGGCTACAACCCTGTGCCACCAAACTCAGCTGCTCCTGGGGAAAGCTCCACCCTGCAAAGAGTTGGTAATGCCAGTCCAAAGTGTTACAAAATAAACACACTGGCTCAGCAAAGGTCGAGAACTTATGGAGGCAGCACGAAGAAAATGAGTGGAATTTGTTTATTTTTTGTTATTTGTTTGTTTATTTTGAGAAATGCACGATGAGTGTGGCACAGCAGAGAAGTACAAACAGGACAAAAAAACCACCCAAACCAGCTTTAATGAGTTTGTCCTTGAGCCCTTATAAAATAAACATCTAGTTAGACCTAGGAAGGAGTAGGAGGAATCCTACAAATATCTGTAGGGAAATTCAAACCCAAGCAGAACCAACCACCTAAATGCTGTGTGTCAGAAAGGTGAATTACCTGAACCAGCCTCACTTTCAGATCTTGCTGCTGTTGCCTTTTTAACTACAGAGAAAGGTTAATAAAATCTACCAGAAACACATTTATCACACTTCAAAGACAGGACTTTGCTAACTCCAGTTCCATCCTGCAGCGAGTGCCTAGGACAGAATTAATAACCTGTAACTTAAGAATCTTTCTTTTTAGCAGTAAATACTGAGAGATATTGCACACAAACTCTCCCCTGGGGACTACAGATTTATGCTGCAATGATTAAAGTCAACAACAGCAACAAAGCTCTCACAGTTTCCCAAAATCCTGTTGATTCTTTTGTGCAAAGCTCTTGAAGTAACACAAGCAAAACCAAGTTACCCTCCTGTGGGGCAACAGTGTGGGGGCTAAAAATAGCACAAACAAACCCGAGCTGCTGTGTTGGAATCCTTAGATGTCCTTCTGCCCATCTCCACTTGTGTCCTCACTCTTATTTAAGCTCTAATTTAATGTGCTTTGGCTCTTCCTGATGATGAATGTTTAGGCAGCAGGTGAACTCCAGACTGGACTGGGTCCCAGTGCAAGTTTCAGCCTCCAACCTAAAACTTGGTTGATGTTTTTGGACAACTTTCTTCTTTCCTTGAGGGAATCAGCAGCAAAAAGGCTCAAGAGATAATCTAGTGCTGCAGCCCCACTGAATACTCTCCTGTCTACCCCAGGACTAGCAAAAGTGGCTCAACAATGGTTTTATTTTTGGTTTAGAAATGTCAGCAAGGTGGCAACAAGACTCAGCAACCATGACTTGATTCTGTTTCTCCCTGCAAGCTCAGGTTCAGCTCCTGAGATGATGTCAAAAGACAAAGACACGTAGACTGGTGTCCAGGGTAGGGGCTTTCCTTTTACAAGGAAAATAGTTACATTTCCAGGTCTAAATTAATCCAGACTTTCAAGTCTAGCTTGGGGAAGCCAAAAAGTAGGTTTGGGATCAGTATCTCGTCCTTCCTCCATCCCCAAAGCACAGTGATGTGTTTGCTCCCTGCTGCACACCAGACTCCCGTGCCCAGCCAGCTGCACGTGACAGGCACAGCAGTGACATCACCTCACCAGGAGAGTTCAAAGGAAATTCAATAAACTCCAGCTTAATACACTGAATGTCCTGAGCACCTGCTTCCCAAGCCTGACAAAGCCCTAATCCATGCACCTGACTATAAATGCCTCCAAAAGGACACAACAGTATCATGCTGTGTGTTGGGTGATGTTTAAATCACGGCCCTGACCTTACTCACATTCTCCCTCCTTCAAAGAAGCGACTTCAGAACTGTGTCAGTGGCACATCTGTACACACTTGGCAGTGGTTCTGCTGGTTGTTCCTCTCTCCTGAGCACTGACAACCATCCTGACACTTTCCAGCACCAGAGAACCCATCGGCACTGGGCATGTTTTTTATTCCTTCGCTGCAATGAAAATGAATTCTGATTTAATAAAGGGAGGGAATGTGCTATGCACTTATGGAAACACGGGGAGGAAAATGATGAAAATGAGAGACACAAAGGGAAAAGGAAAACAAATGAAGATGCTTGTGCAGCACAGTGATTCTGCTGCTGCAATTCCCTGCTCCAGGACAGCCCAAACCACCTCCTCTGATGCCGGCACGAGCCAGCTCCGGCAGCAGTTCTGGACTGCCAGGCATGTTCCTAACCTCCCCAAACACACACTCATAGCCCAGTTCATACCCTGCCTCTGCCATCCCACACACCTACAGTGCTCAGGGCAGCACTTGGAACCTCAGATGCTTTTTAGACTCCTGTTTACCTCACAAAGTGTCTCTTTTGGCAGCTGATTTCATGGCCTATGGTTTGATACAAAGCTTGTCCTGACCCATGGCTGTCACGTCAGATTGTTCTCATTCATGGTAGCAGAACCCACAGTGGTCCAATCCACTCTGCTAATCCAGCCAGGATAAGTGAAACCCTTTCCCACTGAAAGCCCCAGGGAGAGCAGGTGAAATCCAATCATTGATCTGACAAGTGATTTGCGGCTTCACTTGACGAAGATTAATTAATATTGGAAGAGAAATGGGAGCAGGGCCCATAAGCAGCAGAGATCCCCAAGGGAACTGATAAACCAGAGGGATGACTTTCACAACCAACAGGAGCATCAACAAACCATGGAATTTCAGAGTCTCTAAAATCAGGACTGTGCTAAGAAGCAGCTCCAGCCCTGTGCCTGCTGTTGCTGATGGATCCCTCTGGAATGATGCTGAGCCAAGAGAAAACCATCCTGGAGCTCTGCCCTTCACACCCTGATGTTCTCCTGAGTCCCACAGGTTAGATCTGGCTACAGAAGGGGTTTGGAGTCCAGGCAGTACTAAGGCTCAAAGAGCAAACATCCAACCCACCAAGTCTCTTCCCACTTCCTTCTCAAAGCTTGCCTGGAATATAGAACTACACATATAACTATTTAGAAGCACAATAATGGGGCTTTCTATCCAAACTGCTCCCATTCCAAGCTGCAGGCAGGCTGTGGAGGGTGCTGTACATCTCCCAGGTGGCATTCTGAGGAAAATGCTTCTCTTCCATCCCATAAAACATATCTGTAGGGCTTGTAGACACTCCCAGAGCTTCTCAGAGAAACAGTTGGTGCTGGACATGTACATGGCAACAGCACCCTCCCCACTTTTCCTAGGAAAGGGAATAGACAGCAAAAGGAGGCTGGAATCCACACTGCAATTTGGAGCAAAATTCTGAGTGAAAGTGCTACTTAATTACAGAAATGAATTTTCAAACAACTAGATTAGAATAATTTACCTGGGTTCATCACTGTAAATCAGTGAATGTCAGCTCCGAATTAAGCCAATATAAATATTTGATGGAAGTTCACAAGTGCTTATAAACAACAATAAAATAATGACACTGGATTGTCTTGTAACGTGCAAAATGAGCTTTTACTCCTAATGAACTTTTTGCATACTTAAATTATTTTAAATTATTTGTTCTACCTCCATTTGTTCTGGTGTGTGAGATTACATTCACGAGGTGTAATTCTGAGCTGTGGCAGCTCGGAGCGAGGTGTAAAGTATTGTTCAGTATTTAATCACATGAAAAGCACAAATATAAAGCAATTTACGCTCAAGTAAAATCACAGTGGTGACTGGAAATCACTCCCAGGAACTGCTCTGAGTCAAAAGGAACACCTGAACATTTCAGTGGGAGGAAAATTCCGCCCCACTGCAGGTGCAGAGCTCACCCCCTGCACCACCACGGGGTGCACGGAGCAGTTTGCACCTGATAAACAAGCCCAGGACAGAGGCAAGACCTTCCCTGCCAGGAGCAGCACCAAAACCTGAGCCTAACTTAGGTCAGGTGCTAAACCAGAGCCGAGGAACGAGATCCCGGAGCACCGACTGCCAGAGAAAGGATCAAGACCTCAAAGTCTGGCTTAACCAAATATCCAGGATTAGACATTCAGGTAACAGGAGGAGGCAGCTACTGCCTCCAGAAGAACAGGGTGGGAATGGCTCCCAGGCAGGGATTTGCAGCATTCCATCAGCCAGGCAGCCACAGTAACATTTGACAGAATCTGTACTTCAACGAGGAGAACTGTGACTGAAGCCAAAGGCAGATGCACAAGGAAACGCAACACCAAAGAAATGTGATCTTTCCTTTTTCCCAGATGGATCTGTCTTAATGGGTTTGGTCTTGTACATCCCCTCTGAGCAGCAGTCGTGTCCCCCTCTGCTCTGGGAAGGCCTGGCTGGCTGGAGACAGGCTTTGCATTTGTGTGTGTCGCTCTTCACTTTAATCCTGCACAGCAACCATCCCCTGCCCTGTGTGCTTGACTTCGAGAACACCAGCCGGTGCAATTAATTGGCTGCCTCGATAATTAATTCATCCTGTTGGTAAAACATCTTCATTCTGTGTACACGCATTTACACGACTTAATGAAAGTGGGATATCAATTGAGAGACAGAAAAAGAGCAACCTGGAGAAAACCAAACCAAACCCCTGACAAGACCCAGTCAGAAGAATGAATCCTTGCTTTGTGTCCTCACCTTTTTATCAGATACTTTTATTTACCACTTTTTCCTATTATTCTTTTAAACTCGAGTGGGTTCATGCACTAAAATTCAGATGACAGATCACACAGAGGCTTCATACACAGAAGTTTCTTCCTAGGTTATAGAAGAAATAATAAACATTTTCTAAAGTGACTTTTGGTGACTTCACCTACCCACAGGTGCCCACTGGGACTCCTGCAAGCCCCTCCTCCCTTCACCACCGGAATACCTTTACAGATCCTCTTCCAGCTCTAAACTGGGCAGAATCTGGAAGAGTTCCCAAGGTCCCATCTCCCCCATACGTGCAGCTTAGTCCCTTTTATGTGTCTGCATTTAATTTTGGTACTGGGCCTTCTGACATTTTGGAAAACTCGAGGCTCTGCTCATCTGATTCAGATGCAACCCCAGACTCGTAGACACCTACGTTGTGGGGGTGGATTCTCAACTCTGCTTCAACTTTCTCCCTTATTTCAGCATTACATAAGGCAGCTATTTCAGTCTCTGCCATCAAACACCGAAATTAAGAAAAGCCAGGCTTCGGAACTGAATATAAAGTAACTTCTTGATGCTGCTGTTCCCAGCAGGGACATTTAACCATCGCCACTCACTGCCACGGGCACTTGTGTAAATGGTGTGTGGCAAATCTGCCTTCGCAATCTTTTTTTAACATAAAAATTGCAGATACACATTAATATTTTAATGTGCAAACTCCACGGTGTGCCATCACTACGACTTGCCCAACATCCCCACAGTATTTCTTGGACTCAAGGTTTTATATCTAGTCTTTTATTCCAGTGACAATCTCTGAGATTTATGATAATACAACAAAAAAAAAAGCTTAATGCTAAAACTTAAATGCCTAATAAAAGAGTAACTGGAAATCATATTAAAAAAGCAGCCCTTTCATATTTTACTGACAGCTTGGCTTTGAGCAGGGAAAGCTTGCCAATTACTTTTTTGGATAACCTATTGTAACAGTGCTGATTTTGAAAGAAAAGGCATCATTTTACAGCACAGTTGCAAGACAAGAAAAGTAGACAATCCCCACCAGCAAAGAGAAAATAAAGTGCTCTCTCCTCTGGCTCTGAACAGAGGCAAATGTTATTTGTCTTAATGAAGAATGGTTCGTAGAAATGCTCTTTGGATGTGGGGGGGGGGGTTGGGGAAATGCTTCTGTCAGATAATGTTTTAAAGCATTCCCAAATGTTTCCTATCATGCAGAAGACCCAATCCATTGTCTAACATGCAATGAAAACGTCCAGATTCATCTGGAGAGCAGAGAGTACTTGCAAAGTCAATGGCTTTTGATAAATGACACCTCCTTCCCCAGCTGGCCTGACCCTGCTGTGGTGATCACACATCTGTCTCCCTTCCCGCTGGAATATTCATCCCTGCTACCTCCAAGCCCTGAAAGCTCTCACCTGCCAGCTGATATTAAGCCACAGCCTGACAGCAGAGGGAACAAAATAAAACGAATCTGCGCAATTCAAGAGCGACTGGAAATATTCCTTGAGAGGGAGAGATTAGCACAAGAGTGAGTGCTGCTCATTAAAGGCTGTCCAAACACTCTGCACTGGAGGTCCCTTGGATTTCTCCTCTTTCTACTCCAGGAAAAGTGCTCTGCTTGCAGAGCTGGCTCTATTTTTATCCTCTGTGAGGAAAGGGATTCAATGGGTTTCACGCTGCTCTAACACACCGTGCCCTGGAGAATTCTCTCTAATATTATGTAGTAAAGTGCTTACAGCAGAAAGAGAAGCAGTGCCACACACTGTTCTCAGAACCAGGCTGGACTTTACCTGTCACCAAGCTGGTACTGAACAGTGCTGAGCACGGCTGGGAACAGTCGCCCACACCACTGCAGGGAAAATACAGGACAATATCCACATTTACACCCAGGCACCACTCAGTTGTGGGAGAGTGAGGTTGTTCAGCAAGTCAAGAGCTACGATCTTGGGAGACAAGATGTGCTCTTGCTTCCTGTGCTGCTGCTGCCAGCACAAACATTTCTACCTGCTTGTAAAAGCCCTCTCCCAGAACCAGGCTGCAAAGAGCTTCAGGAGCTTGGGAGGTTCAGCCCATCCTCTGCCAGCAAAACGGTGCTGGGAACTGTGTATTGCAAACCCAAGAGACATTTTATCAAGGAGTTCAGGTCGGGAACAACAGGCTTACAGATGTCCCCAGTCCTCAGCTTAGTGTTAGCTCTCCTGTGGGGTTTACCATAAAGCCTGGCCTTACTACTGCATTCAGCAGGGTTGAGTTTATCCTCTGCTGGGAGGGCAGGGACTGGGGCTAAGCAAGACCTCAGCTCCTTCACATGTTGTGTCCTGAGAAGCAGCTCATCCATACAGCTCATTCCTGCCTGGAAACACAGACCCAGGGCCAAAGAATGAGTTGCAGCCCCTCAGCTGAGGCTGTGGGGCAGAGAGAGGTGGAACATCATTCCCTTGTGTCAGCACTTCCTCCTGATTCCATGCTTCCCAAAGGCCTCCTGGCTTTCTCTGCTGTGAGTTACAGCTACAACATGCCATCCCCCGGCTGGCCTGGGACCAGCCTGCAAATTCAGGCAGAGCTTCCCCTGGAATAACCCTGGCAGATAAACCCCAGAGGTGTCCCAGTCTCCACAGTGGAACTTCCAGCACAGCCCCATGGGAGTTATCCTGACTAATCATTTCATCTTAGCATCAGACTCCTGGTTTTGCCCAGAAAACTCCCCACACAAACTGGATGTGGAGGAGACCCCACGTGTCTCAGCGTTAACATGGCAAACCAGCCCTGGACCTCCCTAAGGAACAGCCAATGGTTTCTATCCCATCGCTGGTGCTCCACAGCAGCAGCTGCTGATGGATGGGGTTTCCTGAGCCCTGGTGCCAGCAGGGAATGGTGCTGGCAGACAGCTGGTCTGGCCTGATAAGGAGCCATAAAAGTGAGCTGGTGTGCCATCAAATGAACCACTTCACCAGCACCATTCAAAACACAGGAAAGAGGCAATGGGTGGAGAAGGAAACAAAGGAGGAGAGGAAAGAATCTGTCTGAGGTTCCTGGTACGTGTAAGAAACAATGCTGAGGCTCAGAAAGCCTTCAGGGACACTGGACCTGGCTCAGGGATCCCTTCTCCACATGGGAAGGTGCAAAGGTCTCTACCAGCACCAAAACACAAGTCACAGCAGACCAGATGCCTTCCCGGCACAATGCGAAGGTTGGCAGCAAATTCCTACCAAGAGCGCGGGGATTTTTCTCACTGCCCTCTTTGTTTGGCAAATTTTTTGTTCCAATTTTGCCTAATTGTCATAAAGCATATGCACACATTTAAAAACACATCAGTCAACCGCTCGGCAAGCTTGGAAATGCATATTCAACAGGGGATGGGAAACTCAGCCTTCTCAAAAAGCCTGGGACTACTTTCCTCGTGGAAAGAAATTTAATGTTTTCTGAGCAGTTGCTATTAATTAAGTGCCCAGTTAAGCATAAAACCAGTAAATATCAAAACAGATCACTTATATATAGTGAGGCATACACAGAAAGCCAAATAATTTTCCCCTCCTTCGAAATCAGGCATGTAAAAACCACTGGAAGAAAGGATTCAGTGCAAGCAGGATCCGGTAACCAAGGAAGCTGTAGAATAAGATTAAACTCCAAAACCTTCATGAACACTCTTTTCTGGACAAAACAAACTAATAATTTCTCCCATTCCCTTCAAAGGGATTATTTAAGTGCAAAGTTATCCACGTGCCTAAAAAATATTTACGGGAACGGAGGCCTTCCTGTGAATTGAAAATAAATGAATCAGCTCAGCCGGTGTTTCACAACGGCCTCTTTGGAGAACAGAATTCATGGCACTGTCCAAGCAAAAGCTGGGCTCATTCCATAATCGCCATGAATGCAATTCTTGATGAGGTCACGAATAATATCAGTTCTCATTATGTTATCTCATGGTTGTTTGAAGCCGTTCTGCATCTCAGGGTGCGCGAGCGGAATATCGCTCCATCTGGAGAGACATTCCTCAAAGGCAGCAATTCCGCTCGTGCAGAAAGCCTAATCCTACAAAGTGCCCGGGAAAAGGTTCTGCAGACTTCAAAGCAGCCTGCAGCTCTTGCAGAATGTGGTAATAATTATCCATCCCTTCAGCACATCAGAAAATATTCATTTCGTCGAGGTCAGGCAGCGAGATCCGCTCCAAGCACTGAGGCTCCCTGCTCATTTTAAAGCCTCATTTCTATATATTGCCCCATAAGTCTGTGTTTAGTGTGAACACCAAGAACAGGTTGTTAGGTATGAAGACTACACTCAAACCAATTAATTTAAAGTGTTTTTTTTCTTTTGTTGGACTGATTTAAGGAGTTTTGTCTGGCTTTCTACATTAAAGCACACTTTTCAACCGGCAGCTGAAGGTAATTTGAAGCTCGTGCACGTAGAGAGATTCATTATCATCAACTCCAAAGAGAAAAAACAAACTCAAAAATAAGCAAGTGTGTTTCTCAACTGCTGTTAATCTCATCTAGGGTCAAAAATGTCACGTCTCTCCATCACAACCATGAAGCCAATGCTTGGCATCCTTAGGCAGCACATTCAGAGCACGCCTGTAAAACACACAATCCCCTGGGGGTTGATATTTCTGAATTATAAGTTTTGTCCAGAGTTCCTAGCAAGGCTTTTGCAATTTTAGCAGGAAACTTTTAAAGATGAGAGACATCCCTGCCGAAACAGAAAGAGAAGTGGATGCAATCAACAGATTCCTTAATTGTCTTTCCCGTGGCTCACTGCAGAAAAAAGCCCACACCTTTATTCTGCAGATACTAATTTCAGAGCATGGTATTTTTAGGGAAGAGAAAAAAAAAAAGAGAGGGAAAAAAAAGCCATATGACTGACATATATTAATTAAAGCCTGCTGTGATGTTTATTAGTTTGGGAATAATTATTTAATCAAGAAATAGCTGCTGAGCTTTTGATTCAATGCTGATGACTAGATATGTTCAAAAAGATATTTGGAGCCAGCTGAAGGAGGAAAAAATCCAGAATAATTCATAGGAATCTGAAAGCATAAGAACACTGACCTTGCTTTATTCATGCTTTAAGTGTGAGACCTTTAGCTTCTTTTCTGAATAAGCACCATTCTGATCTGCAAATGTTTATTGGCATAACTGAGCCAAACATAAAAACAACCCACAACTACCTGAAGGAAACAGGATAAACCACTTGGCAGCTCCCTGACAACTCGGGCTCTACATCCTTCCACTGTTCCCACAGAAATCCTGTGCCATGAAAAACCAAGGAAATCCAGAAAGATAACAAGGAGAAGGAGGAAGAATGGCCCAAATATGAAGCTTTTATGATTTCTCTGGAGTCAAGGAAATGTCATGGATTACAAACCAGTTAAAACTCTACATACAATAAACCAAACACGTGTCTTAGAACTGTCTTGTCGGACATTTGTTAGGCATTTGTCAGACACCTCCCTAAGGGATCTGAGTCAGGGAATGGGATGGACACGAAGGATCTTTCCTTTCTGGACAATGTTTTCTCTGTCTCTCTGAAAGCCAGCTACTAAGCTGTGGTTGGGCTTGTCAGTTTAGCAATCCATTTGTGCTTCTCTAAAAACGCTTCACCCTGCAGAGAGGCTCGAACTCGTGCCGGCAGTGTCTGTTTGTTGGAGCAGCTCTGGTTCTCTCTGCAGTGGCAGGAAGAAGCTGCACCCAGGCACGACACCAGGGCCTTCACAAGTGTCTTGCTGCTGGTGGTTTAACAACAGGCTTGGCCTTCTCCTCTTGAGGTAACAACCTTCTCATTTTTGAAAGGAGTGGGAGATCCTGTGAGCCTGAACTTCACCGAGGGTTTTGTCTGTCAGGGCGAGGAGGCGTAACGGGAGCTGAGGTGGGAGGAAGGTATCACGGAGCAGAAAAAGTGCCCTGAATCTCCTAAGCGTGATTTTCTCCTTTCCAAGCAAGTCTGAACTCATATTTGCCCTGTTTGGGGATCCTCTCAAGAACACACCATTGGTGCCATCATTTCAAACCCACCCCATTTGTCAGCTAAGGCTTGGGATTTTAGTCTTGGTCTGCTTCTAACTCTTTCCATGAACACCTTTTCCAAGGAAGCTGGCAGTCTGCACTCTCTGACAAGGTGCAGACAATTTTAGCAGTGCTGTTTCTTGAGGTTCTGTTCAGCAAGTCAAGAGGATTCACACTGGCAGGGCAAGGGGTAGAACACACACCACATCACACACAGTCCACCTCCTCTCACATCTCGTGTGTGCCTGGGTATCACAGACAACCTTAGTTCTGCCTTCCCTACACTTCTGAGGAATTAATTTCTGCATACTAAGTTTACTTCCAAGACCATTTCCTGTGTTTAACTTCCCTAAGGAAAGTTAAGTACAGAATGAAATTACTATTTACTGATTTCTAGAGTAAATCACGAACAAGCTGGAATAAATACCTGCACTAAAAGGAGCACTCTTTACACAGCTAACTAGTATATGGTGACTGATCTAGGAGCAAAGTCTAAGGAAGATAAAAAGTTTCTATTTTTCATGTTTCATCTCCTCCATAGTACAGGACAGGTTTGCTGTTTGCTTTGAATGGCCAGTATATGCTCAGCCTACAAACAGCCTGGTCTCCACGGGGGTTTTATTTCAAGCTGAAAACCCATTTACTCGAGACAGGATTTCAAGGAGTGTCTAGACTGGTCTTCACCCAGGTGTCATCTGTTAGAAGCACAGCAGCAGCTTTACACTGTGCAGTAAATAACCCAGTGTAGGGTGTACAACGACCAAATACCTGTGCACGAGATTTTCAGGAGACAATAAAAGGCCTGCCAGACCTTAGAGGAACGCCAGAAAATTCCAATCCGTGATTAGCAATTCCTTTTTCCATAGATTCAGCGATTTTCAGGGCACCCCTCTCAGCAAGGACTGCATGCACAAAGGCTCAGCTCTAGTCCCCTTTACCACGGTGGACTTTCACAAGCACACAAAGGTGTGTGCTTTACCCCTACCTGCACAAAACCAGACTTGGGGCTGAACTGGGTCACTGTGTCACTGTGACAGCAGTTTTTGTGCTGAAGGCACATCAAGCACAGAAAAGAGAGCATGAGGCCAACAGAAAAATTAGATCTTCTTTTGCTCAGGCACCGGTTTGGAAGAAAAACAAGCAGAGCAAGTTGCTCCTCTGTTGCCTTTTGCATTATTTTGTGCTGCTTCATTGCTCGGGTCAAGGGCTCTGTGATGCCTCCGATGGCTCTGGGTCTGAGCACATCATCCCCACCTCACTGAGGAGCCCACAGGCAAACACATCAACACCAAGGCAGACTCTTTTCCTCCTGCAAGTCGGGACCACGACACATCTGACAGACACAGATTTACCAAGGACACCCAGATGTGTGGCTGTGGTTTGGTTTTCAAGGCCATCCACCCCTCTCTGATTCTCCCCTTGCTCTTTGAACAGCTGTGGATTCAAGGGCACATCTAAAGCTCTCCAGGCACACAGCTCTTGGTCCCGTTTGACAGTAATCCTTCTGGCCAAAGAAGAGATAACTAATACCTTTTTAAGGTGTAATCTTGCAATTGTGACCAATTACCTGACTGTAGAGACAGACACAGAAAAGCATTAAAAAGTCTGAAGGAATACAAGAAAATAGATGTTGGACTCTTTTAACGGCTTAACATGGGAGGGGAAGCAAGGAGGAATCATGCTGTGAACACAGCAGTGTTAGGGCTTAAAAATACAATGCATGGTTTATTAATTTTGATGAAGGTTCCTGTAGCAGTGTTAGGTCTGCCTAATTCAAGAGAATAAAACATATTTAATGCTGATCAATCTTAGTGAATGTACAAGCTGAGCTCTGCACCGCCCAAGTGAAGCACGTTTCTGTGGACAGAATGTTTTTAGGGAAATGTCTGAGCCTTACTGGACTGGAAACTGCACAGGCAGCTGTGGAACAGACTCAGCAGAATCTGCCTTCTGAAGGGAGCTGACACCTCAGCCTGCTGCCTGTTCTGCTGGAGATGGCATTCCTGTTCCCTAGGGACAGAGCCAAATGAAGTCCCATTAACACCAGGTTGTTCTTCAAAGCCTGGATCCCCCCTCGTGTTATGAACACCACTGCAAACAAATTAGCCCAGCACTGCTTCGACCCCTACCCAAGAGAGTGGTTCTGTCACTGCAGGGATTGTGGAAATGATCTGTGGGCAACAGCACTGAAACAATCAAGGCAAAGAGACAGAACCATGCCCACGAATCAGGTATGAGCATTATCTCTGATAAGCCCTGAGATCTGTTTGCCTGCCTACAGCTGGCTCAGGGAAAGCAGTGAGCACATGAAATATTATTTTTCCATTACCACTGGAAGGGCCCCTCCCTCCCTTAGAAATGGAGTTGAACACTTTATCTTTCTCTATTTGCAGACTGATACAAAAACCTCGTGAGCACCTCACACAGTAGAAAGGTTTATAATCATGATTTGAGATGGAGGGGGAAGCCTCACACTGACCCACACAGCACAGAATGCCAGTTCAGTTTTGCTGTTTAAAACCTGGTGCCTCTCAAGCAGAGTGGACACGAGCAGTTCTTGTATCTCCTGCCTGCAGCAACAGGATTGGAATAGAAATGGGAGCCTGAAAATCATCTTGGCTCTACTTCACGCGTGGAAACAGCTCTGACAGTGACTTAAAACTGAGCATTATTTTATGGTAATAAATGATGCTTTCTCTTCTCTATGCCCAAACTGTCTCAAATGTAAATACTCGTTCTTCCTAATACTTTACAAATAGTTAGTACAGGTATAAATTTCAGAAAGAGCTGAGTCTTGGGAAATATGAGGAATCAAATTCTAGCACTGTGCCAGCACACTGCACTAACCAATGGCAATGAATCTCTTCTATCACTATTACTCTCAATCCCAAAGCCTCTCCAGTTTAAATAAGGGAGAGCGATGCAAGTTGGGAAGTATCCTGCATTACTGATGTAGAAGGGAACTGGGACTGAGAAATTAGGGTTTAGATGCACCTCTACCAAAGTAACACGTGTGCTCAGCTGTTAAAGGGTCTTTCCTGCTGTTTGCCCAGATAACAGTACTGCACTGCTTGACCCTAAAACTTTGCCATGAAATTCCCAATGGGAAATCAAGGAAGCCTCTGTAATACACAAAGAGGGGAGAGAAAAAGGAAGAAAACCCCAGCCTTGCTGCCTTACAAATGAGAGACTTTTCCTCCTACCTGCTCCACAGATTTGGAGGGCTATGGTCAGGACCAGGGGTAGGGATGAAGCAGCACCATTTCCCTGAGGCACAGTTCTCTCTAAACATCCACTTGTGCTTGTCAACACCTGGAACTCAGGTGGCCTTTGCTGGAATTAGCTTAAATCCAGCGGAAGTGCCTATATCCATGGTGCACGGAGATGATCTCAGCTGCTGGGGAACTGGGATGTGCCTGAGTGTGCCCTAAGAACTCCACATTACAACAACAACCCACTCTTGCCCAGGTTATCTCAGGCTTTGCCCTCTGGAGCTCAGTGTTTTCATGCACGAGCAGGAGCTGAGCGAGGGCCAAAGCACAACGTCGGCATGTGAGCTAATCCCGGCAGCTCCAGCCTTGGGAAACACGGAGGAGCCAGCCAAACATCCTCCCAGCTAAAGGGAACTTGGCTGATTCCAGCTCAGTGTTTATATTGCTGAGGGACTTGGCTCTGGTTTCCCGACTGGCGCACGGACCCGCGGAAAGCTTTATCTCGCTTCCCAAAAGCGTTGTTTTAACCTCGGAGAGAGAGCAGGACTCTCACATGAGGGAAGGCTACACACACACACACTTCCACGCCTTGACATTCCAAGACACGGTCCAGACCCTTCAGAGAAACTGCAGGCAGAACCTTTTAGTGTCTTTTGCAAAGGCAGCCTTTTGTCCAGTCTCCAGAAGCTGAAAGCCCCGAGTGCTCCGCGCAGCCGAGACCGTTCCCACAATGGCTGTGGACATCCAGGAGCAGGACCTGGGAGCCTCCCAGCTAACTCCAGATTTCCCGAGTATTCCCAGCCTCAAAACATTTTCCAATGGTAACACTGGGCAGAGCACTCAAGGCTTTACTTCTGTTGAAACCTGAAAAAAACACTGTCCTTCTGTTATAATTAGTCTCCCAATAAAGAAAATTTAGTCAAGTTATAAAAGCCACAGCGTTTTAAAAGAAGGTTTCCTCTTCTTCCTTAACTCCTCATTCATGCTTGGGGAGTATTTCACACACATTTTGGTTTGGCTGATAAAGTGAACCCATAAAATGCTGGTCTGACACTGGCTGGTCAAATGACAGCCTTTGAGGTAAAATCCCAGTCCTGCCTAAGAGAAAGCTGAGAGAAAATGAGAAAAAAGGGCAATTACTGTAATACACATCCTATTCTGAAGAGCAGATTCCTATTCCAGAGCAGTGTCTAAGATGTCAGTGAGCTACATCCCCTATGACCACACAGCATATCTTGGAACTTCATCAGACAGAGTTAAAGTTTAACAAATATGATAAGAGGAGAGAGATGAAGACTAAGCACAAGCTTTCAGAGACAAAAGCAAGCAGCTGATCTTAAAAGACCATTGTAAGCAACTTTAGATCAGTCTATCTCCATAAACATCAGGGAAAGCACTGTAACATGACCAGGAACATCGAGCCCAGCTTTCCATGCTGTACCAAAACCAGGGGAGAAGGGAGAAAAGGTAAATTCGAATTTAAGGTGTGTTCACATTTAATTCTCCAGTTACTACAGTTTGATCTTTCTGATCTGGACCAGAGGAAAGGGCAGTTTCTGCTCCAACATTACTGCAATTACAAATTACAGCAACAAACAAGAACCAGTTGCCTGCAGTATTTATGGCTGGGGACACTCCAGTGAGTATTTCCAACAGACTCATCCCTCACTGTGCAACTGGCACCGCTTTTTATCCTTGAACGAGAGTCTCTCTACAACAAACTGCAGAAGGGTGAATATCTGGGTTTATTTAAAATGATTTGAGTAGAATTTTAGCAAAACAATTTACTCAGCCTGTTCCTCCTGCAGTAATAGCAATCGACTTTTCATCCCGCTTTTATTGGTGCTGCAGGAGGAAATGAAACCAACTCTTCGTGGCAATTCCAAACAGGAAAGCTCACCCCCTAAATTTTCTCCTCCCTTGTTAAAATATTCTTCCCTTTTCAGAAAAGCAGTAAAAGGGCCTTGCTGGTACTATAATACCGCAGATGGATGGAATTCTCTGATCCTGGCAACACCGTCTGATCGATCCAGTGCTGCAGATACACTCCAAGGGCAGCCCCTAAAGCCCAGAGGGACTTAAAAAAATCTCATTTTAACATGTCACACCTACAAGCTGATGGAACAAATCCCAAAGCCTCAGAGTAGTACTGTCAGCATTTTGTCCTCAATTTTGCTTTTTTCTTCAGCCCCTGTAAGAAGAGTTGACAGGTTTGGACGGTGGGTTTATAGCTCTCAATTGCTGCTATTTCAGAATAAATAGGGTGTCTTTATGTGTAATTCAGGAAACATCCTCCCCCTCCTGCTGGGAAAAAAGCATCTGAAAATGTGATATTCCTCCCCCAAATCAGAGTGCCCCAGAAGGAGCTGGATGTCCCCGGCACAGCTCTCCAGCCCCGCTGACCAACCATCAGGATTTCACTCCCGCAGGATCTCGTAACCTCTGTGCCAGCAGAGACACGTTCCCAATTAACAGCTCCCTTCAGTGAGACCCCTGGTAGGAAGGTTACTTAAACAACTGAAAGCAACTTTTCATTCAACTCCTGCTTATTTTAAATAGATGGAAAGGGGGGTTGGCCTCTGCTCTTGGAAACACAGACTTCTGTCTTCTCTGCTACCGTGATTTTCTCTTGAATTTCCACGGAATCTGTTTGCATGAACCGTGAACAAATAGTGACAAAGGCTCTACTTTTTTATTTTTTTTTTAAAGTTCTTTAAGTGATGCAAACCCCAAAATCACTGAACTAAAAATAAATAGGGCTTACTTTGATTTTTATTTTTTTTTTACAACCTTTCCTGACAGCAGCACCAATCCAGCTGTACCACTTCTGCACACGCCATCCCTCCAGTTCCACGGAGGAAATGGAACTCTGCTATATTTAGCTGGGAGACGTTATCTCCCTTAAATTTATGAGGAAAAAGAAGGATTTCTTTCCTTACTGAAAAACACAGGAAGGGAGAATCAGAACTCATGGGGGCAAAATCCCCGGCAAGCTGTGCAGGGGTTAGTTAAATATAAAAGAACCCTTGGAAACCAACTCTCGGCCAAGCAGCACCTAGCAACAAACTGCTGCTCGTGATGGGCCTTTAAATAGCAGAGAAAGAAGAATTCCTGTTTGAAACCTCACCTTGCTCCTGGGTCTGTCAAATCCCAGAAGGCACAGGATGCTCCCGTGTCAAACGGAATTGGTAAATTCTCCGTTTCCTGCCACGTTTTGACAGCTGCTCTTCCTCCTCCACAGCCACGGCTTGGTTTTTCTTCTCTTCACGGGTTTGGCAGAAAAAATATTTCAAGGAACTGATGCTGTAAATTTGTGATTCTCCAGTGGCTGCAGCACTTGCAGCCGTGAGGGGATGAGGACGGTGCTCAACACACACGCTCTGTGTGGAGAAACATCTCCTGGGGTAAAGGTGTCCCTGGGATAACTGCACAGCACTGCCCACACCCTGGGGGGATGGAGAGAGGCTCAAGTGGCCCTTTCCTTATTTTTCAACTCCTTGTCCTGAAAGAAGTTGCCTGACTGATCCCTGTTTGCAGGCTGTGTAATGTATAGCTTTATATATGTTCCCTCCCCCAAAAAAGAGGGAGAACTTGGAAAGCACAGAAGTCTGTGCCATGAAACCCCAATGAAATCCCAATTACATACCAGGAGTAATGTAAGGAATTCTTCTGATGTGCAAGAGGGAGTTCAGCCACCAGGGTACAGAAACTGCCAAAATTTAATGAATATAAAATGAAAATAAATGTTTGAATGTGTCTAAAAACACAGCAGTTCCAGTCATGCTGAAGATGGAAAATAAAAACGTTAAAGGATCCCAGGTCTTCCTTAAATTTGCAAATAAGTCAGTAAGTTTTCAGGGAACAACCATAAAAATCTGGCCATCAAGACCAAAAATGGAGTCCTTACTTTCTACAAGAACGAGTTCTAGTTATGCCAGCTTCACACTCATGAGAGCCATTTTAGTGCACAAAGTTATCTATTTCAGTAATTTTTAAAGTGTACCTTTTTTTTCCTGCGTAAAAAGTAAAAATTATCCAAAAATATAACTGTTCCAACAGCTCTAATCCCACTGAACCTCTGCCTGATAGAGGTTTCCAGATGTAACAATTATTATACCAATTAATTTCGTGTGTGCACAGGAGGCTGCTCGAGCTGCCCTTAACACACAGACAGGTCCAGAGAAATTCCCCTTTCCATGTGGTGCCTGCTCACACCACTGACATTCTGCCTCTGCAACATTATATTTCCCCTGGATAATGTCATTACATATTTTACTGACGTCAACAACCTTGTTTTTTTTCCCAAGGACAGCAATATCTTTTGGCTATTTTTATTTACTAGCAGGAATTTGCAAGTATTAATTGCTGTCTATGAGCCTTTACCGTAATAGTTACCAGAACATCACAACTCCTCCTGTAAATAGTGTCAGGCCAAGAATAAACATAAATTTCACTTAGTATTTCAGTTGCTCTTGCTGTGTTTTTTTGGGGTTGTTTTTTTTTTTTTTTTACTCCACTAGCTGGTAAAAGAAGAAGCTATAAAAAAAATTTCCCTTTTCCACACGACTTGAGCTGCAAGAGAATAAGAAGCATTTTGGGAAATGTGCAGGAAAGCAAAAAACCAAATTATTAAATGGTATTTTCTCGGCTTTCAAAATGCAGTGCTTGGAGGTGATAAATTAGGTGAGGAAAGAGAACACTGTTACTCTCTTCCCTCTGTCCCTGTGCAGCTCTGCTTTTTCTTCCCTACCCTGACAAGGATGGGCAGTGGGGAGCAAAAGCCTAAACCCCTGTAACGGATCTGCTGTATCAAGAGCCCCTGTGTTAGGAGCTGTTCTCCCATTTCCAGGTATTCCATGTCCAAAATAATAATAATAGCAATAAAAAATCCATGTATTTTGCCCTGGGCCATCCTAAAGCACCTTGGTCCACTCGGACTTTGCTCTGCCACTTCACTCATCTCTTTTCCTGTTGCTTCTGGGCCATGGACACATGTTCTGCTGACCCAGACAGATCATCTCCTACTTCCAGCTCACACAACCACTTCTTTTCCTGTTGGATGAATTTCCCCAACGAACTTCCTCTTCTCCTTGTTTTTCATCCATTCTTCAGGCAGTGGAACCCACCAGAGGCTCCAGGAACCTGTTGCAGCAAAGGAAGCTACTGCAGGGGCTGTATCAGATGGAACACCTTTGGAGGCTGGGGAAGGGGATGAGGAACAGCCACTCTTTGCATTTTGGTGTTTGCAAACCTTACATGATGGAAACTTCTGGGGAAAAGCAGCTCTAATTGATGAACTGGGTTGTGGAGCTGACAGAGAGTACATAAAAACCGCTGCACTGGAAGGGACGAGACAGACTTTTTATTAGTAGAACAAAGCACCATTTGATTGTGTGTTTGGCTCCATCACCGGGATTTTTTTTACTTCCCAAGACGTATTTAAATTGTTTACTCCATGGCTGAAATGTCTTGTAACTCGAGAGCTCTCAAGGTCAGTGTGACCTTTCCCATCAGGCCCGATCCTTTATTCATAGCCAGGCAGTCACAGATTCAATTAGAAATGCATTAAGCTCATTGGGTGAACATTAAATGGAGCAAAGGACTATATTGAGGAGAAAACCTCCAATTACCACTGGACAAAAGAGCTCTTTGTCTACGATATCAGTGGGGTTTTGCTGCTCTTGCTGGTGTCTCGTTAAAAAGTTTCAGGTGTTACAATAAATGCATCATTTATTTGGATGGGTTTGGCTGGTGGCAGGACATTCCAGCCCAACGATCTTTACACAGATATTATCATACCTTTACTTTCAGCTCTTCTGTAAGTTAATTCTACCCCAGCCAAAATCAGCACAAAGGCAAATAAAAAAAAAGTTTGGAAGCTGGAGTTTCTAAGAAGTTTTTCTGAGAGGGAGATGTGTCTCAAACACGGGTCTCAAAACTGATCCCAGCCAGAGAAGCGGGTCCTGTCCTTGCCTATAGATTGTTCCATGATGAATTTCTGAACATAACAGGGAAAGAATCCCAAAAGTAAAGACAGGGCAGTTTTTGGTAAATTGTGTGAATAATGGGAGCTACAAAATATCCCAGCTTCTCTCCTACATAAAATCTCTATTTCTTTTCTTCCTTCAGACACTTTCTGGCAGCTCTTGACAAAACCTGACTTTTTAATGCCTGCATAAGCTTTGCTGACAGAATTCACAGCAGATAACACCCTTCTAACACACAGCACTGACAGATGACGATGCCCTCCGAGATAAGATCACTGCTCCAACAATCCCCGGTGCTCCTCACAACACCATCAAAACACATTTATTTATTCATGAGCTGGAAACGAAGATTAACACTTCATCCTGGTGAAGTCTGAAGATGGATGATGCCTTTTTTCCTTATCATTTTCGAGATAAACCAAAGCAGCAGATCACAACACTTAAGTGCTGATCACAGCACCTCTCTTGTGTTAGGCTTGGTCCGACTTAAGTGGATACTTCAAAAGTTTAACCTCAGAAGGCACGTGAAATCAGAACCCCACAAATCACAAGCAGCTGAAGGGCAGCCAAAATAAAATCCTGAAACGAAACCATTCTGTCCTGTCTCATCAAACGACTGGAAATGTAAGGGGGATGGCATCTGATAAAAGACATTTAAGGAAGCTCTGCCAGAGTGTCCCGGGGCTGTGTTTGGCAAACAGCTGCTCTGCACCTGCCCCTGGGAGCCTCAGGAAGCTTTGGGTACATCTACACAGCTCCTGCAGGGGATCCCACACGGTCACATCAACAGCCAGCCTGGGCATGGGCAGCAGTGATGTCTTCTGAGATCAGGGCAGCTTTAGTGACCTCTCAATTTATTGAAGGAAAGAGATACAACAATCTCTCAAACCAGGAACAAAGCAATAAAGCAACAGAGCTCCTGTGACAAGGAGCTGTTTGCAGTCTTTCAGTTCCTGCCAGGGATTTTGTCAAAGGCATCTTATTTTTGCCTTCTTTTCTTCTTTCTGACAAAATATATATGGGAAAGGATCTCACATGCTCTGCTGTGATAGTGGACAGGGCAGGGAAGGAGAAGGGAACTGCAGCAAGTGGTGTTCATCTGGAGAAGGAGGCAGCAAAGAGACAAAAGGACTCTTTATCTAAACCAAAAGCACCAACCTACACAATGCTGTGAGATACTGGAACATCACCTTGGCCTGGGACAGTGGAAAGCAGCACACAAGGAGCTGCACACACATTTTAAACCACACAACTATGTTGGACAAGTTGGTCATTTCTAAGAGAACACTGAAGGCTTGATATCAAACCCTTTTCTGTTTACCTACCACGTAACTCCACGGACTCCCACAGAACTAGTCAGGCAAGCTGAGTGTAATTCTGCCATAAAAATCCAAACCGTGGTGCTTTCTGATGTTTATGATCAGGAAATTAGTAATAATTTTCCTCCATACTGGTAGATTTACTTGGAACCTGAATTATAAAAGCAATTTTCAATAATGTACCGGGTGTATGAACAAGCCTTTTCCATAATAACACCACTTATTTAAGAGGGATGATACTTCACAGAACACAATCACACTTGAAGAGTTCTTATTATAGTCACTCCTCTATAACTGGAGCATTAAATAAGTTCTACTGTGTTATTAAAAAGTCTTCAAAATACTCTTTGAAGTTACTTAAGTTACCTTGTGGCTCTGTCACTTCTTTTGGAAGAAAGAAGAGCCGGGAATCAGGGAGAGGCACGGAATGAAAACGTTGCTGTGACAGCCCCACTGTGTAAGCAACCACCAAACCCCCTCGTGTCCAACACCCTTTTCCATGGGCAAAGCACCTCTGGAGACCCAGCGAACCTGGCCTGGCTCCTTCCAGGGCTACTCAAACCTCTCCTGACCGTGAAATACTAGACCCCATCCCTTTGGGCATGTTGGTGCACTGCTTTTGGCTGCCTTTGGATGAATCTTCTGCCTGTGAAGCAAAGGAGTGAAGCCGGGGGGAGGTCCCTCCCTGTAACCCGCTGATCTTTTCTTGCTAACTCTCTTTTTCATGTGGGGGTTTTTATATTGTCGAGGAGAGACTGACGACACTTTTTGCCTTAAATCTGCCCTGCTGAAATGTCACGTTGTGCATCCCAGTCCAGGCAGCAAGAGGAAGATACCTGACCCAAACTTCTCCATTAAATATAGATCAGCCAGAGACACTTGGCTTCTGCCCTTCAAATTTAGGTTCTTTGGAAAATCAGCCCTGTTAGGTATCGTTCATACAAGCACCTGTAAGGAACTAAGCAGACTGAACAAAATCTCTGCATTTTGCTCCCTTGCATCCTACTGGCTTCTCCAAGAACTTACTTCACATGGAATCAAAAAAAAAACCCCACAAACCCAAACTGGTACAGGAACAGACGACTCAAGGTGTAAAAGAATTCAGCTGGTGACAGATGCACAACACTGCCATGAAGATCATAAACAAAAGAAGCAGGAGGGTTGTTTTGCACTGTAGAGCAATGGGAGGTGGCCACATTCCAGCATCCCAAGGGAGTTTTCCAAAGGGCACACAGCTCTTGCAGTTTGTGTTCCCCTTTACACCTCACCTGCAGAATGATCTCTCCTCAGCTTCTTGGCTCATTTTAAACCCTCCAGAGTGAAAGCCAGGTTTTAATGGAGTTGTGCAATTCTTCCCAACGGAACTTTTCAGCTCCAGACTCTCTATCCATCACCTAAAGACCACGGTTTGAAACCCTGTGGCCCCATCGAGGAATCTCAAGCTTTGTTCAAAACAGCTGAGAGCACAAAAAAATCAACCCATGTAGAACCTTGGAAATTCAGACAAGACATTTTATGCTCTCAGTGTTCCCATCTGGAGTGGGAAGCAGGATAACTTCTTTGCTTCACCAGATAATGCTGATCAGTTTAAGTCTCTAGTCTCAGTGTGTAAATGAACCAGTAACTTTAATTCAAACTTACAGTCACACCCCAGTAAGTTTTAAAATCAAATTCCTCTTTGTTTCTGTTCCTGACAGTGGCAATGCATCACATGTCCCTCTGTTAAGAGCAGAAGTAAAAATCCAAGGGAAATTTTTGTCCCAGGATGGCCCAGCCAAGGCACAACTGCATTATCTGGAAAAAGCTTCACCGTTTCAATGTTCACACGTTTCTCTTTGTTTAAGCACACAACCAACAGCTCTGCAAACCCAACTCATGTCGGTTTTCCACCAAATCCAACTGGGCAACACAAATGGCAACAACATTTACATCCTTTGCACCCTACACCTGGCAGAGGAAGGGCAGCAAGGCTGGCACACTTTGCAATTAAATGTAACTTCACCCAAACTGTGGCTCAGCCAACCCCAAAACAAACTGCACTAGAGGTAAAAAGGCACCTCATGTTTTTGATGTAGGTGAGCATTAAGTTTGATTTCCACACGGGGCAGAAACAATTTAACAGATTGCTTGCTTAGGAGTAGCAAAATTTAAATTTAAAGTGCAGTTCCAAAGTGGAAACATCACGACACATTGCGGCAAACTGTGTTGCATAACCTGTTACTAAACAAGGGAAAGTTTTGCCAAGATAATCGAAATTGTAACTAATGGGAAGTATATCCACACTGCCTGTTCTTACTCTGTCACATCAGCAAAACAAATAACCCTCCTAAAGGAATGTATGAAAATCTCAGTGCCCTCGGAAAGTGGGATGTCGGTGCAGGACACAGCGGCAAAGAATGGGAGTGTTTCCCAAGCCTGCTCCTGCTGCAACAATCCTACACAAACTGGTCACTGACTATTCCATAGGACAAACTGGACATTCACTATTCCATAGGACAAACTGGGCATTCACTATTCCATAGGACAAACTGGTCACTAACTATTCCATAGGACAAACTGGACATTCACTATTCCATAGGACAAACTGGTCACTAACTATTCCATAGGACAAACTGGACATTCACTATTCCATAGGACAAACTGGGCATTCACTATTCCATAGGACAAACTGGGCACTAACTATTCCATAGGACAAACTGGACATTCACTATTCCATAGGACAAACTGGGCATTCACTATTCCATAGGACAAACTGGGCACTAACTATTCCATAGGACAAACTGGGCACTAACTATTCCATAGGACAAACTGGACATTCACTATTCCATAGGACAAACTGGGCATTCACTATTCCATAGGACAAACTGGTCACCAACTATTCCATAGGACAAACTGGGCATTCACTATTCCATAGGACAAACTGGGCACTAACTATTCCATAGGACAAACTGGGCACTAACTATTCCATAGGACAAACTGGGCATTCACTATTCCACAGCACACATCCCACGTGGAAAGGGAACAGTGTGAGGGGGCTCACAGGAAACACGGCAGATGGTGGCACCTTCCTGGGCACAGGGGACTCTCTGAAAGAGCGAAAGCAGCACCATCACATTGTGAATCCAGCTGGAAAATGGGCCATTACTCCTGGTTTTGCATAGGAAGAGGTTTTCCGAGGGACTGACCTTCCCAATCCCAGAGCTGCCAAACTAATTAGGGCTGCCCAGCCTCGCTGCTCGTTAATGGCTCTGTTATGGCAGTGTCTCCATAAAAACGGCAGCAAGGACAAAAGGAAGCACCAGATGTTAATTCCTGTTCAAGGGCACTCGCTCACCTGCTCCCTCTCCTTCAGCAATTTGATTCTGAAGGCTGAATGAGAGAAACAAAAACGGGGGAAAGAAGTGCTGGATCCAGTTTAATCCCATCATAAATGCCCAAAAGAAATCTGTGCTTTGTTAACAGTCTCGACATTCCCAACCAGAGGCCCTGTTCTCAGGCCACTTCTCTCCAAAGGTACCTGTTTTGTCCCCAGCCACATAAATCCATCTGTATGGAAAACAGGGTTATATCAGAACTTTTTTTTTTTTTTCCTTAATAGCAGAAGAAACTCAGAATGAATCATTTGATGATATTATCTGAGAGCACGCTGGTAACCTCTAACACCACGGAAACTATGGCTCCAGAAGGATTTTTTTCTCTCCCAAGGTATCATTTCATAACAAATTACATTTAAACTGTTTGATTCACTCCAGCAGTCCAAAACTCCATGTTCAGATCAGACAATGGTGCAATAATCTCTCCTAATATACTGAGACTGCAAAGATAAAGCAGTTCACCTTTCTATATGAAAATTCAATATATATTCTTATATTTTTCCTCTGGTCAAGATGGGAAAAAGAATCAGACTTGCCTAGCCCGCCCCAGAATAACAATTCTGATATTTAACTACCTTTTAAAAGTAATTCTAATCCAGTTTTCTCACAGTCCACCTGCCACAGGTCCAGCAAATGGCCAGTTTTTGGGAGTTATTGCCTCAAAACCAACAGAGTTCCTGAGAGATCTGCAGAGATCTCTTCTGAACAGGCTGTGTCTCCTGGTTGTTTTCCAATCCTCAGAACTCCTGTTCCTTCACAGGGATGTTTCACTAATGTTAAGCAGCAAGCACCTCCTAATGATGGGGTTGGTGGAATACAGACTTTGGTTTAGGGATATGGGAATGAGGATCTTGGTTCAAGGCTTGTTTTAGGGATATTCAGAGGAACAAGGAAGGGAAAGAGGCAGAGACAAAAAGCTCTATTCTGACACGAGTCCAGCACACTGATTACATCAGCAGCAAAAGGATCACATCCAGGTTTTCTCCCGGATTTACACTGTTACAGACAGGTGAGAATCTGGTGGGGAAGTTAAAAATGGACACTCACTCACAGGGCAGTCAGACTGAAAACAAGCAAGCTACTCCACTTGACTGCCAGATCATGTTAGAAAACTGTGCACTTTACCTCTTTGTGCCTAATTGTCTCCCTACCTTTTTAGTCCTTACCACCACCACCCCCTTCCCCGGCACATATATAGTTTTTACTGAATTTTCTGGATTTAATTCAAAAAAATCCCCAAACAACCGGTGTTTTGTTCAAAGCTTGTTTTCAAACCACGGAAAATGTTTTGTAAATGTTTTCTGAGAAGCCAAACAACGCTCGTTTCACATTGGTACAACAAACTGCAAAAATAGCACCAAAAAAATAATGTGTATATATACATATATATATGTAAGCACGGGTGTGTTTGGAGGGTGGAAGGCTGTCTGGGTTGTATCCAGGAGGAGATTGCTCTGCTTCCCAGGGAGTGATCCCACTGTGGCAGCCGGGGGAAGGATGGGATGCAGGGGACACTGAGCTGACAGCCGTGGCTGTGTGGGGGTGGAGACACACACACACACAATGACAAGTTTTATGGGCTGGGAGTGGGAATAAAATGCAGAGAGGAGGCAGCTCATGGGTGAACATGTGGGAAGAAATGGGGAGGCAGCGAGGAGGCTCTTCCAAGAGGACTGCTGAGAGCTGCTGTCCTGCTCCTGGGATTGCAGAGGAGGGGAAAGCTTTCCCTCAAAGCACAGTCTGGACACTTCTAAGGGAAGGGCTCAGTGCAAGAGAAAAAGTGAGGGAGTAAACGAAGACCGTGGAGATGGTGGGAGTTGGAAATGACAACTGTGCAGAGCCCTCAGCCCCCTCAGCTGCACCGAGCCCACACCCCTGGAGTAAACTCCAGCCTGACTGGTTGTGTCCTGGAAATAACATGGCTTTGAGCTTGGCTGTCTTGGATAAAACAAAAGCTTTTGTGACTCACAACAATGCTAAAGTTTCCCTCGGAACTACTGAGTGAGTCTTTGTGAGCAAAGTGCTTATTACCAGGGACTTGTCGTCCCGAGATCAGCAGTAACCTTGGCATCTGCTTATTTTCTTTCACAAAACCACCTTGCTTAGTTATTATACATTGAAAGCTTGATGGCTGGCAGCAGTTGGAGGGGTGCAAACTACCAAGCAAGTGCCACAAAGCGGTAATACTGAAGCTGCAGGACGTGGTGCTGCTGAAAGGAAAATAAATACTAGCGGTACAGAGGGCTTTAAGGAGTAGGAATTCTTGGTTTCCTGAAGAGGAATACAAAGCAAGCTCTGCACAACTTCATTCCACAGAAAATTTCTGCTAAATACATCCCCTCGCTTTTCATGTTGCCTTGGGAAGGCTGGAAGGGGAATGGATGCCAGGAGGAGGAGTGTGGTGCAGTCTGGCTGGGCAAGGGGGAATTCCCTCCTCCTCACCAACAATCCCTGAAGTTTCCATGATGGAAGAAATGGTGGTTCCTTCATAACACCAAGAACA
The DNA here is from genome assembly GCF_036250125.1 of Pseudopipra pipra. Classification (NCBI taxonomy): domain Eukaryota; kingdom Metazoa; phylum Chordata; class Aves; order Passeriformes; family Pipridae; genus Pseudopipra; species Pseudopipra pipra. The sequence goes on along the minus strand of NC_087551.1, from coordinate 4,534,314 downwards.
AGTAAAAAGTAATTTAGTCAGTGACTTAGGGCTGAATTCCCCAAAGAGGGGAGCATGCTGGCTCTTTGTGTCCCAAAAATCCCGGCCGTGTGCAGCCTGGAAGCCTGCTGGCAAAGCAGTGGCAGTGGGAACAGAAAATATGGGATGTGCTTCCCTGTGGATTTAATAACACCATATATGCCAAGGTGGGGAAGCTTCAAGGTCACTGGACAGTATTTAAGATGCTGATACTTAGTCATGCAGTAATAATGTCGTGTTAGAAATGAAATGTGTTGGAATTGAGGGCCTGAAATGCCTTGCAGAATATACCTTTTTGACTACACAGTGAAGCCATGGCAATGTGGTGAGTTGGTTTCTAAAAAAAAACAAACATACTTTAGGGCTCATTCCAGAAATCTGTGATACAGAACAACATCCAGAGTTTTCCAGATTTAAATTAATTCAGACATTTTTAAATATATGTGTAAATAAAGCAATGCTGGGAACAGTCTTGGTGATTACACTGGAATCAGACACAAAATAGATGATAAATAAAATAAAAAACACAAAGGTGTTCTCTGACAGAATGTCACTTTACTGCTACTGGAAAGGTAGTCAAGGCTCGAGCTGTGAGGTGGGAGAGACTCAGTGCAGTGGACAGAGTGAGGATTTCGGAAGGGAAAGGGAAAAGCCACAGTCAGAGTTCCCTGACTGCTCCTGTGCCATCTCCCTATGGGAATTTTCTGCCCACAAACACTGACAGGTGAACTCAGCTTTCCTTCCTCACCCTGTTACAAAAGGCAATCCTTGTGCTCTTGGTTCCAGCAGCACCTGGAGAAATCCCCCTCCAGCATCCCAGTCCCAAATTCAGCCTCAGAGCCTCAGCAGCTCAGTCCTTCTCAGTTACCCTCCCAGCCCTGCTCAAAATGCCTTTTGCCTCTTCTCCAACATCCTTTCCAAAATCCCATCAAATGGCAAGAACAATCCCAAGCCCTTGCCCAGCTGCCAAACACCCCTGTAGGTCTTTCTCTTCCTTCCCTGACTCCAAATGCTTCTCAGGGCCCCTGTGCCACTGCAGCTCAATGTTTAGTAGTTTCACTCTGAGACCCTGAACTGGCAATTTTGGGGAGGTTTTGGTGTTGCTGCTTTTCTTTCCGAAGAGAACTCTGAAAATTAGCTTTAAAAACTTATGATAGCCAAACAATTAAACAGGAATTACTTTATAAAACCCAAACCCTTTGGAAATACTTTTAAAATGTACATGTGTGGGGAGTTCTGTGAACCCTCCAAGCAACTAAATAACCAATGAGCAGCGAATGCATTTTCTGGCTGTTGGGGTGGGATAATTCATCCTGCTGGGTTTTTTTTGTTTTTAGGCATATGACCTGGGTTATGTAGATTCTTTGACACATGGAGAATTCACTCTCCCAGAATTAGGTACTCTGAATCACACCTGTCAGGATGCACCACACATCCAAGGACAGTGGGGTGAAATACTGAGCTCCTAAAGCACCTTCCACTGGCAATGGTAAAATCCAGGACTGCCTGGGCCTCGAGTCCATCTTCCACCTAGGATAGTTGTTTCCAGCCTACCTTAACTATTTCAAAGGTAAAAATGTCTGCCCCTTGGTTTTTTTGATAAGTTCTGGTCACCTTTTTCAAGGCAGATATAAAGCAAACTGTATCTTGTAGGATACTTGTGCCCTGTTTATCCAACTGCAATAGGAATTCAAGGTTCTGTTCACAGGTATTAAGCTCGGAGCTTATTCCATTCCACTGTCAGGAACTGGGAAAGAGGCAGCAGAGGGATTGGAACACCCACAAAGCACTAAGAAGAATCTGGCATTTAGTCTCAAAAACATAGGGAAAGACCCATCTCTGCTGGAAACAGCAGCATGTGAGAGGATTTGCAGCAGCCAGGGGGACGAGCAGCTTCCCAGCCCACGGATCTGCCTCAGCACTGTTCCAGCAGGATGCAGAGTGGGCAACAATCCACTGTTTCCCTTTAATACCTATTTGGAAAAGGGATGGCAGCCCAAAGGGAATAACCACTGGCAGTGTGAGGATCTGACACTTTAATAAAGGGGCTGTGAGTCCCTCGCAGCAGCGGTTCCTCCCCACTGAGTGTTCCCAAAAACCCACCCGGTGTCAAATCCTGCCCTGTCAACGCTGGGTTTGCTGCGTTATTCCTAAGGAGCTTGGAAATAAAATCCATGTTTCCTCACTAACCATAAATCCTTCATCACCTGGAAAGAATGGATTTGTTTTCCACCACTTTCACTCATAAAATATCTGCTCAAACCTACAGGCTCTGCCCGCTGTGTTGTTATCACGGGGACTGTGGGAAGGTCGGGGTTCTCAGCTCTACACTGAGCTCTGAGAGGTCTCTGGGCTTCCACACAAATTCCTTATCAGGATATTATTGCCACTGTTAAACCCAGAAAGAAAACAAAATGACTTGTTAGGTTTCTGAAAGAAAAAAAAAGAGCTACGGAGCTGTAACAGAACATTTCATTAATATTCCTTGTGTTGTGTATACATAACAAGCTCATTAGCGAAGCACCAAGCAAAGTAATTATTTAGTTTGGGGGTTTTTTTTTGTTCTCTAAAGAGGATAATTTAATATGAAGATCATTCTCTGCATTTCTGGATTTCTTTGTCTTTTCAGTTTGTAAATAACATATCAAAAGTTGGAATGAAAGCATCCTACAATAAAGCATTTTGAAAGGAAAAGAATAGTCTACCAGATTAATTCTGTGACTAATCATAAGAATAAACTTGATTGTTTTTCTTTATATGCCCACTGATTATGTCATTTTCTTGATTTCTGAGCACCAAAGCACTACTCTCTCAAAAGTGCTTGCAAATCCAAGATATTAATAGTTAATCAAATGGAATAAACATTAAAAACTTCACATGAGAACTCTGCCTCATGCTCCAAACTGACTGCACTGGAATAAGAAAAAAAAAAGAGAAGAGTTTTAAGATTAAGGTCAGAGAAATTCTTCTGCTTGCCTCACACCAATGGACTATAATGGACTTCAAGTGAGAGGTGCATGTTGATAAAGCTCTCAGGAACAAAGTTAGCCCCGGAGTAAAAACAGGGCCTGTTTTAACAGGAACTGGCCATGCTGAAATGGAAACAATTCCTAGTCCCTCCCCCACCTGCAATATGGATCTGCTATCAAGCAAATTCCAGAAAAAAAGGAGGAATAAGAAAAAAAAATTCAAGAAATTGAAAAGACCTTTATCCAGTCTCAGAAACAATATTTCAGGATCTAGAGATGGGCTCCCAAAATGGTAAAATCTCAGTAGTATTTGTATCATTTTAGGTAATTTTTTTCCTACGGTTTCTGTGACTCACCGATAGGGAAAAAAAAACCCAACTACTTTATTTAGCTAAAAAAGAAATTTCTGTCTGAAGCGAAAAAAAAAAAAGCACTGCACTGTATTTCCCTTCTCCAGAAAAATGAATGGCAGAATAAAAGAGCCATTCTCCACCAGATTTGTTTCCTTTCCCGGTGGTTCGTGTGACTCAGCTCCCACCACCACCAGCAGCCTCCAAAATGTCTGCAAGTGGCGGCCCAGGAGCAGCACGAGCCACATCCCAGCTCACAGCTTGGCAGCTTCCAAAGGGGATGTGCTGCTCCTCTGAAAAATTCAGGCAAGGGAAGCTGGAAATCACTGCCAGGCTGAAAAGCTGCCCACTGCCAGGCTTTCAAGGAGTTTCACAAAGTGCCCTGTCCCTTTGCCCAGGGAAGAGAGGCTTTGGAAGAGAAGCTTTCCGGGGTGTTTAACTGAGGATGAGCAGCAATGTTTTATTCATTACTCCAAAACTCTCCACAGTTTTGGAAAGCAATCACCAGGTTTGTGCCACAGGGCCAGGACTGAGGGAAAAGCGGAATATTGCAGGAAAGGATATTGATGGTGCTGCACAGGGAGGAGATGCGGTGACGGCGCAGTTTAGACAGGAGGAAAACAACCTGAAATGACTGAAACCCAGGGGGAATTTTAAGTAGGTTGAGAGCAATCTCTGACACCAGAGGAGGCCACAGGGATGATGGGAGGGTTGGAGCAACTCTACTGTGGAGACAGGCTGGGAGAGCTGGGGTTGTTCAGCCTGGAGAAGAGAAAGCTCTGGGGAGACTTTCTAGCACCTTCCAGGGCCTAAAGGGGCTCCAAGACAGCTGGAGAGGGACTTTGGACAAAGGGCCTGGAGTGATGGGACAAGGGGGGATGGCTTTAAACTGACAGAGAGAAGGTTATTATTAGATTGGATATCAGAAAAAAAAAATTACTCTAAGGGTGGTGATGCCCTGGCACAGGTTTCCCAGGAAAGCTGTGGCTGCCCCATCCCTGGAAGTGCTCAAGGCCAGGTTGGATGGGGCTCTGAGCAACCTGGGATAGTGGAAGGTGTCCCTGCCCATGACATGATCTTTAAGGTCCCTCCCAACCCAAACCATCCTGTGATTCTATGACAATGTGAAAATTTAATGTAACTATAGTCATCTGAGGGATGCAAGGTCTGCAGGGACAATGCAGTTTTTTATTATGGGAAAGACATAAATTTCTGATACAGCACATTTTCCATTGTGCCATCTATGTATTCCTTTCAAAACCTGCCTAGATGATTACAGCTTTCCAGCAAGGGAGAAATTGCCTCATTATCCATAAAATATTCCAAGTGATGATATAAACAGCATTGTCAAATGTGGGAAATCAAGTGGGGAGTGAAGGAAAAAGAGAAGATTCTGGATTTCAGCTTAAATGATTTCAGCTCAAACTTCCTTCTCTAGGAGAAACCAGGAGCCAGGAACATTCCCCCCTTGCTGTTTTCCTTCTTTTCCCACACCCCTCAGTGTCACAACTGAGGTAGCTGATAGGAAACATGTTGTGACAATGGCTCTGAGCAACAGCCCTCTCTCCAGAAGAATAAAATATTAAGAAGATCTAAATCCAGCTCAACTTCGGTTATTTGGTTCCAAAATACAGAACAATCCACGTATGTCCATTTTAATAATGCATCAGTGCTGCTTCCCCGTTCCCAGGAGTTATCCCTTCTCTCAGATCATGTCCCAAAGCCATAAGAAATGAGCTTAATTTCTTCCTGCACTAAAAGTGCAAAGATTCCCTCTCAATTACTCCATGTCTGCGGAAGTATTTCCATGCACACAAGACTGGTTGAAGCTCTCACACTTGCTCAGCCACCAGAACTGAACTCATTTAATGATCCCATGCAAAGCTCAACCTTCCAACCATTTCAGTCAATTGGCTTTTCATTGTTCTTGAGCAGCCCCTTAATAACTAGAAATATTTTCTTAAATTGGAATAAAGCTGCACTAAGATGTGTAATCCCGAGTTCAGTTTCTCCACAAGTATTTAAATATTGTTGCCACACGGGCATTTCTAACATGATTTTCTGAGAAAGGAAGAGAAGAAATGACCGACTCCCCCGGTTAGATGGATGCAATATTTTCAGTGAAAGAAACTTGCCTGGAAATGGGTAGCATTTTCAGTAAGGAAGCATAAATACATGGTGTATTATATTATTTTATCTTCTGATAGCGGTGGTTTCAAAAAATAAAATATTCATCTTCCCCGGTTCCACGACAGCCCTTGCATTAATTTTCAGAATAAAAGTAAATTGCTTTGAGTGGAAGGAGAAGCCCAAAGTGCAGCCTTGTTGAGCTCTATTAGCAGTAATGAAAAGGTGAAAGAGTTTAAAATTCAGATAACAAATTCTTCTCGCTGCTCACACAAACCCAGAAGAAGTTCTGCAAGAGACGACCCTATTTTCTGTAATTAAGTTCTTTGAATTAGAAAGCTGGGTGCAAGAAACTAAGTGCCAAACCAAATCCAAACCCTCACTTCTGATAGCACATTTGATTTATCAAAATCAGGACGAATTTCTCCCCTGTATTTCAAGGAAACCATTCCCCTCTTCAGTGTAAAAACTGCCTAACCAAGAGTAACTTAATTCTCTAAGGGCTGCAGTTTTGCTCGTGTCCAAGGGTTATGGAAACAGCTTGGAGGAGTCGTTCTGCAGAGACACAACGCGTTTTACAGAGAACAGTTTACAGATTATTTGATCTCCAGCAAAGGGATGAGCAGACCAGGCAGTTTTTAATAAGACAGGAGGGTCAGGCAGCATGAAGAACAAGGCAGTGCTCAGTGGGAGAGTCAAGTTTAATCATTATGTTCAGCTGTAAATTTATTTACTTAGAAAGGTTCTGCGTTGAAGGAGCATTCTGAACATCAGACACACGTTAAGTCCAAAATACAGCTGAGGCAGCAACTGCAGAGCAGGAGCAGATGGGGAATGAGATGGAAAAAATACCCACTACCAAGAGAAGCTCTTGGAAGATCTACAGCAAAGCAGTTTGACTGAACTCAGTGGCACTGCACCAATTTGAAACGAGAAAATAAAAGCCTCCAAATTAGCTGTCTGAAGTTTTCATATAAAATGCTGGTGGGTCTCCAAACTACCTGGGGCAGAGTTCATCTCCTTCCCAATTTTGGTGTTTTTATATTGCACGTAACTTTCTATCTTAAAAGAGAGTGCCAGCTCTTTTCTGAATTTTTAAAGTATTTATCATTCTTTGTTGTCACTGATTTGTTTCCCCTCATTAAGGTCATTAAACAAAGGAAAACTCGGATTTGCCCCTCTGCTGTAACACCGTATTCTGTGAAATGTGAAATGCATCTGTTGGCCACTATTGGTGTTTTGATATTCAAGGGGAGCCAGAACTGCAAATTTAGCATTTAAATCATGTAACAAAAGCAGAAGAAAACCGTGCAATTACATAACTTCCTCCTCCTTGCTCCATTGTCTCTCCTACAAATCTATTTTGTTTTGTATAATTGAAATACAGGACTCCAAGCACTTAAGTTCAATCTTTCCTTGTAATTTAATCAGTAAAGAAACTTGGCTCGAAAGAAAATAAAGGCAGGAGGCAAAATGGCAATGAGGACCATGTGTCTTCTGGCCTGAACACAGCCAATGTGAATTCTGGATCCTTCTGTACAAAACACATTTATTTTTGTTGGTCTGGGTCAGGAATGGCACTTTCCCACTAGAGATAAACTTTCTCCATGGTGGTGTTTTTGTAATTCTCATTCTGCCCCGAAGAACTGGCACCTTTATGTTATGCTGATGGATTTTAGGTTTTTTTTATTCTCTACAAATATGACCTTTCTAACGCTGAGTAAACATTTTCCACTAGAATTTACAGTTTAAGCAAAAATTAATGGTTCATCTCTACAGATACCTCCTCGCTCTGATAAACAACCACCTATATCCAAGAATATCTCACCTCCTGACCACAGGGGAGATGAACATTGGTAGGGTTTCCCCAGAGGCACAGGCAGTGTTTTGCACCTCTCCTCTTTCAGCCATTTCCAGGCTGCCTCTGTATCTGTCTTTACAGCCTGTGCTTTATTTCAGATGCACAGAAACCAGTGTAAACAACCCTCCCAGCCCAGGCAGAGCAAAACAAACCGAGAGCATTTCAATAACTCTTTCCCTAAACAGGAATATTATAAAGCTAAAAACCCACAAAGACAGTAACCATTCATTTACCTGGGGGATTGCCTGTTTTGTGTGAAAGCCTTTTCCTTCACTGATGCTCAGATTTGCTTGATAGAGAATGACACATTAATGTCACCAGCTGCAGAACCCCACGGAAATGTCTGAAGTCTGTCAGATTTGTGGTGCACACAAACAGTTGTAGGGCAACTGTCTTGCCAAAAATGTGCCCTTTTGCAGCTCTAGTTGGATAAATATCTAAAATAAGCTACCTATGGTCCTTTAAATATGTACTAATTCCATCTAATAAACCTAACACATCTTCAAGAGAACTTCCTGGGAAAAGAGGGAATCCTGTTTGCCAGCTCAAAAACTTCCAGCATTTTATTTGCTTCCAAATAACACCCTCCTGATGCTCCAGTTGGTCATCTTAGTCATAGTTTAGGACAATCACATCCTGATCTCGCACTCCTACACTAGAAAGATAATAATGGTGCTACAGAACTTTCCTCAAGCTCAGAGCCTTCCCTGCCAGTCCTGAACGGGCATCTCAGCTCCTGCAGTTCCTGGGGAATGCCAGGGAAGGCTCTCAACCAAGTAGGCAGGATTCCTTTAGAAGTACACTTAGAAAAAAAATAAAACTAAAAAGGCTCAGCCTCCAGGTAATTTCTGGTTTGTTCCCTCATTTGTTTTGCACTGGAGAGCACAAAAGCACAGTTTCCAACAGAGAGGGAGAAACATAAAATTATAGTTAGCACAGTAAATTCCCTAAAGAAGAGAACAATGATTTCTCTCTCTGAAATGGGAAAGAGGAAAATACCTCCCTCACGAAAAGCAACCAGAGTTACACAGACAAGACACTTCAAAAAGAAAATTAATTATTTTACAGTTTGGAGGATAATTACTTAGAAGAGTTCTGAGACTCACAAGCATCCAGATCCTCAAGGATGAGAGCACTGCTCCAGTGAATCCAGCTGTGGATACTCCCTGCATTCACATCACCCCGCTCCCATCCTCCCTTTCCCACATGCTCACTGGTTTGCAGCCTGATTAAGATTTTATCACTTGACCAAACAAATACAAGGAAAATTCCAAGTTTGCCAACTAAAAACTTCCGGCTAGAACCCCTCAGATCTTATAAATGATGATATAACCCCTGAAACCCAGAGGGAATCATTAACTTCAGCCCACAAATGACCTGGCTTTGCTTCATCACAGTTCAACCCATTTTCATTTTTTAATGTAAATTTTGAGAGTAACCTAATACTTTCATCGTGTAAAATACAGTTTTCCCTGGATTTAGCTGCTGCAATATCCAGCTCTTCTAGAACCAGAGATGTAGCCAAACCACAAGGGACCAGGCCAAGGTCTCTCCAATTAGAGGAAGAATTTTGATAAATACAGGAATCTCCTCCCGATGCTCTCCGTGACTTGCACAAAACTTCTCACAGAAAGCAAGGAAATGTTCCTTAAGCCTCAAAATTGTTTCACACTTTTCCTATGGAATTTCAGTGAGATTCAGTTAAATTATGAAGCGCTAAAATAATCCTCATTTTACTTCCCTGGAGAATGTCAGTGGCTAAACAAGCAACTTAAAACTGACACTTCCTAGTTTCCAAACTTGCTTTTTTGACCTACATAACCTCTAACTTTTTAGCTTGGTAAGAAAATACAGAGATGATAAAGAATGAAGAATTAATGACTTGGGAAGTCAACTTCCATCACAATCTCAGTGGAACTCAGCACGTAAATCCTTGGGTTCTGCTGGAAATCTCAGGCATCACTCGTTAGACAGGTCATCTCCATATCCAAAACATGAAACCCCACAGGGGTGTCCTACCGAAACATGAGACAAGAAAGAATTTGTCCTAAATTTTGGAATAACAGGCCAAATGAAACCCACTCAGAGCAGCTGCTTTCACACCTGCAAGTGCACTGCCTTCCATCAGACTGAGAGGGATTCCCACAATCCAGACATCCAAGGATACGTGGATCTGATTCCTTTTTAATAAATAAATTCAGTTATCTGAAACCTCTTTTTAATAACTCCTTGTCTTTCCATTTTCTATGCAAAGATGGCACCTGGGAGAGTTAGGGATCATTGTTAGGGATCATTGTTAGGGATCTGCAGGGACTTATCTAATTGCCAGAGTTATTGCAGTGAAAGATGACATGGAAACACGGGCTAAAAGGTAGGAACAAAATATTACAAATCTCCACTTTTTCCCATTTAAGTACAAAATACCACGTGCATACAAGAACAACGTAATTATTACTACACAGTTTAAATTTATTCATTATTAGCTCTCCTTGCATCACCTAAAAAGTCAGCAAGATCCCGTGGAGCTGCAGAAACATAATTACCAAGATCAATTCAATGCACCGTGCCATTAACACCTCATTAGAGCGAGGCCACAACATGAAAGCATCTCACAGACACGGGTGGGTTTTGCAATTCAGAGTGCAATTAGGTCTGGGTCTAATTCAATGCATCCAGTTCCAAGTGGAATGCAAATTCCGGATGTCTTTGTCCTGGGATTTAAAGGTCACTCGTGTAAGGGAACATTAACTTCGCCGAGCAACTCCCGGGAGAAAGGCTCGTCCAGCACTGGAAGGGGCTGTCCAGGGAAGTGGCAGAGCCACCAGCCTTGGAGGGATTTAGAGATGTGCCACTTGGGGACATGGCTTAGTGGTGGCCTGGCAGTGCTGGGTTAATGGTTGGACTCAATTCTCTTCCAGGCTAAAGGATTCCATGACTCTGTGCACATGTCAAGGCTTTTCTAGCAAGCAAAGTTGACACCAATAGCAACTACAGCTAAAAAAAAAACCCCAAACTACAAACACACAAATCCTGAAACACTGATACTTAATGCTTTGAGTCAAAATATTCCTTGACATTTCCTTTTTCCCCCCACTTCTTTTCTGTCTTGATTTTCTTTGCACGGTGACACAGACTTAAACTGACAATGCACATCCCTAAAGCTGCATCCATATTTTCTGCATCGGGGCTTAAGACTTAGGATTCTGGATTCCTGCTTCATGTATTCCAATATTCAGAGATACATGCCTTCAAAATAAACAGGCATATGAATGGATTTTTCCTAAGAGCTAAAACATCAGTCCTGTTGATTTTTAAGTATAGTCTTTAATTTCTGCAGAAGTGATTATGATATTAATTTTGAATATTCAGTGACACCAGGATGAGGCAGAACATATGTTGTGATTTCTCTGCAAACAAAACACACTCTCTCTGGTATTTTTTCTCCTCCAAAGACCAAATGCACCAAAGGTCCTCTGGTTAAACGGAGCCTTTTTGTTCCTCAGAGTTGTATCTTATTCTTCTCAAGCATCTGAAGCTGGAATTCCAGCTGATCCAAAAAATGAACTTCCACCTGAGTTACATGTCCTGGCTGAAAACCCTGTCATTGGAGACACAAGGTATCTCTTAAATTCCATAGGAAACAGGCAGCTCTAAATAGACACTTTAAACATGGAACTGAATTTCAGAAAGCCTGAACACTGTGCAGTTTAACAGGTAGGAAAGCTGTTTTCAGGGAATATTGTAATGAATATTCCTAAGCAGCTCTGGTGACTCAGTGGTAAGTCTCTAAGTCTCTGTATTGCTGTGTGGGCAGTTGGAATACAAATTCTCCTTCCCCCTGGGTCGCCGCTTTGGGATGCTGCTGTCAAAATAAAGCCCCAGGTTGTGCAGGGGAGGAATTTATTGTGTGGCCCCAGGATGCCACACTTGCTGGGGGAGGCTGTGTGGGCCCAGGGCTTGCCTGGAGGGGGCTGTGCTGAATCCCCCCCAGCAGAATGGTGAGGATTTAGGGCCCTTCAGGAGGAAAAAATGCAGAGTTTTGTTTCAAAGTCAACTTTTCCCTTTATATTTTTGAAATACAACGGGTTTGCCAATTGCCAGCTACAAATGAGGGAATAAAGAGTTAGGCCAGCCCACCCTCTCTTAGGCTGTGATGTTTTATTCTCCAGGAAAGGCTTTTATGGAGCACCCTGCTGAGATGAGGGTATTCAGTGTCTCCAGAGGAGAAAGGGAATGGCATGAGAGGTAAATAAAATGTTCAGGCCTTAAGCAGCTCAAACCCCCACCACTATAGAAGCTCACACAGCACTACTCTTCTGGAGATGGGGCACATGCTAAAGCAGAGCCTGCCCTAAGTGGATAAAGCCAGATTTGCTCAGTAGCTTGTAGGATTGAGCCATTACAGCATAATCCACAAATATCAGTCTAGAAAGTAAGGCTAATTCAGCCTTACCATAGCATAGCATGCATTGCCATCTCTAAAGCAGCTTTTTTTTTTCTAAATTGTCTTTAATTTGCAGCTTATGCTGCCATTTCTAAGCTATTCTATATATGCCAACAGAAAAGTCAGGAAATTTGTTGGAAGCATTTCATGCTTATCAAAAGTCCTTCCAAGCTGCAAACTAAGACAGTACTCTTATTTGTAGTCTCCTCCTAGTCCCCTTCCTGCTTTTAGTAGTATTTTCTCCAGAAAGCAGTGGAAAAGGATTACCTGTGGATGAGCAAGTTGGGCTGAACAGACAGGAGTCCATGTCCTAGACTATGAATGAGACAGCAAAAGTTTGGTAACTGTTTTAAAGGGGGGCAGAAATCCCTTTTTTTTGTTGTTTTGCAGCCAGAAAAAAACTCCAGAAATTACTTCTTTTTGAGTGCTACTGCAGAGGTAACTTGGGCACCGTGGGAGGGATGGGGAGGAAGGGTGTTAAGTACTCCTGCATATATTTCCTTCAAGAGGTTGGGAAATAAGTTAGAAAAGAGACAAAATACCAACTGAAGGAACACAGAAAAATGAAGAGGCTTGAAAAATCAAAACAGAAAGTACACTCTACATTCTGCAATATGGGAAGCAAAGTAGGTAAACCCATTTGGTTCAGTTAAGACAAGTCAGTATGGGGGCAACTTCATTATCCAATTTGGCTCCCAAATCACAGTTTCTTTTGCTGATACCCTCGTGTTTCTTAGCTCCTGGGAACACTAAATTAATCTCTTAGGTCCACAGTCAATAAAAGCTCCATCCTGTTTTGCCAAAACTAAGGTTTCATTTTTATTTAGTTGATTTGATGAGGGGTTTGGTAGGGCAGAAGCAAAGCAGGGTATTTAGATGAATACCTTAATATTCTTTCCCTGTGTCCCACAACCCCATTTCTGCCTGGCTTGGGGCCATCAGTCCCTGCTCTGGGGTGCTGGAGGATGCTGGGCTCCAGCCCTGCCCAACCTGGAGGCTGATATCCCAGATGGATTTTGGCCCATCCCCACAAATCACCCCATGTTCCTGGGCAGGGGCTTCGCAAACCTGCACAAGATCCCTGCCAGAGATGTGGGAAGAGATCTCCATTGTGGGAAGGAGCTAGGAAAGGACTATATATGGCACACCACAAACCAATTATTCACAGAGGTGAAAACACGGGATGACAACGAGCAGTTTCAGTCTCGTAAAAAAGGAGGTGATAAGAAAAAAGAAAGAACATCTCATTTTTACTTTCATTTTTTAAATCAGAAGCTGTGTTTTATCTGAACTAACTGAGATTACAACAAAGCTTCAGCGATGACTTCAGTACTGACCTGTGAAAATCACAGCCCGGAAAGTAGGATTTTAGTTCTGAAATGGGGTATTGAATTTTCACAGATTATAACCAGGCAGTGGAGAAACTGTACAAAATAATCACGTAGAAGAATTCACAGGGTCACTGGCCTTAACTGATGAAAAAAATAACCATCAGCTACCATGTGCCAAGACCAGCACTTGGAGTATTTATGGCTCTTTGTAATGAGACAATAGCAATGACAGACCTTTTTGAGGAGCACCGAGAAACACACACAGAGAACTTGCAGAGACTCAACTCTGAACTCAAACACAGCAAGTCTGGGAAATGCTGTTTAAACAGTGGAAGTGAATCACTTTTAACCAGCTGCTGATGGATCGCTGTGACATCAAATTTGTATTAATAATATTAAAAAATAATGACCACTAGACTGATGAGCCACGAGTAGGTGATTACTGAGGATTGCAAGAATATGTTTCAGTGATGAGCAGCAGATTAACAGAGGGAAAAAAAGTTAATAAGCACAGAGAAGGATAATATTGCTTATGAAGATAAATGATGGCTTCCTTTCCAATGGAAAATACGATGTTGCAAGAAACACTGGACACTGAGGTATGTACTACAAATATCCATGACAAAACAAAACAGCTTGAGGTAAGTACTTTCAAAGTGTGAAACACGTCAGAACTGGAGAAATGTCTTAATCTCCAGTGGTGGAAATACACCAAGCGAAACACTTCAATATTAAAACAACTGATGTTTTTAGTACAGAACAAGTTCCCCAGTAGTATATTAATGCAAGATTATGTGCTTTGAAATGGGAAGTGATTAAAAATACACAAAATAAAATCAAAGCATAGGAAAGCTTTTTTGATGGCAAGATCAAATTAGGAGCAATTTTTATTCCACTTGGAGGGAAAACTGTATTAACATCCATTAAAATCTATAGTAAACTGATTACCCATGATTGCTGTGGTTTAAATATGCACTTTGCCGACTTCTGAAAATTATAAGTCAAAAATTAATCCAGAACACCCTTGGAGAGCCTGGGCTTAGTGATGAATGGATGGAGATTTTGACACCTGCTGACGTGGTCGGTGCTCAACAGCAGCCAAAGTGCAGGAATAAGTCACTCACCCATAGGGACCTGGACTGCCTAAAGCCACCCAGCTGGGATGCAGTGGAGAGCAGTGCCTGTATGATGCCCTTCCCTGCAACAACCAAGAATTTGTGGAATTTAAATAAAAGGAAAAATGTGTCCCTGGCAGCACAGAGCACCCCTTGCAGGCTGTGGCTACGGAACACCAAGGAGGTTGTGGTGCTTTACCTGAAGCAGCAAAACATACCCTTTACTGGGTGACTTGACTTGTGGTAGATTATGCATCAGAAGAAAGAAACCATGGAGATTTTTGTAAATACAGCACAAACCTAGTTAATATTCTTTATTGATTATGGTGTGTCTCAGTAAGGAGGGAAATGGTTTAAAAAGGCCTCTCAGAGTGCACAGGAGATGGGCTGTGGCGCTCTCCGTATGTTATTGCATAAGGCTTGCACTGACCCATATTCTTAAAAATAACATCCCGCCGTCAAGGCCATCGGAGCTTCGCCCACAAAAATTCCACTAACCTACAAGATAAATCCTTTAGTCTGGAAACAGTCATTTGACCTCACTGCTACTTTTGTGCGCAGAACTAACACCGAACGGTCTCCCAAGGCACCCCGTAACACCCCAGCCCCGGGGGGCCGCACGCTCAAGGGCTCAGCCAGGAGTTTTACTTTAGTACCCCGAGACAGCTCAGGAGAATAAGCCACATGGCTGTTCCCAGGGCAGGGCGGGGGGCGGTGTTCCTGCTGTCCCTGCCGGGCTGAGGCTGCTCAGGGGCTCCAGGAGCTGGGGGGGAGTTTTCCCGCTGCCTTTGAGCGGCAGCTGCTCCAGGGCTGCCCCGTGTGGGCTCCAGGGGCTGCCGTGAGGGACACGGCGGCACCGCAGCGCCCGCAGGGCCGGACCGGCCCTCACAGGGTGGTTCCAACCCCACAGTCACCGACTTGGTGTCTCGCACACGCCCTTAAAGGCAAAACCGTGTGCTTTTCCGTACGGCTGTAGATGGGACCTCACAGGAAAAGCCGCCCCGGCTAACTTTGATCGTGCTCCAGTGGTTTGGTCGCACCGTTCGGATGCGGGTTACGGCCCAGTGCGGCTCGACAATAGGTGACAGAAATTTTCGGTGTCACAATTAATACTTAATCAATTTGCGGTGCCTCGCGCTCCAGCAGGCACTTGAAATGCAGGGAACAGGTACAGCCTTAAACTGCTGAGAGAATAATTACCACCCTGACTGGGCCCTCAACATAATGCCACTCTGCTGTAGTGTTCTGACAAATGCACATAGACACTTTCACAGATCCAGTGGCATTTTCCTTTCTTTTATTAAACACTCTGTGTGGGCAAGAAAAGAAAGGAGGTTGCAGTATAATTTGTGTCGCCATTTAATATCAATAATAAAACACAAGTGAAAGAGTTTTAAAAGAAAGTTGCAACGTTTCTTCCAGTAAGTTCCCCTTCTGCGCTATCACTAAGCCATATTTTTGATAGTCACAAGGCAAATGAATGGTTTTCCTTTCTGAAAGGGAAAACTCAAATCACTGTCAGCTAGAAGATCGAGAAACAAAGATGATGCATATAAAAATGAAGAGATTAAATGATTAAAGACTAAAATTTCAAGACTCCCCACTACAACAAGAAGGAGAAGCCTGAGACAGGTTACGCAGAAGAGATGGGAAGTAAATAACTCTAAGGCTACCATTCTCCAGCTTGGAAGCGGAATGGGTGTTAGGAAAGTGGTCAGTAACATCACAGAACAGCACAGAGAAGACAAGTAGGTGACAATTATTCCCACAAAAAAAAAAAAAAAAACAGATACAGAGAAAACAAACAGTCCTATATAGCACAGCAAGCAGTTGTTATTCCGAGCCCTGCTGTTGCAGTGAGCTGGGCTGAATCAGCTGAACACTTATCGAGGAGAGGTTTGCAGCTGCATTCTGCCTGAATGTGGCTGCCAACTCTGGGGGATGCAAATTCCTTATCCTAGATCCCTGCCTGGCTCCTCCTCGCTGGGATTGGAGAAAGGCCATCCCTAGGAAATTGTAAACTGAGTCCTAAAATCAGTCAGCTGCATTTTGAGAGCATTTCCATACTTAGTGCAGCAGGTGGTATATGGACCACACAGTATTTAAACGGGCATGTTCTCTCCATACAGCCGTATTTATTTACAGTGCCAGGACGAGATGCAGATGCCCAGTTACACAATCTCACCTGCAGGATAGTTATGTCTGAGCAACGCTTCACAGGATGCCAAGTCATAATTTTATATTTGGTAGAACTTTCAGTTTTAATTCGGCAGCACAGCTTTAAACTGCTTTGGCACTGGAGCCCTGAGAGCAAGCACGGTATTGATATTGGATGCTCCCATCTGAATTTGATTTGAAAATTGTGGGTTCCACGCACTGATGGCACTGTAGGTAGTTATTTACTCCTGTTCATAATTGGTGCTGACCTGGGGACAAGTGTTAGTCTGATAATCAAAGGGTTAAGAAATGTAGGTGCCCCCAGTAAACAAGAAGAATGTAATTAAATAAACTCTTTTATTCTAATATGTCAACCACTGCCAATCTTTAGAGAATCCGTTTTCAATCATTTCTCATCCACTTGTCTCAGCAACTTTTAGGCTATGAATGTGATCATTTATACCACCCATCAGATAAAAAAAACACTGAGGAAAATTGTCTGGGTCATATGTACTGGGCAATGCATTTGCATACACACCCAGGCATCCACTTACATGTGTTTTCAAAAGGCTGCAAAACTACCCATTTCTCTGACTTTGTGAGGTTTTGCACATACTGGATGTAGGAATTAACAAGCCTAGTTTGCCAATTTATGAGTGCACACCTGAAAGAGAAGAACGGACACAGTAGATTTATTGGTATATTAATGCCTAAATGCTGATTTGTTCAGCATCAATTAGGGAAAACCATATGTGTTCCCTGGGAGACCTGAAAAAAAAACCAACCAAACAAAACCAAAAGCATTTTCACTTGAATGCTCAGAATTTTCCCTGTTCTCAGAGTTACACTGCCAAAGGACTGCCATGAACAGGATGCTGCACCAAAAGCACTTAGCAGAGGAGGTGCTGAATGCAGGAGATGCAGAGCCCTCTGCAAACATCTTCTCTGGGGAGAATGACATCATGTCCTGCCTGCTCTGCCAGCCACCCTCATGCACTGGGCAACTCAGACCAAAGTGCATTTATCCATTGACATCTCCCATTCAGAAGCTGCTGCTTTGCTGGCTGGCTGCTGCTGCCCATTAATGCTCCCCATCTGCCTCCCAGCTGGCATGCTGATGGTGCCCAGCAAAATACATTGGGATGGCACTGTCAGAGACAACTCCTGCTTGCGCTGACTCCGTAACAACCCCACTTCCAACCCTTCTGCTGGGCCACGAAGCTGATACTGGGGCTGTTGATGCACTCAGGGACAGGATCCACACCTTAGGGACCAGTCTCTCCATCTCCTTTGCGATCAGGTCATCAGACCAGAACACGCCTACACCCTTCAGCAAAGCAAAGCCTTGAAGTAGTTTTGCCCTTGCATGAACACTGGAAATAAATTAAATAACCTGCTGCAGAAAACCCAGTTGGATGCAAGTTCCAGCCAGTGCAAAGAGGAAGGAAAAGGAGAGGACACACGCACAGACTTTCCTATAGGCTTTCTCCTCACCTCAGAGTGGGAAAGAAAAGTGTTGATACAATTGCTTATACCTTGCCCTTACCTCAAACAAAAGTGTGGACGTTCAGAGTCATTCTGGTTTTGTAATTTCACCTTTTCCTCCATGTCTGTAATCAGTCTGGAACTCATGTAGAGTCCTTTGGGCTCCACAGCCAGTGGGCAGGTGTCAGAGCCAGAAAGGAAGGCTGCCCATGCTGCAGTTCTTTGGAACAGGCCTCTTCTGCTTCTAATTTCTAATGATTTCTAATAAGTCACAAGCTCTGCAGCTCATGGTGTGAATAATTTGTATTAACTACACTTTGAAACACTTGTATAAAGGAATCAACCTCGGAAGCTTTGAAAACAAACAGATTCCCACCTGCATGTTAAATCTGAAGAGTAACTGAGTTAAAACAAGAAGGCTCCAAGGGAAGGTTTGCACTGTCAGTTCAGCAGCTGCACACTGTGATACCTGGGTGAGTGTCTGTTAGGAGGAGCCCTGGTTATTCAGTAGGTCTGAATGAGCTGGAACAAGCAGTAACAGTCAGAAAGGAACACAAGGCTCAGTTGTCAGTGATCGGACTGAGAAGCAATAACAACTTCCTCTCCCTTCTTATCTCAGCAGCACAATTCCCAGTATTCCTCCTACAGAGCTAATGCTGAGAAAGCATCAGACTCTTTAAATCATCCACATGGGAAGTCCAGCACTGAGATACTTGCATTTGCTCTTGCTTTTTTCCTTTCTTTTCTTTTTTTTTTTTTGATGGAGGGATGCAACTCACTGCTGTGGGGGAAAGAAAAAAGAAAGGAAAAAAACCCCTCAGAGCCGAACAAAACCTCCACTCCCTCCAAGTCAACAAAAACCTTCCTCAGAAAACCCCAAAATTAAACTGGAAAGAAAGCAATGCTCCTTTGCCCACTTCAGAAGCTCCATGGGGCAATTGAAACACAATTCAGGTGCCTTGGAAGGAAGCAGCAAAGCCTGTCAGCTCTAATGCATTATGCAAGAAGCCAGACTTCATCTAATGCAATAACAGCATCCTGCACAGCACCAAATCTCCCCAGCTCCATCTCTCCACTGTCTCACTCTACAGCTTTCCTACTTAAAATAAGCCTCTCTATTTATTTTTTTTTTGAGAGGTTTGATATGATCATGTAATTCAGGTAATTAAAAGAAACACATGATTGTTTCATATTTATACAGATAACAAATTAATACAGAGCTTGGGCGTTCCTGGGAACCCCACTGCAGTCTGTGGAGTATAAAACTTGAAGCATTTTAAGATCATAAATACAGGTCAGCCTCAGGGGTCTGTATTATTTTAAACATTAAAACTGAACTTTCTCCCATCCCTTACAGCTTCCCCAAACAAAGTTTAAGAAAGGAAAGCAGCAGCATGAAACAAATGTTTCATCCTTAAAAGAAGAGAGTAAAAATAGGCCTTTTTACTCTCCAAAAAAATTGTGGGGGAGATTTGAACATGTATGAGCAAGGAGGAACCACAGCACATACACATTAACATGACAGGAGAGCAACCACAGAGATATTTAGGACTTAAAACCCTGAAAAAATCTGAGACTACACCGGACACAAAAATCACTGCCCAACAGCTTCCAAGTTGTATGACCAGCCTCAGACTCAACAAAGAATTAGAATCCTTGCTAAGTGAGACTTGTTTGGCTCTCCCAAACCAAACAACCTCAGTACATCAAATCCAGAGGTGACTGGCCTTTCTCCAGAGACATCAGTCCTTGGTTAGTCATGACAGCACATCCCAAGGCCCTGCACAAGCACCACCGTGCAGAATGGGAGGATGGTCTTCCAGGTATGGGAACCTGGGTCCTTGACACTACAGGCTTATAAAAATACAGATTCAAGTTGTATTTTTATCTATTAATTTCTATGATGAGATACTACAACACGAAATTATCCCACCTACCAGCATTTTAAAATGGAGAACGTGTTTGGAGTCAGAAAAATAAGTTCGTTTCAGAGAGGATTTTTGAAAATGCCTGGGGAGAACTACACTTATCCTGCCAAAATGTGGAAGGGATACTTCCCAAACTGAAAGATTTGGCAGGTAGGAAGCATTTACATATCTCGTAGCAAAATACAGAATGTTTTTCTTAAAATATTTTAAGAAGAAATAAAGTGCATATTTCAAAGACACTTTCATGGGCATGTGTTATAATCCAGATTATACAACACTGCTGCTATTAAAAACAAAGCCTGTTCTAAAAAGAAAAAAGAACCCACCCAACCATGTTCATGGTGTTTGCAAATGAGAAAGAGATGATTAGGAGCATTTTCTTCATTAAATAACAAATCGCTTCTCAGAGGTGGATATTTTAAGACAGAGCACGAGTGGCCAATTGTCAGCTGGTGTAAATTATCCCCATTGCAGGGAGCTCTATTTTTACCAGCTGAAGATTTGCCCCTGAGCATCTGCCAGGGAACCACAGACATATATATGGAAAGGCATCGATTCTAAATAATGACAAGAGAATTACAACGTGTTGGGCAATTACAGGGACAGGGGGACAGGCAAAGAATGAGGGAAGTCACAGTGAGTACAGGAGTGAGCAGGAAAGCAGGCAGCAATACTGAGAACTCTCTAGGCACGGCAATACTGCACCAAAATCTGTGTTACAACCCCCCCTTCTCACCCCTGTGCTGCAGAGCCCGTGTATATAAACTGGGCTTCAGCATCTGGGCTGAGTCAGCACCCCTGGCTCGTCCCTGCAGCGGGCAGGGACAGCTGGGGAGTGCTGAAACCAAGAGGGTGGCTATTCCGAACAGGGGGATGAAGCATTTACAGACAAAGATTTTAAGATAGCAATTTTCACGTGCATCTGGGCTGCAGGAGCCTGGTAAGTGAACCCAACCCTGCCTCCCTGACGCCTGGGCAGCTCCGTGTGCCCGGCCGGCTGTGCCTGCGTGGCACCGGCACTTGTGCAACCTGGCTGAGGGCTGGAAATCAGCCCGTCCCTGGGAACGACTGGGGCACTCTCCCATAGACCTGGACTTGCTGCCTGGGGGGTGGCCATCCCGAGCCATTGTTTGGTTTCCTGCTTGTTTTTCCCATAGCCTTTGCTGGTGTAACCCAATCCAGCCCCTGCTGAACAACCCCCGGGCTGCACTCGGGGTGGTGTTGAAAGACTGGAACACGGCAGCTTCACAGGCACTGCAAAGCTTCGCTTTTAAACAGAATACCTTCCCCAGCATTCCATGTCATGCGTCAGTAAGTTCAGAAGACAAGAGGAGAGGGAAAAACACTTCCTAGTGTCTCCCACTTAAAGCAGTATGTTTTGGCATCCCAAAAGCCCTCCTTTCCCTGTGCTGGCAGCAGATGTGCTGCTGGAAATCACCACCCTATTGCTTCGTTTGCAGGAAAACAAGACACTGGAGCTGCTGCAGGATATTTGCAGGTTACACTGACCCAGCTCAGCAACGCTACCTTTTAAAACCATAAACCTGCACTGCTTGGAACATGCTGCTTGTTAGATACAAAAGCCTTTAAACTGAGGAGCCCAGCTACTGGTAAAGAATAACTTCTAATTACATGACATAATCATTAATTAGCACTTATCCAGAGATGAAGCCTGGATTCATGGGCGACAAAGGACGTGGTAGTGAACGTACAGGAGCACTTAATGTACAGGAGCACTTAATGTACAGGAGCACTTAATGTACAGGAGCACTTAGTCACATCCCTGAGACACGGTGGATGTGCCACCACTAAGCACCTTTATGGGAAGTTTGGGTACCTTTTAAATGGCCACTTATGCTCAAAAACCAGCGACAGACATAAAATCCATGGAGGGAGACGATTTGGACTTAAATTCAGAGCAGATAAGTCTGTCAAGGAAACATTACGAAAAAGATGAAAACTAGCAGAAGCAGATTATTAAATTTATGCTGTGCTGGATTCACTGCCACCAGTTTTAACAACAGGCTTTATCCTTCATGTAACCAAATTTATGCTAATCTCTTCAAGAGTTCCAGAAACCAGAACCAGCAACACTCAGGATTTGCAGCATTTCAAAAGTTATTCCACAATACTCTGCTTTTCATTTTTGTTTTAACTCCCCCAGTAAACACTGTAGGGTATTTACTCTGGACGTCAAAGCACTGGCAGCACTTCCATTTCATTGTAAAAGGCCAAGATAACAAATACAGATTTATTATTAAATGTCCCACCTTTCACACTATGCAAATTCACCCAGCCTGCAGCCCTACTTTTGGCAGTCCCCTTTCCCAAGGGCCCTTTAGGAAGAGGCTATCAGCCAGATTAATTATTTTAACAATAGCAGCCTTTTCCTACTGCCATTTTTTCTGTCACCATGATATGACATAAAGCAGGGGGGAGGCAGAATGAATTCATCCAGCCTGTAATATATCTCAGTCCCAAGCTTCCCAGAAGCAGCAGACTCAACGCTCAAGTACAAAGCCTCCAGCCTTGCGTGACGAGTCAGAGGGGACGGGAGGGAGCATCGCGTGTCCCTGCTTCTGGAAGGGGCAGCACGGCCCATCTGGCTGGGGAGGTTGACCACCACAAGATGAGAGACAGGGACAGCTGCTAAAAACCCAGAATTACAATAACCTGCTCCTGCTGCCGTCATTCCTTACGATAACATTCCCAGCGGAAAACGCGGCACCTCATAAACCCTTTGATGCTCGATAACTTGCGCACGGTTCGGTTGCTGGTCCCGCTCTTCTGACAGCAGCGTAACTGTAGCAGCACGTGATCCCCGTGCAGCACATAAAGGGACATGCTCTGACCTTCCCACGTGTCCCACGGGGAGGCCTGGCACTCCAGGAGCAAGCAGTGCCATGTGCTGGCCAGCACTGCTGCTCCGGCTCTTCCCGGGGGCAGGACAGCCTGGGGCCACTGAGCCCACCCAGGAACTGGCCCAGCACCGCTACTGTTCAGCCTCAGGGTGTGAAAAGGAACGCTTAGGGATGCCCAGCAACTGCTGGAGACACAGGTGTGCTTATGGGGAGGAAAAGCTATACCCAGTATTCACAGAAATGGAAAGATTAGGATTTTCTCACTCTGAGACAACACCTGAAGTTCGCAGCCTATAGTGCATAGGATAAGACAAAGCTAAGGATTCCCTAAATCCTCATTTTATTAGCATTAGTATTTTACTATTATAAGTATTTTACTATTAGTGTTTTTTACAACTCAGAGCCACGGATGTACATGGAAGGAGAAGGAATCATTCCCCTGCCAACCTGAGTCACCCCAGGTGTCAGGACCTGCCCTTCCACTGGGGTGAGCACAGCTCATGGGCTCTGTATTCCAAATCCACTCCTGCTGCAGATCCTGGTCCCAAAGATGTGAAACGCTGTGGGCACAGGGGATTAGGTCATGTGAACGGGCTGTACTGTACATTTGATTCAAGAGAAACCATAAAGCAGTTGGCACCCTGCAGCCTGCTCTGTAATGTTTACAAAATGATAATAACTGCAAAGAAACGCCAACAGGAACTTAGCACGAGTTAAACAAATCACCTTCAAAGTGGCACTCTGACACAATGGTGTCAAAACACATTTCCTTTCCCACTGGAACAATCCTATTATTTCATACTGGCAAACGGAGGGGAGAAAAGCGGTTTTACACCCATGGGAAAACGGCACATTTACAGGGAGATGAGAGTGGCTGGGGAACTCCCAGAACTGCTGGGGGGGGAGCTGGGCTTCTTCAGAGAAGGACTTCTGAAGGCAAGGGGTGTTTGACAGGGAAAAAGCCTGGAGGATTATCCCATGTCAATGTAAATCCACGAAGAGAAAACGCCATCTTCGTGGCTCCAATGGGTGCCAGATCATGATCCCTCTCACAGGGATGTGCCCGTGCTCTGCCCATGCTCCTCCACACCACCAGAGAACCAAATGAGACTGAGGAAAATAAACCCTTTCCCCAAGATTGGTCAGTGCCAGGTGCCATAGGTATCCAAATTTAAATAAGAAAGCCTGAAATGGCATCAGGCACCAAAGTGAGGAGGAAGCGGTTTCACAGAACCTGCATTACTGTGCAATATTCTGATTTTCTTACAGGTTTTATGCTTTTCTGATTACCTATCAGTCACATGTTTTGCAGAACTCAGTCTCTCTGAACTGAGATGTGATGCTTGTATTACTTAAGAGTACCACAATGGGTTGGGCACAGATCAAACACACAAATGACAGAAGTGGCTCCCCCCAAGCTAAAAGAGAAAAGAAACTTGAGAGGAAGGAGCGACCTCCAATTTAGGCTCCCACCTTAGACAGAATTTGTTTATCAGGTGCTGGTTTGTTAATTTGGCAAAGATTGCTGATTAAGATGAAGGAGGTTAAGTGTCTTTTGTACACAGGCTGACACATCCTCAAAGGCAAGCGGGAACATCTGATAGGAGAGGTCCTGGCTGAGCTCTGCCAGTCAGGAGGGCTTAACCATCCAACGGCACAACCTACATTTCCAACTCAGTTTTCCAACTCAGTATTTCACTACCACGTCTCCTCAAAAGACACAACGTTTATTGAGTGAAAGACAATCGTTTCAAGGAAAAAAAAGACACCAAAATCAAGGAAAATCAAGGGCCACTTCACTCTGCACTTATACTGGAAGCACCTCCAGCTCTCCTCCCATTTCTGTCTATGATGTGAATGGTTCAAAAGTCAGTTGGACACAAAAACACATCCACAAACTTCAGTGTCAGTTGAGGTTGGGATGGAGAAGTGGGTGGCTCAGCCTGCAACACTTTCACAGAGTAACTTGGGAATCAAAGGAATTTAAGAAGTCGTGGAATAGGATTTTAGGGGCAAAGTTTGTGAAACTGAGGGATCCAGGACATAAAGACCTGGTAGGTCTCTCCCAATTCTACCTTCCCATGCAAGCTGAGGTCAAGCACAATAAATCCTGAAGTAACCATAAATTAAAAGCCCAGTGACTACAAGTTGACTGTGTCTAACACTGCCAGCCAGCAGAAACAGGCTCTGCAGTGAGATTAAGATCACTTATTACAGAAATCCAGCACAGGATGCCGTAACTTAAATCCAGAGAGAAAAAGCTTAAGATATCCCTGGCTTCCTGCACGTTAGGAGCAGTGAGGATGCCAGCAGCAGATCTGTAGTGCAGAGACCCTGCTGGTGCTGCAAACCTGCTGTTTGGCTCATGCATCTCAGGGATGAGGAGGGGATGTGTCCACAAACACCCATGAACGGTGGGAGCCCATTAGGTGTGCTCCTGGAAATCATTTGACACCGAGCCAAGAACCAGAGCAGCTTCAACACACAGCTCTGCCCTAAAGCATAACCAAGCTCCTAAAAACCTTGAGGGGTTTTGACACCTGTCTGTAACGTTAACAGGGAAATAACCCAAACCATTAACATACCAAATTTCTGGATATTTGGGAGATTTGTGTTTTTATTAACATAGCAAAAGATTGGTGAAATGGTATTAGAGCATTCTTAAAATGACACAGCACAAACAACTCTCTGAAGTGCTGCTTATGTTGAAGAATTTCTCTCAAATCTCAATAGCCAGAGATCTGCTAGGCAGACTAGTCAAAACCATGGTGAACACGTAAGTAGCCCCAAAATTTAAGGAGCTAAAACACCACAGGTATTTGATTTACATGGCTGGAACAGAGCAACACCAAGTCCCCTGTATTATAAAAGTTACCCTAAAGCTTCAGGGCAATTCCTAAGACAAAACTCCAATAATTAATTTGTACGGTCCGACCATCAAAGGTCAAGGTGTGCTGGAAATGTTTGATCACTTGGAGGTCGCCAGAGGAAATCTGAACCAATTCCATGTGGGGATGGAGAGCGAGTGGAAGGGGAGGATGAGGGTCAGTGGGACCATCAGTTCTTCACACTTCTAAGAGAGCAAAGTCTGGGAGCTGGAAACTGCAATGTGGACACTTCTGGCATCCCAGCCAAAGGCTGGCTGACATGGGAATGCTGCACACAGCAGGATCTGACATGGCTGTTCACTGCCTAAAACAATGCTGTCCTTAATACACAATATTGATTTTCCTCTTCTGATTGCTACAAGTTCTAACTCTGTAACATCTCTGTTTTACTGAATGATCCCAAGTGCTCCTGGAGCTGAATGTGCCGATTCCCTAAGAAAGCAGTACAAGGATGTGGGCACCTTCCTTGTCTCTGGAGGCATCTCAGCTCAGTAATTAGGCTGCCACCTTTCACTCCCTTCTCCTTCCAAACAATGCATCTGCAAGCTTGCTCTGGAGCACACCAGCCACTTCTCCACACACAGAGGGATTTCTGCCTTCTCCAAGAAAAAGAAGTCAGATTTGCGAATTTCTCCAGAAAAAAACAAACCACCAAAGGTATAATTACCACCCATTAGCAGCACATCCTCCCCCCACAAAAGGCTGAACTCTAACGTTCCTTAAAGGCTTTCCTGAGCCTTTATTGCTTGGTAAAAATATCCATCAGGAGGCAAAAAGCCCACTCCACAACACAAGCAGCGTGGAGCCCTTCCGCCGCATAATGCATTTCTTATTTTGGTGATAATGAAAGGCAAGTTGGGCGCTTTCTAAAGCAGTTTGTTCCAGATTGCTGGCTCCCAACCGCACAAAAAAATAATGACCCCTTTCCCCACCCCATCCAAACGGTAGCACGCAAAGCCGGCGGGACAATATCCCATTGTGGAGCTCTGAATGGCGCGCTGGCAGAGGGACTGGTGCGAAGGCAGGGAGCACAATCGCCTCTTTGCCCTCCTCCCGCTGCCGGTGCCAGCGCAGGGGAACATGAGTCACGGCCGCGGCCAAGCCGGGGATGCGAGGAAATGAGAGGGGCCACGCTAAGATAAATATAAATGCATGGACGGATGCCACGCTCCGGCCTCGCCTCCTGGGAAGCCGCTGGAGGAACTTGGGAGAGGGAGTCTGAGAGGGACTGCACGGGCACTCCTGGGCTTGGCTGCTTAAAACAGGGACAAATCTCCCTTTTATGATGCTGGAGCATAAAACAGAACCTTGCTCTGCACACAGAGAAAAGCTCATGGTATTTAATCCGTATTTCAGCTCTCCCAGCCTTTTTGCTTCCTACCACACCTTCCTGTCCTCTGCCCCCCTGCATTCATCAGATGAGCACATGGATGGGTTTAAAGCTCTCCCACAATCCACACTCAGCACTTTGATGCCACCCTGATGATTCATAAATAGTCTGAAGCTTCAAAACAGAATTCACTGTACAGGAATGGAGGGATGCAGCAACCCAAAGCAAAATTATATCCGTCCAATCCCTCTGTTCCATGAAGAACAAACACATCCTACCACGGAGGATGCAGCTAAAACTCAGGTAAAGCAAATGAACCAACAAATAGGATTTAGGCTCCAAAATGCCTCAGCTACTTCCAAAGTTTCCCACCTAGGACAACGTGCCCATGACGTGGAAGGCAGAATCCCAACATTAGGAGAGTTTCCTGGCAAGGGGAAACATGCAGGGTGAGTGGTGCCCAGGGAGCTGCAGGCCTTGCAGCTTCACCACCACGTTCCTCCACAGAAGGCAGCCCCAGCTGGCATGCAAAGCCCGGGATGGCATTCCCAGGACTCTCCTGACAGCACTGTTGTTTTCCACAAGGCGAGGCTGGGAGCCCATCCTTCCTGCAGGACTCCATTGATGGTTCTGTTTTGTTTATGGCTCCTCTCAGTGTAGCCACATAATTATGGCCATTTGCAGGGCAGAAATGAATTCCAAGAGTAAAGTGACTCACATTCATTAAGGCTGTTTGCACAGAGTTTGACAACGTTGTGCTCCATCCAGAGAGGACTCTGTGTGTCCGTGTTTGCAGAAAGGCTGGATGGACTCAGGGCAGTGAGAATCTCCACAGAACAACAACAATATCTAGGAAGAGGAATGGTGGGTTTTGTTTCCCTGTGGGTTCGTTTTTAAATTAGGAGGATAAATTTTGCAGGGCGGTGCACATCACCTGATAGCCACACAAATGCTGCTGCAACATTAAACAGGGGGTTTTTACCTGAAAAAAAAAGCACATTCCAATTTCTCCGCAATTCTTTCTAGAAATTATTGGGAGGTTTCTATGACAATTTATTCCTGTAGTCTTGTATCAAACAGCACATTTTCTATTATTTAAGTTGAATCCAGGATAACACAGTACATATGTACACAACAACCACATTTCTGGACAGGCAGAGGGGCAAACCAAGCAAGGAGGTGACACAAAGAAGCAAACTGAATTTCCCACGTGAATTTTAGCACATTCCCCTGAACCACAGGTTTTTACCAGACACCAATTAAACAGCAATTTTAGGTACTTGGAAGCCCCAACTTAGGCACAGTGTGAAAGCTTTTTAAAAAAAAAAAAAATTAGAATTATAAGGTTATAACTTACACCAACTCTTTACATTTATTTTTGGAATATTTTCCCATTAAAAGCTACACAGCTGACCCTGAGGTACCTCATGGAAAATTTAATATTGTTCTTCAAGAACTAGGTCAGAATCTGACATGTTGACCTCTGTGTACTCCTGCTGAGAAGTATGAGCAGAAGTCAGCATAACCTGAGGCTTCCGTGATAGGGTCAGAACCTCTTCACTGTAAAATATTCCAACCGACCCCCAGGGGATCCAAGATATCACTGGATATTCCTGCTCTCACACAAACTGCCTCCCCTCCCACTGACTGCAGGGTATAATATTTCCATCAGCACAGAAACATTCCTTAATTTAAAAAGAAGATAAAAAGAACACGTCCTTCTCACTGGCAGTCAGCAAGTGTCACCTCTGGGATGTGGCAAACACAGCAACTGTTCCTGGGCTCGAGTGGCAACTGAAATCTGTGTTTGGGGTTGAGTTTCATTAGAAAAGTGGGGTCTTTTTTTTTAAAAAAAATTAATCTCGTTTTCAAAAATCACCCAAGTAACACTAAAGTTCTGTCCTGCTGACTGTCAATAGCCACTAAATCTTTAGGAGATGACACAATAAAGTTGTTGGGAGCAGAAAGCCATTTGTGGCTATTTGCAACTTATCCCAGCACATGTGAAAAAGCAGCAGCGAGTGCACGGCACTAACACAGAACATTTTCCAAAAAATCACAAACTCTCCGGGGAATGCACACGTGGCTTTTGCTACATGAAAGGAGAAGCAGTTGTGCTGTCCCCAGCTCTGGATCTGGTTATATTTCCACTAATAGGTGCTGCTGGTCTGAAGGAGAACTGACAGCTTTCTTTCCCCAAAACTTTTGGGATCACCAAGTTCACGTACTCAGGTTAAAGGCTACAGGGAAAAATGTGGGTTTCTGCTCATTTTTCCATCTGCCAGAGCAGGAGAGAGATGACAAACTGGAGTGTGAAGCTGCACCACTGATAACCACCTCACTTTAGTCATTCCTCCCCAAAAAGACTAATATGGTTTGGTTTTCCAAAAGCTTGATTTACTACTTCCAGCAACCCAGATGGGAATTAATTGGGAGCAAATGCAAGAGCTGTCCAAACAGAAGCCTGCACAAGAGCTACTGCCTGCAAAGCAAAGTTAGACTGAGAGCTGGGAAAGGTCACATCCTCTTATTTCTGCAGGCAATTAACCATCAGAGTTATCTGGGATTCGATCCCTTCTACAAGTAGAAACACCAAATAACTTCCTCAATTTGATACTGAGAGGCAATTTTGCCATTGAGTTAATGCAGCTTGAGGCTGATTTTCAAATACCTTCTCCACCTCAGCTGTGAATTCGGCTCAGGAAGGGCGGGATGAATTCCCACAGCTCTTCCTGGGATGAACAGCAGAGTGACCAAGCTGGGGCTGACCCAGGGAACCAGAACCACTGTGTTCCATGGCACTCTGGAGAAGGAGAGCTCTCCTGGGGCAGAAGAGCAGACATTCCAACCAGCTGGAATGGACCTCCCGGGGTATAAAGCTCAATAATGTGTTTTAGGGGGTAGAAATTGTCAATAGGTTTTCTTTTTCCTCTACGCTTCTGTTAACAAAACGACTGAGATATAGATTTTTTTTCCATGTCATCTTCTCACAAAACTTAGGGTGAAATTCTTCCCTGTGAGGGTGGGGAGGCCCTGGCACAGGCTGCCCAGAGAAGCTGTGGCTGCCCCATCCCTGGAAGTGTCCAAGGCCAGGTTGGATGGGGCTCTGAGAAACTTGGGATAGTGGGAGGTGTCCCAACTGGATGATCTTTAAGGTCCCTTCCAACCCAAACCATTCTTTGGTTCTATGTGTGACAAAGTGATGTTACTAAAACATCAGTCACAAAGTCCCAGTATTTCTCAAGTGCCCCTTCCACCAACATCCAGCATAAAAATATATAATACAAAATCCCAGAATTTTCCCCACTGCTGCCAGCAGCAGCTCAGCAACCTGAATTAGGTGTATTAAATTCAGTGTTGCTTCTCACAGTTTGGAGGCAGCTACCAGAAAAGGGAAAGGGACTTGAGGAGAAAAGGAGCAAACAGCTGAATGAGGGACATGTCTGGTGCTTGGGACAGCAATGTCACCACCTCCAGTCACCTCATGGAGCCAGAAAACACTTCCACTGCACGAAGACAACTTCCTACTTGGAAGTGTGACAAATAAAAATGATACCATGAATAAAGGCAATTTAAATATACGATTATTTAAAAAATAAAAGGAAGCCTCCAGTGCACTGTTTTCAGGGAACAGCTCATTTGAAGCAGTATGAGAAGCTTCACAGAAATGATGTGAAGACAGAACAAACACAGCTCCTGTTTCTCTTGCAATCAGTGAAACAGAGGAAAACTCATTCAGCAAGTGTTCAGCTCCAACAGAAAGCACCACTGCTTTTAAGTTTTGAGAGAAAGCCAACCAGTTCACTTAGAATTTTCTAGTAATAGGCTCTTACCCACGACAGCTGTGCCAGCCTTTTGTGTAGTACAGAGTTATTGCCTGGATGTCTTGAAAATTGAGCCTGTCATGCAGATTCTTTTACAAACAATAGCCCACACCCATTTAATAAATGGAAGCATCTCAGACATAATAATAATAATAATAACCCTGCACGGAGCAACCAGACACGGGAGCGTGGCCATTTTACCAAGCACTGAATCAAAATTTGCAGCTTCTCCCCCCCTTCCCTCCCCCAGCTGCATCCTGACATTGCCAAAATACATGTGGAGCAAAACACAGCGAGCTCAAATGTGGGCAACAACATTTAAATGTCACTCAGAGGCCACAACTTCACAGAGCACAGCAGTTTCACAGAGAGAGGCAAAGAACACACAGAGCACATCCTCGGCTGGCTGGAAGCCTCAGGCAGCCCTTCAAAGCTGAGGGTGAGTTTTACACCTGATCTCAAAACAGGAAAGATTATTTGAACACAAAGGTACTCTTTTTTTTTTTTTTTTCATGTGGAGATAAAAATAATCAGCTATGGGAAAAGAATATAAAGATGAGACTGCAATTGTGTTCACTCTTCATATTTTGGAGGTGAACTGTCAAAACTACAGGCTAATAGTTGGTGCTCAGAGAGGCTGATAAAGATCAGTGGGGAAAAGAAAACATTACCTTCTGCTGCTATTTTGTATTTAATCATCTATTTTCAAGCAGCCCTTCAAGTTCCCAGGTAACTCAAGCTACCAGAGCCTGGGCCCAGTAACATCTTAACTACAAGATGCTAAGTGGTTTTGACAAGCTCTATTATAATTACTTTCAAATGTTTTGTTCCAATGCTCGTGTTTGCCGAAGTCTTTGATGGGAGATTAAATTACCTTCACCCTAAATTCCTATAATAAATTAAAGAAAACAGAAATGTAGTGTCAATTTGTGTCCAAATCTGCTTACAAAGGAGAATTAGCTCAGGCCTTTGCCCGGCCAAGCGCTTCATCATGTGCATAATTTTAATTACGTCAGTATTCCCACTGATGTCAGGGACCAATTGGAGCTGCAATCATCGAGTTCTATACATGCCTGAGTGCTTCCCTGGATCTGGGCCCAGGAGGATTCACAACACACTGCAGTGACTCAGGACAGACAGTGCAGGGGAAGTCTCCAGGGACTGGTGTCAGGAGAAAGCTGAGCACACAGCCTGCTGCTCCCTGGCTGATATAAGAAGTTCTGCATGATAAAACTTGAATTATATATACAATATAAACCCCAGCATTGGGCTGGCCTGAGTCAATGGAGCACCATCCAAAATTCAGGCAGTTAACTGATGATTAAAGCAGTGCCGGTTAATTAAATAAACCCGTGACAGATACAAGAATTCTGGGGGTTATTGCATTTCTGTATAAACAAATGTAACCTTATCACGTTTTATATACACACACTGGTATCTCTAATTCCCAAAAGAACTGATTAGGCAGGAGCCCACTTGGATGAGCAGCAAATGAAGATGTCTGGGGCATCTCAAGGTAATTTGTGCAAAGGACTTTCAGGTCACTGGGCACTTGCCTGCAGAGAAAAAGTGGCTCCTGCCACATTCCCTTGGATTCTCGGTGTGCCAGGCAGAAACTAAACTGTGTGACAAAGCACCAGTGAGGCTGAAACCAGGAAACCAGAACAATATATATGCAATATATAGAGTCCATAAACACTGTGTATATAGATATTTATACATTATATATACTAGTTACATACACACATGAATAATTCGTGATATTGGCCTTGCAGCCTCCAGATTTCTCTCAGAATTACTGCACTCTGACATCCTTTTTAAACAACAAGTTTTAACATTTAGTCATTAACACCAGCACAAAATTAAAATTACAGTTTTAATTGCAGAAACATGCTTCATCTCATGTTGGTACTACTAATTTTTTTTTATGCTGGCAAGCACCTAAACTTATCCCTGTATGACCACTCAGAGGGTTTTCTCCAGTTTTAAATATCTTGTTCTGTGTTTAGCTTCTGCAGAACAAACCTACAAGAGTTTTGTGTAACTCTTGGCAAACACCAATCCTTGCTTTGGAGATAAAGGATGAAAAATCTCCTGCCTGGTACTCAACTTCATCCATCTTGTCCCATTATTCTCAGCTTGGAACAGCAGCAGCTTCCAAGCTCCTGGGAGACCAGGAACAATAACAAACCCTTCCCAAGCTTCACACTCGACAAAATAAACCCAAAAATAAACCCTGAGCAGCACAATCGGCAGCACAATCCTTGCAGAACAAATGCTTTAAGTCTTTTAGTGCCAGTGGTTTCTTGTTTATACACCAAAACTACATTTAAATTTTTCTTTACATCTTTTATGTATATAAACATAAATATGGGGGGTCAGCAGAACATCAGACACACAGATACCCCACCAGCTGAAACTGGTGATTGGTTGATATTCAAAGAGGATGAACATGGGATTTATTTCTCTTTTTTCCCCCTTCTCCCTTAGGAATAATTTCCACAAAGGACAAATTTAAGAAGCAATTACTACATTAAGAACAGCAATCACTATATTAAGAACTATATTAAGCCATGAACCTTCACCCAGCAATGGCAAGACATGAGGACACACTTGATACAGGAGAACCCTTTCCATTACTTTACTGTTTGGTTTTAAACTTCCTTCATTTCTTCATACACTTCATTAATAAGAGTTAAGAACTGTTAAGTATTTCCTGGAGGGGCTGAGCAGCAAGGAGCATAAAAATCATTCACAAGCCCCTGGTTTTGCACCTTTGCTCGCTGTGATGTGAAAACTCCAGGTGAGTTGTTGGTTCTGTGGCCGTTTCAGCCCTTTCTAAACAGGCAGTTTGCCTTTGAGGTTCGACTTTAGTTAGTCTGAGATGATTAATCCTCAGCTGGGCCCAGCCCAGGCCTCACTATTAAAGTCCTGGCTTTGTTTACAAGGCCAACGTTATTCCCCAGAGGAACACGAAGCTGCTCCTCTGCTGAGACTTAATCCTGCACCAACTAATGACACAGAAAAAGCTTCCAGGGATCAGAGGCCTTCGAGCTGGGCTCTAATAGTATCCAAAATTCTCGCTCTTACATTAACACTTTAGAGTGCACAAAGTAAACCTGCCCCTCAAAGCACAGCCAGAAAACAGTCCAACTGTGTTAATTTTTAGGTGGAACTCGCGTAGCTGTGGACATGTTTCCCCTCTATGCCCTCATTAAAAGACACATTTTGAGCTGTTTTACAAAGGCAGGAGTGTCAAACTAACCTTGTGAGGTGGTAAATAAGCAAAATTCTGGGAAAAAAAAAAACAAATCCCGATATTTTGTTTTGAATTCCTACCATTAACCCCAGAGTAACAGCAATCTTTACATTCTGCTCAGCTTTCCATTTCCATCTGCAGTTTCAAACATAGGAATTCCAGACATGCAGCTCTGTCGCTTTTCAGACCTTTTTTGTTCCTCACACGGAACTTTCCAACTCGAAGCCTCTAAACTCAAAAAAACCTGAGAGCAGAACTGCCTGAGTATAACTCACACATGTATTTAAGGACACAGCATTTCTCAGGGGCTGAAATAAAACTGCTTTCTAGTGATCTGCTGGAGATCAGATAAGATGCCTCGTGCCTTTGCCCTTTGCATCAAAGAGCCAGCAAAGATCCCCAAGGGGTTTAAAGATGCTACTCCAACACTTTTACAGTGGTATTGATCCTGGAGAAAGAAATGCCTGCCATGCCACATGATGTGTGACCTTAAATCTATCAGCTGAAGAAGTATTTACAGGTTTAAACTTCAACTCTGTAATGTGCACTGGGACATCTGAAGATTATTAGGCCTTACCGTCCTTTCAACGATTATTTTTTTTATTATGACATGTTATTTTTAATGCCAAAGAACCTGTGTTAGGTTACAGAAGCCAAAAAGAGAAATGATTCATCCACCACCACCACCACAGTGCTTTCTATTCCTTGAATTCCAGGTTGAGGGACTTCCAAGGGGCATTTTTAAGAGGCTTCAATGAGATTTTCCTGTGCCAAGGCACTGAATTAACCAAGCACTTGCTGACAACCAGGGGGTTCCTTCTTGTGCAGTTCACACTGGACAGGGTCACCTCATGCAGGTGCCAGAAGCAAACTAAAGTCACCTAGAAGGTATAAAACACATAAAATACACTCAGCCCTTCTCAGCCCTAAACAAAGAGTTCCATTTTTCGTCTCTTGTCTCCAGACTTGGGAAATGACAGGATGCTACAAATAATGTTTCCAGTTCTTAAATTGTCTTCTCCTCCCAAGGCTGATCATATTAATAGACTTCCCTGGGTTTAATTAGTACTTTGTATAACCCCAGACAATCATTAAAATTTCATTTAATCTGATCACTAAAGTACATATTTCAGGTCCAGTCCAAGATGAAGGAATTGCCAGTGTACGGTTACAATGGAGTGGATGAGCCAGGACATTTTTCACTCCCAAATTTAATTTCGGTATCTCCAGTCCATTAGTGTGGATTGCAGGATCTTCCTCCTGGTTCAACTGACAGCAGCAATCAATCAGCAGCTCTCGTTTTGCATGGGAGCACTCATTCCCAGTTCCTGTTACTCGTAGTTGGAAGTGGCTCTTCCCTACCCCCCAACCCAGCAGACACCTCGGTGCAGACTGAGCCTCTCGCTCTCAATGAGTTATTTCGTCAGCAAAACCATTTCACCAAAGAAAATCACCTTCTGTCAGTAAAAGAACTGATTTGCTCCTGCACTCGTGTTTGTGACGGAGCTTTTACTACCCAAGTTTTTCCAGCAAAACCTCAACAAGTGCATCAGCCTGGAAGGAGCTGAATGTCCCACATGATTCCAAGGGGCTGTGCTTCTAAGTGAATGATTGGGCTCATGGCTGTGGAGGCCCAAGGGGGAATTTTTACAAGCCCAGAGCTCTCTGCAAACACAACTCCACGGGTCCTTTGTTGTGCCCACAGGGAATATTAACTCCTCTTTGGAGAAATGTTCTATGGAGGCGTGAGCACACACATTTCCCTGTTTACAGGAGGCTCAGCTACCTGTGGAGTCCTGCATCCTGCAATTCCCAGGTGGGAATAATGGCACGGCAAGCAGCAACATTATAGTTAAAACAAAGTCCTGAAAACATGGCAAACTGAGAATAAACCGACCCCTTCAGAGGCAATGACACCATAAGCACATACACACATTCAGCCATAAAAACTGCAAGAGCAAAGCCTACATTTTCCCTATGAAATCCCAAATCAAGCAACCAAACCAACTGCACCAGCACTGTTTTATAACAGAATCCTAGAGTTTACACAGGAAGAGAAACCCCCTCCACAGAACTGAGCATGTTTTTATAACACAAGTGGACAAATCCCCCGGAGTGGTAGACACACCTATGGCTAACAAACTCCCAGGAGAGAGCTTTCCTGCTTCTGTGAGCTCGGGTAGACGTGGCTATAAAGGAGCTCTATTATCTGCTATCTCCACTTCAGAAGACATCACAGTGCTGGATACAAAGCCTGACACTGGATAACTTATGGAATCATTACTTCCTCTCCTCCTGGCTTCTTTATGACACGTGAACTCCAGCCAACATCTCTGGGATAAAAGGGACTTACTCACAGAATCTCTGCTGCTTGTGAGTACAAAGAGACTGATTTTCCATGATGCTGAGTGCTCCTGTCTTGGTGCAGAACGACCTCAACTCCCAGCTTTGGATTCAGTTTAGATAGGAAATTTATTCTAATGCCAGGTTAAGTCTTGAATAATTGCTGCTGGGTACTAAAACTGGGGTAACAACTCCCATCTTTATAAGGCCTGGTTTACACAGCCTTGTGTTAGCAGTCTTTAGGTTAAACTGTGAACACGTAAAACTGTTTGTATTTTCAAGAGGCTGCTTTAATTGTACAATATTTTAATAATCTGCTTACAGCCTGTCTGGTTTTGTTTATCTGGAAGAAAGCAGTTTGCATGAGTAGGATAATTCGATTCAGAGAAGACATTCCCTGGAGATGTCTCCAATATGTAGAAAATTTTGGTCACTGATGTTTTCACAAAAAGGCTCTGCTGCACTTTCTACACTGGAGCCATAATCCTGTTCCTCAGGGGAAAAAGTTATTTGATGTATGAGGAGTTTGGGGATTTCATTCTGTTAAACATTTTGTTGCAGATCTGAACTCCTCCGGCCAGTTTTGTTTGCACAAATCTTTCCCACCGAGTCTTAGTCACGGTCTGAGTTCTGCTAAATAGTTTTGATGAGCAGAATTCTCATAGCTGGCACAGGGGCTCAGAGGCAAAACGAAGCTATTTGTGAGCATTCATGTTATCCAAAGTTTGTGGCTCAGCTGCTTATCCAAACTTCCATTATAAACCTGTAAATCTCAGCAAAGATCTTTTCATTAAACCACCAGCCATCAACAGGAAAATTCAGTAAGGAAACACAAGTGCTTTGAAATGAAATTAAAATAAAATAAAAGCTCTCATTCAACCTATTAGTACTTTAAAAAGTAGGTTTCCAGATACGATTAAAGGCAATTAAATTCCAAAGCTCCAGAGCTGCACTCCGACTGTGGCAGAACCAAACGCAGGGATGAAATCAGAGCTGTGCTGGAACTGCTGATGCTTCGTGTGCCTTTTGCTTTTAGAACACACAGACAGTAACTGCACTAAGAGAAATTAATGCTGCTTGTGAGTCAACAGCCTGTTTGTGAGGGGGGGATCAAGCAGCTGCAGCTTCCATATTCTGGAATGGCTAATCAAAAGCAGGGAGCTGGTGTCATTTCCAGAAGGAACTACTGCTTCATCCTCGCTGGAAATCAAATCTCCACCTGTAGCCCTTCAGACCCCACCTGCTTTTTGACAACTTCATCAGGTTTGCAGATTCCAGCAGCAGGTAATTTGTGTTCTCTCCAGGGAATTTAACCTTATGTATGACATGCCCTCACACAGCCTGCTCCAGTGCTGCTAATTCCTGCACAATTAGCATTTGCTTGGGCATCCTTTAACGACTAGAGAGTCCCTGTTTAATTACCAGCACCCTCAGTCAGACATTACCCAGAGATACTCAGGGGAATTGCCTCCACGGATCCTGGAAGAGAGAGAAGCATTTGCATGAACTCTCTCTGCTGAATCCCTTGCCCTTAACTCTGTACCCAGGGCAGGAGATATTGAGCCACCGTTTCACTCAAGAGTTTTTGAAACATCTTTTAGTGATCTGCTTCCAGGGACAGTCTCATTCTCTTGTTTTAAATATTACAGCTCAGCTCAAGTAGCTTATTAAAAAGACAGTGTGGTGTTCTATAAAAAAGGGATGGGGAAGGGGGGTGTTCCCACCAACCCTCGAGTTGAGCTGCCTGAAGAAGGAACTCGCTCTGTACCCGTGCAGAGACCTCTGCAAAGGAAAGGAGGTTCAAGACAGGGGGGTCAAATAAGCTGAAGGTGGAGAGGAAAAGGAATACACCAGTTCCACCCACACCACCTTCTCAGACTGCTGACTGCGAGAGTTCTCTGCTCTGTTGATAACTGATCTCCAGCTTGTTTTGCTCACTCAGCGTCTTTCCCAAAAACACACATTTCAGCTCTGCCTCTTTTCAGCCACCTTTCTTTAAGCAGAAAATCCAACATCCAACTGCTCACACTAATTCCCAGTAAGGAACTAAGTAATAGGCAAAGCAGGGTCAGGAAAGCTGTGCTACCAGGGGCGTTTTCCATTCTTGATAAAGCGACACAAACTTCACATCCAGGTCATTTCATCAGTGCCATAACACGAACCACTGAGCACTGACTTCCCTCCAGCTGCTGCAAATCCTCGGATTATTTGCAGATCCTCGGAGGATGGAGCTAGAACAGCACTGACTCCAGTGTTCCTGTGTCAGGAGGTGCCTTCCTGCAGGTGCCATTTCCAAGACGCCTTCATTTGATGTCAAACAATTGAGAAGGGAAAGCCAAGGAGTCATTGCAAACCAAGAGAATCATTCAGCAGCAGCACGTGTGTGTCTCCCCTCAAATATCAAACACACACATTGCAGGAAAGATTATTCAGATAATCTTTCTTGTGCCTCCTGCACAGCCTTGGAAACCTTTGGCTTTCCCGTTTCATATTTCCTGGGCTCTGACAGTTAAGAGCAATCTCCGTTTTTCCAAGTGAAAAAAATAATGGATGATTCAGAGATGCACAGTTAGACTGAGATATTCCAGGTTAGGGAAGCAAATGTGACAAGGCTGTCAGGATTTTCCTCCCAGATTTAGGGGAAACAGATGAGATGTTACATAAATTCCTCACTGAGGTTTAAGCTCTACGGCAGATCATCAATTTAGAACAATTTACTATTCCAGTATAAAATATTTACTTAGAATTACAAGTGCTCTCTTCAATAATTTAAAGGCTGTTGGAGAAAAGAATGGATCAGAGCTAATTTTTTAAAAATAAGATTCATAAAATTGAAGAAATGCAAACTTGGAAAGGACTTGAAAGGTCATTAACAGAGTGTAATGGAGAAGAAATACTTGAGTAACACAAACCCATGTGTAAATACTGTTCTGCCTAGTGCTTCACTCCCATTTTACAATATCCACACTATTCCTCCCTTCACTGTAAAAAAAAAAATAAAAAAAGCCAGCAAATATTGAGGGCACTGTCTGATCTAGTTACTACTGGAAAATTGCATTAGGCACAGATCCCAAAATAATAACTATTCTGCTCCTCGGCTTTTAAGCAAAACATAGACATTTGCAAACACTGTCCACGCCGTGTGTGCCAGCCTGCAGCTTGGTACAAAGCACAGCAAACCCACTACACTGATGGCACTGCAGACAAAACATCTCCATCCTTCACTCTGAGGCATCTCTGTCAGCACCAAAATAATGTCAATACATAGACACGCAGAAGTAAACGTGGTTCGGGCTTTAAATACACTGAGAAAAACATGGAAATATATGTGGAATCAGCTGATTTGTTTATATCCATCTTCCCAGCTGGCTGGTGCTTTACCTTCAGGATGTGCTGAGAGAGGTTAATGGATGGTTAGTGGTCATTCCTGCCGGGTGATGTGGGCAACAGGATGACACGAGGGTTTTCATTAACAGGGACGTGGGGCCAGCTCTCCAGGATGAGGCAAATTGGATTTCAGCTCTCCAACATGAAGTGTGCTGTCAAATGTAATTTCTTCTTCCGAGAGACATGAAGGAATGGAATTGCAAATAGATTCTAAACCGTACTTGGAGTGATTCCAGGTTAATGCACGACCCGAAGCGCAGCCATGCAGTGGTGCAGGATGCAGAGCATGGAACTGAGCTCCTGACTGAGAGGGATTTCTTGGGCAATTTTCGAGAAACAAGACTAAGTATGAAGAAACTTTCTGAAAGAAAGAGAGAAACGCACTCAAAACGAAATGACAACAAGTATAAACTGCTGGGGTGGGTGTAGCTGCACCAGGGAACCTTCAGGTTGGACTTCAGAAGGAATTTCTTCATGGAAAGGGGTGTTTAAACATTGGAATGGACTGGCCAGGGAGGTGGTGGAGTCCCCATCCCTGGAGGTGCTTAAGGAATGACTGGACGTGGCACTCAGTGCTCTGGGTTGGGTGGGTCACAGGTTGGACTCAGTGATCTTGGAGTTCTTCTCCAACCTAAATGATTCTGTGAGTGTGAAACAATCCAACATCAACTGAAATCCATAACTGAAGGTGCTTCACACGGCACTTCAAACCCCTTCAAAGCAGCAACTGTTTGGATTCTAGCGAGGAGTTAAGTAAATACAGATGTAGAAAATAAACACATCAATGCAATAGAACTGTACCAACATTATTAAATGCTGCTTATTGGACTTTTTCCTGGCTTAGCTGTTTCCCAATAAAAACTAAACAGCTGCTGAGATTGCACAAGGAGCTCTTTGCCTCCACATCTCTCATCCCAACTACAACCTGCCTTTCTGTTCTAAAGGAAAAGTGGCCTCATCTTTCCCAAGACAGCCCAGGGAGCTGCCTCCCGGGGCTCCCTGACAGCACAGCTCTGCGTCAGGCCCTGCTGCCGCTGTTCTCACGTGTGTCACCTCCCCTGGCTCCCAGTCATCCCAATTTAACGTCCTTTCCTTGGGCCTTGGCTGTGTCTCCAAGATAATTGCAGTCAGATGCTGGTGCTTCATTCCTACCAGCCGAGGCATGTGATCACCACCCATCTCTCCTCTCCAGGAGAAAAAAAGTCACTTATAACAGATGACAGGCCCATTGAAAAAATAAACAAAACCATTTCCCACATTTCTGAAGACTTTAGGCAGTACAGTTCATGCTTTGAACAGCACTCCTGTCTACAATATATCTATAAACAAAAATAGAAAAAGATTTGAAGTTAGAAATAGAAAAGATTGAGGTGGGACCAGACGAGCCACTGTGGTCCCTTCCAATCTTACCCAGCCTGTGACTTTTTTAAACTTGAAAAAAAAAATCTATTTGTTTTAACAGAAAACTGTCTCCAGTCCAGCAAAATGTAGATGACTTCCGCTGATATCAACCATTTCAAATGAGAAAGTAAACAGAAATATTTGGAACAGGTTTATATTAAGTTTAAATAGCTATCACTTCTAAAATATGGATATATATATATATACAAACGAGTCAGAACACACACACCCAGCTATGGAGCAACCCAAACAAACTCGGCTGAATTAACCAGCCTGTGTGTGCCCAGACCAAACTGTGCCCTCCCAGCCCGGGCTCTGCAGAGGAATTCAGCCCCCAGCCAGCTGCTGCCCACATCACTCACGGCTGCATCTCAAGAAGGCTCCCCCAGCACAATGAGCCAGCCTATTTCTTTCCCGGCCATGGTGCTAAAATATTAGCACTTTTGTTCTGAGTTGGTTCGTTATTTTCTCTTTCACACACACAGGCCATGACCAGTCAGCCTGGGGTTTTTTTTTTTTTTGCAGTGTGACAACGGGTTTTTGGGGGTTTTTTTCAGTCTATCCACTAATCAGCCTTGAGAGCAACTTGGGAAAGAGAGATCCTGGACATGCAGAGCTCACTGAAGTTGGCTGTTCGAGCTAAGAATTGATTATTTGAAGCCAAATTAAAAGGAAGCCAATCAACTCCCTCGAGGTGATCGGGATTTTGGAGAAGCCTGCTGCACATCTCAAGAATAAATAATATTGAAATAAAGCTGAAATACAGCTTTTTTATGCTTTTATTTTCTCCATCCCTTCCCTTTGGTGATTTGCCTGTTGATTGCCTTTTCATTTCCTGCAGACATTTCTGAGCCTTCGACTTCCTAAACCCAAACCAAATCAATGTTCCCGCCCCAACTGCAATCATACACTGACGTGAGAGCAAAGAACCGAGGGCAGCACACCAACCTTACCCTTCTGCTGCCTCTGCTCACAGGCCCAGAAAAGCATTTATTTCTTTATTTCACTGGGGGGTGGGCTCACTCCTCCATCGAGGAAACTGGAAAACACGTGACCCACTGATAAGTATCCTATAAATAGACTTTGGCTTTGCCCCAGGACTCTGATTTGCAGCAATTGATGTAAATAGGCTCTGCTTTTAAAGCCTGTGACAAACAATACTCTCGGTTGCACAAACAACTGTCTGCATGGCACGAGTGAGCAAGAAACCCACTCCTCGGCTCCCTCTCTGCAAAACTGGGCACGTGGATTCCCAGGAGGGCTCGGGCTGAGTGCCCTTGGCTTTCCTGTGTGTGCTGAAAGCACAGAACCCCTGTCACTGCAGTCCCCAGCCCGGGGGGTTGCAATTCCCGAGCCAAACCCCCTGGAGAAAGGCAGAGAAAAACATGCACTTCTTAACTTCTCTATTTCCAGCTCCCTTATTTTCAGCAGGTGCACAAACTGTGCTCCATTCATCTGGCCAGACTTCATGCAATTCAATTCTTGGCTCCCAGGAGCATCCAAGGGGAAAGGGAAAACCATCCATCTGCATCTACAGCAGGGTTCACTGTTTTCATACAAATAAAAACATCTCACCTTTTCCCCTAGTCCATAAGCACAGCAGAATTCTAAGTATCTCCCTAATATTTAACAGCAACTGAAATAACTTCGTAGTGAATAGTTTTAAATCACATTTGACATTCGTTCAAAAACCTGCATTTTTCCTTACACTCCAAATAATCTTGCAAATAGTTTTGGGTTTATCATAAGGATAAATTTCATGAGTAACAGGCACAGTTACCACTGGGGGAAGGCTGCTGACAACACTTCTACAGTCTCATCACTCTGCTTAATTCCAGGCTACTTAATACAGAAATCCCTTCAAGTGATGCTTTGTCTCCCAGTTCCCTTGTTCTGGGATCACACCTTTCCTGGGTCTGCAAAACAAATCCTTGGTCACTACAGGGTGTCTTCCAACAAGACTTCTGGAGCATATTCCCAAATGCTTGGATGAATCAGGCTCCAAACACAGAAAGGGCAGCAATAAGTTTCCTTTACATGGGATGTGTAAATCCAGCTTAGAGAATTCTGTATCCAATGCAATGGGTTTCTTTTAATTACATAATCTGCAAGTGTCACATGCAAACACTTTAACTGGCAATATCAAGTGATTGTGCTTGCAGAGAACAAGACATTTTAAATATAAACCAAAGGGAAAAGCCAAGCATCATCAAAATATGAGCAGACTTAAGCACAGCTTTCAAATTCTCAGCTTGCAAATTCTCTTTTTTTATCATGTAAGCAGCAGTTAAATAACCCCACTTCTCCTCCCACCGCTTGCAACTCTCCTGACTCCAGAATTATGTAAAAAAAAGAGGCTAAAAAATCAGTTCCCACAACTGAAGTAGTGCAATAAACTTGCCAATGTCTTAAAAACGAGTTAGATCATAATCAGTGTGGTCTACGACCATCTACAGGAGCAACAGTTTCTTTGGAACAGGTAGAAGTGTCACCACTTGGAGCACAGGGGGAAAGAGGATGGAAGGATTGAGGTGCCAGTTATGAGGACTTGCAACCAAGGACATCACAGAGTGGTTCTGGTTGGAAGGAGCCTCAGAGATGATCCTGCTGCAATCCAAGCCCTCTGCTCTGGGCAGGGACACCTTCCCTGAGTGGGTTGCTCAGAGCTTTCCCCCTCAAACTGCCAAATAACCATTTTGGGGGTTGGAAAACCAAAACCAGCCCGTGTTGGTTTTGCTCTTTACAGGCTCAGGGCAGTCTGGCCCAAAATCCTGCTGCCCTTGGAGGGTTGGAATCTTCTCCTACCGCTCCACCAACTGCCCCCTCCCCCCCCCCCCCAGGTAAACCATTCACGCAGAGGTTTTAGTTTATCCGAGTTCAGCTTTGTCTTTTTTTTAAGCATTTTAACAACCTGCAAATTGCCACCATTATTTCCCAAATTAATGCGGATGCTTTTCCCTTTGTGGGTGACCTCGCCTGGCACCACTGCTCTGCCTCTGCCACTTCATTAGCGAACACCATTCGGAGGCCATTTACACTAAACATTCCCGACTCCAGCACACAGTTTCTCATATTGACTACTCTAAATGTATTTCATTAATCTTGGAGGAAGGAGGTTCACTCTGAGCAGCAATAAGAACAAAAAATTCCTTTAAAAATAACCCAGTTCTTTACCACTTGCAATAAACTA
This sequence comes from Pseudopipra pipra, assembly GCF_036250125.1. Lineage (NCBI taxonomy): Eukaryota > Metazoa > Chordata > Aves > Passeriformes > Pipridae > Pseudopipra > Pseudopipra pipra. Next base: position 4,490,046 of record NC_087551.1, on the reverse strand, counting down.
CTTTTAACACTGCCTTAGGACCAGGACAGGACATAAATTTCTAGAAAGGGAAAAAAAAAATAATCCAAATTCAAACAACCCAGGTTATGATGTATTAGTGTTTGCAAGTTGTACTCACACTTGTTTTGGGATTCCTCCTGGAAATAATAAGGAAAAGACATTCTTTTAATGGGTTTTGTGGTAATTAACCAGCATTGGAAGTGTAGTATCTGGAAATCAGTCACCCTTGATGGGAATAATCCCAGATGTAGAGGCAGTGCACGACAGGGGAGGGAAAGTATCAGCTACCATCTCGGCTTGACTCTTAAATCACACCTTTGCCAGTTCATTCGAATTCCAAAAAACAATGAAGAAACTGGCTACTGCAAAACATCACAGTCAAGAACTCCCTGACAGCTCCCAGCCAAGGGGATTTCTTCTCCAAAGTAAGGGAACTGGGTGTTTATCCAAACTCCCCAATGTAACTCAGAAGCTCACAAACCTGAACCACAAGGAATATGTCTTTAAAAGAGGAAAAAACCTGCATTCTAATAGATTGCTGCACTTAGCAGACAGCAACTTAACAAACAACTCTGTTGTTTGGTAAATCAGGACTGTTGTACCAACTAAAACCAGAGCTGAACCTCAGGGTAAGATCAGCACTGAGTCACCCCTTTTTGCACACTCTCTCTCTAGGACACTCCACAGTCCCAGAGCACTGGCATGTTGACATTTTAGACTGGTCACTAATTCAATCTACACTTCAAGGGTATGAAGGAAAGGTCATACTCTGGATGGGCTAAGTCTGGGAAATGTTTAATTCACCTACTCGCTTACACATCCCCTAAAATGATTTCTGTTCCACGGGAATGACACACAGATCCACGAGGGGGATTTCTCAGCGGATCAACCCTCCCAAAGGAATGAAGATCTGACTTTTGCCATCTAAACTCAAACCACGAAGGATATTGGACACATGCAGCACTAATAACCACAGAAAAGAAGAGCCACACGCAGAAAACAGCCCCTGTTTCTATCAATACTCAGGGCTGGTGCAGATCAGCCACGCTGGGGAGGGGATGTGCAACTGTTACTCCTTCAATTAGTGGTGGAAAGGCTTCTCCTTGGAAAAAACCTACCCATGAGGCACTTGGTAGGGAGAAAACCTTGCTAATTCATGTATCACTGTGTATCAGCCATAACACACGGAATTTTTCACCAGGAATATGCTGCACTTTGGTCCTGGGAATCATTAGGGGCTGAAAAATGCACGAGGCAAACCCTCAGCCCTCAGAAAATGTGCCCCCAGCTCCGGCACGAAGAGAACTGGGGAGTGTCCCTGTGCCATCCATTTGCAGGAACATCCCCTGTGGATGGCTCACTACCAGTCCAGGAGTGGAACTGCTCCCCAGCCCATCATTTTGTTTGTTTTAACAAAACTGGAAGGCCACGGGAGCTGAGAAAGCCACAGACAGGCAGCTCACACTCAGTACAGCTGGTCAAGTTTTTTGTTATCACCCCCAAATACTACCCAGGATTTGTTTAAAAACGAAGGATTTGTACGCCTCACTTGGTAGCATAATCCTGTTTCTAATGAAATAGGAAGGGAGTTAGGTTTGTTTTCAGAAATATCCTACTGTATTAAAAAGAAACCCCAAACCATTTGGATACACTTGCCTCTGCTTTTGTATCTACTTTATATCCACAGGAGATAAAGCAAAAGAAACCAGGCTCGGTTCTGCCTGATGCCTTGGAAAAATGGTAACATGGATTTAACATGAATATACCGATATCACACTGAAAACACTCCTAGTTTCTTGCTGCTTTACAATTCATATGCACCCCTGGCTATTTCCATTTGCTCTCCTGATCTGTAACTGGCTCTTGGAAGTCCTGCTTTCACATCCCTAATAAAATGTTTCCCTGGGATCCAAGGCTCAGGAACACTCCTGCCATGGGCATCCTGTCCCTGGTGCAGCTGAGGTGTCCAACACGCCTGGGAACACACCCATCCACCCCAAAAAGCCACGGTGATGGAACAAGGATTACTTATGGCAAGGCTGCAATTATTTCCTGATCAAAGTTGAAGCTTGGAGAGCCAAATTTCTTCCCATCACTTTTTTCTTAGCCAGCTGTACTGGACAGAGCACAAGTGGGATTAATAAACATCAGGTGGATGTGTAGTTTTGCAGCCAAGTGTGCTCAGCTGTGAGACAGGGAAGGTGCTAATCTAATATAGAAAAATAACAACTTTGAAGCTGGAAGCTGCTCTAATGGAGCTAAAGCTTAAATAATGTGGGCATTAAAGGAAACTTTTTAACAGCTCCTCTAAATCTCAAAAACAAGTAGCTTGAGTTACAAGTCCTGACCAAAGACAGCTGAGCAGGGGGGCATTTTCACCTGGCATCTCTGTGATCCAGGGATACTCAGGATCTACCCCTGATCCTCTTCCCAGTGCTCTTTTTCCCCCCGAGCCTAAATGGTTTTGCTGGTCCCACAAGAACGAGCCATTTATATGCCGATGGTAACGAGTCTATCAAACCTTTGCAACTAATTAAAACCTACCAGCTTTCCTCAGGCAGCTAGTTAACAAGGGATGTAATAAAAAAATCACCAAGTTGGATTTCAATAAACCAGGAAAATTTAAATTATTTGTTCTAAGCAGTTGCAAAAAAATGCATCTGCTGTGGTATTTTCACTTGAGCCTGTTGGTTTTGCATTTGAAGCTTGAGGGTACTGCACTACCAGCAGATCTCTAAAATATATACTTTAATATTTATGCTAAAATATACACTAATATATGAAATATATACTTTAATATTTATGAAATATTTCTAGATGGAGATTACAACGCCATAGGAAAGACCAGTTATTTAGTACCTTTACATTTTCCCATGAAAAAAATTGAAATTCTTTCCAGAATTTCAAGAGTTTTTCAATTTCAAGTTCCAGAATTTCAATTTCCAGAGTGTTCATGACACAGACAATGTAGCATTCCTTCTTTTTAGGGATAGAAATATCTGATTTATTAGTGTTGCACTTGGAGCACTGTTGATGAAACAGCACTGATACTGGAGCAACACTGAAAAAAAAAGGGTTGTACTTTCCCAAAATTTTATGATCTTAATTCAAGTCAAGAGGTGGATGTGAACACACAGGGGGTGCAAGGTACCAAACAGATACTATTAGACAGTGATAGGCAATATTAACACCTCAGCATTGCTAATAACACCCCCAAAATAACATTATATCATCCTCACAATTCTTAATTTTTGTGCCAAGCCAGACCAGCGTGGAGGGAATTCCAAAGAACTCTGCTATGGCAGGAAACATCACCACAGCCCCCAAGTTCCCACCTGCAGGAAGCACAGCTCAGTGAAGTGCTGAGTCCCTGCCCTCCAGTGTGCTGCTCACAGGAATGGCCTGGGGATGGACTTCATACAGTTTTGGAGTATTATATTGTCTCTGTCAATCTCTCTTTGAAATCACACAAAAAGTCACACCAGAGGAGACAAAGGGGTAAAAAAATAAATGTGTGCATGTGTGCAGGTTTATTCAGCAGCAGCATTTGAAGCACAGCTTTACTGATGCTCTGTGGTGTCCTCAGCAACTCAAATACCACATATTTAATTGGGGAGCGCCCACCTTTTGCAATTTAAATGTCAGGTTTGGAAAATCACAGTTGGAAAACGCCTTCTGTGCTTCTTAAAGCAGGGAATTTCTCCTTGCACGCTTTGCACCGAGAACTTGGGTGAACAGAAAGGAGACGCAGGGTTTATAAATATAACACAGGGAAGCATAAAGCCAACCAGCACGGAGAGCTCACTGCAACTGTCAGCCAGCAGGGAAAAAAAATAATTACATCTTTCTGGCAATGATTCATAGTGAAAGCCTTTGAAAAAAACCCTGTGCTTTCTGCCCTGAACGTTGGTAAATAGTGATTCTGATGAACTGCCCAGAGATTAAAGTTGTCCGAGGGATGACTCCTCTGGAAAGGTCCCAGCTCCCTCAGTGTTAGGGGGGTTGTAAATAAAATCACCAATTTGGGCCATCCTGGTGGTGCACAGGGCTGCTGAGCATCTCTGAGGTGTCTCAGCCTCAGGCAGGAGCAGCCAAGGGAACAGCACTCGGGGGCAGCCAAGGAATCCCTGCGGGCTGCAAAGCCCACGTGTGGAAAGCTTGAGCTCATCCCCTCTGCTGAACCATGCAGTACGTTTGGGACAGGGCTTGTGACCCGGGAGAGCAGGAGGAGAATGGCCACTGAGCCTCCAGGAAGCCCTGCTTGGCTTCCAGAATATCAGGGATAAGGTTTGTGATGGCAACAGCAACGTCTCTCTAGGTGGTGGAGGAGTGAAGAGCTCCTGGACAGCAGCACCAACAGCTTCCTCTTCGGAGAGAGATTCTTCCCAAAGAACTTAACTTTCAACAGGTTTAGAAAAGAAAATTAACAGCAAAACCCAATCTCAAGCCCCTTGGCTGTGCAGAACCTTGCTTTGACTCCTGAATAAGCCACAGGCCTTTACTATAGGAGTGGGGAGACCTTCTTGGAATAAATCCTGCACTGGTGGAGAAAATTTGGAAGAGCAAAAGCTGCTGGGTGTCATTAGGAGCCAGGTCAGCCTGGAGAAGAGGTGATTCCAAGCTGCAGGGAAGTGGGTAGAGAAGGGCAGAGCGAACTAATCCCTCCCCAAGGATGTTCCAAGGCCCACACCCCCCTCACTCTCAGTGAGCACAACTCCCACGCTCTGGGAATTCCAACTACTTGCATTTCCCCAGCTTTACCACAGGACCACTGGCCAAGTACCATCCAAACAACTCAATTTTAACCTTCCTTAATAAAGTAAAACTCGACCTGGAGAACATGTTGATGTAACTTCATCATTATTACAAAAAAAAAAAAAAAAAAGCAGTTATGTAAAAGAACAAACAATTTTGGGGCGGGTGTTTGTGGCTGTCACTGTTATCCCCAAGGTGGGTGGGAAGAAGGTGAGCTGCATGCATATTCCATTTTTATTTCCTTTTTGGCAGAAATAGAGCATTGCTTAGGCAGAATTTATATTTGAGTTTCTAATTTAGCATCAAGGTTGTTGAAGGAAAAGCAGCTTGAGCTTATCAGGAGATTAAAAATAACATCAAAAGCAGCGTCTGAGACAGGCAAAGCCGCAGGAGTTGGTGCTGCAAAGGGCAGCAGGTGTGTTGCTCTGCTGTGTGATCCATGTACACAGCTGGCTTTTCCAGGGAATTCACTGACTGGACCAAAAAGTAAAAAAAAAAAAAAAAAATTTAAAAAATAAAAATATCTGCCATTTCCCACATGCAGCCTAATCAGGGTAGTCACTAAACACAACATGTGTGTCCCTGTACAGACTTTATGATAAAGAGAAGAAGAATTGGTTGCCTTTCAAATCCTCCAGAAGTGATGGAGGCCTCTTTTGTTCTCTTGATAAAAGAAAAACAAACAACCTGACCATAAAAATCACGGGCTGCCAGCAAAAAGGCAAGTTCAGATACAAGGAGGAAATCAAGTGATTGATTTAGGTTTATTGTGACAGGCTGTAGTCACTGGGATCATAAATTAGCAATTAGAGCCTAATTCAGAAGCAAATCAACCAAGAGTTCTTTCCTTGTTACCTTTCCTTTTAGTTTCCGAGCCTACCTAGTTCAGGAAATGCTGATTTTCCTCTCTAGATGTGTCAAAACCCAGCAAACCTTCCACAGCAGTTTTTCAGCTACAACTGAGATAGACCCAAAATCATCTCTCTCTACATGAGTATTTCAAGAAAACCCATTAAATAGAGAAAGGCTGGTGATGATATTAATAGTGGGTGGGGTCTTGGCAAATTTCTGACATTCAAACATCGGAATTATTTTTCTCAGCAGAGCTTGGCTTGTCAAAGTGAGAAAAATTGAGGCAGGGGAGCCACGAGCTTTTTTAAAATTGGGGACTGCTCTCTAAACACATTTTGGCATGAGAGCGATTCCATCATTCATAATTTCATCTCCTACAGGTTTCACAGTATATGTTATTTAAAGAAATTCATTTCCTGCTGAATGATTTATGAGGGGGAAACAGGATGCCGAGGGGAAACAAACGCATCAGAAGTTTCCAATCTGAGCATTTGCCATGGGGTTATTTCCTCACCCCTCCTCAACTCATCCTGATATTCCTTCTCCCGAGTAAAAACACTGGCACAGTTGCTTGAAGATTTTAGTTTCCATAGAAACTGTTGTTGGCTAAAAGTAAATACAAGATGGTAAGGAGTGTGAATTCCCTCGTCCTGCGAGCTTGCAGCTGCCAAATTTTCACCCCCTGACCATTCCTCAGGATCTGCTGGTGGCTTGAGATTTTTAGCCATGACTCCCTTTAAAGAGCACAGACCCTCTTCTGAGTGGCACTTCCACGATCTGCAGGTGGTGTGTGAACATCCAGAGCTATCTCCACGCCTCGCTGTACAACAGCACATGTTTCTATCATTTATTTTGCAGCCCTAGACACTGAACTTTACGAGGGAGAAGATGTCTCTGGGTCTGCACATCAACACCGGGCTCCAGAGAGGGCTGCCAGGTAACGTGTGAACAAAGGGAAACGAATCCTTGCTTCGGCACAACTCCTGATTTTCACGTTCCTCCAGCATTTCCAATCACAAGTGTGAGCCCTGAGCACCCTGCTGCTGCTGCCCCACGGCTGACACAGCTGAGTCCCCGAGAGCAGCACGTGCCACGGCTGCAATTATGGGCAGTCACGGCCTCGGAAGGAAAAATTAACTGCATAATAATCTCCTGCTCTCGAAATCCCTCTTGCTCCCTTTCCTATCTGATTCTAATGTAAACTAAAAGGGCAAGGTCCTGATAATCATTTTATAACTCCATCACTTCTGTATAATTTCAGTGTATTTTGAATTCGGGCCCTTTCTCCTGACATACACTATTAATGTGGTTTTTCTCATTCTCCTCAGAGCATTACTTTAATTTTTCTTCTCGTGTAGAGAATCTGCTGCAGCGCCCTGTGCTGCCTGAGATTTGCCTTCATTCCAAGGAATGAGCCTTTCCATGCATATTGCATTGAGACAGCAAACTCTGTTACTGCTTCTGAAAATAGCAGCTGAAGGGAGACAGAAGGAGCCGTCCCTGACAACGCGCAGGGAGAAGGCGACGCTGAAGCTTCTCCGAAACACGGGGTCACTCCAGTGCACTGCTGACTGACTTGGGACTGCAGAACAAGCTTTTCATCCCCCAAGCATCAGGTGATCTGGTGCCCACTAAAGAACACTGTTAGAAACCCAAGTTCCTGTCCACGTGGTAACATTTCATTGCAGCTCCCCGAAGTGTGGGAGCACAGATAACAGATCCCAGTGGCTGATAAGAGTGTGGCCTTGGCTCTGGGACCACGCTCTGCTGCTGGGATATTCTATATATTTGCAGCCAGCTCTTGTGGGTAACTGTCCCTGAGCTCCTCAGGAAGGTCTTTCTTTAGCAGGTGCCTTTCTGAGCTACTCCCTCACCCAGCAGTAGTGCTGGTGTTCTCCTCTTAAGTCTCCAGGGAATGGAAAGAGCAGGAGAGAGCCTTCAGGAGACTCTAATAATCATCACAAACCAGAAGCTGGAGGAGGAGATGGGGTATTGCACTCTGAGTGCCTGCACAGCTGCAGCCCGAGCTCTAACCCTGAGGTGATCTCAGCTCATTCCTCGTGCTACCTTAACGTGACAATTCTGGGATTAAAGCTGCACTTTCGTGTCTTCAAGGGAACTTTTAAGGCTAAACTTTTAGGCTATTCTTAAGAGGGAATGGAGAAAATAACCAGAGCTGCTGGATAAGAAACCCAGAAAGATCCAACAACATGCAAGAACAATCACCAAATATGCGTGCCTGGACTCCTGGAGAAATGCTGTGAAGAGTGAATGTCAACCAACAAGGCTGAAGGAGAAACTGAGAAACCCTTTGTGTTTCTTTCTCTTCTACAGAAATTAGGAAGGTACACTGAATGCAGCGTGAGAACAGGCTGTTTTTTGGTTACTAGGACTGCCTATAGTCCTCTAAAATCATTGCTTGCTGATGGTCCTGTGTAGCAGCACAATGGGTTCTGGAACCTTACTATGGGTGTTGTTAATGAAATTAACAAATAATTAATATTAAAATAAAAAGGAAGTGGTCTTTTTTATTTAAGTCAAGGCTTATTTAAAAAGACACTCATTTCTATCCAAAGGCAGCAGTAGATCAGAAATACACTAAATGAGGTTTAAAGAGTCCCATTAACCTAAGTTCTTAATGACAACCCACTGACAAAATCTACTTTTAGCGTTCTGAAAGTTTGCCCCCACCTGGAAGCAGAGCTGTGGAAAAGAACCTCTGAAAAGCTGGGCAACTTGGGAATATTGGCACAGCCAATATTCCAGGGGTTTTACTAGAAACCTCTGTGCAATCACAAGCTGCTGCTGCTTGACTCCAAGCCAAGCCTTCCTGCTGTTACATTAGTTTTAGATCCTCTGTGGAACTGACACAAACAGGGCTTCTGTGTCATTCCCTCACCTGCAGTCGACGCTCCTTTGCTCAGCCCCAAAACGCAGATCAAAGCAAAACTTCCATGACTGGCCCCAAAACAAGCTTTTTTTTTTTTCTCACCATTGGCAAGATCCCCCCAACAGCCAACCCAGGTGCTGTTTTCCTCCTGCCCACACACAGATCAATGACAAAAAGCAAACTCATTCACATAGGTGGTGCATTTCTCACCACCCTAAAGAGCAGGGATTTTCTCATACCCTTCACTTAATGCCACTGCTGTCAAACCTGTAACACACTGTAACAAAAACAGCCTTTATGTAACCCAATAAATAAAAGTCACCAAGGCAATAGCTGTGCATAAATTTCAGCTCAAAACATTTGGTTAGAAGAACACGAATGTCCTCTGTAAAGCGGGGAGCATTTTAAAATAATGTCCTAGACATTGTTAATACTTTATTGCTATTCATCATTGAACCATTAATCATGGTTGCACTCATTTGGTATTAATGTGCACGTCACAAAGTACTTCTGCTGCATTTCAATTATAACTCAGCCTTTAAAATGCTGCCAGCACTACATGGGAAGCTTTGAAAACCAAATGTGAATAGTCTGTTCGGAGATAACTACAAGTGCATTCTGGCACGGAGAGACAACCTTTCCCATTCCCAACTCCTGCCCTCAGGGGGCCCAGGAGCCTGTGGGGCTGTGCTGTGTGTGCTTCCTGGGAAGCCACAGCTGCTTTTCCTCCCTCAGGATGAGGGGAGAAGAATCATTCCTTTGGGATGTTCGACCACAGCTCAGCAGCAGCAAGGCCACACTCCGAAGCCCCAAAGGAAATTCCTTTTTCCCCCTATCACTCCTGTGATTCCCTGAGGCACTGTCTTGCTTCTGGAGCTGAGTGCTTTGGTTTTTTCTCTGATGTGTAGTGTCTGTCCAAACAAAAACACCAGAGAGAACGTATATCTACAGCCTCCTGTCTTTAGAGACTGCAAAGGAGTGTGCAATGCACCGGGGTAAAGCTGAAGGGAGCTGACATCCTGATCCCTCTGATGGCGGCTTAAAAAGAACCAAATCCTCCTTCTGGCCTCAAGAGGAAAAGAGGGAAATCAGCAGCACAAAATACAACAGGGACCTCAACAAATATCAGCTCCTTGCCACCAGGGAAGCCAAGAACTTGTAAGCATACCTAGATGAACCAGGAATTTTGTTCCCTGGCAGCATTTTCCATACAGAATCCAACAACAAGAACTCAACAATCCCAACACTTCCCATCAGAAACCGTGTTACATGAAGAAAAGGCAAAACACTACTTCTTAGCTAAGGAAATTTTTTTTCTTTTTTAAGTTCTTGCATATCATTCCTTTTTTTTTTTTTTTACCCAGGTCACCAGTGTAACATGGAAGCACACAGTAAGAATTCCTACCTTGGGAGCTCTGGCATGTTTTCCACATCTGGCATCTTTGACGAGGCTGATATCCAGCAGCTCGGTCTCCTGGAAGGAAAAATTGCAATAGAAATAATTATGACATCATTCCAAGAGCCTCGCTGTGTTATCAGTGTCCCACTTCCCACACCTGGCAGGGGTTTTGACTGCCTGCAATGATTCTTGTCCAGACTGGGATCAGCTTCAAGGAGAGCTCTGGTGCACTTAAGTGATTCCAACAGCAACACTGTGCAGGTCCCTTTTCATATATAGATTATATAGAAGCCAAGCTGATTTCCTGCCTCACTAAATAGCAGCTGCTGTGCTTTTGTTTTAATCTTTTTAATACAATTTTAGCATTTTAATGCTAGTCACAGTGTGAAAAAGGCATCATTAGAAACAGAGAACCCTGCCTCTGCAACGGAAAACCTCCTTCAGTATTGCCAGAACATTTTGAAAAGTGCATATGAAACCCAAGAAGTGCTATATCTACAAAGATAACAGGTTCCAACTACTTCAGTGACTGCTGCTCAGTAAAAAACATGTACTTTTGACAAGCATTTCAGAGTTCATGAGTTATGCCACTGGAATAAAACTGGCACATAATGACAGCTCCTCTTAGGAAACTCCTGCCCTCCCCTACACACGTGTAACATGAAGAACCTCCCTTCCCTGATTTCAGCATTTGCAATGAGGAAGGATGCTGGAGATGGGAGCAAGTGCTATTCCTGGCTGCTGGATCCCTTGGAAGCACTCACATTCCCATGGCACCACTCGTGCTTTGCCAGGAGCAACACCAACTGTCCTGCAAGGGCAGTGAGAGATCTGACCTGATTTAGCACTCCTTGACTGTCTTAAAGCACATCTTAAAACTCTCTGCCTCACTTACACCACCATTTGGACTAATAACCCGTGTTAGAGTGGCTCAATGACAGACTAAATATAGCCTGAAATAAGTAATTGCAAATACTGTGTGGGGAATTTGAAATCTCAGTGCTGGACAAAGCCACTGCTCCTTCTCTTTTAAATTAAAAGAAGAAAAGAAAAAAAAATAATTCATGGGCATGTTATTTTGCCATGAATTACTTTGGATCCTTATTTCCCCCCCCCCCCCCCCCATTTGAAGAGAGAGATCTCTGCACAGTTCTTGCAGACCTTTGTTGTCAGTCAAGATGCAAGCTCTACCGACAGATTTTCACATGACTGTACATTCACCACATTCTCCTCTGTTCCCCACAGCAATCCCAATTCCCTACTATTCTAGTATTTCCTGAACTCCACCAGCACCTTTTTCCCCTCTTCAAGCAGCCTGTTGAGGGGAAACTTGCACTTTTGAGACTGTTACTTTTTGTTCTCCCTTGCCCAGAAGAGGACAAGGGTAACGAAACTTGCCGAGATCAGAAAGAAGTATCAGCAGGGTCGTAAAAGGTGATATTTTGTAAACCTCTTTAGGATAAACAACCCAAACTCCACCACTACACATGGCACATGGACACAAGGCACTCTCCTGGAGCCTCTCACATGGACAGCTGATCACTGTACCAAAAACTTGCCTACAGCTGTCCCTGTTCCAGCTCAGGAGCACCTCATGGTTTGGGAACCCAATGTTCAAGCCTAGTCTGAAGCTGATCTCGCTTCCAGATCTCAGCTACATTATTCTCATCCTGCCCCACCACTGGCACCAAGAGTTTAATGCACCAAAGTCTACTGGTCTCTCACCACTCAATCAAACAACTGCACAAGAAACACCTAAAAATTGCCGAGGACAGTGAGCCCTGAGTGTCCATCTCCCACTGTGACTGGTGCCCAGGCCTGGAGGTGGCCACCACCTCCTCAGAGGGAAACAACTGCACTGGTGAGAAAGCAACGCCGATTTTTACCAGCCCTGGGTTTTACAACAACATTCCCACGTTCTCATCGGTCCTGTCGTGGCAGAATCGATGTCTTGAATCCCAGCCACGTTTGAGTAGCGCAGGGATGTCTCCATGTGTTTTAATTCAGAAATGTGGCCCGTGCCACACCTCCACCTCCAACAGCCTCACGTGCAGGTAAGGCAGCAGGTGCAGCTCGAAGTAAAGCAATGACACACTGCAGGGCTTATCTTTGAGACAATCCATGTGGTCATTTAAATCCCAGCAGGAATGAAAGCCGTGGAATATGGCAGAGCTAAACGTGGGTCTGTCTCAGAGCAAGAACTAAGGCAGGAAGCAGGGCTTATATTTGCCACAACAAACAACACCCACACTCTGAGGTGGTCTCCAGCCCACTGTGAAATGTTCTACAGAAGCTGCAGGCACATGCAGACCATGTCATAAAAATCAGATTTCGATGACTGCAAGGACTAAAGAGCCCTAAAAATAAAGGCTTTAACAGCAAACACATGAGGGAAATTAAATATGCTGAAGGAAAACAGATCTTACACAAAGATGCTGAGCCACACACAGTGAGTGTCACTAGGTTTTTTTGGTTTGTTTGTTTTCTTGGTTTGGGGTTTTTTTTAGGGGGAGGGGAGGGTTGGTTTTTGTTGTTGTTGTTGTTGTTGGATTGTTCTGGTATTTTAACCTTTCTTTAAAAAAAAAGAAAAGCAAACTGAATTAATAACTTATTTACTTAAAAAAGTACAACTGGACCTCCCATAACACAAACATAAAAAGACCCTTTTAAATGAAATAACACACATTAAGAAGAGACACAAGAAAGGAAAAGGCAATGACCAGCATCCCCAGGGACAGTCAAGGAATCAGAACAACTCTGCTCATCTCTGCATCCTCCTGGATGGAGGGGGATGAGGGATAAAGTCGTTTTGGAGTTTTGTCTATACTTTCAAGCTGTTTTCATGCCACCAAGTCACGTGCAGAAAAGGTGACAGCAGGAGGAGCCAAGGCCTGGCAAGGACAGTCTCAGAAGAACAGGGGAAGGGTGGAGTTTGGTGGGGCTGCTTGGACAAGACCAAGCAGATCTTGCCAGGGCTGTGGGAAGGGCCCTGAACATCCCCCTTATGGCCCTCCTGCCCTGCTACCCCCCTCTGACATAGAAAGCAGGGTTTATAATCCTATCCCTAGGATCCTTTAAATCCCTGTTTGACAAGGCCATTTAATGTGGGGGTAATGACAGAAGTCCAACGTCTCAGCCACCATCAGGAATCAGCAAGGAACGGTCCAGCTTCCACATTTGATCCATATGTTCAGGTCTCCAGAAGCAGGAGCCTGACAGGTGCTGCAGCCCCTGCTCTGCAATAAGAGGACAAGAGCAGGATCTGCATTCACATAAGTGCCTCTGCAGGCAGCATTTGGTGGGGCTGGCATAAATCAGAATTCCTAATGTGCCATTTCTTAGGAGCTCTTTGGTTTGAAAAAACCTCCTGGAATTCCCTCACCCCGGGCATTTGCTTTCATCTTTCAAACAGCCAATTAAGAGGACAGAGATCACCATTTCCTATTTCCCTACTGCAAACCACAGGCAGATTCCTGTAAAGGAAGAACACACTTGGGTAGTGGCCAGAAAAATGCCCCTTTTCCTTTGCAGCAAAATAGCCCAAGCCCTCCTCCCTCAGAGTCAACTGGAGTTCTGCTAATGACTTCCTCCAGGCAGGCCTGGAGACTGCACTCTGGGCAGGAGGCACGGAAGCCATAGCAACTGGGGAAAAAAAAAACAAAAATAAAAAAAATAAATTCAAACCACCAAACCTTCTGCAAGTCCAACTTTGCCCCGTTTAGAGACCTCCAGTCACTGCTGTTGGGACTTACTTATCTTGCAATAGAGTTAACATCTCTTAATGCAAGCGGTGGATCCCTCCAGTCATTTATAATACAAAAGTCCAAGAGAAGTGAATTATTAATCCCACCATGTTTGTTTTCAATTAGCAGCTGGGACAGAGATGCATTCATAGAGGATGCATTGTGCAATCTCACTTTTATGGGTGAGCACACACTCACAAAGGCAAGAGATTGTGCAACCCTCAGTGACTTCTTGAGCGCTTATAATTAGGCCCATCTGAATTTAATATAGTAACACCAATTTATACCAGCTGAGGATCTGGCTCACTTCTATTTTAAACTGCCCAAAATGATGCCAAGTGAGTCAGAGTGTCTTGGGAACTTGCTTGTGACATAACCCCAGCTACAGAGCAGAGTTCCTCATGGATTCCGAGGAGCCACCGGCAGCACGGCGGGCTGGGAGCGGGATCGACCGTCCCATAGAATTCCACAGAACTATGTCAAGGAGAGCAGGAAAAGTGGGTGTGCATCGCAACACCTGCACGGGTTAGCTGGCCCAGAGAGCCAATGACTTTATATACATCCCTGAGAAAAACAATTCCACTCTGCTCTGAGTGCTCACTGAGGCTGGGAAATCACACACTGCTCTGTTCAACCTCCGTTTCCACGGCCCTTCGGGCTGGAAAGTCTTTTTTTCCCCAGTGTGCGAAATGTTGCCACGTGCTGCCGGCCACTATGGAGCACAGCTCCCAGCCCCTGCCAGTTAAGGTCATGCTCTAACTGATGTACAGCTAATTAAACTCTGTAAACTCATTTTCCACTCAGCTGCGAGAACTGTGGCTCCTCGTTTCCAATCCGAAGAAGAACCTGTGTGTCTGAAAGCTTATCTAACTCTTCTAAATATACCAGTCAGTCTACTAGAAAGACACAAGACTGCCTTCAAAGGTTGCCTGATACAGTGCTAAGCAAAATAAACTTGGGAAAACCAAGCCAGTTCGGTAAACAAGCACCATTTAATGCTACTGGATGGCAATATCTGGGCAAAGTTTTCAAAGGGAAAAAGCCACTTTGCTGAAACAAACTTCAAACAGAGAGTCAAACAATGGCTTCTACTGGGAATAGTTAATCATAATGAATTGGTTCTTTAATACAGAAATACTCCATTTTATCCTTTTCTGAACATGAAAGCACTGCATATCTCTGGAAGAAAAAAACCGTATGCACTTCTGTGTTACTCTTATTTTTATTTTGCATTTTAAAGAGGTTATTTAAAATAAAGCCATGTGACTAATATGCTTACAACGTGTTATAAAGAAAATACTAAGATCAACATTTGAATCTGATGGGGAACAATTACAGAATCACAGAATCAATTAGGTTGGAAAAGACCTCTGAGATCGAGTCCAACCCGCGATCAAACACCACCATGTGAACGAGTTCATGGCACTCAGTGCCACATTCAGTCCTTCCTTGAGCACCTCCAGAGACAGAAACTCCACCACCTCCATGGGCAGCCCCTTCCAATACCTAATCACCCTTTCTGTGAAGAATTATGAAGAAATTACAAGTTATGCTTAAGAAGTATCTGGCACTGTAGGTTCAGAGCAAATCCGCATGCAAACTCTGCAATTTGCAGCCATTTATGGAATACACCTCATGCAGGTTTCGGAGATTTTGGCAGTGTACTGATCCATCAGCCCCACTTGGATTAACTCCAGGATGAAGATCCCAGCAGTGAGAGTGAACACTCAGTGCCAGTTCAGAAAGGGTGCCTGCACAGCTGGGGGGTGTCGTGTGTCATCCCCCTGCTAAAAACATACCTATTTTTCCCCATTACCATTAAGAATAAATTGAATGAAACACAGCAATTTGTCTCCTCTTCCCAAGGGAAAGCTGTGGAGGACTGGTGAGACGGATTTAGCAGAAACCTGCATCAAGAGCTACAAGTAGAAACAGCAAGGCTGTCAATGATTTTAACTGGAGCTGTGCTGTGCTGCTGTGCTCCCCCAAAAGTCCCCTTATGCAATTCACTTGCTGTATCCCACTGGAAAGAGACAGTCCCTGAGGAAAGTGTCTCCATGCTTCCTCCTGGCAGCACAAAATTCAATTAGCAGGCCTCAAAATCACAGGCTCTGTCAATAAACCAGCAGCAGAGCCACGTGTACATCCTCAAGTCAATGGTAAAACTCTCCTCGACAACAGCAAAGTCTTTTTCTACACACGGTTCTTCACGAGTTCAAAACAATTTGTTACCTTCCCACTCACTCTTTTCAAGAGCCCATTAAAAATTACATCGTTAATGCCAAAAACTCACCGAGCTCCCCAAAGCCACCAGACCTCTTGTAGCTCCTCGCAGGTGCTGCTCTCTACTCACAGATGGATAAACAGCAACAAGGCACTCGAATAATGGAACAAATGCTCAGGTTAAACTCTTATTTCTGGAGTAGCCATTGACTTCTTTAAAGGGTCAATTAAACACACAGAATTTTAACTTGGTAAAGTGGCTTCTGAATTCTCTGCCTTCTAAACATCTGTTAAAAACCCAATGCCCCCCCCCCCCCCCAAAAAAATCCACCACCGTGGCACACGAAATGAAAAACTGGGTGAGAGGCACAGCTGGTTACTGAGGGACGAGAGACAGAGAACACTCTGCTGCCTCCACTACTTCACTCAAAAATCACTTATTTATCCAGTTCTTCCTTTCTGGCCAATTGTAATACCCAGGCTCAGCCAGGAGTTTTACTTTTAAAAAAACAAACATAGGGTTCTGTTATACCTTGAGAGAGCATGAAGAGAATAAGCCACACACTTGTTCCCAAGAGGCAAATAGGGGAACTCGGCAAGAGTTCCAAAGGGCACCACACAATCCAGACAAAGCATTCCACCACA
The DNA here is from genome assembly GCF_036250125.1 of Pseudopipra pipra. Taxonomy (NCBI): domain Eukaryota; kingdom Metazoa; phylum Chordata; class Aves; order Passeriformes; family Pipridae; genus Pseudopipra; species Pseudopipra pipra. The sequence continues at coordinate 4,473,539 of NC_087551.1, read as the reverse complement.
GAACCCACCCAGCACATACTGATCACAACACCCAGCCAAAATCCAATCCCTCTGGCTTCACCCTACCCAGAACATCACGAAAAGAGCAGTGCTACAGCCCCCCATGGAGCTGGGGGAGGCACTCCTGCCACTTCTTCTGTTACCTGTGGTGACAAAGACACCCCCCCCCCCGAGGCAGGGAGTGATGGAGACAAACAAACAAACGGGGAGGAAAAACAAACAAACGTGCTCCTCTTACACAGCACAGCAGCTCGGAAAACAAAAAGGGATGGTTTTAAACACTGAGTTGACCACACAGCTCCCTAGGTCTGGACTGGCATTTCTAACAAACAGGCAAAGCTGAGGGGCTTGATATCACAGGGAATGGTAATTCTTTAAAAAAAAAAAAAAAAAACACTTGAGCAGAATGAGAACAGAGTGACTTCTTATACCCAAAATGAGTTATCTGCAAATATGAACCTGAACTAAGCTTATCAGGTGGTCACTAACTGTTTTTAATTCAGAAAGAGTTGGAGGACCTCAGCGAGGCAAGAACCAGCGCTTATGATTTGACTCAGCTGCTCTGGGAACAAGCTCTGAACGCCTGGCAAGGTTTCTTGGCACTTCAAGAAGAACCTGCAAGCAAATTTACCTGACATTCCTAATGAAAGCCCTTACAGGAAGCACTCCTACAGAAGAGTAAGCCCCAAACTGAAAAGTTTTGGCTATCTTGGCAACACACAATCCCTCCATATATCCCTGGAGTCATAAAAACAGTAACATTTTATAGTACAGAGAAAATAGTCTGCAGTTTATATAAAGCATAAAACATTGGGCTACTAGGGAAAAAAAATGAGAGGAAATTTTCATACTAAGTACCCTTTTAATAATGAAAGCGAAACAATTCTTCTGCAATTACGCATATAGTTCTTTGCTGCTTCATTAAGGAAAATTTCATTTCCTTGGATTTACAGATGCTGTGGCAAAGTAGTTTAGAAACCGGTACAAAGATTTAACAAAGCAAATCTTAGTGCAAAGAAATAGTCAGGAAGCAGGAGAAGGACACACCAGAGTCAGTGTGTGATCAGGAATCATCTCAGGTGTTAGAAGTAATGCTGGAAAAAAGGAAAATTTCCATAGCAGTAAGACTTCAATCTGTCCCCTCTTTAGCCATGTCTGATGCTACAGTACCAGTCCAAAGGCAGAAGTGTTTAAAAGGGTATGAGCTCAGCTTGGTATGTAGAAATAATTTCTTCACCTGTTAGTCCAAGTGTCAGTACATACTCCAAAAAACCAAGCCACAATCCCTAATTTTACAGCCTAAATACACAAGAGAATCAGTGGATGAAATGAGCAATGGGTTTGTGAGGTAATTCCCTACCAGGACAGAGGGAAACAGTGGCAGAGCTGGAGAAGTAACTCCATATCCTAGTCCCACATTGTCGTGGTTTGGACCTTGTTTTCCCCCAGAGGCTGAAAAGTGGTAGACCCCAAGGGGTGGAAACCCCTAGAAGTTTTGAAGTTCTGCCCAATGGGCGCTCCTGCAGAAATGTAAACATATCACGACCAGACCGGAAGAGAAGAGTTGTAGTTTGGTGGTTGTAGAAGAGGTGGCCATGTTGTGAGCCACGAGGAAGGGGCTCTGTGCCCCTTGGGGCCTCTGGCCCCCTCCCAGCCCCTGGCTGGGGGCTGCGGGGACCTGGAACAGCATAAAGCTGGGCTAGGTGCCTGTAGTTATGCCGGGAGAATGTTCTCTCCATGGGTACAGACAGCAGCCGGGACTGACCAGAGAAACGGTGGCAGAGAGCCAGAGAGATAAGACCTGAACTGAAGAAGCAGCAGAAACAACATGCAGCACCGGAGAGAAGACTCCTGGAAAGGGAGAGAGAGAGAACCAGCAGCTGAGAGACAGAGTTTGGGGTAAGAGACTGTACCAGATCCCCCAAAACTCCCTTGGAGACCCTCTTGGAGAAGAGGGACATGGACTCCTATTTTAGAGGAGCCTTGGAGTATGCAGCACTAGAGAGAGAGAAGCTGAGAAGCTCAAAAGACGTCCTGGAGCTGGACCAGGATGGCCAGATGGAATGCGGGGGGAGTTGACCTTGGTTCTTCCCCCCCTTGCACTGCTGCCACGGTGGCAGCCTGAGAGACAGAGCACGGAGCTCTGCAAATGGGAATTTGAATCCCCTGAGGAAGGGACTTTCACGAAGATGCCCCTGCATTTCGTGATATGCCTGTGGTGATGCGAGTCTTGTCCCTGCTGGCAGTCCACAGGTGAGGCCTTCGCTTGGACCGAAGGAGAGCCGAGGGGCTTGGAGACCCCCTTGTGTATGTTGAACAGAGATCCAGCTACAACAACCCAGTTACTGCTGCATGGAGGACAGAAGAGGAGCTGCTGCTTAAGGACTGGAAGGGATCTGTCCTTCTTTCCCTCCTGGACTTTTATTTGGAGGGGAGAAGAGATCTGGTCCATTGTAAATACATATGTCATGGTAGAGATAGTTGTGATCATGTGTATAATGTGATATGGTATTTATTTGTACAGTCATTGTAATATATACCCTTTCCCCCACTTTGAGTCTGGTGTGTTTTGTCTGGAAAAACCCATCTCACATTAGGTTGAGATGTGGGAGGGGGGAATGGAGCTAGGGAATTGGATTTCGGGACTATCTCAAACCATGACACACATCCATTACCCAGCTGCCACCTTTGCATCCGGCTCCACCTACCAGTGGCTCTGCCTTTCCAGCAAAGGCTGCAACACAAACACACTCAAAACTAGAAGTTTCTCATCCAAACAACTTGGTTTCCTTGCAGCTGGCAGTGGGAGTTGTATGGACACGAGCACCTGGTTGGAACTGGTATGGTTCAGCTGAAATTGCTCTCGCTCTGCTGCTCGTCCCACTCACACAACTGGGTAACAACAGGAGGAAAGGGAGGGTTGAGGAGGTGCAGCCACGTTCAGAAAGGAAAAGAGGTGGGGGAGGACCTGCTTCAGAAGAAAATACAAAAGTGTATTGTAGGCAGTCTTCATAATGGTACTTGACTGATTTTTATTCACACAACTGAGAATAACCTGGCAATTTGCAGCTTTGGAGTCACAAGGAAAAGTACAGTGAACTGGAGGTATAAGCAGCAGATTAAAAAAAAAAACAAAAAAAAAACTTCTGTTAAGAAACTTCTCCTTTCAAATCAAAACTCATAGTTGTGTGTGATTATGATGATTAAATGCCTGCCCAAAAAGGGCCATATCATATTTTGGGGGTGATGTTTTTGTGCCATTATTTCACACTGACAAGAGATTGCAGAATACAGAGACCATTATTATGCTGGTTTTTTTCTTCTGAAGCAAGTGAAGTGTATTATTTTGAGCAGAGTGCCCTGAACAGTGAACAGCTGGAGCAGAGACTTTCATCTCAGGGGGAAGAGCCCCAGCTCCTACTCACTGCCCTGCACTGCTCCACCACCACCCCTGAGGGTGCAGCTGCTGCTCAGGCACAGCTCCTGCCCATCAACAGAAGGGTTTTCCAACACTCAGCAAGACCAAGTCCTTTGAACTTTTTTAAAAGTCCTTTTCTATTCACACAGCATAAACTGGGTGCATCCAAAAGAGTATCAACAAATTTAAGGCCCTGTGTTTACTGTCTTAGAGACGACTTCAGCAGGGGAGGGTGTTTTTGGTAGAACTCCACTGTTCTGGAATGGTTTTCTTTCTGACTGGTTGGGTTTTGGGGAGGGCTTTGCAGACTGGTTATTTCATTCACGTCAACAGCACAGAACTTTCGGCTTCTTTACATTAAAAACTTTTTGTATCTCTAAATTTATCAAGATTAGGACCTTGAAGTTGCTCTGCTCCCTCCATAACACACAGAGTTTTAAGGCTGAGGCCCAACATAGCAAAACATGCCCTGCTTACACACCTGTGACTTCCATGGATAAATAAGGATAATCCACTGGAAAGTGTATGGAAGCAGAATGTATATTCCTGCCAGCTCCTCCAGCAGTGGCCCTGGTGTGTGTTACTGCACTGGAAAAGGCACACTCCAGGCACAATTCCAGCTGGAGACTTCAGATATAACAGGATGCTTGAGCACTAACAACAATGGCTGAAAACTCACCAAACCTGGGGACTGGAGAAAACCTAAAACATCTGCAGTTTAGAAACTGGAGAGGAAGAGAAACAGCCCCAGCAGCTGTAGGCAAAATCAGTCTGGTTGGCAAAGCTTTAGATCAGATGATGAAAAGAACATAATAATGTGAAGGTAAAACAAAGAAAAAATAAGTGCCTGCACGAGTTTGCCAGCCACATCATCTCGAACTAAGCTGAGGAGTGTTTTTCTTTGGCACAGGAAGCTTTGAAGATCATCTCTGCCTGAATTCTGATTAATTACACGAGCCAGAATTGACACATCATCCCAAATTCCGCTCGCCAGTACTCAGAGGTGAATTTAACTCGAAGGAGCTGGAGAGAAGATTTCAGAAGCTATTACAGAACTGGCTCTTTTTAGAGAAGACTAAGAGAGCTTGGCTTCCACCACACAGCTAAAGGAAGGCTAAGAGGGGGATGATTATTGTCTATAAATACATGTATTGTATAATCAGCTGCGAGGAAGAGGAGCTACTCAATCTAGAAAGAAATAAGAACTGAGCCATACAGATCCTAATATGTGCAGGCGAAATTAGGACCTTTTTCTTCAGACATTGAAAGCAAAAATCACTTAAAATGGAGTTTGATGTGTTTCTGAATATTATAACAACACATGTAATAAACAATATCCATAAATGTTGCACACAGAAAAATCTTTTCCTATAGTAGTGATCTAAAGGAACGGCGTTTATTTACAGCTAAATCTTTAAGTTCTCAGCATTGCAACCACCAGGCAGCTTTATCCATGAAGTTACCACTGGATAGGTCAGAGAATAATTCATTCAATACTAATTCAGAAATGGCCTATTTGGTAGGTTTTGAAAGTCCTCTCACTCCATCCTCCTGCAGCCCCTTTTACTTCACTTGCTGCTGCCACACTTTAATTTCCCTTATTGCCTGTATTTGGTGCTTACCTTCTAAATGTAAGTGACTTTAGAACACAGTTATTTGTTCGGGATTTATTAAGGAATTAATTAGAGGGGAGTAAGAATTTCTTGCTAATTTATTCTTTACAAGCTGTAATCATTATTATTTTTGCACACTCCCAGGGTTTATGGATAAGTGCATTTTAAGAATCAAAGCAACAAAAAAAAAAAAAAGAAGAATCAGTGGGTGAATCTCTACAGATTTAATTTATGTTCATCCACTAATAACCTGAATGCATAATATTCTTCATCATTATTTTATAAATCTCTAGGTAGATCCTAGAGAAATTATTTTCATGGCAGTATTTGCATGCACACGCCTCAAATTCTTTTAGTCTTGGCAGCTGTGCTTGAAACTGGAATTTACACTGACTGAGGAAACACGGGTCATCCTGCAAACACAACAGACAGAAGTCAATGGCAACTTGTTGGGAGACCTTGAGTCCTCGCCAAGCCACGTTTCCCAAAATATTTTGCCCTCCACCACGCTCAAGCCTCAATTAGCAGCTCCTCTCTCTCGCAGGGCCAGCTGCTCTGAGCACGGGAGGCACGCGCACAGCACCCAGCCGAGCTGTCCTTCGGCGAAACACTCGGTGGCTTTTAAAAAGATGGAAGATTAGATCTCATTTTCAACCCAACTGAAGAACACACTTCCGTCATTAGGAACTCCCTTCACCCTACCCCTGAAGCGTGCTGACAGCTGGCTGTGTGCAGCACTGCCCTCAGCACACCCCCAGCTTTCCATGTGCTTCATGGACACTTTGGGGCTGTTCTGGAGGGGGGGGTTTGGCTAACTCTGTCTTGTCTCCACTTGGTGACAGCACAGACACAAAAGGATGTTTTTCTCTCCTGTCAGGGCACTCTTTGCTGTTTCCTGTTTATGTTTCCTTCCAGTCTGTGGAATGAAAAGCCAAGCAGCAAACCCAAGGTTAGCCCTGCTGTCTAATGATGTTTCCTTATTTAGCAGCTCGTTTGACTGCATTCTGCTGGTTTCTCCCCCAGAAATGTTCTCAGTTCCGTTCTCTGGAGCATAATTATCCTAAGTACCTTTCCCCCAGCAGCAGCAGCACTTCAATACTTCCTTGAACTTCAAAAGAAAGTTTCTCTTCTTGAAGGTGACTGAAACAAGCCTGGAAGAGAGGACCAGAGGGCTCCATCCTGACAGGGAAATACAAGAGAAGCTGAGGAACCACACGCTTTGTGCATTCCCTGAGCCTCTGAGACTCACAATCCCTGCATTTTTGAGACATCTCAAGGACAACTTTCATGGCACAACCAACCTGCAACACCCAGACACACTGGTTTGAATCCATTCATACTTCATATTATCAGAGCAACTGTGTTGCTTTTCCAGCACTCCAGATGTCAGCTCCCCATTTCTTTTCCAAACTTGAAGCGCTCATCCTGAAATAATCCCGCTGGGTGATGGCCTGGGCTGGGGTGGCTTGGTTGGTATCACCCTTAATGCAGCAGCCAAAGGTGATCTCTCACCAATCTCCTCAAATTAAGCTGCAATTTCTAGAACAAGGCACATTTCACCAGAGGAGATGAATGGGAGTCAAAATGCTTTGGAAAATGTTCCACGCACGCTCTAAAATACCAACTGGTTCTTGCATGTGGGAAGATCTAATGCCTTCCTGCTCAAAGACCTCTGGATTTCAGCAGTCAAACAAGTTGTTCTTTCTATCAGACCTGTGAAATTACAGCCAAATTTGGACAAACTACCAGAAAATCTCCATTTGCACATAATGAACACAAAGAAATCGTGGAGAATATATATTCATATTATTTTCAAAGTGCACGAGGAAAAAGAAATGCAGTTTAGCCCAGCATTTCATAACTTCTAAGTGGTTAAATCTGCAGCCTAATTATTTTCTTAACAAGTGGCTTTTTTCTTTCTAAATAAAATTTCACATGTAATAACATTATTGTTACAAATCCAGTGTATGATTTAGTGTGTCTTTCAAAGCTGCCTCCAGAATAATACCAGAAAGGGCTATTACTGGGGAAAAGCAAAGCAGTTGGAAGAAGAGGAAAAAAAATGCCATACAGACTACAGGAAAAGGGATGCTTTTCCCATAATTATGTGGATTGAGAAACAGCTATTTTTGTCAACGTCTTCAAAAGAGCTTTTCAAGTTATGGAAAGTAAACAGAGGAAAATCAGAAAAACAAGGTGTTTCCGGGTTTCCCCCCCCAGAAAAATGGTGGTCTGAAAACCAACAATGAGAGAAGACAGATCCAGTGAGGAGAACAAGGAGAGTTTGGGTAGAGGCTGGGGGGGGGGGGTTAAAACCACCTCCTGTGATTTTAATCCAGGGACACATTAGATCAGATCTTTTACTGATGAGATTTTAATTGGAGCTTGTCACCCTCAAAAATCCCTCCCACATCCCGGGCTGGCTGTAAGTCAGGACAGGGATGGTGACAGCAGATACTCCACATGAGAACCTGTGTGACAGCTCAGCCTCTGAAAAGACCTGTGGGTGAAGGACAGAGCAAATAAACAGGAACTTGCTAGAAGGTCATATTTGTACGTTTGTGGTCAACTCTTGCAGCCTTATGATGACAATTGGGATATTTTGGGTTACATTTGGGTGATTATTTTTTTCCCCTGCTGCTGTTTGTGAGCCCAAGCTCCTGCATGAGAATGACAGGATTAAACACAGAATGTGATGTGTAGAAGGACACACGAGGGTTCAGGCACGTACCTCCTGGCCTTTCTGTGCATCCAATAAAAAATACTTTCTCCACTTAAACCAGACTCTTAAATCCTCATTATCCTGCCCCAGGTACTGATGAGCAAACTCTGGCAAGTACAGGCCATGTTTCACCACATTCCCCTGTTTTTTGCAGCATGTTTTATAAGAAACCACCGGTGGAAAATCCAAAAAGCTTCTCACAGAATGGCCAAGAGTGACCACAGTGTTTTACTTCATAACAGGCAAACATAAACCAGGCAGAAACTGTGACACTAATGTTTAGTACGTGAAGCAGTTGCTTCCCAGTGACACCGTTTTTTGCCTCACTGGACCAGCCCTGGGAGAATTAGTCAACCTGACTAAAGGAGTCCAAGCCAATGGTGTCACAGATGAGCTTTTTCCTGTTGTGTCTGAAGCATTAAATAACGTTATTCATTTATTCACACCAACAACTGATGTTGCACAGAAGTTTGTGCAACTCTGCATTTCACTGCGGAGCTTTAGCAGAAAACCAAATTTAAACCCAACATTTTGGCCCTGACTCTTCGATGGCATCAGCTGATAAGCACTAAACCCCAACCTGAAAAACTTAACATAAACACAGCTCTTACTGTCTCCTGACATTGTCCCCATGTATGTAGAGTTTCAAGAGCTTTGCTATAAATGCAGCAATTCTCTTAAAAACACGCAAATAAAAACCACGGGGCCTTGTGACCCTCTTTCTTCCACATCTTTGACATGTATGCCTGTTACAGAACTTGCCTCTTCCGTAACAAAGAAAATCCCCCACTCAGACACAGGATGTAAAACTTTATACTTCTTTTTCAGGCTGATCTTCCACACCTGATTCAAAACACTAATTGAGTATCAACAGAGCTGAGGTCAGGGTGTATGACAATGTAATGACATCCCAGTTTCCCTTCCTAAAGAAAATACAATTTTCCATTCATAAAATTTTGCAGGAATAGCTATAATTTCTCTGAAAATCTGTTTCCACATGGCATTCCGGATCCAAATTTACCTTCTCCTCCACAGAGAGGCCTCTTAAACCCTAATGGTGTGCATTTGTTCCTTAAAATAAGTTTTTACTCAGGCTGGTGGGGGCTCAGTCTCTCTCAGTAGCCCAAGTCTTTCAAAGGGATTGTTTACCACCTCAATTAAAGGAGAACAGAATAACGTGGCCAATTAAAAAGATGAAGGACCTGGGGTTTTATATTAGACTTGAAATTACCCTCAAACTACAACTGCAGCTACCCTTGTGGATAAACAAACCTCAGCCAATTATTGCAGCAGCAAAACAAATTAAGGTACAGTCTCAAACCAGATTAAACATGAGATTAATTTCTTGAACAAGGACGTGCCCAAGATGCCAGAATTCCTCAGCAGTCACAGTCCAGTGTATCCCTGTCCTCACAGCCCTGGAGGAGGGATACAGACCCTCAGGCATCGGGAAAGCTCAAATGTTGAAAGCCACTGTTTTAGCCCCGGTAGAAATGGTATTTTAATACCCTTTTTGCTGTTTGGCATAATTTTTATTATGAGTTTAACGGTAATCTGTGCTCCAGGAAGATCCTATCAATATTTGAGTAGCACTTCCAACCATCACCAAATAAATCAACCCATCCGGACTTTTATTGCCCCGGATACAGTGTCAGCACTGGAGCAGCTCATAAATTATTGCTCACCTCTGAGTCTCACCAGATTTTGAATGATCCATTACCAAACAAAAGCCCAGGTAATGGACTGCTACTATTCCATTGACAGCATTAATGTCCCCCTCCCCAAAACTGGTCATTAAATCAAACTGCGGGCTGGGCACATCGATTCTATTCCCTTCAGAAATAACGGAGACATTTGGGTTTTTCTGCACTGGCCACACAGAGATAGGAATCTGCACATTGTCTTTTCCCCCAGGAAAGACATCAGCAAGGGGGAGATATTTCTGCTCTTGGTTGATTGGTTTCTGAAGGGGTTCCTTGCTCCATCAGAATCCGAGGCAAACCGAACCCCAGACACTATAAAGAAACAGGAAAAACTCGTTTCCCGAATGGATTTAAAAAGGAAACCTTGGAAATAGCCAGAGAATTACCATTTACTTTGGCTACACAACCCCTCCTCGGGTTTCCCTGGAACACAGAAACCCTCCCCAGGCCTGTGTTCACTGTTTGTGATTTGGCAGCTGCTGCAGAAGGGTTTCCCTCCAGGACCAGACGCGGCGATTCCTTCCGCGCTATCCCACATAAACCCCTGGCCGTGCACTCTGCTCCACGGTTCATTCCTGCTGGGACTCCCTGCAGCGTCCCGAGCCTTTGGGCAGCTCCAGAGGCCATGCAAAGAAACACATCCCACGCCTTTCACTGCTTATGAGTCCAGGAACCAACTGGGCACTCGGCAACAAAACGCGCCCTCTGGGCCTCGCAGAATTATCACCTCTCCTTTTATATCTGCATGTAGCAGGTCCCTGCTTCTCTTCCAACCTCAAAATCAGATCGCTCCCAGAATGCTAAAGGTTATATAAACAGGAAAAAAACCCGTTTCCGATACCTGATGGTATCGGAATAATTTATTTCTAACAACCACGGCAGTAACTGCCACTCACCACAGGCCTTCATCCATCTGCATTTACGGCTCCCCGAGCACAAAGATACAGGAAAAAGAAGATCTGATTCGAATTTATTAGGTAATTTCCACCTCAAAATGGAAGCCATTTTAAGGACTGCCTGCTATGCATGCAGGTTAACATATGTCCCTCATGTGATGGAGTCAACATCCCACCCAATGTAAATCTCAAAGTTCAGCGTGGCCCGAATTAAATCCTGTAACGACTTCCAAAAGACCACAGTACAATCTGTAATGTCAACACCATCCTGTGGTCCATGGCTGTAATTTGTTAGGTCAATAATTCACCACACTCTATTAAACTTAGTACTGGCTTCCTCAAAAGCGCTAAAATAAATGTTTAAAAGGTTCCCAGTGGCATATTTATAGTTATCTATAATTAGCTCTGCAGCGTCGCACGAGCACATCACGGAAATTATTTATATAAATCAGGCAGCGATCTTAATTTCACACTTACTCTCCAAGGACTGGCACAAACAACTTGCAAAACCCCCTCCAGCTCCTGAGAGCCTTAACCCAGAGCCCAGGATGCACAGTCAGCAACACTCCTTGTGGTTCGTGCTCCTTTGGCTACACCAAGAGCCCGAGGAGGAGCCAAAGGCCAATTCCCATCTGAAATGACAGGATGGCTTCTGATTCCACAGTGTCACTCGGCCCCAGCCATCGGGTCTTTGGGATGCAGTTGCCATGGAAAAGGACTGGCTGTGGGACCACACAGGGCCACAGATGTGAGGGAGAAAGTGTCCCCACCCCAGTTACTGCAGAACTCAGCGTTCCATCCCCGAGGGGACCTCTCCTATTCGTGGGTAACCTCCTGGGTGACACCCAAGTCCTGTCCAACAACAGTCTGTACAACCAAATCACTGATTTTCAGGGCAAGGATGAACAGCAAGTGTTAGCATGGTTACCTCTATTACCTCACTGTATTATCTAAAAAAAAAAAAAAAAGAAAATAACAATACAAGCAACCTGTACCTCTATGGTATGCAAAGTGCTGGCTGTGAACTGTGGCACTTCAATGCTTCCAAAAGCTCATGTCTTCCTTTGTGAGAGATATGAGAGGGGAAAAAAACCAAGGAAATAAAAAAAGGCTGGTTGGCAAATGTTGATGTACAGCAGCTCATATTATACTGAGCACTGCTGGATTCCTTTTTTTCATCCATATGCCAGGAACAATTGACCTAAGGCAAGACTTTTTTATTGCAACTTTTGGCAGATCCAGTCAATATCCATTATTTACAATTATGCTTTTGTGTGTGTTTCCGCTGCAGTATCTCTGCCTAATTGTCAAGCCCAGATAGGACTCCACCATATAATTATTCAAAATGCATTTAGTAAGTGATGCAGATGCAAGATACAGGGGAGAAATAGTACCAGCCAGTATGAAATTACATTCCTAACAGCAGTGCATCTCTCTAAGCAGAAAATATATGGCAAGTTAGCACTAAAATACCTCTACTAAAAACACTCTTTGTTCATGTTTCCTTCAGTAATTCAACACCCTTTCCCCCCCTAATCTATAGGGATTATCTACTGCCTGGAGCTGCACTGCAAAATCCCATTTCTCTTACCATGCAGCTCCACAGATCCTGCTTAGGACAAAACCCACACCATTACTGGAGTCCCCTACATCCATGTTTTAAGCAGGGCTGCTGCAAAAAACACCTGAGACCTCAGAAACCAAGAGAGGGAAGTGCAGGGGAACTTTGCCTTCTCGGTGTATTTGCTCTGAGCAGCTCACTGGTGTGTCAGGGACAGGATGGTGCTGTCACACACCCATGGACAGCACTGCAGGGACAGCTCTGCCTCCAAAGGCAAACTCATTCCTGGTTTCAGAACAAGCCCGGATCAGGAGGAAGCAAAAGACTCCAGGGAAGAGACAGGGGCATAAATGGTTGGCAGAACATACACTATTTAGTTACTTTCTTCCAGAACATCTTCTCTGGTTTAAAATCTCAAACAAATATCAACAGGAAAAGAAAAACATAAATAGAATTAATAATTTTTAAGGGTTTTTTTGTTAAAAAAAATTCAAAGTTTTTAAATGTTGTCCTTTGATATTAATTAAAAGAACACACATACCCACACGGCAAGCCCTTCTTTCCTTTCCAGGCCAAGAAGACAAAGCCTACACACCTGCTGCCCAAGAGCCACGACCAGGCAGCCAGGAGGCACCTCAGCCACCTGCTACAGCAAAAAGGCCCTGGAAAGAAAGAACTTGTGCTCCACAACAGGGTGACAGAGACAGCAGGGCTGGGGACAAGACCCGGTGCAAGCATGGACCTGCTGCCTCCAAAAGTTACCGTTGGAAAGTTAAACTCGGCTCGGTTCAATTCCACTGAGCAGATTATGGGGTTTCTTTCAGCTGATATAAATTTTTGACACGGTATTTCCAGAGGGTGACAGGCTTATAATGAGCCAGTAGAGTCCGCCCTGGGACAAAACCATCTAATGCTCACGGGTCCTGAACTTTCCCTCTGCTCAGCTGAGGCCAGACCAGGCAGGTAATGGTTTATTACCCGGCCACATCCCAGCTTCTCTCTCCTGCTCTCGGCACAGCCAAGACTTTTTCTACAGAGAGGTGAAAAGGAGAGGTGGGAGGGAGCCAGAGCAGTTCCAACATCAACCACATGATATGAAATACACTGTCTGTACTCGCTTTCAGGGCTCTTTGCAAGTAACCACAGCTTGATGCATCTCCTTCCTTTCACACTCCTTTTTGCAAGCTTTCCAGTGAGTGAGAAGAGCAAGCTTTGGGCTGGAATTTGCAAATGCACCTCGTGTGGGAGTTGCTCAACTCCCCCTGGAATAACGGGTGTAAGGAGGAGCAGTGCTAATGGAGGGAGGCAGCCAGGGATAATTCCTCTGGGACGGGAGCTTGACTGAATTCCCTACCCTGCGAGGACTCTTGGAGGACAGAGGAGCTGTGGCAAAGCTGTGCTTTGAACATCTCTTTCTAAGCCAGCAAAATTAGCGTAAATGAACGATGGCAGGCCAAAAAAAGCTTCAGCGATATAATTTTGCCGCGCACTAAATATAGCACAAATGTGAGCGTTCTGTTCTGAAAGGCAGGGATAACTCTTAAACCCTATCTTTGCATGTCCCTTCTACAGGTGAAGGATCAGGTAATACCCAGCTTTTGCAGCCCTTGAGCACAAACAGTGCAGGGTGACACAACCACATAAATGACCATTGCTGCACGTTGAGGGGCAGCAGAGCTCAGCACCTCACGCACTGGTCATGCAGGGAAAGCAGGAAGCAAAACTGGAAGAAAAAAATTGCTCCTCAGCAAGCACAGGAATGGACTAGTGCAGTGCCACAGACTGCTCAGCAAACCCTGTGCAAGTTCTGCTTCTCTTGATGTGAAGGAGGGATGGAAGGAAATGTTCTGCTGGGCTCTTCACGTGTCTCTCAGCGATGCCCCGTGTGAGCAGCTCCTGCAGCCGTGGCAGAACCAGGTTGATGTTCCCCCTAAAGGAGGCTGCAAGACACCTACTACAGGCTTTGCCAGGAAAGAAGCCACTGCACACCCACAGGCTGCCAGTTCTGCTGCAAAGCTGGGCTGAGAGCACCCACCATCCCTGTCCCTGCCTCCACAGGCAACACAACCTGATGAGCTCAGCCCCACTCCAACAGGAGGAATAAAAGTTCCCACAATCCAGAGAGACAAGCAGTGGAGCAAGACTGTAGTTGGCATGCTGAGCTGACAGATCCCATCATTTCCCTGCTCTTCATTTTTGCTGGCCGTGGGTAATCTGAATTTGCTGTAAAATACTCCTGGCTTGTTGCAAATAGGTTGAATGCTGAGGAAGTGCTAAGGGACAAAAAGGCTAAATTCCCTGCCCAGCTCCAGAAGCCCTGCCAGCCCTGACTTCTGGCTAACAGCATCTCTAGGATGTAGCCACAGGCAGGAAATACTTGTCTCTCACTGCAGCTCCTACTTGACTTCCTGCCATCCATAAGACTTCTCTCTTGGCATCCCCTCCTCAGGCTCGCCATCTCCTCACCCTGCCAACTTGTCTGTTCCAAGTTTCCCATGCATTTACAGAAGTGACAGTGTGACCTCTTGTAAGAGTCACTTTTACAACACAAATGGACAGCCAGAAGACAAACATATACTTTTCCTACATGCTCCATGTAGCCTCAGCCAGGCTCCCTGGCCTGGGAAGCAGGAGGAGCTGGGACTCTTTTTCCCTGAGCGAGTGATTCCTGCTCACTCGTGCCCTCTGTCTCCACACTGTTGATGGATTCAGCTGCTGCCTGTAGGGCTTAAGGGAAGGGTGTGCACAGCTTCTCACAGGGCTGGATTAGGCCTGGAAGCTTTGCTGTCCAGGTGCAGGCAGGGATGTCATTCCTGGGCCAATCTCACCAGTGCAAAGTGAGGCACCTCACGCAGCAGCTTTTTCTGTGTGCACAAGCAGCACTGGCAAAAGCACTAACTCCCAGCAGCATCCCTTGGGTCTGAATTCCCAAAGCTATCCAGCCATCACTTCCAGCCATGCACTCCTTCAGCAGAAAGCTGCAAGTTATTACCACACTCACAGGCGCCTTTCCCTCAGCACACAGCCCAAGGATTCCAGTGTGCAGGAAGGAAGGGGGAGTTAAAGACCCAATTTCTATTTCCACTACTTCTGATACTTGCTAAAATTTTCTCCAAAATCAGCAGCAGCATAAAAGTGTTACTTTTAGGGCCATTCTCGTATTAACAAACACAAGAACTGCTACAAGTCAGCACAAAATGTAATTTTATACTAAGCATGTATTTGCAAATTTAATACCAGGTGCTATGCCAGCCTATATGTGGGCAGGGTCTAAAAGACCTCCAGAGGTTACATGGGAATTTTAGAAGCAAACATTCCTTGGCAGTGACATCCTGGCACCCAGCAGAGCGTAACAGCTACGCCGAGGCCCTGTGGGAGCACACAGTGCCACAGCTTCCAATCTGGAGTTCCTGCTTCCATTTATCTGCCACTGCCTTCCTTCCTAGAGTTCCCTCTTTCAATACTCCCAGTTCTGGACTACTCTAAGTGGGTTGGCCAGCAGTAGGGACAGCAGGAGAGCAGAAAAGTGCCCTGGGGCTGAGCTGGGAGCAGGGCTCAGCACATCTGAGAGACCACCTTCACCCCTGCTCCTCACCAGGCTGCTCAGGGACCAGCCCTCCTCCAGGAGCAATCCCTCCTGACACCTAAACATCGGCTGGAGACCTCTCCTACCCCCCCTGAACAGACCTTTCCACCTCTGCCCTGCCCCTGGGAGGCTTTGCAGCAGGGCTGTTGTGCCCAGGTGGCTTTGTTGGTTTGTTTTTTCCAGAGGAGACCCTGGAGCAGCCGAGTTTCCATTCGGGGGGTGACGCTCCGAGGTTGGGTTTCACTCCAAATCCACTCCAGCAGCCAAAGAGATTTGCTGGCAGCAGGTCCTGTCACTCAATCCCCCACACTGATGTTCCCTGCCAGCAGGCTGGGCCGCTTAGAGCTGGGGCTGGAGTCAGCTGGGCAAGGGAGGGTTTCACCAATGACCCTTCCTGAAACCCAAACCCTCCCTTAGTTCAGGCTCAGGATGTTCCCTCTGACCACAACGAAGTGCCTGAGGTTTATTGAGCCTGTCATTACACATTAAGGTGTAGCAAGCACAGCTTCTGACCGACCCAGAGATGGAAACTCGAGGCTGTTGGAAGACAATCTCCCAAACCTGCCCCGTTCCCATAGTTTCTACAAACCTGGAGGAGGTTTGGAGCGAGCAGAAAACGAAGTTTATTTCAGAACATTCACTGGGTAAACAGGTAGGGCAAGGCAAAAGCAGACTTTATGTAAAAATAAAGATATTAAGGAGACATTCTCTTTCAGTGCTGACCACTTTCTATGAGAAGAAAATTAACCCTGTTTTCTCCCTTCTGCCTCTCTAAAGAAGCTCATTTCTTTCCAGTAACTATTTCACAGAAATAGGAGGTGATTCCTCACACATCTCTCCTCAGCATCTGAATTTGCCTTTAGTAACCTACAGCAAGCAACAGCACGTGCCTGTTCTTGAAATCCAAACCACATTTGTTCTCCCACGACCAGACGAGCCAAAATCATTTGGGGGGATAATTTTAAATCATAAGCACGTTTAAAAATACATATGAAAAAATACTTTTGGTTTGTTTAAACCATTGGGGCATGTCATGGACCATCAGCTTCAACTTCTCCTAGGCTTTGATGGCTTGTTGTTTGGCCACAAGGGAGAAGAGAAAGTTATTTCTTTTTGTGGTTAAAAAAAAAAAAAAAAGAAAAATAAACTACCCCCTTCTAGTCCTCTTCACACACACACACCAGAAAGCAAAAACCAAAACCAAACAAGCAAAAGCCGAAGAGGAAATAAATGTTTAAAAAAAACAAACAAGCATAAAATTCCTTAAAACGTCCCATCTTTAAAGAGAATATTTGGCAACCACATCAAAATAACAAACGGGGACATGCAGCCCATGTTGTATCTCCTCCCTTTGAAGGAATAAACTGAGGAGTGCTGGGACATTTAAAAGATCCATCAATAAAAATAAAAACCCCAAAACAACCAGCAGAGTTTTTACAAATGTGTGTGTCTGCAGATCTACAGCATTGGCAGATTTTCTGCCATTTTCAAAAGGTATCAAATGTTGTTCGAATCGTAGCTCAGTATTTAAAGAAAGAAAGTCACATCTCAATTTTCCAGAATATCCTTTTTAGATTAGCTGGAAAAATTAATAGTGTTTTGGGTATTCTCCCCCATCACTAAAAAATACACATCCATCTTGTATTTTACAGTCATGTCCAGTGATCCAATAAATAACCACTAAACAAACTTATTACAAGATTTTCTAAATAATGCATTTAAGCATCTTTTTTATATGCTCTTGATCAGGTTTTATTAACTATTTAAAAGTTTTCTTTTTGCCTACAATGGCAAGAGAATTCCCCTCTCAAAGCGAGTGTCGTTCTGGGACTGCAGAAATTGGGACTTTTAACAAAACAACAAATGTGATGAGGGACAAAACACCAAATATGATGAGGGACAAATATGATGAAAAATCAAAAAAAAAAAATCTATGAACACCTGAAGGAACAGGTGAAAGCAAATGTAGAAATAACAGCAGCAAGAGTTGCATCCTTGATTTCAACTATTCTTCTATTGCCTGCTCAAGCTTAATTTCTTTTGTGTCAGCCCATTATGCCTTGGCATCTTGCCCTCCTGTTGGGAGCCACAATTTGCAAATGAGTTTTCAAGGTTAAAAAAAAAAAAAAAGGTGCAAGGAAATGAGATTTCCTACTGCCAAGCAAACATCACAATGAAGTATTGCAGTGGCTTTCTCCAAAGGGCACGTTGGTGGCTCTGCTGATAACAAAACGTTAAAAATAAACTCCAACAAAAAAAAAATAAATCCTGATTCTGTGTTTTCATTTCAAGGTGCAATAGGGGGAAAAAAATCCACGGCAAAATGCAGGCAGTAAGTGATTCTCTCCTAAACACGAGGGGCATCTGTCTGTTCTACAGGATAATCATCATCATCATCATCGTGTGTCTCAGAAGAAATGTGGAGCCGTATCTCGCTGTCTGTTTTGCAAACAGAGTTAATGAGAGTCAGGCAGATAATGTTTTCCATTAAATTGAGGATATGAGCCTGATGCAGCTCCACTGAAATCAATGGCAGGATTCCCATTTGTCTTAATGAACCTGAAGCAACTCGTGCAACACCAGATGCAAACCCCTCCACTCGCTCTGCCTGCTGTGTTCAGAAGAGTCCTGGGACCATTTTACCACACCAAAAACTAGTCATATCAGGCCAGAAGAAAAGAATATACAACCTTATGTCATTAGGAAGTAGCTACACGTTTCCCTTTCTCTACTTTTTCTCCAAGGTTATTTTTGAACTAAAATAATCCCATGCTCTTAAACATGATGTGAAAAACCTCAGCAGGTTCTGACAGAGAAGAAATGTGGATATGTGGGATCTGTGCAGAGAACTCAAGTGCAGCACAGCCTTTCACTGCTACAGAAGGCGCAGTGTTCATGTCATGGGTATAAGGAGAATAAAATGCAGTATTTAAAAACAAAAACTGAAGAAAAGGCCTCAATTTTTTTTCCCAGACAGAAACAACCTGATTCATTTCAAGCCATCATTTACAAGAAGAAAAAACAAAGCAAACAATGCTCTCCCCTGCATAAATCCTAAGTTGTTGTCCACATAAATATCTATCTAAATGATAGATTTTAACAGGGATTCTGACTCCAGCAAAGGCCTCCTGTGTTCTCCTGTCACCCCTGTCTGAGGGCAGCAAGTGGCAGCATCCCCACGGATAAATCCTTACGAGTTTCTTTCAGAGTTTCTCTTGTTTTTATACTAAATAATGGCAAGGTGGGAGGGAGGGAGGGCTGCATCAGAGCAAAAGCACGTCAGGAAAAGCTGCGAGGAGGGGTAGAGTTGTAATTACGTGGCCACAGCAGTGCCTGCAAAGCCCTGTCACCCCAGCGCTGCCTTTGGCCGGGTCCAACACAAACACGCTGCCAGACAGACCCTCCTCAAAGGAACACAAATTACACTGATGCTCGTTTAATCACTGCCAACTGGATATAGAATGGGAATGAAAATATTTTTTACCTCGCTGTTGACTTTTAGCTACTTCAGCAGCAGCTCTGCCGCTCCCGGCACATAAATCTTGTCACCAACTTTGAGCAGCTTCCTTCCTCCCTCCCGAGTTTCCCTCGTTGTTAAGCAAAGACGTCCGTGTTATTTTGACTCCTTCTTGTTTTTCTTGTAACCTGCGTGCATAATGCCAGCCCCCCTCCCAGCCTTTTGGAAGCTTCAAAAGGACAAAAAGCTCTTCCTTGTGGCAAACATGCCAATCCTACTCTCGTTAATGAGGGTTAACCTGTCAGCAGTTTGTTCGGAGAAGCTGCTCCAGTTCCTTGCCCGTCTCCCGAGCATTTGGGGATGCGATTCATCTCGGTCTAGTGCTTTGTCAACTTTTCACACTTCTAATTACCTTATTATCTGCTTCACTACTCCAGTCAAGCTCTTTTCTTTTCTACATCGCCTCTCCTGGTCCTGTTGCTTATCCTAAGGAGTATTTTTTTTTTTTCCCCCACCTTTTTTTTTCCCCTAAGTGTGAAAAGCAGCGCAGGGAAATGAAGTGAACTTGCTCAGTGAACTTCCCGGCTCCTGCCCGCTGCATGCCTGGAGGCACATGCTAATTAGGCACATGCCAGACAGATCACATCTGATGCCTCAAGCTTCGCTCTCTCCAGCTGATTGCCTTTTATCAGCAGCTTCAGTCACCCTCAGCTCGCTTGGCTTTTCCAGGTCTCCGTGTGCCTGTCACTTCACAAGGGATTATTTTAGCGAGAAGGATCTGCAGCCAGACAGGATGGAAACAGAGCTGAGGAAGGAGGAAACCAAATACAGCGAGAGCTGCAGAGCCGGTGACATCAACCTCCCCTTCCACGGCTAAGAATAAGTTCTACCTGCTCTCATAGGTATGCCAAGGCTCCCTGGAAGGCAGAGCACTGAGCATTCACCACGGACACACCGACTTGTGTTTGCAGTTTATCCCATTAAAGAGAATTGCTTCCACTGCATCTGTAGAGTTACATTGAACCGGGTGTTCAGATCTGCTGCCTTAAGCCTTCCCTCCTGGCATAGGGACACTTCTGAGGCTCCCAGTCCATCTCCAGCTGATTTACTCAGCTTTCTGTTCATACAGCACAGGCAAAAAGGCTTCTTGGCAAGACAACAGAGCCACTCTGTCAAATGATTAAACTTATAAGTGCAAGTCAACAATTTCTTCTCCCTAAAAACAAAGAAGGGAGGGATTGAACTGAGAAGGCTGAAGGCAGCATCTGACTGAGCACACCTTTCAGGGCAGAAGAATGACCAGCTCGATGGCCCTGCACCACTCTGAGTTTACACTGTCAGCTGTTGGCACAACCAGCTTTTCATTTCTACTAACCAGCAAGCCCCAAACTGGGAACAAGGCAAACAGTCCCCACACTGTCAGTGTCACAGAAGAATGTCAAAATACACCCAAGAAGCTACAGACAAAAGCCTGGTAATAAATACACAAAGCTCAGGACATCAAATACATAAAGAACAGCAGTTTCAGTAAACATCCCTGAGTATCCTCAGATATACTGCTCAGACCAGTCTCCAAGTACACAAATCCAACAAGATCCTGAGCAGCTGCTTTCCAAACGGGTCAGCTCTAATTTAAAGACTATTTTCACAAGGTGTGTCCCCCTCTTAGCAGACTGAGCTCTTCTGAAAATGCTGATTTTGGTGCTGGTGTGACCCACTAACAGCAACAGCTCTCGTAAATCCCACCTTCTCTGGCCTGGTCTGACAGGAACAAGAGCCTGGGGGAGAGCTCTGCTCTGAAGTTATTTCCATGTCCAGCTGCTGCTGAGCCATCCAGGGAAGCTGCCACGAGGGCAAACCTGCCATGCAGGGGAGAGTCGTGCCGAAAATCCAGCCCGAATTTTGGGTGCCAAAACCCTTCTGGGTTTTCTGAAAGGCAGCTGGAAGGTACATCAAGCTGGAAGGAAGGAAGGAAGAGCTATCTTTTCTCCCATTTTCCTCTCTTTCTGTGTTGTTTACACCAAGCACCTTTAGCCTCCCACTCCCATGATTTGTTAGTTCTCCGTGTCAGTAGCACCTAGTCTTTCTTTTTTCTGTTGGCCTTTTCACCTGCTTTCTTTGGCATTATTTTAGCCATCCAAACAGCTGATTTCCTTCCTTTAATCAAAAAAATGCCTTTCCTCTCTTATCCACACAGTCCCAAAACACACAGCTCTGAAAATCTGCAAGGTTTGGGGGCAGGGGATTTGTTCCTGCTCTGGTTTGTTTGGGTTTTGTCTTCAATCACCTCTCTCCTGCTCCAGAGGCAGAATGTTGCTGTGGGGGACCCGTGTGATCAGATCTCTGTCAATAAGAGCTCCCTACAGGTTTCCTCAAGGCAAAAAATACCCCAAAACAAGTTGGAAAGGCCAAGAAAAAATAGTTTTAGATCTTTGGATTAACTTTGGATCAATCCTCTAGGATGGGAACCAAGTAACAGCCCAAAGCAGCCCCTAAAATAAGTTACAAAGGAAGACAGCATGAATACAGGAAGGCAGCAGAGCAGCATGATGGGGGGGATAAAGCAAGGAATAAAGCCATCCCAAAGGATGGCTGCTGCCACAGAAGGAATTCAGTCTTGGAATGAAATACAGGATTTTGATCCTATCCACGGCCAGCACATCCAAAGCATTCAACACTCATCACTGGGACCAAAATTCCAAAAAGGGCTCAGTTAGTTCTCATGTGGGCAAAAAAGGAAGTGCCCAAATTTTCCAACACGTGGCAGCGAGTTGCTCTCCCACCTGTTTAGAACAACCTGGAGTTAATATCTATTTCTCTAATTCCTCTGCACCTCCCCTGAGTTGGCTGGTTCCACCTCACCCTTCAGGCCTGTTCCACATCCCCTCAGCCACACTTCCCTGCTGGCTCCTCTGCAGCTGCTCTGTTCTCCTCTCACACCCTCACTCATTATTCCCAGAATTGCTCACATTGCTCCCTCTCCCGTGCCAGTCCCCACGTGTTCCAGCCCTGGGAGTGAGCCAAGGCACAGGCATCCCCCTCCCTGATTATTTCCTTTCTGATGGAACACAGCCCCTCCTGCTCAGGCAGCAAAACCCTCCCATCATCCCACCGGCCTCTCTGCATATTTTAGGAGGGGATTTTGGGGCTTGTGCAAGGAACACAGAGAGATTTGTGTTGTCCCTCCCATCACACACCCCCTCAGTGGGGCCTCACAATCAAGGGATGCAATAGGTCCAGCCCAGACTATTCCTGTCCTAAGGAAAACTGGGTTTATACTTCCAGGAGATTCACATTAATTTTCTGTCATTAATTTTCTGTCTTTGCTAAACCCCTGGTAGGACCTTCACCAGACCCCCAACTAGGACCGTGTTTCAGACTCACTTTGTCATTTAGCAGTTCATTTTGTTTGTTTTGTTTTTCCAGAACAAGGACTAAATTTCAGGCTTCTTTGGAACTTTCTATCTACAAATGAAATAGAAATAATATGAAGTTGGAAAAGAAAAAAATATTAAAAGAAGCTGCATATCTCAGTACTTCACTAGAACACCTGAAATGAGAGATATTTCAATTTTGTGCCAGAATGGAAATTCCCCCAGCTTGGGAACATCCCTCGAGGCTGTGAATACATCCCAATAGCATCTCTGCCATTCCTATGGAAGTTTTTAGCTCTGCAATATTAAATATGGCTCTTATTAAAGATTTATCACCACCTGTCCCTCTGCACCTGGTGGTTGTGCACCGCAGAGACAGGGAAGCACTGCAAAAAAATCAAGGAGCTGCTGCAATCCCAGCAATGCTTCCTGTGAGTTCCAAAATATCTTCTGACACCAGGCTTGCTGTGTAACAAAATACAGGGCTATTTCTATTTAAAACTCCTAATGATCCATTAAATGAGTGTATGGAATGAGGAGGGCAGGGGGTGGGAAAGGTGTTGTGTTTTGGTTTGCTGTTTGTTTATTTTAGAAACATCAATAGGAGTCACAGTTTAATTAAAAAAAAAAAGTTTGCCAGACCTTATAATAAATTTCAAATTTTAACGTGAAAATTTAAAGTTGAATAACTTTTTGCGAATTTAAAAAAAATTATTCTGCTACAGTGGAGGGATCCAATGAATAAAACCTGTTCTGGAGGAAAAGATGAACGTTTTCTCTGATCTGCTAAAGCCACTCCATTATTGAACACCAAGGAGAAAAGAAAATCAGACTCAAAAGGTAAAATCAACTTTCCCAAAAGGACCAGAGCTCCAGCTGCTGATTACTAAAGAGCAGGAGCTGAGAGTTGGTGCTTCCTTGTGCTGCAGTTGTTTTGCACCCAGATCTAACCTCATGTCAAAACAAAAATAACACCAAAATAGTTGCCTTTCCATCTGAAGCAATGGGGAAATCTCCTCCTGCAATTCCAAAGGTTCTTCCTGCGCTGCAGGTGAACAAATGGGAACCGACTGCTCTCACAACCACAGGGCTGCTGGGAAAACAACTGGGAAAACCTGGAAATCTGCAAAGGAAACCTTGGAGAAACCAGAGCCCTGGAAAGGCTCCGAAAAGAGACCTGCTTCTGAGAAAATGAAGAGGAGGAAAGGCAGCTGTGAGCAGCTGTTTTGGATGCATGGATGGATTTCACATGACACCAGAGGGAGGGTCTCACACACTCCAGGCTTCCATGAAATTCCCTGCACTCCAGAGGTTCCTGTTTGATGCCATAGAATTTCCATCAGATCTTAAACAGCAGTTTTCTGCTAGAAAATACACACCTGTTGTTCTTAATCTTCACAGAGAGAGCTGATGAAGCTCCTCTCCCAAATTCAATTTAGTGCTGCACACTCCTGAGATATGTCACAGGGGTACTTTGTCATAAATCAATAGGGCACATAATCAGATCAAAAATGGAGAGAACAACTCACTCAGCAGAATCCCAACACAACAAACCTCCCCATCAAGGGGTAAAGTTGTGCCATGGGAAAAGAAGGTGGACATTTGGCCAGAGGGGGACAAAGGGGACAAGTGTCATTTGTATTTGGGACAAGGGGGCAGCAGCAGAACACAAGGACCAAAAGGACACACACCACTGGCTTTCCATGTTATCCTAAGGCTCTGAAAGCCATATCCCCAGGAGGATCCAGCTATCCCAGCAGCATCCCTATTGCTCTGCTTCACAGCTGGGCTATTCCATCTACTGCTAAAACACACCCTCCTCCCCACCCCCCAAAAAAAATCCCAAGCCCAGAACATATACAGATTAACCTACCCAAATTCCTAGAGTATTTAGGGATCTTTGGGAAGCCCTATACAGTGGCAAATCTAATCAGAGCTAGTGCTGATTCCCTAAGCCTCTGGCCAGCTTTTATTCACAGGACTATTCATCCCATGATAAGAGATGAAAAATTCCATATGAGATTTGAGACTGATCAGGGAAAACCCTGCACTAAACAAAAGGGAAGGACAAAAATAGCACTTCTTATTTTTGAGATTCGCCTCCATTGCCTTCCACCTTATTTTGGTTTTCCCTGTGCTTAACCGTGGCCTCCCATACTTACTTAACACCTGTTTAAACACTGTTTAATCACCCGGTTCTCACTGAACACCCTCCTGCCGGGCAGGATTTATGGCACTGACCTGATTAGGCCCCACCCACCGGCATTGATAATCATTAGGCTGCCATGGCTCCCTGGGAGATGTCCCACTAACAGTGGCTGTCTCAATTAGGCACTCTGCAATTAAGTGGACTATATCTATAGGGTGATCTCACAAGGACAACAAGGCATTTCAAATGCCTTCCGTTTTTTTTTTCCTTTTAATACATTTTTAATGCAAAGTTAGTACTTTCTGCTAGAGAAGAGAATACTACTTCTGGGTTTCTCTGATAATTCCTCTTTTTTTGGTAACTTCAAACTGGTAGTTTTTGGTAACTTCAATGCTGAAGAGACCTTCTGTCCAGCCCCCATAAATCCTGTGGTAAATCTCTGTGTGTGTCTGTCACCTGGCCCAAGGGGCACAGGTTGCACTGGAAGCTTTGCCAACCAGAGCTGTCCCAAGAAAGCCCCCTTTTCCCAGGGGGATGTGCAGTGCCAGAGGCTGCTGATCTCCAGCTGTTAGGGGAATTCAAACAAAACAGAGAAACAAGGCTGGGAAATGCAGGAAGATGAGCAAAATTCCTATGGTCACAATTTCAGGTTCGCCCTCAGCACCCTGCTTTTCTCCAGAGTTTCTTGGAGATGCCAGGCCAGCCTATTCCAAGCTATTCCAGTCCAGTGTGCAGAGGCTGGTCCCACACCCCTTCCATCACTCACACAACTCTGGTGTGACCTTGGGGAGCTGGCTGGGGCAGCACTGTGGGCACATGCCAAAAATCCATTTCTGTTCTGGATCACACCCAGCCCTCCCTGCAGCAGACACACATTAACCCTCCCTGCTCGTCTCCAACACGATCCCAGCCCTCCTGGTGTTTAGGAAAGGCAACATGGGTTTTCAGCACACCTGAGCCCTACAAACTGGGTGCCAAAAGCCCCAGAAGCTTTGCAGGGAGCAGTATTTTTAATCTTGCATAAAAGGCTGTCCATGCACTCCCCATTTCAGGGGAAAGGGAACCTCTGAGACTCCAATATCTTTAGTTCCAAGCAAAATCAGTGGGAGCTGTGCTTGGAGCATGTAAAATGCTGCCTACTTTCAAGAAGCCTGTAAAATAATCCTGCCTCCATGTCTCAAAGTCAAGGGACACTTCTGCCTCCCTACTCTGTGCCCTACTTTCTTAATCTAAGGTGGAAACGTGTCCTGTATAACCATGGGGCAGTAAACAGATTAATTCTTTGTGGTGGTTCTTTTTGATACCACAGTGAGGTTTGCATGTACAATTGTCACCAAGACAATTAGCATGACTCATAATTAGTCAGGCATTTGTCCTTCTTTATAGGAAGGATTTGGGGTGCACTCACAAGCCACCAAGCATCCACAGCAAACATTTCTCTAGGAAGTTTTTATTCCTTCCTATCTGCTGCATGTGCCCACCAGCACATCAACACACATTATGGTGATACAGTCACATGTAGCAGAAGCAGTAAGAAACAAAACCATTTTCTTTAAAAAGACAATTATTTAATCTCCACACCAAAAATGCCCACAAGGATTGCAAATACTAAAAGCCATCCAGCATTCCTTGTCCTCACCAAAGCACCGGAGCCAACGCTCTAAATCACTGCCAGGAAAATATTCACTTTTAAAATTGCAATTTAATCTTCTAAATCACCTAGATTCTTGAGGATATTACCCTAAACCTACAGCTTAATCCCCAAACTGTAGGGAAGAGGAAAACCAAGCCTGTAACGAGACAAAACTACTTTTATATTTTTGAGAGATACCTCAGCAAGCCTTCAGTCCCTTGGCATGAGGCTTCTGGGTGTAGAAGCTATTGACTGGTACCTCATTTCTGGCAAAGTTTAGCGAACCAGTTGACCTGATCCCTCCTCCCCAGGTGAGAAGAGTTCACACAGTGAACACACACTCCAGCACTGCTGCCACGTGCCAGGCAGTGCCATGGAAAGGGAGGAACGCTGGCATGGGAAGAGGGCAACGGGCAGTCAGCAGGTGAGCAGGGAAGGGAGGGCTGAGCAGAACAGCTGCCAGCAGGATCACTGCCAGAGCCTGCCTTTCACAGGGCAGCCCACAGAAGTGCTTCAGGGTGGTATTTAAAAGTCTGGACAGACATTTGTTGCTTCATGATTAGCTATGACATTATCACTTGCCTGGCCAGATAACAAGAAGGGCAGTGGTGTGACCTGCAGCCTGGAGAAAAAGGATCCACTTCAGCTTTATCTCTTCATTTCAACAGCCTTTTCTACTCACTTTCTACAGCTTGGACTTTTATACCTTTCTATGCAGCACAACCCAAACACTTTTTGCTTCCCAGAGAAAGCAAAGAGAGCAGCCTGTGGATTGTCCCACTGCCCTTATAACTTCAATAACAACACACAAAGGGCTGGTTCCCAAGCCGGTAGGAACCTGAGTATCCTCTGAAGTGAGTCTGCAAATGACTCTGCAGCAGGACAGCCTCCCTCTCCAGCTCCATGCAGATGCAAACATCTGCTTCTCTCTCCCACAGGCTCCTGTGACATCCAACCAGAGACTCAGGGAATGCTGCTCCTCTGCTGTTCAGCATCACTGCTGATCACTCACAGCTCTGCTGCCAGCTCAGAATGGAGAGAGGGAAAGAGGGTGCAAAGCAAGTGAGAGGACAAAGAGGCAGCATATGCTGAAGAGGCTGGCAAAGGCTCTGCCAGATGTTCTCCAGAGAAATGAGCTGTGGATGTCTGATCTACCTGGGTAGAACACAGGATTGAGGCGCCACACTGGAGGCACAGCCCGGGGCCTGCAGCCAGAGGGGAGGATAAATTTGAGCTCCCACACCCGCCTTTCTGCTGCCCTGCCCTCAGCAAGGCCCAGAGCCACTGATGGCTCCTGCAGGACATCTGTCTGAGCCCGACTGTGTGACTTCTGCAGGACAGAAAATATCACAAATCCCCCTGAGCTCAGGGGGCTGAGGCAGCAGAGCATCAATCCAGCTTGTCTAGTCTTATTTATTTGATAATCTTGTCATTGGTCAACTGCCAGTGAACACACATGCCAAAAATATCAGAGAAGTGAGCCATGTAACACCAGCCATGTAACACACCTCGTAACTCTGGCACTGCTCTTTGACCAGCACTATTGCAAGGGGCTGAGAATTTCTAAAAGACTCAAGAGTTTTCTGGTTTTGGGAAATTTATCTTCAAATTAGATGCTGCATATATAGAGAATTATAGACTGGTTTGGGTTGGAAGGGACCTTAAGTTTCATCTCGTTCCAACCCCCCTGCCACGGACAGGGACAGTTTCCACCAGACCAGGTTGCTCAGAGCTCCACCCAACCTGGCCTTGGACACTTCCAGGGATGGGGCAGCCACAGCTTCTCTTGACAACCTGTGCCAGGGTCTCACCACCCTCACAGGGAAGAATTTCTTCCTAAAAAATCTAAACTACTCAATGGCAGACATTCACTGCCTTCAAGTTCAAATGGACACTTGGAATATTATGGATCACCCAAACTACAGGAAACACAGACATGGGCTCTGTACCAGCACTGGGCTCTGCAGAGGAAAGTAAATTAAATCCTGCAACTCCAGCACTTGTAAGAGGTTACCTGGAGCAAGGATTGAGAATGATCTACAAAAAAAGAGTGTGGGAGGAAGAAATGCAGATGAGGTGTGATCCCCCCTTTCCTCTTTTCTTTCAAATCATGACCCTTCAAGCAGCACAGTAAGAAAGAAAAAACAATGAAAAAAAAGAGCCTTTCACCATAACCCAAAACAAAAGCGTGAAGCTGCCCCTTCAGCTACATTTCTCGCTCCTCCTAAAATTCTCCAATAACATGTTTATCTAAAAGCTGCAACAGGAGCCTTTTAACCATTTCTGTTTATACAGTCCCCAGCACCCCAGTGAAGTGACCAGTGGCAAAATTTCAACCATTACTCACCAAATCTGGCTTTTTGAATGGGTGATTTCCTGTTTTGCTCTCACTGTGGGGCTGATTCAGACCTGCCCTGACGCCAGCGGGAAGTGATTTCAGCCTTTATCAGCCCAAGGTTCCCAGATTGTGGAATTCCCAGATCACAGGCAGGAGTAGCACTGGTCTGACCACGAGCTGCCAGCTGGGAGGCTCCTGAAAAAACCTGGCTGTCAGGTCAGGAGAAGCCCAACAATCCCTTCACTCCCTGTGTCACTGGTGGGTACCAGCTGTCAATGGGATGACCTTGGTGACCCACAAGAACAATATGAAAACCCAAAAAGCATCAGCAATATATCAGCTACAATCCCAAAGCATCACTTCTTTAAAACCTCTTTAAGAAGAGTGTGTTCTGCAGCAAATCTCTCAGTTCAACCGAAAAAAATGGAAGGTATTTTTCACGTGACTGAAAGCACACGGCTAAGAATAACAAACATTTTAATACTTTAGGATTTCTAGTTGCAAAACAGAAGTCAGAAAGCCTAGATTCCCTACAAGGAAGAGTACTAAATGCATCCATCTCACCAGGAATGCCATGGAGTTTGGGAAAAGCTATCCATCAGTTGTGACCAGGGCCGTTAAAAGATCTTTTATGTTTTTAATGCAGATTTTTGTTCTAAGGTTTTGAAAACAGTGCTGCACATTTAAGGCTCGGATTTCTAGAAAAAAAAAAAACGGTTTAAGGCTCTTCTGCCAATAAAAATGCTAACATGTTTTTTATAGAAACTTCCCTCACTTCCTACAGCAGAACAGATAAACTTTAAATTGTGTCATTTAATAACAGACAATTAAGTAGTATAAACACATTAAATGCAATACAAGCAGCTCAACGGAGCTGAATACACACAATACTCTAACAGAAACAGCAGGTTTCTGACACTTCCACAAATCAGAAATTTTGACAAACACTTGTTCCCCTCCTTTGTGAATATTTTTCCTCCCTGATCACTGAGCAATTCCAGATCAGTAATTTTACTGAGTTTTTTTTTTCCAAATGCCCAAATCCTGAGTTGAGGAGAGATACATGAGGTGTTTCAGATGGGTGTGAAAACGTTAACTTCGAGGCACATGAGCAGTAAAAGTGACATTTCTCAGCACCATTCTAAACCACCAGTACTTGTCATGCCCATATCCTCAATTCTCCATCTAGGAACTATCTCACAAGGTTAAAATTACAGCTGTTAGTTGGAAATATCTATACACACACACTCCACTCTTTGGATTTTTTAGGTCTTAAAGAAAAACACAGAAGTGGTTACTCCAACATTTTATTCTTTTTCCCCCACCCCCTCTTTTTGGCTTTGAGAGATTTTTTTTTCTTTTCAGGTTGTTTCCTCTGTTCCAAAGGCACAACAAATCAAAACCTCCAAGCACAGCCGTGCAGATGAGGAGGTGAAATGGAGGTGATGTTTGTGAGAACTGTCACAATAACCTTTCTCACGTCACCTTTTCCCTTCCCGCCCCAACTGCTGCTTCATTTGTTATGTCCATTGTCCTCAGTGATTAATGCTGCCCTTCCCTCCCTCTGCACTACCTGGCAGGCAGAATTTGGAGACGTTTGGCAGGACTCCTTCAGGCCCACCCAAGAGCTTCCCCTGCTCCCTGAATGCCACCACGTGCCACAGCTGCAAGTCCCCAGCTGACCCAGAGTCAGGTTACCTGCAGCTGTATAAACCTGCCAAGAGCATACAAAGCCTTCTGGCAGACTTTCAGCCCCTCAGGATTTCCCTCAAATTCCATAAACAGCTCCAGCATCAGCCTAAAGCAGCCTCTGATTTTTTCTTGACATGAGTGCCCAGCGTGGGCTGGGCTCTGCTCTGGAGTGACAGGAGCCACACTCCAAGCACTGAGGAGCTCCCCGCTGTCTCCTCAGGAAAACCTCAGCAAGGTTTCCCTTCCACCCCAAAAACAGGCACTGGCTGCCACTGATATGATGTTTCAAACACTCTGTACCTACAGGGCTCAACCCTTTTTAGGGAAAGAAATGCCAAAAAAACCCAAGAGCTGTGGCATCTTGCCCAAAACATCCTGGCTTCTGGGTCTGGCCGGGAAACTTTGTGCATCTCTCCCGGCTGTAAATGAATGGAATTCTCATGGTCAGGCTGTAAAACACAAAGAGACCTGAAAGCCCCTGTTGCTGAAGCCAAGTATGGCCCAAATGACGAGCAGGCACCCTGAGGGAGGGACAGGTTACAGTCCCTCCCCAGCAGAGCTTGGGAAGGAGCTTGACTTTGATTTAAAAATGCCTTTCTTCCTCCTTCCAGCTTTGAAAGGACGGAAGGAGCAACATGCCACACCTACCCTGCAGCTTTCAGAAGCACTAATTCTGCTTCTTGAGCCTTTACTTTATCTTCCCAAGGGACAATAAATGTGGAGGCATAAACTGGGAGCAGATGGAGCAGGATGTTGGACTGTCAGCTCCCATTAACCCCACCGGGGCTCTCCACACCAGAGCCTTTCGTCCCAGCCCCACACCGATGGTGGAGGAGCTCCTCGTCTGTGCCAGGGCTCCTGACAGCACAACACCAGTCCCAACCAGGTGTGACCATGCTGACAGCCAGGCAGTTATTGCTACAGGATGGCTCTGCCCATAAATCACCAGGTCTGCTGTGATCTGGCTCGTTTTTAAAGTTGTCAGGAGGCTGTAACGGGGCTGCAAAGCAGGACAGCAGTGAACAGTTCCATGGGAAGCAGAGGTGGATTTGCAGCCTCCCAATCTCTTCCCTTCAAAAAATGCAAGTCACTGCTGAAGACTGAGGACAAGGAATCTGTGATGTTCCTCTGTGTTGTCCCATGCAGCTGTAAAAAAGCAAATTTTGATGACCCACCCTCTTAGCACTTTCCAGTCCAAGGGAAGGGGACTAAAGGCATCTGCAAGCCAGGGAAATGCAGCAGAAGACTCCCTCAGGAGAGTGGAGTTCTCTCCAGCTTCTGAGAAAAAGCAGTTCTGAGAAAAAAAAACCCAGCCCAAACCTCCTGTCTGGGAAAACCAGACAGAACACATGAAGTGTGATGTTTAATAAACACCAAACAAAGCAAGCCTGGAGACTCCTGCTTTACTACCACATTTGCTTTTCTCAGGCTTTCAGGAGTGTGACAACTGGAGCACAACAGGACACTCACAGAGATTCAGTGTTATCCTCCTTTCAAAAAAAACCCAAAAAAAACCCCCCCAAAAAAAAACAAAACAAAAAAAAAAAACCCCAAAAACAAACAAAAAAAAAACAGGGATAGCTGGAGAATCTGTTGTATTGACTCAGTACCACTGTACATCAACCAAACCCCCATACACAGTCAAACACACCTTCAGATTGATGCTTCTCTTGAAACAGATGCAGAGCCTTAGATAGTTTGGAAAGCAGAACTCTGTAGACACAAAATGTTCATTTGGCACCACAGGCCTTCTCCAAGCCTCTTTCCCTGTCGGCTGTTTCCTGTTTAATCACCAATACACGTTACCCAAGTTTTGCAAACTGGAGAGCAACACACCACCACACTGCTGTTATGAATAGAAGGAATGTAGCCACGTTGAGGAGAAACACCAAATAGAGAACAAAAAAAAAATAATTTCAGCATATCTGGTGATCACCCCAGTCTGAAATAAGCCATGAGATCCAGCAGCCCACAAAAAGAATCTCATTTTTCAAGCCCGCAATGAAATATCCCTCAAGGTCATGTATACTCCACAGAATTAATAAGAAATGCTTTGGCAGAAATTCACATGGCACAGGAAGGCAGAATTGAAAGGAGGTATTTAAAGGAACAAGAAGGGGAAGAGGTTACATTTTTCAACTCCTAAACCATTAAGACACCTCTTCCAATGTGCAAGGGATCTGGAGAAAGGCTTCAGTGAGGCCAGCAGATGACAGTAAGAGAGACCTTATCCAGTCTCCATCCGCTGACAACCAGCACAGCCTTCAGCACCTTCAGCCCTGACTTCATCACTGCAGCAAACTGATTGCTTGTGACAGGTGACAGAGGACACAGGAGGACAAGAAACACTCGGGGCAGGCGCCTTCTCCTCAGTCCTGCTGACCACGGTGTCAAGTGTTCCTGAAGCCTCATGCCAGCACTTCCACAGAGCCCAAAGAAGGAGACAAGTGTGCAGAGTCAGGGCTGGCTGGATTACTGAGGCTGATGGATGTCCTGGTTGTTTGCATACTGAGAGAAACTCGAGGGTTTCTGGTGGTGGCTCTTTGTCCTTGCCCCCAGCAGCTCAGTCCTTGCCTTCCAGCTGTGATTGTTGGTCACACACAACCCCTGCCCTGAGGTGGCCTCGCTGACAGTCCTCTGTGTAACCCACCCGGTAACACCGGCCATGAAGGGCTGTCCCTGATGAAAAGGAAGTAGGAATATTTCATGCTGAATTCCAGATGGGCTAGTTTGTAGGTCAGACAGGCAGGAACACTGGTTATTACTTGTTTCTCCCACCTTTACTACTAGTTCAAGCCTAAGTGAGTTTTATTCCACCTCAGAAGCTGAACTGGAAGGGAAATTAAACACTGGGCAGATTCCTCTAAGTTTCAGCAGAAGGATTAAAGATAGTGCACACTGTAAAGACAAAATAATGCTTGGAGTGGTATTAAGGAAAGAATTTAAAGTAAACCCTTTGAATTCACCTCTATCCTTTCCAGTAAACTGAAGAACATTCTGGAGTCTCAGGGCTACTGGTGTGTTTGCAGGGGTAAGAAAGCTATAAGAGAAAGGAAAGATCCCGAAATAGTTATGAACAGTTAATTTAAGCCCAACTGCAGGGAACATTTTGAGGAAACCAGAAGGCTCCAGAGATGAACAGTGAGTCACTGAGCTCTTTGCTTGCAGGCAGTCACTGCTAACCCAGCCTGGGTAGTCCCAGCAGACCCTGCTGTCACCTGCTAGGTTTGAATCAAATGGCTCCTCAGCAGCCTCCTCTGGAGCCCCTCACTCCTGTGCTGCAGGCAGGACCATGGCAGAGAGAGCTCCTTGCCTCTCTCTCCACGTGGATCAGTTTAAGGCAGGCAGGACTGCTCCTTTACACACCAGGACTTCTGACAAAGGCACAGCAATCTCTGGCAAGGCTTTCCTAACATCAGCTCCACACACCTTACTCTGAGGGCAGAAAGTTCCACGCGGAGAGAACCTGAAGCTTTGGAAATATCAGACACACAGAGCCAGGCCAGAATGTCACTCTGAAGCAGCAGTGATTAAAGTTTACCACAATGAAAGCTGTTCTGGCCTTTTGCATCCCCATGCAGAGCCCAGCCATGGTTGCACCCTGCTGAGAAAGCTTCCCACTGGTGGGAATTTTGCACGCTGCAGAGGCCACAGAGCAGGCTCGGCACCACACTGCTCTCCACAGGGGATGCCAAAACACCCCATTTGTCTGCTCTGCTTGTTCCCAGGGATGCTGCTTTGGGAGCTGCCAGTATTTGCCAAGGAACTCTCACCAGGAGCAACTGAAACCTTTCACTCTCTTCCTATCATAGCTGGCAACAACCCCTTAAAGGCCGACATCAGCCTTGCATTAGTCACACTGCATCCTCAAAACCTCCTGAAGGCTTCTTCCAATGCTCTACAGATCAAAAGCATCTGCTCCAAATCACCTTTTAGCTAGTCATGGGATCACACCTGAAATCCCCTTGCCTTTATTTATCCAAGTTTCTGTGTTTTATCCGTAAAGCAACTGAGGTCACACCACTTGGAGGCTTTACAATTAACCATATTGCTTTTCAATCACGTGGTTCCCTGGCTGCTTTCAGCATTAGAATAAATGCAACACTGCCTTAAAATGAGGAAGGGCCAGTGTTTGACCAAACTTGGATCAATTAAGTACATTCCAGTGCCTGTCACAGGGCCCTACAAGCCACAGCCCCATGTGGCACCGCTCAGAGCACAGCAGTGGTCACAGATTGTCTTGCTGCTGCTTTAACTTCCTACATCTCCACAACAACTGAAGAACAATTTTTTTTCCTAAGACTATGGAATAAATTAAAAAACCACAAAGCATATTTTCAGTTACATCATCCAAAGTATCTCAAAGAGGTATCAACAGAGAGTGGACATTCAGGAAGAGAGAAAGGAAGTACTATTAATCCTCACATTAAGAGACCAAGACCTAACCTTGTTCTGCTTTAAGTGAACCTTTCTTGTTTACCCAGGAAGTCTGTATCTAGCCTGGAAAACAAGTCCAACTCTCCTAATTTCCAGTCCAGCCTCTTAGCCACAAAACAGACTTCCTTCCAGCTAATAAAGGCTTACAGCAATTGTAGTTCAACATTAGCACGCAGGCAATTCAGGACTTTCATAGCAGGAGACAGAGAACAGATGTACATAGAAAATTAAAAAAAAAGGATAGATAAAAATGCTATTTTAGTTCTTTTTAAACATTTTTTTTCTGGTCCTTCAGCCCACCCTCTCCTGCCACCACACAGGCAGATAAATGGGTCTGATGTCCCCACATCGTGTACACGCAGCTTGTTTCACTCGCTGCACTGCTGTAACCCCACTGAATTCATCTCTGTCTTTGTTCAGGGAGACAAACGGAGTGATGCAAACCCCACTAATGAAAGTCAAAGGAAAGACAATTAGTCAGCTGATTGCAGTCATGCCCATTAGTTTTTAGGGCTTTCAGGGAGCTGTGGAAGTGCAGGTCCCTGTGGAAGTGCAGGTCCCTTCCCGGGAGCTGACCGGTCACTGCAGACTGGGGACTGCGAGATTCTCCCAAGTAACCAAAGTTACTGGACGTTACCTATTGCCTGTATTCCCAGTCATGGAAGCATAACCTAGAAATCTAGCACGGGTTTGAGCTTCCCAGAGCCAGGCTGGATTTCAGTCAATACAAATTAGTCCTAAAGTGAGAAGCTGCTGTCAAAGAAACAAAGTGATGTTGCCCCGAGAGGACAGGAATGCACAGGGCTGTGTCCCTTTGGTCAGAGGTGACTCTGGTGGCACTGCACTGCAGCTCAAGTTTGACAGACAGAGTTGCATGCAGCCTATTTCCAGAAAACACAGAATTTCAACTCTAGGCTGACCTGACATCATGGTTTGCAGCAAGCCCAGCAGCCTGTCTGGGTCCAGAGGGTGCAAAGTGACAGCTGGAAATCTCCGGTTCACATCATGCCTGTCCCCAAAAAACCTCCACAGTCCTGGGCAGCACGTGGAGAATGTTGCCCCAACGGGGTGACGTTTATTTAGATGTGCAAAATACATTGTCAAGACAAAAATACTGAGTGTATCTGCAGATACCTACACTTGGAATGCATCTGTTACAGCCCCAGCTCAGGATCTGCTGCATACCTGGGAGTGCTCTGCGAGTCCTGCCAAGCCACTGTGTATCCCAAAGAGCTGCTGTCCTGTCAGCAGTGTTTGTGTCTCCAGCTGGATGGAAACCCAGAATCACACCTGGCCCCAGTCCAACAGCAGTGAACATCATCTGCAGACTTCCAGGCATCACCAACTTGTAAAGCTCGAGTCAGAGCCCGTGGTATGCAAATGCCATTTTTTAAAAGGAGTAATTTTAAACACTTCTAAACATTTCTATGAAACAACTGGTAAAACTCCTTCAGAATTGCATTCCTACACAACAGAGCAAATTTTACACATCAGGAAACACACTTTAATAAATGTTCCTTTATGGGGTCTGTTCACTGGTACTTTTATAGATCAGTCTTACCACATATTTCTTTCAAAGAGAAATAAAGGCAGAAGGCAAATAACAGCTCCCCAGCCATTTCTTTAGAAGAGGGACTGCCTTCACAGCACTGCACACAGGGCCTGTAGGAGGGAAATCAGGGCTTTTATGCAGCAAGCACAATCAGGCCAATTTTAACATATGCAGCACTCAGGATTCCAGATGGTTTCGGGGAAGGCAGAGGGGATCAGCTCTGCTAAAAACGCCCCGGGGAATCCTAATGGCTTGTGATGCACTTGAGCAGGGCTGCCCAAAGGCTCCTCTGGCCTGACCTCCACCCCAGCACCTTTTCCTCTTGGGCAAGTATTCCTCAAGATTTGCACAGCAGGAAGCCCAGACTGGACACAGAAGGCTTTGCTGGAGGCTTTGGAATTTCATAGCAGGATGGATCTGGGATGGGAGGCCCAACCCTACATGCAGAAAGAGCCCCATGTTACCAGGGAGGCATCTGTGTGGGAATTGAAGATATCAGTGATGCCAAGTAGTTTAAACACAGCTCTTCTAACACAACCCTCAACATCAGCCTGTGCTGAGCAGGAAAGCTTCCACAGTGCCACGCTAACTGCAGAGACAGAAGGAATGACAGAGCTGAAATGCAGCAAAAGCAGGACAATTGTGAGCTGAAAACAAACAAAATTACCCTTGTCAAAGGCAGATTGTAGCGTTTTATAGTCTGGTCATAAAGGAAAAACATTTAATTGTGCATCCCTCAAATGAACTAGAATAACATCACCTAATGTGCATAATTTAGATGCAAGACTTCATACCCAGGATGAGCCAAAATCACAACAAAGTAGGGAAAAAAACCAAAAACATTCTTCAGCAGAGCAGATGAAAAGCTGTACAGGGTTATGCAGAAACGTGTTTATTTATTAAATTCTTATAACTTATTAATGGTTAAGTGTACAAATGATATCCATTTGCATGGAATGGACCAGAACAAGCCTTCCATGATCTGGGAGCCCTGGGCTGAGCTGTGCCATCCATGGCTGGGGGAGAGCACAAGCAAACTCCCACTCTGCAGCACTACTGCAAAGTCTAATTTTTCTCAGGGGCTGTTGCTGTGAAAGACCTTCAGTATACTTGATCTCATTTACTTAAAAAAGACTGTCAGAAAGACTTGTCAGCAACTTCTTGGAAAGGCAGCAGAGGGAGGGGAAGCAGATTGTTAACATTAGAATATCACCTTCCATCTGGATGTGTTCAACACAGGATCAGATATAAGATTTGGACGTAAATTTGAAGTCCTTGGTCTCATGCCCAGATTAAACCTGAACTGAAGAACTTGAAGACATGTTCTTGTCTGTGGGATGGAGCATGTTAATAAAAGCTCCAAACACTCAGGCAGTTTCACTGCTTATACTCCCTTGCACTTCTTAAAAAAAAAAAAAATTAAGTACATTTAGAAGAGAAAAGAAAACTATAAAAAGCCATTAAACACCTACAAGCTCTACTGTACACTGAATAGAGAAAAAAAAGAAGAAAGGGAATAGACAGAAGTAATCTCTGAAATTCTGCAGTTTCAAATAGTCAGCTAATAAATGGACTTATTGATAGGCACCAGCTGAAAGGAAGTACAGGACTGCTGCTTATTTAGTGAGGATCTCTGTTCCAGTCTGTGCTTTTGAATGGCAGGATTGGTGTAAAATGTACCATGGAGGGATGGAGAACACAACACAGTAACTCCTACTTGGCATGGGAGCATTTTGAAGAGATACTTATAATATAAAGGAACTGAATGTTGCACTCAATGAGGTGACTTATTATTGACAAACTGTGTCTTAGTGGCAGCGTTTGAGTGACTACAATGGATGTGAATTCCAAGGGGAATGCACAGCTGCCTGTGAAATCCTGTGTCTTAAGAAAAGAGGATATTTTGGCCTCATCACATCACACTCATCAGGAATTCCCCACTATCCTCACAGCCACCAGTTTCCCTGTCTCCACTTCTCCCGCTCCCTTGGGACTACTTTACCCAACAAACAAACCCTGCACTGATTTGTGATGGGAGTGTTTTTCAAAACATTAGTTGGTTCCATTAAACAGGTTCAATATTTAATGCACAGGGGGAAAAAAAAAAGTTACTTTTGCCTGAAAAGATGAGAAATACAATTAATTCAGCTGGTCTGCCAGCTAATTCCAGCCTTTTCCAAGCAGCAGGACCTGTCCAACACACTGATCCTTCCCTAAACCAGCTCTTCAGGTGCACTCACAAGTTGATCTCTCACAACAACCACAAATGAGCAGCACAATAAGTTTACAGTGATTCATACTGGGGATTAAAAAAAAAACAACAACATTCTTCCTGCCAACAAAGGAAAAAGCAGAAAATCTATCTCCAGCCCCTCGGAGCTGGGAGTGTTTCCTAAACTCATTTTTTATGCTAGAGCATAAAACTTTGAGTGAATTTTTAAAATAAATTATTTCTAAGTTTTAAATATTTACTGCCAACACCACCATCCAACAGTAACCTGCCAGTACTCATCTGAAAAGACATAATCTTTGTTTTGCACTTGCCATAATGAATTCCTGTGTTTGTTTTCTTATGTAAGTAAACAGGTAGTCAGAGTAAGAGCAGAACAGATTTTTCTGGATGGAAGGAGTGATTTGGTGGTGAGTTACTTGCTCTCCCCACTTGTCCTTTGTGAAGGGAGAGGAAAGAAAAAGCGAAATTCTGATCAGAAAGCGCTAAAGATTAAAACAAGAATTAAAAAAACCCAAACACTTCCTAAGCCAACCACATCCTTTGCTGTGGCATTTAACAATATCCATTCTTCCCACAGCAGTTGGCACTGCTAACTTATCCCAGAAAACCCTGTCCTTCCCCAAGCCAAAGCAGGACATGGCCAGGGCTCACCTAAAAGGAAAAGCTGCAGCACGAGAAGCCCTTGCCCTGGGTTAGGGGAAGAGCTGATAAGGGAGAATTTTTCTCACAGGAAATTTTGATAAAAATAACTCTCAGACTTCTATTAAAAAAAAAAAATCTTGGGGAAAAAGGAAACATTTTCCCTTTGGCAGCCCCCAAAAAAGGGAACAGTTCCATATTCTCCAGTGTAACCGTACATATTTCACATGAAAACAGAAGTGTTTTATAAAAGCTGTCTACTTGAAGAACTGAGCAATCTCTGTTAAAAAATTTAACATCTGAAACCACTTGGAGAGAACAAGTTCTACCAGCTCCTAGGAAAGGCAGGAGTAACCTGAGAGTAAAGCTCTAAATGTACAAGAGATCACACTCAGAAACACTATTTTACAAGAGTTAGGCAGGAGAGATGGCAACTAAAATATGAAATAACTGCTGGAGCCACGGGATGTACACTGTCTGGGTAGCTAAGCCAGATGCAGAGTGTTTCTCTCTTTCTCTCTCACTCATTTTTTATTATTTTATTCCTAGAACAAGTGTAGCAAAAGAAATTACAGAAGTCTTGACAATGAGAGGTGCCAGCCCTCAGTGCAGCAATGGGGGTTGGAATGGGCCATAGGATTAACCATGCAAATAAGTGGGAAAAAAATCCATGTTTCATGGCAGGAGCTTTTTCTCCTTATGAAAAGAGTTGGAAGAGACCCATCAGGATCACCAGGTCCAACCCAATGATCTATATATGACTATGATGGCACATCTCAGCACAGCATAACACATCAGTGCAGCATAAGGGTTATTTTGAAGCATTTTAAGATCCTGAGGGGAAAAAGTATTC